>NC_084935.1:24847493-26257993 GCF_958298935.1 Phragmites australis | reverse complement strand
CAACTAATAAGTACAATCTTCCATAACAATAACGATCGTTGATTACTTTTCAAAGTACCTGGTAAATAGATAGAGGTATTTGTTGTAGTACTTTGATGCTGTTGGGCATTTATAAGGGTGGCTTTAGCTTTCTTTTGATGGTATGCTTCACATTGCTTCTTTAATGTTTCATCTTTTTTCCGTGTATTCCGTTCCCGCTCCTATTGGCTTTTACGTTCTTTAGGATTTGCGAGGGCCACCTGTGAACAAGTTGTGATTGGTCCACCAACATTGATATTGTTAACAGTACATATAAAGACACGACATGCATTTAGTTGTGAAGTATCAAACGATACATAATGCACTTGAAGTAGACAAGTTCTTTTACAATACCTGTGCTGGTGGTATTGGATATGTCTCTGAATGGTGTGCGACATCCGGGGACTTCTTTGAAGATGACATATGCGAGGAAGAACACTTATGGTAACAACATCTCCGCTGGGTAGATTAATATAAAACTAAGAAACCGATCAAAGTTTCGTATCCATCATTACATGTACAAGGTAATCATTTTAGTCTACATGGCTTTGGATACTAAAATTTTAAGCAAAAAGATACTAAAATACAGCTTTAGAACATGTAAAATAGGAATGAACATTTATGGTAGGAAAGGCAATTAGCCAACTAAACTATCGCATTGACATATTACACTCCAGTAAATAAACTAACAATATAGCTCTAGATCTCTGGCTGCAATTAGCCAACTAAACTATCGCATTGAAAATCTACAATGAAACTCTATTAATCTGAGCAAAAATTGACGGAACAAGAGCATAAATCGTTAAGCTCGAAACTTTATGCCACAGTCCTCAAATGTTATAAAAACATTATCCCATTCAGTACTCTAAGTAAAGAAGTGGGCCTACTCAAGCACTTGGTGCCAAAGTAGTCTACAAGACCCAGGTGTTTACATGCAATGTTTACATAGTGCTTTTCATCATAACAGAAGGTGCAGTTCAGAGGATTTGCAATGCAAATGATTAAATCTCCACAGCAGAAAAAATAAAGCCAACAGAAATAGACCAATGATGATTAAATTAGAGAACTTGTAATACACAGACAAGCAAGACAAGCAAATTTGCACAATTGCAATTCCAGCAACCGCAGTTCCTTCAGTGAGATGCGAACCAACTAAACTCTAGTTTTCCAGAATGGTCAACCACCTAGCAAATAAAAAAGAATTAAATGATCAATAGGCAAACATTCAGAGTTTTAGACAAAAAATGACCTGTGGCGAATCATTTTCAGTGGTATAAGTAGAATATATGCACATAAATGGGCACCTCAGCTCCCTGTTTCTACCCAAAAGAAATCAACACCCGGCTCCAAAAGACACCACACTCATGCAAATTTAGCTTCCGGGAAAGGTGCGGAATTCAAAATAATAACACCATGGAAGGAAAATTGTTTCAGCGAATTGTATCCTCTAACTTTTAAAAACCAGAGGAGAAACTTTTTCTTAAGAGAATATTCAAGAGTTCGGTATATAAGGAAGCCGTGAAGAAGATAAACAAATATATTGCTCACAGAAATCGGGGTTTTAAATTAAAGAATTTGAGAAATCATGTTGTTGTATAAAAAGTAAATTCGCTACAATCTCAGTTCACTGTTACCAAACCGTGATTGAATAAATATGTAACATCAAAATTATTGCCAAACTGTTGCTTCATTTTTCTAACAGAAAAAAATGAGGAAATTATGATATTGTTGTTGTGTGCTAACAGAAGATAAATCTGGAATAGTATGTAGGATTTCACATTCCAAAAGTAAGAATAAATTGATATACCAGTTTTCCAAAGCTTAACTCATACTTGAGATCTCCAACAAAAGAATATATTGCATTATTGCCTATCAGATTGAGTATACCAGAACCCATGTTTCTTAATCAGAATACATCCAAAGATTAGAACATATCTAGTGAAAATATCAACATGCAACAGTACTCATGTGCCTTTTTGAAGAACAGGTCCATAACTATTTCTATACAGCTTTGAGTAAAGCAATGATAAGTGGACATACAGGGCTTATAGTTTTTATTAAAACTGCATAGAAACAACGCCTTATGGAAGCGCCACATTGTCTCGATTTCAAGTGTCATATGCATTCCTCCTGGCCTTTAGCAGAATTCTAATTTGCATAGGGAAAAAAAAAGGCAAAATTCTAAGCTTGCGAGTCTCAGCCTAACACACACATATATCATGTATTCGTAGCACTTGTTGAAAAAGAAAGACACACATATGGATAACAAATATATAAATCATAATGAAATAAACAACCAAGGGAACAAGTTTGTGGACACTTTATAGAATTTTTTTAACAAGACATGATAATCAAAATTAGAAATCACAACAAAATAAACATCCATTTAAACAAATAAAAAAATATCATGTCTGACTTTAAATTACAAATCATTAACATTATCTAGCATCGTCTACTAAGAAATGCCTTCGAGTAGAACTTGCAGGCATTAGTCTCCAACATTAGCTCACACCATCGTTGTCAGGTATGCCCACCTTTTTTCTAAAAATCTATTCACAAAACTGAGGTTGATGGAGCCCGTGACTAACGATGACCGAAAGGCTGCATTATCCAATTAGACCTGTTTCAATTAATATATTTGGTTTGAAATAAGTTTCTTAGTTTGTACTTGGGTTCATGTAAAACAATTTATAAATAGTGTTGGAACTACTAACCCTGTAGTTCACGGGTTGCATGATGATATGGATTGAATGTCAAAATTGTATGATTTGAACTCTTCAAACACCCTGTTATAAAATGAATTTTTTTAGTACTAAGAAATTATATGTATAGAAATTTTATTAATTAGAGAGGAAGGTGGCGATGCATGACTTACTGTGTATCTTATTCTTTTTTAGCATAGTTCCAAGAATAATGTGTTTATTATCAGCCGCAGATGGCAAGCTTACCGCATATCGCACCAAAAGATTACACCATATGCCAACAACTATAAGGTTGAACCTACAATTTTAAAATCAAAAACATTTATTTTTAGATGAAATACATATCTTTACTATATATAGATGTTAACAATTTTTCATTCCTATCAACAAAAGTTTACCTAGTGTCCATGATTATGACCTCTTTGGGTCTCCCAATATGCTCAAGTTGACCCCAATGTACAATAATCCCAGCTATTTTTGTATGATGATTATCACTTATCAGTTTCTTTAATAAACATTCTACTCATCTTGTTATAGTAGGCAACATATAAGATTTCTATAATTAAAACTTACCTAGAAAAGTCTTGTTAGGACGTTGGCATGAGATGCTTCAGATATAGTGGAAATTGAATGACCACTGTACACGGCTCAACTCTAGTGCGGTGGCCGAAATAACACTCATAAGGGTGGGCAATATTATGAAATTCAACTTCCTCGTAATTAGGGTTGAATTTCACTTCATGCATTGTACAACTACACCCTTCTGTGAGTAACCCGTTGAATCTATTGACCTTTCTGTTTCACCCAATGACTTCAATTTTTGACCCCTTAAAATCAATAGCAAACAATATTAGCTTCTTATGGAATTTGTTTGTACATATTCTTATTGCTTCTATAAATATGCACAATGACTTACAATGATATCCATGAGGATAAATCGTTGCATATCACCATGATCTTTGACGGGGGATTTCATCTATCTGTAGAAAATAACAAGTTTTAGATCTATTTGTTTAAGATTTTTTTTTAGCTTCATGTTGATAGGTGAATGTTAATGCACCTAGGCACTACCGGTTTGTGAGAGAAGTCTGCATATGTTCTCTTTCAACTAAGATTCATTGATGCTATCTGTTCAAGTAGGAAGAATCATGCTCTAGAAAATAATATTGTGTAATCTTTGCACTCTTTTTCAGTCGACCAACAAAAAAAAGTACCACTAAAAAAACTCACACAAATTTGTAAGAGCAATTCATAAAAAAACAACACAAAGGCACTTAGTATAGCAGCCAAGTAAAAAATAATGCATCCAAATCAAACTATCTCAAAAAGCACTTAATCTCACCGCTCGCCCGCTAGGGCCGGCCCTCCCCTTTCTCTCTCTTGCCCCTCTCTATCTTTCCTGCCGCCGAGCGTCCCCTCCTCCCGAAATCTCTCATCGGCCAAGCTCCGCAATCGTTAGTATACTCAGTTTATAGTAGCAGTCAATTATGGCCCATTGCCCTCTTCGTCCCATCAATCGTTTAGTATACTCAATTTTATAATAGTAGTCTCATTTAGCCATCCATACTCCTCCCTAAATCTTTAAACAGGTAAAAACTAATCCTAAAGGCAGAGAGACTTCCATCCTCATCGGTATGTCATGATATTCCATCCTCACTGGTATGCCGCTATCGCTACAACACGTGCAAATTCTTTTTTTTTCTCGAACACGTAGGAGAGCTACGTATCATTATATTAAAAAAGGAGAAAGAGGGTAGGACCCCTTACAACACACACCCAAAACACCAAAGATTTAAAAGTTACATGCTCGCCCCTGATAATAAAAAAGAATGACCTCAAACTAAGAATGCTCCTCTACGTGCAAATTCAGCTAGTATAAATAAGCATTTAATTTGGCGTGGAAGGAGAGGGCACATTTTTTTTCGAGTTCTTGATGAATGATGACAACAACTTCTGTCATAATTCTTGATGAAACCACACCTTAGATCAAGCAAGCAGCAACATTGGCATACTCAGATGTCACTGTATTTGTTTGACTGTTTCCCTGATTTATCACATTGGCATAACAGTATGATGATGAGTTACATATATATCAACTTACCATCAACCATGTAACAAAGAGTTTATCAAGTCTGTTATTACAAACAAAACTAAGAATAGTTCTGATTATGCGAAGTGCATACAGTTGAAAGACACCTCAAACTAATTAACCCCTAAAACCTCACTTAAGATACTTTATGCTCCAGATGGATTAATGTAAATACAAAACGCTATCGATCATAAATCTACCAAGCAATCAACAGCAGGCGGACTGCACCATATATACCTATCCATCTCTACGATCCACATGTAAAACACACCCCTTTCTGCTCACCAGGGAATTCATCGAACACCTAGAGCACACTACAGTACATCACATCACATCACATCACTATCTATCACCACCACCAGACTGCACCTACACAAGTAACAAGATGAACGACAAAATAGAACAAGGAGAAGCAAAGCCACCTTCTCAGAGGAAGACAATCTTCAAATCAGCATAAATTGAGCAAACATCAATGCATGATAGTGTCATGATTTCATAGTACAACAAATTAAAATAGAAGCATTAGCAATTGTATCTTTTAAATGTACCTACAATTACTGATATACCAAGGGGCAATTACTGGCAAAGGCCCCAGGGCTTTGGGTCCATTCCTCAAACCCTTCTTGTATTTGGAGACCTGAAATGAACAAGAAAGTATAAGGGCGTCATCCAACATCATTGCCACAACAAGCATAACCAAAGAACAATTTTCTAAGAGCTAAAATCCACTATTGAAGCATATAAAGCTGACGAAATGATGCAGATTTTACTGAAGAACAAACATAAAGCAGGCAAAATTAAAATATGATTATCCTAGAAATAGTTGAGGTACAGAACTATAGATTCATATGTTGTTACGATAGAAGGCAGTACAAGTCAATTATTTGATTTCTCTCAAAAATCTGCCAGCTACATATATGAATGGCGAAATGTGTTATATGTTCATAACTTATGCCTGAAATCAGCATACTTTCTACATACTCAGATGTCACTGTATTTGTTTGACTGTTTCCCTGATTTATCACATTGGCATAATAGTATGATGATGAGTTACATATATATCGACTTACCATCAACCATGTAACAAAGAGTTTATCAAGTCTGTTATTACAAACAAAACTAAGAATAGTTCTAATTATGTGAAGTGCATACAGTTGAAAGGCACCTAAAACTAATTAACCACTAAAACCTCACTTAAGATACTTTATGCTCCAGCTGGATTAATGTAAATACAAAATACTATCGGTCATAAATCTACCAAGCAATCAACAGCAGGCGGAGTCGGCACCATATATACCTATCCATCTCTATGATCCACGGGTAAAACACACCCCTTTCTGCCCACCACGGAATTCATCGAACACCTAGAGCACAATACAATACATCACATCACATCACATCACCATCTATCACCATGACCAGACTGTACCTACACAAGTAACAAGACAAACGACGAAAGGGAACAAGGAGAAGCAAAGCCACCTTCTCAAAGGAAGGAAGACAATCTTCAAATCAACATAAACTGGGCAAACATCAATGCATGATAGTATCATGATTGCATAGTTGATATGAATATTGATTATGAGAAGGGGAATAGCAGATAGATAGAAAACTCACCCTCTCTTAGGGGCTCTGAGCCTTTTTTTTATCTATTTTCTACTTGCCTTTAACCGATACCTCTCCTCTCTCTATATAGAGAGGATTACTTGACTCCTAATGGCCTATTTGGAAGCCCAGTTTTGGATCCAAAACCGGTGTAAAACACGAGCCCTATCTTTTTTCCGAAGTAGACAGAAAAATTTGTTTGGATGACTGGTAGCACACTATATTTCCAGCTCGTTTTTGACCATTCCGTTAGATTAGGAAATAGAGCCCACGATGTCTGGAAAAGAAAATGATAACTATCAGGCTCGGGCGTGTCTCATCCTCGTCTCGTCCTCGCCTCGTCTCGGCTGCGAGGGCGGCGACCGGTGTGCGAGCGCACCGGACCGCCGTTCATCCGCCACCTCCCTCCCGAGACTTCCACGGCGACGACTCCAGTCAAGGAAGCGATAGCGACTCGGAGGGCGTGGAGAGCACAGAGCTCGACAAGGAGTACAGCGCCACCTCGACCTTCATCACGATCTCCGCCGCTTCTGGCACCAGTATCCCTGAGGAGGCGTAACTTCAGCCGTCCTCCCTCAAGCTCTCAAGCAGCACCACACCATAGCCGTCTTCCCTCAAGATCTCCACGGCCTCTACAAGATCTCCACCGAGGGGCCCTGCGGGGAGATCTACGGCCTCTACAAGATCTCCACCGAGGGGCTCTACAAGATCTACGGAGCTCTCAAGCTGAAGACTCATGCCAAGTGGTAAGATTACTTCCTCCCTTTCTGTTGCTAATATGTCCACCTCATTCCTGATTGCTGAAATAAAAAGAGCTTCCCGTGTGTTGTTCGTCCCTGATCAGCTCAAATCGAGTTCGTCCTGATAGAGGCCACCTTTGTTCTCGGAATTTCATCTCTAATTTGCACTCGAGAAAGGAAAACATTCTGATCACTAATTGCTGGACCGATCTCCACACTGATAGTTACCGATGTAAGCTTAGTTTCATAGTAGATTTTGCTCAGTTCCTGATCACCGTTACCAACATGGACATTAAGTTCTTTTCTGAGGTTGGTGTGTTTCTCACTCGGGTTTATAATGTTGTATTGCAGGTTGGCAGCTGTAAGCTATCGATTGTTCATACATGTGACATGGAAGATGATACATTCTTTTGCTTAGGCAGTACGGTTCAGTTTTGAATCAATGATGTACTTTTTTCTTTTCTTTTTGAGATCTAAATTAATGATGTACTGTCAACAAATTTTAGCTTTGCCCTTGTTATTGCTTTTTATTTAGTATATTTGCATGTATGTTCTAAAGTGGTATATTTGGAATTGAGGTGGTAATTGAGAGAAGGCTGCATGCGTGCTAATGTTAGCCACATTGCTTTGTATTCAGCATTTCCCATTGACGGTTCCCTTACCCAAACAACCTTTTCTAGGGGTAAAAGAATACCCTGCATTACAAGGGTTTTCTTGTGCACAAGGAAATACAAGTGTAATTTGATTACAGGTGAAAAAGATTACAGTGCTCCCAAACAAACCCTAAGTTATCAAATCTTAGCAATGCTTATCTAATTGATAGCAATCCTAACTAATCTAATATTATCCCTAATCTAACGTGGCACTACAACACTTGGTGCTGCAGTAATTCCAGACCATATAGACTAACTAACAACCTATATCTCAAGCCCAAGGCCCATAACATTACACCACCCCTCCAAGATAGCTCGTCCTCGAGCTGTGGTGGCAGATTATCCTCGAGCTATAGTTGGGCTACATGAGCACGGCCTTATCCTTCGTGAGGAGGAATGAGTCACCCACGGAGCTGTATGCTTGACTTGACATCGAACAGAAACAGTTGCCCACCAGCTCTTGAGAAGAAAAACAGAGCAGCTCCTCTGCTCTGTGTACTAGCAACAGATAACAGCAGTAGCAACACACCTACATCACCACCAAAAGACAGGTAGGCGGCACCAGAGGGCAGGCAGGCCAGAAGATGACCTCGACAGAAAGGTTGGCCGTGACATGCAGGGAAGATAGAGGGTGGCGAATCCACCCTAGAGCAGCTGCATGACGAGCGGCAAGTGGACATGTGGGAATGAATCCATCCTCGAGGAGCTCTGCGACAGGCGCCGATTGACCAAGCGACAAGGACCATGACCTGTGGTAGCAAACGGTCAATACCTCCTACGACAAGAAGGGGACGTGAAGGGTCCTGGTGAGACAGCGACGAAGGACAACAGTTTGGCCGAATCTGCGATGGATAGACGGCGGCTGACGGGGATTGCTCAAAGAAGATGACTTGCGACCGAATCCTCGATGGATCAACAATGGGCGACGATCACCCCGAAATGCAAGACGGTGGCGGGCGTAAGCGGGCTGCGCTGGCGGGAACTCAGCGGAAGGGCAACCCAGCCCGTAAGATCGACCACGCGGCAGCAGACTCGGGCAAATCCGCGCGGTGGTCGTGGTCGATGGAGCCGTGAAGTCGGGATGCCGTTGGTGCAGGGGCGGCCGACTAAGCAGGCAACGTGGAGAGGTTGGTTGGCGGTAGGAGCTGCGAGCGGAGCAGGAGGTGGAGCCACCTACGTGAAAGCGTCTGCTGGAGGCGGATCCACACAGGCAGCACCGGGCAGCGCAGGTGGTGTGCGCTCCTGATATGCTGGTCTGGGCGTGGATAAGGAGGCGGCGCCGGTGGATGAATCCATCAGAGCGAGTGGGCAGCGCCGGGTGGAGGAATGGCCCGTGGTGAAGCAGCAGCCAGCGCTGCAAAGGCCATGGCTGGGAGATCCGACGGGAGCGGAGCATCGAGGAGTGCCAGTGCACGGAGAGGCCAGAGAGGAGGCCCGGCTTGGGAGGCGTCCACCGTGCGTCAGAATCGGGCGGATCCACGCAGACTCGGGCGAATCTTCTTTGCAAAACTATGCAGCATCGGTTGGACGACGCTGGGCAGCGCAGGCAGCGATAGTGAAGGAGAGATCCGAGAATCTCGCAGGTCGAAGGTTGAGATCTGACAAGGGGCGACGGGAGATCCGGCGGGGTAGTAGGCTGCGAACGGAGGAGCAGCGACCGCTGCAGAGGATGGGCGGGGGTGACCGGCGTGCGGTGGAGATCCACTCAAGGCAGGTTAGGGGAATGGCGCCGGGAGGCACAGAGAAGTCAGGCAGCAGATCCCGCCGAGCCCAGCAGGCCAGCAGATCTGCGAGCAGAGCAGAGAGGTCGTCCTCCACTGTGTGCTCCTCGCGGGAGAAGAAGTCATTGAGGTGGAGGACCATCGTGTCCTCCATCGATTGGTACTCGGAGAAGCACCGGTCGGTATAGTGTTGCGTAGGGAATTCAGTGTAGCGTAGCTCGTGAAGGCAGAACTCCGTAGTGGCAAATGATATGAATGTTGATTATGGGAAGGGGAATAGCAGATAGATAGAAAAACTCGTCCTCTCTTGGAGGCTCTAAGCCTTTGTTATATCTATTTTCTACTTGCCTTTTACCGATATCTCTCCTCTCTCTATATATAGAGAGAATTACTTGACTCCTAAGTTATCAAATCCTAACAATCCTTATCTAATTGATAGTAATCCTAACTAATCTAATCTTATCCCTAATCTAACACGGCACTACAAGACTCGGCGCTACAATAATTCTAGCCCATACAAACTAACTAACAACCTATATCTCATGCCAAGGCCCATAACAATAGTACTTATTTGAGAGACAAATGTCAAGTACATATTTGAGAGAAAAACAAAACTCAATTATTACAATGCATGATACAGTAAAACAATACTCAATTTTGATTTATTGATGACATTAGAATCACTTTTTTTACGCCTAGGTGAGCGATAACGTTCTCCATGCAGTTCAAATTTTATTGTTTGGGTAGAGAGCAACATTTTAATCATTCTGTAATTTCTGTAAGCATCAATAATTTTCTATGAAAGAACAAGGGGACGGTTTAATTACTGACCAACTAAATAGAAAATTGTTTCTAAATGAAGTTGTCCATGGTTTGAATGCATCAGCTGGTGTAAAGCTCTTGAAGTTGTAAAAAACTTCATTTCTTTTATATAACAAAACATCTATAAGATCGAACTGATTTACTTCAACAAGGAGAGTGTAGTGCAAAAAACAGAGAACTCAAGAACTTTGGAAGTGTTATTTCTTCAGAGTTGTGCCCTTGTCTATCTATTTCAGAAGCTCATTAATAATCTGATGCATATTGAATTCAAATCTGGTAGGGCAGACCTGAACTCGTGAGCCTTGTACCTCTACTTTACATTGAGCCAAACAAGCTATCAAATAAATCAGTTTGCAGACTGATTAAATTGCTGTTTTGCATTTTTCTGTTTTGAAACTATATGGATTGGTGCTATGTGTCACCATCTCACCCATGGATGAATGATCTATTTGAGCATTGCATGAACCGATCAATCAACTTGCAGTGAAACATAATCCACTATTCTATTCCTTGTGCAAGAAAAGATTTTTTCACATCATTTGGCAATCAGATGGGATAATGATTTAATAGGTTGCTGTGGAGTTTAACTTTTGCTATTACCATATTGGCAAGATCAAACGAAATATCATTCTGAACAAATTTTCAGCGAGTAAAGGTCATAACGCCTTGTATTACATATTTGCACCTCATGCAACATCACACTAAGACCAAAGACAGCCACAAAATTCAAAGGGGGAAACAAAGCGTCTTACCTTAGTGATGGCGGAGTGGAAGATGCCGAGCCCGCACCTTGGCATCCTTCTTGCCAACCTCGCCTTCCTGCTTCTCATCCTCCTCGCAGTCCTCACCTTCCTCGCAGTCCAGGTTGAAATGTTGATCACCCAGGCTCACTATTAAAGTGGTATAATGCACTTCGAGAGGGTTCGCGCTTACCTCATTACGTTGTTATCGTCACTTCCAGATGGAAAGGAACAAACAACATACTTATAAGGGCGAGCTGAAGGGCGGGAGGGGGGGGGAGCGGAGAAGTTGTACGGTGGGGCTAACGGCGACGGATCGGATGCTGCGGTGTTTTCGACGGTGTTGGCGGGCGGGATAACCATCATGGGCCCACAACAAGGTGCAAAGAAGACAGAGGACGGGGGCACGAAGAAACCAAGGGCAGGGCTAGCGGCGATGGGTTGGAGTGTGCGCTGTGCATCGCGATAGGAGCGGGCTCTCCTCCTTGGGCCCACATGACGGCGAAGAAGTCGAGGGTGACGGAGGGGGGCACCGTTCATACACGCAATAAGGCAGGGTTTGCAGCGGAGGGTAGGTGGGGTGTTCGTGCACACGATGAGAATGAGACGAGATGAGAGTGGGACAGAGGAATCCAAAGGTGGACAGAACATGTCTTATGATTTTTTTTAAGTATGAGAGAATCAGAGGGAACAGCTGCATATCGCAGGAGCTACTAGACCAATTGAACTCTTAGACCCCCTTCAAGCTAGCCTAGAAGCTCCAGCTTCTTATGGAACCAGACAGAAAATGCTACCAAAACCTATGCTAATATTGGGCCATCGTATGGCCGAGCGCAACAGAAAGAGGGAGGGTCAACATCCAAAGTTCCAAACGATCGCAAACAGTCAGACAATACTAACCCTTCGAACCCAAGCCAGAAAAACAACAATATCAATAAAGTTACCATTCGAAATTTCATTACCATCAAACGATATGTAGAAACCAAACTATCCATCACAATGTAGAACCATCACATTGAATAAGATTAACTCGCATGCTTTCAACAAAATAGCATCGTTGTGCAAGGTGCTTGGCTAAGGTACTAGAGCTGAAACTGAACAAAGGGTCTTTGGTGGCAGGTAACTCGTCCAAAAGTAGCAACACAACTGAAACATTTTATGCTGAACTCTGGGAGATTACAAAGCTGTGTAACTCATTTGAGAGGAATGAACCGCGACGAGTGGGTGGCACCAATACCGGGCCTACCGTGCTTGACCGGCTTGTAGGAGATAGAGAACTCTGCAAGGTAGTGGCCAATCATCTCGGGCTTGATTTCAACCTGGTTGAAGGTCTTGCCGTTGTAGACTCCGATGATGCTTCCAATCATCTCAGGCACAATGATCATGTTGCGAAGATGGGTCCTCACTGGCTCAGGCTTCTCACCAGCAGGAGCATCCTTTTTCTGTTCAAGGGAAGTAAGAAAAATAAAGTTCAACAAATACAAATCAGCACTGTATCTTACATCAACCATATTTTACTAGCATAAAACGGAAGGAAGTACTATCGATATCCCACTGTTCATTCACCACAGATAGCTAGCCATGCACAACGATCAGGCAAGTCTTACATTGTCAGGAGAATTACCAAACTTCAACACTCGCAAGACACAACGAAAACAATGAACCATCTTGCCATTCCAAAAGATTATTTCCATGCAATTTCTTATGGAAAAAGTTTATTTGCCTAGCAAATCCAGGTTAGAAACGACAGAATGCAGGAAACATAAGCTTGCCTAGCAATTTTCCCTCCTAGCCACAATTAGCATGATAATTCAGGATTCAGAATTGCAGTGCGCAACTCTTGCCATCCTATTTCCTCTTATAAATTCAAGGGACAGAATGGGATTTTTTTTGTTCGGTCCAATACTAATATAACAATTAAGGGTGTGTTTGGTTGCATGGATGAGTCCATCCGGGAGATGGTCATCCAGTTTTTGTGACGTTTGGTTTGAGGGATGAAGCGGATAGGGTGGCTAGGATGAGAGTATATTCTCTCAGATGCTGGACAGAGCCATCCAGGCAAAACAGGCGGACAGAGCGATCCAAGTTTGTGCTCGTCCGTACGTTCGTGACCGTGTGTATTGTGTTTTTTCATTTAACTCTGGATTTTATCTGAGAATGTATTAGTGGTCCAAAAATTCTAGATGTTTTTATAAGCAAAGTAGAGCTCACTAGCAACCCGTTTTAATTGGTTTGATACAAAAAACCCTAAGCTAATATTTAATTAAAATTCTCCAAAAAAGCCTACTTTTATAACTTCTAGAAATGTTTAATGCCTCAAATAAATTCCCAAAAATCTAAAAAAAATTGCTAATATTCTTCTCATTTGATGTACTAACTTATAAAAATATTTCCAACCCTAGGTTATTTGGTGAAAAAAGTAACTTCCTTTGTAATGCTCCATTTATGTGCATTTTTATCATTTTATGTCATACTCTCTTTTTAATTCAATTTAAATTCAAACAAATTAAAAACATGCACAAATTCATCCAAATACTTGTAAAATACATATAAATATGAATGAATCATCTTATCCACCCTAATCCCACCAACCAAACAGAAATTTGAATCATCCATCCAGAAAAACATGGATGGCCCTACCCCATCTAACCTCACCCTCTAACCAAATGCACCCTAAATTCCTTCCAGACATAGACAAACACTAATCACGGCCGATGGGATCAGTTCAAAGTACAACTACTAATCTGATCGCAAAATCATGAAAGCAGTATACAACACTGCACGGCCAGATCCTCAATACAGAGAACAAGTATTAAAATCATTCCAAAGAGCCACATTTCTAATTCCTCGAATTAAATTAGCATGTCCCGCCAACTAGGAGAGAAGACATAAACATGACCAAATACCAGAGGAATCTAACAGGCATCACTTAATCATGAGAGCATATCAGATCCACGCAATAATCTAGATCAGACCACACAAAAATAAAAAAAAAGGATCTAAAAGTAAGTGGTCCGAAACTGACCGCCTTGCGCAGCTTCTTGATGAGGGCCATGGGCTTCCTCTTCAGGCCCCTCTGGAACCTAACCAAGCACAAATCACATCAGATCCAGGCCAACCAGAACCCCCACCGAAACAAACGAATCGTAGCACGAATGATGCCTTCTCCTGGCGCGCGCGGGGAAGAGCTGGACGAGGTCGTCGGTGGACATGTCGAGCAGCGCGTCGAGGTCGACGCCGCGGTAGCTGTACTTGCGGAACGTCCTCTTCTTCGGCTGCGCGCTGGCGGCGACCTCCGTCTCGACATCGGCGTCCGCCTGTGCTCAAGGCCACACGAATTAGTCCTTACGTGAGTCGTATGGAACGCGCTGGATCTGGGAGCTAGCTGTGGTTTCGCGGGGGAGAACTCACCATGGTTGTAGCCGGTCGGTGCTCGAGGGGTGCGGCGGCGGCGGCTGGCGATTCGAGGAGGGGGCGGCGGCGGCGGCGGCGGCAGGGAGTAGGGTTTAAAGAGAGGGGCGTGTGGGAGTGGGAGATTATATATAGTTGCGCGTGGTGGCCAGGACGTGAAGGGCATTCGTCGAGTTCAATTGGGCTGGGCTGGATATTTGCTGGGCCGTATGGTACTCATGAGTGGGCCGAATGCAGCCCAATCGTAGTTGGGTCAAATTCTACGCGGCCCAATTGGGCTTGTGGTGATCTTATAAGGCCTTTTAACCATGGTCCATGGATTATCAGCTCAAAAAACGGAAAGGTGTAGGTGTGCTAACACATACTCGTATGTATCGGCGCCTAGGGCTCTCCTAGGCGACTCGAGGGAGGTTTCCGGCGAATAGGTTTCTTGTTCCTGTTTTCCCGCCCACTTCCTCGGATCTCGATCTGGTCTCGCATCGTGACCGGTCTGAGATCTTCCACGCCCCACGCCAACTGAGTCCACGAACTTTCTCCGACGATCGGAGCCCGCAACCCCTTCTGCTAGCCTCTGTAGTCGTCGCCTCCATTCTGCTCGTTGGGGTGATCTGTGATCTTGGCAGTGTGTGGTGAAGATGGAAGGTGTGGAGGGTCTGATGGGGAAGCTGAGACTGTCGGAGGCGGAGCGCGGTGGGGTGAAGATCGGCGGCGGTGGTGGGCGGAGATCTCGGGTGCTGGAACCGCAGGCCGTGGGGAAGGTTTTGGCGGACCGACTGATTGCGCCAGAAACCCTAGAGCGGTCCCTGGGGAAGATCTAGTGCCTGATCAAAGGAGTAACGTGCAAGGATCTGGGTGAGAACCATTTTTTATTCACATTCTTGCAATCATCTGGAAAAAGGAGGGCTTTGGAAGATGGACCGTGGATGATTTCCAAGGATTTGGTTGCGATGGCGGATTTTGATGAGTCCAAGACACTGGAGGAGATGGAGTTCAATCATGTGCCAATCTGGGTGCGTGTGTCGAACCTACCACTCGGGATGATGGATGAGGAGACTGGGGCAATCCTGGGAGAGAAGATTGGAGTGTTCAAGGAGGTGGATGTTGGAGATGATGGCCTGGCGGTGGGCAGGGTGTTAAGGATCAAAGTGGTGATCGATATTCGCAAGCCGCTTATGCGCGGCATCATGATCAAGGTGGGCAGCGAGGAGAGGGAGAAATGGTGTTCCTTTGCATACGAATTCCTTCCGGACTTTTGCTACATTTGTGGCTGTATCGGCCATATTGATAAGCACTGCGAAGTCCAGCTGGAGAAGGGTGAGGCTCAGCAGTTCTCTAGAAATCTCCGCTACATCCCGGAGAAAAAGAAGGGGGAGGGCTTTGAAGAGAGGAGGCTTGTGAGTGGTCGGTCGAGGGGCCTGTGGCATGGTGGAAGCTCGGGGAGTAAAGGATCCCAGGATGCCCGCGGTGGTCGCTGGGCATCGTCAGGATCGGCCAGTGACGCTCTGACATGGAAAAAGAAGGAAGGTGATGGGGAGGAGAAAGGGGAAGAAGTCACTAGTCCCCCGAAAGCTCCTAGCAATGTGAAGGACCGGGACAGTGGGGCAAAGAAGACCTTGTTATCGGCGCTCTCTGACCCTATGCCCGACCAGAAGGAGGCGATGGCGCATGGGGATGCTGTCCACGTGAACAGTCCCATGCACGAGAACAGTACAGCAGTGGGAGATGATTTGGGCGCTGGCGGGAGGTTGGAGGAAAAGGGGAGAGATAACCGTCGCCGTTACAAGAAGCACCAACGTCGTGAGGTGACTCCTGGGGAGAAGGTGTCGGTGTCTCCAGGAAAAAGGAAGAGGGTGCAGACGGAGGTGGAGGAGATGGATGTCGATAAGCAGAGGTTGCAAAAAGTAGGCAGGAAGGAGCATGAGGTGATGTTGTCCACTACAAAAGAAGCGGGGCCGACAAATCGGTCCTGCGAGGACAAATGAGGATCATGGTGTGGAACTACCGGGGGTTGGGAAACGCCCCGGCAGTTCGGGGGCTTCTGCGTTGTCAGAAGTCCGTAGAGGCGGATATTCTTTTCTTGTCCGAGACAAAGATGGTTGAGAAGAGGATGTTGGTGATGAGAAAGAAGCTGGGGATTGAGCACATGGAGGTGGTGGATTTTGAAGGCAAAGGGGGAGGGGGAATAGCTGTGTTGTGGAGGAGTGGAGTCAATTTGGTATTGCGAAGCAAATCTAAATACCACATTGACATGGAGGTCTTGGTGACTGGGGGAGATAATTGGAGGTTCACGGATATCTATGGTGATGCGAGGACTGAGTTCAAGTATAAAACTTGGGATCTGATGGGGGTGATCCATTCAGAAAATACTGTACCAATTCCGTGGCTTTGTGCGGGAGATTTTAATGAGGTGCTTTTTCACCATGAAAAGGAGGGGGGCATTCCGAGGTCCCAAGCTTGCTTGGACCGGTTTAAGGGTGCTTTGGAAACATGTGATCTCCATGATCTGGGCTTCACTGGAGATGTTTTTACCTGGCGAAACAAACAAACAAAAGGGAGTACACACATTCGTGAAAGATTGGATAGAGCGGTGGCAAATCCGGAGTGGAGAATGAAGTTTCCGCTTGTACAGGTCAAAAATGGTGATCCCTATCATTCTGACCACCGCCCGGTTATCATCGACCTAGAAGAAGTTGTGGAGAGGGGGAGAGCCGGAGGTGGAGACCGGGCTTTTAGATTTGAAGCTTCCTGGCTCCAAGAGAGGTGGTGGAGGATGCGTGGGGTGAACGGGCTGGTGCAGGAAGTAGTTTGGGGGAGAGTATCAAAGGCGTGGCTACAAGCCTGAATGAATGGAGTGTAAATGTCCTCGGCGATCTTGAGAAGAGGTTGAGGAAAGCAAAGAGGGAGCTTGAGAGGTGGAGGAGAGAGCCGATCAGTGATGTTTCAGTAGGCCGGGAAGCTGTTTGGAGCTTCAAAGTGGATAGGCTGGAGGAGCAAATAGATTTGTATTGGAAGCAACGTGCACACGTGAATTGGTTGCGTTATGGTGATCGTAACACAACTTATTTTCACAATGCCTGCTCCGCTCGGCGTAGGAGAAACCGGATTGGACGGCTTTTGAGAGACGATGGAAGTTGGGTGGAGGGGGAGGAAGAAAAGAAAATGTTTATTTCTAATTATTTTGTGCAACTTTTCAGCTCCTCAGAGGTGGCCGGCGCAGGGCAGCTGCAGCACCTACTTGATGCTGTTCAGCCGAGTGTCACGGCCGCCATGAATGAGTATCTGAAGAAGGAGTTCACCAGAGAAGAGATAAAACAGGCGCTGGATTCCATCGGGGATTTGAAAGCGCCTGGATCGGACGGGATGCCGGCCATTTTCTACAAGAATTTCTGGGACGTGGTGGGTGAACAGGTGACAAAGGAGGTGATGGGGGTGCTAAAAGGGGGTCCGATGCCTGCTGGATGGAATGATACGGTGATCGCTCTTATACCAAAGGTGGAAAAACCGGAGAAGGTAACAGAGTTGCGGCCCATAAGTTTGTGCAATGTTATATATAAGGTTGTGTCCAAAGTTTTATCAAACAGATTGAGAAATGTTTTGCCCGAGATCATTACTCCAATCAAAGTGCGTTTGTGCCCGGGAGACTGATCTCAGACAACATAATTGTGGCTTATGATCTGACTCATTATCTGTTGAATAAAAGGGAGGGTGATTTGGGGTATGCGGCTTTGAAGCTTGACATGAGTAAAGCGTATGATAGGGTTGAATGGAATTTCTTAGAAAGTATGATGAGGAGACTGGGGTTTGATGAAGTGTGGATTCAGCTAATTATAAATTGTGTTACCACAGTGTCTTACAGAGTTAAGGTGAATGGAGAGCTTTCAGCAAGCTTTATACCACAGAGAGGGTTGAGGCAGGGCGACCCCCTGTCACCATACCTTTTCCTCCTTTGTGCTGAAGCCTTCTCGGCTTTGCTTAAGAAAGGAGAGAGGGATGGTTCATTAGCCGGAGTGAAAACCTGTCAGAATGCGCCAAGCATATCACACCTTCTGTTTGCCGATGACTCACTTATCCTGATTCGTGCAACAGAGGGGGATAGCAGGTAGCTGCAGAATATACTCCAGCTTTATGAACAGTTCTCGGGACAAATGATTAATAAAGCGAAGTTAGCTGTGCTATTTAGTCGGAATACAAAGCCACGGCAGAAAAAGTTAGTCTGTGATATACTACAGGTAACAAAGGAGACTATGAGTGAAAGGTATTTGGGCCTACCGGTTCATGTGGGTCGGTCGAAGTCAGGTACATTTGCGTACTTAAAAGACCGTATCTGGAAAAGAATGCAAGGATGGAATGAAAAATTCTTGTCTCGGGCCGGTAAGGAGATCTTAATTAAGGCGGTTGCTCAGGCGATTCCAACTTTTGCTATGGGTTGTTTTGACCTTTCCAAAGGTCTATGTGACCAAATTAGCACGATGATCTGCCGGTTTTGGTGGAACCAGCAGGAAGGTAAACACAAGATACACTGGTTAAGCAAGGATCGACTGATGGCAACAAAAGATGAGGGTGGTTTGGGCTTCAGGGATATCCATGGTTTTAACATAGCTATGCTAGCAAAGCAAGCCTGGCGTTTGTGGAACAACCCAGACTCACTGTGTGCGCGTGTGTTGAAAGCAAAGTATTATGCAAATTCAAATGTCCTAGAAGCCAAGCCAAAGGCCGGAATGTCATATTGTTGGCGAAGCATTCTTCGCGGGTTAGAGCTGATTAAAAAGGGCATAATTTGGCGTGTCGGGGATGGGCACAACCTGAATATTTGGAAGGATTCGTGGCTTCCGAGGGACTTCTCAAGAAGGCCGATCACGCCAAGAGGTGCTTCTCTACTCACCCGGGTCTCTGAACTCTTTGATCCTGTAGTCGGCGGATGGGATCGAGATCTGGTACAGGAGACCTTCTGGTCTGAGGACGCGGCACTGATATTGGCACTACCTGTACATGAGGGCAGGGAAGATACACTGGCATGGCACTTTTATGAGCACGGCCGGTTCAGTGTGAGAAGCGCATACAGGGTTTTTTGGACCAGCCTATTGCGTGATAGATGCAGAGCAGGGGCGCAGGGAGGGAGTAGCAATGCCCCTGATCCGGTTTGGAAAAGGATATGGCAACTCAAATGCCCAAATAAGCTGAAGCATTTCTTTTGGCGTATGACACACAACTCACATCCCCTCAGAAGCAATCTTGTTCATCGAGGTATGAAAGTCGAGGAAAGATGTGTAATATGTAATAGCGTTGGGGAGGATGGAGGGCACTTGTTCTTTAAGTGCAATCTGGCAAAGCAAGTATGGGGTCTACTAAACATGGAGGTTGAGAGATCGGAGCTGGCAAATCTTCACTGTCCCCCAGATGTAGCCGACTACATTCTGAAAAGGAAGGAGAATCGGTGTTTGCTGATTATCACTGCACTTTGGAACATCTGGAATGAACGAAATAACATCAGGGAAGAGGGACGATGGCGCGGTGCTGAAATTATCGCCAGAAGCACAAAGGCCTATGTGGCGGAGGCGGAGTCTCTTCTGAAGGGGGAGGCGAACATTACCACTGGTGGACCGGCAAGGCGAAGAGATCGATGGAGCAAACCACAGCCGGGAGTTCTGAAGCTAAATTGTGACGGCTCGTTCTTACCCGATTCAGGGTCGGGTAGTTGGGGATTTCTGGTCAGGGACAGTGATGGGGATGTGGTCTCAGCCGGGAGGGGAAAGGTCGATCACCTGTTAAGCGCTTTTCATGCAGAGCTCCTCGCATGTCTTCAGGGGATTCAAACGGCTGTCGACCTGGGTATCAGGCACCTCATCGTGGAGTCAGATTCACTGAAGGCGGTGCGAGCGATCAACTCCGACGATTTTGATGACACTGCAGTTGGACATTTGGCGGAGGAAATAAAGTCTCTAGCCTCATCTTCGTTTCTTAGTTTTGTTTGCCAGTTCAAAGGTAGACACTGTAATCAAGCTGCTCATGAGCTAGCTGTTCTGGGTCATTCGTGCATCGAGGGGGAAGAACGAATTATAAGTTCTTTCCCTGAGAGCGTCCGTGTAATCGTTGCTAACGATCTGTTAGTGTCTGAGTAATGGAAATTTCCCAGGTTCAAAAAAAAAAAAAACACATACTCATTCGAATGTGTAGTTGTGAATAATTTATACTTAAAACTCTATCATCTCCGAACTTTACAGCTTCTAGCGTTACACCTAGCCGTAGAAGTGGCAAATACCAAACTATCTTTTTCTTACTTGTAGGTGTCGGACAAGAAATCAGAATTCAAGGTCTTGTGATACTTTCTTTTTTGTAGTCGACTTGTTAGGCGGCGTGCGTCATGCAAGCATAGCATATTTGGGAAAATATCTGGTGGAAGCCATTCATCCGGTACAACTAGCAGCTACACCTATATTTCACACACGTATAATCAATACAGGATATCCAGTGAAAGCCATTCATTCAGTACAACTAGCAACTGCATATATATTTCACATACATAGAACCAATACATGATATTACAATCTGAAGAAGTAAAAAATATAGGATAACAAAAGAAAGATTTGCATTCATAATATAATCATGTAATTTTAGAAAAGAAGGGATCGAATTCAGAGTTGATCATCCGTAGCAAAAAGTGGATAAAGTACAGAAGGTGACGCACCATTTGGAGAAACCTAATGCTGTAGGCAAAGTGCGGGAGGCGGTACACCTTCTAAAAAAACCCGGCGGTAAATATATGAAAGACTTTAGATGTCTAAGTATGAAAAGCAAATGATGAGAAATAGATATATTTTTAGAAGTATAAAAGGTAAATATTGGACGTCTAGGTATGAAAAATAAATAATGAGATATTAAATATATTTTTAGAAGGAGGAACGAGATCTAACTTTGACCGTTTGATCAATTTAGGTGGATAATAAAAATCGATCGGATATGCTATAACTCGTATATTTTATAAGAGTATAAATGATGTTTGTACTATACTACTATTTCATAACTTTGTGTTTAATTGTTTGCCATTTTCATCTCTTATGGATGATTTCAAGTTTGATCTTGCAAATTTACTTCTAGACATGATTTTAGGAGGGTTTTCACCATTCAGGTTTCCACCGGATATTACCTGACCTCTTTGGTCTATCCTTTACATTTTTTCAAACAAGAATTATTCCTAGGTGTAGCGAAGAAAATATGAATACTACAACCTGACGTCTTTGATCTATCCTCTCCAATTCTTTAAAGAAGAATTGTTCCTAGACGCAGCGAGAAAATGTAAATACTATAATCTAATTATACGGATAGTCGAGTGAAAAATTAGTGCTATATTACAACAGAGTTGATACCGGGCTGATTTTCCGGGTGTTTCTGAAAAAGTTATTGCTCAAGAATGTTAAGTGACAAGGAAGTATAAATACTAAATCTCAGAATCTCCCTGACTCCCTCCTATGGTGGGTCAAAGTGTATAGAGCTCGCATCCCAAATTAGGAGCCAGAAAACCAGCCCTGCAAGTAAAAAGAAAACGACATATTTGACAAAAGGTTTGCATAAAGAACAATAATAGGTATATGGACGCAAAAAATGGGGTTATCCATGGGAAGATAATTTCTAGACTTCTACTTTAGCACCACAAGGATCATCTGATCAGGGTGGGATAGCTTAAAGATGTTCGATCAAGGCCAAAGCCTATGCAAATGCAAACTCATGTCCTGTAGTTATATAAGCCCAATACATATCTCATATTTTTATTCTAGCTTTCGTTCCCCCTTCCTTTGGCAGCTCGTAAGATTGGCACCGCAAATCGCTAGGCTCATCCTTTGCCCTTTGGTCGTGGATGAGTTTAACACTTCAGCACCCGGTCACCTCTTTCGAGCCACTGCAACATCCCCCATTCAAAGATACACGCGAGCAATTTCATTTGAATTTAGTACAATTTGAAAGTTCACTCAAGATTTGGTTTTCTACTAGAGAGCCTTTAATATAGTTGTTCGGCACTCTAGAAGAGAGCCTTTAATACAGTTGATCGATTTTAGAACATCACTCCCCGTTAAATTGATTTTATCTTCAATTTGTTGTTGAAAGCCCCCAGTTCAAGTTGGTAGCTAGCCTATTTATTTTGGCTAAAACCCCTAATTTCCTATTTGAAAATTGTTCTTGTTTTAATTCAAAGACACCAATTCCAATTCAGATAACACTATAAGACGTGCTTAATGTTAGTGCTTGTTTGGACAAGCACATATCATGCTGGAATTTTGCCCATGAATCTGAGTCTATTCTGAAATTCCAAAGGAAAAGGTGCATGGGTTTAGTCCTACCTTGCCAATGCAAGGTGGTGTACACAACATAAATAATTGAGCTCTCTCGTCTTTTGAAATAAAGAAACAAGGACGAGATTGTGACTACGGCTAGACACACGCGTGACCGTGGCGTGGCGAACAACCAAGTAAGCAATATCTTTTTGACACCCGTGCATGTCTCCTCCTCTCTATTTTTGAAACGATCAGGAGTACAATTGTGGTTTATGTCATAATATCTGATTGTTCACCAATTATGAAAACACTATCCAGGTTCATACCCACAAAAACCACCCTATCCTACCATCTTCCTCCTACTAGTGAACTTAGTTGTGCTGTTGTGCTGCTGGATCTTGCTAGCCCTTCTTCTCGGTGTGCACCGGAGCGAAGGGCGAGCGGTATCTCTGAGATATTGCCGTCGAGAAGGATGCATGAGGTGCGACAATAAGGATTCTAGGCAATGCATCTGCACGACTACTCCGCTTGCTTGACGATATACACTGCTTTGTCTTCGATCTACATAGCTATGAGTCGTCACTACATCGAACTTGTGCTACTCCCTTGCCATCATCAAGCCCGACGTAAGTCCCAATCAATCTTGATGGATCTAAGGTGTAGCCACTTGTTACTATTGTTAGTTTATATTGCATCGCTATTTATGAACGAAACATCGTTATTTCGTACATTTCCAATATATTAAGGCATTAAACCCAATTTCTGCATAATGGATGATAGTGCGAGTGAGAAAACAATGAGAACAAAAGTTTGAGGCTACAAATAAGGGTTACACGGTTTGCATCATTTCTTCTATTATTTTTCTAATGTTTCTTTAATCGAGTAACTTTTTCTGAGGGGGGGGGGGGAGGGGCATAAAACCATTATCTGGAGCCACAATGCAAGGGCAAAAAAGAATTATTATAAAACTGAAGCTTGTAAGCCTATAACTCCAAAGATAGAAAGATGTCTCTATTTTTTTCATGTGGTGGACCCATCTCGAAGAGAAAGGGAAACAACGGAATGACACGTGATAACTTATCTCTAGTTTTCAACTCCCACATTTGAGACACCATGAAGCAAGCATGGGTATGTTTTGGTTGGGTGGATAGGCCCAATGGAAACAGCTAAAATCCACGTTCTTGGGTGGCTAGCATCTACGTGGATGGCCTAAGTTGTGCAACATGTGCACCGCCCCGCATATAGATATACCCTCACTCCCGTTAGGGTTACCTCTCGCCCTCCTCATTTGTGCCGCCACAGTCCACTCGCTCTCACCTCTTACTCTGTTCCTTTGCTACCAGTGCCTCTCGCTCTCCTCCCCGAGTTGCTGTGAAAGATTTTTCCTTCTCCCATCGGTGCTTGTCGGAGGCACTCCTTGGTACAGTGCGCCCCAAATTTGTGCCATCCTCCTCTGCCCTCCCCTACCTCCTCTATTTTTTGTGATTTTTGTTTGCCGATTGGATCTGGTTTTTTGTTCTTGTTGTGGGGGTGAGGTTTTTCCTTTTTGCATTGTTAGATTTGTACAACTGTTGCGTGATTGATGTGCGAATTTTTGCTGTCCTGAGCTTCTAGCTACAGATTAATGTGTGAATGTTGCCTAATGCGTGGTAACTAGTTTAACTGTTGAAATGTGATATCCTAAGAGAGGGGATTATGACACTTAAAACTATTTGGTTCCAAAAGATTCACAAGATAAATATATATCAATTTCTATTTAAATATTTTTTAGGTTCATCTAGTGTGTCTATTCTACCGTTCAAAGGTTCGCAACCTATAGCCAATCCTAACAAACTACTCTATGAAGGTAAACATGCAAGGATAATTTACAACAAGTAAATGCGGAAACGTAAATAAGGTAGAGAGAGCAAACTTGGCATAAGAGATTTTTATCACGTTGTATCAACGACATAAACGTCACCCTTAGTCCACGTTGAAGCAGTCACCTCGGCTATAGCTCCCGGATGACACCCAGTCACGGTTCTTGAGCCACATAGATCTCAAGTAGTTTAAGCCGCTAAGCCACCAAGATAAGGTCTCACCAAGACAAACTAGATATTGGAACTTCACTCAAATCCATTTGTGAACACCAAATATTTTGGTGTAACCTTCAACTCCTTCACCAGACCATCCGGTGTGTAGACTTAAGCCTGATCGAGCCACTTCTTTACTGTTTATTTTCTGGTGTGTGTAATCTTTTGATCACTGGACCATTCGGTGTGTACAACTTCTCACACCTCTGAAAACCTTAGGAAAATCCTCGATTGAAGCCTCCAATATATTCTTCTCTTCATCGTCGGACCATCCGGTGAGTTCAAAGCTCTTCTGCATTGAAAAACTTTCTCCTGAAAAATGCTCCAATGTGCACTTCTCCTTAACACTAGACCATCCAATGCGGTGAATTGCAGAACCCTCTCTGAGACAAAATGCTCCAGTGTATGCACCAATCAGAACACTGGACCATCTAGTGTACTCTTCTCATTTTTCTCCTCTAAGCTGAAAAATACTCTGGCGTGTTCAATAGCCAGAGCATCGAACCATCTGGTGAGTTCTTCTTTCTGAACACCGGACCATCCGGTGAGTGCATTTTCTTCTAAACTCGTCCAATTCAACCATTCTTGAGTTCGGCTTTGGTGACTTCTTAATGTATTGCATCCATGAAACCTACTAAGGTATATACTTGATAACTATGTTAGTCTCATTGACTATGCTATCACTAACCATCAAAAATCACTACCCTAAGAGAGCCATGTTCACTACAAATTGTTCATGTGTTGATCTATGAGGTTGTCTACTTGCTCATTATTGTAGGTTGCGTGTAGATTTGGTCTACTCATATGGCAAGTTCTTCTGATACTTTAGATCTAGAGTGTATTGGCACCCTTATACATGATTTCCATGTACATGGTCGATGATGCTCAATGCTAGCAGGACCATCTAATGGGTGTCGCAGCCGTACCATCCTTTTATTAGTGTTACATATGATGTCTAGTAAGTAATACGGTACTGTCGGTGGATGAACACCGCGAGCAGGGATCCTGAAGGACCCCCTTTGAGATTTGGCTGGGGGGCTGGTCCTGGAACTACCTCGTACGCGAGGTTAATGCGAGTGGAACTTAGGCAGGATGGATCGTCAGCTAGTAGAAATGAATGCATCAAGAATTTAGACAGATTCAGGCCACGCAGAGACGTAATACCCTACTCCTGTGTGTCCCGTATGTTATCAATGCTCCTCTCCTTTTGTCTCTCTCTCTCTCTTTTTCTCCATTCCCTTTACAAAGTGTCCCCCCCCTTATCTACCGGGGGAGGCCCTTCAGGGAGTGCCCAGAACGAGGGCACAAGTTCCCGTAAATAATAAATGGAAAGTGACCATCATTGGTCTACAGTTGATGTTACAGAGGGTTGAAAATACATCCTTCGGACGGTTCCATCAGTCTTCGCGTTCTAGCTTTAGCAGGCGCAGGGGCGTCCATCGGCCAGCTTCTGAATACTCTCTCATGCCCGTTTGGTCAGAATAGGTCTGACGTGGTCTGATGTAACAGGACGATAAGCCTCAAGCCCATCAAGGATATCTTCAAGCCGTCTTTCTTCATAGGCCCCGCGAGGGGACATGCGATGGGACCTGCTGTATTAATTGTGCCCACACCTTCCTACCAGCAGCGGCAGAGCCTGACATATTCAGAACAGCAGACGTAGGGGGGAGTGGTTGGACGTGACCGTCCACGCTCCCCATTAAATGTGGCATCGGGCCTCCCACTGACCGACACCTCATCGTGGAGTCCCTGCGGGGTCCACCAGCATGGGGCTTGCCGGGTGCTCGGAGACCAACTGTTCTTGACCCCGAGCACCCACTCCCGGACCGTGCTGCCCTCGGGTCCTCGGGGAGGTGGTCCCCGACGGAAGGTGCCATGTGGTACCGCGCTGTCCTGACCTCGAGACTCGGGAACCCCTGGATCCCATATCACCGATAGGTACATTTACTACCAATTTCACCAATACTTATGCATTAAATTTGCCAATAGAAATGGATCTTGCTAATAGATGCTAACATCTAATTGTAAGGGGTGTTGCTCTTGTTGTTGTAGCTGCTAGTTAGATGTTTGTAAGGTTTAGACGCCTTTTGCATGCTACTGGTGTCCTAGTGAGTTATGGTCCAATGCTTGAAATAGATCGTGATAAGCACAATGCTTGACACTGAAAGTGCATCTAGACCCCCTATGTGGGTTTTGGATAATTGATGACAAACGATTAAGGGACTAATAGATTTGTTGAAGCTATAAATAGGTTTTAAGTCCGTTCGGATAAGTTAAGAGACGTTGGCGTCCCTCAAAAAGAAAAGAGAAGCGATATGTAGTTACTCAATAGGCGTTAATTCATTTTATTTTGAATTTGAGTTCAGGATAGCCGTACTATCAAGAAAGATACGTGTTAATAGTCTTGAAGGTGTCTCATTGCTTAAAGTATCTTTTTAGAACTGAAAGTTGAGAGACACAATCACCCACGGACACCGGGAAAAATGCTTTTGTTGTCTGAGCCCGGAGCCTCCAGGTTAGCCTGGCTACTCCGGACCCTGATCAGTAGGTTGGAGTCTCTGGGTGAGACTCTGGCAGAGAGTCTCGGTTTGAGCTTGAGAGCTCAACCTGGAGTCTCTGAGTTAGCCCGGATACTCCGGAGTCTGGTATGTGGCTAGAGTCTCCGAGCCAGAGTCTCGGGTAGGCTTTAAGTGCTTAACCCGGAGTCTCCGAGTTGACCCGGATACTTCGGGTTCTGGACCCTCCGAGTAAGCTTTGGATAGTGATTCTGCATGTGTGCCCAAGAGTTACCCAGAGTCTCCGGGTGAACCCGGATACTCCGGGTCAGTATAAAATGCACAGTAACAACTAGTTTTTTAAGTGGACTATAAATACCCCTCACCCTCTCCTTCACTTGCTGCTGAACCACTCGTGGATAAACTCATTCAAATCCATTCAATAGCCATCCTAACTCCTCTAGAACTTTGATTCTTGCAAGATTTGGATATTAGGGTTTGGGAAGAGAGACTGAGTGCTAGAGAGCTAAAATCCATTCTTCAGCACTTGAGGTCATCGCCAAGCTTTTGATTCGCGTTCTTTACTCTTGGAGCTTTGAGTTTCTAGACAGCAAGACATCACCCTGAGAGCACCCAAGTTTGTGGAGTCCCCCGAAAAGTTTGTAGTACCCTTTGATTTGAGTAAGAACCCTAATTTGATCTTTGTGGTCGCTTGAGTGAGAAAAGGGTTGAGAGAGAGCCGGCTCTTTGTGAACTTCTCAACGGAGACGTAGACACTTCTTTGTGAGGTGCCCGAACTTCGGGAACAAATCCTTGTCTACTTTACTTTATTGCACATTCACTTGTTCTAGTTGATTTTTGGGGATTTTTCCGATCTTCTTGCTTGTGTGCTGTGACTGCAGGTTGTTGGTGATAAGGTATTTAGATATCTCTTAGAATCTGTGTTAACTTATATACTCATTTAGATTTGCTCAAAAGTTCATAAGTTTCGATTTCCTGCTTCATCCGAATTATCCGGGTAAGCCTGGAGTATCCGGATTCTGTATAACCCAGACTCTCCGGATTGACCCAGAGTATCCGAACTCAGTAATCCGCTGCGAAGTCTTAAATTTCAGAAAACGCCTATTCATCCCCCTCTAGACGACATCACATACATTTCAGACACACAAGCAGGTCCAAGTGTGACATCCATTAGAGCAGATGACATGTGATGCTAGAGTATGGAAATCTGGAATGGATGAAGCTACACGTGCCAATTCCAATTTACTAAAAAAATATTATACATGACATACTATGGTACATAGTTGACTTCTTTCTTTCTTTTTTAATTTGGTGATCACCTATGGGGAACATATGTTTGTAAAACATCTTAGACGACATTTGGACACTCTATACGAGGATGCTCGTTTTATCACATTCCGTAAGAAAAAAAGGACAATTTTTTAGACTGTTGATCTAGATCAGATGTTCCATATTGCCCCCTCCTCCCTTGTATATGCCCCTCTCCCTCACCTTAACCTAAAAACCGTTTTTGCCTTGCGCTTGCACGCCGCTACCGCCTCCGCTACCTTGCTACTCTAGTTCATGGAGTCACCACCGCTGTGCACTCTGCGGGATCTTTGATTCTCCACTATTATCTTGTGCAATCCCTTTCATGTCAGCACACCTACTCACGCGCCTCCGCCAATCTTCAATTTTAGCTAGAAAAGGGGGGGGGGGGGATTCGAAATCGATCAACCAAATAAGCGGCAGCACACCTGCACGGAGATTCATTTCAGTTTGCCATAGAAATGAATCTTGCTAATAGATGCTAACGTCTGATTGCGAGGGATGATGCTCTTGTTGCTGTAGCTGCTAGTTGGATGCTTGTAATATTTAGACGCCTTTTGCATGCTCCTGGTGTCCGAGTGACTTATGGTCCAATCTTGCAAGAGATCGTGATAAGCACAATGTATGACACACAAGCAGTCCCAAGTGTGTCATCCAATAGAGCAAGTGCCAGGTGATGCTAGCGAATGGAAGCTGGATTGGATGAAGCTACACGTGCCAATTCCAATTTACTAAAAAATATTATTTTCCGAACACACATGGGAGCGCGATAGTTTCAAAACTAGAGAGGAAAAGGGATCTTATTTTTG
Source organism: Phragmites australis (assembly GCF_958298935.1). Classification (NCBI taxonomy): domain Eukaryota; kingdom Viridiplantae; phylum Streptophyta; class Magnoliopsida; order Poales; family Poaceae; genus Phragmites; species Phragmites australis. The sequence goes on along the minus strand of NC_084935.1, from coordinate 26,228,520 downwards.
TTGGATGGCCCCACCATGTAATTAGCACCGAAGCTATACATGGAAAGACAAGCAAATTTAGCGCTTGTGTGATGCGAAGAATTTGGTTTCATCTACGTTCGTTTTGACAATTCAAAGGACGATGTAATGCATGTCGTGTATTGTATGAGGCAATGTAAAGGCTTCTTTAGAACGCAAGAGTGGAAAACACAATGTCTTAGTTTGAATGCAAGTACAAATGAAAAAGAATTATGATAAACACACGACTAACCCCTCATCATTACTGATTCAAAAATTATATTGCTGCCTGTTAAAAAACGGTAGTGATTAAGCAGCAGCTGGCTTCGAAACTAACAATGATAGTAAGTATCACTACCGATTCAAGATTTGAACCAGCAGTGATAACCTAACTATCACCGTCGATTCATACATTAAACCGATAGTTATAACCTAACTATATGTGCAAAAATATTTTACCAAGAACTTTTCAACATGAGGATATGTCTCAAGTTTGAGATCAAACCCCATATTGAAATATTCCTAGTACAGTATTTTAAATCTAAATAAATGGTGATAACACAATTTGAAATCACTGTAACAATGATCAATCTAAATGAATAACAAAAATGTAATTATCTTGAAGGGAATGTGTTTTCTGCCACTCATTTAGATCATCTTATTGACAGAATCTTGAATGGGGACGACGATGAGGTCGACGACAGGAGAAGATGAGCCCGAGGGGGGTGAGATGGGGAATGAGGTGACGTGGTCGTGGTAGTTATGGGTGTAATCGGATCGGATACGAATGAATATCACTGATCTTATAACCTATCTCATATTTTTTTCATTGGAATCGGATCCGGACACGGATAGTGTCAGATACAGATATGGATGCGGATAGTCTCGATCACAAATACGAATCGATACGTATCGAATATGTGACGAGTCAGATGCAGACAATATCAATCACAAATATTTATTCAGGTATTGAGTAGAAGCAACAACCATATATATCGCATATGTTATAATTGTTTGACCATTCCACATACCAACTATATTAGAGGCCCAACAAGCAAATCAGCAATATAGTCCCACAGAAGGAATTATGTTAGAGCGAAATCATAGAAGTTACGAGTGTCCAGTATGCTGACTGAAGCTTCTATTAATTATTTGAAAATGTTAATAACTTCAAATGAAAAAAAATATCAAGTACAAACTTGTAGATCTTATCGAGGGCTATAATTTTCATATAAAGATTGTCTTCATCCGACTCTGTATAAAAAAGTTACAACCTCGAGAAGATAGACTTGTATAGTTGTCAGATAGTCTTCGGATATGTCCAATTTTATTCTCAGATATCCGATATCCGATAGATACCTAACTCCCCACATCCGAATCCAATATCTGATACAACTATCTGAGATCTGGTCCAATATCCGAGATTTCTTTTGGATATCCGATATCTGAGATTCGATTAGCATCTAAACCGGTTCGGACGATCAGGCGAGTAGGAAAAATCTGACCCATTTTCACCCCTAAAGGTAGGCGACGGGGATGGCGATGAGGTCGATGAAGGGCCCAAAGGGAGTGATACAGGGAGCGGGGCGGCGCGACATCGGTAGGTGACGAGGACTACAACGAGGTTGGCGATGGGCCCGAGGGGAGTGAGATAGGGAAATTGGGAGTGGCGTGGCAAGGTCAACAATAGGCCCGAGGGGAGTGATATAGGGATGGTGAGCGATGTTGTGTGTCCGTGGTCAGTGCGGTCGCGGTAGGCGACGAGGATGGCAGCGAGGTCGACGATCGGAGAAGACGCGTCCAAGGGGTAGCGACGCTTAATGTGGCAATGATGATTATCACACCACTTCGACCATCACTACCCGTCGGGATCGATATTTTGGAGTGGAGTGATCAAGATATAGAAGGGATTATCATTGTCGGTTCATAACGACTCAATCATTGATTTGTCGGTTGAACTTATGAACCAGCAACGATGTATCATTGTCAGTTCATAGCTAAAAACGGCAATGATAATGGCTATCACTGTTGTTTCTTAACGGCTTAATGTTAGATTTACTAATTCAGCTTATAAATTGGCAACGATACCTTATCATTGCCTGTTATTACCAAACTGACAGTAAAAGAGGGGTAGGGATGACCCTTTCTATAGTAGTTACGGAAAATATGCATAAACCCTGTACAATGGAATGTAGTAAAAACCAAGAACGAAGACAAGGGGAGGGGGCGCAGGGGCTGGTCCCCCTAGCCAATAAGAGAGCCCTCATTAATTTACATGATAATTAAATGCTTAATTAGGTACTTAATTAAGTATGTCCTCATGTGTTGCACTTCTAAGCCTAATAAGAAAATTAGCCCAACCAAACAAGGCTTTTGTTCATGGTCAACAATTTACACTCGTTTTGCATCGCATGTTCGACTTCCTCTATTTCTTCGCGTCGTTGCCACCCGCATATCGCTTGTGCATGTGCTCCGCTCACTACTTGTTGTTGCTTCAATATTAGGGCTATGAAGCCACAAACTCTAGGAAGGTACGTCTCGTGCTCCCTCTCAACCATCCTAATCTCTAATTGTTGTATGAAACTTTGTTTTAGGATTAGATTAATCGGTTACATGTAGAGTTAATTATAGTATGTATTCTTTAGTTGTGATGAATGAATTGATGATGCGATGAAAAATCTAATTCCCTATTTCTTTTTCCAAATTTAGTATACTTGTGATAGTCTTTACATATTGACTTGTTTAGCTATGATGAAGAGGTTAAGGACAATTGATATTTTTTATAAGTCAGTTGTTTCAAGTTTTGGTTGTGCTAAAAATACTAATACGACAATTGATCAAAATTTCGAACTAGTTGATATGCAAATTCTTAATTAGAATAATTATGCACCATCGTAAGATCAATAAGGAAGAATTATAACTACAATATTTGAGAGGTACACAAGTAAACACCTTCAAATTTGAGATACTTGTTAGCTAATTAGTAGATAAAACAATTAGTTTTCTTTTATATCACAAAACATATGTTGTTTATACTTGTGATTTATGCTCCCATTGAGTTAGTATATATGCATATATACCACTATTTTATATTTATTATCAGATGATTATTGTTAATATTTGCGACTTGGCCCTTTATGGTTCAATCCTAGCTCCGCCCATGGGGAAAACACTAGAATTACAACAGGGAAGAGAAAAATATCCATCTGGTACACATCATGTTATAAATCGTCAAGAATAAGCCATTTCACATAAGTTTAATAAGAATTCTGCAGACCATTCCATTGCTCCAAAAGGCTACATAATGAAATTTCTATCCCTTTTTTCCCTTCGTTCGAGAGAGGTCCCAAATGGTTTACAATGCAATGCGGAAAACCTTCCAAAAATCTTCTAATGTATCAAAGGGGATCGATTATATCGATTTTGTTCAGTTTATAAGTAATAAATGCACACAAGCTCACTCGTATATATAGACATAGTCATAGAATTGTAGCTATGGAAATGCAAAACTTGTCTGATATGCTCGTGCTTTCCACTCCTCATTCTCTTGCATGCATCTACTAGACTTTTATCTGAATTTTAGTGAAAACCATGCTGGGGTCTTCCCTCCCCACTTCCTATAAAAAATTGTAGACGATGATTGAAGAGCATGCTCTTGCTAATGTGTCAACAAGGCCAGGGCAACCGAGTCTAAATTGCTACTACAACAGCTAAACAAGGTTGGAATGAACTGTCTATAACTGTGGGCTAACATCTACCTTTTTCTTTTCAGGGGAAGATATAATATAGAGAGCAGTAGAGCACTCACCATACACACGCTACTTTTACAGTTTACTCTAGGAGCGAAAAAGGTACTAGTTACACAATACACATTACCAGTTTGCAACAAGATCTGGACTTCCGGATCCATGAATGAAGAAAAAAGTAGGAACAACAAGTCAATACTATTTGTAGAATAATTGTCCAAAATAAGATTTTATTCCTCTTACGGAAATTTTGCAAGAGTTTAAAGAGGGAGGCTTAGATGGAAAACATTAGAAAATGTTTGATGATGTTAAACCCTGCTGTTAGAATTCCTTCAAAATTTGAAGCTGTCATTTCGTGGGAGTTTAAGGAGTTCTAAGCCCTTTTCTTTTGTCCCTCGTTGTGATCTATACTTAAACAACTCAACTTCGTTAGTATTATCTCTAGTGAAATCAGCATGCTTTAAATGGACTAAAAATGTTGAACATCTTAAGTGGCACACCTTATGCACGCTTCAACTCTTGCTAATATGATGTCACAGCTCCTTGAGGGAGGCTGTTGCCCTGTATTAGACCCTGGATAGAGGCATGCAAGAGGGACGGCAATAAGACTTTTAGACAGCACATCTGTGTGACTATTTCGCTTGCTCGACAATCTGCATTGCTTCATCTTCAATCTACATGGTTGCGAGTCGTCACTGCATCGAACTTGCGTTTCTTCGATCTACACGGTCGCAAGTCATCATTGCATCGAACTTGCACTACTTCCTTGCCATCATCAAGCTCGACGTAAGTCCCAATCAACCTACATAGATCTAATATGTAGCCGCATATTACTATTTTTAGTATATATTGCATCGCTATTTATGAATGAAACATGCCTCCTAGTAGAATTTGGATCTAGATTATTTCTCACATTTCCAACAAATTAAGGCATTAAGCCCAATTCCTGCATATGGGGTGATAGTGTGAGTGAGAAAGCAACTAGAACAAAAAGTTTGAGGCTACAGGTAATGGGAACCCGTGCTTGCATCATTTCTTCCATTACTTTCCTGATGATTCTTTAATCAACTAACTTTTTCTTTCTTTCTCTTTCTTTCTCTTTTTTGGGAGGGAGGGGGAGGGGAGGGGAGGGGGAGAGGGGATATAAAGTCATTATCTTTAGGCACCTACTGTGTGGTTATGGAGCCACAATGCAAGGGCAATGAAGAATTATTATAAAATCGAAGCTTGCAAACATATAACTCGAAAGATAGAAATGTGTCTCTGTTTTTTGTCATAGGGTGGGCCCATCTTGAAGAAAAAAAGGAAACAATAAAATGGCACGTGATAACTTATCTTTATTGAGGACACCATGATGCAAGCATGGGTGTGTTTTGATTGGGGTGGGCAAGCCTAATGCCCACATAGCGAGGTCCGGTGGAAATGGCCAAAATCCACATTCTTGGGTGGCTAGCATCCACGTGGGTGGCCCAAGTTATGGAACATGTGCATTGCCCCTGCACACAGATATACCCCACTCCCGTTAGGGTTACCTCTCGCCCTCCTCATTTGTGGCGCCGCAATCCACTCACTCTCACCTCTTACTCCCCTCCTCTGCTACCCGGTGCCTCTCACTCTTCTCCCTGATCTGCTGTGAAAGATTTACCCTTCTCCCGTCAGTGCTTGTTGGAGGCGCTTCTCGGTACGATGCACCCCAAATTTGTGTCATCCTCCTCTGCCCTCCCCTCCCTCCTCTATTTTTTTTTTTTGCTATTTCTGTTTGCCTATTGAACCTTTTTTTGTTGTTGTTGTTGTGGGGATGAGCTTCTTTCTTTTTGCATTGTTAGATCTGTACAACTGTTGCTTGATTGATATGCAAATTTTTGTTGTTGTCCCGTGCTTCTAGCTGCAGATTGATGTGTGAATGTTGCCTAATGCATGGTAATTAGATTAACTGTACATGTGTTGATTTATGTGGTTACCTTTTTGCTCATTGTTGTGGGTTATGTATAGATCTGGCCTACTCATATGACAAGTTCTTCCAATACTTTAGATCTGAAATGTATTGGCACCCTTATACACGATTTTCATGTCATGACAATGAAATTGGTTGCCTTTTTTGAGTTTTAGTACATAGTCGATGATGCTCTGCCACTAGCAGGCCCATCTAATGGGTGTCACAGCCGTACCATCCTTTTGTTGGCCTTACATATGATGTCTAGCAAGTAGCAAAATACATTCACTATCAATTTCACTAAAACTTATGCATTCACTTTGCCCTTAGAAAGAGTAAATTTAAAAAATCTATAACTATTTTGATATATGTTAAAAAAACTACAACTTTTATTGCCTATTTCAAAAACCTACAACAATTTTGACACATGTTTCAAAAAACTACAACTTCTGTAAGGTTGTCTACTTGCTCATTGTTGTGGGTTACGTGTAGATCTGGTCTACTCATATGATAAGTTCTTCCAATACTTTAGATCTAGAGTGTATTGACACTCTTATACATAATTTCCATATACATGATTGATGATGCTCAATGCTGATAGGACCATCTAATGGGTGTTAGCCGACCATCCTTTTATTAGTGTTACATATGATGTCCAGCAAGTAGTACGGTATATTCACTACCAATTTCACTAATACTTATGCATTCAATTTGATCTTGCTAATAGGCGCTAACATCTGATAGCGAGGGGTGCTGCTCTTGTTCTAGCTGCTAGTTGGATGTTTGTAAGGTTTATACGTCTTTTGCATGCTCCTGGTGTCCCATTGACATATGGTCCGATGCTTGAAAGAGGTCGTGATAAGCACAATGCATGACACACAAGCAGATCCAAGTGTGTCATCGATTAGAGAAGGTGCTAGGTGATGCTAGAGTATGGAAAGATGAAATGGATAAAGCTACACGTGCCAATTCCAATTTATTAAAAATATTATGTATGACATACTATGGTACAGAGTTAACTTCTTTCTTTCTTTTTTTTCTTTTAATTTGGTGACCACTTATGAGGACCATGTGTTTGTAAAATATCTTAGAATGCATTTGAACATTTTATATGAGGATGCTCACTTTATCACATTCTATAAGAAAAAAATGGATAATTTTTTTACCGTCGGTCTAGATCAAATATAATATATTGTTCCCCCCCCGGCCGCCTTTATACAACCCTCTCCCTCACCTGAACCTTAAGAATCATTTTTGCCTTGTGCTTGCACGCCGCCGCCGCCACCTTGCTACTCTAGTTCATGGAGCCACCACCGTCATGCTCTCTTCGAGATCTTTGATTCTCCACTGTTGTCTTGCGCAAACCCTTTCACACCGTCACGCCTATTCGTGTGCCGCCATCACTTTTTTCAATTTTGCTGAAGAAGGGAGGGTTCGGCTATGGTGGTTACATGTCATTGTCGTCAAAGATGGAGATGCAAGCTTTGCCACGGAAATTTGCCGTCATCGCACCAGGTCAACTTGGCATGAACCAAGTAAGAAATCCGATCATTTCTCGAAATATTTTCTTGTTTAATATCTAGCAATTTCATTCTAGGCATGCTACCACTTATTTGGTCGAATTCGAATCCGACCATCTTGGTTTTCCAATTGTTCGAAAATCTGAACACTTTGAAGAAATTCTGGGCGATAGAAATTGTTTATTCCCCATCTGTTGAATCTAGAAGTTATCCTCTTATTTAATTTTCGTTACCATGCCTAAGTGCTACATCATCCTTAATCCGGTTTATTTGGCGTGTAATTAAGCGTGCACTCTGGTTGGGCACACGACAAAGCAAGCCCGTGCACGCTCCTCGTAACAGTCACTCAAAACCACAGTCCGGACCGGCCATCACTCGAACACCAATTTCTCTCTCAGATCTCAACCAAATCGAACGAAATCACTCTCGTTCGAAAGGTAATTTCTTCCACTACAAAAGCAACAAAAATTCATCCAGAAGGGTCGAGCAGATAGCGAGATATTGTGGCCCAAAGTTGAGAGAGAAGCACACCTGCACGGAGATTCCCCAGCCCTGACCATCGATCACTTAACGGCCGATTTTTACCTGTATCCTCAACCAAATCCCACAAAACCACTCCCATTCGAAACCTAATTTCCTCCCCTAAAAACCTCACAAAACCCCATCAAAATCCGTCCATCACGTCGGGAGAAATGAGCTCGCAAATTCAGGCCAGAAGCACACATTGGAACAGGTTTCGGCCGCCGCCGCCGACCCGGGGGCAGTATCCGAGCCACTGGGCAGAGAGCGCCCCCACCGTCGGATGATGTCGAATCCAAGGGCCAGCGACGAGCCCCAGGCGCGGCGGGGGTTCGATCCGCGTGAGAGGCCCCTCGGCCAATCAGAGCGTGTAGTCCGTTCGACGAGTTGGCCCCCACTCCCCACGCTATTTAAACCCCCTCGTCCTCGCCTCCGGCATCCTCATCACCCACCGCCGCCGCCGACGCACCAAGAGCGACCGTTCGAGAGCACGCGCATTTCGGAGAGGGTTTGAGTGGGAGTGAGACCGAGTGATGGCGACGGAGGAAGCTGCTGCGACCGAGGTCCCGGCGACCGAGGTGGAGGCTCCGGCCGCCGCGGAGGCGGAGGCGAAGCCCGCGAAGAAGGCGGCCAAGGCCGTGAAGGAGAAGAAGGCAAAGGAGCCCAAGGCCAAGAAGGCCGCCGCCCCGAGGAAGCCGGCAGCCCACCCGCCGTACGCCGAGGTAAGGACGCAGGCGGTCGTTTGCGATGGTTTCGTCGTAGCCTCGATTCGTTATTTCGTTTGCTTCTAGCTTTGCGTGATTGGTGATTTGATCTGAGATGGGCTCGTCGTGCAGATGATCATCGAGGCGATTGCGGCGCTGAAGGAGAGGACCGGGTCGAGCTCGGTGGCCATCGGCAAGTACGTGGAGGAGAAGCACAGCGGGAAGCTGCCGCCCAACTTCCGCAAGCAGCTCGCCGTGCAGCTGAAGAAGCTCGCCGCCGCTGGGAAGCTGACCAGGGTCAAGAACTCCTTCAAGCTACCCGCCGCTGCCGACGCCAAGCCGAAGCCCGTCGCCGCCGCCAAGCCGAAGCCCAAGGCCGCCGCCAAGCCCAAGGCGTCCCCGAAGGCCAAGGCCAAGACCGCTGCCAAGCCCAAGGCGGCGTCCCCCAAGGCGAAGGCCAAGACTGCGGCCCCGAAGCCCAGGGGCCGCCCCCCGAAGGCTGCCAAGACCTCCGCCAAGGACTCGCCGGCCAAGAAGCCCGCGGCTGCAGCCAAGAAGAAGGCCGCGGCGGCGCCCAAGAAGCCCGGGACCCCCAAGAAGGCGGCCGCCGCGCCGTCCAGGAAGGGCGCGGCGAGGAAGGCCAAGAAGTAGACACCCACCGACGCCGGCGACCCTCCCTTCCCCGCCCTTCGCCTATAGATGCTCCCTTCCTTTTTGATCCATCCATAGCGTTCTCAGATGGAACCATGCCTAGCTCTAGATTTGTCAGTAGCATCAGCGGCAGTAGTCATCTGTAAAAACTTGAGATGTCGATCGCGCCTCCCAAGCTCGTCGTCATGCTCCTCCTGCTCGCCTGTATGATGAACAAGTTATAATAGTATGTTATGCTCCTGGGTTTGCTACCCTAACATATGTGTCAATTCTGTTTGATTCGTCCGTAGCTAATTTTGCCGCCTGTTTAGTGGCGATTAACCGGCAATTGTTGATCTCCATCCTAGATTGATTAATTTCTTTCTACAACAGAAGGTTTGGAGGTATTATCACCGGCAGAGCGGCGGCGCAATTGGATGGATCTGTTCGAAAGGGACGCTGGAATCTGGACGGAACCCCTCGTATCCGAATCCGGATCCTTGACTTCACTTTGTGAACAGGAGCGCTACAGCGATTTACGATGCTATACTGTTTATACGAACCTGTTTACGTTAATACTGTAACTCGTGGGCCGGTGCCTGCTCCCGTTTCAGCCCGGACCACGAGCCGGCTCTTGCGATAGTTTTCCCGGGTCTTTTTATAGCTACTTTCCCTGGTATTGGTTCATTAAAAATCCTTCTTGTTGACTAAAAAGATTCTCATCCTCTCAAAACAAAACATGTTAACCTAAAACCAACAGGAAAAAAGGGCCGGCCTACCAGGGTTGAAACTGGTTAATTTGGTTCGTATGAATTTTGAATCTGACTGGTTTTGAATATAAAATTAAAAAAATTCAATTTTTTAGAAAATATAAAAATATATAAAAACACTAGAGACAATTTTAAGATTTTATGTGTTTTTTAAAAATAATAAGAAAAAAATTTAAATTGGTCATATGAACAGTATTTTGAGACAAATCTACACATGGTTTTAGATATCCAGTTTAAGTATTAACAGAAAAATATCAATAGCCAAAGTTTAAAATCCTGTTTGCATGCGTTTCAGTGTCTGCATGGAGCAGTTACTAAGCCTGATGCATAAGAAATGAACTTGGAAAACTAAAATAAGACATTTAAAGTGCAGTTGCATTCAGTATTGAACGAAAGGATCAGCGTTGGGAATGACGAGTTCTGTAAGATAGAACGTTGCTCTATTTTGGATGCTTTTCGTAAAGGTGAAAAACTGAGCTAACTATGCATAATTATTCACAGTTTATATTAGATTATTAGTCTTTTTTCAACAATATGCAACATTGCCTGCTTATGTTCCTTATACTATCCATTAATTTTGCATGATAGCATTATAAAGTAGAACCAATGCGCTGATAATGCAAAGTATGCTGCCGATTGCCTTGATCCAACTTACTCACAACTCTTGTAGAAAGAGAAGAAGAATTTACAGGATTTGGCTGGTGTTTATGTTTATAATGTTGGAGACAGAGATCCACTCGATAGACCCACTGCAAGACTGATTAAAGATTTTTCTTCCATAGAAGGTAATACCAGTATACCACTATATGAATTATTCCTTGGTCACACGTGTTCAAAGTTTGAGGGACATGCATGCTCAACTTCTTTCATCTACTAAATATTATGTAAATTGTGGTTCACAGATAATAGTTTTGCTCAAAATATAAACTGTTTAGTGGAATGCCTGATTTACTTTTATGAGTTCTTTTTTTTTTGGCTCGAGCTGGTTTTGCAAGACCTTTCTGTTTAGTAGTAGTTATGCTATCTTCTCTACACAAGAGTCTTTGTTTGGGTCTTCCTGTTTTTCCCATGTCGCTAGTATTGCTTCCACCCACTTTCTCAAGTAGAGAAAGTCTGCTGCCTTCTATTTTACCTTTAGTTCTTAACTCATGTAGCAAACTACATATGCCTAAAAATCAGTCTAGAAGACTTAATAAAAACAGGAATCTCGAATTTGTTTTAGTCTCTAGACCAGGTTGGTTTCATGTTCTCTTAGAAATTTAATTTGTTGCGGTGGCTAAGCAGTACGTCCTGTCTATTATCACAATCATCAGGTTTTGTAGTCAATCTTATTTTGGCCTGGACAAACAGGCTTGATGGATTAGATCATAAGATTATAGAAACTATGTGAGATATTTATGTATAGAAAGGAAACCAGCAAATCCTGTTTTTTTTTTTTTTTCTAGTTCTAAAGCTTGTTTCAACTTATAGCAGATTCTTTTACGAGCAACATTGGAAGTCAATATGGAATCACTGCTGGATCTCGGGAGAATACTCTGTACAGTGCTCTTTGAGTGGCACAGGCTGCTGCGCAAAGGGTGTGGCCACTTCCACTCCTTTGTCTTTTGTGTAGTTTCATAGTTTGTATCCAGTAACAAATTCCTGTGGGCTATCAACATGTTCTGTAGCCCCTTTGTACCTCTGCCTTTCCTGGAGGAGCACTCGGTGAAGCCAAAATTTCTGCACACTGTGTAAACTAATCTATTTTGCATCAGCTCATGTTGAATGTTGATGTAGACTTTTGTGTAATAAAAATAAATGAATGTAGCATGCCATGAGCGCTTCTACTTCCTTTTAATGCACTGCTTAATACCAATTTGGACTTAGTGATTCCACATTTGTCCTTTGAAAATTTTCAGATCTGCGAAGATCGTCAGCAAGCGAATTCTTATGTTCACCAACGAAGATGACCCTTTTGGTGTTATTACAGGAGCAGTGAAGACTGATATGATTCGGACAACAGTTCAATGAGCAAAGGTATGCCTATATCACAGATATATATTCTATTTCATACTGCACGCTGCCCACATATTCAAAATGAGATAGTATGTTCTTTTTGATCCTTTGTTTACCATATCAGTACTTGTTTTTTCCAGGATGCACAAGATCTTGGCCTGTCTATTGAGCTTCTTCCATTGGGCCGGCCTGATGAGGAGTTCAACATGTCCCTGTTTTATGCAGTAAGTCCCTGCTATTGCTTTTCCTGTTCTCTAAGTGCTAACTGCTAACTATCTCCGAATACCCAGGGTTTGATTGGTCTGGACGGAGATGAGATAACGGAGTATCTGTCATCTACTGGTGAAAAGTACTGTTCTTGAAGAGTTAACATTACTTGTTGATTTTTTTAGATTCAGTTGATACATATTTGATTGGCATTTCATTCTTATTATCTCCTTGCACAAATAAAACAAATGTTCAGACTTGAGTTGTGAATGGAGATAGCTTGTTTACAGAATCAAAATTGACCCTTTTTTGTTTCCATGTGGACTTGTCCTTTTCTTTTTTGGACGAGTGGCAAGAGCTTTGCCAGTTCATTGAAGGGAGTGCTAGAATTTTTCATTACAACACCCAGCCCACTATGCACCATACCTTCATAGCAAAGCATCTCATCTAAACTTGTCCTTGACCTCCGCGAAGAAGTCTGTCATGGAGGGCACTTTTGTGCAGAGTTCTCTGTGTGTTTTGAGAGCATACGATACAAAGATGAAAGCACCCTTTAGCTGTATTCGAGCACACAAATGTTTTCATTAAGTTTTGTGGGTTTCTTGCATGAACTAATCAAATAGTAGAACTTGAATTGCATGGTTCTTGGTGCATGTATAGAGGTTTTGGAGACTCCTGCTATGCCAAAGTGTGTTGATTATTTGTTCTTTGTTATGCTACTGGTCTGTTGATCTCTAATCATTTGAGAAGGCTGTACTTCCTTTGAATCAACATTTTCAGTTACACCCCCTTACTTTCACATAATTTCTTATTGTATTTGAAGGCTGGAGGATATGACTGATCAACTGAGAAAACGAATAATAAAGAAGCATAGAGTGAAAACTCTTTCTTTTGCGATTACCAATGATGTATGCATAGAAGTGAATACATATGCAATGATCCATCCTACTACACCAGGCATGCTCTGACTTCTGTCTATTATATGCTTCTTTGAGAAATGTTGTTGTGACAACATCTAAGTACATGCTTGTTACTTCTTTTTGTAGGGACAATCACATGGCTTGATTCACTCAGTAACCTTCCGTTAAAGGTGAGATAATTGTTAAAAATAAATTCCGTGTTGCCTTTTCTTTGGTGAAATTTCTACTCCTGTGCTATTGAAGTGTTTTTTTTTTTACTACTTTTGGTTCCTATCTTTCATGGCAAAAGTTGCCTCCAATTCGCCAGCCACACCAATACAGAACATACTGGGCATGCAATTTTATTCCTGGCATAATACTTTAGTTCTAAGGTTGTTGGTTTGATTCTCTAGCAATGCTGTCATTGTTGACATTACGTAATCATCTAAAAAGTACAATACTGTGTTGCTCATAAATCCATATTATGAATGACATTAATTTGTCATGAGGGGAAAGAAGATGGAGGAAGCAAACTTGCCCATATGATTATGTCAGATATTCGAGAAATGTCCCTATATTGTTTTCCTTGTTAGGTTTTGGTTATCGAGTGTCCTTTTGTCAAGTGTTTCGTTGGTGTCCACCAAAGTATCCAAAGGTGAAGACATAGTTTGGTCTGGTGCAGATGGCCCAACAGCTTGAGTGAAATCACCTCAAGGGCTTTAAGTCGAGGTGGACTCCCTTATGGTGCCGTCTCTACGAGTCTGAGTGCATCGTGCCCCAGTCCTCTTGCTGCAAAATGATATTCCTTGTGTTTGTTTGAATTTGAATGACTTAATCTTTTAATTCAGACAAGTCATATGGACCTGCTGAAAACTGTTCATACTTCATACGAGTCAAGAAAGGAATAGATAATTAGCAAGCGTGTTGGTGGAGTGGGACAACTATGCACTACAGTGAATATTATTGTGATTTTCTTAGAAATGATGGAGCAGCATCTCACAATCAGATAATAAACAATATACAAAAACTAGTGATAGTCAAACTGAAAGCTGTACGGACACATACGTTAGGATCTGGTGAAATTGTATTGAGCTAATGGATGGAAACAGGCAGCAAAGGAATATTAGACACGTGATTATAGAGCAGAGGTTATCAAAGATCTGATTGGTATGTAAGGCTACTGTTTTTATTTTTGTTATGGTCACACAATCTTAAACATCATCTAGGAAATTGATTGTTTAGATGAGATGTGTGTGCCTCACCAAAAAATAAATAGATTCAGAACTCATAAAAGGTGTATTTCTTTGTGAACTATTGTAGTGCCTAGGAGACTTGTTACATAACGCAAAAGTCTATTCATATGATCGCATGCATACACAATCATATACAATTAAGAAGTGACTACTAGAGTCACCCCTGTAAGGATCGATGATGCCGGGGGGGGGGGGAGGGGGGGGGTGAATTATGATCACTTAAAACTAAGGCTCAAAACTACAAGATAAACCTATTTCAATTTATATCTAAATGTACTTTAGGTTTATGTAGTATTTCTACTCTACTAAAACAAAATTTTGCACCCTAGGAACCAATCCTACCAACTACACATGACAATTCTAGGAAAGGTAAATACGGAATAGTAAGTGCAAGAAATAGGTGCGCAATGTAAAGGGTATCGAGAATGCAAACACTTGGCATGACGACTTTTTCCCGTGGTATCAGTGAATTGCCACTCACTCCTAGTCCACGTTGGAGCCCCTTGCAAGGGTCAAGCTCCTCGGTCGGATGACTCCGTAGATAGCCGTCAGAGCTCCCCACTCGCAAATGGGTCTTCTACTAAGCCTCTCTTGGATGCTCACCACCATCTTCACTATGATAGTGCTTTATCACACCTGATTTTAAAACCAAACCGAATGTAAACTATATGTATGTCAGGATCAAATTACATTCATATAGTGGTGTCATAAGTGGGTAGTAGACACAATATCCATTATTACAACATTAACTTATTACATCAACGACCCCAAGGGTCTAAAAGGAAATTACACAGCAGCAAAAGACTCAGAGCAATGCCTAGCTTCACAAGCAATCGACCGAAAAGTCTCACGTCTAGAACTCAACTTCGTCTTTCGAAAACTCATCGAATTCTTCGCCTTCTGAGCAGCAACAAGATGATGGGAGAGAGCTAGTGTGAGTATATGGGAGAGAGCAAGTGTAGGAAAATATAACATGTGGGCCAAAGTCAAGATATGCATTTTGTAGTCAAGATAGCAAAATACTCAGGGGTTTATTTGCATAAATGCCATTTTGTAGTCAAATTTTTATAAACGCAACCTATTTACTAAGTGAAAGATTCTCTAAACCTTGAGTCAAAGTTTCAACCACCTTGCTTCACAAGCAATCGATCGAAAAGTCACACGCTTAGAATTCAACTTCGTCTTTCGAAAACTCCTCGAATTCTTCGCCTTCTGAGTAGCAACAAGATGATGAGAGAGAGTAAGTGTGAGTATATGGGGGAGAGCAAGTGTGGGAAAATATGACATGTGGGTCAAAGTCAAGATAGGCATTTTGTAGTTAAGATAGGAAAATACTCAAGGGTTTATTTGCATAAATACCATTTTGTAGTCAAGTTTTATAAACTTAACCTATTTACTAAGTGAAAGATTCTCTAAAACTTGAGTAAAGGTTCCAACCACCTCTAAACAAGCTTAAACTCAAATCACAGTTTTCACCATTGTGATCCACCAGAACCAACCAAAAATCAACTCGAAACCACTCGACTAATCATATGAGGGTCCATGCCGCTCATGACTGTGAGCACGTCTGATATATTAGTTTTCACTCTGCAAAGGTCGTACACTTTGCCCACAAGACGTGTCTTCCTATTTTGTTGAGTACCCGTTGGCCGACGGATGACACTTACACATTTCCAAGTGTGCATTAGGAATCCACTGTAAAGTCTTTACATCGCCTCTCTCAGCACATGTCGACCTGCTAAGGTTTTACCGTCATGGGAGTACACCCTCAACTCCAGAAGCCCCCTTGCGCCTTACAGATCCAGGAAGTATACCTTCCATCCCCGTACCACCAAATGTTGAGAGGATAGTGAATTACTCGGTTAGACCTGTTTCATACCAAGCTGGTGGTTGTACTGTTTTTATGGGTGATTGCTCTATGAACCAGTCTTTAACATAGTCTGGGTAAGACCGTTATCATCCAACACAAGGTAATCAACAAATATTAGTCAAAGCCCACAATTTTTGCTCGGACCACATCCACAGTCCAATCATCATGCCACACTTTTCCAGACCCTAACTTCTATGTGTCTAAACACTTCACCAAGAATTAACCCTATGTTCTATATAATCGTTATTCAAATTCATCATTTGCCTATGCTACCCATGACTAAGCAACACTAAGCATATTGTACCCATAACATGTTAACCATACTACGGCTACAAGGAATGTTGGGGAAAATACTAGTAAACCCTAACAATAGGTTAACTACACAAGTTCGACAAGCATGCAATTTTATAAAATAAACACTTTATAAAACTAGGCGCAAGATGTTCAAGTATACTTTTCTTCGAAGTTTTGCTCAAAATCACTGAGGCCCTGGTCTTGAACGTTCTTGGCTAGGGCACTATTTTATAAACATTTGGGCGCAAGGTTCGCCCAAATCAGAGCTACAACGTAAGAACTACAGCTAAATGAATAAATGGCCAAAAAATGTGAAAATTATTTTTCTAGAATTAAAACTAATTTACTTGAATTTATAAGAGGTCTAAAACATTTATTTACAATTTTCTAGAATTATTTTACAACATAAAACTAATTAAAAACAGTTTTATAGAATTTATTTACAATTTTAGGAATTAAAACTAATTATATGCACAAAAACAGATTAAAAATATTATTATAATTATTCTAGATTTTCTAAACCTAATTTTCTAATTAAAACATTTATTCTAACATTATTTGCATTATTTTTAATACTAAAAAGTAAGTACAAAATTTAAAACATATTAAAAATATTTATTTAATCTATTATCTAATTTACTTGATTTTTCTAATAAAGAAAAACCTTACGTTGGTGAAGTCATCTAAAGGAAAAACCTAATTACTGCGCAAGGCGGACGTCATCTAGCTGGCTGAACGCGTTGATGAGGCACATCGAACGAATATGCACACGTGGGTTGATGACATGGCGATGTTGAGTCATATAAATGTATTTGAATCTAACGCGTTGGTATAAGATCGGACGACCGAGATCGGTTTTACGCGAAAGGGTATCTAGCTTCTAATCCTAACCGTCTATTCAAGATTCTATGACGAGGGAGACTTCATACCTAGGCTTCGGCGCGGGTGTACGCCAGCGGTGGCTCGAGACAACGAAGAATGATCAGAGAAGGATGGAGACGGCGATGCAGCGCTCGGAATACGACATCGAACAACGGAACGCGACAAGATGCCGACGACGAGCTCGTTTGAAGGGTCGTGGAGATGAAGGGTCGTGGAGAGCCAGGGAAGATCAGGCGGCTTGGCGACAATGAGTTTTAACGACGAAGATTCGGCGGCCTCTGGAGGTTTGTGCGGTGGCCGAAAACTCGACGGCAAGTGGCGGACGACGTTGAGATGCCGACGGTGAACGCGGTTGTGAGTTCGGACAGCAGGGAGGTGTGGAGTAGCACGGCAACGAGCTCTTCAGGTGGGTGGATCTCGACGGGAAACGAGGGCTTGAGCGCGGTGAGGCAAATGGGAGCTCGACCGGGGGGGGCGGAGGTCTTTGCTGCTTATATAGATGGAGGAGGGGAAATCGACTCAGCTGGTCGGTTCTTAATGTGGTGGCGAAACGTTAGGGTTTGGTTTCCTCTAATCCTATCCAATTCCTTCGCGATTTGATTGCTTCTGTGCAATTGCTCCTCGCAACGGTTTCTATCCGAGGTTGAAGCGTTGTTTAAATCTGGTGCAAATCTGGAAGGGAAATTAGTAGGTGGAGGGAGGAAATGACAGGTGGAGTCCATAAGGCAGCGACACAGAGAGAGTAGAGAGGGAGAAGGAAAAATGGATGTTACATGCTTCGCCACTCCGGCACGTGCCACTCTCGCTCACTGAAAGTGCATCTATGCCCCTTAAGTGGGTTTTGGCTTATTGATGACAAAATAATTAAGGAACTAATATGTTTATCGAAACTATGAACATGTTTTAGTCTCATTTGTGAAGACTCATGATGATTGACGGTCCTCGAAAAGAAAAGAGAAGCGGTTTGTAGTACTCAATAGAATTTAAATTATTCTATCTTTGAAATTGAGTCTAGGATAGCCGTACTATTAAGAGGGATGCAATTGTTAGCTTTTATGGCGTCTCAATGCTCAAAGTAACCTATTAGAACCAATAGTTGAGAGACACATTCACCCACGGATACGGGGAGAAATAGGCAGATTGTGCTGAGCCCGGAGTCTCCAGTGTTCACCGGATACTCTGGTACTTAGTGTTTTAAGCCGGAGTCTCCGAGAAAGACCATGCAAGAGAGCCTCGGTTCCGAATATTTTTTAATTGTCCGGAGTCTCCGAGAAAGTCTTCGGCAGAGAGCCTCGGTTAAGCTTTTATTTTTTTAATAGAAAAAGACCGGAGTCTCCGGTGTTCACCGGATACTCCGGGTAGAAAAAGTTTTTGGCCGGAGTCTCCAAGAGAGACTCCGCCAGAGAGTCTCGATTAGCATTTAATTTAAATGACCGGAGTATCCGGTGTTCACCTGGAGAGGCCGGAGAGTTCGGCAAGTCTCCAGACTGTTTCTTCGTGGTGACTAAGTCTTGCCCGGAGACTCCGGTGTTCACCGGATACTTCGGGCAGTTCAACAGTACCGTAACGGCTAGTTCTGACACCGTTCTGAGCCCGTTTTGGATTTCAGGTCGGAGACTCCGGTGTTCACCGGATACTCCGAGGTAGGTAAGTCAGAACAGTAACAACTAGTTTTTTAGGGTTAGCTATATATACCCCCACACCTCCTAGCATTTATTGCTTGTTGTTGCTGTTGAACTCCACCTTCAAAAAGCTTTCCAAGAGCATTTAAGAGTCCTCCAAACATCTTTAGTGCTTAGTTTTGCGCTAAATTTGAGAGATTGTATTTGGAAGTGAAATTGAGTTGTTGAGCATTGAGTTCGTCATCAAGCATATATTTGTGATCGTTTCTCTTGGAGCCTCGTGCTCCTAGACGGCACGACGTGGCCCGTAGAGCACCCAACCATTGTGGAGTGCCACGGGAAGTTTGTAATCGACATCGACTTGAGTAAGAAAATCTAGCTTGATCTTTGTGGTCGTTAGAAGAGGATAGAGTTGAAAAAAACCCGGCTCTTTGTGAGCTCCTCAACGGAGACATAGACACTTCTTTGTGAGGTGGTCGAACTCCGGGATAATTTCTTGTCTCATCATTTGTGCAAGTTTTACTAGTCGTTGTAGTTTTGGGATTTTTCCCATATATTAGTATTTGTGAGTATCTTGCTGTTAGCTCTTGTTGTTTAAGCATTTTACTAATAATAGAACTAGTGTTATCTTTTAGTTTCTAGTTATACTTGCTTAGCTTCAATTGTTCTCGAGATCCTGTATAGCCTGGATATTCCGGACTAGACCAGATACTCCGGACAGACCGGAGTATCTGACCTTCACCGGAGTATCCGGCATCTGTTTAATCCGTTGTTAAATTTTAATTTTCAGAATTACCTATTCACCCCCCCTCTAGGCAACTTTAAGTACATTCACTCACAAAGCTTGCGGCTCCACAACCATCTTGGAGGGTCTCGAAAGACAAGAACGCCGCCAAGCTGTCTAGATGCTGGCAAACACCAAGAGTAATAAGAATGGATCACTCACTTGATCCAACCCTAGACTAATCATCTAGCTAGATGCACACTAGGCTTAAACTAGCATTAATCAAGTTATTAATCTTGTGCTAATTGCTTTGGCCTTCCATGTGCTAACTTTGGTGACAAGAACTCTCAAGTGTATGTGTATGCTCTTGAGCTCTATCACCCTTAAATGGCTAAGTGAGGGGTTTATTTATAGCCCTAACTCCTAAAACTAGTCGTTGCCTCTCGGGCTCAAAAAACTGTGAACACCGGATGATCCGGTGAGCACATTTTCCTTAGCACGGGAACATCCTGTAAGTGCAATAGAAACTAGCCGTTAGAGTCCACAGTCATGTCATCGGGTCATCTGATGGTCTTCAATCTTCATCACCAGAACATTCGGTGAGTGTATCTCGCCAACCCCAAGCCGAGCAACCTCTCCAGTGAATCCTTCGATGTGCTCATCGGAACATCCGGTGAGTGCATTGTTCATTTTTCGGCGAGAACAGCAGATCATCTGAAGAGTGTTGGCCCATGGACTTCTTCATTTCAGCCCTCTCTGGAAAATTGCCATTTCCAATGATCACTCTATTTCAAATGTTTTGTTAGTCAAGCCTCTTAATTATAATTTGTTATCTGTATCACAATTATGTGAGATATGTTATAATTATTTTTTTACTAATGAGGGTGTGATCGTCTCTAGAAGAGAAGACGCCTCAATAGCTTTCACCGGTAAGTTAAAAGGTAAACTTTATCTTATTGATTTTTCAACGGATGAAGTGAAGCCTAAAACTTGCTTGATTGCTAAGTGTAGCATGGGTTGGCTTTGGCATCGCCGACTAGACCATGTTGACCTGAGGAATTTGTCTAAACTTTAAAAGGGCGAGCACATCCTAGGACTAACAAATATTTCTTTTGAGAAAAATAGAATTTGTAGTGCTTGTCAAGCGGAAAAATAAGTCGGAGCACCTCATCCCGCCAAGAACGTGATGATAACTACAAGACCATTGGAGCTTCTCCACATGGACTTATTTGGGCCGATTGCCTACATAAGTATTGGCGGTAACAAATATGGTTTAGTTATTATTGATGACTATTCACGTTTCACTTGGGTATTCTTTTTGCGTGATAAAAGTGAAACACAAGCCATATTCAAGAAATTTGTAAAAAGAGCCCAAAATGAGTTTAAAGTGAAGATCAAAAGGTTGAGAAGCGACAACGGAGGCGAGTTCAAGAATATACAAGTTGAAGAGTTTCTTGACGAAGAAGGGATCAAGTATGAATTCTCGACACCCTACTCCCTCCAACAAAATGGAGTTGTCGAGAAGAAGAATAGGACTCTAATTGAGTCGGCAAGAACAATGCTTGATGAATATAAAATGTCGGATCAATTTTGGGGGGAAGCTTGTATCTCCATCAATCAGTTGTATCTCCACAAGATCTTGAATAAGACCGCATATGAGTTCCTAATCTGTAACAAACCGAATGTTTCTTACTTTAAAGTCTTTAGTAGCAAATGCTTTATTTTGAATAAGAAAGCAAAAAGTTCATAGGCTTGATTTTGTTCTTGAGGTTGTTTATCGCCTTGATCTTGCATTGATGTTGATGGTTCCACTTGCATTGATGAAGATGGTTGATCTTGATCATTTTGAGGCACTTGTAGCTTTTGTGGTTCTAGAGGCTTGATTTCACCAATTATCATCTTCTTAATTGGTTCGCTTGGAATTTCTTCATCACCTAACACATTAGGATCAATTTGCTCCACTTGGGAGTCATTAAATTCATCAAATGTCACGTCTCTCGCAATTTCAACACAACCGGTGGTTTTGTTGAAAACACGATAGGCGTAGGCATTTGATCCATAACCAAGCATAAAGCCTTCATCTACTTTTGGAGTAAATTTAGAACTCTTTGTTTTCTTATTCAAAATAAAGCATTTGCTACCAAAGACTTTAAAGTAAGAAACATTCGGTTTGTTACTGGTTAGTAGCTCATATGTGGTCTTGTTCAAGATCTTGTGGAGATACAACCGATTAATGGCATGGCATGCGGTGTTGATTACTTCCGCCTAAAATTGATCCGATATTTTGTATTCATCAAGCATTGTTCTTGTCGACTCAATTAGAGTCATATTCTTCCTCTCGACCACTCCATTTTGTTGGGGGAGTAGGGTGCCGAGAATTCATTCTTGATCCCTTCTTCATCAAGAAATTCTTCAACTTGTATATTCTTAAACTCGCTTCCGTTGTCGTTTCTCACCCTTTTGATCTTCACTTCAAATTTATTTTGGGCTCTTCTTACAAATTTCTTGAATATGACTTATGTTTCACTTTTGTCATGCAAAAATAATACCCATGTTAAACGTGAAAAGTCATCAACAATAACTAAACCATATTTGTTACCGCCAATACGTATGTAGGCAATCGGCCCCAAAAAGTTCATGTGAAGAAGCTCCAATGGTCTTGTAGTTGTCATCACGTTCTTGGCGGGATGAGGTGCTCCGACTTATTTTCCCGCTTGACAAAACTACAAATTCTATTTTTCTCAAAAAAAAACATTTATTAGTCATAGGATGTGCTTGCCCTTTTGAAGTTTAAACAAATTCCTCATACCAGCATGGGCTAGTCGGCGATGCCAAAGCCAGCCCATGCTAGACTTAGCAATCAAGCAAGTTTTAGGTTTTACTTCATTCATTGAAAAATAAACAAGATAAAATTTACCTTTTAACTTACTGGTGAAAGCTATTGAGGCGTCTTCCCTTCTAGAGACGATCACACCCTCATTAGTAAAAAACAATTATAACTTATCTCACATAATTATAACACGGATAACAAATTATAATTAAGAGACTTAACTAACAAAACATTTGAAATAGAGTAATCATTGAAAATGAGAATTTTACCTAAGCCTATTACCTCTCCTTTTCCATCATTGCCAAAGACGATGTTTTCATGAGGTCCTCTATCTTCTTTAAAAGATGAAAACATACTCTTTTCTCTGGTCATGTGATTTGTACATGCACTATCAATGACCCAACTTGATCCACCAGAGGAGTATGCCTACAAAACAAAGTTATGTCTTTATTTTAGGTACCCAAATTTGTTTGGGTCCTTTAGCGTTAGTCACAAGCACCTTTGGTACTCACATATTTCTTTTTGACAAGTCTATCTTTTGTGCGGTGACCAACATAGAGAGCAACCACTTTACCATGGTGGTTTCTCTTGAGCATATAAAAGGTATATAATGTGGATTGAGGAGCATGAGCCTTTGGTTGTTTTGCTTGAGCCGTGTAACCATCTTGCTTGCCTCCCTTGACAAACTTGAGGTATTCCACTCTATTCATTATCACACGACCATTTGGCTTGCTCGTGTATTGGTCAAATTCAAGCCCTCTCTTTAGCTTGTTGTATTTGGCTTGAATGGTCTTGTAGAGTGCATCTTTTGATTTATAAGTTTTGATGCATCCATACTTGACCAAGGCATTTAGCTTCTCATTCTCTTTTTGTAATGCTTGCAAGGATTCAACATTAGTGGTACAAGCATTTATATTAATATTGAAACAACGAGAGCATCCATTGCTAGTGGATGCACTAGATAGCAAGTTTGCTTCATTAGAGTTGGATGAGTCACTCTTAAGGGTATCAATTTGCATTTCAAGAGTTTTATAATTTTTATTCAAACATGATAATTTCTCTTGAAGCATAGAATTGTTACTCTTAAGATTAGCAATTGAGGAATTGGCCAAATCACAATCATTTGACAATTTCTCAACTTTCTCCTTCTCTTTAGCAAAGAGCTTCTCGAGTTCAAGGTTTCTCTCCTTTTCAAGGATGAGCAAGTCCTCTTGTCTCTCGAGGGTCTCCTCATGACTATCTATTGTATCTATTAGCTCATTTATCTTAGCCATAATATTTTTATTTAAGCCTTTAAACAAGCTATCGCAATCACTATCATACTCACTATCGCTATCTAGGAGCTTGGATTGAGATTTTACCTTGCGGCCTTTAGCCATGAAGCACTTGGGGGAGTCATCATCATCATCACTCATTAAGAGTGATTTTCTTGGTGTAGGCTCGCGGATGGCAATGGTGGCAACCCCTTCATCATCGGAGTCGGAGTCGGAATTTGAATCTCATTCCTCTCCAATGTGTGCTTAACCCGAATATTTCTTCTTATAGGTCTTGTATTTGTCCTTCTTGTATGACTTGCTCTTATTATCTTGCTTGTCTTTTCCCTTCTTCTTGTTGGAACAATCGGCTATGAAATAGCCAATTTCGTCACATTCATAGCATGCCTTTCTAGATGTTCTCTTCTTGGCATATCTCTCTTGTATTTGGAGTAGTCTCCCTTCCTCATGAATTTCTTGAATCTTTTCACAAAGAAGGCCATCTCTTCATCTTTGGAGCTTTTTTCTTCACTTGTACTTGATTCTTGAATTTGTTTGCTTTTGCTTGCCTTGAATGCAACATCCTTGTTCTTGGAGGTTGAGCTTTCCTTAGCATGAATCTTTACTTCATTAGCTTCTTCCATGAGCTCATGGGCAAGTATCCTTCCAAGCACATCGCTTGGTGTGAGCATTTTGTAGTCTCTTCTCTTTCGGAGAAGTGTCACCAAAGTGGGATTCCTAGGAGCAAAAGCTCTAAGCAATCTTTTCACCACTTTGTGATCATCAATGTCTTCACTTTCAAGCCCTCTTAGCTTGTTTACAAGCACCATCATCTGATCATATATGGCTTGAGCAGTTTCATGATCTTCCATGACGAATCTTCCTAGCTTGCCCTCAAGTAACTCTATCTTGGACTCTCTCACGCTTGTAGTACCTTCATGAGCAACTTGGAGAGTGTCCCAAATTTGCTTAGCCTCCTCAAGTCCATCTACTTTGTTGAACTCCTCCGGACTGAAGGCACTAAGCAGGACACTTGTGGCTTGAGCATTGCGGTGCATATTTTGCTCTTCATTTGAAATGAGCTCTTAATCTTCATCCGGCAAGTTGAAAGTGCATCTAGCCCCTATGTGTGATTTTGGTAATTAATGACAATACCTATGGACTAACAATGGTGTTGAGTTTGTTAGTAGGTTGTTCCATAGGTGATGCATGGATGAGAGATATGCATGAGCTCTAGGTAAATGGGGAGATTGAAAATGCATCAAGATGAATGAGCTCTAGGTGATGCTCGTAAATGCCATGAGTTCAAAGAATTGCATCAAAAATCATTGAGATTTTAGTGATGCTCATAAGAAGAACAAGGAGCTCAATAAGATTAGTAATAAGCTTGAAGGCTAAGTTACTTGTGGAGATTAAGTAACTAAAGGTATGACTTGTCAATAGAGTTTTATTGACTAACCCGTGTGCTATGTGTTTAAGAATGAGTGGGGTTAGGTTCTATACGAAGATTGACAATATGCATGAAGGCTAATAAGTTACTTGTGGAGATCAAGTAACTTAAGGTATAAATGTTGTCATTTAGGTTTTATGGACTAACACATGTGCTTTGTGTTTGAGAGTGAGTTGGGGTTAGGATCCATAAGAAGGCATAAGTTGAATTGAAATCATATATGCCAAGAGTGAAGAACAAGAGTGGACTCCATATTTGATAAAATGAATTCCTTGAAGATGTCGAATACAAAGTGGTTTTCTATGGCAAGACGGTGAAGGGCAAGCAAGGCTCGGCTGCGATGGACCATCCGTGGTGAAGGGCAAGCAAATGGCTTGGCGCCGAAGGACCAAGGCGGTGGTGAAGAGCGAGTAAAGGCTTTGCACCGATGGACCGTGCGAGGCCATGGGGAGCTATGGATGATTCACATCAATCATATGAAGAATCAGTAAGAGATGGAGTGAAGAATATATGAAAGTTGGCAACCCTCAAGGTTTGAAAGAAAGAAGCGGTACTTGAAAGTTTTTCAAAAGCTCAAAATGGTTCAAACAAGTTTTATCTTTGAATTTGAGTATAGGTATGCCGCACTATTAAGAGGGATACAACGTGAGCTAGTTGTCGCGTCTCAATGCTCAAGAGTTCCCAACCAAATCCAAAGTGAGAGTTTGTTGTTAAGAGTCCGGAGCGAAAAGTATGGAAGTGTCCAAAATGGGTTTTGGAGTGTTCCTAGTTTAATCCTATGTGTTTTAGGTTATGAATTCAGTTGGGATGTGTAGCCCTCTGAATAAGATTTCTATAGAGTCCAAAATCGTTGAAATCGGACTCCGGGATCAAAAGTTATCGCCGTTTTTCGGAGGCCAGCTGTGCTGTGGCCGGAGACTCCGGTGTAGGCCGGATACTCCGGTACCTGGAAAGGCCGGAGACTCCGGGAAGTCTCCGGGGCTGTTTTCTGTGTTAAGTGCCGACCGGATACTCCGGTGTAGGCCAGATACTCCGGTAAAAGTCCAGAGAAGAGCATAACGGCTAGTTCTGACACGTTCTGTGACCGTTCTGACGCTGTTTTTGGAATTGGGACCGGATACTCCGGTGTTCACCGGATACTCCGGGGTAGGTGTGTCAGAACAGTAACGGCTAGTTCTTTGGAGTGGGCTATTTATACCCCACTCACCCCATTCTTTGGAGCTGCTACAAGGGCACGAAAAGAACATCCTCTAGAGCCAAAAGAACCTCTCCCACTCCATTCTAGTGTGTGATTTGAGAAGAAAAGTGAGTTGGGTTGAGAGATTAGAAGATTGAGTGCAAGTGAGCTAAAATCCAATCTTGAGCACTTGAGTTCTCGATAAGAAGTTCTCGAAGCGTTTGTTACTCTTGGAGGTGAAGCCTCCTAGCCGGCTACGTGTCGCCGGTGAGCTCCCGTGCTTGTGGTGAGCCGCGGGAAAGTTTGTGAAGGGCTCGATTTCGCCTCCGCAAGGGAAGAAATCAAGAGTGGATCGAGGAAAGCGGTTGAAAGAGACCCGGCTCGTTGGAGCTTTCTCAATGGAGATGTAGGATTCACGGTGGTGAATCCGAACTTCGGGAAACAAATCTTGTGTCTCCTCTCTTGTTTCTTTCCTTTTGAGTTTTTGCTCAAATCTTTGTGCATATTGCTCGATCTACTTGTTTGTGTGTATTTGAGTATAGATTCTCCGTGGATCTACTTGGAATCATCTCCGGGAACACACGACATCATTTGGTTTGAGCTAGAACTCTCTATCCATCCATTATATTCAGTTTCGGGCTCAGTTCTGTACAGAATCCAGAGAATACGGACTTTACTGGAGATTCCAGACCTGTACAACTCGGAGACTCCGGTCTATCCGGTGAACAGTAATTTCAGACATATGAACAATATTTTCAGCCTTTTTCAATTTAAGTTTTATTGCATATCTCTCGCTAGATTATAGTAATTTTTGTCACCTTAGGATTGTAATTTTCACACTTATTTAGGGTGATTGTGCACTAGTTGGGCCTAGCATATTTAGGTTTTTCACTTGTGAAAAACCCGTTAGTTTATATTCCGCTGCAAGTTTAGGCCATCGGTAAAAGGGGACGAATTTTTGTAAAACACCTATTCACCCCCCTCTAGGCGACATCATTGTCCTTTCACAAGTCAAAACCTGTGTAAACGATCTTCCAAATACTTGGATGAAAAGATATTAAATGCATTTTCATTTTGTGCCTCCAAACGGCATAATGTGTACTATCAAAGAATGGTGCACGCCCGGATGGCACGGAGATGTAATTGCTCGAAGAATTTAAACGATCATAATTAAAAGAAACTTAACTTCTCATTCCCTTACCACTACCGTCGTCGTTTTTCAACGGATTATCTTTTAGACCCCTCGGGCTTCCAGATGTTGACATATCGATTTCCTCCAAGCGGTGAAGCCTTATAGAAGGTTAGGCGCTGATACCAATTGAATGTACTTAAAGTTGCGTAAAGGGGGGGGGGGTGAATAGGCTTTTCTGAAAATTTTAACAGCGGATTAAACAGATGCTGGATACTCCGGTGAAGGTCGGATACTCCGGTCTGTCCGGAGTATCCGGTCTATATAGGATCTCGAGAACAACTGAAGCTAAGCAAGTATAACTAGAGACTAAAAGATAATACTAGTTCTATTATCAGTACAATGCTTAAACAACAAGAGTTAACAGCAAGATAATCACAAAAACTAATATATGGGAAAAATCCCAAGACTACACAACTAGTAAAACTTGCACAAGTGATGAGACAAGATATTATCCCGGAGTTCGGCCACCTCACAAGAAGTGCCTACGTCTCTGTTGAGGAGCTCACAAAGAGCCGGGTCTTTTCCAACCCTATCCTCTTCTAGCGACCACAAAGATCAAGCTAGATTTTCTTACTCAAGTCGATGTCGATTACAAACTTCCTGTAGCACTCCACAATGATTGGGTGCTCTATGGGCGACGTCTTGCCGTCTAGGAGCACGAGGCTCCAAGAGAAATGATCACAAATGTATGCTCGATGATGAACTCAATACTCAATGACTCAATTTCACTTCCAAACACAATCTCTCAAATTTGGCGCAAAATTAAGCGCTAGAGATGTTTGAAGGGCTCTTAAATGCTCTTGGGAAGCTTTTTGAAGGTGGAGCTCAGCAGTAACAGCAAGCCATAAATGGTAGGGAGTGTGGGGTTATATATAGCTCACCCTAAAAAACTAGTCGTTACTGTTCTGCCTTACCTACCCCGGAGTATTCCGTGAACACCGGAGTCTCCGGCCTGCAATCCAAAACGGGCTCAGAACGGCGTCAGAACTAGCCGTTACGGTTCTGTTGAACTGTCCGGAGTATCCGGTGAACACCAGAGTCTCCAGGCAAGACTTAGTCACCACGAAGAAACAGTCCGGAGACTTGCCGGACTCTCCGGCCTCTCCAGGTACCGGAGTATCCAGTGAACACCGGAAACTCCGATAGTTGGGGAATTTTTGGTCGGAGTCTCCGAGAAAGTCTCCGACAGAGACAGTTAAAAATATTCGGAACCGAGGCTCTCTAGCGGAGTCTTTTTCGGAGACTCCGGCCTAAAACACTGAGTACCGGAGTATCCGGTGAACACTGGAAACTCCGAACTCAGTACAAACTACCTACTTTTTTCGGTGTCCGTGGGTGAATGTGTCTCTCAACTATTGATTCTAATAGGTTGAGACTCCCCAACTACATGCTATGCTAATTGCACTAATAAAATTTGCTTCACTTTTGTCAATTTGATTTGATTGCTTCGTTGCTTAAGCTTAGCCTGGCACCACATATGTCTGGAATATTTCGGTTTTAGGATGCCAGGCAAAATGACCATGTAATATTGTAAGGCAAAATGACCATGTAATTTCTTGCTTTAATCTTAATTCAAATAATTACCTGGATGTATCTCTGTATGTCAGATTGTTTATAAAACCCAAAATGAGTAGGCGTCTTGCAAAAGAAAGATAATTTTTGCTAACATTTTTTTAATAAGGTAATACTTTTTGTCTGAATTTCTTTGTCTGGGATTTGCTAGCATAGAGATATATCATTCTGAAGTGAAGTCTGGAATTTAAAAATAAACAGGAAGAGGTTACTTCCTCTGGTGGTCAAGTTGAGCCACCTGGCATGCACATGATCTATCTTCCATACTCCGATGATATTAGATATCCTGAAGAGGTAAGGACTGGCATTGCATTTATACTTTATCGTCACAGTAAGCTAATTATCTTAATTTGATCTGCAGGTTCATGTGATTTCTGATGATGCGCCGCGTGCAACAGATGAACAAATCAAGAAAGCTTCAAATCTATTGAAACGCTTTGATCTGAGGAATTTCTCTGTATGCCAATTTGCTAACCCAGGCTAGTAGCTATGAAGTCATTATTGACAATATTGCTTGTAAGCTATCTTGTCATATTAAAGCTGAGTGTAAAAAGAAGCACAATAGAGTGCTACATTCTCTCGAATGTTTCATGCCGTCAGAAAACTATCCAACAGTCTAAAGTCTTCTTTTCAATTAGAGTATAAACCTCGATATAAACTTCTACAGAATTCACCTTTAGAGTCTAGGCTCAACTAGAAGCCCACAGCTTCTAGAATTATCTCCTTTAGTGTAGGATCCACTATGAACTAACTCCATATTTTCGAAAACTATTTACATTTACCAGATGTCACTCTAATGTAGACCGGTAGATCTGTTGCGAATTTATATGGTCTTGGGATATGGGTGTCAAATTCTTAGAGACGAACCGGAAAAGTACAAGCTGTAAATCCTGAGTAGGTTACAAAAGGTTTTGATCCTTTCGTTCTAGAGGAATAGCTTTGCATCATATTGCTGCGGGTACATTGGGCATATTAGCGGGCCTATTCCATGTTAGTTTCTGTCTGCCTCAACACCTATACAAAGGGCTGGTAATACCACTTACAGCTCTTATTTTATTTGTTCCTTGTGCGCCTATACAAAGGGTGGAGATCAACATCAGAGGATCAATCGAATAGCCAACTCTCCTGCCCCGCTGCCGCTACAGCTCGGAAGCCAACAAATGCGCTTGCTCATCCCAAGCATCACTTTCTGCAAATAGTACCCAGCGTGTGCCTAGCCGCTGAGGGCACTCCACTTGAGGAGGCAGTTTTCGAATCCGATCTTCCTGTCTGCCCATAAGGGTGCTTATTGCACATGTCCTATTACTCAAAATTCAGTGACTTCTAAATGCTCTGATGTGGCTTCTGTTCTCCAACATCAAACAGCTTTGCAAAGACACTATGGAGGCCCTAGCTTTAGGCGAAGATGAGATGCCAGATATAAAGGATGAGACCCTGCCTGACGAAGAAGGCATGGCTAGGTACTTGCTTTTATTTGTTTATTTGTACCCCTTTTCCTTGCACATACAAATTCTTGAATAACTATAGGCAATTGTGTTTGTGATGCCACTCCACCCAAACATGGCACACAAAAGATGAGAGAATGATCTACTGAACACTAAAATAAGTTAAAGACATGAGGGTTGTGTAAAAGCAACACGCAATATTCAGCTCTTATTTTATTTGTTCCTTGTGTGGCATGTTCCTTGCCACTCTTATCTCAGGCCTGGAGTAGTTAAAGATATCGAGGAATTTAAGGCTTCAGTCTATGGTGAAAATTATGACCAAGAGGAGGCCGAAGCAGCAGCAGCAAAAGCTTCCCGTGGTGAGGCTTCAAAGAAGCGGAAGGCAATCACTGATGCAGTTTCACAGAAAAGTACAGCTTATGATTGGGAAGAACTTGCAGATAACGGAAAGGTGAGTCGTAATGTCCTCGTACCATGATCATATCTCCATAGAGGCGGAAGGCAATGAAGTTATTCTTTAAGCACTAAATGCCATGAAAAATCCACAAGCTGAAGTTGATTAGAAATGTTTTCTGACGGTAAATATGCAACTAGAATTCAACATATAGCTTTTCAGTGCAATATGCCAATGTATTTAGAGATCATTAGTGCCTGCAAATGCTAATAGTCAATTGCATGCTCTGCAACATTGATGTGCCTAAACTGAGATGGCTGTACAGCTCAAGCTAATATTGTCAGCAAGGAGCTCTGTGGCAGGAGCACACAGATGGATCACTATCCTCTGAACTCTGAAGAACACCATTCGTCTTAAATCATAATTGACCATGCCAATGATTGTTTTCTAAATTCCGCGTTTGCCAGTTGCAGCTGAAGGACATGACGGTAGTGGAGTTGAAATCCTACCTGACTGCACATGACCTTCCAGTTTCTGGTAAGAAAGAGGCACTTAGCAGCAGGATCTTGACTCATCTGGGCAAGTAAAGCCACTTAGCTGAACTTAGTTTTCCCAAAGCGGACTGTCATCTGTAGTGCTGTCTGATGTCTATAACTTGGAAGCTTGTCTACCATATGATCCTCCCTCCTAGTGCAGGCCATGTGCCAATCTTGTATAGCAATATGACTAGCACCATTTGCCAATGTAACTTCCGTGTTATTTTTATCTTGAGATCATGCGCTTTTGCCTGTTGCAACATAGATCATCATGTTTCTCTTTAATGGTTGGAGACCCACTAGATATAATATTACTGAAGGAGTCGTATTGAAGTGAAACAGTTGCAACCGAAAGGTACAACAACATATGAAAACTAAAAGGACAAGACAATAGGAAAACAGAAAAAAAAGAAGAGCTCATGAGATGCACGTAGACAGCAACTGTAATTTGACATGTTTGTGAAAAGTTGCTTACCGGACAAGCCCCCCAGCCAGAGATGGCTAAATATGCTATGCTTATTGGGTCGGTCTGAGGTCTGGTATTGTAGGCACGGCTAAGGGGCCTAGTATTGTAGGCACGGCTAAGGTACAGCATGGCTCGAGTTGGGTCAGGTAGGTATGGCACGAGAATATGGGCCGTACCTGGGTCGAGCGCGAGGGTCGGCACGATACGGTCCGATTAAGTCAGACCGGTACGGACACGGACGGGTACGACCCGGCACGTCTGGATCTGACTATTTTGTATTTTCTATATATATTTTTAATTTTATAGCTATTTTTATCTATTTTTTATATTTTTATCTCATTTTAATCTATTTTCTATATATTTTTTAAATTTTTAGCTATTTTTATTTTTATTTTTTCGGGCCGTCGGATCGCCCGTGGCACCGTGCCCACCGAACCGACTGTGCCGCTGGGTCGTAATCGTGTTCGAACTGATCCAACACGGTACGATGCATGACGGATCGTGCCGTAAGCCGAGGGTGTGACACGCGAGTCGACACAACACAACTCATTACACTAGTCAGACTTATCAAACCATATCTAATCGAACATGTACCGGACCGATCCGACTAACCCATTTATTCATCTCTGCCCCAACCTCCCCCTAGCAGGATTTCAAGGAATGGTGGAATGAGACTGTGGCCCCGGTCACGTCAAAGCGGCGTCGAATCACGGCGGCGGTCATCGTGTTCACGCGCCGTGATCATCATGTACACGGCGTGGAACATTTGGAATGAGCAGAATTTTCCAAAATCAGTCGCTCACGCCACCACAAGTATTCATTAGAATAAAAGCAGGCATCAGGCAACACGAGCTAGCGTGCAGGCAGCCCAAGATAGGGGTGGCTTAGCTATGATATTTAAGAGGAGTTCTTCTAGATTCCTATATAATCAAACCTATATAAACCCGATTAATTCTCTTCTTCTTAAATGAAAGAGCAGTTAAAAAAAAGAAAGATAATAATACCCATCCGTACGCACACCATTTTAGAAAGAAGATCTACTATAAACCAACAAAATAGGCAATCCAACTTCAACATCACCTTCGCTCACCACACAAACAATATATAATAGAAGAGTGATGTAGACAAAAGCACAAGGTAATTTTCGTTTCCTTCCGGTCTTCTCAACGGAGTAATCCGAAACATAGCTCATCGAAATTTCGAAGCCGGTGCAATATCTTTTAATACTGTGCTTCCAACAAGATATCTTGTCCAGAATTTCCCCTTTTTGTCTCTTCGTAAAATACAGAACCACCTGTTACTGACCGCTAAAGCGCTTTAATATTATTTATCCTGGAATATTGCAGTTATTATCTTCGTAATAGATGTTAATCGGCAATATGGGTGCGAAAACCATTCTCTCTCTCCGTTGTCGTACGAAAAGGAAGAAAAAGGTGAAAACGAAAGTCCTGCTGGCCATTTTACCGCCAAAAAATAAAAGACCGTAGGGACACTAGGTAGAGATTTTGTTGTTCAAACTTGGTGGCTATACTTTTATCAAATCAAATATTATATGATAAGTAATTGAGTACTAACTTATAAATGTCCAGTGCACGTGCAAAGAATTCAACAGCATATCTCACTTTGCTCTATCCCTTCCTTAGTCTTAGTTTTGAACTAGATCAAGTACCTACTTTTTATTGTATTGCTTTGACCAAAATCGGGTCAAATTTTAAAACTTTGACCATCAATAACTTCTAAAATATTTATTTTGTAAATCTAAAAATATAATATTATAAAACTATTTTTCAAGATAAATTTTATGTTTCGAAAGTAAATATTTTAGAAACTATTGATGGTCAAAATTTTAAAAATTTGATTGGATTTTGATCAAAGCTATATATTTAAAACCAGAGGGAGTAGCAAAGAGTCAAGATATGGTCATTAGCACTACACTAACCTGCAGTTCGTTTAACATGAGTATTATATTGCAACGAGCAACCCACAAATACATCATCGAGCCTAAAGGTTGGAACATGGATCTGATACGTAACATAACTTGATAAGAAAAAGGAAGTGGTTCCAGCCTCTGCATCGTTTGATACATACAACCTTGTTCATTATCCGCTCTCTGTAGTAATTTAGTTGTTTCTTGTGAAATTTTCTTCCACCGATAGACTGGATTTTTTCATCGATCTATTTCTAATGCGGCACTAGTAAAGCTCGTTGTGTCGTGTGCTTGATCGGGAGCTTGGCTGCCTACATGATCTCGGCCATGCAGCTATCACAGGCCTGCAGTACTGCATGAGGTAAGGTCCTACTCAAATCTTCTCTACGATTGTAGAGACGGAGAAAAGCGTAGCATCAATCCACATCTTGGCTGCACGATGTGTTGATCTTTGAATTTGAAAGGCAGCTAGTAGCCTGGTCCATTGGCCTTCTTGTCGAGCGAATTGACAAAGTGTCTATGCTTGTTTCAAGGCAAACAAAGAGAAAGAAAGGCAAGTTTGCTACTCATCCCTTGGCGTGGTGTTGCAATCCATCCCCCGTACAAAAGGAGGAAGCAGTGGAGGTAATGAGATACCCACAAATTAGGCCAAAATTTAGCAATGTGTAATTTGTGTAATTGCATTGTGAAATCTCAGTATCTACTTTTTTTAAAAAAAGAGAGAGAGAGAGAGATATTTTTCTCCTTTTTATAGAAAAAATCTTATTGGTTTTCAAAACTACTTTCCTATACTAATAAGGGTATTTAGAATTAGAAATTTTCTAAAGCAAATGTAATATCGAAAGGAGATAAAATCCTATCGAGATGGCCTAACATCACCATCTCCAAACGCGCCTACTTTAGTGCTGAACGAACATGAAATTTCAAGGAAAGTACCATTAAACCAAATTATTTGCCGCATGGACTTTTATTCTATTCTTAGAGTCTAGTATGGAAACGTAATATTTGTGTCATTATGATTGACTGAAATTCTTACGATTAGCAATGTAATAAATTATCCAACTAATCGTTCATGTATTTTTTTCTTCACGCTTATGTTCCACTGAATGATAAAATATGACGATGTGGCGCTTTCTAGTGCTATCTTTTGTGTCCAGCTTGTCCGAATTTAAGAGTAGCAAAGCTTAGATTGTCAATAGAATTAGTTTTGTCATGAGAAATCCAACAGCGATACCTTGCAACTTTTCTGATAAATGATATTCTCCAGAACATGCAGATGCTATTGTTGTTTAAATAGCTACGAAATATAGTTGGGAACCGGCCGGCAGAAAAACTAGTAGACCAGTAAAAGTGATGTGCATAATTGGAAATTTTAGGTTTATGTCACGGGCTCAATTGCCGTTTCGGTTTTTACCATTGTATTTTAAATTATTAGGTTCATGCTCTACTAATAGGCACGTTTGGACCGAAAAACTTGTTCGGTTTATGCCACTAGTATGATCTAACTAGCGGCATGAGCCTAACAAGTTTTGAAACTAGTAGTATGAATCGAATAATTAAAAAATAATGATAAAAACTCAAATTACAATTGACACGATAGCATAAATCTAAATTTCTCATAGATAAATTAGGCACCAGCATATGCATGTGCATTCACGCAATGTCGTGCCACCTAGATGCAAGCTAGCCAAGCAAGAGAGGAGCCTCCTCCTCCTGGCCCCAAAAATAGTGACCTTCGGTTCATCGTGGGCCATGAGATGAGCTCAATAATTCAATGAGCATAGCATGCACGCATATGCCTTTCATCGATACCCTACCATGCCTGGTGTCGCCTTGATGCTTATCTGAAAAACTTGCGAGCCTACCATTACACAAGGTTGCTCTCAGCTGCCTAATCATGCATATACAATGGACCTTTCTAACTGTCACCAAGTCATTTTCAATTGATTGGCAGTCAAGGTTGTCACTTCGAATCTTTGATGAAACCAAAATCTTTGGCCTCTGATTTAGCCATTTTAAAAGTGCATGCCCTGCAAAATAAAAATACTAGTGTAGAATTTGCATGGTTCACATGATTACTAAGTTTAAGTGTAGAAAGAAAATGTCCTAAAAAAATGTTGAAAGAAGAATGATGACAAGATCTAAAGAACGAAAGAAAATATACTGGGCAAATGGGAGTAAAGTGACTACATACTTTTATCTTTTTATGCAAATAATGCATGCAATTTGTACATCCATGGATTTTTCAGGCATCACATCTGCGCCCATACAAGATCACCGACTTTTGGCCATAAAGTATCCCTGGATGGAAACCCATTTCTCCTGCTTCTAGATCAGCCCGATAGATTATGGCAGGCCTGCAAATCTGATGTCATGACCAATGCCATCATCCTTTAGACTCTAGAAAATTAAATAAATATTTTGAGAAAACTAGAAATAAATTTACAGGAAGTGGGTAGTTTATCGAATGGCAAAAAGTGTTAAGTGGCTTGCTTGGTTTGATGCCCAAGAGTGCCACCTGTTGCCTCATCAAAATTTTGCAACTTCGATCGGTTTTGGTCACCGTTGTTCCAATGCGCAAATTTTGGTAAAGCAGCCCCTTATTTGGCCACTCATTCACTTTGAATCCAAAGTTTAGTTAAAACCTGGGCACTAATTCGGTGGCCCAGCCCGATTTCGGCACGGCTTTCATGTGCTACATTTGAGCACAAACCAAACAAGCCAAAATACCTCATAAAAAGATGACCATCTTTTTTTTTTTTAAAGAGAGAGCTTTATTAACCCTCGGTATTACATCGAGTGATACAACACCAGAGTGTCTTCCCGAACTCTGCATAGCTAAGATGTACATAGCCAAAACAAAAAACCAAAGTGGCAAAGCCAAAAAGGAAGTCAACAAGCTAGAATGAAAACTTAGACACGATTATTAAGGTTGGCTTCAATGTGTATCCTAGACTGTCATCCAAACCAGCTGAAGAGCTCTTGAAACACTCGCTCCAAACATGTTGTCGCTGTAGTAAGCAGCACGCGATGCTCGTGCCAGTGCAACATAGACCACGAGCGGAGCCAGTGTATACGTGTAAAAATAACATGCAATGGAGAAATATATTTCTTCTTGTTAAAGACAATATCATTTCTGCATAGCCATATGGACCAACAAAAAGTGGTTGCTATCGTCAATATATTAGCTTTCAAATTTTTACTAATACCTTGAAGCTAATTCCTAAACATATTCGGTGTACTTTATGGTGGGCAAAGATTTGATGCCACATAAACTATGAACCATACAGAACGGACGAAACGATAATCATAAAAGAGGTGCTTAATTGTCTCATTTTTTAACAAAAGCAATAATTATGATTCCCTACGTATTATCTTTTAATCAGGTTATCTTTTGTTAAAAGAAATCCTTTCTGAAGGTATCAGAGAAAAATCTTTATTTTTAACGGTAATTTAAGCTTTCATATTGGGTTGTTTAAGATTGGTTCGTCACCTCGCACAAGAACCTTATAAAAGGAGTTGATGGAAAATATTTCGGACTGAGTTAAGCTCCATCGAAATTCGTCATGTTCATGTTGACCATCTTTTTTTGTACAAATGATGAAATAATAATATATCCCTTTGTGCATTATTGAGCTTCCAACTGAACAAATTGGAATTGTGTGATAAAAAGCATCAGTCAGTGGATACCTCTCTCCAAAAACTGGCAATGTGGAACTTTGCATGGTTGATATCTTTACCTGAATGCACATCAACTTGGCATGGATGTACTTATCATATTTCTAGGCTCCATTCCACTAGGCTGTGCAGGGAAGAGTTCAATTCCAGATTTGCTCTTGGGATGCAGCTTGGATAACTTCTTGTTTCTCTAACTATTCCTGCCTAATTTAGTACATAAAGGTACATACCAACTTGCCATATTTCATATGTCAGCTCAGGAAAAATTTCAGCCAAATACACCTTTGCCTTGCTGCATCTCAGCTAAGCATGTCACTCTCCATGTTGCGTTTTGGGAACACTGAATAGGATCATGAATGAATGATTGAAATATGCAACTGTCCTGATTATTTTTTCATCTATTTATTTTTTAAAACTTTGCAGAACTTGTTTAGAGTGAAAAGGCTAGATTCAGGTTAGTGAACCACTTGTCTGTTCAAATTATATGCCTTTTGAGATTCGTAACTTAAAAAGAAGTGCAAGCGCAATTTTTTTCCTATCAGCAAGCTGATCGGTGCTCTGATCCCATACCGACACGCGAAAATTCGGTCCGTATCGACGTCGGATGACTTGCTCGATCTTGCTTTGATCATAGCGATCAGGAAAAAAACAGGATTGCTCCTGTGAGGAAAGCAAATCAAGGCTGTTCTGAACATTCATTCAGTAATACCATTCTGTACCAGACCATGCATGTCCATGAGCTCCTTGTCTTTGGCGCACTGCTCAGCCTGGCCGGCCGCCTCCATCGTCGGAGCTGCACCCTGAACCCTGGAATTGCACCTGCTCCCCGTCAGCTTGGAACGTGATCTCCTCGAACCGGCCGTGCAGCTCCGCGCACCGGCAGCCACGCCGCGCCGCCGCCGACATGTAGTCGTCGAGCGAGCCGCTGGAGGACGCGCTGGACCGGCAGTTCTGGCAATAGCTAGCGCCTGACGCGTCCGGAGCATCGGCGTTGCCGCCGCCGCCGCCGTCGTCGTCGTCCATGCCAGGACCTGGCCTCCAGTGTGGCAGCAGCGCACCGACCTCGCCGTCGATCATCTCGGCGATGCGGGTCACCTCGTGGTCGGTGATGTCCAGCTCCGCAACCATCTCGGTGGCGACGCTCAGCGCGGTGTCGGCCTCGACGTCGAACGGGAAGTGGATGTTTCGGACTCGCCCTGTGTCATCACCTGTGCGGCCTTTGTCGGCGATGCGCAGCCGGAGGAAGATGCTCCCATCCCCCATTATCTTCCCCTTGATTGTGATGTACACACCAGCAATGTGCTCATCTTCATGCTCATTGAACAACTGGTCGATGCCATGGAACATGCTCCCTTCATCATCCTCGGAATCCCATCTGTCGCCGTCTTTGACGACGGCACCGCCATTGGACACCCCGTTGCTCGCCGTGGAGCCGTTGCTGCCGGCATGGTGGTGGTCCAGGCAATCAGGCTGGTGCAGGTAATTGTACATCGCTCTGTAGTCCCCAACTCCATAACAGAAGCAATCGTCTTCAATCTGCAGGAAAAGATCGTTGAGCAGCTCGATCGCTGTTGGCCGCCGCGACGCCGGCGCCAAGCACTTGTCGATGAACCGCCGCACCGCGGGATCTTTCACCTTGTGCAAAGCCGCCGGCTTTATACCCTGACCAGAGGCAGCATAAACGCTACTATGAATCTATGATCAATCGATCGATCAAACAAAGAAAAAGATTCAGAAATGTTAATCGAAGAACTCGAATCAGAAATCAATCACACAGGCAAAGATCGTACGGAGGTGACTTTCTTGTAGATTTGCACGGGGTGTGCGCACTCGCTGTAGGGGTACTCGAGGGTGAACATCTCTAGGACGCACATGCCGAAGGAGTAGACGTCGGCGAGCTCGTCGTATGCCTCCGCGTACACCTCCGGCGCCATGAACTCCGGCGTGCCTGCAGGCCGCCGAGCGCAAGAACACACCTCCGGCCATCAGAAAGATTTCACCTAAAAGGCATAAGCTCGTAGGTTGGTTACCTACCTACGCAGTGGGCGGCGTGGGGCGAGGTGCGGCGGCGGACGGCGGCGAGGCCGAGGTCGCCGATCTTGACCTGGCCCTGGCTGCCGTTGACGAAGATGTTATCGCACTTGAGGTCCCGGTGGATGATGCCGTGGCTGTGCAGGTACGCGAGGCCTTCCAGGATTTGCCGGCACCAGTGCTTGATCGCCGCCGCGCTGACTCTCCGGTGCTTCTGCCGGTACCTGTCATGCCGCACCCGCCATTGGCACCACCGCGATCAAACCAAGAAACGCACGGTCGATAAGCTAGGCGAGCTTACTGCCGGAGTGTGCCGGAGGTGAAGAGCTCGGTGACGAAGTTGACGGCACGGCGTGGGGCGTCGACCCAGGAGGCGTGGAGGCGCATGACGGCGCGGTGGCGGAGGGACTTGAGCAGGTGGATCTCACTGTAGAGGCGCTCCAGCTCGCCGGGGCTACGCAGGAAGTCGTGCAGCTGCACCTGGTTCCACGCCACCTCCATGCCCCGGTGCTCATCGAACCCCCTGTACCTGATCACGACCATCAACACGCACAAGAAAAGAGAAGAAGAAATCAATCACACAACCAAACATCGATGCTAACTACTAGTAGTTTGGATCGGAGGAAAGGCTCAAAGAGATCAAATTTAACATCAAAGAGGAGTTGTGATAATCTTACACAGTCTTTGAGGAGCCCTTGCCAAGAATCTCATCGTACTGCAGTAGCGCAAACAGGGGAGGAGAGCAAAAAACGAAAGAACAGTATGAGAGTTTGGTGAAGAAGATGAACTGATCAAGAACGACCAAGGCAGTATGCCAGGATCATGACAAAGACGACGAGGATGAGAAGATGATTGAACTGATGGCGAAGAAGAAGAAGAAGAACATCTCAGCTTACCCTGCCATATCTCCCTGAATGATCAACCTCTGCATACCCAAGGTCAGGGAAGAACCTGTCACCACCATCATCACCATTGCTCTGCACATGCAGAGCTCCCATCATCCTCTGCCGCACTGCACTTCGCTGCACCTCCACCTTCAGATCACACACAAGCAAATAACCATAGCCTCACTTGCTCAAACATTTCCTGCATTTATTCCAGCTCCTCCCAACTATGCATGCATGAACCTCAAATCTCTCTCTCTCTCTCTCTCTCTCTCTCGTACAGGTGAGAAAGAGGCTGCGTGGCATGCAGTGTGGGATCTCGAGGGCAGGAGAGTTGCTCGGCTTAAATATATGAGTATATCTTGGGTAAGATGATCAGTACTCTCTTCTTCTGCAATAAATATCATTTTAG
The DNA here is from genome assembly GCF_958298935.1 of Phragmites australis. Lineage (NCBI taxonomy): Eukaryota > Viridiplantae > Streptophyta > Magnoliopsida > Poales > Poaceae > Phragmites > Phragmites australis. The sequence goes on along the minus strand of NC_084935.1, from coordinate 26,187,708 downwards.
ATATTGATACAGGCCAAAATGATTAGTACTCTCTAATTTTAACTACTATCTTTTGTTTTAATATATCAATTAAATATAGTAAAAATATAAAATAGTTGACTACATACAACTTTGCTATTATGTTATAAAAGTATTTTCAAGTATCAAACTCAATAGATGAAAATTAATTTGTAACCAAATTTTAAAATAGTTGACTATACACAACTCAAAACAACATTTATTTTGGATTGAATGGAGTACTTATGATTTGTGGAGGCAGAGGCGCCGCGGCGCTACCTAGGAAGAAGATTGGCTTGGACCCTCTGAAGATGAAGATGGTAAGATGGTCGGCGCCGGGCGTAGAATCCTGGAGCTGAGGAATTAGGACAGGGGGAATCTAACTGTGATCGGATCAGTTATATAATAAGCTTGGGAGTAGATTTCCATGGTCAGCTGCACACAAATTCAGTTTTTTATTTACCAAAGGGTAAAGATTTGTTACATCCGTGAGTAGATTTTTGGGTCTACCAAGGCTCTCCTGTGCATGTAGACTCGTAAGATGGCAAGATAGAACACCTGTTCAGGTTTGCCTTTTGACACGGTTGAGCAACCAAGGTCATTCCAACAAATAATATGCTTGTCTTCGTGGCAAAACGTGAAGAAAAAGTCCAGATGTTGGCTCCGTTTCTTTCTGTTTGTTCATGGGCATAGTAATCACGGTGACGGCAGGAATTATGAAAATTGACCCGAGTACCTGACGGCTAAGGATAATATATTGGTAAAATTAGATACATACCATCATAAAAGTGTTTATATTAAAAAAAATTATTGGCTGTGAGGAAAACAAAAGGGATCAAGTCCTATATGTCATCCTTACACTGATAGTATTTTTCAACTTTTATAATCTATATTGATCACTTTCTATTTTGCTTCGTACATGAAATGTCATAAAGAAACAACCATAGGTCTCTAAACTTGTCTGGTTATCTCATCTACCTCCTGATTTTTTGCCAGTATCGATAACGGCGATCTCCTCGAGCATCGTTCTCCTCTTTAGAGACATTATCTTGGCATCTCTCCACTCCCCTCCCCTAGAACTTCCAAGTGAAAACCTAGTTCGGGCAACTTGACGGGTGATGGCGGCGACTCGACGTCGTATCCTCCTTGAACGTGTCGCCCTGGAGGTCCACTTATCACACCACAGTGTCCTTGGCTTAATGGTGGCTTCGTTGGTTTCGCTTTGGACTAGCGCTTCTTCTATAGGTTTTACCCCTACGTCATCGATTCATGCCGCCTCTTCATTCTTGATTGGTGCTTCACAATAACGTTTTGTTCCAATGCACACTCCTCCGAAGCGACGCGTTGCTGACTTGTGTGACAGAGAGGTGCAGTGTGAGAGTAGGGCTCCGCTGACCAAGTTGTATGGGAGTCAGTTATTTGGTTGGTTAGCGCGCGAGTTAAGTTGGGTTGGACTTATCTGTTGTCTGGTTGTGCCATTTGGTGTGGACGTTATCTATTTGAGTTGAGTTTGTGTTGTCATCTCGGGGTTGTCTGATGACTTTCTTTTAAACCGCGCAGTTGTGAGGTTTTTAGACCCGTTTTTCCTCGTAAACTAGGTCGATTCTCTTCTTCTATAAAAAATATCGGTACTGCCCTTGCCGCCCTTTCGAGAGAGAGAAAACAATTGCGCTAGTTCAAGGTGTCGAGGAAGTAAGAGGATGTGTTTTTTAGATGCCTGATTTATTTATTTATTTTTCAGGCGACGACTGTGAGCATTTGGATGGGTATCTAATGGCTCACAGTCGTCTTCAACCTCATGCCGCCCGCGCCCGACGCCTGCCATCCTCCTCCGGTGACGGACCCATCGTTGCATCCGCAGCCGTCATCCCTCCCTCGCTAACATCTCATTTCCCGCTCCTGCCTCGGTCCCGCCCACCGGTCGTCCTCTGCCACCCGCGGCCGACAGCAGGACCCGCCGCCCCTCCCTAGAGCCCGTCTCCTTCTCCGGGCCAGCCTACCTCCCCCAGAGCTTCCTCCGCCAGAATTCACTGCCGGGAACCAGAATCTTAACCCCGCCGTCGCTAATTCGTCGTATGAAACACTTCCTAATTTTCAGGCATCTGAAATTTAGGAAGTGTGAGGAAGTAAACTGTACGCGGAGGGATCTAGCTGAGACAACTGTGCAAATAAGGGGCTAGTGTGAGGAACGGTGACATCCTAAGAGGGCAGGGTAAATTAGGACACTTAAAAAAACTAATGGCTCTAAAAACTTCATAAGATAAACCTATATCAATTTATATTTAAATGTACTCTAGATTTATCTAGTGTATCTACTCTAACATTCAAAAGGTTTACAACCTATTCTAGGAGGGTAAATTGTAAGTATGTAAATGCGGAAACGTAAATAAGGTAGAAAGAGCAAACTCAGTATAAGGGATTTTTATCCCGTGGTATCGGTGGCACGCAAGCCACCCCTAGTCCATGTTGGAGCTTAACAAAGGATATACTCCTGATCGCCAAGACTCTTCCGTCACTACTCTTGAGCTCCTAAGCAATCAAGGTAAGGCCCCAAGCACGATGAGCCATCAAGGCAATATCTCACCACTAACCTATCTTCCGATCACTTGTATTCCGTCTTCACTTCGGAGTTTTAGCCACCAAGGCAAAGGCCTCCGTGTCCCCGTACATGCTTCTTGCCGCCACTTCATACTAAGTCGGAGGGTTGACAAGCTTAGCCACCAAAGCTCAAGGTGTCAACGAGTCACCAAGACTCCAAGACGTCGGTGTACCTCTCAGTATAATGTTATATCACTCCTTTATCTATTCTCTAGGTTATAGCACCTAGCAACACTTCTCTCTAGACCTATAAGTACTAATCACTCTCTAATCTTGTGCTTAATCACCTTAGATGATCACTTTTAGCACTTTGATGGCTTGGATGTCTTCTCAAATGTATATGGACTTATCTAGACTCCAGCACCTTCAAATGGCCGAGTAGGTGAGTATTTATATCTTCAACCTTGTGGGCTAGTCATTGCTCCAACAGCTCAACTTTACTATGAACACCGGATATTCTGGCAGTTACAATGATACAAGTACCGGAACATCCGGTTTGTACAACCTCATAAACTAGCCGTTAGAATCTCACTCAGAACCATTGTGAACACCGGATATTTCAGTGTAACTGCAACTTTATCATCGGACTATCCAGTGAGTTGTCTTGAGCCAACCGAGCCACTTCTCTCTGTGCATTAGTCCGATATGTAGACCCTCTAATCACCGAACCTTTCGGTGTGTTGACCTTCATCTTCTACTGAGGTTTTGATATCTTGGTGAAAAACATCCGGTATGTTAACTTCTTCATCACCGGACTATTCGGTGAGTTGAAATCTTTCCTTCCCTTATTTGCACAGCTTCTGTAAAATACTTCTGTGTAGGCATCTGGTGTGTAGCACTCTAATCATCGGACCATCCGGTGAGTATAACACACCCATGAGGAATACTCCGGTGTGTACAATGTCTTGAGCACCGGACCATCCGGTGTAGTTATTTTCTTGAGACTTGTCCAATTTAGTCCGAAATTTGTTACAGCTTCGATGACTTCTTCATGTATTATATCTATGAGACCTATTAACATATATACTTGATAATCATATTAGTCTCATTAGCTATATTAACATTAATCACTAAAATCATATATATAGCCTAATAGGGTCATTCACTATAACTAGAAAAATAAATTGCAAGTTTTAGGACTTAGGTGTGAGAATGGTACAAATTTAGAGGCCTATGGTGCAATTTTCTACCAAAAAAAGGACTATAGCGCATGACGATAATTCATGGGGTAATTTACTAGATACCATCGCAAATCATAAAAGTTAGAAAATACCACCGGTGATCTTAAGTCCACATGTTGTCCTCACACCGATAGTAATTTTTAATATAGTTACTTTTATGATGGTATACTTCTAATTTTGTGATAATTCATTAGACATTTGTTAGTTTTTCCCTTCGCGAGATTCAAATGACGGTATCTGTTGACAGGGATGACAGCTCCTAGACATTGTTTAACTTTTCCTTTTGTTTTGAAGGAAAACAGTGTTTAACTCGGCTTAGGGCATGTTTGGAAGCAGGCCTTGTCTGGGATGCTTTCAAACAAGGCCTTGTCTGCTTCCAAACAAGGCCTAAGGCCTGCAGTGACCCATGAATTACGCGGTGCATCTTCAGCTTACATATGTGAGCAATCTTCTTACACCAGCCTCACAACGAGGGGTACAGATTTATGCAGTGTCAGGGATTTTCTCAAATAGGTTTGAATATAGAAGGCTGAAAACATGCAATATAATAGCAAAATCTTTTAATAACCTCTTAGATCTCCAGATACATTAGCCAGCGATTCCTGATACCACGGAATCTGTTATGGTAACAAACACGTGAACTACTGCATAAACGCACGATCCAAAATTACGCACTGTAAATTATCTTCCTCCCGTCGAACCACATCCATTTCTTATCATGTTTCGCCTGTACGGTTGCAGCTACGATCTGAGCCTTCTGCGGAGGCTGAAAGGTGCCCGTGACATCACTTCTTTGCCTGCCTTCTTGCTGCCCCAAGTAAGAGGACCTTTCCGACCAGGCCGGTGTTGAGCACAAAAACCGCGGCCACTGCACCACCAACCATCACCCATTTCCAGTCGAAACCATGTTGAACTGACCTGGAGCTGTCATCTTCATCACTGAATTTATCTGCTCTGGAGAGTTCTTGATCCAGGAGACCATTTGAGCCAGCAATGGATATCTTGGTGGTCACTCGAGCCATGATGGTGCTGTGCGACAGGGTGTTCTCTGTTTTTCTCATTTGCTGATAGGCTCTAAACCCGGACTGCAGCTTCTTTACAGCACCCCACATGCCGTGCCGAACACCAACCTTGGCAACATCTTTTGGTATGCCCATATCCTCATAGTGAACCAAAGTCACTTCACAAGCGGATTGCTGGCCATCTTGTTTGGGCGATTGAACTGCATTTCACAAACAGATATATGAATAAAGCATCAAGGTTTGAGCATTTGCATTCATGCATCATTGAAAACTTGCAGCATTCAGAATGAACACAATTCAAGGTGCCATAATGATAGTACGAAAAAGAGTTACCAGCTCTGATGCGCCAACTTGAAAAGTACAACTCCACACGCCTTGGTTTTTCTTTCTTGGGCAAAGATGGATAAGGAACGCCCTGCAAATGGAGGTTGTTGAGCACTCACAAGTCACAACAAACATATATGCCCTTACATAGGATAGGCTGTTGATGAACATTTTCTACAGACAGTAGTACTAACATATTAAAATCACTGTGAAGCTTCTCCTGATTACGCAAGCATGTTAGACAAGGAGGTGCTTGGCTCTATGAGCAGAGGGCGAGGGTTTGATCCCAGCAAGATGTGTGTGAGAATTCTCTAATAATAGTTAAAAATAAGATGTTTGTCACTTGCCAGTATGTTGGTTCAATCTTTGACTCGCATCAGTTAGATTTTCTATGCCTTCAATACTATAGGGTATGCGCTCCAATCAGCTACTCTAAGAAGTAGATGACCAAGTGAAATGTTCTATTCATGTGATACAAGCCCATCTTTTGTTTCCTATTAGTCTATCACATACCAAAAAAAAAAAGAACATTGCCATTAAGGAATATTCATCTCTTCCTAGACCTAGAAACCTTGTAACCTGATATCTCACAAAAGATGCTGACGAAATTATGAAAGCAGTTTAGTTATAAAAAAATGCTGATATATAATAACTTCAACAGGCATCATGCTGACAGATCATAAAATGGTTTAATATCTGAACCCCTACCTTTGGGAAAAGATTATTACTGTTTTCATGTTTTGTGGATCGAAAAAAAAAATATCATAACTATCATTCTTTGGGAAAGGGGGTGTTTATATTGGGTCTAGATCAATTACAAACTGCTGCTGAAAACTTTCTAAGCTGAAACAGTACAGAAGTGAAGAACAAGCCTATATATATATTTAATAGAGTAGATAATGGAGGGAACATAAAATCACATGAGTAAAAGTATCTATTCAGAAAAGCTTTTTGCATATATATACCTTTGTAACACAATAGTAAGTCTTCCCAAATTCCCATATGCGCCCTCCAAAGATGTATTCACGGTCACTGCAAAAGAATGGGAACTGGAAAGCAAACAACATGTTGGTATTGTGAAGTTCAACATGAAGGTACACAAGGCACAACAGAAGCTAGCCAAACCTTTTTTATCCAGTGGACAATCGTGGTTCCATTCTGAGAGAACTCATCCAAAGTTTTAGAGTATGCAAGCATGGGATCCCACTTTAGACGAAAATCACCATCCCAGAAGAAATCTCTAACCAGTTCAGGAGTAGCATCCTCAAAAATGGTGCGGCTGCAATACATTATAGGTCCCACCTAAGAGATTTAAGAATAAACTTAGTAGATGTATACAAAGCTATATGATAAAACATTTAGTCATGATACAGATTTTACTGTAATTTTCTAATTTTTATGTCAAATTATGTAGGTTCAGTAACCAAAAAAAAAAATAAAGGTGATCAAATTATGTAGTCTTGGAGTTCTTGTTTGTGTTCAAAAGCTAATACACCACCTCTCATTCTACTTCTTGGTTCCTCAATCATTTTACAATATACTATGTTCTCCATCTGCTTTTCTTTCAGATCATGCAGATTCAGTACAGAAGTAGCTAGAATCTAACAGAAACTAATAAACAGATTGACAGTGTGTATAATGCTGAAGGCCAATGAACTGATAATATTAGCATGAGGGAAAGGACATGACTTGATTTTTAAAATTAAAATCCTCATCCTTCGTCTATTTATTTAACACCTAGAATTATCCTTTACATTTAGAAACCAATTTGTTTATACACCACCTCTCATTTTGTGGTGCCTGTAACCTTTTATAAAATCTTACAACCCCACTGGCAAAACTAACCTCAGGCTCACGCCTCCAGGCCTTGTAGGTCATGTTGGAAGCTGTGCGCTCCATCAAATGCTGCCATGTTGTATCCCCACTCTCCTTGTTATCTAAAAGTTGCAGGAGATGTTCTAGGTCCTTCTCAGTGACAATATCATGCTCCCCATCAAAAATTGTCCTACCATTCAAGAAAAATAATGAACTTAACAAATTTTTCATTGCAGAAAGCTAAATCAGAATTTTTTATTTTACAAGATGGGACTTCCTATTGCATTCATATGTGGAAAGCACGAGTTGTGTGTTTTTGTGCTATTTGTATCTATTGTAACAAAATAACAAATTAATTAATTAAAACATCGCAAAACAAGAACCAACAAAGTCATGATAAATCCCAAACAGCAGTTAAGTTTAAGTTGCAAATCCTTCTTAGAGCATCCCCAACCATTTTCCTTTCATTTCGTTCTCTTTCTAATTCTCTTACATGTTCCTATTCCCTTTATTTTCCCTCATCTCCAACAGCTTTCCTTCGAAGAGATTCATAAAAGGAAAGGAGAGAGAATCCCGTTCTAGAGGGAATGACCTTGGGAATCCCTTCGTGAAAGGAACCGTGAAGAAAAACCATTGAAGCGCTGAAGGGAAGGAAAATCCCTTCGCGAAAGGATTCTGGGTCGCGAAGGGAATCCGTTGGGCATGGTCTTACAAATCTAACCAATCATTAAAACCCCACAATACACCAGGCAAGTTTTCACCGATCCGATAAATCCACAAACTGTATCATTTAGCACCTATACACTCTCAGATCAGCTGCAACCAACATGTCATCAATTCAAAATGCAGAAACGCATTCCAGTCCAATCTCACCCTGTCAACTCTATTACTCCATCATCAATTCAGTTAAAATGCAATAATCTCACATAAGAAATGATCAAATATCCTAAACCACTTCCGACATTTGTCATCGCACAATAAATTGCAAGGAACATTGAATTTAGTTCCAAACTGATGAGCACGCCTTGTCTACAGCAGATACCCTCAACAAGGCAAATGCTACCACCAACCCACAGCCAGCCCGCAGTCATAGACAGATTCAACCCCAACACCCTCCTCACCTGCCATCAACGCAATCCCCGGCGGCCTCATCCTCGGGGGAGACTTTATCCTGGCTCTTGCCTCGTCGTCGGCGGAAGGCGGAGGAGAGCAGCCTGGGCGCGACGGAGCAGGCGGAGAGCGCGGTGCAGGCGAGCCAGAGCCGGCGAGCGCCGAGCCCGGGGGGCACCCAGAGGATGCGGAGGCGGCTGCGGAAGCCGAGGAAGAGCAGCCCCGTCCAGCGCGGGCGCCAGGACCAGCCGACGACGAGCCCGATCATGACCGCCGCCCAGATCGGCACCGCGCACAGTAGCACGTCCACCGCCATCTCTGCCACCGCCGGCCGCCGCAGCAGCCCCACCGCCTCCTCGCACCACCCCGCCATTGCTGGCCGCTAGGGCTCCAAGCTTCTTCCGTCCCTCTTTCACAATTTCTTTTTCCTCCCAAAAAAAATAGAGGAGAGGGAAAGAGGAGACCCGAGCCGAGAGGGGAATCTTCTATGGAGGAGGCGTCGGTGATGCTGACCAGTGTGGGCCCACCTGTCGGCGGCAGCAGGAGGGGATATACGGTTGGTGAGGTGGGCTCACGTGTCATTAGGTGAGGGGCGGGCCGTATATGCCTCGGTTGAGGGTTTGAAAAATCGTTGAAAATCACTTGATATTCGTGAATATCGTCTAATTCGATCGGTCTTGTATTTAGAAATCGATTGATTTTTTAATTTGAATTTAAAAGATTTTTAAAAATTATAAAAAAATCTAAAAATACTAGAGACAATTCTAAGGTCTTATATGAAAAAAAATCAAAAATAATGTCGATACATCATATTTTATGGAGAAAAAGTTTAAAAAAACAAAAAAAAATACTAAAATGGATCGTATGAATATGATGATTTAGCTCATCATGTTAAGGAAAAGCTTTATGTGCTGACATATTTTTTATGTAAGACGTATCTTAAAAATATCTTTAAAATTGGTTTCACTTTACTTATTAATTTCTCCATAATTTTTTATAAAGTTCATAAACATAAAGTGAACATGTTAATAAATAACATTGCAATTAAATTTTTTATGTCTACCATTATTTTTCCTATATAAAACATAGTATAAGTAAATTAATAAAAGTGATTTCACTAATTTTAGAGATGTGACAGGTTAGTTATGAATTAATCTAGTTACAATATATTTACATAATTATGCATGTTACAATAACTATTTTGTGAGTTCATGTATTTTTAAAAGATATAGGTCATATTTGTTTCAGCTTATTGCTGACTTCTGTTTCTTATAAGATAAAAACTGAAACATATAGGTTGTCTTATTATTGGTTTTAAAAAGCTGAAAAGCTGGTTTTTAATGAAATAAACTAAAAGCTAATAAGCTGATTAAGAGTGATTTTTCTAGTTTTTGGTGTGCTAAGAACCTAAAAAATTCTCATAAAAGCCAACAACCAAAAACTAAAAGTTATAAATAGTTTTCAACAAAAACCCTTAAATTTCAGCTATGCCAAATAGGACCGTAGGATCATGTAAAAAGACTAATAAAATTGGTTTCGTGATTTTTGGATTAGCAAAGAATTAACTATGCATTTAACCAGATTTAGCGAATACATTTTCTCACAGAAAATATACAACTTTTTTATGAGTTTAAATACTTTTATCATGTAGATCATGTTACAAGGAAACCAACAAAATTTGTTTTATTTGATTTGAAGCTCAGATGAATTAGTTATCGATTTTATAAGATTGGGCTTTTTTTGTTATTCTTGAACTTGAACGGTTTTTGATAAAACCGAGAGGTTTTCGATTGAATTCGAGCAGTTTTTTATCATAAACGAAATGCGAAAAATACGGTCGATTTTCAATGGAATTCGAGTGGTTTTCAGCTCAAATCAAGCGGTTACCAAATCATCAATTCAGTCAGTTTTTGCTTCTGATTTACAAATTTGACCGAGTGAATTTGAGTGAATTCTCACCGAATTTTGAGCAGTTTTCACGATATTTGTGAATTTTGGAAAATTGTCAAGTAGTAATTTCTGGATCTCAAATGATTTTGTTAACCCTGCTCGGGACATAGGTTGCCAGGCGAGCTATGGCACAGGCATGTTTATCTTTATCCACCGTGGATTAACTTGGGTTGTTTGGTTTAACGACCTGTTTATTTTTGGCCCACACCTATCCGTCAAACCTGGCCAAGCCAATTAGTTAGCAGAGGAATCAATCTGTTGAGAAACCGTTACTACCGGGCATAGTCTAGCAATTTCTCTAGAACAATTGCAAAAGGTGACACAAGCGTAGGGGAAAAACTGTCTATTCTTTATTCATCTATGTTTACAATGAGGTGTGTTGTCCCGTATATATAGTGCCAAAAACCCTTAAGAGATAGAATCGAATCTTTCAAGAGATCGAGACAGGCCCACATTCGGTTATGAAACTCCAGGTTTCCTAACACTCCCCCTTGTGCACTTCTTGCGAAATGCATATGTCTCATCAAAACTCCCCAAAAACCCAATGGGAAAAATTGGGAGAAAGAGTATATAGCTCGCGATATGGTTACACGAATTACCTCGTTAAAAACCTTAACATGAGAAACTTCAAGAAAACTCATCTAAGGGAAAAAGAGTACAATCCACCCAAAATACTTCATATAATCTTCATGATTAACTTTGGACACTTAATCTTCTTGACTAAAATTTAATTCTTAATATCGGTATATGTGAAAATTCTCCCCCTGAAATATGCAACTCTCTAAGCATCATCATCCCAATGCCACAGACACATCTTTCAAAACTAGATCCAGGGAGAGATTTAGTGAATAAATCTGCAAGATTTTCACATGACTTTATATGCATTACCTTTATTTCATTCATTTTATGCAATTCATGAGCATAAAAGAACTTGGGGTTGATATGTTTCGTTAAGTTGCTTTTCACATATTCCGACTGCACTTGTGCAACACATGCAGCATTATCTTCATAGATAATGGTAGGGGTGTTAGTAGTATTCAAACCACATGACTACTGGATATGATTGATCACTCTTCTAAGCCATGCGCATTCCCGTGCGGCTTCATATAAAGCTATTATTTCTGAGTGGTTCGTCGAACTAGATACAAGACTTTGCTTCGATGATTTTCAGGATATTGCAGTTCCACCACATAAGAAAACATAGCCAGTCTGTGATTTCGCTGTATGCGGGTCTGACAGGTACTCAACATTTGCGTATCCAACCAGACTTAGATCCTGATTCTTTCTGTAGAACAGGCCTAGATCTTTGCTACCTTGCAAGTAGCGCAGAATATCCTTCAAGCCCTTCCAATACCTTTTAGTGGGCTCTACACTGTATCATGCAAGTAGGTTTACTGCAAACGCTATGTCTGGCATGGTGCAATTAGCCAGATACATCAGCGCGCCTATTGCACTTAAATATGGGAATTCCGGTCCCAATACTTCCTCCCCCTCTTCTCTAGGTCTATAGGGATCTTGATCTTTTTGTAATGACCTTCCGACCATGGGGGTTTTAACAGGAAATGATTTTTCAAAACCAAACCTGTCGGTGTATCAGGAACCGGGGGTCCCCGAATCCCGAGGCCAGGCCAGCCATCCGCCACATGGCGCCATCCCGCGGGGTCTCTCCTGCAAGATGAGAAAAGATCAAGTTCTGAGAGAAAGGCACTTGGGGCCACAGTCAGTGGCCCCTGAGTACCCCAGCTCCCAGATGATCCATGAAATCTAAGTACCGGGAAGAAAGTGCTCGGGAAGAAAGTGCTCGGGAAGGTATACGGTAGCCCCCGAGCACCCTAGTCCCCCGACGATCAGGAGAGTTAAGAACCGGGAGAAACATGCCCTGGGCCGCCGACAGTGGCCCCTGGGCACCCAAGTATCCCGAGGACTCACCGAAGGAAGTTCCGGGAGAGAGTGCTTGGGGCTGCGTGCAGCGGCCCCCGAGCACTCGGTTCCCCGAGGATCCGTACAAGTGTGCCCAGGAGAGAGTGCTCGGGGGAGGTGACAGTACCCCCCAGCACTCGGTCCTCCGAGGACAAGAAAGGGCGTTCTCGGGAGAGAGTGCTCGGGGAGGTGAACAGTGCCCCCGAGCACTCGGTACCCCGACGACCCAGAAAGGCCCCCGAGGGGCCCACCGATGAGGTGTCAACCAGTCAAAGGCCCGAGGCCACATTGAATGAGCGTGCGTGGCCTGTCACCTCCAACTGCTCCCGCCGCGCTCAGTGTCAGTTCCTGCCATGTTCTGGCAGAGAGGCGTGGGGTTATTAATTGCACGGGTCCCGTCCCGTGCCATCCGGCTTGTCTCAGGATAACATCGTAAGAACCAAGGCGTTCCGTCTGCCGCGCTACTGTGGCAGGGGAACAAGACAGGGCGGGCACGCCGGGTCGCTCTGCGGCTGCCCGGTGGGCCCTCTCCACGGCGCCTGTTGCAAGGGCATTTATTGTGACGGATGACCGGGCGTGTGCCGTATTTTCCACCCCCGGTCACTTCGCCCAGAGGAAATTATGACGCCCTTTCCATTTATGGTGTCTCGGAACTCGTGCCCCCCTCCCGTTCGGGGCACGTTGCGGCCGCCGGATACTTAAAGCAGCCGGCGGCACAAAAGAAATAGGACAAGAGAGAGCATAGCTGAAGAGGACGGTTGAGAGGCAACGAATAGACAAGAACACAGCACAAGAGAAACACGGCCGAGAAGCGAGCAGCATGAGATAGGCCGAAGAACAAGGAGCCCCAGGCTCTTACATAGATCAAGATTCTTGTAACCAGCAACATCCTTGAGGGACTTCCTCAGGATAGTTATAGTATCCATACAGGAGTAGGGTATTACGCCCCCGTTCGGTATGGCCGATCACCCCGCCAGTACTGCAGGCATGGGGCGACTACCCTTGGTAGTGTCCCCCATCATCTGCAATGTAAGGGTCGGCCAGGTGCTGATCGACGGGGGCGCAGGCCTCAACCTCCTCTCCAAGGAGGCCTTCGAGAAGCTGCAGGTGCCCTCTAGGCGCCTAAAGTCGTCGCTTCCGTTCTACGGGGTGACACCCGGGCACTCCCTGCCCCTCGGGCAGGTTGAGCTGCCCGTGACTTTCGGGAGTCAGGATAACTTCCGCACGGAGAGCGACCTCTTCGACGTCATGGAGCTCCCCCTCCCCTACAACGCCATCCTTGGGCGCCCGGCGCTCGCTAGGTTCATGATGGCTACGCACTATGCGTACCTCACGGTCAAGATGCCGGGCCCAGCAGGCCCCATCTCCGTGACCGCTGACGCCGGTGGTGCTGTCTCCTGCGCCGAGCAGTCATACCTGGCCTTGGTCTCAGCTCAGGCCGAGGTCGAAGGCTGTCCAGGGGGCCCGGGACCCTCTTCATCCAAACCCCGACTCGCCGCCGATGCCTCCGTTCCTACGAAGGAGGTCGTGGTGGGCGAAGATGCCTCCCAGGTCATCCGAATCGGCGGTGACCTGGACGGCAAATAGGAAAGCGCGCTTGTCACCTTCCTCCGGGCTAACGCCGATGTGATTGCATGGCAGCCGTCCGACATGCCCGGGATCCCTAGGGAGGTGATCGAGCACCACTTGGCTGTGCGTCCGGACGCACGCCCGGTGAAGCAAAAGGTCCGGCGGCAGGCGCCTGAGCGCCAGGAATTCATCCGGGAGCAAGTCAGCAAGCTCCTTGACGCCGGATTTATCCGAGAAGTCCTCCACCCCGAGTGGCTGGCGAACCTAGTTATCGTCCCGAAGGCCAACGGTAAGCTCCGCATGTGCGTGGACTACACCGATCTAAACAAGGCTTGCCCCAAAGATCCTTTTCCTTTGCCCCGTATAGACCAAATTGTAGATGCAACCGCGGGATGTGATCTTTTGTGTTTTTTAGATGCAAACTCTGGTTATCACCAGATTCACATGGCCGTAGAGGATGAAGAAAAAACTGCTTTCACCACCCTTGTGGGGACTTATTGCTATATGTCAATGCCTTTTGGTTTGCGCAACGCTGGCTCTTCTTTCCAGCGCGCTATCCGCATCACCCTTGATTCGCAGGTTGGCCGCAACGTCGAGGCCTACATCGATGATCTCATGGTCAAGTCCCGAGACCGCGCCACCCTGCTCGAGGACCTTGCCGAGACTTTCAACAGTCTCCGCACCACCCACCTGAAGCTCAACCCCGAGAAGTGTGTCTTTGGGGTACCTGCGGGCAAGCTCCTCGGTTTCTTGGTTTCCAGCCGAGGGATCGAGGCCAATCCAGAGAAGATCTGGGCCATCGAGCAGATGCGACCCCCGGCTCGACTCAAGGAGGTCCAGCGTCTCGCCGGCTGCATGGCGGCTCTCGGGCGCTTCATCTCCAAACTTGGGAAGCGGGGGCTCCCCCTCTTCAAGCTTCTGAAGAAGACCGGTCGTTTCGACTGAACGCCGAAAGCTGAGCAGGCCTTCCGCGATCTGAAGAAGTATCTCACCTCACCACCCGTGCTGGTGGTCCCGTCCGAAGACGAGCCACTACTACTCTACGTATCGGCCACCCCTCAGGTCGTAAGCATGGTGCTGGTGGTGGAGCACGATGAGTGCACGGGGTCAGGTGCTGGATCCCAACTCCCGGTCGCCCCTGGGCACTCCCCGTCCTCGCGGCTCCCCCCGAGCAGGGGGTCGAGCCCGAGCACTTGGCTCCTCCCGAGCAGGGAGTCGAGTCCGAGCACCCGGTCAGCCCCGACCACGTCGCCGAGCCTGGGGGCTGTAGCAGGCCCTTGGGTGAGGCCGCAATCTGGGCCCGCCGGGTACAACGACCAGTGTACTTCATCAGTGAAGTCCTCCGGGAGGCAAAAACAAGATACCCCTAGGCTCAGAAGTTGCTCTACACCGTGCTCATCGCTTCCCGAAAGCTGCACCACTACTTCCAAGCGCACAAGGTCTCGGTGGTTACCACGTACCCACTGGGGCCCATCCTCCGGAACCAAGAAGGCACTGGGCGTGTAGTCAAGTGGGCGGTAGAGCTGGCGGAGTTCGACCTGCACTTTGTCAGCCGCCAGGCGATCAAAAACCAGGCACTCTCTGACTTCGTGGTAGAGTGGACGCCCGTCTCTGAGGTCGTCCCAGAAGAGATCTCTACATATCCCAGGCACGATGCGCCCGGGTACTGGATCATGCATTTCGACGGTTCCCTCTCGCTGAAAGGTGCGGGGGCCAGAGTGGTTCTCACCTCCCCAACGGGTGAAGAACTCCGGTACGTCGTGCAGCTGCAGTTCCACGCATCCAACAACATGGCGGAATATGAGGGTCTCATCGCTGGCCTCCGAGCCGCGGTGGGCCTCGGGATTCGTCGCCTTCTGGTCAAGGGAGACTCCCAGCTGGTGGTCAACCAGGTACCCAAAGAGTACCAGTGCACGGATCCTCAAATGGCGGTGTACGTGGCGGCAGTCAGGAAGTTGGAGAAGCGCTTCGACGGCCTGGAGCTGCGGTACATCCCGCGCCGCAACAACGCTCTGGCCGACGACCTCTCCCGCCTGGCCTCCTCCCGTGCGCGCGTCCCTGCCGGATTCTTTGAAGAAAGACTCACACGGCCTTCCGTCCTGCCTGCCGAACAGGGCGAAGGGGAAACCTCGAACTCAATTCAGGGGACCCCGGCGGCGCCCTCAGTGGGAAGCCCCGTCAGGGTGCCGCCGTCCGGTGAGTGCGCTGCGCTTGCTGAATGTTCTCAAGATGCCTCGTGGATGGACGATATCCGAGGGTACTTGAAGGAAAAGTTCCTCCCCGGGGATGAGGCGTCTGCCGAAAGAGTTGCTCGGCAGTCAAAACGCTATGCCATAGTAGATGGGGATCTCTACCGGCGTAGCGCAGGCGGCATCCTCCTGAAATGCATCACCCGGGCAGAAGGCGGCGAGCTTCTCGCTGAGATCCACGAGGGCGAGTGCGGTGGCCATGCATCATTCCGCACGCTGGTCGGGAAGGCCTTCCGGCAAGGTTTCTACTGGCCTACAGCTCTCCAGGATGCTTCCGAGCTGGTTCGGCGCTGCAGAGCGTGCCAGTTCCACGCAAAGCAAATTCACCAGCCAGCTCAGGCTCTTCACACCATCCCCCTGTCATGGCCTTTCGCGGTCTGGGGGCTGGACATTCTGGGTCCATTCCCCCGAGCAATCGGGGGCTATGAGTACCTCTACGTCGCCATCGATAAGTTCACCAAGTGGCCGGAGGCGGTCCCAGTCATCAAGGTGACCAAGAACACGGCGCTCCAGTTCATCCGCGGCATCACCAGTCGCTTTGGTGTCCCGAACCGGATCATCACCAACAACGGCACTCAGTTTACAAGTGCCCTGTTCGGGGACTACTGCGAAGACCTCGGCATCTAGCTCTGCTTCGCCTCCATCGCTCATCCTCGGAGCAACGGGCAGGTCGAGCGTGCCAATGTGGAAATACTGAAGGGGCTCAAAACCCGGACCTACGACGTGCTCGCAAAGCACGGGAAGGGGTGGGTCGACGAGTTGCCTGCCGTGCTATGGGCCAACCGGACCACGCCAAGCCGCGCTACCGGGGAGACTCCTTTCTTCCTCGTGTACGGTGCTGAGGTGGTCCTCCCCTCCGAGCTCACTCTAGGCTCCCCTCGGGTGCATGCCTACTCCGAAGGCGAACAGGAGCAGCAGAGGCGCGACGATGTCGACTATTTGGAGGAGCGCCGGCAGCGTGCCGCCGTCCGAGCAGCCCGCTACCAGCAAAGCTTGCGGCACTACCATCAGTGCCACGTCCGGGCCCGGTCTCTCGAGGTGGGGGATCTAGTTCTCCGATGCGTCCAGTCGCGCGAAGGAAGGAATAAGCTGTCCCCTATGTGGGAAGGCCCCTTCACCGTGATCAGTGTCCCGCGAGAAGACTCTTTCCGGTTGGCAGCAGAAGATGGGCAGCCGCTCCCCAACCCGTGGAACATCGAGCACCTACGCAAGTTCTACCCGTAGATGGCCATGCTCGCGGCTCAGGTCAACCAGGCCGGGGGCTTCCCCCCCCCCCCCCGGCCAAGTTGACCGGGGGCTACCACTAACTGGGTAAGTCACCTAACCTTGTAAAAAAATTGTCAATACAGTATGTGTATCAATGTGCAATCCTATGTCAATTTCATTTTTCTGGATTCCATATGTTTAATCTGTCTGGTGAGATGCTCGATTGTGCAAGAAAAGTTCGCTCTCTCATTTTCCCCGCTGATAAAAGAATCCCGATCGGTATGCGCGCGGGCAGTTGCCACTGACTTACGTCTGTCGTGGTAGGCTGTGGTGTTCGGTGTCGTGGCAGGCTCCCGGGCACTACCGAGTCCCTGGGGTTCTCGGGTAATCTTATCGCTCGAGCTGCTCGAGTAGTCCGGAGCCTAGGCCCCAGGGGCGGGCTGTCAGTGCTCGGTCTGGTCTATCATACCCGGGCGCCACCGAACCATAGGACCTCTGGGTTATGCCTCTGCCTGCTCTTGTCCGCCGGTCTAGGTATTCGAGAGGTCTCGGGTCGAAAACGAGAGTAGTCTATAATGAGTACCGCACTAACAGAGCGCACCAGGCAAAGAATTTCTCCATTTTTTTCTCAAGTCACAGATCGACAATCAAAAGCAAAAGCAGCTCGACCGCGAGGGCCTCCGTGCCCAGGTCGCTGCTCGGCCCCAAGGGTCCTCGGGTGGTCCTACCGCTCAAGCGTGAGTGGTCGAGATCGCCTGACCCCGGGCTCCTCATGGGCTCCTTGGTGCTCGGGCGCCCCGGCCGTGGGAACCAAGTCCCCGGGCACCCCGAGCTCGGAGCGCGTGCCCCTCCTGGATTGGTTGGCCGAAAGGCCGACAGCTGTCCGGTGAGTGGTTAAATTCAGACGATTTTACATTCAATAATATCTTGTTCCCGAGTCATCCTCGGGGGCCCTCGTACTCTAATCTGTTCGGTGAGATGGTCTCCTCGCGCACAAAACCCTACCGCGTGTCCACTTTTTCCTAGAACGACAAAACGGTCCATAGAAAGGTGTACCGTACGTGCGGTAATGTCCGATCGAAGTCTTTCATGGTGGTCATGGTGTTCGGTCCGCTTATAGGGCCCCGAGTAATACCGAGTCCCTGGGTGCCCCGGGTAATCCTATCGCTCGAGCCGCTCGAGTAGTCCGGAGCCTAGGCCCCAGGGACGGGTTGTCGGTGCTCGGTCCGGTCTGTCCTAAGCCCGAGCACCACCGAACCATGGGGACTCTTGATCACATTCCCGCCCGCACGTGTCTCCAGTCTGCTGACTGAGTGGTCGCAAGGTGGAGAAGTGTTCACCGGTCATGGCATGCTTCGTGCTGGATCGATCTATCTCCCGAGCAAGGAAGTACGTGCCTTTGTCTTTTGACTTAGCCGTTGCGGACTCGCGGGGGCTCGGGGGCTGAACGTACCGAGAAGGACGGTCGGGGCGATTTTGTTCTCGGGGAAGGAAAGGTCGGGGTCGGTCCGACTGAGTACTCCTCGGGGCATCAAGTGAAAACAGCAGAAACTACATCAAGCACTCAGAAGAATACCGGAGTTGCGACCCCAAAGAAAGGCCTCCATTATATTCACAAAAGAGGGACAACGTTTCTGAGGGATCACTCCCATATTTACATCAAGTCAAAAAGAAAAGAAGAAGAAAAAACTACTACAAAAGCCTAGTCGGAGTCGGAGTCGGAGCCTTCGCTGTTGCTCCTCGGGACTGGGGGCGGCGGCGCCTCCCACTTGAAGCCGGCCGCCACCGCAGCGGCGGTGCTCTGAACTGCCTCCCGGGCGGCCTCCTCCTCGGCTTCAACCACCCCTTCCTGAGCTGGCTCCAGCGGGAAGTTCGGGTCCCGGCTCCGGTAGCAAGCCAGGACGTGTTCGGCCACTGCTTGAGCCAAGCCACGCCCCTCCCGGGCGGCGAGTTCCTGGACAGCCCAGGGCAGCGCCTCGAGGCGCTCGCAGACCTTCTGGAAGCCTAGGGCGAACCGGCCGGGGCCCGCCCCTTCTCCTCCACGAGGATTTGCCCGAGCCCGGCCGCCATCACGGACCGCTGCATCCGCCGGAGGGTGTCATCTAGCATCAGCTACAGGCTGGCCCGTTCGACCGAGGTGGCCTCGAGCTCCTCCGTCGCAGTCCGCAGCTGCTCCTCGAGCCCCTTGCCCCCGACCGCACCGGCAGAGCCAGCACCGGGTGCCTGGCCCGCAGCCAGCTTCACCTGCCCCGCCAGGACGGACAGGGCCTGCTCGCGGGCAGCCAGCTCCGCCATCATCTCGGCATCGGTCTCCCGGATCGCGGCGTCCTCCTCCCGGCGTTGAAGCTCCCCCTCGACGTGCTGGAGTTCCTCCGTCCAGTATTGGAGCTCGGCGCGGGTTCGGTCGACCTCGCCTTTCTAGTGAGCTAGGTCGGCCTGGAAGGCCTCTGCTGCCCTCTCGCGGTTCACCGCCGCCTCCTCCCGCTCCTGCCCCTGCCTCTCCCTGGCAAGGGCCTCGGCAGCCTGCTGCCGCGATGCCTCGGCCAGGCGGGCGGCGTCTTCCCGCTCCCGTGCGACCTCCACGCGACTGTCTTCCAGAGTCTTCCACTCCCGTGCGACCTCCGCGCGGGCCTCCTCCAAGGCCTTCCGGCCCTCCTCCATGGAGTGCTGCTCGTCCTCGTTGGCGGCGCGTGCTGTGGCAAGGCGGGAGTCAAAAACGCGCCAAGCCGCGGTAAGCTGCGCTCTCTCCGAGGCCAGAGCGGCGAGCTCCGCCTCTCGCTGCGCCATCTCCTCCGCTACGACCGCCTCCAGCCGCCCGATCACCTCCCGGGCGCTCCCAAGCACGACCGGGAGAGGGTTGGCGGGCTGGCTAGGCGGCGGCTGGGCGCTGGGCCCCCTGCGAGCCTCCTCCGGGGGGCTCGGGGTCCCCGAAAATTTCCACGCGGTCACCCGCCCCGCGCTCGGGGCAGGCTCGGACGGCGCCAAACGCTCGGGCGGTGGCTGCGTCTCTGTCACGACTGCCGCGTCCGCCGGCCCTGGCTCCGCCGCCGCGCCCGCCGGTCTCGGCTCCGCCGCCGCCACTGGCCCCAGCTCCACATCCGCGCTCGCGAGCCCTGGCTCCGCCGGTGCACTCGGCTCGGGCGCGCTTGGCTCGAGGACTGGCGCCTCCGGCTGCCCCTGGCTCTCAGCGGCGCCCGTAGGCGGCCTGCAAGAGAAGAATGAGATCAAAACTCAGAATTCAGTCCGGGCAAAGCACGCCCAGGAAGGAATGGAGGACGAAACTTACGTGGTTGTGGGTCTTCGGTACTGCCACCTTGCTGCCGGAATCCTGAACTCCGGGCTCGATGGCATTGGCCCGGAGTCCTCCCTCCTTCTCTTCCTCCGGGGGTTCTGCGGGGCCGTCACGTGGTCTCCGGGCGCCAAATCGGGCCCAAGCAGACCAAAGTGCGGGTCCAGAACCACAGATGCCGCCCCCACCGACGGCCCCGCGCTGGACAACTGGCCGTCCCGGCTTCCCCCCTCGCCTGGCAACGGCAACGGCGGGGACTCCGGGACAGGAATAAAGAGCCGGGGGCGCTTCCCCCGGTCCTCCGGCGCCGTCGCCGCCCCGCTGCCGGCGGTGCCTCCTCCTCTGGTGCTGCGGCTGCTGCCCGCAGCAGCCCTACTGCTGGCCTACGGCTCGCCGCTTGCGGCGCCCGGGCCACCAGTCTGCGCTGGACCGCTTGCGGCCTCCTCGCCGGCCGCCTCATCCACCCCGGGGGTCTCGGTGGTCTCAGGACTCCGGCGCCTCGGCCGGTCAAACAACCCCTGGGCGTCGAACTCCGGCAGCTTAGCCTGAATCACCACCCAGTCAGGATTGGCACAGAGCGCCATCTCTTTCCACGGGAGCTCCACCCGGCCCAGGTCATCCACCCCAGTCACCACCCGGAGCATGCCCCTCAACTCCGGCGTGCCCAGATCCCAATCCTTGCCGATCTGGGTCCGGGTGATGTCCTCGGGGCCGGTGTAGAACCAGCAAGGCCGGGCCCGCTCCCGTAGGGGAGCCAGACGACGGCGCTGGAAGTCCACCACCACCATCACCGAGGTGAGCCCGGCATCGCGCAGGAACCCGATGCGCTCCAAGACCGGCTCCAGCCGCGCGTCCATCGGCGGTGGCACCTCCCAGGTCGCCTTCTGGGGCTCCACCGCCACCTCCGGCAGGGTCAGACCGTCGTGGGGGTCGACGTCGACGTAGAACCAATTGTTCCGCCATATCTCCCACTTGCTTCGCAGCACCTGGGGAATGTATCGCTCCCTCAGGCCGTTCCACAGCCGGAAGCTGCAGCAGCCGACGACATCCACGATGGAGAAGCCCCTTTTCTTCCCGGCCGACCGCAGCGCGAAGAAGTGCCTAAAAAGCGTCACCGACGGCGGCACCCCCACGAACATCTCGCATAAGTGGGTGAAGACCGCCAGGATGACTACGAAGTTGGGGCTGAGGTGCACCAACTGGATCCCGTAGGTGTTGAGGATTTGGAGGAAGAACGTTGAGAACGGCGGCACCAGCCCGGCCACCACAAAGGAGGTGAAGAGGACGATGCGCCCCGGGCGGTTTGTCACCGGCGGGAAGCTCGCCGGCGTCACCACCAAGGCCCCCTTCTGGCCTTCGGGGACCAGCAACTTCCGAATCTTCCCCGCCTCCTCCTCGTTCGACAGGCGGGACTCCGGCAGCACGCCGTCGGGAGTCCTGTCGCGGCGGCTTCCTCCTGCTCGTGGCATTTCGTCGAGGCAGGGGATGATCTGAACGGTGGATAATGGAAGATGCTCTGATCGCCTAAGGAGAGTCTAGGGCTTAGGAGCGCAAAGAGGGCAAGAGCTTGATCGCGAGATGGTGTAAAGAGGGGGACGGTTCGCTCCCCTCCTCCTTTTATACCCCAGGGAATTCAAACATCTACTGCCACAGCACACTCGGAGGAACAGTTTCCTCGATCGACGCAACCGCCAGGCGAGTCTCCCACGGGTCGTACGATGTCAGCGGTTGCCAGGCGTATTTTCCTCGATTTGCGCAGCTGCCACGCGTGCCGCCTGCTCCGTCATCACGCGCCGCCTGTCCCGTTGTCACACCCTTCGGGAGTTGTGTGGACGCGCGTCCATTCGGTTTCCCGTTGGGTCGTCCGGAAGACCTGAACCGCAGGACCACCCTCTGGAAGCTCGCCACGTGGCGTCAGTATCGGCCTCGGCCTCGTTGGCGACGAAGGGCCCATTCGCAGTCTCTAGGCCATTACCTGCCAATGGGCCCGGGGGCTTCTGTCGGTTTATCAGGAACCGGGGGTCCCCGAATCCCGAGGTCAGGCCAGCCATCCGCCACATGGCGCCATCCCGCGGGGTCTCTCCTGCAAGATGAGAAAAGATCAAGTCTCGGGAGAAAGGCGCTCGGGGCCACAGTCAGTGGCCCCCGAGTACCCCAGCTTCCCGATGATCCATGAAATCTAAGTACCGGGAAGAAAGTGCTCGGGAAGGTATACGGTAGCCCCCGAGCACCCTAGTCCCTCGACGACCAGGAGATTTAAGTACCGGGAGAAACATACCGGGGGTCACCGGCGGTGGCCCCTGGGCACCCAAGTATCCCGATGACTCACCGAAGGAAGTTCCGGGAGAGAGTGCTCGAGGTTGCGTCCAGCGGCCCCCGAGCACTAGGTTCACCGAGGAGCCGTACAAGTGTGCCCGGGAGAGAGTGCTCGGGGGAGGTGAACAGTACCCCCGAGCACTCGGTCCCCCGAGGACAAGAAAGGGCGTTCTCGGGAGAGAATGCTCAAGGAGGTGAACAGTGCCCCCGAGCACTCGGTACCCCGACACCCAGAAAGGCCCCCGAGGGGCCCACCGATGAGGTGTCAACCAGTCAAAGGCCCGAGGCCGCATTGAATGAGCATGCGTGGCCTGTCACCTCCAACTGCTCCCGTCGCGCTCAGCGTCAGTTCCTGCCACGTTCTGGCAGAGAGGCGTGGGGTTATTAATTGCACGGGTCCCGTCCCGTGCCATCCGGCCTGTCTCAGGATAACGTCGTAAGGACCAAGGCGTTCCGTCTGCCGCGCTGCTGTGGCAGGAGAACAAGACAGGGCGGGCACACAGGGTCGCTTTGCGGCTGCCCAGTGGGCCCTCTCCACGACGCCCGTTGCAAGGGCATTTATTGTGACGGATGACCGGGCGTGTGCCGTATTTTCCACCCCCGGTCACTTCATCCAAAGGAAATGATGATGCCCTTTCCATTTATGGTGTCTTGGAACTCGTGCCCCCCCTCCCGTTCAGGGCACGTTGCGGCCGGCGGATACTTAAAGCAGTCGGCGGCACAAAAGAAATAGGACAAGAGAGAGCATAGCTGAAGAGGACGGTTGAGAGGCAACGAATAGACAAGAACACAGGACAAGAGAAACACGGCCGAGAAGCGAGCAGCACGAGATAGGCCGAAGAATAAGGAGCCCCAGGCTCTTACATAGATCAAGATTCTTGTAACCAGCAACATCCTTGAGAGACTTCCTCAGGACAGTTATAGTATCCATATAGGAGTAGGGTATTACGCCCCCGTGCGGCCCGAACCTGTCTAAATTCCGGTGCATTTACTTCTTTTTGCACTAGGCCAACACCCCCACCACTGGCCATTGCATTCATTCCCATTTATTTCTCCGACGAACGTATTCAGGATCATCCCCCCGGCCGAATCTCTAAAAAGGGGTCTCTCGGGATTCCTGCGACTGGAGTTAATCCTCCGACAAAACCGCTCTAACACCTTCTGAGTGTAGTTTGACTGATGTCCAAAGATTCCATCTGCCATATGCTCTAGCTGCAGGCCCAAGCAAAATTTGGTTCTACCCAAATCTTTCATTTCAAATTCAGATTTCAAGTAGGAACTTGCTTCTTCTATATCTTCTTTTGTACCAATGATATTCAGATCATCTACATATACAGATATTATGCAAAATCCATTCCGGGACCTTCTTATGAATACACAGGGACAATCCGTGCTATTTGTGTAGCCTCGTTTTCCAAGAAATTCACTCAAACGATTGTACCACATTCTACCTAACTGTTTTAACCCATATAGCGACTTCTTCAATTGTACGCTATAAAGGTGTCTATTTCCTCTATTCTGATTCGGTAATGGTATTCCTTCAGGTACCTTCATATAAATGACCGAATCTAGACTCCCATAAAGATATGCGGTCACAACATCCATCAATTTTATTTTCAACTCCAGGTTGACTGCCATTGAGATTAAATATCTAAAGGTAATGCCACCCATCACCGGGGAATAAGTTTCTTCATAATCAACGCCTGGTCGTTGAATGAAACCTTGTGCCACTAGTCGTGCTTTGTACCTCACAATTTCATTCCTTTCATTCCTCTTACGAACAAAAACCCACTTAAATCCGACTAGTTTAATGTGGGGAGGTGTGCGGCTACTGAGCCGAAAACCTCTCTTTTATTCAGGGATAACAGTTCAGCTGTTATTGCCTTCTGCCAGTCTTCCCAATTTGACCTCATTCTACATTCAGCGAGCGATGCAGGCTCAGGGTCATGATCTATGACTGTGGTAATTTTATTTGCGAAGTATGTGTCGACTATTGTGGTTTCTCTATTCCAGGATTCCCCTGAATTCACATAGTTTATTGCTATTTTATTATGGGCTGCACTTTCAGGTGCTTCTTCATCTTTCTCTTCATAATTTCTTACTATTGGAGCAAGGTCCTTTAGTTTACCAGCTTCGATTTCAGCGCGCGCATTTTCGCTAGTTCCTTCCTGCGTGGGAAGATTCAAATCTGGTATACCTACTTCCTGAGATTCCATACCATCGCCAGGTCTCAACTGGCTCCCCTTCTTTTTCCTTTGGGGCACTTTTGCGATCGGCTGTTGTACGCTCTCATTTCCCACCTTCGTCAAACATCTCCAACTATTTGGGACTTGAGAAACCGAATTTCTTGTCCTTTTATTATTTTTCGGAGCTCCTAGGACAAGATGAGGGGTACCTTCTTTTGGTACTTCCACCCTCTCCGGTGCATTGCGTGCAGGCACATGCAACTTAGTCACGCTCTTCAAATCACAAAAATGATCAGGCAGATTGTTTGCTAATTTCTGCAAATCGATAATTTTCTGTACTTCACCATTTGCTTCACTAGTGCGAGGATCATGTGCCACAATTCCTTCAGCCTGCCATATAATTTCCCGACATATTTCATCCAAGGGTATATTTCCTCCCCCTAATGACGGAAAATTATTTTCATCAAAAATGCAGTCAGCGAAGCGGGCTGTATGCAAATTTCCAATTGTTGGTTCTAAATATCGGATTATGGATGCAGTCTCATAACTGACATATATTCCAACTTTCCGCAAAGGTCCCAAAGTGGTTCGCTGTGGCGGCGGTATTGGCACATAAATCATACATCCAAATTTGCGTAAATGGGAAATCTTCGGAATTACCATTTGCATTAGTTGCATAGGTGACTGGATGTTGTAGGAGGATAGTCTATAATTAGTGAGAGCTACCGCATGTAAGACTGCGTGTCCCCAACATGTAGCAGGCAAATTACAGTGCTGCAACAAAGGTCTTGCAATGAACTTTATTCTCTTTATCAGCGCTTCGGCTAGTCCATTCTGAGTGTGGACATGCGGTACAGAATGTTCAACTTTAATTCCCATACCAGTGCAATAATCATCGAACGTTTTAGAAGCAAATTCACCAGCGTTGTCCATTCTGATGGATTTCATGCAATGATCCGGAAAATTATTCCTGATTTGTATGATCTGCGAGATCAACTTTGCAAAGGCATGGTTGCGGGTAGATAATAGACATACATGCGACCACTTCGAGGATGCATCTATTAATACCATAAAGTACCAAAACGGGCCAGAAAGCGGCTGAATAGGACCACAAATATCCCCCTGGATTCGGTCCAGGAATGCAGGGATTTCATCTTGTACCTTCAAGGTAGACAGTCTTATTATTAATTTTCCAGTAGCGCATGCAAGGCATACAAAATCTTCATGATTCGAAAAATTCTTCACATTTATATCATGACCTTGTGAGTTAGCAATTATGTTTCTCATCATTCTAAGACCAGGGTAACCTAACCTATCATGCCACAGGAAGAATAATTCTGCACTTCGAAACACAGTCTTCAAGGTAATGAACACTTCAAGTGCCCTAATGCGAGTGTAGTACAAGCCACTGCTCATGGAGGGAAGTTTTTCTAGTATTCTCACTTCGCTATCACGCTTAGTGATGTGTAGGTACTCCCTATCATCTTCTTCACCAGTTTCTACATGGAAACCGTTAGCGCGAATGTCTTTAAAACTTAAGAGATTTCTTGTAGATTCAGGGTATAACAATGCATCCTCAATGTGCAAAGTAGTTCCCATAGGTAGTATGACTGTGGCTCTTCCAGAACCTACTATGTATTTATCACTTCCAGTGACAGTCATCACATTTCCAGAGCTATTTCTAATAGACTGAAAATACATCTTTTCTCTTAAGATGGTGTTTGTGGTTCCACTATCCACAATACACACTTCCTCCATGCGGGCGCAACACATATTCTATAAATAAAATATTCAATCATTCACATGCGAGGAAGTAGCAACAAGACTAAATGCTTCATTAACTATCGAAAAATAATATTGTTTGCAGCTAAGATTTCTCTTCCAGAGCTTACATTTATTCAATCCTCCTAAATTCAGCAACTAATTGAATGGCTAATTACTCTAATTCTAGATAGAGTCTGCGAAAAATCCGGCCACTTCTGCTTCAATGGCTTTCTTTTCCGCTTCATTATTTATGGCATCTTCTATGTCAGTGGAGGAGGGCAAAGTAGAGGTCTCTGAATCCTTCATTGGGAGGACTTTTACAGTCGTTGCGGGAGCATCATCAACTTCCATGTGAGATGCATCCCTTTCAACTTCGACTGTTTTGTCCTCTTCCATCCCCACTGCAATGGTGAGGTGTACTTCTGGCTGCTCTTTCTTCTTCTTTTTCCGCTATACTTCCACAACATGCTTTGATGCTTTGCAGATTCGGGACCAATGGCCCCAAACACCAAACTTATAGCATGTCTGGTTCTGCTCACCATATGACTTGACCTTTTTCTTTGTCTTACCATTATCATCACCAGGCTTGACTTTGCCTGCCACCACTTTCTTTCCTCCCTTCACCTGCTTCATATTGCGGTTCTTGTGCGCTTTGAAAGAGATGTGATTGACTTCTAGACCACTGCTCTTTTCTTGCGGCTGGGATAAAAAGTTCTTGTTTATGACTTCGTCATGAACTTCATGGAGTTGCAACACATCAATCAATTCAGAATACTTCTTGTAATTTGATTGACGGTGATTACATGCGGATTCTGCCGTATTTGGGTGGAAAGTGAAGAGAGTCTTCTCAATTTTCTCCTCTTATGTGATCTCTTTCCCACAGAGACACAGTAGTGTGCAAATACGGTGCAACGCAGAGTTGTACTCTCTGACATGCTTATAGTCACAGAAACGGAGATGGACCCATTCTTGCTCTGCGAGAGGCTTGATGGTGTACTTAAGACGCTCAAAACGCTCCTGCAGTGCGTCCCATAGTGCCTTAGCGCTGGTCAGTGCCATGTACTCATCCTTCAAAGTGGGAGAGAGATGATGGCAGAGAAAATGAAGTGCCTGGTCATTCTCATCCTCCGTGGAAACAATTGTACTACTTGTTCCCAAGCCAATTGCAGCGCGAAGCCTTTTTGCACCTAGTACAATCCGAACATCCGATGCCCAAGTGAGATGGTTGCGGTCATCAGCACTCAACTCAATGAACTCCTTGTTCGTGATGCCAACCATCTACATGTTTAAATGATGCAAGTATTACTACCAGTAAAGTTGCTTCCTGTTGCTAAATTGGATTGCTGCAAAAAAAAATTCTTTCGATATTTTCTATGCTATTATGTGAATTTTTACTGAATTTAAACGCATAACAGGCAATTTAAACAGCAAAATAACGTAAAAATAAATACTGCATAATGGATAAAGCATATACAAAATTTAAATTCTAGAGATACTTTCATGTAGGAAAAGTATTTTCAAGATTCTCCATGAAGCCCGAGGGTTTATACGCAAAATTCCAAAATTTGCGTAATTTTTAGAAACCATAAGGTCTAATTTGCAAAATTTCTGCATACCCTTTTTCTTTTCTTTTTCTTTTCAATTTCTACCCATTATTGTTCTTTCTAGCCGACCCATGTATCTTCTTCCTTTTTCTATTTTCTTATTTGGCCGGCCGGCCCAGCCCAAATACGTCCTTTCTTTCTCAAGGGGCGGCGGCTGCTGGCACGCGGTTGTCGGGGTGGAGACGCATGCGAGCGTCAGCGTCGAGGCGGAAGGCCAATGCGGCAGCACTGCAGGGGCGCGCAGCAGGGATATGCGCATGCATGATCGTGTGTATGCATGTGTGCTTCTTCACTCAGTGCCGTGATGCATGTACGTATGCATTGAACTTCACGTGCTTCAGTGCTTGTGAGCAAAACACGACACGGTAACAGGGGCTCCCGGCTAGCAGTACTTCGGCGCATGCAACAGGGGCGACGCAGTGCCTCAGGGCGGTGGCGTGGCGCTTAGCAGGCAGCACAGCGCGTGACGGCGACTTCCGGCCGGGCGCGCGCCAGCATGGGCTACGCCCTTTTCCATCTGCACTGCAAGTAGCATCAGGAACATGCGGTCGGGCCTTTGCACAGCGAGGTCTTTGGCCCGTGCGGAAGCAGCAGAGGCTGGTGGCACAGCAAGGCATGCAGCCTAGGCTTTTCTTGAAGCCACGCAGCAGGGGCACAGGCACAACCATCCAAGGCTCTGGCGCGGTAGCAGATTGGTAGGGACTCCGGCCAGCAGGGGGACATGGCCTCCGGTAGATTTTTCATGGGTGTGGTACTAGCAGGGGATTCGAGCATCGGCCAATCACGCATCAGGCAAGGGCTCGATCAACAAGGGCGGCTGCAGGCACACGTGGGCATGAAGACCGACCGGATTCACAGATGAAACGCGTGGGAGCAGCCAGCAGAACCCTAGCCTGCAAGGGCAGCGCACATCGGCTCCTCATTAGCGAGCGGCACGGCACGTCGGCTGCGGGGCCGCGCACATCCAGGTGTGGATGGCGGCCCGGTGCTGCAGAGGAACATGATGACTAATACAAACGAATCTGTATGTTCTAATCATACCATAATTTTGATCTAAAAATAAGTTAATCTACCAGATTAACCGTATAGATCAAAAACGGTGGGAAGATTGGTCTCAAACCATAGCCTATTCATGTCGTGGTAAATTCATGCCGCGTAAGGTATATAGGCTAGGCCATGACCTGCCCACTTGATGATAATGTCGATGCAGTGCAGATCGGTCGCAGTCAGATTCGTTCCGCTAACTTGATCTCCGGCAGAGCTTCGTGCTGATAACGTGTTGAGAAACCGCTGCTACCAGGCGTAGTCCAGCGATCTCTCTGGAACAATTGCAAAAGGCGACACGAGCGTAGGGGAAAAACTGTCTATTCTTTATTCATCTATGTTTACAATGAGGGATGATGTCCCGTATATATAGTACCAAAAACCCCTAAGAGATAGAATCAAATCTTTCAAAAGATCGAGACGGGTCCACATTCGGTTGTGAAACTCCAGGTTTCCTAACACAATCGTCGTAGTTTTCGTCAGCGTGGGCGTGAAAAATGAAATGGCGTGGGTGCGAGGGTGTGGGCGGGCCAACGGTTAGCTTCAATCCAAACGATTGCGCTCCAGTGGGATTAATGCCAAAAACTTGGCAGGGTGAGCATCGGCTCCAAACCAAACCGCCCCAAAGCCTTCGTGAGTCTTACCAAAGTTTGGTAATACCAAAACGTGAGCAATGTCAACATATTGGGTGAAGTAATGTTGTTTGGTTTGTTATCATACAAATCTACAGACTAGGGAGAAAAACAGTTGTTTGGATTGAACCATGCCAAAATTTATCAAAGCTTGTGTGTGTGATTTGTGGGGCCTATATGTCATTAACTTTTTTTTACATAAAAATATAGTCAAGTGAGATCTTATTTTGTAGATTTAATTGTAAAGAATACAAAGGTGAAGACAAATCTTAAATTGGATACATAGTTTAAGAATTATTATCATTTGAATATCATTGATGCATGAACTTTGGACCGGGCCACCAGCAGTGGCAGGCACACTAAGGGATAAGGGTGTACATATGTACCTCCAAATTTTTGTGATTTTTTCTATACATAGTATTCAGTGGGTAAATTTTTCAATAGATAGCAGTCCACGCGCCAACTCACCATAGCCAGATGTAGTAGACAGTAGATAAATTACTTTTGTTTTGCCGAATATAGTAGTTATTCATGTTCTATCTGCCCTTATATGCTTGATCAGCATCATACTTAATGTTGCTCATGTAGTTTATTCTAACATTTGAATTGGCCAACTGTTTGCTGCAAATTTAGGCTCTCACCAAATTGCGAGTGTCCGCAGTTGCGCAGATCTTGAGGTACTACTAAATGCAGACGCAAAGAATGTAGAAGGGCATTGTGAGGAAGCTTGTCGTAAAGTGGATTGTTGTCATCAACCAAAGCCATATGCATTTCAATTGTCATTTTCATCTGGCCAGTTAATGTGGAGTAGGAGTTTCTCTTCTCAAGTCAGTGTGAATTCCGATAACAAGGAGGGTGAGTTGGAGGACAGGTTTTCTGCTCTAGAGCTGATAAAACTGATGCATAGTTGACATATGAAGATAGTTCTGATGAGGACGCCATTGACGAATCTCCAATGTCGGCAGACACGGAAATGACACATGACGATGTGAGAACTCAGACTCTCTCTCTCTCTCTCTCTCTCTCTCTCTCTCTCTCTCTCTCTCTCTCTCTCTCTCTCTCTCTCTCTCTCACTCACTCTCTCTCTCTCTCATTCAAACAGATATGGCTATATTTAACGTAGTATATACACCCAAATTGAAAATCCTAGTCCCGCCACTGGCTCCAATTTCTTAGGTACGATCCTGCAGGCTATTACCAAAATTTGTTGGCATATCAAAATTGTGTAGAGAACCAAACCATAGCCAAATTCCATTAGCATACCAAAAATGGGTAAGGTTTTTGTTGGAACCAATCCAAACACGCCATAGAGCGCGGGGTTTAGGAGGGCAACAGTGATGATGTGGTAGGGGGTGGTTTGTATTACAAGTATATGTATAGAGACAAAGAAGTATAGAAAATGAAAACTTTTGTTAGTTGATAAATTGATCACATGGTTAAATAGCTAAATGGTGTCTCTTCACCAGAGGTAGTTATTTTACAACACTCCCCCTTGATCAATTTGGTCATCTGTATACATCACGTAAAAACTCCTCCAAAAACCTTGTGGAAAAACTTGTGGAGAAATATAATATGTTGATATGCTATTAAAACTCCTTTAAAACCATGTAGGAAAAATAATGAGAAAATGATACAACATAAGTTGATTATTGACTCATTGTAAACTCATACGAGAAAACCTTAAAAGGAAAAACTCATAAGCGAGTTTAGAGAACAATAGATATGATATATGGATCAAATATGTCTTTGGTACCTCCTTTGAAAACCCCAGTAGGGAAAATAGTTGATATGACATATATTCTTGTTTAGATATTACCTCATTAAAACCTTTTATGAGAAACCTTGTAAGTAAAACTCATATAAGGAAAATGAGTACAATATGATGTATGAACATGTCGGAGGGTTAACTCCTGTCGCAGGGATCCTGAGGGACCCCTTTTTAGAGATTCGGCCGGGGGATGATCCTGAATATGTTCGCCGGAGAAATAAATGGGTATGAATGCGATGGCCGGTGGGGTGAAATGATCTAATGCGGAACGGAGTAAATGCGCTGGTGTTTAGACAGGTTCGGACCGCACGGAGGCGTAACACCCTACTCCTGTATGGATACTATAAATGCCTTGAGAATGTCCCTCAAGGATGTTGCTGGTTACAAGAATGTTTATCTATCTTAGAGCCTGGTTCTCCTTGTTCTTTAGTCTGCGTGTATCTGCTGGCTTTGGGTGCTCTCGATCTTCTCTTCGCTACCTCGAAAACTTCTTCGAAAACCTCCTTTCTTCTGTCCGCGCTGTCGGCGGCTTTAAATACCCGCCAGCAGTAGCGTGCCCCGAACGGGAGGGGGGCACGAGTTCCGAGACACCATAAATGGAAAGGGCGTCATCATAGCCTCTGTGCGAAGTGACCGGGGGTGGAAAATACGTCCCACGCCCGGTCATCCGTCACCATAAATGCACTAGCAACGGGCGCCGTGGAGAGGGCCCACCGGGCAGCCGCGGAGCGGCCCGGCGTGCCCGCCCTGTCTTGTTCTCCTGCCACAGCAGCGTGGCAGACGGAACGCCTCGGCCCTTACGACGTTATCCCGAGACGGGCCGGATGGCACGGGATGGGACCCGTGCATTCAATGAGCCCACGCCCTTCTGCCAGAATGTGGCAGGAACTAACACCGAGCGTGGCGGGAGCAGTTGGGGGTGACAGGCCACGCGCGCTCTTTAAATGCGGCCTTGGGCCTTTGACTGGCTGACACCTCATCACGTGTCACTGCTCACCTCCCCGAGCACTCTCTCCCGAGAATGCCCTTTCTTGATCCTCGGGGAACCGAGTGCTTGGGGGTACTGTTCACCTCCCCGAGCACTCTCTCCCGGGCACGCTTGTACGGATCCTCGGGGGATCGAGTGCTCGGGGGCTACTGCACGCAGCCTCGAGCACTCTCTCCCGGAGCTTCCTTCAGTGGGTCCTCGGGATACTTAGGTGACCAGGGGGCCACCGCTCGCGGCCCCGGGCACATTTCTCCCGGTACTTAGCTTTCCTGATCGTCGGGGGACTCGGGTGCTCGGGGGCCACCGTACACCTTCCCGAGCACTTTCTTCCCGGCACTTAGACTTCGTAGATCATCGGGGAACTTGGGTACTCGGGGACCACTGACTGTGGCCCCGAGCGCCCTCCCCCAGGACTTAATCTTTTTTACCTCGCGGAGGAGACTCCACGGGATGGCGCCACGTGGCGGATTGCTAGCCTGGCCTTGGGATTCGGGGACCCCTGGTTCCTGATTCACCAACAGAACAGGTTAAAATTCAGAAGGAAACTCCCCCTAATCCTTGCAAATTTTGAAGTCGTCACATACCAATACCATGAACACATTTTTGGAATGTCAAAGTTGGTAAGGACTTTGTGAATAAATCTATAAGGTTATCACAAGATTTAGTTTGTAAGATATTTATCTCTCTATTTTGTTTTAACTCGTGAGGATAAAATAATTTAGAGGCAATATGCTTAGTGATATTGCTCTTTATGTAACATGTTTGCATCTGAGCAACACAAGCATCATTATCTCCGTACATAATGGTGGGTGATTTAATGGAACCAATGCCACGTGACTTTTATGTGGTTGATCATTTTGCGAAGCCATCATATGTATGTGATGTTTCAAAATAATAGGTGAAAGTAGCTACTGTAATCTATTTTGATGACTCCTATGAGATGGCTATATCACCATAAAAATAGTCTGTGATCTGTCGTTATGGGGATCAGTTATATACCCAGTATCTGGATATCCCACTATAATCATATCTTGATTTTTCTGATAGAATAAACATAGATCTTTGGTGCCATAAAGATATATGTGGCTATCCTCTTTGACTCCCGCCTAATGGCGTTGTTAGAGCTGTGCTATTTAAGCTAGAAAGTTATCTGCAAATGCAATATCAAGTCTGTTGCGATTTGCAGGATACATGAGCGATTTGATGTAACTAAGATATATAACTTTAGGTTCAATATCTTTTCATCGTTAACCCAAGATATGAATGGATCTTGATTTATATTTAGGGATTGAATAACTATGAGTGTTTTGATGGATATGAGTGTCCAATATCATTTGAATATTAGTGGACTGATTGATAAATTTTCCTTAAGGAATATGCTCAAGTTGTAGACTTAAGAGAAATTTGGTTTTACCCAAATCATTCATCTCAAATTCCGTCTTAAGATTATTACTTTGTACACGATACAAAATCCAATTGGGATTTCTTTATAAACACACATATGCAATCATCCTGATTGGAGTGATTATTCTGTGGAAGGAACTTATTTAGTCAATTGCACCATAGTCAACTTAACTACTTAAAGTCATAAAGTGACTTAAGTTATACATAATATATATTATGATTTGTATTTATATTCAGAATACCAAGTCTATTAGAGACTTATATGTCTGAATCTATCCAATTCATTTGATATGCCAATCATATTGAATATGTGAACGTAATTTCCACACATAGCATATAGTATATAGTATCGTAATTGATGTCGAGTCTCTGCGTGAACCCTTGTGCTACAAGTATCACTATTTCATCACCTTATAGAATAAAAATCTATTTTGCTTCCTTAGGGAAGATATTGTGTTATTGAGCGAAAGCAATACTCCTGAATTACCAACTTTGGTTTGACCTATTTGAGTGTTGAAACACTCTGCCTAGGACTTTTAGTCCGGATCCAATTGAAGGTATATGGCAATTTTGAGGAGAAATATATGTCGACAATTTGTGCTCTTTAGTATTGATTGATTATATAGAATCAATATAGTTTGTGGAAATATTATACTATTTATTTCTGTGTATTTTCCAAAATAATAGAGTTAGGGTGTTCCAATGACCTAGCGCCTGAATTTATGTACACATTTGTGCTAGTCATTTGGATGTTGAACATCCATAGATGTTTGGATAGTGAATATCCATAAGGTGTCTATCAATTTGGTGTTGATTTGTATTTACTGTCTTGGATATTCTCCCCCTGTTTCTGAGAATGCTTACAAGAAGTTGTATCCCTTGTGACCATACTTGTCCCTCTTTTATTGTGGTTTGGGAATTGAGTGATTTTGTTAGGTACATCCACTATTTCTGGCACATTAATAGTAGGAATTAAATTTTATGACACCTTTATAACAAGTAAATGCATATAGCAGATTATTTGTAATATGTTGCAAATACTAGATGTTCTAAATAAGGATTCAGATTTCTGGTACGTGGATATGAGGATTGAATATGAATGTGTGTGACATTCTCTTGTGATTCCTGTCATTCTTTGTAGTATTAATCTTCCCCTAATGTCCAAAATTGTCCTCAAAATATCTTGAGTATATTGGCAATGAATAATTTTTGTATGAGGAACTCGGGGTATTATATGATTTACGGATAATTATACCTCATATGGATCCCCAATGTCCTTTGATGTATGTTGTACGGTGGTGATATCGGGACATGCAGAATATAACCGATTTGTAGATGGAAAATACTTGGTTGAGGTCACATTTTCACGTATTAACTGCAACAGAGGGATCCATAAGATTGCAATTGAATGAATTTGATTTGATGATGCGGTGTGTAAAGCTGCATGTCACCAGGTAGATATTAGCAAATTACAGTTTTTTGATTAGTCATGCAAATGATTTGATTCTCTTGATGAGAGATTCAACTAGACCATTATGAATGTGCACATAGTATACTTAATGTAGTAGTGTCTAAAAACAAATAATAATTGAATGCATGTTAAGGAACGACATTATCCATGTGAATGGATGTGATCCTACGTCTAGGAAAATTTGCTCTATTTTTTATTATTTGAGCAATGAGTTTGTATAAATGGGGTGCCTTATGTATAAGAGACACATACGGGACTATTTTGTAGATGTATCAATCAGTATTGTAAAGTATCTAGATGGTCTATAAAATTGCTAAATAGAGCCACATGTATCTTCTTGAATGCATTTAAAAAATTGGGTGGCGTATTTCGAATTTTAAGGTAAGAGAGCCTTAAAATTAAATTTTTTGTGACATATGTGCACACAAATCTGAAGATTTTAGGAATACTATGACCAATAGAATTGTTAATAATTTTTCTCATCATCTCTAAGGTAGAGTGACCAAGGTAATCATGTCAAGTCTTGATTTGATCAAGATAGAAAAATTACTTTATACTCAATATATTGTACGGGTTTGATGTATGTATAATA
Organism: Phragmites australis; assembly: GCF_958298935.1. Lineage (NCBI taxonomy): Eukaryota > Viridiplantae > Streptophyta > Magnoliopsida > Poales > Poaceae > Phragmites > Phragmites australis. The sequence continues at coordinate 26,151,709 of NC_084935.1, read as the reverse complement.
CAATCCAGATAGTATATAGAGAAGCTTGCCACATCTGTTATTTTGATTAAGAGGAGAAATTCCTCTTTGTTGATATAATGGGTTTCAATATGAGAATCATGATGACGGATATCTCTATAACTTAGTATGGTATGGGTTGAATTGGGATACAATAGAGCATCATCAATTATGACTTGTGTATACATAGGGAGAGTAATTATGGCACGACCAGAGCCAACAATCGCTGCATCACATTTCGCGATTGTTAAAATATTTCCTTATCTCTTAGTAAGAGTTTAGAAATATTTTGGTTCCTTGTAGTATAGAGTTTGTAGTACAACTGTCTACAAGGCACATTTCCTCTTTCATCGGATTGACTCCCATAAAAATCTATATATAGAATTGAAGAATCTGATATGAGATTCTTTATTAGATATATAGAATGCATACAAACTTTATTTAGTATCATAATTGTTGATACAATATTGTACTACAACACTTAATAGAACGTCGATAACATGGTATCTAAGGAATCGGGGGAGACTAGTTAAGATCTCCAAACATATAGTGTGAAGCAAATTTGACAAACATGTTTTCCGTGCTCATTGGATCTTCTGACTACAGAAAAGTCTAGTTGTTACTTAGTTCTTATAGAACTTGTTGTGAACATCTAGCTTTCTTGATGGAGTCAGTCTGAAGATTGAAGTGTGTTTCATATCTTGTTTCTTGAGCAGGTCGGTTACATCTCATAGATTGTAGATATAGATCAATTAAATGTCTCAGGGTGCGGCATTACTTAGTGGAGTGCTTGTAACATCCACACTTACGACAAACATTGGACTTGTCAAGTTTGTGTTTAGAAATGTATTTCCCCTGCTCCGGTGCACGTGGCTTCTGCTTCCTGTTGCGTATGTGTTTACCATTACAGTTCATTTGGTGGTGTCTAAAAGAGTCATCGAACTTGTTGTTTATCCTGGACAGTAGCATGTATTTTAGGTAAAGGAACAGCGCCTATTCGGCGCTGATCATGATTCCTTAGAAGGAGTTCATCATGCTTTTCAGCCTGAAGTAATACACATATTTAGTAAGAATACAATTGATATTCTCTTGCATGGTATTGTTGTTGTAAAATCCTATCAGTGGGAAGTATAGTAGATAAAGTTTTCTTTACCTTTTTCACATTTGTAGGTTTTTTTTTTAGAAAAGGCAATTTTGAGTAGATTTTATGAATATCATGGTTGTAATCTCCGATGGATTTGAAATCCTGAAGTCAGAGAATGTGATCATTCATAACTTGCATCAGGTATAATGACTGCATTCTTCTGATCATATCTTGTTTTGAGAGCTAGCCATAAAATGCTCGAATTCTCTTCCATCAAATACTCAAATTTGAGATTCAGATGGATATGGTGTCTTATTATGTATAATGCTCCATATTTAATTTGATCTTGTAGCAATGCATCTCCCTCTTGGGGGGATTAGGGTGCCACTACTATTCCGCGAGACGTAAGACTAACCTTGACGTCCATTGCTCATATTGGATAATTGTGACCATCAACGCGAGTTCATCGAACTCCTACCGTCATTGTATCCTATATGGATTTGACCATAAATTTGATTAATTTAGTGTAGATAAATTAAAAATCATCATGGTAATATTGTAATAATGATGCAAAAAATTGTAAAGTAAAGTTGAGACTTGAATAATAGTATAGACCTCAATTATGTTGCTAACACATTGAAGATAATCACCAAAAATAGTGTAGGTTTGCAAGTAGTAAGAGGCATAATTTGACATTTATTAGTATATGCATATTTTTCTATTATCTTGTGTTATACTAAATAGAATATTTAGAAGAACACGTTGAAGGTAATCATTAGGTCAAGATGATGAAATGTAGACTTCACAATAATGGTGGATAATCTGTAAATATACAGTAGATGACATAGTTCTATTACCTTGTGTTTCACAAATATTTAATTGAGATAATCACTTAGAATTTTGCATGTTAGTTCTGCTTGAATTAAGCACATTGTGCTTATGTGAAGCAATTATGGGCTTAAATGTAAATGTGAGTGCAGAATAATTAAATTGCAATATAAGGTAAATTGCAAGAATTTAAAAGTATAGAAAGGTAAATACATGTTTTTGGGAATGCGGGGACGCAAACATATTGAACATGTTGCAAATCTAGTACTCATTGGGTCTATAAATGCTTATTCATAAAAAGAACATAAATTGGTATAATTTAAACAAGTACAGGGGCTTTAATAGAAATAATACATACAACGCTATTTATAAGGCTATTTATTAGGACCTAGAGGGTCTAAATGTAAATAGCTCTTGACTGGAAAAAAATCGTTCGGGCCTAAAACAAATTTGAACCGAAGCCCTTATACCATTTTAGCCCAAGGCAGTGGTGAGAGATTTTTTTTTTCCATATTGCGGACGGGCTAAACAAACCTGGGTTGTAGCCTAGGTAGCCTTTTTGGCCCAAAGCCCATGCAGGCGCCCTCCCACCCCCACCGCATATAAAAGGAAGGAGGCAGCCGATTGTTAGGGTTGCAAACCCTAACCCCCCCCCCCCCCACTATGTCCTCGTCACCACTACGGGCAATCGCACCATCGCCTGCCAAAGGCCACCAGCCTTTGCCTGCTGAAGGGCCACCGGGATGGAGGGTCGCACCACAATGTGCGGAGGGCGGCACTGATGCGGGCTCGTGGCCATGCTCCATGAGCTCCGCTGCCTGCCGTTTAGGGCCGTTGCCGTCGCAGTTGGGCGGCGTTGATCGGAGTGTCGCTTGCCAAAGATGAAACATTTGTAATGGACCGACGTGAAGCCGACCCGAAGCCTCCGCGCTATTTCCACATAGGTGTGCGATGTCGTTTGCGAGCGCGTTGCCACTCCACGATGAGGGCCACCACTGGATGTCGTCGCCTGCCGAAGAGCCACTTGCCTACGGTTGTCGTTGGGTGCCACAAATAGACGGATTTAGGCCGTGCCGTGGCCATGGGCATGTGGCGCTGAAGTGGGCGCGTCGCCACACCGCATTGAGTGTTGCCACCGGAGATGGGGCTGGCATGGCCAACCATCGCTGGAGGACGGAAGGAGCGCCACTATAGGGGACGCCCATGGACTGTGCCAGCCGTCGGGTAGGTGTCGTGTGTCGGCATCAATTCGGGAGGACGTTAGCCACCAAGGCACACATGGCCGAGAGAGGACACCAATGAAGAGTGCCTCCGGATCCCCCTATGTGAAGAGATTCATGATGCATGCGTTGCAGCCTGCGTTGAGGACATCACGGTGGAACGGTAAGTGCTTATTGTTCTTGTGTATAGCAATAGTGACAGAGATAAGTGCCGATGCTTATGTTCTTGCTCAATCGCTAGGCATCAAAACGTCGTTGTATCTTATGATGGATCACTTGTTTCCGTGAAGCACGTTTGTACTGGGTGACGAAGATCTACATGGACCGTCTACCACCTATGTTCCTGTTCTTCCTTGTGCGAATCTGGCCTATTAGCACAGTAGAGCAGAGTGGCTAATAACGCATTACAAGTATTTATATAGAGAGAAAGAAATAGAGAAAATGAAAACTGTTGTTAGTTGATAAATTGATTATATGGTTAAACACATAAATAGTCTCTTCACTAGAGGTAGTTATTTCACAACAGTTTGGTCCTCGTGAGAATGGTATCTACTGGTCGTTGGGGAAGATCTCATCTGCCTGTCCTGGCTCCCGACACATGGAGCAACCAGTTTACTCCGAATTGTTTGGTCAGCAATGGCACTCGAGTCTGTTTTTTTCTTTCTGAAATTATGTCAGGAGACCTGGCATTCACTTCGGACCGGCAAACACTAGCAATTGTCCCATAGGAGATGTTACGAACCAATGTGATCAATAACCGCCGATAGCGGTTGTGCTTGTCTGTTGGGGTTACCAAAAAATATGCATCCGTTCATCTTGTATATAATCGCAACTTAGATTCATTCCCGAGTTCAATCTCCGAGTCTCTACTCGTTTACATTGCAACAGGAGATATCATCATATCAAGGAACCGATCGTTCAAAAATGTGACCTTTGAATTACCACGGGGGACACAAGTAATCAAGGTCGGCGGCTGCCTGCATTTCCTAAGGGGAACTGCCAGGTCACTTCAGGTTTATGGGCTTCTCAAGCATATCCTCGAGAGCCCCAGGAAGACAACAGCTAATATAGCATGCCTAAAATACTGATGCGGCTGTTCAGTTATGACTCAGCCATAGCTGTGCTGTGTGTGATCGTGAGCCTCAACTCTCAACCAGAACATGTGATTGGAGCAAAAACACATACTATTGTCGAAAGGAAGATAAGAGACTCTTCATGAAAAGCGCAAAGATGAGAGCATGGCAGTCCGTGTCTGGTATAATCGGGATTGCAGAAGACTTGAGTTTCTGTGATAAATCACAACTCCAACGGAATTGCAGGGAAGCCATAGCAACCTCCCGGGATTTTTCGACGACCTCATTCCTGCATTCAGACGGTAGGATAGGATAAAATCTCATAGAAATTAGTCTTCTAAAAAAAGAGCGATAAAATTCCTTCTATCCAAAGGGGCCCTCAGTCTTCTAAATATCCAGTTCCCTGGATCGCACCAAAAAGACATGCAAATTATACTGCCAGATCATATAGTAGAGGAATTAAAAGGGGTACAGATCTAAACTGCAATGTGTAGCTACTGCGATCATTGAATACCACAAATGGAACTGCTTTAGCCAAGGAAGCTACACTTGTCTACAAACATCGCGAGATAATTCATATTGCACCACCTTCATAGCAACTATACTGGGATTGCAAATCTAATCCGTCCAACCACTACTTTGTTGTCTTGGTAGAATTAAGCAGCATCTTTCTTTGTCATTTGATGATCAAAATACGAACCACCATCCTCCAATCCCTGCAACATCATACTGCATTGTAAATACAAATAATAAGGATAATCTTCTTTTGCAAAATAAATAAAACACCTCAACTGAATCAGGATTATGGAAACAACTGACGAAAGAAATCACGAAATTTTTCGCAACTTGGGTAAAAAATAACTTGGGCATACCATATTTCCTCTATCATTTCTAATGTACAAATGGTCCTACCAGAATGAATCTTCCCGGTCCTATTTTAAAACTATTAGGGACATGGGGCAGATATTAAGGCTCTTATACACGGAAAAAGAATCTCTATAAGACTCTCCAAACCATGACATGCGGCAGAACAAAAACTAAAGCCCTCAACTCATAAAGTCCAACCTTAACCCATCTTCTTCTCCATTCGAAGGTTCAACATACATTCAGTATTTCTGATCAATCATTTATGTGTTCATTGATCGCGCATGGTGGTCGGGAATAGGATAACAATGAATTTTGTTTTTAACCAATAATGTTGTAGGACCAAGAATAGCGACTAGATGGGGTGAATAGGCGTCTTACCAATTTCTTGAAACGAATAGCCTTCTCCTATTATCACCCAACGCACCTCAAAAACCAAGAGTGAAAGCAAAACCGGATAGAATCATATTGCTAAGGAAACATCCAGAAAAACACATGACTCTCGTGGATATATATAAACCCTAGGTTCTATTGAAACTCATCTGACGAGTCTTTGTCACAAAAGATAGCAACTTGAGGGAAAAACCTTCAAAGCAAAAAAAAGATCACCGGTAGAAGAAATTCTCCAAGTCAATGATCTAAAGGCAGGGGAATTCAAAAGTCATTTCTATATATATGTATGTGAATTTTATGCCTCTAGCAACAAAAACAACTTCACTAGGTGAAAAAATTTCAGCACAAAAACCAGAACGAAAATCTCGTCCAAAAAAGAAAAACTTGCAACAAAGCAACGGATCCAATAGAAGAAAACTAGAAGAAGATGAACACAAGCATTGGAAGAAACATGCACTTCATTTTTTCAAAAGATAAAATCTATTTTAGGTAGATTACAAAGTATTTTTCTCACAAAAAGCTCTCACCTATTACAAAGGTTAAACTCTCATCTCTCCCTCTAAAAAACTCAACCACACGACTCTCTAATGGTTGGGTCATGCTCTCCCAACGGTCATACCCCTCTATTTATAGGCCTTAGGATCTTTCTTCGATGCCAAGTTTCCTTGTTCGTAAAATACCTCTCGCTTACAATGGTCTCCTACCTATCACTAAGGCATTTTGATCCATTTTTCGCTCCGTCCATCGAACGACCACGCCGCCTTCACAACTTAGCTACGCCTCGACGCAAGCTTCACGATGATACCACGTAGACCCCGTCTTGCAATCTTGACAACCGAAAAGTCTCTCCTGCTCCCAATCCCTCGGGTCGTATTGTCACTTGCACCAGCATCTCTTTCGTTTGACTTTGTCAACACGTCGATTTTATCCATCTCCCATACTTTGCTTGACCTCCACATGTACTACTAGGATCACCTTTGACTTCGTTTGGCCTCCTTGATTGTCTTGCACCAAGCATCCCGTTTAGTCCCGACCCCGTCGTCGACCGTCAAGTTACATCCATCACCTGCACACAATAAGACAAGCAAACATATATCTCCAAACCATCTCCATAATCAAATTCAAGAATCTTCAGTTGTCAACACAACCCGCAGAAATCGTGAACACCGGATGTTCCTATCTGCACACCAGAACATCCAGTGTGTGTGTAACCTCCTCTGTTGTATGTGCTCTTCACCGGAACATCCGGTGTAACTTCTAGAGTACTCATCGGAACTTCCGGTGTTGATCCGATGTTCAGTACAATAAGGAACCCTCCGAAAAATTCTTCTATGCAAGAAATTGCCCGTCGTCATTACCAGAACTTCTGATGTTCTAAGTTCCATTTTTTTTCAGAAAATTTCTTCTCAGTCCGATGTGCACATCGGAACTTCCTGTGTATAATTTTCCTAAAATCAGAGATAAAAGTTCCAACATAATTTTCTCTCCAACTTTGGTTAGATATGATCACAATTGCGATATATAGACACTCTTATGCAAACCCAAAAATCATCAAAACAAGACGACAACTTTGTCAGTCACTCATCACAAATAAACGAAGGTACATTTCAATTTAGTTTCTCAATTTCCTCATTGATGAGTGCAATGACAACTCTCAAAGCACAAAGATTTTGGTTCGAAAAAATCCAACAAGAGAAGCTCGTCCAAGTGACAAAAACTCAAGAAGAAGCAGAAAATATCACTTGACATAAGAAGATCGCAAAAGCCCAAAGAGAAGCAGAGATGAGCTCAAACACAATAAAAGCTCAAATATGCAAAAATATGCAGAAGATGCTCTCCTTGATGAATACACATGTTCATTCTAGCATATTTTCCCCCTTTTTCATTCATTTATGCAAGATTCTTTGTGTATATTATATTTTCTCCCCCTTTTGCAATGCAAACATCAAGGACAAAAGCATCATGTAATGCATTAATATAAAACAAGCTTCTCCAAGCATTAAGAACTAGCTTCGGTTAGACATGAACAAAATCATGAGATATTTATGTTGTCAACTTTCATTTCTTAAACAAGAGAGAGAGAGAATTTAAAACCTTCATACCATGATCCACAATTTCATTTCCCAAGTCATAAAACAAAAAACTCAGAATACATGTTAGACATTTTTTATGCCACCATGAGTTAATAGATGAAGCTTCACTCAGTAGTCAGCAGCATGTCCATAACACTACAACACGAAAGTTCAGCTATTGTGTATGTCTTGGTTGCAATTTGCAAGTGTGAATGTTCACTTGCAAGATCAAAAGTTGAAAATTCGTACTACAGGCCCTGACCGAAACACATTTTGTATGCAAAGTAGCATAGTTGCCATGGTGTTAGTATAGCGACGTCATATCGGTGTGGCGGTTTTCTAGCTCTCGCCACGCTGCGCCGTCCGCAATTGTCCTTGCGATGTCCGCCCGCCACCCAGAAAGATCTGCACCCGCCTGGCCCTCCGCCCGCCTCCTCCTGTCTGGATCTCCTCCGTCTCGCAGTCTCCCGTACGCCCCCGCTGCTGGTCCGGTCGCTTGCTCGTCGTCTCTACCATCTGCCCCCCGCCTGGCCCTCCACGCCACGAACCGCCGCGCCGCGCCATCCGCCGTTGTCCTTGCGATGTCCGCCTGCCGCCCAGAAAGATCTGCACCCGCCTGGCCCTCCGCCCGCCTCCTCCCGTCTGGATCTCCTCCGTCTCGCCGTCTCCCGTACGCCCATATTGCTGGTCCGGTCGCTCGCCCGTTGTCTCTGCCATCTACCCCCGCCTGGCCCTCCACCCGCCCCCGCTTGGCCCTTCGCCCGCTTCTGCCTGGTTCGTCTGTCGAGTACTGGAGTAAGTGCCGAACTCCTCTGCGAATACTAGTAGCAGCACACCAGCACAATAAGCATACACTATAGGCTATAGCACTACTGCTGAAGTGCTGAAGCACAAGCACTAATAATCCTGTGTGCTGCTATAGGCAATTGGATTGGGAACCAGATGCTATAGAGTTCATGGTAGGTAACAGTACCATGTTTCAATTGGATTGGTAATGGAGCAATTGGATATTTGGATTGCTTCACTAGCTCATGGTAGGTGTAGGTAACAGTACCATGTTTGATGTTTCACTAGCACAGTAGTCAGTAGCTGTAGGCAATTGGATTGGTAATGAGTCAATTATCAAGCTCATGGTAGGTAACCTTTTATAGCAGCCAATTAGCAAGCACAATAGTCAATTAGCAAACACACTAAGCACTTTTGATTTCCTAAAATTCTAGACTAACACTTTTGAGTTACATTCACATTGTCATTTGCCAATATAATTTCCTACTATCCTATACTATGATGTGTGTATTCGCCACGCCGATATGTGTATGGCATCGCCACGCCGCGCGCCATAAGCGTTGTAAAGGTGTGAAGGCGGTGGGTTGCAGCGCCTCGCCACATTGCCGTAACAATCATGCAGATTAGTTTACTCAAGAAACACCCTTGCATCAATGTGATTTGCATGCCTATTTTTCAAAAATACAGCACCGTACACGAAAGCTAATTTACACATGACAAGCATGTGAATTGGCCAAACAAGAAAGATAACTTCTACGATTACCAGGAATCACACAACATCTTCCAGAATATAGCATTAAGAAATGCACCTTAATGGTATTATATGATGCACTCGTGCTATACTGTTGCACGCTTGGTCAGTGCCCCTTCGCAAATTAAGTTCCATATCACAAGATGATTAGTCCAACTCATTGTCCATGCAAAATACACAGATATCCACCCCAGCAGAATACTTATAGCAAGATCAATTGCTCTAATTGTGTATCCACAGCATAATTGCTGCGCTCATAGGCATGTGTGATTATCAAAACAAGCAAGAGAACACATACCACCGCCATGAAGAGTCATCACATGCGTGGCTGCGGGCGCAGGATCATGATGATGATGTCGATGGCCATGAACGCGACGAGCGGGCTGAGGTCGAGCTTGCGCCCGAAGACCGGCGGCATGACCTCACGGCAGAGGGCAAGGAAGGGGTCGCAGAGGTCCCGCAGCGCAGAGAAGGGCTGGCGGTCCCAGGGGATGTTGGGGAACCAGGAGAGCAGCACGCCGACGAGAAGCACCTCCCGGTATACCCCGAGCCACCGCACCGCCGCCGACATCGCCGCCGCCACGGGCGCCCGCAGCGGAGCGAGGTTGACGCTCCGCAGGCCGGCCTCCAGCATCGAGAGCGGGGACGCCAGCAGCCCGCCCAGCGCCGACGCCGCCGCTGACGCCTCCGCGGTGGCGCGCGGCGGGGACGCACGGAGGCCAAGGGGGAGGGGGCGCGCGGGGAAGGCTAGGGTTCTCGGGAGGGCGCGGGCGGATGGGCTCGAGAAGTCGCCGAGGAGCGGGGCCCGCGCGCTGGGGGAGGTCAGGAGTCCGTACATCTCGCCGCTTCTCCGGACGAGGGAGGGGGAGGGAGTTCTAGAAGGCTCTAGAAGGGTTTGGGAAAGGGAAGGCGAAGGCGAAGTGGCCGTGCCACGGGAAGGAAAGGATATGGTTTTGCGATTTTGAGTGGGCCCCACTTGTAAGCGTGTCATGGGTTGCTTTAGGTTTAGGGCGTCGTGTTCCCGAAATTCCCTAGTGCAATCTTCTTTCCAAACAACTTTTTTATCATCTTTGTTGCGACCTGACATTCTCATGGCCGAATCCGAATGCCATCAATGAAATGCGATTGACAATGTTCTATGCCTCTTATTCAAACAATTAGGTCAATTTTTCGCCAATAATTTCTAGATTACTCTATCCGATGTGCATATATGGGATAATAGTCATAGCAACCTTTTAATTTGATTGTTGTTTTATCAGAATCGCTAATTAAACCTTCATCTATCAAATATAATGTGAGTAACCTAAAATATAGAAAAACTGTTAGACATTGGTGTTTAGATCAGTGAGTGAAAGGTAACAAAAGGATGACCTCATACAACGCCTACATAAAGGACACTATTGGTCACGCTGTCGCTCCATGACGGAAGTGCAAGATATAAAATCTTAAGAAAATATGCAAAATTCACGTTTTCTTTACAAATCAAATTGCGTATAAAGAAATGTGCTGCGTAAAAACAATTGTCGCACATGCTTCTATACGTACCACATTTGCCTAGTATGAAAATTTCATGCTTGTACACTAGTAAAAACATATATTCACTCCACGTACCTTGGGTAAGCAACAATTTTTAAGGGGAATCCGAGGTGATTTTCCCACCTGAGCGTGAGCATCCGGGTTCTAGCCCGGGTAGGTGTGCTACTTTTTAAGAACTTGTACCAAAAGACAGCTGAAATGAATGTGCTTAGTTTTTTATAGTATATAATCCTTCCGTTATGAATAAGTGTCATTTTTAGTAGGGTGCAATCAATCATTTTAAATTTTAGTTATATAAATCACTTTTTATGTATTGGGATTGGATATTTGAAAATGATATGAGTATATTTGTCTAAAAAAATACTTTTCATAATAGAATATTTTTTCAATGTTTTATCAATATATTAAAAAATAGCATTGAAAGTTGCATTTTATCGATATCTAAACCGGCACTTATTTGTGATCGGAGCGAGTGAGTAACATGGGACTTGTCAACGATTAGTAAACCGCCGATATTATGAAATATGTGATAAAAGTTGGGACATTTCCTTTTGTTGAATCAAGCACGAAAAGACATATATTTATATAGGTTTGGGCCTACCTACGTTATATGTTCTTGTATTGATCTTTGAAATATAGAATAAAAAGGTCGTAGCTAGTCTAGATGGGATCTAAAACTAGTCGAAAGCTCTTTATGTGTGGTCTTAGTGAGACGTCGATGTAGATCGTGATTACAGATGGCTTATGTGGCTCCTGAATCGCTTGTTGCTTATGTATGGCTTCTTTCTGTCTTGTTCTTCGTAGGTCCCTAACTCGTATATGTATGAAGGTTGCTATGTAGCTTTCAGATTTCTTTTTAGTAAGATTCTAGCATCTTTAAATCTAGAAATAGATTTTCTTTTAAAGGATATTCTAGAGCTTGGGGACAGTTTCTATACGTCTAGAGAGAATTAAAAACCCTAAAAAATTTGCATATATATAGGATAATCATATAGTATTTATATCAGTACATTTCATATATACCATCAATCTAGGCCTATTACCCAATAATAACATAAAAAGCCCCCCCCCCCTCCATCCATATCATCACAACTTTAGAATTATTTCATTCATACCACCAACCGTGACTTGCCTTCCGCTTTTGCCATTTCATTTTCTTGTATGCCCGGAATACCCTCGCATGTTGGCCCAAACCGTGACGAACAGTCTTCCTCAGCAAGGAATACCCTCACACATTTCTGAATTATGTATTTTTGCTCACATTCTTCCTGATGGAATGAGCCAGTTCGATTGACATACATGCAAAAACACTCAGTACAAATGCTGCTGAAAAAACTCCGTACAAATGCTTCCATTCACATGTCGCAGATGCTGAAAATACTCTTACAAATGGTAAAAAAAAATGTCCAAATGCTTCCATTCACATGCAAGCATCGCCTAACTTAAGCAGCTGGACTAGGAGCAGACTGGGCATCTTCTAGTCAGCGGCTTCCTGATGAACTTGTTTGGCATCTGATGGGTGGTTTCCTGCTGGACCAGTTCAACATCTAGTCGATGGGCGACGGTGGCACATCGTGGGCCGATTCGATGATGGTGCTCAGAGAGCTAGCCTGGGGCGACGGTGCGAATGGATGCGGTGACCTGATTTTGGGGGCTCATGGCTCCAGCGAGTGGCGGTGGTAGGACTGGGTGGTGGCAACCGAAGGCCATGGAGATGGAGGCGGCAGCGACATGAAACAATGAACTGAGTGAAGAACGAAAGGGAGGGTAGCTTCGGCCCAAGAAACTACCTTAAACTTATGTGAGGGTGAGGAGTGGATTTTGGTGGTACGGATGAAATGATTTTGAAGCTGTGATGGTATGGATGAAGTAGGGACTTTCGGTGTATCAAGTAAAGAGGTACCTCGGCTAACAGGTTCTACGAAGGGTGCAAACAGTCAGAGGAACATCTCCTAAAACGATAATTGGTCGATGAGTTACTACGACTAGAGTAAAGCCTCCAGCGTCCAATCTCGCTACGCCTTCACACAAACCCACGATTGGCCCCCCGGGTCGCGAGACTGGATTGGACGCAACCCATCCGAAGCACCTTTATTAGACACTCGCCCGAACGCTTCTATTCACCGGGCACCAGCTCCGACGGATAAGGTCGTGGGCAATGCAAGAGGGTGTTGTCCCATCCCGTAGCATTAAAGGCTACTGAGTGAGACTCTACAGACCGGCGCAGCGCCACACGACAGATGGGATGTTGTCAGCCATCCAGCAAGGCAAGTGGACGGAGATGACGCAGAGAGGCAAGTGGACGGGAACGGCGTAGAGGCAAGTGGACGGGGACGGCGTAGAGAGGCAAGTAGATGGGGACGGTGCAGAAGGGCATCATTCCGTCCCGTCGCATTAAATGCAACAAGATAAGACTCTACGGGCTAAGCAAAGACGGCGCACTGCAGCACGATATACAATATCGTCAGAGCAAGTTGGCATGTCTGGTACTCCGTAATGATGAGTTGAGTTAGATATTAGAATGAGCAGAGGTCATCTGTGTAGAGTCCGCTTGTAAGTTCTCCCTCTCCCTACTATATAAAAGGATGAGGACCCCGTCTGTAACCAGGGGAAATCAATTCTGGCAAACTGCTAGAACACCGTCTGTAACTAAGTGAGATCTACTATAACACAAACACAGGATGTAGGGTTGTTATTCTCCGGGAGACCCGAACCTGTATAATCCCTGGTGTCCCCAAATCTATCATATACACACAGACATACCCAGTCCTTAAAACACCGTTCACGCACCCACTGTCCAACATACCCCGGAATCACTGTCAGTGATTTACCCTCGACATTTGGCGCGCAAGGTAGGGGGGCGCGTTTTCGTCGTTTCAGCAAGTTTGAAAAAACTTAATCAGGCTACCCATGGCCGAATCCACGGCAACCGCTGAGTCCCATTCTGAGAACCCCGGCCGCTGCGACGTATTCGTCATGGGGTACCTTTCGGACAAACCAGGCGTACTCCAGGCATAGGACACCGTACCGGAATCAGGGAGCTCCGAGACCCAACGCGAGGTCTGCATGGCGGCCCATTCCGCAGGAGGCACTGGAGGGCCCCACGCCTCAAACACCGGCGGCGAACCCCCGGCTTTTCACCCAGAGGGAAACCAGCCTGGCGCCGGACAGGCAGGAGCTTCAAGACAGCCCCAGAATTCCTAGCACCGTCCCGAGGAGCCCCTGCACAAGGCGTTTTCTACAGTGGCATCTTCACCTGGGCCATCACGTCGCCCCAACACGGGGGGCTCCCCACCTCGCGACCTATCACTGCTCCACGGCCAGCGTCTCGAATACGAGACCATGACGCCAGCACAGAACCTCTAGACCCTACAGGACGGGTTCTCCTCAGCCACCCGCCAGTGCCCATACCGGAAGGCTCACCTGCGGCACCATGGCTACTTGATCTTGCCCTCCTGGTCAAGACCGCCCGACGCCAGACCACGTCGACATGCACCGCGCCTGTCACAAGGCTCAGTGAGGGTCACGGTCGCCAAGGGTCACAGCCAGGCCCGCGACGGAATAGATCTCGTGCTCCCCCAACCACGGGGAGTACCCGCGGGTCACCACCAAGTCGAGGTGGCCAACCCTCCGACCTACGCGACTCCCTACGCCAACGTGACCTTCGTGGCATAATCCAGCGCCAAGTGGCCATTAGAGAGGAGAAGAACAGGGTCCGACGGGTGCTAGAAAAGGGCAAACAGCCCTACCGTACGCCTTCCCCCTGTAAGGAGGCATCAGACGGCCCCACCCTGTCACCAGGACCCAGAGACCGCCGTCTCTCCCCCAGGACACGCGCCACCGCCCAGCAACGAGCAGCGCCCCGTTACGGGACGGGGTGTAACGCCCTGTCCACTAGGCTACGGGAGGTGCGCTGGCTGGACAAATTCTGACTGGTCCTAGCCGAAAAGTATGACGGCTCGACCAACCCGGAAAAGTTCCTACAGATCTACACCACCATGGTGCAGACCGTTGGAGGACAGGGGAAGGTTATGGCCAACTAGTTCCCTACTGCCCTGATCGGTTCCGCCCGGTCTTGGTTGATGAATCTCCCTCGCGGGTCAGTTCACTCCTGGGAGGACCTGTGCGACCAGTTCATCGCCAACTTCCAGGGAACCTACGCCTGACCAGGGGTCGAGGATGACTTGTATTAGGTTCAACAGCGACAAGGCGAGTCGCTACGAGACTACATCCGACGCTTCACTGAGCGCTGGAACACCATTCCAAGGATCACGGGAGAATACATGGTCATAGCATTCAAGAGGGGGGTCAAGGACCAGAAAATGGTCGAGAAGCTGGCCACCCGGGTGATTTGAAACACCACCAAGGTCTTCGAGCTCACGAACAAATGCGCACAGGATGCCAAGGCCCGGGAGCGGCAGATCGACTCCAGGTCGCGCCCGGCGTCCGATCGGAAAGACATGAAGAGCAAGCAAAAGGCCAGACCTCCCGTGGTCTTGGTAGTCGAACAAGTCGGCCTTACATGTCGACACTTCAAAAAGAAGGACGAGAAAAAGGGTCAGGGCTACTGCCCGATCCACCGTACTAACACCCACAATATAACCAAATGCAAGGTCGTACGAGGCATCATCGACCAAGAGCTTGGAGAGCACAAGCACAAACGCGGCGACCACGATGAAGACCAGGCTGCCCCCGACCAGTCAGCACTGGGTACTAGCAGGCCGATCACATGGTCCATCACATCTTCGGAGGGGCCGCAACATATTCCTCTAATAGGGAATACAAGTCGGTGGTCCGGAAAGTGTGGGCAACCGCATCAGACCCGAGCCTATGCCTCAAGTGGTCGGAGGTCCCGCTCACCTTCAGCCAGGCCGACCATCCGGCATGCGTCAGACGCCCTGGTCGTTACCCCATCGTAGTCAAACCCATGGTACAGAACATACGGCTAGGCCGCGTGCTCGTCGACGGTGGAAGCTCGATCAACCTTATCTTCACCGATGCACTGGACGCCCTGCAAATTCCGAGAAGCTCATTAAAGCCATCCCCACCTTCCTTCGAGATCACCCCGGGCTCCTCAGCCAAGCCGCTAGGACGAATCGAGCTACCGGTCACCTTCGGCTCGCCGGACAACTTCAGGACCGAAAGGATCCTCTTCGATGTGGCCAACTTCAGGACTGCGCATAACGCGATCCTCGGGTGACCGGCAATGGCCCAGTTCATGGCCGTCGCTCACTACGCGTACCAGGAAATCAAGATCCCTGGGCCAACAGGGGCCATCACCATTGCTGACAACGCCAAGACGACCCTGCACTGCGATAAGAGGAGCCTCAACATGGCCGAGCTAACTCCCAGGTCGCAGCCTGAGACCACCGAACCCAGCGGACGGCCAGTAAAAGTCCAGGTCGTCGCCAACCCAAACGATCGACTCAAAGCAGTAAGCCTGGACGACCCCAACCCGACTAAGATAGTCCAAATTGGGGCCTCACTGGACTCCAAATAGGAACTCGCACTCATCACCTTCCTCCAGGTGAACGCGGAAGTCTTTTCATGAGGTCCGTCTGATATGCCCGGAGTCCCTAGGGATGTGATCGAGCACAAGCTGTCTGTACGGCCGGACGTATGACACATCAGGCAGAAGGCGCGTCGATTTGTGGCCGACCGGAAGAAAGCACTTCGACAGGAGATCGACAAGCTCCTAGAGGCAGGCTTCATCCGGGAGGTACAGTACCCAGAATGGGTAGCTAACCCAATCATGGTCTGAAAGCATAGTGGTAAGTGGAGGATGTGAGTCGACTTCACCGACCTGAACAAGGCATGCCCGAAAGATCTTTTTCCCCTTCCCCGAATCGACCAACTGGTTGACTCAACTGCCGGCAGCGACCTGTTATGTTTCTTAGATGCCCGGTCGGGGTACCATCAGATTAGCATGTGTACGGGATGAAGAAAAAACGGCTTTTGTTACACCCTTCGGGGTCTTTTATTATGTAAAAATGCCTTTTGGCCTGAAAAGCGTCAGCGCCACTTACCAACAGTGCATTCAACTCATTCTTCGACCACAGCTCGGGAGAAACATCGAGGCATACGTGGACGATGTGGTCGTCAAGAGTCGGATCAAGACAGACATGGTCGCCGATCTCCAAGAAACATTTGATAATCTCCAGAAGTACTACATGAAGCTGAACCTGGAGAAGTGTACGTTCGCGATTCCGTCCGGAAAGCTACCTGGGTTCCTCGTATCTCATCGGGGGATTGAGGCAAACCCCGACAAGATTAGAGCCATTGGCCAGATGCGGCCACCGACCAGGTTAAAGGAAGTTCATAAACTAACAGGATGCATTGCTGCTCTGAGCAGGTTCATACCACAGGTCGCAAGCGCGGTCCTGATCGCCGAGCGAGAGGGCCTCCAGCGACCAATATACTACGTCAGCGAGGTCTTACACGATGCCAAGGCTCGGTACCCACAGGCTCAGAAACTATTGTACACCATCATGATAGCCTATCGCAAGCTCAGACACTACTTCCAGGCTCACAAGATCAAGGTGATCTCCTCGTTCCCAATTAGGAAAATTCTCCATAATAGAGATGCAATAGGGAGAACAGCAAAGTGGGCAGTAGAGCTCGGGGGATTCAACCTCTAGTTCGTTTCCCAAACTTCTATCAAGTCTCAAGCGCTGGCCGATTTTGTAGCCGAATGGTCGTCCTTCGAGCCCGAGCAGGTACAGCGACCGGAGGCGGATGAGCACTGGACCATGCACTTTGACGGGTCGTTCACGCTAAAGGGAGCCAGAGCTGGGGTGGTTCTAACCTCACCCACTGGTGACATTCTCAGGTACCTCGTTCAATTGTATTTTCCAGCCACTAATAACACTGCTGAATATTAGGGCCTCTTGTCTGGAATGCGAGCAGCCTCCACACTTAGGATTAAACAACTGTTAGCGATAGGTGACTCGCTACTAGTCGTAAATCAGGTGCAAAAGGAGTTTCAATGCTCTGACCCGACAATGGCGGCATACCTCGCTGAAGTGAGAAAACTAGAGCGACGCTTCATCGGCTTTGAGGTCAAGCACGTCCCTCGCAAAGACAACGTTCTAGCCGATGAGCTGGCCCGTCTAGCTTCTTCTCAAGAATCTGTCCCGATCGGAGTCTTTGAAGAAAGACTCTCACGACCATTCACCGTGATCTCGGGCCAAGGTGAAGGGGATGCTCCGCTCAAAAACAGAGCACCCGAGGCAACACCTTTAGAAGCAACACCTCCTTCGGTGCCGTCGACCTCGGGCGACCATCATGTGGTTGCCCTGCTCGATTCAGGTATGATCTGGATGGATCAGATCTTGGACTACATTCAGAACCGGGCAGTCCCTGACGATGATGCGTCAGCAGAAAAGGTCTCACGGCATGCCCACGGATACTCCCTAGTAGATGGACGCCTCTACCACTGAGGGAGCAACTGCCTCTTACTGAAATGCATCACTCAAGAAGAGGGGAGCACAATGCTCTCTGATATCCATGGAGTCATATGTGGTAGCCACGCTTCATACCGCACCCTGGTCGGAAAAGCGTTCCGGCAAGGATTTTATTGGCCCACTGCCCTCCAGGATGCCCGCGAGCTGGTGAAATGGTGCCAGTCGTGTCAGTACCACGGCCGAAATACCAACCTACCAGCCCAAACACTGCAAACCATACCACTCTCTTGGCCTTTCACTGTCTGGGGCCTCAATATCATGGGACCGTTCCCTAAAGCCCCAGGCGATTTTGAGTTTCTGTTCGTGGCAATCGACAAGTTCACTAACTGGATCGAGGCCGAACCCATCAGAAAGATCACTGCCACAGTAGCGATTAAGTTCATACGAGGGCTGGTAGTGCAGTTTGGCAGTCCAAACCGCATAATCACGGACAACGGAACTCAATTAGCCAATAGTGCTTTCCAAGACTACTGCGAGGAAATTGGGACCAAGTTTTGCTATGCATCTGTGGCTCACCCCCAAAGCAACGAACAAGTCGAGAGGGCAAATGGCATGATACAGCAAGGGATCAAAACATGGGTCTTCGATCGGCTTAAAACCTATTCAAGACATTGGGTGGACGAACTCCGCACAATACTCTAGTCGCTGCGGACGACCCCCAGCCAGGCCACGGTCGAAACCCCTTTCTTCTTGGTCTTTGGTGCGACAGCCATGCTCCCCTCTGAAATCATCCTCCAGTCACCCCGAGTCAACAACTACTCGGACGACGACCAAGTGGCGTGACGAGAGGATGACATAAACCTGATTGAAGAGTTTCTCGATCGTGCTCTGATTCGAGCCGCTCGGTATCAGCAGAGCCTTAGACACTACCACGACCGAAGGGTACGACGACGAACACTGGTCTTAGGCGACCTCGTCCTTAGGCAGATTCAGAATAAGGCCGGTCGAAATAAACTCTCTCCCAAGTGGGAGGGACCCTACAAAGTGGTCGATGTCACCCGACCTGGTGCGGTCAAGTTAGCCATGGAGGACAACCGTGAATTACACAACTCCTGGAACATTACCCTGTTATGCAAGTTCTATGTGTAGGGTCGCTCGAAAACGGGCATGTTTTCTCTATTTTGTAGGACCTTTCGGACGAGTGGGGAATATGATCTGTAAGTTCTCAAAATTCAAAAAACCAAACTCCCTGTTTTGCAGGACCTCCCGACCAGCAACGGACTCCCCGCAAATTGGTCCCCCGACCACAGCATGCTACCATGCTTGACGACCACTACCGAACTTGGTGACCAGGGCGACAAACAACAAAGCGGCCATAGACTCCCGAACAGAGCGAAGCCTCATCCCATATGCTCACGCGATAACAGGGGTACGGGCGGCCGGAAATACGACGACGAAGCCACAAGTCCTCACTCGGGCCGAGCGCTGGTCACCACCGACGGACTTATCGAGCTATGGCCGATCTACCTACCAAAAACCTCACTAGCGAGCAGGATGGGACAAGCTGAGTCAATTCTCCGCATCGACACCGAGAAAGTTTTCCCAAAAAACTCCAAGCAATGGTCCAGGCCAATCCATCCGAAAAAACCGTGGGACTCCGTTCTTGTCCTCCGACCATCGGCAAGGGCCGGGGAGGGAGCCAGAACGAAGACGGACACCATATGACCGTAGCAATTTCCATTCATGAGGAGGATAAGTTACAAGACGAGTAGTTACACCCAATCGGGTTAACTATCCCAATGCTTACCTGCCCTATCTCCCCTAACTCTAGTGACTAGCGTGAGGTTGGTATATAAAGCCCGCCGGACCCTCGCCTCTATCTGCCCCTGAACGAGTCAAGGAACCTCTTATACTTCTCCCTGGGATGGCAACTCACCACTCCGGGGATCGGACGACGACCAGCGTAAGGACCAAGGTGCACGACCAACGCAATGGCCTTGCTGGGGCTGTTTACCGGCCCCAGTGCGCCCCGAAGACCTCCCTTCCGCTTCTCTAACTCTTCCTCTTCATCGATCTCCTCCTCCAGAAGGCTCCAATCGATCCCCTCCTCGTCATCAGAAATATCGATGACATCGACCGGGGGATCCGCCCGGGCAGGAGAGCGGGATGACCCTACAGAGGACGGCTTTCTGTAGAACGACATGAGCTTGATGGTCGTGAGCGCCATTCGGGCAAGTATCAGCTTCGATCTTGCGATAGCGACCGCGACAAAAGCCTCGTCTGGAAGCACCGCGGCAGGAGGATCCTGGGTGGGAGTTAAATCCCCCTCCGTCGGTTCATCCAAAATCGTCAACTTCTCCGACGAGAAGGGAGGGAAGCGTGCCATGACCTCAGGGTCTGTCTACACTACAGAGTCGAGCACGAGACGAGATAAAGAACCGGACTCTAGGCACAAAAGGCTTGAAGGAAAGAAGGAATGCAAGAGGAGGACTCGAAGAAGCCTCAAACACCCATCCTTTAAAAAGACTACAGCAGCATCCCAACCTACACAGCATTCAAACTGCTTGAAACCTAAGGGGACACGCAGAAAGAGCCAAGAGTCCTTCAGATCCAATGGCAATTAATGTGCCTCCCCATTTTTCTTTCTCCCAGGACACTTAAAACCTCCCCCCGTGATGCGGAACTCAAAAGTCAAACTTTGAGGATGAACGGCGTCAATGACCACTCCCGAGGCGAACTATGTTTGGCTTGGGACCCAAGTGGTAGGATCAGGCCAAACCTCAATCACGAGGGAGCTTGGGGGCTACTGTCGGTGTATCAAGTAAAGGGGTACCCCGGCTAACAGGCCCCCCGAAGAGTGCAAACAGCCAGGGGAACATCTCCTAAAACACTAATTGGTCGATGAGTTACTACGACCAGTGCAAGGCCTCCAATGTCCAAACTCGCTAAACCTTCACACAAACCCACGACCAGTCCCCTGGTCGCAGGATTGGATTGGACGCAACCCATCTGAAGAACCTTTATTGGACACTCGCCCGAACACTTCTCTTCACCAGGCACTGGCTCCGACGGGTAAGGTCATGGGCGATGCAGGGGGGCGTTATCCCATCCCGTAGCATTAAAGGCTATGGAGTGAGACTCTACAAGCCGGCGCATCGCCACACGACAGATGGGATGTTGTCAGCTATCCAGCAAGGCAAGTGGACGGAGATGGTGCAAAGAGACAAGTGGACGGGAACGGCGCAGAGGCAAGTGGACGGGGACGACGCGAAGAGGCAATTGGACGGGGATAGTGCAGAAGAGCATCATTTCGTCCTGTCTAACATACCCCGGAATCACTGTCAGGGATTTACCCTCGATAGAATTTTTATGGTATTATTGTGTATTAGTCCTAGCTTGATAATATGGATGAATATTTCTCTAGTTATATACTACTCATCGTCAGGACTAAAACAACTAATAAGATCCATTGTAGATAGGAAAAGGTCGATTTTGTCTTCCTAAACTATTACCCGAGTCCGATTTTCCCCCCTCAATCGCAAAACCAGATATTGAAGGTCCCACAACAATTGAAACTGGTTGTTTTTCCTCCCCGTGTGGTTTTGAATCCGGTTTTGTCCTAGATGGCGCTGATGTGGCATCCAAGTATTTTATTTTTGCTAACATGACGTCCACATAGACAACACACTCATCACCTTGCACCCGCCGCCATGCTTCCTGGCGCATTCCATGGCTCTGGCCACCGGTCACGGCTTGAATCACCGTACCATAGGTGCTGCCCCTCCTGGAGTGAGCCATCTCCACAGGCGACGTGTTGTGCCTCGTCTGCACCGCGCACGTGGTCCTCGTCAAGATAGCTCTCACCAACCACAAGCTCCTCTCCAACCGTCTTGCCATGCTCTACTCCCTGCTCCCGTGCCCACCCGCCACCATCACCGCCTTCGACTACCCGCCCACCAGCGCGAACCATAGCAACTCGCCAGACTTGTTTCACACGCTGAGCCCGTCGCTGGTGCCAAGGACCAAGCAGTGGTGCACAGTGACGGGGGCGGTCTTCTCCCGGCCAAGGACCAAGCAGTGGTGAACAGACCCTCGCCTTCAATGATGTACACGAAGGCGTTCTAGCCCTCCGGGATGGGTTGGTGCAGGTGTGAACCCTCCATGAAGGCCTAGTCCCACGCCAAACTCAAGGTCGCCCATCGCACACGCCTTGAGGTCAGATGGCTTAGGGGAAGTTCACGGGGACCAGATCCATGGCGAGGTCAAGGAGACCGTGGTAATTCACTTCCCTTCTTCCACCCTAGTAGCATCAGCAAGCTCTCCTCTCACTCCTAAGCCCCTCACAACAGTTCAAGACCCTTGGAAAGCACACAACATCTAGCTCCGCCATTGTCGTTACCGTCCGAGCTCCACCTCATCGTCGCCAGCTTAACCCCGACCATCCCAGAGCCCCCAGAGAGCACGGTGAGCATCCTCAGCCTCTTCTCTAGCTTTCCCAACCCTCTTGTTCCCGTCTTCGAGTCCCCACCGGTCTGACACTGTGTACAGCACCTCCGCCACCCATCTTCTCCATCGTCGGCCACTGGTAGAGCCCAAATTCGTGCTGAGGAAAAGGAAAGGAGCACTCCACGTTACTTGGATGAAGAGCCCGAAGATAGAGGAAGGAAAGGCACCAATCAATTGACGAAAATGGAGAACGGAAACACGAAATCACTCGCGGATTCCTCGTCGGCTGCCGGACTCAAACCGACCTCGATTTCTCGCATCCGAGCTATAAAACAACCCCCAGACCCCCCTCATTTGCATCCCAGAGCCCTTTCGCGAGTTTTCCCCTCAAAATCCCGAGCTCCAGAGCGACCCATGAGTTCTGCCACCGAGCTTCAGCCGCTGATACGTCCCCTCGTCGTCGCCAGGCCACCTTGTTGCTCTCCAATGCCAACATGTCCCCCAAACAGAGTTGCTACCACCCTAGAATGATTTTCTACTGCTCATCGTTGGGTTCCGAGCTGTACCGCACCATCTCCACCTCTCTTCAGCAAGTCTGCGTCGCCCTGGGCCGTCGCCATGCCCAACCACTGTCAACGTCGTCCTGAGCCGGAGAGAGGAGAAGGTAAGCCTCACCATCCGATCCAAAATCAACGACTAGGATTAGATCGCCATATACCCCTTCAGCCGAGCTTAATCAACAGCTCTTAATCCGCATCAACGTGTCAAGTGTGCATCAACGTGCCATGTCAGCGAAATGCTGCCAACATGGCATGCTGAGTTGTCATCACGTAGGACGAAATCACAATTAAAATCAATTAATAAGATAAATTACACTGGTTTAAATAGTTAAATAATGTAAAATATCTAGTTTTATAATTGATGGGAGAAAGCGGACTCATAATAGTTGATTGGGAAAAAATTGACCTTTTCCTTGTAGATAAGGGTAGGTTCCTGAATGCCGAGAGTTAGTAACACGTGCATGAATAATTTCAAAAAAATTAAAAACCCAACAGCAACAAGGAGAGTTAAACATGCGCTTGGACGAAGCGCCGACCTTCCGTTTCCTCCCCGCCTTTCCGAATTCCAAAACCTCCCCTGCCTATAAATGCTCTCGCCGTCGTTCCATCCGGCAGAGGCTCCGGTAGAGATATGGAGTGAGATGGCTGATCGGAATGCCACCGACGATGGCGCCGCTCCCACCTCGCCGCCGAGCGGGGGCTCCCTGCCCGCCGGGAACAAGAAGTACGAGTAAATGCTCATACGCGAGTAAGGATGGGATTCTGGTTCAAGCGCGCGCCAACGCCAGCAACCCCGAGGCCTGGGCCGAGATCGTGCCAGAAGCTCAGAAGTCTTCCGTCGGTCCGTCCACGCCACCACCGCCGGCGTCCTTGGCCTCCTCGCGCAAAGTGGCGGCGGCGGATCCTCTCGACAAGCCGACGCCGACGCCACGATCGACGCCGCCGCACGCTCCATCACCGACGCCGTCTGCGTGATGACGTACCTCAAGATCCGGTCCGTCAACCTCCGGATGGATCCTAAGCCGGAGCGCTACTACACCAAGCCCCGCGGCATCCCCGAGCAGTTCGAGGTCCCGCTGCCGTTCGCGGCAGCGGTCTCCCGGCTCGGCGCCATCGAGGTGCGGTCCCTGACCCGGAGGATGGTAGCGGCGCCCGCGGTCCCCGCGGACGCCGCGGGGTCCTGGCTTCTGGAGCCCGGACGCGCCTGGGACGTCCACGCGTACGCGAGGGCGACTGCTTTCGCGAAGTCGCTGGGGATGCAGTTCGCGGCGGTGGACGTGGACGCCGGCCCGTGGACCGCCACCGCGTGGTGGCTGCCCCAGGGGACGGCGGACGACGGCTCCGGCGTGTTCTCTCTGTGGTGCGTCCTGCCGGAGAGCAACTACACCGTAGAGGACGCGATCGTGCACTCCATGTTCTGCCTGGACGAACGGCTGCGGTTCGGCGCCGCGCTTTTCCGGCTCGGCCACAGCGTCGCGCGCGGTGACTATGGACCGATGCTGCGGAACCCGCACGCCGGCATGAACGTCTACTCGTTCCTCGCGCTCAGCGACGAGCCCTTGTGCTCCATGGAGCTAAATGAATTTTTTTGTCACCAATGTCTTCTCTTATTTGCTACTCTAATCTATAATAATTGACTCAGATAGTTAAATATTCTATTGATGAGTGATATTATAATTAAAAAGTCACTTCTTTTAGTGGTAAATCATTAATTTATTCTTGCTCCCTGTAGAAAATCTCGTGACGTGCTGTCGCTGTGTGCCAGTTGAGATTGAAGACCCCTGGAATTCAGTTACTTAGTGATTATGGAGTGTTTTTGAGTCTCTGTTTTGTCTTAGTTGAACTGTTACTGTTTGTCTCTGTAATAGACTTCTTCTACCTCTCGTTTCTTGTCTCAGTGTATTCTTGGTTACCTGGGGTGGTCAGGTATACTTGTCAGACCTCTGCATTTTATTTTGTGAGCTGCTGTCATTCTAATTCGGCTGCTTTGCTGATGGAAATCTGGAAGACTGGATATAACCCGTATGGGAGGAAAGAATTCTGTTTTTTTCTAGAGGGAAACAAAAATCAGCTACGAAGAAGGCCGGAGGAATAAGACGAACGGACAAGCCATGATCAATCGATCCGTCGCTCAGCCATGCAGCGCTTGTCGGAGGCCGCCGCCGCCCCGCTGCTGAACGACGAAGGAGAGCGGAGGAGGGCCCAGGCCAACGGTACGTGCAGCGTCTCTTGTTCTCTGGTGACTCGCGCTATTTTCGTTGGACGTTCTGAAAAAATCAAAAAAAAAATCTCCCTTTTCGGTGATGACATCGACGGCGACGATGGCAGGGTTCCATCTGTTCCCGGGCAACCTGGGGATGGAGGTCGACGAGGCCTTCCTCGCGCGTGTCTTCTTCAAGTTCGCCTCCTTCGTCCCCGGCTCCGCGAGGGTGAAGCGGGACGCGGTGCTACGGGCACGTCACCTTCGCCGAGCGGCGGCACATCGTGGCGGTGGCGGTGGCGGAGTTCGTCGGGACGTGCCGGGTCAGGCTGTCGTGCTGCTCGTTCAACGCGGAGGCGCAGCTGAGGGAGAGGTGCGAGCCGCGGAAGCGGCTGATCCGGGAGCGCATTCGTCGGCTCGGCGCGGAGGAGCGTCGCGTCGTGCTGCGGAGCTGATCGGCGCTAGCTTGTTGGAGGGTGGAGTTGATCTGTGCGTACGTGTGTGCTATGTTACCTGGAAAAGAATTCTGACAAACAGTAGCGTTATGAAACTAGATTATGAGCATTACTATTTTTGGGCGATGCTGTGGAATCCATATTGTTTTATTTTCTTTACCGGTTGCATGAAAGCAATGACCATTTTTTTTAATGAGGAAAGTAGAATTTCTAGTCTAAGTTAGAGGTACTATCCTATTTATTGAGTTATCATATAGACATGATACATATAATAGATCACTAGAAAACAAAAAATTACCTGTATCTTGTACACTCTCCACATATAAGGCAGGTCTACCCCTATTCAGAGTTGCACTCCTCCCGAAATAAACAGATGACAATGAAAACATGTATTTCAGATTGACTTCTTTCATCTAGGGATGTTTGTTCTTCTTTGTTTTTTGGTATTTTCGGTTCAGGAAATGTGGTAGCTCCGTAGTGGGTCCGCCCCTGTCCAGAGTTGCACTCCTTCTCCCCAAATAAACTGATGACAATGAAACATGTATTTCAGATTGACTTCTCTTTTTACTTCTTTCAGCTAGGGCTGTTCGTTCGTTCATTTTTTTTTTGGTATTTTCGGTTCAGAAAATACGGTAGCTCGGTAAATATAGTATCATTTGTTTCATAAATACGGTATATTTTTAGTGTACTGTACTCGGTTGGTATCACTTTTTCGGTAGGTATCGGTTGATACAGTATTTACCAAAGTTGACGGGAATTGCGCCCGTTGAGACGACTCGCTCACTAAATTAGCAAAGGTTGGCAGCTCGGCAAGGGCGCATTGCAGCAGCGCAGCTCTACTGCAAGCAGCCACGGCACTGGCCAGCCCTGCAGCGTCGCACTTGAACATTGAGACCCATCTGTCTCTGCATTTTACTAGTTGTGCAGTGGAACGGGAAATACACCGGCTCCTGAATCGCATAGCAAATTACCCGTATATGCCGATATGTACCAATCCTTGATCACTTATATGTCTCAAGTTCGTGTCATGGCATAGATTATTCCTAGGTGTCAACTGGTTGCAAGAACTGAGCAAAGAGTGAGCGGAACAGACTGGTGGGCGGTGGCCTGTTTGGAGCCGTCGAGCCGAGGAGGTCAGGGGTCGCGTGCGCGTTGCCCCGTAGGCTCGTCGATCCTGCTTGGACCTCGGACCGGCGCGACGCAGCGCCGCTGGACGGCACCGTCGCAGACGCACCGAGGGCGCCGCGGCGATGCGGATTGTGTCGCTGGAGGATGGACTGTGGAGTAGGGAATGCGAGATGGTTAGGGGCTGGGCCGCGCCTGCGCCTGCGGCAACAGCAGCACTTTGACCTGCCATTATCAGTGCAGGCCTGTAATTTCAGTCTTCTCGTTTCTTCCCGAGCGTCCCTGTTCTACAGTAGCGAGGCGATCTCTGGTTCTAAACTCGATCTCGTCGACTCCCCCTCCTCAGGCGGTCTCTCCAGAGCCGAAGGAGGTGGAGAAGCTGTGGATCGTGGATCAACTCTGAGGGTCTGTAGTTTAGGTAGATCTAATAGGGGATAGTAATTGTAGTTGATGCTTTTGGTGCCAGCCCACACCGTTCCGTTGCTCGGTCGTCTCGTCTGTGGGGCGCGCGGTGATTCCACAGCGAAGGTGGTGGTCCTTGAGGGTGATGGTTGTGTGGCCTGCGGGCTGTTGGTGGTCTTCGTTGTAATCGGTGGTTTCTAGTTAGGTGGATTTTGCTTCTTGTGTTTGGTTGTGATGTTTTAGTCTGTATGTGTTGTATGTATTCTGTTGATGATACTGGGAAGTTGGTGTTTTCTTCTAGCGGGTTTTGCAGAGGCTTCAATGTTGATGTCGTCGCCAGTGTTGATGCTATCGTCGGCGGTGCTTGGGAGACGTCGAGTTCGCTCTACCTGGTGGTGATTGGGTGGGAGCGCTTATGATTTGCTTCATTGTTCGTTGCTTTGGGGTCACAAGCATCTGTCACTACGTCTCTCGGTGATGTTGAGGTGCCTGAACGTTCAGCGTTTCAACGGCATATCCTTCGATGCACTACTGATGGCAATAAAAAACTTCATAGCTTCTTCGTCAAGAAGGGTGTTGACTTTAAATTGCATGCTGAGTGTGACCTTCTGCCAGTGCGTAGGTGGTTTGTTCAGTGGCGGCTCCGGTCACCGGTGACGAAGTGGACCGGGACATTCCTACAAGTATATAGATGTTTTGTTTATCTTTTTCAGGGGTGTTATTGTATGGTTTTCGTTGTAATTCTTTTCACGTTTATATGAAAACTTCCCAGCTTCTAAAAAAATCAGTGCAGGCCTACGAACAATTTCAACAGCTAAGGGTGATCATCCACAGTCTACAGTTCTACACATTGGTGAAAGCGCATATATCTGGACTTATATTTGGGGAAATCACATCTTTTCCTCAGTTAAAGCCTATGGAAGACTCGTGGGACAAACTCAAGTACAATGAGACTACAACTGGTTGTGGAAGTCGAAGAGGAATATATAATTAATAATTTGAGATATTACTATAAATATAGTATGTTCTAATGATGAAATATGTATAGTACAGGTGTTCAATTTCTATGTTGTGGGTTTCTAGAAGTTAACATGGTGAATATAACACGGTCTTGTTCTTTAGGTGCAAGATCTATCTATATCGGAAAATAATCTCCAGATAAGAAAGCAAACACCCTAGGTACCCCGGGAGACACAAGTTAGGACATGATATCTCTCCACCCGACTATATAAGCGAGGGTAGAGGGTACAGACCAATAGAAACCAACTCAACTCAAGACAATTCAGGCTACATCTAAGCCTTCGAGCTAAGGAGAAGAACTCGCCGGGCTTAGAGAACTCGCCGAATAGGCTAGGGTTTAGATCTAGAAATATTACATTGTACTTATCTTCACGAGTTAATACAAGGCTAAAAGCAACACACATAATGTAGGACTATTATCCACTGGGAGGCTCGAACTTATTTACATTGTGTGTCTTTTATTTTGATCTATAGTTGATAGCTACCGACAGGTGATCACTACTCCATACAAATACTACATTATCTATACTAAACCTTGACGGAAGTCAAGTTGCCAACCGAAGCATAAAGTCTTATTTTGGCGGCTTACGAGGGACAGATTAAACACTAGGGGGCTGCTGCACATAAAGAATATGGATTTACCCTCTTATGCTTGTGAGCTCTGCACTCTTGAGGAGGAGTCACAGATTCATCTCTTCCTGGAATGTGTCTTCGCAGTGGAATGCTCTATTGTCGGACTTCACATACCCCTCTACTCTGAATCTCTCCAGGTACTTGAGTTATTCAATAATGATTTGCACTTGTCTTTCTTCATGGAAATCATAATTATCTTAAGTTGGAGCATCTGGACTGTCAGGAATGACTTGGTTTCAATCAAGTGCAGCCAATTTTAGCAGCTCGCAAAGGGAAATTCAAGTATGAATTTTCCATGGTTACCCATAGGGCAAAAATTGTTACTTCCCCCAAATGTACTTACTCAAGTGAAAGACAATCATAGCTGCAAATGTTTTCAAGATTTCACTTAAACAAGTTTGAAGTAAAAACTTAAAAGCAACTGTACTGCCAAATTAAACCCCCGTCGTGGCCGTGCTACACGAACAAATAAGTATTTTGGTGAACTTTCCGCGATCAATTGCATGAATTGCTCTTCTCAAGAATGCTTTGCCTTGGCATCGTGGCAGGGGATCCCGGTCCACATTATCCATGGGTCAGTGATCTGCCACGCAAATTTGCCGACATGCTGCACGCTCAAGATTGGTACATCCAAGCTGTATCTCCATGACGAAAACGAGCTGGACGCAGCATCTTCTATTTCTTCACCTGACGGCAAACTAAAAGAGATGGCGACAGCCGACTACTAAGCTGTGAAGTTTGCCAAGAAATTAAAGTTTGTTTTGAACTTCTGGTCTACGTGAAGTTCCCAAATCTTGTGTACAATCTGACATGATTATATGTACTGGAGCAACGCGTGGTGTAGCAATAATTCAGCAAAATATTGTACTAACGCTTCCATAGATAACATCACGATTGGTTGCATAAATGTATTGCTTTGCACACACTAACTAGTCATAAATATTGGCTCATCAGTATCAACTCGACAAAAACCAACACTGATAAGGCATCACTAACGGTTTGTAGCAAAATCAGACATCCACCCATCCATTCAGACAAAAATCGATACTAATAACTAGTATCATTGTTGGTTCGAAATACCAATCGGTAGTGATACTACTCCTGGACTCAGAGTTTTATTTCAATGTCATTTTGGCTCATCAATCTCCGCATCCGCTCTCTCTTCCTTATCTCTTCGCACTGGCGTCTGGCTCCCTCTTCATTCTCTCTCTCTCTCTCTCTCGGCTCTCTCGCTCTCCCCCATCGTAGTCGACCCTGCTCCTCTCCCACCTCCGTCGTAGCCAGCCATCCCCTTCTCCCTCACACCGCCAGCCAACTCCCCTCGCCCCTTCTCCCTCCCAGGTGGATGGATCCAGGCGAGGTGGTGGAGGGATCCAGGGCGAGCGCATGCGGCAACCGAGTGGGAGCTATGGTCGAGGGCTGGTCGAGCGGAGTGGCGGCCGAGCTGTGGCCAAGCGGGAGCGGCGGTCGACCGATGGCTAAGCGGCGATCGAGTCGCCACGTTATCTGGTGCATGTGTTATTGCAGCGGCCTTTGAGCCGTCGTGTTATCGTGTTTTGCAGGTGTGTCCGGTAGTGCCCAGCGGCAACGACGATGAGAGCAGCTGCCAGAGGGGCATCCAAGCCGGCTCGATTCTGAGCCAGCTTGGATGTAGCTTCCGCCGCCGCTAATTCTCCTTTTTTTAATTATCTGGAAATGGCAACAGCGACGAGTAGTCAACCGATACAGATAATATCTTACTATAAATATCGAGTAAAAAGTGCGGAAATCGATAGTAAAATCTTTTTTTTTCATCGACACTAATATGTTTTTTATAGTGACACCTTCATTGTACTAGATGAGTACATGTACGGTTATATATGTTGAAGCATCTCTACTGGAATTATTGATCTAGCTAGGACCGCGCGTACGAGCATTTGAAGCCTCCAAACTGGGTGGGGGGGGGGGCATCATTGCATAGGTTGGAACGATGGAGTTCGAAATATACCTTCCTTTGTGAGTTGTACCGTTTCCTATAACAGTCATAAAATTCTCGTATTCCAAATAATCTATATTCTTATAAAATAGATGCAATAAATAATTATCACTATATATCTTATATGATCAAATGGTTCAAAATCAAAATTAGCCCCTCGTGTCCTGTCATCTCATATGATATGAAAAATCATAATTAATTAGTCAATTAACAATCAACCTACTTATCATGTATCGTTCTTAATTACCTTCCTTGATTGCAGCATGCTATCTTTTCTTTTATCATTTTATTTTAAAACCTAAATCAAGATAAATAATTATCACATAATGAAAGGTCAATGCCAATCAACAAATTGTTATTTTCTTTCTCTCTTTCAAAGCTATGACAATATCTTCAACGATTATGCTATTTTTTCTTCTCTTAGTCTATTTTTAAAATCCGATCAAGTATTTGGTCCCTACTATCATCTACACGAATCGACAGTCAACAACCTTAACTTCAATCACACGCCGATCACCTCCACGGATAGGCATCGGCTACCTCCGCTCATTGACTGCACCCACCTCATCAACACCAGACCACCTCCGTTGATCGATAACGATCGTCTCATCAACACTATCCATCTCCGCATAGCACGACCACTTGGATTCAATCATTGGATATGCAAATTCTTCTTTTATTATATTATATTATTTCACTTCTTCGGATTGCTATATCCTAGATTGATTTTACATGTATGAAATACGTGTATAATTGCTAGTACGTGTAAATAGAGTAGTTACGGAAGAACCATAAGATGCTTGAAGCTAATATCTGGATTAAAAAAACATTCTCATTTAGGGAAACCACCCTACCCAGTGATGGATACAAAGGAGAATATAGGGAACTCATCCATATCTCTATTTTCTTCCTCTTCATCTTTTCCCTTTAGTTCATCTCTCTTTTCTTTTTCCTATTCCTCATCATGATAAAGAATTGTTGAGGGCTCCATCGACTGCGAAACGCTAAGGGCTGGAGCTCCAACCCCTGTATCCACCCTGACCCTACCTATTTTAGGGAACCTCCCAAACCCAAAATGGATATCATCACCAGGGCTTAAAAGGGTAACGGCGCATCATTCAGTGCATGCACGGTGCAGGATCTCCATCTCCACAATATCGCTGAAGCAGCTCTCCTGAGAAGACGAGTCGCAACCCACGGATCGGACGGGACACCATGCGATCGAATCGATGCGTTGCGATCACCTGCGGGAGGAACAAGGCGATCAGTCAACCAATCAATCGACCAATTAATGGCCAGATCACTGGATTAATCAGGCTTGCTTGGCTTAAGGAAGCTAAAAGCAAATGATGATCCACACAGCGAGCGTGAGTGATAAGATAGCATGATGGCAGCCCTGCCTGCCATTAGCGTCGCTTCTGGAGAAAGCGTTGGTGGCTGTGCTAATCGAGGCGATTAGCTGGATGGGATTAGCTAGCAACCAGTCCCATCGATCCGTCCTTCCGTCATTGAAGATGGCCAGTGCGCTCGGTGACTATACGCGGCGTGTGGCGATCACTGAAAATTTTATGGGATTCGATCTCATAAAAAATTATTACATATATACGTTAACTGTTAAAATAGAAAGAACGATATAGATTAAGATCTTATAGAGATTTTTTTTTAATGAAAACTTTGCTAGAATTTCTTTCTGCGGCGATCGGTGCTGCTCTCGCACTGCCCTGCACTCTGCAGTTTGCAAGTGTACGTTGCTGAAGCTGACAGTTCATGGGCGCCAAGGGACGGGGAAGAACAGGGAGCGCACGGCAGGTTTGTGACGACCTTCAATTACTGACGGACTCACGGGAATGGATCCGGTCCAATTCATGCCACTGTCACCTCTGCAACTGCGTGAAGAAATGCGTTTGCATGTTGAGGTGATCGTACTTGTAATCAGGTAAATAAGTTAACCTAATGTCCCCTTTGAAATGGATGGTTGTTGAACAGATTACGCCGGGTTTGTACTGTTGTCTTGCAAAATCATACGCTTTGTTTTCGCGAAAACAAGACCATGTAGTTTAACCCAAACGTAATCTATATTATATTTCTATACTCCTATAAAATAGATAAATAATAATAGATCCGATTGAATTCTACTATCTATCTAAATTGATCAAACGATCACCATACAAAGTTAGATGATATTTCATCTTTCAAAAATATATTTGATCTCCCATTATTTACATTTTATATCTAAACGTCTAATATTTATCTTACAAACATTCAATTTTTTGTTATTTACCTTTTATACATATACATCTAATATTTGCATTCCATACATTTATTGTTAGATTTCTTCAGAAGGTGTGCCGCCTCCCACACTTCACCTACAACACCGACTTTCTAGAGAGGGTATCCCACCGCCTACATGTCGCCTTCTCCAACATCTATCATGGAGGTCGTCTCTGTCACGCTATCTTTACACCAAGGTAATACGTGATAATTATTTTTATCTCCTTATAAATCGGTCGCCATCTTGATACTTCTCACAGCGTTGTTATAGATGAACAACTCTAAATGATAAGATCTCATCTATCCCATGTCTAGATACTCGTTATTCTTCTTCATTCTGAAATTACATGATCATATTATGAATTATGTGTTCGCAAGTCTCTCTTTTATTATTGTAGTGATCATGATCCTCTTAGAATATATATGTGATTTTGGTGATCAATAACAACATAGTTAATAGGACTAACATGTTTATCAAGTAAATATCTTAGTAGGTCTTATGGATGCAATACATAAAGAAGTTACCGTAGCCGGGACAAAAATTAATTGAATTAAAGAAATCCCAAAAAATGCACAAGCCAGATGGTCTGGCGATAGAGTTGTTGTAACACCGAAGTATTTCCAGAGGAAGAAGTCGAAGATGCTATCCACCGGATGGTCTGACGCTCGATGTAGTGTACGCCAGAGCATTTCTCCAGATGATTGTTGAAGACTGTGCCGGATGGTCCAGTGCTCGGAGTTGTACATGCCAGATAGTTATGCTAGTGTTTTTTTTCCAAAGAAGGTCTCAACGGCTAGTCTAACGTGGTTGTACATGCCGAATGGTCATACGATGAAGATTAGCTACGCCGAAGCATTTTTCAGGAGTGATATTTCTCGGTGGCAGAAGAAGTATACAAGATGAATGGTTCGGTGATAGAGCTTGTGAACACATCGGAGCATTTGGTGTTTACATTGGAGTTTGAGTGGGGATCCAACGACTAGTTTGTGGAGGATATACATGTCGGATAGCCCGAAAGGTAAAATCTGGTTACACCGGATTATCCGACGTATACAGAAAAGTTGAGCCGTTGGAGTAACAACTTAGTTCACGGGGTTAAGGCTATAAATAACCCTCCACTTGACCATTTGAAAGTGTGGTAGAGTGTTTGAGTCTAGAGAA
Source organism: Phragmites australis (assembly GCF_958298935.1). Lineage (NCBI taxonomy): Eukaryota > Viridiplantae > Streptophyta > Magnoliopsida > Poales > Poaceae > Phragmites > Phragmites australis. Next base: position 26,117,453 of record NC_084935.1, on the reverse strand, counting down.
GCTCATAGACAGTTAAGAAGATATTTAAATCACCAAAATACTAAAGTAATCATCCAAGGTATTTAATTATATAATTAGGAAGTAATTAGTGCTAATAAGCTTAGAGAGAGTTGTTGCTAGATGTTGCTGTCTAGAGAGGGTATTAAAAAGTGATCCTACATTGTACCAAATGGTACGTCGGCACCGTGAGTCTTGGTGACTCATACTTATTGACCCTCTGACTTAGTATGAAGTGGCGTCAAGACTCTTGTACAGGGATCCAGAGACCCTTACTTTGGTGGATCAAGCTCCAAAGTGAAGACGACGATAAATGACCGGAAGAGAGGCTTGTGGTGAGACTTTGTCTTGGTAGCTCTATCCACTTGAGGCATTTATGGCTCAAGGGTCGTGACCAGTGCCATTCGGGAGTTATAGCCTAGATGGCTGCTCCAGTCTGGGTTAGGGGTGACGTTTATACCATCGATACCATGAGATAAAAATCCTTTGTGTCAAGTTTGTTCTTTCTACCATCTTTATATTTTCACATTTACTTTTTACAGATTAGTTTGCTAGTATTAACTATATGTTGCAAACCTTTGAACGGTAGAGTGGATATTTTAGATGAATTTAGACCACATTTAGATAGAAATTAATATAGATTTATCTTATGAAGTTTTTGGAGCCGATTAATTTTAAATATTCTAATTTATCCTCTCTTAGGTGTCATTGTTCTTTTCAATTGTGTATATTATTTTACTTCTTTAAATTACTATTCATGAATTGGTTTCACGTGTGTAAAATACCTATCTAATGGCTAGTTATGTGTAGTTGATTGGAGTCTCGAGTCTCCCTCTTAAAATTATATATTTATTGCACAATCTTGGTTACAATGAGTTAGAAATCTGTACTAGCTTGTTTAAACACACGATCGGATTATATCCTTCCTGCCCACCGATAACTAGTTCACTCTATGCCACCATGTCCCGTGGCTAACGGATGTATTAGGTCTGTTCTATTTGGACTTTCTAAAGTTTGATCGATCATATTCTCTTGCTGATACCTCCAATTATAAATACATATTGTTTTAGATAAAATATGTTCTCTAATATATAGCTTTAACCACTATTTTTATTTAAATATATTAAATTTGTGATATTATAATTTTTTTTAAGATAAATATATATATTTGATGTTTCCAAATTAAATATTTAGAAATCTATTTTTTCAAAGTTTTAAAAGTTTAACTAAATATTTTTTAAAATAACATGTATTTATAAGTAGAGAAGGTAAATATTTGTTTGATAGAGCTCTTTCTAATCTTAATTATCTTAAAAAAAATATTCTCTACGGAAAATTTTATTAAAAAATAATTATATGGAGAAGTGAATCTAAGATAAGTTAGTTTTTTCAGATTTTAATATTTAATCTATTTTAAAAAATCACTCTTACAAAATCACTATAAAAACTTAAAAATAAAAAATACTGTTTAACAGAGCTACAAATAATTTTAGTCTGACAGCTGGGAGCTCAGTTAAAAAGACCCTAATGCGGACGCATTTGATAACCATCTGCATCCTCGGTGTTTAAAAGGTCTTCTCGTGTAACCGGTCGGCGGCGAAAGGTGCAACCAGTTCCAAGTTTGCTTGAGATTAGATCAACGCCGTGCACAAAAAATACAAACAATTCGGTGCACACGAGCGACGAACGAATCCACCTGAGGAGTCGCTTCCGACGTCCTCCATCGCCGGACGTCATCTTGCAAGTCGGCAACGGGCTCTTCGAGAACTTGCTTCCTGGGAGAAAAAGGGAAAAGAAACAAAAAAAGGAAAAAGAGGAGGGGCAGCAATGGAATTGCAGTTGTGCCAACAGCCAACTGTCGTCATGTAGAATGCTTCACGCCATTCCAATGTCGTCATGTAGAATAAGAGATATATCTTGCTAACAAATTAACTAAGAAGATTATACCACATTCTTTCAGATTATTTTAATCTATATAATGACTTGTTCAATTTAATTGAATATTGTTTTTGAGAAATTGCTCTTGGCAGTTTAACGAAGATAACGAAGTAGATGCTTCACGCCATTCCAATGTCGTCATGTAGAATAAGAGATATATCTTGCTAACAAATTAACTAAGAAGATTATACCACATTCTTTCAGATTATTTTAATCTATATAATGACTTGTTCAATTTAATTAAATATTGTTTTTGAGAAATTGCTCTTGGCAGTTTAAACACTTCAGTGAGTTTTATGTATATATCACTGTCAAGTGATCCATAAAAGTATACTGTAATAACATCAATTAGACATAAATCAAAATTCTTTTTTTTGTCAGACTAATAAGATATTTAAAAGTTGTTACATTCATTACGGAAAATTATGTTTGTTTATAATCTATATCAGATCTTTTGAAGAATCCTTAGACAACTAATTGTATATTATATCCTGCAATTTCTTTCTTCTCATTCTGTTTTTATTTTTTTTTAACCGAGGCCAAGCCAACACAAGCGGTAGCAAATTTTTTATTGGTGTTTGGTTTGCTTGCGCTAGCTAAGCCTATATTCTTTTCTCCGTGTTTGGTTGTATGCACAGGGTTTCAAATCTGCATTGCTAGCACTAGCCAGGCCACCCCACACGCGATATGCTTGCACTAGCAGAGCATGACCACTCTAGAACGACCTATTCAAGCGAGTTAACCACGAGGTTCATAAATCCGTTTGGATCCTAAAAATCGCTCGTCTGTGGTTACCGGAAAATCGCGATTATTGCGATAACCGAACAAAATCCGGTGAGAATTCACTCAAAATTTACATGATCAAATTTGAAATTTGACGAGAATTCAGACCGAATCAACCGAACGGTAACCGGTTGATTTACTACGGTTACTGACCGCATTTAGCGATTTATCGAGTGATTTTTCCGCATTTTTTAATTGTTGGTAACCGTTCGAATTCATCGGTAACCGTTCGGTTTTAACGATTTATCGAGCGGTTTTCTCGAATTTGAGTGAAGTTAAAAAAAACAAAAAATGGATTAATCTTGTAAAATCAATAACTAATTCATCTGAGTTTCAAATCAAGTGAAACAAATTTGTTGGTTTCCTGTAACATGATCTACATGATAAAAGTATTTATACTCATAAAAAAGTTGAACATTTTATGTGATAAAATGTATTTGCTAAACCTAGTTAAATGCATATTTTACTCTTTGCTAATCCAAAAATCATGAAACCAATTTTGTTAATCTTCTTACATGATCCTATGTCTTTTAAAAATACATGAACTTTTGAAATAGTTATTGTTACATGCATGATTGTGTAAATGTGTTGCAACTAGATTAACTCATAACTAACCCATCACACCTCCAAAATTAATGAAACTACTTTTATTAGTTTACTTATACTATGATTTATGTAGGAAAAATAATGTTAGACATGAAAAAGTTAATTACAGTGATCTTTCTTAACATATTTACTTTATGCTTATGAACTTTGTAAAAATTATGGAGAAATTAATAAAATTCTAAATAAAGTGAAACCAATTTTACAGATCATCTTAAGATACTCCCTACACAAGAAAAATATGTGTTTATATGTTAAGATTTTTCTTAACATAAGTTAATAAATAAGCTGCACGCTTTATTTTTTTTAATATTTCTTTCTATAGAATATGATGCAAATGATATTATTTTTGATTTTTTTTTCACAGAAGACAAAAAGACAGAAGAATGGGTGAGAGAAGGAACTTTGATAAAGCTTTAGTGGAGGTGCGCCTTCTTCCCTTAGCATTGTCTCTAATTTTTTTAGGATTCTTTTTTTAAAATTTAAATTTGAAAACTAGTCGATTTCTACTATCTATGTGGATTGGTAAACTCAGTTACCACAATTATCGAACGGTAAACGTTGATAAGTTAAACTCTGGTTAACTGAGCCTGCCTAATAGGTTACTTTTTGCATAGCCCAAGCCTAGCTAGCACTCTTGCGCACCCAACAAAGCAGACCGGTTCTGCATTCCAAAAGCCTAGATATGAGCTAGGTGCAACCAATCACACCTATACACCAAGTATAGCTTGGTTGCACTAAAAAAAAAGTATAGCTTAGTTGGTAGAGGCTTTTAGAAGTGAGTACACCCACTTAGGTTAGAAGCTTAACACTCACTTTAGGAGAGGTTTTCCTCCTTTGTTATTCATTTACAAAAATACTAGTCCAACTAATAGGCAGGCCCATCAATCTGATAATAACTTAATTAGATAAGATAATAAGCAATCTTTAACTTAATTACTGTTTAATTGAAATTGACTTTACTAATAATTATTCCCATTGGTCTCTGTGGGCTAATTGTTTGATCTACATGGTGTGAAGTCTACCCATGCCATGTGTAAAGACAAGACTTATTTATCTTGGCATGTCATTATAACCCCACAAATGTTTTTTTTCCCAAATGGCCGAACATTGAGAGTTATCCATGCAATTACTTTTCGTTTACTTTTCGCAGAAACGTCCACACAAATTCAGTGACACAAGTATACGGAAAGAAAAATGTCATTTTCTCAATTACTTCGAAGCGACATGCGTAAAACCTTGTTGCCTTCCCCAAACGCTAACGCAGAAATGGTGCCTACACACCGCGACGAAAACTCCACCATAATTCCCAATAATGCCTTCGTAACACACAACGCTATTGTCACGTATTCAACTGTTAATATTGGTACCTCCAATGATCATAATGGTTGGTTCATCCACAACCATTGCGAATGTGAAAACCCCAATGCACCCATAAGGGGTCCAAGAGGTTGAGCCCCCGCCTTTTAACACTTGAGAGCCTCTAATTTCCTCCTATATTTTTTGGTGTGAAAGAGAAAAAAATAAAAAAAATTAGAAAAAGAAAGAAAAAGAAAATAAGGAAGATGAAGCAAAAGAACCCTAGTTCTCAGCTCTGTATCTATCACTGAATGTACCAATCAGTTCTTTATCACTACACAGAAGGAGATGAAAAAAAAGGTTTCCTTTGAAGTACGGTGCTGAATTTTTCTTTACTATCTGTTGACATCAAAGGTAAACATGTCTTTATAGAACCCGATCTAAAAAGACTCTCATAAAACCTTATCTATATCATCTTCCTGTAATCTAATAGTTGAATTAACAAAAAATACATATCACCACAGATGAGAATTCTTTTTATAAAACCGAATACTACGAAATTTACTTTCAGTCTCCGACCCTTTTCGATTTGTCAACGCCCGTCGCCCCGGACGTCGACAGCCGCCCAGCCGCAGAGGATCGTGACCCACCGCGCCGCGCGGGTCTTCGAAGGCGCCCGCACCGACGTGTCCGTGGTTCTCCGTATAATCAATCGCGTCCGTCCACTGACGCATCAACGGTCCCAATCTGTCGTGGCACGGGCGGGTTGGGGGCATGAGCGTCATTTGCCACGCCCCCGCGGCCCCGCCGATTAGTTCCGTCGCGATTGGCACGCTGAGGTGGCGCGGATTAGAAATAGCCAGGCCCCCGCACCCTGTCGCGTACGTAATTGTCAATGACTCGTGGGACCGATCTGCGCGGGCCCCTGCGTGGTGTGAGGAAGTGTGGAGATGAGGTTGGTGGAGAAAGTGGCGGTGGTTAAGTGGGGCTCGTTTGCCTCGTGCACTGTACGTTCCGCGGGGGGGGGGGGGGGGGGTCGGGTCACCGCCGAGGGCGCGGAACGGAACGGGCTCCGATTACCGGTTGCTTTGCTTTCGTTAGATCACATGATTACGATTATGCTAACCTAATCACCGGTCTTTGTTTTTCCGGGGAGATGGCGTTTGAGAGCTTGGATAGTCATGCTGTTCTACAACACGAAGTGGCAGACAATTTTTTTCTCGAATGAAAGTAGCAGACAATTTGGTATTACTAACAAAATAAAATTGCCAAAATTTTATCTTTTGAGGTCCATTTGCTACTAAGGGGCTGTTTGGTTCTTCCTCCTAAGAAGCTAAACTAAAATTTAATCATATCAAAACTGACATCAAATATATTGGGTTTGAGACTAAATTAAAATTTTGATCGGTCAAAAATCAGAACGACCATTTTGCGTGCTAAATTTTTACCTAAGATTGCTATAAAAAAAATTAAGATTGCTATAAAAAAAATTAACGAGTCAAATTTTTTGAGATACAGTCAAATTTTGGTCCGGAACCAAACAAAATCTAAATTTCCTAGGTGTGACTAAATTTTGGCTTGCTTTCTTAGTGACAAGAACCAAACATCCTCTAAATACCCCATTTAGTTAGAAATAAGTGTCTATTTAGACATCGATATTATCCTAAAACATATATTTGATTATTACTTTTTTAATAACATGTTTACGTAATATAACAAAGTTATATTATTATGAATCTATTTTTTAAGATAAATCTACTCATATTATTTTTAAATATTCAAACTCAATACGTAAAGAGTAATTTATAGTCGTAGTTTAAAATTATTAACCATACGTAATTAAAACAATATTTATTTGTGGAAGTATCTTAGACAAAAAGAAAGAAATAACAAATGGTTTGCAAACACACCACCCAGCAGAAAAAAACAACAACACGAGTGCATAAACGTGCCATGGTCAAAATGGACAGCGCGCGCTAGCGAGTTGAGATGTCAGCTTCCGGTTCCGCTGCTGCATCAAGCTCGCTCATGGACAATATCTCCGCAACGAAGAAACGCTGTTTGGTCATTGAAAAATAGGGGAAAATATCACTATCTTTGTTCCCCTCAAAAGAAGACAACTTTATTCGTTATTGCGAATTTGTGCCAACAAACTTAAATTCCATGTGGCCGGTCAAAATCATCCACAACTCGGCTACACCCAAACCGGTAGCATGAAAATTCTATTAAGAAGATACGGACATATAACTTATTAGTAGGATTGTTTATTTGAATTGAGATTTATGTCGGAGAGTAAGTAAAAAAATTATATAATAGATAAAAGTATCAATGGATGATGAATATATATTAAATGAAATGGACAGTTGAGATAGATCATAAGCGTGTAAGGACCTGTTTGTTTCAGCTAGAGATTCTAAAAAGCAGTTTATAAAAGATGGATTGTGAAAAACTGGATTATGAAAAGCTTTTAGACTGTAAATTCTAAAAAAATTTAATGAACAGTTTAGTAAAATGAACTTTCACAATCTATTAAAAGCTGAGAAAAACCCGCTTCTTAAATTCTCACAATTCAACTAGCAGATTTTAAAAAATTATAACCAAAAGCTGTCTGTTAGGGCCTAAGGTTATGCGGAATTGTATTTGCTGAATCGGCCTCTCCAGCACGGCATCCGACGCGGTAACCACACCGGTGGGCCCACCTCCCCTCCACCAACAACAGCCGACCGCCCCTCGCCTGGCCGCGACCCACGCCCAAACACACACGAGCGCACGCGGGCAGAGGCTGCGAGCTGCGAGGCGAGGCGAAGGCCCGGAGAGAGTGGTGAGGTGAGGCAGCGGAGGGCGGAGGAGGCTAGGCAGACGGCGCGGCGGCCCGTGTCCCCTGGCAGCGTCGGCGGGCGCAGCGGGAGCGGGTGAGGAGCAAAGGGGACGCGGCGCGGCGGGGTAGGGAGCTGCCGTTTGGGTACCGACCGGCACAACGGCGGCGGCGGCGGAGGCCAACGGCGGGGGCGGGGACCCCGCCGCTGCGATGAGGCGACGCTGGGATCTACCCGGCAAGGCGGCCGAGAACATGTAATGGCGCTGGCTTCTGCTGGTATTCTGTTCTGTTGGGGGTTTCGGGGGCTGTGCCTCGGTGCTGGGCTTCTGAGCTGGGCGGTGGATCCGGGTGGCTCGGCGGATCGATTCGGGCGAGCTGTCGGTGATCTGCGCGAGCTTTTGATGATTTTTGGGCCTTTTGGGTTGATGGGGGCGGATTAGGGTTTCGCGTGTATGGGGAAAAGGCTCTGGCTTTTGAATGGTTCCTCATTGTGTCATAGCTGAAATGCCTGGTTTTCCCTAAAAAAATTGATGGTAGAAATGGCCGGTATTCGTTTCTAGTTTGCGTGGAAGACATTAACGGGGTAAAGGAATGGTTTCCCTGCAGGCAATGGGATATGCTTCCGGAGGCGCATTCCTGCATCCTTAAATAATTTGTCCGAATAGGGGCGTTGACCGATTTTTCAAAGTTGGGTTCTTGTGAAATGGTTATCCAATGGGCGTGTTGCAGTTGCGATTAATTTTTTTTTTGAGTGTTTCTAGTCGTGGTGTTGAACTTATCTGTGCCTAATTTTATATTTCTCGTGAAATTTTAAAATTGTTTGGTATGTTATGTTTGCTGATTCTAAGCTATGAGCTGTGAAGAATTTGTTATTTTGTCTTAGTGGTCATGATGTAAGAGCTGCCCCCCCCCCCCCCCCCAAGAAATTATTTATTTATTCAAAATTCGTTGGTATTTACGGCCAGGTGAAGTTATTAATTAGAGTCTGCAATCTTGGACACGCAAAATGAAGTTTGCGCATTGTTTAAAGAAATCATAATATAACTCTTGTGAGGAGTTTGGAGCTATGTCTTCATTAGTAAATTGCTATATTGCAACTGAGGAATTTCTTATGATTTAAGGTCAGCAAACAAATAACTATGTTGCACAGGTTCTATAACAATGTATGAAATTTGGAACCTCCAAGGGTAAAGTGACAGATTACCAAATTTACCTACAATGTCTTCAGATTTACACAATAGCTCTTGACTAGAACCTAAGAGATGCATGTGTAATCTTTATTACATGTGGGCTTTAGAAATTTCAGATGATACAATCGGCCATTTTCGTATGATTGCACTATAGGTGAAGGATTTTGTCGGTTAGCATTTTAGCATAACTGGAATTCTTCTGCTTTGTAGCAAGTGTAGTTGCTTGCATGTCATTGATAATGCACATGATTATATTTTATTTTCTTAGTTTTAAATGATACAGATAGGGGGGCTATATTATATTATTCTTTGACTATTATTGTTCTGTTATTCTTTTCTGATTTGGATTGCAATGAGCTTCCAGGCTCCAGCTGCACAGTCATACATGTATTTATACTCTTTTTAATTCCTGCAGTGCAATGGGGAAAGAAGTTTTAGATATGTCTACAGATGAAGAATCAGATTGTGTTGTTATATGTCCACCTAATGGAAATGCTGACCACGTGGAAGTTGTGAGTGGCAGTCATGATGAAGATTCTCCAGAAGGGAAAGAGACACCTTACGTTATAGACTCACATATGGATGACAATGGCCAAGAAGACATGCCTGTGAGCCAAGATTCGCCGAAGCTGATTCATCAACAGAAGTCTGCTCTCCCCAATTCACCAGCAAAACCTGGTATAGCTGGACATCAAGGGACTAGCCATACTGTTCCTGAGCCATGCACTATTGCAACTGAAAGGAGATCATCTGGAGCAGGAAATTGTATTCCAGTCGTTCATCCCACCAGCAGCGGAGAAAAACTTTCTGATAAAAGCAGCTCCTCAACAAGAAGCATGGCAAAGAAGGTCTGGTAGTTGTCTGCACCCTCTTTTATCATGCATGCTTCATCTGCTTCTTTTTTGTTCACATAGTCTCCCCGATGACATTGTTTGGTCAAAGAGATATGTGAACCGCTATGGCATCGATACTAGTTTGAGAAATTTCTGAATGTTTTAGTTTGACGATATGCTATCTTCCACTTGGAATGGCATAAACAGATACTCCCTCCATATCGCAATAAGTGCATTCTCTTTGGGATGCGTTGCTTTGCCATCTAAGACATCTGAGAAAATCAAGAGTATAGTTAAATAGTTATTGTGATACCTCCACTCTTTTCCCCTGCTTTGCTTCTGTAAAAGATGTTTTAGTAGTTGTAGCATGTTGTTTGATAGGATTATGTATGGCCAAATGACATTAACTTTTTCTATTAGATTTTATGCTTCCTTAGTTTGTGTGCATAGTGCATGGACTTATCTTGCAACATTGAGTGAGCATCTGATTACCATTATTAACAATTTGATTTGTCTGCATCAACCACCAATGCACAAATTTGTTGATTAGACTTGTTTATCGGTGTAACTGTGTAAGATCTCTTTTTCTGTTTACCTGACTGTCGCTGTGATTCTATTTGCCATATACTGCCTAGTTAACTTTTGTAGATGAAATTAGGCAGCTTTTTCGACAAATTTTTGTGCTGTTTACGAGTTGCAGAGTCTATCAGTCACACCCAGGAAGCCTCTCCAACCTGACAATACTTCTCACAGTCAAGAAGAGGACTCATATTCTGTCACTTCTTCGTATCCTTTTTTTTTCAGATATGGATTACTTTGAGTTTCTCCTGTGGGTCTTACTGTTCCGTGTCTTATGTTTTAGTTTCTTCTTTATTTTTTTTATGTATAGTGGTGCAGGCATTTAGTTCTATGAATCCCACGAAATTTCTGTGTGTTATTGAAGATATTTGTTCTATGAATTCCACAAAATTTTGAATTGAACTCTTTTCAATGTCTTTGTAAGTGTAACCGATGGTTAGGAAAAAAAAATTGTGCTTTCCTCATTTGTATTAGGCATTTTCCTGAGCTGCTTACAGAACTGTAACTTCAGCAAGAGCTGGAAAAACTAAGAAAACAACTGTTCCTGTTGCACCTACATTCGTATGTGCTAATCGTGCTGAGAAGAGAGGAGAGGTACATATGTAATTTCGTGGTACTACATCAAAATGGCCATTTGACTTTATAGAGTCGGCCTAGTAATCAAAGCCTTTTTGCTTCTTCAGTTTTATACAAAATTAGAAGAGAAGCGCAAGGCTTTGGAAGAGGAGAAACTCCAAGCAGAGGCCAGGAAAAAGGTAGGTGTGCTATGGTTCATATTGTGGAATTGCTTGAATGTTTTTTCGTCTTTGTTTTGCTTTGTGGCATCATGAAGTGTGTTATGAATAGCACTAGTATTAATTATGGGGGCACTAGGCCAATATATATACATGTACAGGCATGGCAATTATGCACTAAACCCCTTATACAATGGGAAATACATGAAAACTAATATACATTTAACAAAGATCACAAATTGACTATTCCTAATACATTGAAAACTATAATTGCATTTCTATAGCAGTAAAGGAATTAGAGTTTTAGTGTAGCTTTGTTGAAGCTACCTTTTTTCCTCCGCATTTGTAAACTTTTGAACTTCATCGAAGCTAGATTTTCACATGAGTCCTGCCTTATCTCTGAATATTAATTGTTTGAGGTTTTGAAAACCCCCAGTTTGACAATTTGTATCATTTCCAATATGCTTGAGCATGCATGCGGTTACTGTGGTAACAAAAAGCAAGATTAGTTGGGATATGCTTGCAGACTTAAAATGAATCTGTACGGTTCTAACGGTTATTTTTGTCTGTGTTTGCTCTAGTGGCAAGTATTTGATTGGCACATCATATCCAATCAACAAAAGTTAAATTGACTATGCTTTTTCTTGCATAAATGCTTGCACTAGATTTTGAGCTTTTTCAACGTTGCTTGTCAATACAAATTGGTTTGGCTTTTATAATGAATGTTTCGTCCCTCAAAATTTGATATTTTGATTGGGGAAAACTACAGTTTTGAAGCCTGCTTAGTATTATGTTATTGGCACAAGGCATCATGTGATATCCCTTCATAGATCTGGGCAGTCATTCAAAGTTAAACTGATGCTGAGTATGACTTGTGCCATTTTGTTAGACACCATCTAGCGCTCTTATTGATTCAACATTTTTGGTCTAATTACCATTGCCATTATTTCTCTTTTTTGTCCTTCTGTTTTTGTAGGAAGAGGAAGAAGAAGCTCTAAGACAACTAAGGAAGAATTTGGTTGTCCGTGCGAAACCCATGCCAAACTTCTACCAGGAGGGACCCCCACCAAAGGTTGAACTTAAGAAGGTAATGTGTTTAGTGTTTGTCTTGCTTTATTATTTTAATCAATAAACTTTCTTTTTTTGCATTGTTCAAGTGATATGTACACTCTGAAGGATTTGAAATCTCTACTGTAAAAGATAGTTCTTTTAGGAGGGGGAGGGGGACTTCTTCAATTTGTTTTATGGGTTATTCTGCGCCATCAATTGCTTAGTTTATTTGTAATGGAAGCTATACGCTGGACAGACAGCCCATTAGCTATACCTACTTTAGATTGCAATTCTATTTCCTAAGTCTGTTTCCTCATTTCCTAGTCTGTTTAGAGTCTTGCTTTATAAATTGTCTAGTTCAGCACCTATTATATAAAGGCAGCCATAGTATTGCTTAGGGGGAATCAAACTATCAATAAAGAAGATTACCCTACAGACTCGCAGGATCAGAGTCCGCTGTTCATGGACAAGCCATGAACGACGGGAACGATTCTTGCCGTACCCATCTCCGCTGTATTATCTGCTACTATAATATTATTCATATTAGTTGTTCTTGTATTGTTCTATCTTCTTTATAGCTTGTGTCATGTACTTGTATCCTCCAGTTTTGCACTTTTGCTTTTGGTATGCTGCTTTTCTTTGGGTGCCAAGATACTAATGTCCATGTTGGGATCCGTTTCCAATATTATTGCTGGTTGTTTTGTATACCTCAGATTAGTACCAATACATTTTATGCAAGAAAGATATGCTTGAGACAAGATGATTCACCTGTTTTCCTGATGCGTATACCATCGTTGCCTTTGTGGTTGTACATAATTGGGTAATTTCAGTTCCTGTTGCAATTTTCTGAACTCATTTGATTCTTGCAAGACAAATGATTTTCCCTTTTGATTGGTTTGTTCAACAGAACCTGTACAATTTTTCTCACTGACCAAACTGGTCATGTTCATACTTCAATTGTAGTATATCAATTACTGAAATGAGCATAGGTAGTATAAACAAGCAACATTAAAGAAAATGTTCTTACATGATTAACATTTTCGTAAATGCACAATTATGTCTTCAGAAGTTCAAGCACTTGAATTTGGTTGTTATTTTTTTGCACTGCTTGTAACCTGTTGATAGACTAAATGAGAAGCAGCATAAGCTTGCCTGCTTTTAGTGTGTACTAGTGCGAGCCTTCATTTTTTTGCTGTTTATTTTACAGGTGCCTCCAACTCGCGCCAAGTCACCGAAATTGACACGGAGAAAGAGCTGCAGTGACACCCCTCATACACCAGAGGGGGGAAATGGCAGTGCAGTATGTTGCCGGTTACATCGTCAAAGCATTGGGAACTCCAAAGATGTTAACAGCAAGGCACAATGTTCTCCGAAGAGCTCTCCGAAGACTGGATCAGCTACGAAATCCAGGGCAACCAAAGCCAGGGAAGACCTGAAAGCTGTCATGAAGAATGTGGGGCAGCCAAGCTCTGCGAATGTCGCTGTACAAATCTAACTCATGAGGCATTCTCATTCCCATGTCATTTTTCATTTTAATTTATACCTCATCACCAAAGGACGGCCTCATGCCCTGACAACAGTGTGTTTGTTGCTAGATTATTTTTGCGTTGTTCCTTGTAAGAACCTTGCTACCAAGACCATGCGCTGTTCTGTGTTGTAAATTTGTTGAGGGTTTTGTAAGGGGGTAACTGAGTTGGTTCTGTAAGAACTAAGCTGGCAGCCGACGAGCTGTTGGAGTGACATTTCTGTTGTACGGCGGCATTCGCAGATCCTATGTATTGTATCAGAGCTGTAACTAAATGTGGGCAAATGATCTGTGATTGTTGTTGCAAAATCTGATAAGGTTCATCTTTCAAGTATCCTTATGGATCTGAATCTTGGCCATTTTTCTTCTGTCTAAATTCGAAAATAGATAATCGGTGACATGGTGAATGATCACTACTACTGATGGAGGTTTTTCTCTTCATGTCTTCACGAATTGGCTTTCTGAAAATAATAAAAGGACCTTCTCCTGTAGTGTAGCAATGGTTTATTTGTTGAATTGACGAAAACTTTTCTGACAACATTCTTCAAATTCTGCGACTATCCATTGCAAATCCACAACTAGGATATCTACAGCTCTTAAACCTGGGATTCACTTGAAGCTGTATCAAAGAATCTTCTACTTGGAAGCATAAAAGTTTCCATGCACTCGAAAGTGTGATTGCGCATTTGAATGCTCTGACTTTGTGTACGATTTTGTTGTAAGATCTGCCTTTGTGCAAACTGCGTGCTTTGTTGGTCTTTTCTACCGATGTGAGCTAATTGAGGAAGCCATGCGAAAGGCTCACCAAACATGGACGCTACTGACTGAATTACAATCGCATGTGCGTCCAGTTGGACAGTTTGTAACTTTGTATAGTGATTAGTGAGCTATGGAGGAAAACAAAAAATTGAACAGTGTATCTTGAGCGATCGAGATTAAAGAGTCTATTTCTCATAATCCATAAGGGCGATTTTGTGCAAAATTTCAAAAGTTCTTAATGCAACTATCCCTTCCCAAGTAGGCCCCAAAAGGAGTCTTTTGTGTTGCACTATGCAGAGTAAGTTCCTAGTGACTGCAGACAGATTCTCGACAACTTGACTTTAGTTTCCACAGCACACTACATTTTTTTTTACTAAAATGAACGGAGTGAGTAGTTACCGACAACTCAAAGACAGGAAGCCACTATAAAAAGGCCAACAAGTTAGGCCCTCGCCATGATGCTTTCTTGCAAGCTTGGTTATCCAGTTTCTCCAATCAGGCTCTGTTTTGACAATGCTTCTTTCACCTGCTACGCGTGCTGTTGGTAAAATTACAAACACCTTTGCTTGTGATTTTACGGCTCCTTAATCTAATCACGAACCGAATTCACGAGCACTTGCATTCCATCTTTTTCCCTTGCGTGCCCTGCTTGGAATTGGAAGTCCCTAGCAGAAGTTCTGGAAGAACTCGCCTTTCAGATACCAAATCACAAACACCTGTTGAGACCTTCGTATATATGATCCCAACTAAAACATATAAATTTCTTAGTAACACTCACTCCCCCGATGGGAAATAATTTTCTACAACTCATTTGTACAATTTCATTACAACCATGTGTTGTAAGCCGTCGGAATCATAACTAGTGTTCTAATGCATTTGCTTGCAGGGGTGGAGGTAGTTGTGGCCAAGTGGGGCCGTGGCTCCTCTGGTCTAACAAATTTTATGTATTTTGTAGTATATTTTTCTCTTGATTTAACAAATTTTATGTATTTGTAATGTATTTTAGGAACAATCTCTCATATTTTATTGATTCGACCTCCCGTGATTCAGTTGGAACCTATTTACCTTCACCGTCCCCCTAAATTTGGATCCAAGCTCCGCCACTGTTCTCTTGGGTGGGGTGGATAAAACATCAACCAAACCATTTGGACTGCCCTTGACAAATATGTACGTGCATTATTCTCCTTTTTTTGAATGAACAAAAATAGAGGGCACTTGCACGGGTACACCCACTTCCTAGATGCTTCCCTTCCAGGAAGATTCACGTTCGGCTAACTGAAAACGACAGTCAGTCACACACCGTGGTCGACCTCTCTGTGGATGTCTGGATGATATCCATTGACAATTGTGTATCCTTCGTGGCAAAAACTTTTCCAGGTCAAGTTCCAAGGCAAAACGTCTCTCCATCTCACCACTCTAGTAAGTGCACACATGCCCATCAGCTCATGTGTTTGTATATATATAGCACAGAAACACATGCAAAGAATGTAGGTTAGTAGAGGTATGTTCCAACACCTTTTGTTTTTCGACACTGCAAGAACTTGCAAGAGGATTGCGTTCATCTCTCTGCAGATCGAGATAGCTAGCGTTTCGGCGACGGTCATGAGGCAGAACGTAGCAGCAGCTGCCATGATCCTCCTCCTCGTCGTCAGCTCGAACGGGGCGGCGGTGGAGGCGCGGCGGCCGGTGGCGGACGCCGGGGGCTCGGCAGGGCTGCATGGCGCGGCGGTGCGATCTGAAACGACGACCGAGAGCTCGGCTCAGGCGTCCGGCTGCACCAACGGGAGCGGCGCCGGCGGCTACTGTCACACTCCCTCTGGGCATTGAGCAGTATTGAGCTGTCGCCATCTGGAAATACGTACACGCTAGCTTATGATCCGTGTGTTTGTATATGCTGCGTCTGCATGTGTATATATGTATAGAGAAGGCGTCAGTGTGCACATTCAGCTATGGCATGCATGCATGACGGTTTAAAATTCAAGTGTGATCTGTTGCTGTCAGTGGCAACGAAGTCAAAGAGGAGGGGCTAATCTTTGTCGTACTCTAAAAACTCTAATCTAGTCATAAAATATGTATATA
This sequence comes from Phragmites australis, assembly GCF_958298935.1. NCBI lineage: Eukaryota > Viridiplantae > Streptophyta > Magnoliopsida > Poales > Poaceae > Phragmites > Phragmites australis. The sequence continues at coordinate 26,101,266 of NC_084935.1, read as the reverse complement.
CATTATGATATCATATTTAATATTTTTGATTTTTGTTTTGAGTATTTAAAACATTTTGAAAATGTTAAATTGTTAAGCAACTCAAGTTTCTGACTATATATTTTTAAGTGAAAATTATTTTGAAGTAATTTAGATAGTCCAAAACCATTTAGAAAACAAGGATAAAAGAATTGGTAGAAATAGAGAAAATGAGGAAGACCTCATTGCACGCGGACCAGCTCGTGGTTTGACTGAGCCTTCCTGCGGTATGACCGCTAGGGCTCAGAATGGCCACTTAAGACCAATAGACCACCTCTCACTCCCTCACTCATTCACTTCCCCATCCGAGATAGAGATAGAGGAGGGCTTCCTCACTACTACTCCACCTCAAGCTCAACAGAAGCTAAAGATTGAAGGATGAGATCGCCTACGAGTTCCCCACGTCGCCCCTGAGCTCATCCCCTTGCCGGAGCAAGCCTCAAACCAAAAATGGAAGAGAGAGAGAGAGGAGAGTTCCACCTCGACCACCACGACAAACGAAAATCAATGAAGATGATTTCCTCGAACTTCCTGAAGTCTTCCCTGAGCTCCTCCCCGCCATTTTTCTCACCAGAAAAGCTTCCCGTGTCTTCTTCCACCTCTAGACTGGTGGAGCATTCCGGAGTCGATCTCCACATCAGAGCTTCCCCAAAGTCGATTAATCCTCTAGAAAGTTTTCACATACCAAGGTGAAGCTCCCCAACCTCTTTCCTCTCATTTTTTCTAAGTTTCTCCCATTCCCCATAGCCATAGGACCAAGGTCCACCTAGCTATGGACATCAATCCATGGGGCACAAGCTTTTGGTCACATGTATGTCGCTCAAACCACCCAAAATACACTCCATAGTCCTGTAGGGTGTTTTGGTACCACATTTGTCCAAAGGCATCGCCGGAGCCTTCGTCGGCGACCTCGCAGAGGTGCTACTGGTCAGGCCCAGCGGTTCGACCGTTGGGTTGGACTTGGTTGGCTAATTTTTGGAATTAGACTCCCCAATTAGGAGTCTGACTGTCACTTGGTTGGTCTAACCGCCAGAACCTATGGTCTGATCGTCATGGGTTCGGTTTGATCATTAGGTTTACTCAATATTGATTTCCTCTCTATCTGACCCTCACGGTCTGACCACCACCTCCCACGGTCTGATCGTCAGACACCCAGAACCCAATGAGCTTAGTTTATCCCACGTGATGTTTAGATTCTTTTTAGCCTACTTGTTTCAACGTTATTTTACAAATGTTTTTACGATCATGCATCATAAAGCATTATGTCATTTTATCATGCTTATTGCGATGTATTTTTACTCTTTTAGTGATCGATGAACCGGAGAGTAACGGTTTTCCTAAGAAGATTTTGTGGTTGATCTTGATTGTGAAGTTGAACACCAAGGCAAGCATCGATGCATATTTCTTCTATATTTTAGTTAATTATTGGTCAACTTGTTAGATATTACTACGTGTCATATATGCATGTTTAGCTAATTGATGTTGGGAATCGGATAGAACCTATGTTGTTGGATATGTTCCTACCTTGATATATTGTTGATCTCAATCCTTGTAACATGGGGATAACCATGTTAATATCTAACTTAAAATTTATCCAAAATACTTAGCAATACATAGATCACCGGTAGAAGTCGAGCGGTGGAATGTTATATCGTTCACGAGCTATAGGGCTTAATTAATTTTAATGATGAAATTAATGTTAGGGAAATAAGTTGTGAGAATGAGATGAGATGTGGACGGTGTTAGAGGAAGGTTGGGAGAGAGATCCGGATGCTATAGTCGGCTTATATCGTTTAAGCACTGTTCGTTGGTGCTGTTGACTTAAGCACTTTTCCATACTACTACATATCCGAATGAGGTAATGATGAGCCAAGTATCATAAGTCACCGCGTTCATTTGATTCATACGCCACGTGATGTGAGCGAGAGGGCTTGCAAGAGGCACCTGATGTTGCTCCGAGAGTAGACCTAGTTGGCTTCCGCAAACTCGGGCATGGGAACAAAGGTTCAAGGTTGGTACGTAAATGGTCGGGTTGTATGGAGGGTAGTCTTGTGTTGTGTGGGTAAATAGGTACTCCCCACAGGGTGTAAAATCAATTCGAATGATGCCCTCTGAAGATCCGCCATTGGTTGCTGTTGGATCAGGTACTACCCGATGGTCTTGATGCGTGGGTGATGGCGATTTAGCTAGTTTGTAACTTTACGATGCTAACGCTGTAGTTGAGATGTAAATTGCATGAGACACACATATTATACATGTACTTTCTTTAAGACTATCGTATTGTTAGAACGTCAGGGAAACCTTTTAATGAAAATTTAGGTACGGCCTCCGCCTCGGCTTCGTTAAGAAAAGATTTATACATATGCTTTGAAAATACAAAAATATTAAACATACACTACTTTTTATAGGATTCATTGAGAAAGAAATGTTCGGTGAACACAATAGGTGGATGTACACACATGGTACATAATTGTAGATAATAATATTTGTGATTTACTAGTTCTAAAATTAGTATTTAGAGATTGTAGAATAAAATAAAATAGTTTAAATATATATTTTTCTGTTAAAATAAAAATAATATGTCTCAATAAAAAATCTTTAATTTGTTCATAGCTCTCGCACTAAGAATATCTTTGGTCATAAGAATGATCAATTCTAAAATTTTTAAAATTAAAACTCTACCAAACAGACTCCCAATAAAAAACAATTCACCTCAATGCTCTAATGTGTGCACCTAAAATTTCTTCAGATGATTTTTTTGCCAAAAATTGTGTTGCAATGTACTATCATTTACCATCATCGGTGAGAACCAAGGCTTGTTTAGGTGTTTAATGGAGGTGGTTGTACCTCTATCTACAAATGATAAAATCACATATTTGTTTATTGTTTGTCTCATCAAGCTGAAATTTGCGATTTAGATCCTGCTCGGTAGAGTTTCAGTTTCAAATTTATATATGATTTGGAGATTGTAGGATAAAATAAAATAGTTTAAATATATGTTTTCTGTTTAAAATAAAAATAAGATATCTTAAACTAAAGACCTTTAATTTGTCCATAGCTTCAACTCTAAAATTTTCTTTGAGTTAAGAATAATTAGCTCTAAAATTTTTTGAAGTTGAAATTCTGCCAAATAAACTCTCAGTAAAAAGCAATTCACCTTAATGCTCTAACTTGTGCACCTAAAATTTCTCAGGATGATCTTTTGCCAAGAAATTGTGTTACAATATACTATCATTTACCATCCTTAGTGAAAACCAAACCTTTCTTAGGTGTTTAATGGAGGTGGTCGTATCTCTATCTATAAATACTAAAATTATATATTTTTTTATTATGTCTTATTAAGGTAAATTTTTTTACTATAATAGTAATATTTTTTATCGGCAGCGAGACATATATGTGATTTTGTCGATCTCCAAGCTCCGCGTTTTTTTATCTTTGAAACATGTTGTGTAAGTACGTAGCAGTGTAAATGTGCATGCACATGTTGTTCGGGTTTTTTTATAAAAACGATCATTGCGGTGGGGCCCAAGCGTCAGGGGAGGAAAACGCCTGACAGTCCGGTGAAAACGCGCCTCGTTAACACTGGCCCACCACTCCTTCCACTCCACCGGGTCCCACGCAAATTTCCATCCCCACCCTTTCATTCCCCCACGCATCACAACTCACCCCCTCGCCCTCCCCTCGCCCTGGCCGCCGGCGATGAGCGCGAAGCAGCTCTGCGACGCCCTGGCCGCCGCCGGGTTCGACAGCGACGTCCCGCTCGACCCGGAGAGCCTCGAGTCGGCGTTCCTCCAGGGGGACGACTCGCGCCGGATGCTCGCGTGGGTCTGCGCCCGGCTCCGCCCCGCCAACGTCCTCTCCGCCACCGACCTTGCGCTGTACGGCTCGATCCAGCCGAACTCTCGAATTTCAGCGATCGTAGTTGAATGAGCGTTTTTTTGGAGGGGGGGGGGGGGAGTTCTGGTTGCGAAATTTTGAGCAGTTTGGAGGTTTAATTCGAACGAGACGGAGGGGTTGATGAACACTCGATGAATTGCATGCGGGAGCATAAGGGGATGGTTGGACATTTTGTTGGGGTTTTTTTGGACGTCTCATTGGAAATGACTTCAAAATTTTGGGTTGAGTTGCAAAATGTTTGTAGGGAATCGGATCATGAGAAATCACACACACTTGCATATGTTTTGAGAACAGTGTATGATTAAGCTAAAAGGAATCCATCTTAAAAAAAAGGTTACAAGCTGAAAAGGATTAGTGGAAATTGTTCAGAGTGAAGTATAACTGCAGAAATGGCGATGATATAACTGATACTAAATGTAAATGGAGTTGTGAAGAAAATGCTCCTTCAAATTGTTTTTGGCTATATCTGTTGACCCTTATGCTCTTAAATTGCCCATGTTTAGTTTGTATTGCCTCTGAGCTTATACCGGTGCAACTATTGCATGAACTGCAGGTATGAGCAGCTTGAAATGGAAGGGAAGTTATTGGAGGTATTTAGATTTTTGCTTCATTTGTCCAGTTGTTCCGTAAGATACTTGGGTTGTGAATTATATGTGATGAGTAGTGAGATCAATTAACCATCTTATAGACAAACGTCCATACACTTATTTCTTTTAGCTCAAGTTATTAGCTCGGTCCAGTGATAGGTATGTGCTCCTAATTTGAGTGCCATTTGCAGGGGGAGGACTTGGATTTCGCCTTTGACAGCATTTCAGCCTTCTCAGATAATGGAGAGAACAAGGAAGATACATTTTTTTGGGAAGAAAGTCTCGAAGACATTCGGTATGCAACATGAACTGATGAACTAGCATTCTGTGCCCCTTTTTCTTGAGCTGCATTCCCCCTTTACCTTTCACATCCCCAACCCTTGCAAAAATAGCAGATACACCTTTTCTTATACGGATTTGTTGTTCTTTGGTTTTGTCTTTTCTAGAGCTTTGTCTGCTTGAGTGTGTCGTTTGTAGGTACATATAGTTTGTTTGATTTTTCAAATGATCTGCAAGGAAATTGTTGCCAAAATTTGAAAGAATGGTAACTTTGGTAACATTTTATCTCTAACATTGTGAGTCTGACTGACTTGACTTGGCTATCAGATAGTTTAGTGAGACATATAGCATAGTCGGTAAAGTTTGCTCCATGTCAGAGCATATACTATCTTATTAACTGTTTGTTTTGATCTGTCCATTTACCAAGGGTTTTCTTTTGTTTCTTCTAGCGACTCAAAGCATGCACTTAGAGCTGAAGTTGCTGATTTGGAAAAGCAGCTTGCTTCTCTGGAGTGGAAGCTTGATTTACTTACAGCACAAGCTACCACCATTACCCAGGGAAAGAAGTCCCGTTCATCTGCTAAAACTTGCGCTAACAGACAACTTACTGGTTTAGATGAGAAACTTTCTAAGAGAAGTTTAGAGGTAATGTTCCTTTCTTTTGTCAAGCTACAAAACCAGTAAACGGCGGTACTATACTTTCTGTTCCCTGCTCTAATTTCATTAGATAAATGCAATAAGCATTTTATATTAGACCATGATACGCATATCTGGCTTTAGAACTTGTCATCTATTGCCTGCTCTATGATCAATGGAAGCATGCCAATCTTTGGTAATTAACCATGTAATTAGGCTAGGCTACTAGCTAGCATTTGCAATTCTCTGAGGGCTCAATACTGTTTATGTTCACTAAAAAAATGCTATGTTGATAGATGCTGGCAAAGAACAGGGTTTACTGGAACTGGACTGCTTGGTCCACAGATTTATTCACCCATTTCAGTTCTGTTTTCTTTCGATGTTGTTTTATGGCATTTCATTACTACCTAAAGGTTATGTTTCTTTCTAATCTGTTCTTTTCTTTTTTCTAGTTCTAGGAATTTGTTCTGGTACTTTCAACAGAAGAATTTGCTCTCTGATAGATTGTTTTGACCTTTAAAATTTTCTTTCAGATGAATGCAGTTCTTGGAAAACTTGCTGCAACCACCCAGGAGGTGTCTTATTACCACTCAGAAGCTGGTATTCCTGTCGCCTTTCACATGTAAAAATGCAATTCATTTTACCAGATTGCATCGCTTCATTGACATGCATTTATCGCCTGATACCTCCATTTTGACTTTTATGTACATGGAAATGTGATCGTTTTGAGTCTAGCACACAGCTTGTCACATATGTGGACTGATTGTTTTAATTATTATCAATCTTTTGAATGCATTGCATTTTGTTCCTTGCAGATATTGGGGTCTACCTGTCATACTGTGATTTCCAGTCTTATGTAAGCAATAACTTGGCTTGTACCAAGGAACTAAACAAATGGTTCTCTAGGAAGTTTGAGAAGGTGCTTTTTTTTTCATGATCTTGTTATTCCTATATTAACTACACTTGTGGTTAGAAAACATGAACGCATAAATTCAAAAATCATATGGCCATACATGTAAAATGGATATGGAATTTAAGAGATACATGCACCTTTTTTTTCTTTTTTGACCTTAGGGTCATGGTGCTTTAAATTTTAGGTACTTTGACATTTCAGTGACTTGGACTTACTCATGAGTGAATTTTATGATAAGCTGTGAAAACGGGGTCCCAGGCTCAGGAAAAAAGAGCATGTAGATTATTTTTTTAGTGGACTGCTTACAAGGTTCATAGTAGAGAGTCCTAAATTTCATTGAAGTGAATTTATGAAGGGGATTTCAATGTTTTACTAGGTAACTAAGATCGCATAATCTGATGCCTGTATTAAGCTATCTCTTACCACTGAATCTGGAAAAATGATGTGCTTTGGCCCATATAATTGTTAAAATGAACCCGAGTTCATTTTATGCAAGTAATAATTTGTTATAGACACTCATATGTTTATCAAATAGTCTATAGTAAATACTATAATAACATGGTATAAGGAACTTGTTAGATATATGTATATGTAGCTTGTATTTTCCCTCTAGTTGGAGGTGTTTTTTGCATATGTAACCTTGTACATCTAGCCCCTTTAGGCATGGAATAGTGTTTCCTCTGAGCCGCCGCCTGCTTGCCGCTGTTTGTGTGGCTGTGAGTGAGTGTGTGAGTGCGTTGTAAAAAAAAAAAACACTAGAGAGGGTGTGTTGTTGCTGTTACCGCCGCCTCAGTTGTCTTCATGGCGAGACCGGGTGCAATCCCGGTTCCCCAATGCTCGGTCATCTTGAATGGCACCAACTAGGGGGAGTTCGTGTTTCACATGTTGATCCACATGAGTGGTCAGCAGCTATGGGGCTACCTCACCGGCGAGCAGGCACGTCCTTCTTGTCCCGCTCTTCTAACTCCATCCAGTTACCTGTCGAATGCTAATGATGATGCCAAGACTGCTCTTCTCGAGACGTTTGAGGCTGAGATGGAGACTTACCAGTATGATCTCGCCGTCTAAGAGACTTGGCTGCGTGAGGAGGCTTGTGCCAAAGGCCATCTTGCTTGCGAGCATTGAGGTTGACCTCATGATGTCCCTCAAGGGAGCCTACGCAACTGATGTGGGCTCACCTTTGCTGCAGTTACGAGATTCGTAATGAGGCGATGTACCTTGCTATTGTGGAAGAGTCTCAGTCGCTTTGCCAGTTGGACTCCACTGTGGAGGAGTTCCACCGTTAGATGCTCGCAGTTTGGCACTGCTCGGACAGTTTAGGTGCGGAGTTCTGTGGTGCTGGCATTTGCAAGTGATGTGACCACCACAGGAGTCAGAGAGAGACTCTTCGTCTTCACAAGTTTCTCTCCAGGCTTCGCCCTGAGTTTGAGACCGTCAGATTGCAGCTCCTGACTCGCTGTCCGCGCCTATCGCTTGATGAGGCGATGCCTGAGCTATGGGCTGAGGAGACACGTCTTCGAGTAGGGGGTGTGAGTCAGGCTCAACAGTCCCCTAGTGTCTTGGTTGCTCCTTCGGCTCACACACCTCCCCAGGTGCCTCTACCTCCTTCGACGCCACAACCTTCCTCAGTGGTGGCGGGGGCCCCTTTGCTATCCGCGCCCATCGCTTGATGAGGCGATGCCTAAGCTGCAGGCTAAGGAGACGCGTCTTCGAGCAGGGGGTGTGAGTCAGGCGCAATAGTCCCCTAGTGTCCTGGTTGCTCCTTCGGCTCACACACCTCCTCAGGTGCCTCTACCTCTTTTGACGCCACAACCCTCCCCAGTGGTGGCAGGGGCCCCTTCTGGTGTCATCTGCGACTATCGTGACAGACCCGGTCATATTGTTAAGGCCTGTTGTAAGAAGCATCGCGATAAGCAGGCACGTCGTGGTGGACGCTCCCCTCAGGGGTTGGGTGGACCCTCTCAGTCGAGCTCTCATTCTGTGTCTGTCGTAGAGCAGGAGGTCCTCGCACTGTTCCGTTACCTCACCACTCGGGACTACTGCTCATGCTTCTGGTTCCACACCTTCTCACCCAGGTATATCATCCACATGGTTCCTTGATTCCAGTGCCTCCTTCCACATGACTCCGGATTCGACTCATTTGTCTTATGTGTCGTCTCCTAGCTCACCCTTCATAGTTCAGACAGCAGATGACACCTCCCTTCCTGTTGCAAGACGAGGCACTCTCTCTACTTCCTTTTATGTTCCTACTGTCTCTCATGTTCCTAAACTTACAATACAACTTTTGTCCGCCGGTCAGATCACTGATCATGGATGTCGTATCATTCTTGAGGCTGACTCTTGTTGTGTTTAGGATCTTCATACTGGCCTTCTGGTGGGGACTGGTTCTCGGCGTCATGCCTCTCAGCGCCTCTAGGAGCTTGATTGGCTGCGTCTTCCTTCAGTTGTTTTGGACAACTAGTCATCCAGTTTCATCGCCTCCGTGTTAGCTGCTTCCTCTACCACCACTTTTGCACAGTGGCATTGTCGTCTAGGCCATCTCTTCGGTTCTAGTCTTTTCACTTTGGTGGGTAATGGTGTCTTAGGTCCTGTTTCTGATGATACTGTTTTTCATTGTACGGGTTGCAAGCTTGACAAACAACAACAACTCCCTTATCCTTCTAGTTATTCTGTGTCTCAGCGTCAATTTGATCTTGTTCACTCTGATGTATGGGGGCGTGCTCCTTTCGTTGGTCACTCTTATTATGTGATCTTTATCGATGATTATTCAAGATTTACTTGGCTTTACCTTATGTCCTCTCGTGGTTAGTTTCTTTCAATTTATCAGCAGTTTGCTACTATGATTCGCACTAAGTTTGACTCTCCCATTCGAGCTTTTCGTGCTGACTCTGCTGGTGAGTACATTTCAGATGCGCATTGTCGCTATCTCGCTGACTAGAGTACTCTTGCTCAGTTCTGCTGCCTTGGTGCCCATGCTTAGAATGGTGTTGATGAGCACAAGTATCGTCACATTCTTGAGACTGCTTGTGCTCTTCTGATCTCTTCTGACCTTTTACCTCACTTCTGGGCTGAGGCTATCTCTACGGCTTTCTCATTAATAGGCAGCCGCCCTCTGTTCTTCAGGGATGTACTCCTTATGAGCGCCTCTATGCTTCACGGGATCCCGAGCAATATTGATTGCACCGGTGCTGTCAGAGGAGAGAGGAGTTGGTGCAGTAACCGTCACACCGAAATCCTCAAGGAGCCACCTCCTTCGATGGTGCCTCCTTCTCGTGATATCACTCACTTCTACGCTCGCTGTCCGCTACATCCTCCACCACCTGACTCCTCTTCGTTCCTTCTCGGACATGTTCTGGAGTCTCCACCTCGGTATGATCTACGTGATCGTTGTACTATTTGGCTACCTGAGCGCTATGGCTTCACAGTTGCTGCTCTTGTTGAGCCCATGACCTACCGAGAGGCCACTGTTCACCAGGAGTGACAGCATGCTATGACTGAGGAGATTGCTGATTTGGAGCGTACTAGCACTTGAGATCTTGTTCCTTTGCCATCTCATGTCACTCCCATCACTTGCAAGTGGGTCTATAAGAAGACTTGCTCTGATGGCTCTCTTGAGTGCTACAAGACTTGTCTTGTGGTTTGTGGTTTTCAACAAGAATACGATCATGACTATGATGAGACTTTTGCTCCAGTTGCTTACATGATCACTGTTCGGACTCTTTTGGCCGTTGCCTGTGTTCGCCAGTGGTCCATCTCTCAGCTAGACGTCAAGAATGCTTTTCTCAATGGCGAGCTGTGTGAGGTCTACATGCAGCCACCTCCAGGGTGCTCTGTTCCTGATGGCATGGTCTGTCGTTTGCGTCGCTCTCTATATGGTCTCAAACAAGCTCCTCGGGCTTGGTTTGAGCGCTTCTCTTTTGTTGTTACTGATGCTGGCTTTCAGCCTAGCGACTACGACCCAGCTCTCTTTATTCACACTTCTCCTCGTGGTCGCACGCTTCTTCTTTATGTTGATGACATGATTATTAGTTCATTGACTTTGTGAAGAAGCGTCTCAGTGACAGGTTCTCTTTCACGCCTAACGACATCTACCTCTCTCAGGAGAAGTACATTAAGGACCTTCTTGCCCATGCTGCTCTCACCAATCACCACATGGCTGAGACACCTATGAAGCTTGGTGTTCACTTGCGGCTCACCGTCGGTGAGCCTCTTACAGAACCTACTCGCTATCTCCATCTAGTTAGGAGTCTTGTCTATCTTGGGATCACTCGTCCTGACATTTCTCACTCTGTCTACATCCTTAGTCAGTTTGTTTTTACTCCCACTCAGCTACACTACACCTACCTTCTCCGTGTTCTACACTACCTTCGTGGCACCGCTTCTCGTCGTCTTTTCTTTCCTTGCTCCAGCTCACTCCAGCTTTAGGCGTACTCTGATGCGACCTGGGCTAGTGATCACTCAGATCGTCGTTCACTCTCTGCCTACTGTGTTTTCCTTGGATCCTCTTTGGTTGCCTGGAAAACCAAGAAGCAGACAACAGTTTTCTGTTCGAGTGTTGAGGCCGAGTTGCGGACTATGGCGGCGCTGACAGTTGAGGTCACCTGGCTACGGTGGCTCCTTGAGGATTTCAGTGCAACAGTTATTGCACCGACTCCTCTCTCCTCTAACAGCACCAATGCGATAAGTATTGCTTGGGATCCCATGAAGCATGAACTCACCAAACACATCGGAGTTCCTACGCAGGTGCAGGACGAGGTTGACTCTCTTCGCTATGTACCTTTAGAGCTTCAGTCAGCAGATTTCTTCATGAGGGCACAAACGAGGGCACAACACAACTATTTCCTCTCCAAACTCAGTGTTATAGATCCACCATGAGTTTGAGGGGGGGGGTGTTAGATATATGTATATGTAGCTTGTATTTTCCCTCTAGTTGGAGGGGTTTTCTACATATGTACCTTGTACATCTAGTCCCTTTGGGCATGGAATAGAGTTGAGTTGCATAATTCCAATAGAACTGAACCTAGCTCAGTTGGTTGAAGATGTGGATGTACGCCTAAGCCACCTAGGTTCGAGTCCTCTTTGACGCGAATTTGGATGCCTATTTCTTCTTATTCATAATGCCACCTAGTTCCTCCTAGGTTGGTCGAGTTTTTTATAATAACATGTTATATTGCCATTCTGCCATGATTTCCAGCACCATCGTAATTTACGCGAATAACAAATAAATAAAATTAGAAGCTATAACAGACTATTGTCATGTAAATGAATAACTGGTCTTTTCTGTAAAATAGAATAAACAAGTGAGGCTAATACTGTTCAGTTAGAATCATTGTTTTACCACCTGCTTGCTGAGCAAGTTTTTCTTGGGCTATAGTAGGGACCACTCCAGCTTGTTGTCAAAGAAGACACGTCAAGAGGTGAGACCTGCTCCCATTTTGTATATACTCTCGTAGTCTTTCTTTCTTTTGCAAGCAGAAGCAGGTAAAGTTATTGACGTTTCTCTTTTATTTTCATTTCACCATTACCTTCTGAAATTTGGGGAAATCCTATTTTTTTCATGCCTTCTATTTGTGAATCTTTTTAGCATATTGCACTCTGTATGATTTGCTTGGCTGTCATGTACTGTATGTGTCCTATGTAGAGTTGGATTGGGCTTTGACATGAAGTCATGCCTAGTAATTCCTATGTTCTTTCAGATGAGGTTTAACAACTTACGCCAAAGTTGAACTAAAACAATGACCAATTTGTCCTCCCTTTTGTGCAGGAGATTCTGTGAACTCTCATCATTTCATTGTTGAACTGAACCGAATTAATTCCATGTAAGTATTTATTGGTCTGTCAATGTCAGTGATTTATTGATATGAAATCGATTTAAAGCTTAATTTGTTTCATCTTCTACTGGGAACAAGCTGTATTTTTTTTCCCTTGTACTCAGCTTAATAGTGTGTTCATCTCCAATTCGTCAACGTCAAACATCTCCGTGTAGTGTGGACTCCTGAGATTAAGCTGACTGCTAGTGGAATGTCCACCTATTTCCGACCTCCCCTATACAATCATCCATCCCTGTTGGCACACCAATTACCCTTGTCGCTACCAGTTTCGTCACTTTATTGTAAAACTCATTAGGACAAGTTAAAATCTACCACCATAGAAATACCTAAGAAGGCGGAACTGTCGTAGTGCAGCTGGTTAGTCTCCAAGGGGTGGAGCTAACCGGCCAAGGCTCGATCCCTGGTTCTCGCACGCACCTTCAAAAAAGGCAAACAGCTCTAGCCGTATATCTAAAAATAGAAATACTTACCCCAGATTGTATTTTCTTTGTTGATCTCTGAAGATATACAGTTATTGTGTATTCATAGGCATACTTTATCGTCATCATCAAAGTGAAAAGAATTACTCTATTTTCTCCTGAAGGGGATTGCTATACTGATGCTACTCATTTCTTGACAGATTTGCTAAAAGTAAGAGACAGTACATAGAAGCACAAATAGAATATGCTAAAGAGGAGGCTATTCTATCAAAGCTGAGAACTCAATTGGCATCCCAACAGCCATATATTCATCAGGATAGCCATTCTCTAAGGTACGTAGGATACGCGTAATGACCGCTATTGGAGTAGGACTAGTTGCTTTTGAAAGAGGGGCGATCTCGGAGTAGCATGGTATTATCCTTATTGGTCGCCTTTAATATATAACTGCTTGATGCCTTCATGCCGCTGTAATCTTAGGTTGTATGGATTGTTTGCCTATTGTATGGTAGTATTGCAATGAAGTATTCATACATCTGCTTTCTTGGGTTTGTCTTATCACTCTTATGCTCTCACTTCGTTGCTTACGTATCTGGTTTTGCGGTTTCACTCATTTCATCCTCAGGAGGAAAAACTCTGAACTTGCTGAAGAACTTAAAGATCTTTCCCTTCAAATGCAGAAATGCTTATCTGAGGTAATTTCTCGTTACAAGAATTTTGTTCATTGATAGATCGTGAGCACCCTAATAAGTGTTTCTCTCTGGTCTCCATGCCTGCCAAGAGCTGTCCGCTTTATCTAACCGGAATATTATGAGTTCATACCTGTTCAGCCAAATCAAATGAATGACCAGACGAACAGTGAGGCTAAAGATTTACCAGAAAAATGAAACTAAAGATCACATGCTTGTTAAGATGATTTTCATGTTTTGAAAGTCGTGTGCTTCATCGTTGATTCCAATACATTCTTTTGGGATATGGCTGCTCAGTGCTCTATGGCTCATAGTTTATCTTTGCCCATTGCCTTCAGCCAATTTCTGGTGCCTTTGTCATCCATATTATGTAGCTATCTTATACTTTATCTGAGAGAGTTCCATGTTATTTGCTGGAGGTAGAAAATAGATTATGTTCTATATAGCACGTCATGTCAGTACCTCTCTAAAGGTTTCAGTATTCCCCTCTCTTAAGACAAAGCTAGGGGGACATCTTCTTCCCATGGTCGAGTTTTTTTAGATATTTATCATTTTCATTCTTTATTTACATTATTAATGTTCTGTATATATTGCACTTTCTTCAGACTATTACAGGCCTGTGTGCGGACCTTGCTCTACTTGAGGGCGCAAATATTTTGCAAGGTGTGATCTTCTCATGGCACAATGAATATTTGAACGTTTTTTGCGTTATCGAGCAGGGATATTGGAGAGAGGGATTCTGCGCAGGTTGTACTTGAAAGAAGTTGAGGGTCGAGGCCCTGGACCTCATCGGTGCGGTGGAGCCGTGGTTCGGCCCCCGCGCCGGCGAGGCAGGACGTGAGAGGTAGATAGGGGAAACTGGAATTGATCTATTGCCTAATCTCAAATGACTGCCATGTCTCTGTTTATATAGAGCTGGCTCCTAACAAACTTTATCTCTAAGCAAACCACCTAACCAACTTATCTTGAATCCTGCCTGCTAATCAAATCTTAACCAATTCTAACAATTAAATAGTTGAAGATAAGGTCGGCTTATCTCTAAGCTGCAACTGCTTCTGCGAAGATGGCGCCTTCTTCCTGCGCCGGTTATAGTGAAGGCCCCACATGACATCGAGCCAATAGCATTGCATGTTCCTAACTATGACCTTTTAGGAGATCACAAGTTGAAGCTTATGCGCCAGGAATGCTACATAAGCCATCAGAAGAAGGTACCTTACAAACAAGTTGTTTTGGAGCAACCCGTCCTCTTACCAAATACGTGGTCATGTAGACATTCTTTCTTTCTTGTAGTTCATCAATCATCTGGTCAATCAGCTTGTTGCTCATCAGTTTCTGAAGATAGCCTGCCAGCTCGAAAAACGGACAAAAATATCAAGTGCCTATTCGTTGCTGAAAGCTATAGAATTGGAATTGCAGAGCTACTTATCAGTTGTCAATGGCCGCCTGGTATTGCTTGCTGATTTTGTCTGTTAAGTTCAGAATATTGTTTAGCTTCTTGTCGCTTTCCACTTGTGTTATTACAAAATAAAGTACAGCATGAATTTATAGGATCGATATCATTCAATTGATCAAGCTGCATCTGAAATGTTTGAAGAAGGATCTGTTGATGACCGTGATTCTTTTCTCCATGCTGTGAGGGATATACTTAGCAGTCACTCAAGTAAGCAGGCTCCACTCACAATTTCCAATGGCATTATCTACCACAATTTGGAATAATTCATTCTTCCTCTTCATCTTGTTTAGGTTCTCAAGCAGTGCCACCAACATATGTCTCATCATATGGTTTGATCGAACAGATATCAGAGCTGCAAGATGAACTCCACTATCTTCAGCATGAGGTTGAAAACGTTCTTCCACGTGAGCGAGGAAGATGCGTTGACGAACTGTGGGTTGTCCTTCACATTGTGCCCTGCGACTTCTTCACCTTTTTAGAATTTTTAGCTTTCTCCTGCACATTGGATATTTGACCTTTCCATACTGTGCATTATCAAGAGGACGAATGCATTACAGTTGAACTTAACACTGACAAACCCCTATTGATATAATAATATCTTAGACCTTTGGTCTAATCATTACATACTTTTCACCTATTTTGGCAGATGCGGGATGATCCAGACAGTTGAGCAAATTCTCTCTGTGCCCCTTTCAGATGAGCAACCAAAACTGACACCATGGGTATATTGCTCTCATCTATCTCAACCTTCCCTCTAACCTCTTTGTTTCATGTTCTGTCACGAGTCACTTCGTAATGCTTTACCACAGCCTCTGGTGCAATCGCTTCAAGAGCTGGAAATAATCAGCCAACAAGTCTCGGGTTCTGTTAATGAAGTGACAGTGGCTCGAAATGAAAATGCAGAGGTACTATCTTCTGCATGTGGGTTCAGAACAAGTTGTGCTTCTTCCCAGTTGTTTTACAGTTGCTATATTTACAAATGTTCTGCAGATCTTAAAACAGTCTTCACGCAACACGCATCAGGAAAGGCGGGTGTTTGTCGATTTCTTCTGCCACCCACGACGACTTGAAAATCAAGTCAAAGAGTTGGTTTCTCGCGTTAGAGCTCTACCTGAGTAGTCTAGGTTTGGTTTGCCAAGGTCGGTGGACAAAATTTTACCTCTGGTTCTCAAACCAGCATCGGTATCTCATTGCCAAGTTCGTTTGTTTTTGTCAGGGTTTGGACGACTGGAAGTGCAGTCGTCTGCAATCGTATATCCTCTTTCCGCTATAGCATCCATACAAATACATGAACCATAGTTTTACGATAAAAAGATAAGACGCTGATGCTCGGCCTTACTGCTTAATTCATATTTGTGACAATTCCCTTTCTTACTGGCCGGAACTATTTCTCTTCAAAGGTGAATTCATTTTTGTTACTGTGTTATTTTGAGAATAAATTTCTGTAGTGTCTCTGTTACTATTTTGGACTATTTCCTTCAGTTGCTTCTCTTGTTTCTTCCAGACGCGTTTTGTCACAAACTTTGCAAAGCCATGTCACATCTGTACCTACGTCAATAATTTTTTTAAAAGATATACACACCTAGCTCAATTTGTGAATGCTGCTATATGTTCCTGTGTAGTGTTTTTTTTAGCTGCGGTGGAAAAGAGAATTGAGAAAAAAATATAGTATTCAACAGACTTGTTAAGGCAGATGGAGTCACATTCAGGGTTCACAAATGCGTTGATAACCGTCCAAAAATCGCGGTGATCCGGTCCGGTTTTAGAAACCGAACGGTAACCAAAATTTAAATTCAAAAAATTCAAAAAAAAATTCTTAAAAAAAACTATACACAATTTTAAGACCTTCTGTGAATTTTTTTTTCAAAAATAACATCGTTTGCATCACATTCTATAGGAAGAAAGTTTGAAAAAAATAAAAAAAATTGAAACGTGCGGTTCAGTTATTAACTCACGTTAAGGAAAAGTGTAACATGTAAATACATATTTTTCTTGTGTGAAATTAAGAGAATCTTTAAAATTAATTTCACTTTATTTAGAGTTTCATTAAATTCTCTATGATTTTTATAAAGTTCACAAGCATAAAGTGAATATATTAAGAAATAATACTATAATTAACTTTTTCATGTCTATTATTATTTTTTCTATGTAAATCATAGTATAAATAAGCTAATGAAAGTGGTTTCACTAATTTTTAAGGTGTGATGGGTCAGTTATGAATTAATCTGGTCGTAACACATTTACACAATCATGCATGTTACAATAACTAATTCATGAGTTCATGTATTTTTAAAAGACATAGAATCATGTAAGAAGACTAACAAAATTAGTTTCATGATTTTTGATTAGCAAAGAGTAAACTATGTATTTAACTTGGTTTAACAAATACAATTTCTCACAGAAAATTTTGAATTTTTTATAAGTATAAATACTTTTATCATGTAGATCATGTTACAAGAAAACCAACAAAATTTGTTTCACTTGATTTGAAGCTCAGATGAATTAGTTATTGATTTTACAAGGTTGAGCTCTTTTTTAGGTTTTTTGTTGAACTGCGCTGAAATTTGATAAAATCGCTCGATAAATCGAGAAAACCGAGTGGTTACCGACCTAAACCGCTCGATAACCGACTAATTCAAAAATGCGAGAAAATCGCTCGGTAACCGACCCAAACCGCTCGGTAACCGACTAAAACCGAGCGGTTACCGAACGGCTAAAATCGTGATTTTTTTTGCAAAATTCAAATTTTGTTAAATAAATTTTCTCCGAATTTTTTTGAATTTTTGACTGATAACCGCGGTTATCGCGTATTTTCGGTTACCGCTGGAGCTCGGTTACCGAGCTCCGATCGGTAACGTAAACCCTGGTCACATTACACTGATTTTTTCCTGTTATTTGGAGCGCAGATGTTTCACTTGCAACCAGCAGTTAGCTGAACAACAGCTCTATGAAATAGAATTATCATACTCCAGCACAATGTCATACTGTGAAAAAATTTAGAGACAGTGAAACACATATGAAACATATACAAGAATAAAGGTTGAAAATGTTGACTCGATCCTATGCGAGCAAGAGAGAGAATTCTAAGAAAACAAGCACTCTAACAATTCGTTTACTCCTGCACGTAAAAACATGATGTTTTTAATTTTTTACGATATTCGATGTATAACTTTGACTATTATTTTATTAAAATATAGTTATAATACCTAATAAAAATATAATATTATAAAAAATATTTTTAAAGATAAATATACATGTGTGATTTTTATATTTTTAAATTAAAAATCAGAAGTTATTGACTGTCAAAATTTTTAAAAATTAATCAAATTCTAATCAAAACAACAAGTATTTATAAACGAGGGTACTTAGTTTGAGCCGACGCTGAGACGGTGCACGGAACAAACCGGATCAAGAAACCAACCGGTCCACGGTACAACAGCTTTACGCAAAACCTGTCGGCAGCTGAAGGGGGGCAGATCCGGCCGACACTTCGCCGCCATTTCCCCTCCCTCCCTCCCTCCTCCAACCTCGAGGCAACCAGCTAATTTTCGCCCGAGTCTCTCCCGGATCTGCTCGCAGTATGGTACCACCCTCTTTCTTGGCCTCTGTATCCAATCCCCCACTCTGCTCGCTCCCTGCGTTTTAGCTGCTGCGAAAATCATGCCGGATTTGCTAGCTAGTGTTCGTCAAATGTGCAATGTGGGAGGAAGATTTGGTGGTTTTTTTAATCAAATGTTATGCATATAATTTGATTTCTCTAGATATTAGTAGTTTAACCTATAGGTTTTCGATCCATTATGGGCAAAGCTTTCGTTCCCACTGCGAAGACAGATAGCTTGAAATTTATCCGTGGAGCATGTAAGCAGCGAATTAAGGCGAACTTAACTCCATGACGCTACTGCATGTTGTTATGCCACATTTTTCCTATTAATATGGTGTCTATGATAGTCTTATGGTCTTTGTAGGATAGAGAAGCCAAGAAAGAAGCGTTCAGGAAGTATCTTGAATCCAGTGGTGTGATGGATACTCTCACGAAAGGTTCGCATTCCATCTCTTGTGCACATATGCAAATCAGCAGTTATGTGACTGGCTATTTATATCCAGTTCTCGTCTTGCAGTTCTTGTTGCATTGTATGAGGAGAACGACAAGCCATCATCTGCTGTCGAGTAAGTTGACTTCACCTCTCTCATGGATATTTATTGACCCATCTAGAGGACGAGTGACGCATGATTGTGAGATTGTCTTTGCTTATTCATTCATGAAATGGCAATCTTGGTTCAATGGTCCTTAACTTTCTTCTTAATTTTTCCTGAAACGACATGAGACGAGACTTTTTGGATAACTTTCATGTAACAACTAACATGTTTGTTTATCCCAGATTTGTTCAGCAGAAGTTGGGTGGTCCATCGATTTCCGACTATGAAAAGCTCAAGGCTGAGAAGTTGGACTTGCAGTTGAAGTACAATGAGCTTTTAGATACCCACAAGGAAACATGCAGACAGGTAAGTCATGTAGTGCCACTCTACCAGTCCATCTGTTTACATGGAATTTAGAAATTTCCCATGTTTATTAGGATTTGGTGTTACAACTTCCATGTACGTTTTCTTTACAAAAATACATGTCTCCACAGAAATATCAGATATGATCAAGAAGTGTTAGTAGTTATTTCATTTATTTGATGTACTCATTGCAATGATATGGTCCTTGCACTTCAGTACTGGGCATGTTTGGGAACTCCACCAGCTTGTGTAATGTTCACTTGTACTGAACTGGACAAGTTTGGATGTATTAATACCAATGTACATAAAAAAAAAATCCCCAGTATGATTCAGCCGAAACTGTTCTTTATGGCCATGTTTCTGTCTTCATGCCTGTTTATTGTTTTTTTTTTCAAAATTATCGTTAAGACTAAAAGATAGGTAGAGGGTGTGCCAAGGAATTGGCGTAGCAAGCTAGATGACAGTTAGCATCTTAAACTCGCAAAGTTCTATGCCTTAAAAAAAAGCTTCTGAGTTCTGAGCACACGATGACTTTCATCTGGACTGTCTTTCGTTTATGATTTCACAATTATGTTTTGAAGTCCAAGCGAAATCTACAAATGATTTCGCCATAAATGAAACTGGCATTTGATCAGTTAATCTCTGTCTCTCCTTGCAGCTGGAGGGACTTAAGAATATGAAGTACGGTGCACCCTGGAACTGAACGACGGGTTTTGACATTGTAAATGTGTCGTGAAGCATGTACTTTTACGCCTCTGTATGAAGCATTGCCGAGCTGTATAAAATCGAAACATCTCTTGCTAAATTCATCAACACCCTGATGTATTAATGTATCCCATTTTACTCCTCTTGATCCCTTGGGATATGAGAGCACCCAATCCAATCCAGATATCACCAAACACCGGTGCAGGATCAAAACTGTAGCAATTATGAGCACTATTGACTATTTGGAGCGCAGATGTTTCACTTTTACGCCTCTCATACAGCTGCCCCACGCGTTGTTGGCCTGTTCAAGCTCCTGCTCCGCTGCCCCCTTCATCACCTCCGATGAGCCATTTCCTCTGCTCTTGCCCTTCAACCACCCTCCTGGCCTCCTCCCTCATCTTATGCGGCTACCACGGCCTGCCGCCTCTTGACCTCTCCCTTCCCTATTGTCGTGCTGCTGGATTTTTGCACCATGTCTCCTAGTAGAACATGGCTCTATCTGCACCACCGCTACCTCACCGCCCACCACCTGCTTGCCAGCCCCCTCTTCCCTCCCAAGGTAATATGATACCCAAATTGGATCTGAAGTCAATATGACGCATAAATGTGAATCACTGTACAAACATATGTGTCACTCTGACTTTGTTTAGCGCAATTGACATGATTTGGAGCCATGCTGCCCTTTCTTTATCAAGATATATATCTTAGGTTTGGGTACTGTTCATGAGCATCAGCCAAATAAAAATATGGAGTTTGAGGTGAGGCATACTTATCTTGCCAAATGAATAGGCGAAGTGTTGAGTTTTCATAGCACAGGAGAAGGATTCAATGTTGAAATAACCTTATACATCCCAATCCCCTCAGAATCAGCAAAATAAACATGTTGGTCGTTTTGAGAGAAAGTGTAGCTTTCCCAATGGGGAAAGATCAATCGTTGAGTTTTCATAGAACACTAGCAAGATTTAGCAAGATTCCCCAATGGGGAAAGGCCTTTAGCACCCACTCTTCCCATAGGCCTTCTTTTTCTTTAGAACGTCCAACCTAAGAATGTAGCTGTTGAAGGTGCGACAAAAACTGATATATCTCCCACCCCACACCCCACCACCCAAAGAACGTAACCCTCCTAAATCTTATAGACCCCAATTCTTCTGTAGGTGGGATCATATGGTCCAAGGAACCCATAGACAAATGGGGACCAGCCACGTACAACCACATTAATTCCTCAATCACATGTTTGAGATGTGTATGTGTCACTTTATTTATAGTTCGTTGGGGAAAATGAGGCAAAGTTAGAGAAAATATGCATCTTTAGAAAGCTTTATGAAGTTGTCTTTCCAACAATTCATGATTTGGAGTTTTCTCTGAGGGATCATGGTGTTTTTTTTGAAAACTGTATAGGTTGTTAAAGATGACACGCGAGAGTTGCCCAAGGTGATGAGTATGTGGCTTATGTAATTTGGATGATTTCTTGCTGCCGCACGGGTTACCAGAGGTTTAGGAGGCTTGTGATGCAATTCAAACCAGGAAACAAAAGATATGAAATTTTGAAGTCGATCTAGATTCAGCTCGTAATAGCAAGACATGCCCATATTTTGTAATCTATAAAACATGCATAGGGAATCTTCTTCTTAGGTTGTGTGAGTACGTTTTGGAGAGTTTATTTTAAGCCCTTTCCCAATTGTCATGTGCTAGCCTGGGATTTGTTGTGCGTGCCTCACAATAAAGTTTTGAAATAGAGTCAGATTTAATTCGGTATATCCAGAAGGCCCAAGGCCATAAATCTCTCAAGCAGAATCAGTTTTGGACATGCGAGTACTCATTTGAAAGCTTACTTCAAGGCCCATGTGATGGTTCTAGTCATGGTCTCCATTTTGTTTTCGGCACGTCGTATGCATCATACACGAGAGACAAACAAGCTATATGTATGGGTTGTTTAAGCCGACATGAGAGAGTTGCCCAAGGTGATGAGTATGTGGCTTATGTGATTTGGATGATTTCCTGCTGCCGCATAGGTTACCAGAGGTTTAGGAGGCTTGTGATGCAATTCAAACTAGAAAACAAAAGATATGAAATTTTAAAGTTGACTTGGATTTAGCTTGTAACAATAAGACATGTCCATATTTCGTAATCCATAAAACTTGCATAGGGAATCCTCTTTTTAGGTTGTGTGACTAAGTTTTGGAGAGCTTATTTTAAGCCCTTTCCCAATTGTTATGTGCTAACTAGGGACTTGTTGTGTGTGCCTCACAATAAAGTTTTGAAATAGAGTCGGACTTAGATCTGTATATCCAGAAGGCCCAAGGCCATAAATCTCTCAAGAACCCGTTTTGGACATACGAGTACTCATTTGAAAGCTTACTTCAAACTCATATGATCTCAATTGCCATATCAATAGTTAGGTTTCCTGCTTTCATGTCCGTGTATTCTTTAGACTTGCATCTCTTGTTTTACAAGTTGTAGAGTCTCTATATAATACCAATGTCACACCCATGTAACTCAAACTTTGATTAAAACATGCGTGTTCCCGTCGTGGGGCACTAGGGTCGAATTCCTTGCTAACGAGTTTGTGAATTCTTGTTAAGAACCACCCTCTACAAGCCATTTATGGCTTGTTTATGTATCGTGAACCGGAACTTCAAACTCTTGGGTCGCACATACCTATAGATTGGTTGGTGAATTTGTACCGATTGCATCTGCTAGTTCATATTGCGATTTAGCCTCCTCCTTGATTTGCGTCTTGTGAGCCAAGAATACTACTGCAGCTGCTATTTTCCAGCGTGAAAGATGGAACAACGCCGCTAGTAGTTTTGTATGGATGGTTCACGCTCATGCACGAGTTCATGTTTTCATGAATAGCCAATAATCATGACACCCTTCAAATAGGTGTACTAAAAATTGCGTCAAATAAAAGGTTGTTCCGAAGTTTCATCCCTTGGTTCTGACTCCTCAGCTCACATTTACAGTGTTGTGAAATGTATATATCTAAAGTACTACTTTTCAACCCGAACATGCTCATAAAAAATAACAATATTTTCATATAAATGTTTTATCCCATGTACATACAGTTTTTGATAAAAATTAAATACATTTTTGCACTTGAAGATAATGGTGCTATTATTTGAGGGGTTAATTGGTTGGATTAGCTATGGCGTACACGTGATTGATAAATCTATTTATTTCTATCCACCCGTAAATGAATTAAACCCTCCGGTCATAAATACATTTCATTTCAGAAAATATTTGATCAGAATTTTAAAACTTTGACTAACAATAGCTTTTAAAATATTTAGTTTAAAAACCTTAAATTCAGATGTGTAGATTTGTGTTGAAAAAATACTTTCATAATATTACAAATTTAATAGATTTTATAAATATAATTAATAAAAAATAGTAGTTAAAGCTATATATTAAAAATCGTATCTCATCTAAATCTATATGTATTTATAACGTGAGGGAGTAGTAATTCCAATTCGCCATTCCTTTTTTTAAAACTCAACTCTTCCTGGAAGAAAATACAAGGAGGTGCTTTAAGATCCGCGCTGGGTGATCCAGAATCTTCCCCAGTACGGAGCGCCCGAACCCTAAATGTATTTTTACAGTTTGCCCCCTCGAACTCCTCCGCCTCTCGCAATGCCGCCCCTCTTCGCCTCCGCTACCGCCACCCGCTTCGCCGCCCACTGGGTCGCCGACGCCCTCGCCGGCGACGAGGCCCTCGACTTCTCCGTCCTCAAGGGTAAGCCGTAAGCCTCCAAACCCTAACCGCCTCCACGCCTTAGCTTTTCTCACCTAGGGTGGTGGTTGCCTGATTCTGATTGGTGCTTTGCAGCGCTGGTGGGCGCCTCGCCGGAGTGCCTCGCGGGCGCCCCGGAGGCCACGCGGGAGAGGGTGGCGCTACGGTGCCTGCAGGAGGTCGCCTCCGCCGCCGCCGCCTCCGAGGGCGATGCCGCGGCGACGGCTGGGGTGCTTAGGCTTGACGCCGCCCGCTCCTGCGAGGATTTGCTGCTTGAGCTCATCGGAGAGGTGCTTGCGACGGTATGCAATTTAGAGGTTCGGATTCCCCTTTCCATTTTTCCGAATCGTTGTGCAGGTTTTGTGAGGAAGAATGCTTGCATTTGCTTCTGTTAATGTGGATAGGTGGATCATGTCACTTGGAAACATTTCATTCAAGGATTGGTGGGCATTTATTGGTAGCCTTTTGGTTCCTGTATCGGTGTCGTGTAGGATTGATCACCGGTAGTGTGGTAGTAATAGAGCCTCCCGTGAGGGAGCAAGGAAATATCCTGAAACTAGCAAATGCGGGTTTTGGCGATTTGTAATTCTGGACAATGTATCTGATTGCTATCCTACCTTGCTACGCGATGCCACTGTCACAATGTGTTGAAACTCAGAAAACAAAGGAAAACAAATTGAGATTGGATTTTCATCACGTGATAGAGACTGGGAGTTGGTTTTCCAACATTTGGCTAGATATGCATTTTCAGATAAATCTATTGTGTTCTTGTGTGCTGAGCTCTGGCGTAACTCTGCTTTGAACCTTAGCAGATCACTGATTCACTATTCTAATTTGACATTGCTAGGCTAGGCTGGACCCTGTTATTAATCTGAGCTGATGTATTCTGGTGATATGCTCCGTGATACTTCCCTTAACTGATTCAATAAAAAAAAATCCCTTTGCTACTTCCTCCTGTTAAGACCTGCCAATTGTTTGGTACCTTAATACCAATTATTCTAGAAAGGTTATGAATGTCATGAAATATTCTTCTATTGCTCTGCTGCAAGTATGATTCTGAAATTTCAAAAGTTTACCTGCATCTCCTTAAGATAGACTGTTTCAGTGGTCTAATTCTTGCAGAAAGCCAGGGGTACCATCTTTGCTGTCATTCATCACATAAGCACCCATGTACATCTAGTGTGAAAACTTCCTTATTATGTGTGGAGCCTACTGCTTATTGGTGCTTCTATGTGCTTAAGTTGACCTGACTTTTCACATTGTGAAAAAAAATCATGTAATTTTAGTTTATCTAATCTTTTGACAATAAGACATGTTGCAGTTTGATTGTTATCAAATATCAGGCCCTTCCCAGTTTCTAGATGATTTGAGGTTAGTGTTACATTAGTGTAAGTTTTGCAGGTCAGAAGTTCGGGAAATTTGGAGAAGGATATGCTTCCGCCATTCAGTCAAGACATCAAGAACATTATATGTATCAAGAAACCTACATTACCAGAAACTTCATTTGAGTTGGTAAGTTAAAGAGTTATTGTAAAAATTAGAAATGGAACAAGATTATATTAAACTTCTTGTTTTCTCTTCAGCTCAAAGAAGTTGACCCAGAGATCACATCTATGGGCCCATCATCCCAATTGGAGCAGAATGGCACCAACCAATGTGACCATGATCAGTCCTTGTTCAGCAGCCACGATCATGTAAATATAAAGAAGCCTAGATTCCCTACAGACAATGCTGGGTTTCAGCAAGAGACTTCAGAAGATTTGGTCGATGAAACAGAAACAAGAAACCTCCAAAAGGATCCAATTGCACCAACATCTGTGCACCAACCATGTACATCTGACAGTAGGTCCTACGATTGTCTGCAAGAAGATATAGGTGCTGTTGGTTTAGGTGCCAGTTCTCCAGAAAAGAGTCTTATTGCGGAGGGGAACATGCCAGTTGGATCTGTGCATGCTTCAGCTAGCTGCGATACAGCTCTGCAGGCAAGCATTACTGAACCCCTGTCCAAGCAGGATACGGAGGATCATGCTACCATGGTTCAACCACAATCTCATAGAGAAAAATCTCCAAATCCACCTCACCATATCGATGGAGAGAGGCCACATGATGGTGGCGCCAGTGATCAGTCATCAAAGGATCCCAGCCATGAATGGCTGAGCATGCATGCTACAGTAGCTCCAGCTTTTGACAGAAGCAGTGATGCCTTACCAGCAAATGCATCTGAACCTGGGCACTTGCCTGAGTTCATTGCTGCACAGGATACAACCATGATTTCGCAACCTCACAGCAGAAAAACTGATCTGAGTGCTCTGCAACATGAAAGTGGTGAGAAAGTAAATCAAGATCTGGATGATGTCAGTGCAAGTATTCAGCCAGTGAAAAAGGATCATGTTCATGAGGAGGTGACTCTGCAAGCAGCTAGCGCTTTACCTTCTGTAAGCTGCAATGGTGCTATACAAGGGGGTAAATCTGAAACCAACCATCTGCCAGGGAATGCTACAGAGCATAATATGGTGTTTGAAGAGCAGAATGGTGACAAGTCTCATCTAGAAGTGAGTGGTGCTGACAAAGTTAATCAAGCTCTACATGATGATGCCAGTATCTTGGAAAAGGATACAGTCCATGTTGGGCTGAATGTGCAAACTGTTCCAATGTCTCAAAACTGCAATATAGCCCTACATGGTAAAATTTCAGAAGCCAATTATTTATCTGAGCAGAATACTGGAAAGAACAGAACTGACGTTCAGAAATGTAATAGCAGTAATTCTGTTCCAAACTCTGCTCAGGATGGAGATGGAAAAATTGCAACAAAGACATCAAACAAGAAAAATCTTGGGGATACTTTTGCGGAAATATCACATGTCCCTTCCTCAGATGATAGTTTATGTGACACTGCTGCTGCTGGTCTTCTGTTGATGATTAACAAAATGGCATTCTCGCCCGAGGATCAAGACGCCAAGGATTCCCTTGGGGGTATGTCGCAACAAGATTTGTGCATAAAATGTGGTAAAGATGGTCAGCTGCGGAAATGTAGTGGCTGCTTGTTAGCCGCTCATGATGATTGTTTCAGTTCATCAGTGGCATTTGTAGAGACCGACCTGTTCTACTGCCCAGTATGCTTCTATGCGAAAGCCACTGAAGCATATCAAAAAGCAAAGAAAACATATTGCGAAGCTAGAAAGAACCTTGCTGCTTTCCTTGGCACACCGCATTTGGTCAGACAACATGATGAGCAACTAACTGGAGTTCTGCCAAGAGCTGCCAACGGAGAGGGTCATTTGAATTGGTGTGATCCATCAATGAGAAAAAATATCCATCAAAATGAAGCAGATAACCTTGCTCATCGTGATGAAGAGCCTGATCAGCAGAGGAAGAAGCAGAAAATAAATGCTACAGATAGTGGTCATCCTAAGGAGGTAGTCACTGAGAAAGCGTCCCCTTCTCAGAGTGCTGATGTTGCACCCATGAATAAACATTCTGTACTTCAGAGCAATAGTAGCAAACGAGTTCAGGATGCAGAGAAACAGCAGCAAGTGGAAAGCAAAGAAGCTGGTAGTGGCAATTCATCCCATGAAACAAGAGGTTTATCTCAGAACAGATGTGGTCCTTCTGCAAATCAGGAAGTTGAGGCTGACAAGGAGGACGATCATACAAATTCTCACCAACCTGATGATTCTGATGAAATAGAAGCTACATCTTCAAATAACTCCTCAGGCAAGCGATCCTCACCCCTTTGGCGTAACATGAGGCACAGCAAAGCAGGATTACAAGAAAAGGATACAGTGGTATCAAGTAATTCTAGAAAAACTATCACGCAGCAGGACCAACACATACCTTCTCCATCGAGGAAAAGAAATTATGCATATCCACACAAGCGTTAGTAAGTGTTAGAGTGGAGTTTCATTACCAGTTAATTTCCTAACTTTGTTCTCACTTACTGTGTTCATATAGCCAAAAACCTGGTTAATGTAGTTTCTTTGGACTACTAAACATAAATGAGGTATGCAGTTTATATAGAATCGAATGATATCGAGAGTTCTAGTTTAGATATGCAATACATGAAGCTCTATCATGGATGTCGGTTGGATGGCATGTAGTGAGTCCCAATGTTATCTTATTTTCTTTTTTCTTTTTATGATATTGCTCTTTTGTTCTTGCTCATAGTTTCTATTATTTTATGAGCACAATATCATGGATAACATGGTGCCAATCAGCTCTGAGATGGTTTGAACTTTAAAGGTTTTAGGTCTTCTGAGAGAACATTAAATTGTCATGACAATGATGATGATGATATGATCGAAAGACATCCTTGTTTTTCACACATAACTTTGTTGCATGAGGAGCTGACTTTGTTATGATTACGCAAGTTTGAATGGGCACAGATGGTATTACCCTCTGTTGTGTGTAGATATAAAATGATGTAGATATAAAAAAGGACACTGAATCATAATATTTGAGCCAGCATTCTTTCAGAGTACTAGACTACTAGTGTTTATTTGCGTATATTCAGATGCTCCATTTATTGTGGAAAAAATCATTTCTCAAAATGTACCATTTTATGGTGCCTGCCTTTGGTATTCCAAGAACTGAGCACATCTATCTTGCAGTTCCAATCCTGTTGCACCAACTGGAAGGCGCTCCAAGCTCTGTTGGACGGAAGAAGAAGAAGCAGCGTTGAGGGTAATCATACTTTCGGTTGATGATTTTAATTTCTGAACTCTTGCACCATCTTCAGCTGGGTATTGCCAGGCTAGTTGTGTATACGATTTGTGTAGTCTCTTGGCCTGTATATTTATACTTTTCACTGTGCTGATCCAGGAAGCAATGGCAAAATTCACCCCACAGGACGATGGGCCAATTCCATGGGTTCAGATACTAGAATGCGGCAGGGATGTGTTTCACAGGACACGCCTCCCATGTGACTTGAGGGTCAAGTGGAGGAATATGAAGAAGAAAGCGTGCCCTTGATGCTGACAATCTCACATATAATGCAGCCATTGTGTCATGTTAGTCTAACCCTTTCTTCACCCCTTTGAGCCCATCCGTTGTCATTCCCCATGGAATTATGTAAATAGTATGTGCTAACTACTCGCTGCAAGTAGGAATGGAAAATTCCTTATGAGTGAAATATGTAGCATGAATCATCTGTCAACTATGGGGGCTCCATTTGTGTTGTGGAGGTGGTAGAGATATGTAAAGAAACTGTGCACAGTTGCGCAAGTAGCTTACAGGTACTTTTGGTCCCATGTCACACTCTTCCGAAATTGGCAGGTTATTGTAAAAAGAAAACAAAAGAAATGTTTATCCTTGGCTGATGTGCACTGCCACTACCCCCTTCATGATTTAACCCTTGTTCTTTAAAATTAGAGAAGCTTTGTTGTTTCCTTGGCAATATCTGCATTGTTCAATTTAAAGGAAGAGATGAAATTGCTAGTTTCTTTGCAGTGAAGGGTAGGAGGCTTCAGGCGGATGGGCAAATGGTTCATGCAGACTATATGGTGCAATCCGCACAAAAAGATGAGGCATTTCTCGCACAGGTGAGTCAAGTTTGTCACTTTTGGAGGGACATTTAGATTGATTATCAGAAGTTTTAGAAACTTAGCTGAGATATTCAGCATAGATAAATGCATACAAACAAAGGGTCCAAAATTGGACGCAGCCCAAATTGTTACTGCATATATATTGTTACATATACCATGAATAATCCAAGATCGACGGGCAACTAATGATTTCTGTGTTGGCTAAGACTTCAGACTCAATACCACCTAAAAGATTTGTTCAGTTAATTAATGTTCTAACAAATTGGTTCCAATGACAAAATAGTGCTGGGAGGAATGCTTTGTTTAGGGACAATTTGAATGAAAATGGGATTACTACAGGGCTAGTTTGTTTAAAGACAACCTAACAGATTTTAGGCATCAACTACCAGCAAGATTTTAGCGCAGATTGGTGGTTCGTGCTTAAAATATGTTAGGTTCTCTCTACAGAAAGTAGTCATGTATCAGATAGAACATGCATGCACTTTCACTATTAATATATCTATACAAATATATTATATCAAATAGAAAGATTATGTATTATGAAAATATAGTATATCTGATAGTCGTGTATCAGATAGAACATGCATGGCACTTAATAGTACGGTATTCATATCCTCAAATTCAAATAGAAAATCTATATTAATAGGAATATCCTCATGCTTTTCTTCACCTAAAAAGATATCAACATCAAAGTTATTTCGTCATTAGGACTATTCACCTGATCATGACTTATTAAGCATATTAGTCCATATCATGTATAAAGGTGATATGCCTAGTGACAATCATATGGATAATTGTATCACACGTCTATGTTCATTTACTACTAAATAATATGTTATTTCAAAAATGACTATCGTTTATTTTGATTGGCAAGTATTTGACTTGTTCATGAAACTTTTTGTTTATATCATGATGTTATTCTTAGACGATCTCTGATCGCATTTCATTGTGATGATACATAAAACCAGCATATGTATTAATTGATGATTATGTTTTATGGATCATAGGTATAGAGATACCAGATCAATAATATGGACATTTATGTTAGAACATGATGTTGGATAGATCCACCTTAAGATATTGCTGGGATTATTATTTATAATGTATTATCAGTTGTTATCTCAAATGGTGTACCTGCAGGATACTTAGACATGAGATCGTCATTGGTTCCCAGAATATGTAGTGGTATACTTTGAGGCTGTCAAACGCTATTCTGTAATTGGGTAGTCATAAAGGTAGTTTTCGGGTTTGTCATGAAACATGTCGTGGGGTGTGAGCGATCAAAATTGAATTTGCCCTTGCTTAATAACTAGAGAGATATCTCTGAACCCATCGAGGTGGATTGAGAAAGTGCATGGTCATGCCAATATGATTAAATTGTTAATCATGATTAATCCACTACTTATTCGAGTGAATGGTCGAGCTATCACAATAGTGGCACGTATCTCGCTTTGAGCTTGAATAGTATCGTGAGACGAAAGGATCGGTGCATGTGTATATCAAGATTCAACCGATATGATCTTTTATGTATACTCGGGAGTTAACATGTCCTCCTAGAGACTGCTATTGATTTCGGTTTGAAAATAGTTTCCGAGTCGTAGCCGTTTGTACATGAACCTAATGGGTCACGCACTTAATGGGTTGGAATGAAACATGCGAATTGGATTCGTATATGAATTTTGATTGGATTGTGATCCATGAGAAGTTAGAGTCCTAAAGGGCTTCCAACGTGAGAGTCTATTGGCGAGCTCTATATAAGGAGAGGCGTAGGTAAGGTGTGCTGAGATTGAGCCACTCCGAAACCCTAACCGCAACCTTCCACATGATCTTCCAAAACTCTAGCCACGCATGCGGTGCTAGCACATCGGCGCTTGGTGTTTCTGCCCAGTACGTGTGGATACCATAGAGGCGTTGCTGCTATTGTGGCGTTGATCTTTTTGGCGAGTTGAACGTGACATGCTTGGAGTTGGTCTAGGAGCACGACCACCTGCTCGGAGTTGGTCGAGAAGCACGATCACTTGCTCGGAGTTAGTTGAGGAGTGTGACCACTTGCACGGAGTTGGTCGCGGATCTGATCGAGAAACTGCTCGAGGAGTTTGATGCGCACGACGTTGGATTGGTCTACTCTAACTCTTCTTTCGCTGCACCGCGCGTCGAGCGGTAACGATCTATGATCTCATACTAGTATGATTTCCCGGGTGAATACAGTAGAAATTTTTTGTTTTAGTCTAGCGTAGCTTGCCCGTTTCCCAACGTATACTTTTGCCTTGAGCAATATCTACTTTGGATTTTGGCTAGATGTTCATCAACTCATGAATATTCTATATTAACAAACTTTATGTCCTTCAACGTATTAAGTCCAATTTTTGCTTTTCACTCCATGTCTTCTTACATTCTTCATATGATTGATGTGAATCGTTCATAGCTTCACATGGCCCCGCACGATCCATTGGCGTAAAACCTTCACTCGCCCTTCACCGTCGCATTAGTCCTTCAGCGTCAAGCCTTTTGCTTTTCCTTCATCACCGGATGGTCCATCGCAATCGAGTATTGCTTGTCCTTCACCGTCTTGTCATAGAAAATCATTTTGTATCCGGTATCTTCAATTTTTTTTACTTTGTCATTTTAATCATCATTCGATCTCCGAAAGCTTAATGAAGCTTTCTTTATAGATTTCTATGCACTAAGCGTGGAAGATTTCTTTTTCACATCATCTTCATATGGTTCACCACCAAGGCACGGACCACAAGCATCAAGTATATAAATTGTCCATTAAACTTGTCTTGATCTTGCTCTTTCAATTTGACATATTGAATATCTTAATTCAACTCATACATTCTTATGAAATCGAACCCCAACTCAATTTTAAGCATAAAACATATATGTTAGTTCATAAAACACAATTAGCAATCTCATACTTTTAGTTATTTAATCTCCACAAATAACTTTGTTTTCATGTTTCTTGTCAATCTTCTTGAGCTTCTCCTTTTATCTCACGAGCATTAACCTTCCCACGGATATTTCGATGCATTTCTTTAATCTCACGGTATTTCTCAATGAATCCATGTTTTATCATTTATGCATCTCCTATGGATCAATCTACTAATAATTCTCAATATAATTGTTACTCTATGGGTATTATCATTAATCATCAAAACTACACTTAGGGGCTAGATGCATTTTCAGTATCTTGGTCATGGTACTACGTCATCGGACCTTCGTTGTCACCCATACTCGGGAGAGACCCCGTCAGAGCGCAGATGGCTGACAACTTGTCCTTTATCGTCGAGATCAAGAATGAGTAGCAATGTTGGTTGGAAAAGAGAATTAGAGCAAAAAGAGATAAAAATGAAAGGTAATGTAAATTATATTTGATCGATTGGATGATTTTCAATCAGTCATGAACCTCTTATATTTAAAGGGTGGCATATCTTAGTCATAAAATATCATGACTCTTAACTCAAACCGAACAAAACTTATAGATGTAATTCAGTTATATCATTTGATCTTCAAACTTTCTATAATTAACATATCTTTCCTATTCGACCACATAAACTCTCATACATCTACATGAGTATCCTTTAGTACAGTTTAACCTTCTTGGATTTAACTATCTACTTGATTCAAAAATCTGTTCGTGTACCGCCTGCTCGGTCTGACCACCTACTTAGAGACCAATTGCTATATGTGTCAATGTGCTCGAATCCTTCCAATCCTTCTACGTGCTCAGAGACCAGCTGCTCAGTCCAACTATGTGCTCGAATTTGACTAGTCAATGTTGACTCAACCAGCTTCCCAGTTTGACCACTCCTCAGAGACCATATGCTTAAATTCGACCAATCACTGCTCGGTTTGTCACCTGCTTGGAAACCATGTGCTTGAAAATCACCTGGTCGGGGATAACCATAGCTGAAGATCACCTGGTCGGGGATAACTATAGTCGAATATCACCTAGTCAAAGACCACGTGCTCGGTTCGACCACTTTCACGCATTTGAACAGATCCAACAATATCCTATTAACCCATATGTCAAATTTTATCATCAACACGTGAAAATGAGTGTAAGAAGATATGCTAGTCTGGACGAGCCGATCATTAGCCCGCTAATATTTTGGCGGAGGATGTCACCGTCACCGTTTTGCTGGCTTATGGGTGTAAAAATGAGTGTAAGAGCCATGGACGAGCCAAAGCATTGGTGTTGATGCAAACACCTACACATGCACTTAGTCAATGCCATTTTTTTAATCGGATCCTCTGGCTTGAAGAAGGGAAGTCACTGGTGAACAGTATTTTCTGTGAGATGGTGAACGGTATTGTATCAGAACTGTAGCGATCGATCTTGTTCGTTTATTTTCAATCCAACGGTTCGCAGAGGGGTATAGTCACGGGTACCGTTTACCCGTGACTTCACTCTCTCAAATCAGAGGATCTCAGTCCATTTTTTTAGGATGACTTTGGGCGTCCATCCAAACGTGCCCCTATTTCGTATCCTTTTTGCTTGAACTGCCTAGGCCTGTCAGCCCGTGGCTTTTGTTATCTGTTTCTTCCCTTTTTGTTTCTACTTTTGCCTTCGCAACTTCACTAGTTACAGACACTAGGATTCCTTGAGCATCATTATTGTTCTTTGCAGCAGTGCACCAGCAATATCGGTTAGTTTGAGGTCTTGGAACATAGCTCTATTTGCTAAGATGGCATCATCTTGCTTATTACGTACACTGCTGCTCTATCTTGTTTTTGAAATGAAACAGTGCTCTCTGTCATGCCGCGGCGTCCTGCCCATTACCAACATCTGGACCCAGCTTGCGGTTTTTGCACTCAGCATGGAAGGCTGGGGTTTGCGCAGCAAAACATTGCAGCAGCAGCGAAATTGCCGTAGGGGAATCACCGTGACATGGGTGATTGGAGTTACTGTGCAGTCATACGACCCGTCATTACTGTACAGTTATATGACCCGTTATTAATGTGTGTTATAGGAATAAATTAGTAATTTATTATTTTTATTATGATGTTCCTCAATAAAATATATATCTATCTAAATCAAATAATGTGGGTCAGGCTGATAAATAGTCAAATTTAGCGGAGCTGATTTGCCTCAACTATGATAATTAACACTATGATAACATCACGTATGATGATTTAAGTCTAAAATAAAAAATCATTAGCAAAAGTCTTACAAAGTATGAGGTGGCCACTGCAGTCTGCACACAACGGTCAATGCGGGTGCGGCGGTTCCCCGTTTTCTCTCTCCACACGCGACGCGCGCGGGGAGACTCCGCCGTCCAACCTTTTTTCCTCTCATCTTCCCTCGATGGGAAAACAAAGCTACGCCGAGTCGCCGACAGAGACAAGTGGGGCGGCGTCTCTTCTCTTGTCGCTCTCCAACCAGTCGTTTAATTCTAAGGCTCAAGTTGGGTACTTTAATTTCCAAATCAAACAGACTTTAGCAGTAGAATGAGCAAGGAATATGCCGATGAACCACGCCTTGTGCTATCTGCCTATCTACAGCGACGCCGATGCCTGCGCTGCACGTATTTCTATTTCCTGCTGCTCCTTTTTTTGTTTTCGCTTGGACTACCGGCCAAGTATCAACAACTGGAACAAATGCCGTGCAGGACACAGGACAAGCAAAGTAGAGTATAATCTTTCTTTCTTTCTTTTTTCTTTCTTTCCTGGTAAACTATCCTGCTACGTACGCTTGCATGCTTTCGGCTCAATACAACTCACCGTTGGTCACGGGTATCCAATGCGTAGTGTCTGATATTTTTAAGTTTTGGATCGACTCAGTGACAAAAAAAACAGAACTTATATTCTAGTCACGGATGAACAGTAACAAAGCAGGATTGAAACAGGAGTTGAAAATTGTTCACCGCCGGCTGCAACTCCCAGCCGCGGAACATGGGCTCAGATCATATCTAAACATATTTCTTTTATTTCGTTTCCTTCTCGATTTTTTTCTTCGTTTTCATTTTCTTTATTTTCTCTCATCTCCAACCGCTTTCTTTCGAGAGGAATCACGAAAGAAAAGAAAGGAGAATACTATCCTGAAGAGAATGATTCTAAAAATTTCATTTAAAGGGAAATATAAAAAAAAATAGTTGAAACGTTGAAAGGAACGAAATTTCTTCACGACAGGGTTTTCGTCCCCGAAAAAAAATCGTTGGACGTAGCCTCAGGTTCACATGGAACACGTAAGAAATTCAGGGCTGTGCTCAGCTCAGCTGCCAGCAGATTCTGCGACTGCGATTTTTTCCGTCAAAACACAGGCAGCACCAGCACGAAAAACGCGTCCCAGAAAAATAAACGAAAAGGTAGCCGAGAAAAACGAAAAAGGAAATCTGAGGAGCGATGCATGGAGACAGCTCCTGCTCCGCGATATTTGGGTGGAGTTGGCGCCGCCCCGAAATCCCCAGGCCCAAGATTTGCTGCGTGACGTGCGGCGGCGCCCCCCAAATCTCGCTTCTCTTTCTTGGCCAGCAACTGGATCCGATTTGATTTCACCCTACGCCACAGGGAAGAACGGAAGAGGTTAATATGATCTAACTCTCACAAAACAATTTAGATAAAAATATGATATATATAATGAGAAACAAAAAATAAATTGTATTGTACGCAGAAATTTTTTTGAACTAAATTATAGGATCCGCTACACCATAAAACTATCCAAATTTTTTCACCCCTAACCACAGGAAGAACGGAAGAAGCACCCTTGTTCGTCTAGAGCGCCTCAACACGGGGATTTCTTGTTTCTTCTCACGTTGGACTGCCGAGAAGAGCGCGTATGAAATTCCTGGGAATTCACACAAAATCCCAAATTCAGCTAGGGAAATGGTTTTTCTTCCTTCCTGTAGGCTGTAGACTTCAGTTTGAATCCCAAATTGTTTGGAACGAGAAAAAAAAATCACATTTAAATTTGGATGGAAACCAGACGATGTATGCATGTGAAAGAGATCATCTGAGCTGGCGTAACTTCATGTAATTACGTGAAAGGAACCGCTTCCGTATGCATGACATCACACAAAATCCCATGAATAAATCAAACTAATCGAAACACAGCCACAGCCATTACAAGAGGTCAAGAACCGATCAGAGAAAAACGAAAAGAAAAAAATGCATGATAAATTCACTGTGGCTTGCGACTTGCAAGTTCACCAGTTCATTCGTCCAATTTTTCCTTCGCGGAAACCAAATAAAAACGCAAAAGATAGCATCGCATCTCCTCCATGAATCACATCATCTGGCCCCGGATCACACTAGCCTAGAAGACGGTGTAGAGGATGATCTCCGAGGCGTCGAACCCCTGCCCCTGCAGCTGCCGCTTCGCCACGGCCGCGGTGGCCTCGCCCTTGCGGTCGCCGGCGGGCGGGTGGTAGTACAAGCGCGCGGTCTGCGGGCAGTGGGAGTGGAACCGCGCCACGATGCGCACCCCCATGTCCAGCAGCTCCACGTACTTGCCCATCTCCTCCTCGTCCCTGCAAATCTCCCCTGCCCGAGAGGATTAACCGAGGCGGGTGCGAGCGGCGAGAGAGAGAGAGAAGGTTCCGCGGTCGGTTGGAGAAGCTGTAGAGGACGGATGGGGCGGGCGCTAGAGCCTTGAGGTGGTTGCTTCGTGGAAGGAGGTGTCCCAAGAACAGGGCGCGGCCATGGGAGGGCGGAGGAGAGGGTTGCTCATGCTCGGGAAGACGAGGGGGAATCGGAGGGGTGTTTATAGTAGGAGGGCTGTAGGGGGACGCGGTTCCTCT
The DNA here is from genome assembly GCF_958298935.1 of Phragmites australis. Taxonomy (NCBI): domain Eukaryota; kingdom Viridiplantae; phylum Streptophyta; class Magnoliopsida; order Poales; family Poaceae; genus Phragmites; species Phragmites australis. Next base: position 26,064,333 of record NC_084935.1, on the reverse strand, counting down.
AATGTGGGGGCGATTGTTACGGTGCCGACGTTAATGGTGCAGTTACATTAAAAATCTTTCTATAGGAGTAAAGAGATAATTAATTTTTGAGCTGGAGATTTTGATTCTTATTAGTAGAACTCTTTTGACATGAGAAAAGTGATTCTTTACAATAAACTCTATAAAAAAATAATTCTACGTGAGAAATAAATCAGAAAAAACTACTTTTTTTTTCAACTTACAATATCACTTCATTTTAAGAAATTACTCCTATAAATTTCACTGTAAAAACTAAAACTATTATTTAACAGATCAATAAGCTGATATATGAGCTCTACAAAACAGATCATTTACTTTTTTTTTTAGAGAGATTTGATTTCTCTTGCGTTGGGTCTAGGTTGGCGATAGGTAGATTCTACGCGGTGAAAGGTAAAAAGTTTGATTTGTATAATTAATTATTATTATTTAAAATTAAGTGATATAATTTAGTTAATTATTTTTATCCTATTTGTCCTTGTTCTTTTAAAAAATAAAATTAAATCATCATATTTATCTAAACAAACAAACAATTTAAATAACCATGTAAAAAACGTAGATATTCAAAAACCCATCGAGCCTTGTCCATCCAACCCAACCTAGTACACTCGTGACCTTCGAAAAAATAATAATGATAAATAGTACCACTTGCGATTTTTTTTAGACGGTTCTGCTTGTGACTGGCCCTCCTCGCATTTTGAAGGAACGGTGCCTGGGCGGCGCGTGGGTCCGCGAAATATCCCGCGCCTGGGGTTCCGTTCACACGCACGGCGTTCGTCGACGTGGCGGCGCCCTCTCTTGTAGATTGGTCTTCTCATCTGGGCCGTCCAGCCCTCAACGGCCGGCCTCCCGTCCGTCCATCTGCGAGTTGGGCAAGTGCGAATGCGACAGCGACAGCAGTGGACTTTCAGAGCTCTCTGACTTTTGTTCTCGTCGTGGGAGCTGCTGTTAGTACTAATCAAGTACACTAATGTACGCATCGTGCACCTACCGGCCGATGCTAATGTCATTGTTTGAAAACAAGAGCGATGACACCTTCTAGAAGGCTACAATTGATGTTTATTCTTCCTCTCTTTCTCTGATTCTTTTTTGCTAAGTGTTTCAAAGTCCCAAGATTATATTGCATTCTTTCTTTTTAATCATTTGTTTTGAAGTCCTCCAAGCTTTTGTTATCTCTCGCTTTCGCTATTTGAGCCTTGTCCTAGCTACATTCGTGTTTAGCCTAGCTTATCTATACTCTTGCCGTTTCCCTTTCCCTTCCGGCTCATGGTCCTTCGGTTCCCCGCTGGCGTCGCCACCTCCAATCTCTTCGCTGTCCCCTCCTTCCTGTTCAGGGCTGTCGCCATGCTCCATGTTTCCCTCACCATCTCCTTTCCCAATTACTAGTCACCCACTTGTCATCTTGCTCACCGAGTTTGCCTTGCCTCCTATTAACTTTGAAACATTTGGTTTGTATTCTTGAATCTTTTGATTAAAATGGGTGGAACTTTTTAATATAATTGCTGGAACATTTGAATAGTAGGTATGAGGGCTTGTCTCCACGAAGAGGCTCGCTATCGTTCGACGCATGAGGGGCAGGAAGGCAGGAGCGGCGTTGGGTTGAGGGGCTTGGGCTATTGAAAAATAATTTTATAAGACCTGGTCTCATGTATTTGGAGATTAGACATAATTCATAGCGTTGCATGTGATAATTTATTTTATTTCTTATTTTATCATATATGATTTTTTATTTTTATTATAAATTTTATGATAATTTTACCACGTGTCACGCTATAAATTGGATCCAGATCCTAATGCTCGAGGGATCATTTTCCGGGGCTGTCCGACCTTGGGCCAACGTGGGCCGACTGCGTGCTTGCGGGTGGGCTAACGAACCCAGTACGCGAAGCATAACAGGCCAGCAACATGAGGGTCGGCCTGGTTGGGCTGTTCAGCTGTTGGGCCTTAAAGCGGCCGAGCTGGCTGGCTGGTGCTCCTCTCTTCTTTTCTTTTCCTTTTTCCAATTTCTAGTTTCAAATTTTAACACATTTTCAAACTCGAAATGTAAGTGAAACCCCAATTTGGTCAACATTATGTATGCGAGGTTAGGAATTTAAGTGGGTATCTAATATGTAATTTTAGATTAACACTTAGTTTATTTTTTAAAATTTAATTGAGTGGTATGAATCTTTAGTTTATTTTAAGTTTTGGATAGACCTAAAGACTTATAAAATACAGAACTTACATCCTACACAGTAGCATCAAGTTAATGACCGCTCGATCCTCCAGAATGCATCACAAAGTATATATGGCACGATATTGGCAGCAAGCGTCACAAATACCATTCATAGCCACATGAATTCCAACAAAAAACAAGTCAGATATGCACTTGAATTCATACATCACAATCGCAGGGAGATAAATATATAGCAACGATATCCGGTATTGTATTTACAACGATGTACGGTCTTGCATGCACGGCCGGCCAACGGTCCTATTTAGCACTTTTTTTTTCTCAAAAGTCATAAGCTATGCTAAATAAGTTGAGTTTATATTGACTTTTGAAAAACTGATAAGCTGATTTCTGATAAAATAAACTAAAAACTAATAAGTTGATTGAGAATGATTTCTTAAAAGACTGTGTGCTAGAAGTCTAAAGATTAAACTTATAAACTAATAACTTTTCTCAAAAATCATAAACACTTTTTAGTAAAAATCCATAAATTTCAAATGTATCCAACAGAGCCATAATTAAAACTCGACCCGAGTGGTCCACGCAGATGTTCGGCGACATCTATCCGAAACCAAACCAAACCGACGATGATGACAACGACGGCTGCTACCACACCACGAGCCAGCACCTGGTGCTGGCCTGGCCCCTTACTGATAACCGCCCTGGCCCCTTACTGATAACCGCCATGGCGGCCACCGCTCGAATCTTGATGCACACATGCCCCGATCTGAGGCAGTTGGCTGCGCGGAAGCCCAAAAGGAAATCCGAATGGTTTGAGGTGAGCTTTCACGCTAGTTGATGTGATCGGGGGCTGGGCCCTCATCCGGGCCTCTCGTCTTCCAGCAGATGGTAACTAGTCCTTATGCACATGAAATTGGAGCACACCCCTTCTCCATTCCAAGCAGCCACCACCAATCTCCGAAATTCGAGCACCGCTTGGCCTAAACCGATCAAATTTGTCGCTCTTCAAGCCTCTTCGCACGATTTTGCTTCCAAAACACTAGCTCAATTCGAGCGAAATTGGATAATGTTGGCAAAAAGCATGGGAAAATTCTCTTAGTCTTGCTAAAGCGTGACGAAGATTTTGATCGCGTAATCTTAGATGTGTTTAGAAAAAGTTTATGGGGCAAATGATGGCAACCTTGTTATACCAAACGGGCCAACACTTGAGAGGAATAGAATCATTGCCCTAGATGCGTAAAATGACCGCTGGAAGAGGGGCACTACCCCATCATACTGGACAAACGAATAACAGAGCACCGAAATTGATGTTCTATATGTGTTGCGTGCAGCAAAGCTATAACGCTGCAGCTGTATATTGCATGTTGGTCAATGTTCCTTTCTGCATTCAAAGTTCAAACGATTTGCACAGGTTCATGGAGACGCCAATACGAGTAGCACAACAAAATTCACTGCAAGAATAACCGTCATGCAGGAAAGCACGCACAAGTTCATCAGCAAAAGATCGGCAATATTTCTAGTCAAATTCAAACAGAAGAGTCAAGACACCCAAGACTCAAACTTTCATAATCACAAGCATCTAAAGCGACATCAAGTATTTAGGGACAATATCAGACACGATATTAGAACTCAGAGCTGAATCCACGCGAGGTTCTGCAACAACCTAACCGAACCAACAATGGCGACCATGTCAACCTTCTCGCCAAGGTGCGGCTCTTATTGGTAACCATTTGTTGTCTTCTTAGGCGGATGCGGCGCCAAGGTGCTTCGTGATGTTGGCCTGGAGCTCCTCCTTCCTGGCACCAACGACCGTGTCAACCTTCTCGCCGTTCTTGATGAAGAGGAAGGTCGGCATCGCCTCAATAGCATAGAAAGCAGCAACCTCCTGTTGAACAAAGAAAGAGCATTAGTCCACCGTCACAAACGGCACATTTGTTTTGAAGAATTGAGTGTTATTGTGCTCACCTTCAGCTCGTCAACGTCAACCTTCAGGAAGACAGCACCAGGGAACTTCTTGGCGTATTCAACGAACACTGGGGCAATGAAGCGGCAAGGACCGCACCAGGAAGCAGTGAAGTCAATGATCACCTGCAAGGCAAACGAGTTGAGAGATCCCATTGTTAGGCCGTAGGATTACAATCTCAGCAACAAGGGTCAGTTCTGCACCACAGTACAAAAGAATTCATGGGCCATAAGGAAATAGAAATAATAAGAACCACCAATTTCATTTCATGATTGAATAGACAGCATATCAAGCATTTCAGCTAATTCACAAAACTTCCCAACTAATTCTCAAAACATCCCTCTCCTGTGTGTAAGCAATAGGAAACAAGTTGCTTTCATTGGGAGAAAAAAAGGTCGGGGTTGGTCCATTTCATCCATTCCATACAGTCCTAAACAAGCCCAGCTTTTATCGTGTACGCTTTGTCAGCAAATCAGATGGTCTACACGCTTCCAATTGTCCAAAGCATAATAGTAATTGTCAGTTCATAGTCGCTTTCAACCATCCGCGTAGCTAACTTATCACAAACACATGCCATCAGATCGTAGCACCTCCAAATGAAATCTATCGCAAGCTTTTGACTAAATTACGATTACACTGGGTTGCCGGTTGCTCCAACAAATCGTGCCAGATTCAATTATATCTAGATATAGAATCATCGAGCATCTACTTGATCCCAAGCAAATCATCAACAACCGTCGAACCCTCAGCCATCACGGATGAACAAATGCACCGCAGTGTGCTTGCGCTACAGATCGGGGATCCAAACGCATATGCACCTACACTCACAACCCCTGCGAGAGATACCAAACAAAATCACCACAATTTGCGCAAAGCGCCTTAAGCCCCCATCGCCACCCGAATTCAATTAATCCGTCAAAATCGTCAACGACTCGCCGAATCCGGCCCCTAAATCGGCCTCGAGTACACGCGCAACGCCCTAGTCGCCTAAAAGCACGCACTCTAGATTCGATCCGACGGACTCAAACACGGAGAACATCGCGCTACGGTCCTGGAAACCAACAGGGATCAGGGAAACCTAGCGCCAGGAATCCGCCACACGGCGCCCAAAATTACGGGGAGGGAGAGCAGGAGGAGACGGGGAATCGGGGGGGGGGGGGGGGAGGGGGCGAACCAGCTTGTTGGCGTCCTTGGCCTTGGTCATCTGGGCGTCGAACTCCGCCTTGGTGTGGCACGCGATCACCAAGCCCTCCTCGGCCGCCATTCTCTCTCCTCCTTCCTCGGTGGGTTCGAGAATGATAGGTTTCTTTTCTATCGGGGATAAGATCGCAAGATTGCGTTTCCTGCCCTTCTCCTCGCCGGTGTAGGGGTATTTATAGGGGCAGGATTGGTGGGGAAATGACGGGAACGCCCTCGAGAGGTTTTGACGCCCCTCGACCGGACACCGGACCCAGTACGCGTGAACGTCATCGCGCTCGTCGACGCGCTCTAGATTTCTGGAAGGTTCTGCACCATTCGACGGTGGCCGTGTGGTTCAAAGATTATATTCCGGTTATAAATACTTATCGGTTTTTATTTTTTACGGTTTTTAATATGTGATTTTGATCATTATTTTTTATTAGAATATAGCTATAACATATAATAAAAATATAATATTATGAAGTGTTTTTCAAAACAAATCTATAAGTGTGATTTTTATGTTTCAAACTAAATATTTTGAAAGCTATTTACGGTTGAAGTTCTAAAAATTTGGTTAAATCTTGGTCAAAACGATAAGTATTTATGATCGGAAGGAGTATATATTTCTTTATAAATGAAATATATATATATATATATATATATTTAAGATGTATATAGTATTTTTAATATACATATATACACATATATACATATACTCCTTTCTGAATATCCGGAAGTACAGAAAAGGCTTATGGAAAACTAGTCTGTACTACTATGAGTAAATACTCTTAGCTCAATCTATAGTTGATCTTGTTATAATTGAATTATATATTACTTTTTGAGATATATATTATTTTTATATGTACATATTTCTTTATAAATAAAATATATATTCTAAGATGGATATACTACTTTTTAAGATATATAAGCTACTTTCTAAACACTTATGAAAAAGGAGTATCTACATCCAAAGTACAGACAAGACTTTCTATATATACACACACACACTCGTCACTCTCAAAATGGATTGCACCAAAAGTTTGTAATCTGCCCTATTGGGCCAAACTTTGTAGAATACCGTGCATTTGAATAAATTTTGGTGTTGTATCCTTGAAAGAAAATTGATATTTCCTTCAGTCATAAATATATATTATTTTGGATAAGACATGATCTCCAATATATAACCACTTATTAGAGTTGATCTTCCTGTCATACTTCTAGATTGGGCCCACTTGAACTTCTCGGTCTACCGTATCAATCAAAGCTCGTATACGAAAGCTTCACAACCTCCATCAAATTCTTCAAGAGGAGGTGGGGGAGGACTATCACGCATGTTCCTCCGAGCAAGGGAGTTACGTCGGCCATCTCTTCCTAGAGATCTACGATCATAATAACGTCGGTCGTCCTCGCGACGTTCCTCATAGCGGTTGTCTATCACTGTACATAGATCATGCCGATAGTGAGGAATACGATTCCTCAGGTCTTTCTGATTCCTGCGCCTACGGATAAGGTAGTTACAGTTTGGCCCGCAAAGCGGTGCTCGAGCTCGATCACCCGAGCTTCCCGCCTAAGCTCTCTCGACGTGGGGATGCTCGCTTTTGTGGCTCCTCGAGTCGGCGCCTTGCCGACTGGGGCGCCTAGATTTGCTAGGATTGTTTGCTCGAGTAGCTTAGATCTGGGCCACATCGAGTATGGTCCTGACCTAATTAACCATAGGGGTTAAGGGATTTGTTGGATCTAACTCTGGAAGGGATCTTAAAATCAGATGGGATCCCTAGATATTAGCATCTGAAGTGGTGAAAACATCGCTGCCTAGACTTGGCTTTGGTCGAGACAATGCTGCTTCACAGTTGCTATCATGAGGGAGCTCATCCCTCGATGCTTGAGCCACTAACAGTAGAGGTGTGCCCACCGGAAGTCGTCGTTGAAGACCAAGAGGTAGCTGACCTCCCGCGGTCTGTCGATGGAGAGTTATATCAGGGACACGTAAAGCTCCAACTGCAGATGTCTCTGGCGGTATCTCATCGGCAACGCTGGTACCATGACCAGCGGTTACTGCTACTGGATCCTCAAGAATTTTCATGCCGTTGTCTACCACAGCGTTTGGATCTACCAATATTAGGTTAGCAGGTGGGATATCGACTCCTCTAGCCATGAACATGAATCAATCTGTTCAGCTGCTCTAGCTGGCGATAGAGTTGTCGTCGCCATTGTCATCACTGTCAGTGTCCATACACTGGAGAACATTAGGCTCATTAGGATCCCACTCGAGATATCCCATCTCGTGGTATGCGTCCAATTGCCTGGACTCGAGAATACCGATGTGGATCAGCTCACCTTGATGGTTCCAACAGAAGATCATAGTTTCGAATGCGATCTTCGATCCGGCTAAGGGCGATTCGAGGGTGATCGCTGTTGACCCAAAGTGTTCATAGAAGCCGATGTCAGAGAATCCGATGTCGATGTGCACTCGAGACATAGTCGATCCTGAAAAGCAGAAGACTCCTACTTGGCGCGCCAACTGACAAGGATTTGTTCATAACAATGTGTTCAGAAATAACGGGGTTACCTTCGTGGATCAAAGATCGAACATGAAGCGAGACACACACGATGTATACATGTTCAGGCATTCGGTTGGAGTAATACGCTACGTCCTATGTGGATGATTATGTGTATATATTCACTCGAGTACAGACAATGTGGCTAACTTATTACAAGGAGTAGATCAAATCAAATCTAATTTAGGTCTAAAGTCGCCGAGTTCCACCTGCGCTAAGGTCCTGATGCCTGCCTCCAATAGCTGAGCGAAAAGAAAGAAGTCCCCCGGGGGGTCTGGGTCCCTACCTTATACTGCCTCTTATCCAGCCGTAGTTAGTAGTGAGTTCTTTTCCTTGTAGTCAAAGTAGATAGATCTAACATGAATATTAGTCTTCTTGAGTTGGGTAAACAATCGAGACCTTCCTAGTATACACCTTCTGAATTTCGGACGTATCAGGTACCATGAATTCGGTTTCATAATATCTGGAGTTGTTAAGTACGTGCACGGCATACCCCATTCATATATGGTATACTCCTTATGTGTATACCCTACAGTTAGATATTCAACACACATATTTTTCAGAACACATAAACCTAGCTAGCTAAACACAATCACTAGCTATACATCATTGACGGCGTCGTATTCCAAAAGGATAAGATGATAGACATCATGGCAACACCGCCTTCTAGAAGGACGAAAAGTGATCGACAAACAATGGTCGATTGACGCCATCTTCCAAAAAGACGAAATGATTGACATCATCTCAGCCTCCTACATTTCAGCACAATGTCAACCCAAGTATCATCTTTAATGAGCAGCTCGCAATCATCCAGATCAGGCTCTATTTTGATTAGCTCACGCTTGAGCCAGAACCAAACTGCATTGCTACCAAACCGTCCGTCATGGTTAAACAAGAAATGCTAGTTCAAACATGTCTTTGCACTTAACAAAAATGTTTCCATTGTGACGAACAACAATGGAGAACACAATTTACAGGAAACACGGGGTCTACAGTGAGAGCCTTCATAACAGCAAAGAGGACAAAGTCCACCCAATTGAAGTTAACGCCAAGCATCCACACCAGCTATAGGGACAACCCATCGTGCCACCACTTGATTACCGTGAACTGAGCCATTGCAGACCTACAACAGAAACAATGTATTACCCTCAGTTACACAGATTGAAGCAATTAAGTTTTAATAAATCCTAACTAAACCGAGATGGAAACTCCACGATACTCACCTCAGTGCAGCGAAAAAGGGATTCGGCCCTGAGATCTCACTTCTCCGATGTGAAAAAATTCGTAGTAGCTATGTGTGTGAAAGATATGAACACTAGGATGACGAGCAAGAAAGAAGAACACTCATCACCGCTTTATACTGAGGGAAGACGAGCGAATTATGTGTGTGAAAAGCTAAAAGAGCTTAAAGAGACGAGCAGTCAAATTAGAAAAAGTTTACGGATCTTTAAATACAGACGGATTTATCGGAACCCTTCTGTGCCTATCGTAGAGACACAGATAAATTTGTAAAAATCGTCTGTGAGTTCAGACACACCCAGATGATGATCTTGCTACAGATACGTCTGTCAAAACAATCATGTAGGGATATTTTATCAGTAATAGACTCTAAAAATTATCAGTAATATATTGTCTGCTTTTTACCGATTTTGCGGTAGTGTCGAGCTGCCTGTCTGATTATCGTTGCACTAGCATATTCCGTTCAGATTGAAAGATGATCCAAAGGTGGCAAAAGGAATTGAATCGGAAATGGTTGCTTTTGTGAATTGGTTTGTTCAATTTTTGTTCGCAAGGGGATAGGTTGGAATCTTTGGAAGCATCTATTGGTGGTGTATCTTTGCTGTGCAATTAGAGAGGCCCGAGAAAAGAGACACGATTCCAGTGAATTTAGACGCTTTTCCAGCCACCACTAGGATAGAGAACAGTGCTGTAGACTAGTGTGACTACTAGAGCGGTGTCTGCCACCAAATTTTGCTGGACACACAAGGTTTTTGGTCCATTTTTAAATCAGAAAGTTTTTTCTTCGATTAATTTTTTTTATGAAGATATATATATATATATATATATATATATATATATATATGAAACATATTTAGTATTCTCGAGAGTATATACTCTCATATACATATGTCACAACATAGAAAATATCTCATATGATAAATGGTATGTATACAGAGCATGTGAGTATATAAGATCATTCAAGTGGTATGTATGTATTTTAAGGTGGTTTGCATATTTTTTTAGTATATTACATTTTTATGTATAAATATAAAAGTATTATCAAAATCTATTAAAAATGATGTATTTCTTTTCAATTTTTTTCATGTAGTTCACGCTGAAACATTTTAGAATAAGTATATAAATATACTTATAGTGATAAAAGAGTATATCTAATTTATTTATATAGTACATTATAGTAAAAATATATATTTAAAAATACAGATTAATTTTTCTATATATATATTCTCCAGTAGCAACATACTACCTAAGATTTCTTAGCTAAAAAAAACACACGTTTTTTTAAGAAAAAGATGAAATTGATTTTTTTTTCTATCTCGCTCATCTATTCTACTTTTGCAACACGTTAGATCGAAAAGCAAATACACACCACGTTGGTTGGTAATGACGAATACTATGTCTATTGTACGAAGAATTTGTATACATCAACTGACTCAACTCGAACAGCTAAATCGAGCTCTAATCCCATGTGGTTGTCCGTATTATACGTTAGCCACCTAACGAATATGTTTTTTGAAAAAATGTTACCTTACGAATATACAAACATATCTAGAAATTATTGGTCATTTTGAAATGCAGCACTATGTCGATAAGATTCGTCATTAATGCAGACAAATCCCATTATCATCCAACGGCCACCTACTCGAAAAGGATTCGGTCCGTGACGTCATGGCTGTTGTTTGCTGGCGTTCACCCGGAGCGGATCGAGTATGGCTGGTCGTCACTCGTGAGGCACGGCGTGGCACCAGGGGTCGCTGGATCTTCTACGCGTGACGCCGGGTGCAAGGAGTAGCTGCTTGGGCCAGCACCTTGTCGGGCTTTCGGGCTTTTATATATGTATAGTTTATCTTAGCTATCTATTTTTTATCTGATATTTATTTATCTATTATTATTTTTACTTACTCTATAATTCTTTTCATCTATCTTTAATTTTTTTTAATATAAATGAACGATCATGTTGTAACAAAATTTTCATGTTCATATGATGTCATGGCCACGGTTCACAAATGCGACGGTAACCATCTAAAAATTGTGGTTACCGACTTTCTCGGTGAGGCACGGTTTCAAAAGTCGAGCAGTTACCGAATTTGAATTCAAAAAATTCAAACCGATTTTGAAAAAAATCAAAAAATCCAAAAAAAATCTGATAAAAAACTAGAGATAATTTCAAGAGTATCTGTGAAAACCAAACTTGAAACAAATATCATTTGGACATCCAAATTGACGGGAAAACTTTGGATATATTTGTAATGGGCTCGTCTGTGTTCTGGGCCGAATGAACAGTCGCTTCGGGCCCGTTTGCAGCCCATGACCAGTGGATAAGGTGGTGTCAGATTGGAGCTTGCTGGCAGCGCAACACTTTCCCCACCGCAACTCCAGCAGGTCCACAAGCGGTGTCGATGACTTCCCGAGCTAATCCGCTGAAGTCCGGCGCAAATCCGGCGGTGCTTCGTCGGTTATCACGGTCGGTAGCTTGGTTACCGACCGCATTTCTGCGGTAACCGACCGGCGGCCCCAGCTCATCGGCAGACAACGTCGCGTGCTCGGTAACCGTCGCTATCTCCTTGGTAACCGCTGCTATTAGCTCGATTTTGTGATTATAACGGTCGGTAATCTTTGTAATACGGTCGATAGTGATAGATTTCGTATTATTTCGACGATGCATTGCGTTATGAGTTCAGTTGTGAACTGTGTAGTAGTTTTTTTTGGTGTAAAATGCACTGTTTGGTGATGAGTTTGGTTGATTCACTGGGTTATAGACCTTATTACATTGAATTGTCCATGTACATGCGAATGATGGTAATATTCGTGCTAGATAATCGGTCATTTAGGTGTATATGGTGCTAATATTCGGTCAAATAAGTTTATTAGTTGGGTAAGCATTGATAATTTTTGTTCAATTGAGTTGAGTAACGATTTGAACATGTGTGGACATATGTATTAGTAGGCTAACCATCGAGATTTCTTCTTCCTACAGAGAAATTGTAAACTAATCGATGACATATAAAGATGTGGTGTGGTAGCATGGGGACAATTTGGCTCCAGGTTTTAGGTGTAATTATTGCAATAAGGAGAAGAGAGGTGGTGGTGCCACAAGGTTGAAAGAACATTTGGCAGGGTGCGGATCAAATGTTGTACACTGTGATAGGGTGCCTCCAGATGTACGTGATTACTTCAGACGTGAGCTGGATAGGGCAAGGCGAGAGGGTTCGGAGGCAAGAATCAGCTAGAGTTCAAGTAGATTTGACAAGCGACAATAAGGACACGGAAGAGGAACAGGTGCAGCGTGCCATAGGTCAATCGAGGGACGAGGAAGAGTTTAGGAGGAGGGCAGACGAGTCCTACGAGAATGGAGGTGGTAGTGGTACTGACAGAGGGGGCTCTGTGTTAAAGAGGATGCTTAGGAGAGCATCGTCAACAAGGGAGCCACCACCAAGTGTCCGGGATTACAATGTTGCTTTAGCAAAATCCCCTGTGCAACCGAGGATTGACACCGGGTCATGGAGTGCTAAGGGAAAGAAAGCGAAGGAAGCTATTGGTGTGGCATGGTCCAAATTTTTCCACACTTCAGGCATTCCTGGAAGAAGGGCGGACGATGCATTCTTTATCGCTGTAGTTAAAGAAACACAGAAATGGGGTGAGTGATTAGGTTTGTAATGAATTTATTATTGTCATACTTCTTTCTTTTTGACGTCTGATCATTTGTTCCGTAACAAGCGATGGTGTACCATCTCCAACAGGCCGGGATATAGATGGTAAGTATCTTAACGAGAACGAAAATGCTTTAAAGAAAATATTTGACAAGTGGAAGCTAGAATAGCCAGAATATGGTGTTACCATAATGTGCGATTCGTGGATGGGACCGACGCACATGAGTATTATTAATTTCCTCTTATATTGCAATGTTCGTATGTTTTTTCACAAGTCTGTAGATGCGACCGGCTACAGTCAAGATGCAAAATATTTGAACAAGGTACATTATTTTCCTAAGTTGCTAACATAGTATTTAAATTGTTGCATATTTATTTGGTTCATTCTTTTATGCAGGAGATAAGAGCAGTGGTAACTGATTTGGGCCCATAAAATATTGTACAGATTGTGACTGATAACGGGTCCAACTACAAGAAGGCATGTCAGGTTCTGAGAAGGGAATATCCTGCTATCGCGTGGCAGCCTTGTGTGGCGCACACGATAAATTTAATGTTAAAATCGGTTGGTGATTTTAGAGAACACGACATTGTCATCCAAAGTGCAAGGGCCATATCACGATGGCTATACAATCATTCGAAACTATATGAAATGATGAAGGCAGCGATTGGTGGAGAGTTGGTGAGGTGGAATGCCACAAGATTTGAAACTAACTACCTATTTCTTGATAGCTTTCTACGACGAAAGGATAAGTTCATGCAATGAATGGCATCTAGTGAGCTCCAGCAGTCTCGATACATTAGTTCTGATATTGGGAGATATGCACATGGTTGCCTATCCAGCTTACCATGGTGGGACAATCTAAAAATGATTGTCGATTCCGTCCAGCCATTGTATGCATTCCTCTATTTTGCGGATCAGGACAAAGTGCCAACATTGAGTGAGGTGCTCCTGAGATACACCATTGTGAAGCAGGAGTATGAAGCGTTGTATCAGAATGATAGAGATTCTTTGGATAAGTACATGGCAATTATCGATCGCAGAATGCATGATCTAGCCAATGGGACATACATGAATGCCGGTAATACACTCCTACCACTTGCTACCTTACTTTTCTGATGCTTGTGTTTCTAATGCTTTTAGTACTAATGTTTCGATCATCAACTTGCAGCGGCCGCTTTGAACCCCCGCACGCATTACGCATATGGCACATGTCCAACCTTGTTCGAAGATCTCCGTGAGGCATTTGAGAGGATGACTGATGTTACTACTGTTGCAGAAGCACTTATTGAGGCTGAAACATATCGGATAAAGTCTATCTCATTCTCAGGTCCTCTAGCTGCACGGATGGCTTGTGACAGCAGGACTCATCCTGGTACAAAATTTTTTACATATCTATCTGATGCGTCATTTTACCTACTTTTCTGAGCCTTATATCACTATACCTACTTGCAGCGCAATGGTGGTCTATGTTTGGTTCGTCTACACCTACACTATCAATGCTTGCTAGACGCCTAGTGTCACAGTGCGTGTCATCTAGTGGGTGTGAGAGGAACTGGAGTACATTTGCTTTCATCCACACCAAAGTTCGCAACCGATTAAGCTACAAGAAGCTCCATAAGTTGGTATATGTCAACTACAACCTGAGAATACAAAACAACTTGGGTGCAGGTATCAGGTCAACTGTTGATGATGATCCATTTCAGCGGCTTATGGAGCTCACATTGAATGAGGATAACAATCCGCTCCGGGACTGGATGGAGACCAGGAGATCAAATGCAACCCCTGAGCTTGACGAGGAGGACATAGATAGCGACGTACCCCTGCCTACTCACCTGGTGACAGACACAGCAAACACACCTGACTTGCAACAATAGGCTGCTACAGTGGTTGGTGACACACACACGGGAAAGAGGAAGAAGCAAATGACGCATACAAAGAAGAGCAAGAGGACTAAGGGCAAGGGCAAAAGAAGTGCAAAGCGATGAGAGCACGGATAGTGACCTAAAGAGCCCAACTTACCAAGAATCGAATGACAGTAGCTCAAAGACTGACAGCGGTGATAATGATGGTCAGGGCGGTGATGCTCCTCCATGCCAATCATCTGTCGTTCCTCCTGTGCAATTCACTGGTGAGAGTCAGTTTTCGCATGCCACGCAGGATCAGGACCACGATGCTCCATTCTCACCAAGGCATATAATACATGGTGGTCACGATGGATCACAAGATAGTGCGAGCTATTCCAGCAGTTATGGCATGGAGAGTAGTTCTGGATCGTATCCGTACCACTATCCTGTCCCCGATGCTCAGTCAGAGCCTCCTATTCAGTGGGTCTATGAGTGGCAAGACCTTGAGTTTTATGCCATTTTGCAAGGACAATGAGCAACCACTTCTGCATGGACAAGGCAAACATGGGCTGAGTTTAAGGCAGAGTTGCTATCGACACGACGGCTAATGCTAATGTCCACCGATGAGTACAATATGGCCGACTGTAATCGGCCCCCAAGCTGGTGGTTCTAAAGGTGATGCAAATTTACTTTTTGCAACTACTTCATTTTCATACCATGTTGTCACACTAATTTTTTCCATCCCCTAGGTTGCACGTTGCATGGATACCATGGTAAGTACTCAAGGATGAGATGTAATGGCGTTTTTAGCTTTACTACGGACAATTCCATATATATTTATTAATTTCAGGCGCTGCATATGTAATATACGCATATATTCAAAGCAATAATTATATGTTCGTGCTTGAATTGCTATTACTATCTGTTTGTTGCCTTCGAAACTTCCAAAATATAGCAAAGGTCATGCCAAAATTTTATATGATATTAAAAAACATACCATGGTTCTATACTATTTTCCCCCATGATTTAGTGGTCAATTTTTTGTTTATTATGATTTTTCTACTTAATTATTGATAATGCGTCCACATATCTCGGTAATCGCTTAAAATCGTTCGGCTATCGCATCAATTCGGTCGGTTTTCGATCCGTTAGTTACCGCCCAAACCGCTCGATTTATCGAGCAAACCGCTCGGTAACCGGTCCAAACCGACCGGTTACCGATCGGGCAAAAACTCGGTTTTTTTCGCTAAATTTCAAATTTTGCCGAATGAATTTTCTTCAATTTTTTTTGAATTTTTGACCGGTAATCACGGTTATCGCGAGATTTCGTTTACCGCCGGAGCTCGGTTAGGTAACCTTAACCTTGGTCATGGCATATATTCCTTTCGGCCCATTTTGGTGTGTTGGGTTGTTAAACTGAATGTTAAGGCCCTTTTTGAACACATGAGAAAAGAATAAATAGTAATCATATATTTATTCAGTGTCATATATGCTGAAATCCAACAAGAATATAACGTGAATTGTTCGTATTCATTAGACGTAGAGAGGGGATTTTTTTAACTCAAGGCCGCAGGATTTTTTTTTTTTAACTCAAGAGAGGATTGAAACTCTCAACGAAAATTGACAGTCTTATATATATCATGTCAGAGTCCCTTCAAAATGTTAAAAGAAAATCTCGTATCCTATGAGAGAATGCACTTTGAAGCGATGCTACAATATATTCACCTTCGGATTAAATTTCACCATTTTCAATCCAAAACTCCGTTTGTTCCAAAAGAGGTCCCGCTATTTGATGCACCATCTGTGTGGGTTCTGTTCTAATTGTGTCATGTGCTTTTTACGTCGTGAAGGTTTATATTGCCTTGACTTGAGTGGCCTGAACAAATCATATTTGGGCATTTGTTGGAATGGAGCAGTGGAGAGCCGACGCTCAGCTCCAACTTAGCATTGAGTCTTAAGAATCTGTTTAGCGGAGTTTCAATTTTAAGAATATTTAAAGCTATATATTTCGAGCTTTAAAAATTTATAGGTTAGTCTTGTCAGTGTATTTGGTCGAGCCATCTTATTATCAATTTAGATTAAAAGTATAGCTTAAACCACTTTATTTAGTATACAAACTCTAAATCATAGAGGAGTGCAGGAGGTGGAACTTTTCGAAACAGGCCCATAGTTGCACGCTCAAGTACATTCGAATAAACGAGAAAAAGGAACGAGGTGTGCTAAGTTGATATCGCCACAGTTGTACAGAAACCACAACAAAAATTGGTGTTGTAACCATGAGCCTCCAATTTAGGAGCTAGATCTTGAGCGATTTAGTGCCTAATTCCTAAATTCATGTTGGTACTATAAAATCTGACAAATGCCATCGCGGGAGAAGATGAGTTCTTGGTTGCTAAGGTTGTGATTGATTGGGTGGCTAGACCTCCAATCAAGCTTGTGCAATGCATTTTCCTAGTGATTGGTCGTCTCTCCAGAGTCTAAGCTAGGCAACCCAATGCAAAAGTGACCTCTAAGCAAGGCTTGGGTAGAACGAAAAATCATCCCTTTTTATCTGCCCAGGCTTCCGTTATGCAAGGCAGCAAGGGCCCACCGCGCGGGTATCCAAACTTCCTTAGCTCAATGCAATCCTAACCCTCTGTTCGTGCAACCAAACACAATCTTACACAAATCAAAAGATCCTAAGCAGGGGAACCGAACAATGTGCAATTGCATTACACAAGCCATGTTTAGGTCCAAGCCTAGGTAGACCTAGACCAAGGAACCAATCACACCATAAGATTGTTGGCTAGCGTATATTCGATCGTTAGTTATCTAAAGGACTGTTTGTTTTAGATTGTTTCTGGTTTCTGTTTCTGTCAGAAGTCCAGAAGTCAGAAACCTAAACAAACAGGTTTGCTGAAAAATAGTTTCTGGAGAAATCAGAAGCTTGCTTTTGAGGAAATAAACTAGAAGCTGAGAAACTAGCCGAGAGTAGTTTTTCTGAGAAATAACGTGCTGAAAAGCCAAAAACTTGTTGTAAAATTCAATAGCTAAAATCTAAAAACAGCTTTTCAGAAAAATCAAAAGCATAGTTTTTCAAAAAAACTAGAAACAAAAACCAAACAAACAGACCTTAAACCATCACACTTCAATCATGCTGATTATACCTGAAGTTTAAGAGATTAGTCAGCATTTCTTGTCTTTTGCCGTAGTTCACATAAAAAGGGAAGCGAACATTGCTATGCACTTTCGTGAAAAAAGCGCCTCCTCGCATCGGGCGTTTTGTGACTAGAATGCTCAAGCACCTGATTCCTCTGTTGCTAGGGCCCTCTGGAGTGAAACTTCAGGTTTTTTAAGAAAAATGAAATCGTTCCAGCCTCTCCGGTGTTGATGCATGTAGCATTTGGTTCTTATTCTATTATATCAGCACCTGTCTGATTATTTGGAATAAATAAGCAACAAGCACAGGGAGAAATGTATAATATCTTCCAACACATAGCTTCTACTAAACTGTCACCTATTTTTGTGAAGAAATCCATATCCACCACTTCCCATGAATGACAGGCGGAACAGATGTTCTTCATGTGTTCTTCTTTCCTCGCAACAGTCTCCAAAATCTTAACCAGTATGTGCCCTTAACAAATCCTACATAAAACATGTCAAGGTTTTTTTTTTTATCAAACATCATATCATTACGGCATCGCCATATTTCCCGACATAAAACAACCACCTCAGTTGAGTTAGCAAAGTGACAATCTAAAAATAGATGTTGAATAGTTCTGTTATGATTGCAGAAATTGCATTTGAGAATTCCATTCGAATTACGTTTTGCCAAATTATCTTTGGTCAAAATCACATCTCTCCCTATATACCATAAGAAAATCTTGATTTTGAGGGGAAAGCTTAAGTTACCACAGCCACTTCTGATGAAAAGTAACATATTGATTGATCATTGTTGATACATTGAACATACTGAAAATTGCCCATTCAAATGTAACTTCCACTTGAAAATGTATGAATCTCGAGGCAAATATATATCCACATGGGCCTAGACACTAAATCGTGCATGTAGTTAATTTGTCCCCTACGATTGGTCTTCTAAATGAGATGTTAAGGGGTATTGTCTTCATCACCTTAGGGGTATTAGTCTTCTATATCATTCACCCGAGCCTTCCGGTTCTCCATCTATAGAATTATTTTGGGTCCTCATCTTGTCATTTATCCAAAGTTAGTGACAACAAGGACGCTCTAAAGGGTCGGTATAGATAAAGAATTCCAAATAAAAAGATAAATAAAACTAGTAACTAAGTAAGTGGAAGAATCATTCCAACTTGACAATCATGCATGCACGCACAATGAGATATGAAGATGATCTGACCCTAAACTATGCGTCGCTCACATATCGATAAGTCTACGAATACCTTACACTTATGGGCATAAGACAACAGATTAAACTTTCAACTACTTTTCCTCATCGACCTAATTTTCTTAATCTAGGAGACAGGCTCATGTGACTATATCCATCCTTAACCCATGAAAGAAATGAGATAGTTATATGGCAAGTACTCCCAATTTTAAAGGTTCAGCAGCAGGACAAGAATAGCTCTAGGATAGAGAAGGGATAAAATAGAGCAACCATGCTAAATTTTAAATTTTAGCTCCGGTTAGTGAAGTTGTCAAATTTTAATTAACCCACTTACTAAGCTATGGTTAACTCTATCAACCTTAGCTCTGACACCACTATGTCATACCCGACCAAATTACACCTGATTTAATCGACAATTAACTCGATTAAAATAGAAGTAATCCTGACAGTCCCGACATATGCTCAATAAAGCCCAATATTACAGCATATACCGTTTACAACATAGTTTCATCACAAGATATGAACAGAGTATAAAACTTTTAATTTTTATTACAGACCTTGTTCCGAGTTCCAGTTTCTACTTACATAAGAGGTTTCATAACGCAACGGAAAGATATTAATAAAACAAAAGACCAGTGCCACCATTGCCCATAAGGCACCACCGGGACTAACTCAGACATTCAATCTCTTCTTTTGGCCATCTCCAGCATCGGCAGGATAAAAATACCTGTATACGAGTTCGTTATTACCTGTATCAACTTAAGGGCAGCACCCTAAGTATGAAGGTACTCGCAAGACTTACACAATATGAGTATATATATTCCCGACTTCAAGGATAATGTATTAAGTTGAATAACAAGGCATAGCCATAAAGTTAAGTTAACTCAG
Organism: Phragmites australis; assembly: GCF_958298935.1. NCBI lineage: Eukaryota > Viridiplantae > Streptophyta > Magnoliopsida > Poales > Poaceae > Phragmites > Phragmites australis. The sequence continues at coordinate 26,044,478 of NC_084935.1, read as the reverse complement.
CAAAAAATAATTTAACCAATGTAATGACATGAACTGCTAACACAAACTGACAATAAACATAATCTTCAATAAAGTAAACTTGCCTAACTCAACTTAGTACCAGCGCACGCTTCTCCCGAAAGCCCACATACTTTCCTTTTATTTTTCCCAAACTGAATCAAAACTCTACGACTGATGCGGATGAAACTCAAGCATGCTCATAACCGAGAGCGTGACAATTTAAATTGATCTTACACTCTGTAGAGGGTACATATTTACCTACATGACTCGTGTCCATCCTCTTGGCCCCCGAGATAACCTTTCTCGTACCCAAAACTACCCACTTGCATTTGCTCCTATGGCACCGGGGTTACCGCGAGCGTGTCCCGGACACCTCCGGCTCCCCGCCACCTTGTATCTCCTTGTACTTTTTCTACACGTCATAAGGATGCAAGGCAAGCATCAGCACGGTATACGATAATCGGCTTATTTTACCATTAGATCGACATGTAGAAGTACGAAAAGTGCTCAAACCAACGACACCAATAGACGATGCTTAAACAATGTAAGCGGTCTATGGCACCAAGTCTCCTCTCCTGAAATGCCCCTAACACCCGCTCACATCTCGTCTCAATTTTTTTTCAACTCATCATCGCAACCTATCATTCTTTTGTAACAATAGTTGAATTTCTTGTAACTCACGAACGACAGTGACTTCCATCGCTCGACTTTTACCGATGATCTATGCAAGGCTAAGCAATTACCGTATCACTTTTAAGTTGGACAATGTCATGGAAGTACCCAGAATATAAGGATCAGGATTAACAATTTTATCAAGGTAGGTACAATGTAACAAATATGTTCTACCCGATTCTCGACATCGACTCCTCATCACATGCATCTACGATATATAGCAAAATCTAACAGATTGACCAACTATTTACCAAAACATAGGAGAGATATGATAGATACTTGCCTGGTGCCTGCCTGATGCTTCCTGCGTAACATTCACAAAATTCTACTTGTTCGTTCTCAGGTTCGATCACGTGACACTTTGAAGCGTCGGTTACTAAATAAAGATGATAGTGCATCGCAATGAGCATGATGGCATGCAACGAAAGGTGCTCCACAGTGAAAGACTAAGGTGGAGATACAATGCACCAAAGCATGAGTTTAAAGCAGTAGGGATTTCATTAATTTAAATTATTGTTAAATATTAATAATTTATAGATTTAATTAACCTTAACAAAGCTTAATTCCATTTAGAAAGTGTACTATGTTTAACATGAGTGTGAGTATTTTTTATGAACAGGACACATTATAAGAAGATTAAAAAATTGGATTAATCAATTATGGAGGTACTAATAATTAGTTATGAATTAATGAAGCTTAAACACATTTCCTTAATTGAAGAAACCACATAATATATTTCATGACTCATAGTATTTTTTTTCCACGTAGAGCATGATAAAACAAAGCTAGCAAAATTAGATTCACTATTTTTGGAGCTATACATTTTTTTCTATGCATTTTACAAGTTTCAGATGAATTAATAGTTGAACAATAAACCAAATTTTGCATTTTCCGATTTAACCCCATATTTATATGCCCTAAATCTTTTGCACCAGGGAGAGGCTAGCCACAGCGGCTGACACGGGCCCAGGCGCGCTGGCTCTGGTCAAACGGCCTGGAGGTCGAGCTGGATAGCGACGGCAGCTCGGCTAGACTCATCGACGGCGAGCGGCTGCGATCTCGACCCAACTGAGGCTACCACAAGCAAGAGCATGACTCATGGAACCCGTCCGAGGAACTCCCAGTAGCCAGCGACAACTGAAAGATGGCCGACGACAGCACACGGTGGCGTTAGTACCACGGTGGCATAGTCCAGCACGCCGACGATGAGCAGAGGTGCAAATGGGCCCAACAAGGATACCTAGAGCTTATACGCTAGCTAGCAAACTCAACGGTGCGACTACTGGCCAATGAGCCCGGCTACGGCTCAGCCGGCGGGGTGCGCAGTGGATCAACAGCGCACGGTCGTGCGATGGGAGGCGCGCCGGTCACAGGCTAAGCCCAAATTAACACGCGTGGAAGGTAGAGAGGGCAGTGGGGAAGCTCACCACTGTTCGGGTTTGGGAAATGGAGCAGCTATGTGGTGGCTCAACGGTGAGGTGCGGAAAGAGGCCGTCGGAGATGAAGAGGACGTCGACGTGAACTCAAACCAGGTGCGGAAGAGGGTGAAATCGGTCAGGAAACACGGCGGGGAGCGTCGGGCGTGCCTCCATGGGGCTTCACACGGCTGTCCTAGCGCTGAATGGAGCTCGAGCATGGTGAATTTGGCGTCGGTGGTGCCAGTGTGCTGTGCTCTATTCCTGCAAAGCTCGGCCAAGTGGGAGCAAGAAAGAGAGAGCAAGTGAGGGAGGGAGATAGAGATGAGAGGGAAGGGGATAAGGCGTGGCTGACGTCACTGGAACATGCTCAGTGGCTGGAGACATGGCTCAGCTAATAGCCTCATCGGTCAACAAAAATGGCGGTGACGCGAGCAGAGAGAAAGATGAGGCCGATGAACACATTTTCTAACTAAAAAATAGGTCTTCCTGAGGTCTGAAAATTATGGGACAAATTTTGTGTGAAACTATAATTTATTTGCAACCCATCTTAACTTGTTTGACCCAAAAATCCTGAGCCAAAACTGAATTAAAATTCTTTAAAGATAAAACCTTTTCTAACTTGCCGTAATCTTCATGCCTTTAAAATAATTTCCAAAAATTTGGAAAAATTCACTAATTTCTCACATGGTATGGATAAATTTCTGAAATTATTTCTAACCCTATGTTGCATAGAAATTTGTGAGTTTCTTTATAGAGTACCACTTGACATTAACTTTAACAATTTAGCTTCAATTTAAATTATATACCAAAATTTGCTCAAAACAAATAACCATGATTCTAATGATGCTCATTTATGCTTAATGACAGTTTAAGGATTTTGGACTGTCACAAAACTCCCCTCTTAAAAAAGAATCTCGTCCCGAGATTCGGGTGAGGGTCAGGAAGAGTGCGAGAAAACGGCGGAGTTGCAAGGGCACATATCTCAGACTTCGGAAAACTCCCAGGTTTCCAAGTGCCATACTCACCTAGACAAGATAATCCTTCAACAAGGATTCCACGAGAAACAAGCGGTGGTTGTGTGAGCGATGATAGTGTCATCATCCTTTCTCATCTCAGTTCACTGACATGACAAAGTAAGAAACTCTACTCATGTTCATGAGAGAAAAGACGAGGGTGGTCTCCTTGGCTACTTGATGGTGATTGTGTGCATATATAAGAAAAATAGGGATACAAGATTCCTACTAAAACAAGGGTGGTGGGGGTGGAAGGACAAAAATTTCATTGCTCAACAGCAAACTGTCCCAACAATAGGCAAAGAGTTTATATCATTCCTAGTACTAGGGCTTTGCTCATATGTCAGAGAAAAGCCTGGGAAAATTAGTGCAAAGCTGATCCTCACATTCCCACGTGGCTTCATCTTCAGAATAATTGTTCCATTGAACCTTGAGAAACTTAATCGAACGACGTCTTGTCTTTCGTTCAGCTTCGTCAAGGATGCGAATCGGATGCTCACGATAAGAAAAGGGTGGTTGAAGATCCTGGCCATCTAGCTCCATGGCTTCGGTTGGAACTCGAAGATATTTCCTCAATTGAGAGACGTGGAAGACGCCGTGAACGTCGAAGAGGGATGAGAGCAGCTCAAACTGATAGGACACTGCTCCATGCCTAGCAATGACTTGGAAAGGATCAACATATCGAGGTGCCAACTTTCCCTTGACTTGGAAATGTTGGGTCCCTTTGTGAGGAGCAACCTTGAGGTATACATAGTCTCCCAAATTAAAAAAGAGTTCACACCGACAACGATCGACGTAGCTCTTTTAACGAGATTGTGCCGTAAGCAAATGCTTGTGTATTGTCTTGACTTGTTCTTCCACTTCCCTGACTAGGTCCAGACCAAGGAATGGTCTTTCTCTAGACTCAGACCAATGGAGGGGAGTCCTGCAACTCCTTCCATAAAGTGCTTCAGAAGGTGACATCTTGATGCTTGACTGATAACTATTGTTGTACGAGAACTCCATAAAAGACAGGGAAACCTCCCATTTCTCTCCATATGTGAGAGCACAAGCTCGCAACATGTCTTCAAGTATCTGATTTACCCTCTCAGTTTAGGCATCGGTTTGGGGATGGTAGGTGGTGCTATGGAAAAGATCGGTACCCATGGCTTCATGGACAGCCCTCCAAAACTGAGAGGTAAGCTATGAGCCTCGATCAGAGGTGATCTTCTTAGGGACATTGTGAAGGAAAACAATCCGAGTGAGATACAAATCCACATATTCTTTTGCACTATAGCGAGTCTTGACGGGAAGAAAGTGTGCAGATTTAATGAAGCGATCAATGATGACCCAAATAGAATCATACCCTTGAGAGGTCTTTGGTAACCCGGCAATAAAATCCATGCCAATATATTCCTATTTCCAAGAGGGAATTGGAAACGGTTGAAGGGTACCTGCTAGTTTGAGATGACTGTCTTTCACTCTTTGGCAAACGTCACACTCAGCCACATACCAAGCAATCTTCCGCTTCATACGAGTCCACCAAAACCTTTGCTTGAGATCTTGATACATTTTTGTGTTTCTGGGATGAATGGAGAGCAACGAACTATGAGCTTCATCCAAGATCTTCTTTCTCGATTCATGGACCTTAGGAACCACTAGCCACTTTCCGAACCATAGAACACCTTGATCATCTTCGGAGAAGCAACTAGTCTTGTCCTCCTTCATTTTGTCCTGAATCCGGTCCATACCCTTATTAGTCTTTTAGGCTTCTTTGATTTGATCCAGAAGGGTCGACTTTATCTCAAGGTTGGCAAGCAATCCTTCTTTGACTATTTCTAGACCAAGTCCTCAAAATTCGTCGCACAGGGTGGCGACTTCGGGTTGGACCATAAGGCAATTGCATTGGGACTTTCGGCTCAAAGCATCGACAACAACATTAGCCTTGCCAAGATGATAGTGAACCTCCATCTCATAGTCTTTGATCAATTCAAGCCATCTTCGTTGCCTCATATTGAGATCAGCTTGAGTGAAGATATACTTGAGGTTTTTGTGATCGGTATAGATGTTGCAATGATTCCTAAGAAGATAATGACACCAATCTTTAGGTCGTGCACAACGGCCGCAAGCTCTAAGTCATGAGTAGGATAGCTTTTCTCATGACATTTCAATTAGCAAGAGGCATAAGCAACAACTCGACCTTCTTGCATCATGACGCACCTAAGTCCAATGCTAGAAGCATCGCAATAGACATCAAAGCTCTTCTGCAAGTCCAGTTGAGCTAGAATAGGTGTGGTGGTGAGAAGAGTCTTCAAGGTTTGGAAAGCTTGCTCACAATCTTCAGACCACTTAAAAATCACACTCTTCTTCAATAATTCAGTCATAGGTTTTGCAATCTTGGAGAAGTTTTCGATGAACCAACGGTAATAATCCGTAAGTCCAAGGAAACTCCGGATGTCAGTGATGTTTTTAGGCTGCACCCAATTCAGCACCTCTTGCACTTTACTTGGATCAACTACGACGCCATTTTTGAAAAGCACATGACCTAGAAAGGAGACTTCCTTCATCCAAAACCGTAAGTTGCTGAATTTGGCATAAAGATAATGCTTCCGAAGTCTCTCAAGAATAATCCACAGATGTCCAGCATGTTCATCTTCGGTCTTGGAGTAAATGAGGATGTCATCAATAAAGATCACGACAAAAGGTGTCGAGCTCCTGCATAAAGACCGTGTTCATCAGGTACATGAAGTAGGCTAGCGCATTGGTTAGGCGGAGGGACATGACGATATGCTCGTAAAGTCCATAACGAGTAGAGAAAACCGTCTTCGGAATATCCTCCATTCGGATTTTGATTTTATGATAGCCCAATCTTAAATCCATCTTGGAAAAGAAACGGGCGCTAGAGATTTGGTCGAACAAGATATCAATTCGAAGAAGAGGGTACTTGTTCTTGACGGTGACCTCATTCAACGGATGATAATCAACACACATCCGCAAGCTTTGGTCCTTCTTCTTGACGAAGGGAGCCAAACATCCCCAGGATGAGGAGCTCGGATGAAAAAACCTTTCTCAAGTAACTCCTTGAGTTGCTTCTTCAGTTCCACCAATTCATTTGGATGCATCTGATAGGATCTTTTAGATACCGAGACCGTCCCAGGCACTAGGTCAATAGTGAACTCAACTTCCCGGTCGGGCGACATTTCTGGTAATTCTTCTGGAAATACATCCTGGTACTCACACACCATAGAAACTACATCAATCTCTGTAGTCATGGTGCCCTCCAAGGCATAAAGATGGGAACCGCCCTTATCAAGGTTGAGGAAAAATCAAACACCAGATGAATCCTTCAGTGTGATAACTCTTTGTATGAGGGACCTATTCTTGGTTAGCCAATTCATCCCTAATATATCTATCCCTCTAGTGTTGATCATGATTAAGCTTGCGAGAAAGGTGACCTCATCGAGTAGAATATTTGCCAACGGAATAAATTGGTGGGCGTGTAGTTTGGCTCCTGGTGCTTCTATGCGGAAAGGCATGGATAGTATTTGGGTGGTAGGATTTTGATGCATGACGTAATATTTCTTGATAAAACAATGAGATGCACCAGAATTAAAAAGTACAGTTATGGGATGAGAGTTCATGAGCAATGTACCCATAAGAACGCTGCCATCCTCTTGAGCTTCTTCGGTGGTGATGTGATTAACCTGACCGCTCTTTGAGGCCTGAGTGTTCTCAGGTGCTTGGCGTGGTGGCTATGCTGGAGGTGGCGTTGGCTGCCTCAGGGCATTCACCATACTGCCTTGCTTGGGGAAAGGACACTCTCTAGCAATGTGTCCGGTATGACCACAATTGTAGCATGGGCCCCTTGGGCCACCACCAGGGTTAACTTGATTTCCGATGGGCCTTTGCGGTTGTCCTTATTGAGGAGGAGGGCGTCGAATAATCCACATAGGCCGCGGAGGAGCCTGAGACGGTGCATGGGGTGGAGGAGGAAACCCCATGCATGGACGTTGTGAGCTACCACCCGTCGAAGGAAGCAGAGCTCTCTTGCGCTTCTTCTCCTCTTGGTGGTTCCTCATTTTGTACTCCACCGTAATTTCCATGTTTACTAGCTGGTTGAAGTCGTTGAACTCACAGGTTGAAAGTTTATCTTGTATCTTACTGGATAGCCCATTTATGAAGTGATTTTGTTTCCTCGCATCGATGTTGACTTCCTCAGAGGCATACTGAGCTAAGTAATTAAACTCTCGCCCGTAGTCCATCACGGATTTATCCTTTTGCTTAAGATCCCCAAATTTGCGCCTCTTGATGTCTAACACCCCGGTAGGGATGTGGTAGGCGCGAAAAGCTTCGCGGAACTCTGCCCAATATATGCGATGATTGGCCGTTGCATGGCGAGTAAGTTTGCCCACCATGCCTCGGCTACTCCCTCAAGTTCGTGCGCAGCATAAAAGGCCTTCTCATGGTCCTCGCACTGAATAAGAGCAAGCTTTTGCTCGATGGTGCGAAGCCAGTCATCAACATCGAGGGGGTCCTCGGTGCGAGTGAAGACGGGTGGATGAGTGTGCAGAAAGTCGGAGTAGTCGTCGTGACGATTTGGTCCACCTCCACCATGTGGAACCATATTTCAGACCAGAGCTTTGAGAAGTCGGGTTTGGTCCTGACGGTTCTATTCAATCCTCATTAGCACCTCTGCCATGGTCGCCAGTGAGGGTGGGATCCGTTTACTCGAGCCTTCTAGTTCTCCGTCTCTAGAATTATTGCGGGTCCTTATCCTATCGTTTATCCAAGGTTAGTGACGATAGGATGCTCTAAAGGGTCGATATAGATAAAGAATTCCAAACAAAAGGAGAAATAAAACTAGTAACTAGCAAGTGGAAGAATCATTCCAACTTGATAGTCATGCATGCTTGCACAATGAGATATGAAGATGATCCTGACCCTAAACTATGCGTGGCTCTCATATCGATAAGTCTACAAATACCTTACACTTAGGGTCATAAGACAACGGATTAAACGTTCCACTAGTTTCACTCATTGACCTAATTTTCTTAGCTTAGGAGACAGGCTCACGTGACTATATCCATCCTTAACCCATGAAAGAAATGAGATAGTTATATGGCAAGTACTCCCAATTTTAAAGGTTCAGCAGCAGGAAAAGAATAGCTCTAGGATAGAGAAGGAATAAAATAGAGCAACCATGCTAAATTTCAAATTTTAGCTCCGATTAGTGAAGTTGTCAAATTTTAATTAACTCACTTACTAACTAAGCTATGGTTAACTCTATCAACCTTAGCTCTGATACCACAGTGTCATACCTGACCAAATTACACCCAGTTTAATCGAAAATTAAGTCGATTAAAATGGAAGTAATCCCGGTAGTGCTGATATATGCTCAACAAAGCTTAATATCACACCATATACCGTTTACGATATAATTTCATCACAAGATATGAACAAAGTACAAAAGTTTTAACTTTTATTACAAACCTTGTTCTGAGTTCCAATTTCTACTTAGATCAGAGGTTTCATAACACAGTGAAAAGATATTAATAAAACAAAAGACTAGTGACACCATTGCCCATGAGGTACCATCGGGACTAGCTTAGACATTCGATTTCTACTCCTGGCCATCTCCAGTATTGGCATGATAAAAATACCCATATACGAGTTCTTCGTTACCTGCATCAACTTAACGGCAACACCCTGAGCACGAAGATACTCGTAAGACTTACACAATATGGGTATATATATTCTCGACTCCAAGGATAATGAATTGAGTTGAGTAGCAAGACATAGCCACAAAGTTAAGTTGACTCAGCGAAAAGCAATTTAACCAATGTAATAACATGAACTGCTAATATAAACTGACAATAAATATAATATTAAATAAAGTAAACTTGCCTAACTCAGCTTAGTACCAGCAAACGCTTCTCCCGAAAGACCATATACTTTCCATTTCTTTTTCCCAAATTGAATCAAAACTCTACGACTGATGTGGATGAAACTCAAGTATGCTTATGACCGAGAGCGCATCAATTCGAATTGATCTTACACTCTGCAGGGGTACATCTTTACCCACAAGACTTAGGTCCATCCTCTTGGCCCCCGAGAAAACCTTTATCATACCTGGAACTACCCACTTATACTTGTCCCTATGGCACCGGGGTTACCACGAACGTGTCCCGGACACGCGCATGGTCACGCGACGGGAGGCGCGCTGACCATGGGCTAAGCCCAAATTAACGCGCACGGAAGGTAGAGAGGACATTGGGGAAGCTCCCCACTGTTCGAGTTTGGGAAATGAAGCAGCAACACAGTGGCTCGACAGTGAGGTGCAGAAGGAGGCCATCGAAGACGAAGAGGACGGCGACGTGAACTCAAATCCGGTGGGGAAGAGGGCAAAATCGGTCAAGAAACATGGCGGGGAGTGTTGGGCGTGACTCCACGGGGCTTCACACTGCTGGACTAGGGCTGAATGGAGCTCGAGTATGGTGGATTTTGCGTCGGCGGTGTTGGTGTGTTGTGCTCTGCTCTTGCGAAGCTCGGCCAAGTGGGAGCAAGAAAGAGAGAGCAAGTGAGGGAGGGAGATAGAGATGAAAGGGAAGGGGATAAGGCGTAGCTAATGTCTATGGAACACACTCAATGGCTAGAGACGTGGCTTAGCTACCAGCCTCATCAGTCAACAAAAACGACGGTGACGCGAGCAGAGAGAAAGATGAGGCTGATGAACAGTAGCCAACTGAAGAAAATATCCACTCCAATCTCCATCTCAAAAACAGGTAATCCTGAGATCCAAAAGTTATGGGACAAATTTTGTGTGAAACTATAATTCATTTGCAACCCATTTTAACTTGTTTGACCCAAAAATCCTGAGCCAAAAGTGAACTAAAATTCTTTAAAGATGCAACCTTTTCTAACTTGCCGCAATTTTCATGGCTTTAAAATAATTCCCAAAAATTTGGAAAAATTCACTAATATTCCTCACATGATATGGATAAATTTCTAAAATTATTTTCAACCCTATGTTTCATAGAAATTTGTGAGTTTCTTTACAAAGTACCACTTGACATTAACTTTAACAATTTAGGTTCAATTTAAATTATATGCCAAAACTTGATCAAAACAAATAATCATGATGCTAATGATGCTCATTTATGCTTAATGATAGTTTAAGGATTTTGGGCTGTCACACTATCCATTCTACTATCATTGAGGAGAACTATTTTTTACAACGTTATGGCTCGACTTCCATTAAATACTAGAACATGGAAGAGAAATTTAGCTCTCATGATGACTACTATCATGCTTATGTGCATATAAGCAAAAGTGTTGGAAAATGGAAAAGAGGCGTTTGAACCAACTCATTCGTGACAGCGACACAACATGTATTAGTGTGCTTCGTATGGACATAAGAACTTCCTATATTTTGTGGGAGATGCTTAGACACATTGGTGGGTTGAAGGGAACATGGAATATGACCCTAGAGGAGATAGTGGCTCAATTCCTATACACATTGCCCCATCATTTGAAGAATCGACCAATAGAAAAGTTTTCTTCCGAAGTGGTGAGACAATTAGTAGACAGTTCAATTAATGTCTTCTAGCTATTCTAAAGTTGCACCAGTTGTTGCTTAAGACCTCATAGCCTATACCAGAGAATAGCGCCGATGATAATGGAAATATTGTAAAGCAAATGGATTCTTAAGCAATTTCTTTCTTTAAAAAATCATAGTTGCAAAAATAGGGTGTGATATTCTTTTTCTTTTGTTTTGGCTTGCGTTCGTAGAATTGTTTAGGTGCTTTGGATGGAAGCAATTTCTTTCTTTAAAAAATCATAATTGCAAAAATAGGGTGTGATATTCTTTTTCTTTTGTTTTGGCTTGCATTTGTAGAACTGTCTAGGTGCTTTGGATGGAACCCATATAAAGGTAACTATTCCAACTATGCTAAAAGGAATGTATAGGTAAAGAAAAATGGATATTGTGATGAATGTCCTAGGTGTTTGTGCACCTGACATGCAATTAATCTACATTCTACCTGGTTGGGAGGGCTCATCACATGCGCTTCGAGATGCCATGTCGAGGCCAAATGGGTTGCGTGTCCCTCAAGGCGAGTTTTGTTTCAGTAACTTTAATGTAGCTTTGAAATAAGTTGTCGAATGCAAATATTGTTTTTTTTGTTTTTCTATCTTAAGGTTGCTATTACCATTTTGATATTGATTATACAAATGCAAATGGGTTCTTAGCACTGTATCGAGGTCAAAGGTACCATTTAGGAGGTTGAATTGCACAAAATCCACCAAATAGTGCGAAGGAATATTTTAATATGCAGCATGCTATAACAAGAAATATCATCGAGAGGTGTTTCAGAATGCTAAAGGGTTGGTGGGGGATTTTGAGGGCTCCGTCATATTTTCGTATAAAAACTCAATGATGAATAGTAATGGCATGTGCCCTTTTGCACAATTTAATTTTGCAAAAGATGTTTAGAGATCCAATGGAAAGTGAGGAATCATCGGTGACAACTTCAATGGAAATTACTGAGGGGGAAGTCAGGGAACCATAATTTATCATGGGTGCCTCAACATCTAACAAGTGGATTAGTTCTCGAGATGTTCTTGCTCAGAGGATGTATAATAATTATAGGGCTTCTAGTTCTCATTGAGGTGTGTTTTCTAGTTTCTTAGATACTTCTAAAATTATTGTATAATAATTATAGGGCTTCTAGTTTTCACAATTTCTTTCTAATATGCTATCAATGTTATGCAGCTATGGACTTTTTAGAGATCTCAACAAGTGTGTGTGGAAGGGGAAAAAATAAAAGAAAATGGATTGTGGCTGAAGATGATGATCTGGTTAAAGCATTGTATGAGGGATGTTTTTGGATCCAAGGTGGAAGGGGGAAGGAGGTTTTAAGAATAATGGGTATTGTTCACTACTTGAGACACGTATTGCTAAAAAGTTACTAAATTGTTGACTATCTACAGTTTCACACATTGAGTCTAGAGTAGGGCATTTTAAGACAAAGTACGATGCACTGGATTATATGCTAAAATAAAGTGGCTTCTCCCGGGATGAGAATAGGAAGATACTTCAATGTGAGAGACAATAATATGATATGCATTGCAAGGTAAATTTGTTATGCTCTTTTTGTGAAAACTTGCATTCATTAATTCAATTCTTTTAGGCAGGAAAATAGTAAAAACCCAATCATTTTCATATATGGGATGCATTGTCAAAAGTTCCTAATTCTTATGAACTCTGTGTTGTAGAATCATAGTGATGTCAAGGGCCTATATGACATTACGTTCCTTTACTATGATACATTACCTACCATATACGGGAGGGATATAGCCACAGGTGAAGGTGTAGAAGGGTTTAGTGAAGCTGTCACAAACATGGAGCAAGAAATTACTGCTAAATATGGTAATGACTAGAAGGGAGAAGATGAGAGAATGTCTAGAGAAACACCTAGACGGTCTACTGACTCAACACCATCAAGCTCTAAGAAATGGGAGAAAGACGGGAAAGGGAAGGATAGTGTATCAAGTGACCCTCTTGTACATGTTCAATGAAGTAAGTGGTGATCTAAAGGTTGTGACTAAGATTGTTGGAAAAATGGCAGCATCAATGGAGCATGAGGCCGCCATTAGAGAGAAGGTGATGAATGAGGATCCGAACAAAAATTGAGAGAGAACGTAATAGAAGAGTTACACATGCTTCAATTTACTAGAGGTGAAGTTACCAAGGTTGTTAGTGTGTTTGTGAAAATGCCAGATCAAATGGGCATGATGTTCGCGGTTCCAGAATCATTCAGGACGGGATTTATTCTAAACATGTTCAAAGGTATGTGAAATTATGCATTCTTTCTCTGGAAATGACTTTTCTTTCTGTTTTCATGTGAAGGGCATTGGTTATTTTGGTTCAAGCTGCTCTGCCTCCTTAGGGCAGATTCTGCCTTCCTAATCTAGCTATAAACCTGCACATCTTTACTATATGTGAGCTCTCTAACGAGTGGCATGTGCGTTAGTGATCTGGAATGTTGTTGTCTTAGATAATAAAAGTCCAGTTGTGGACAAAAAGAAAATTCAATTTTGGTCTCTGATGCCCTCCCTTATGTTTCTTGGGCCATCTTGCTCTATGCTTTAGAGTATAACTACAAGTGCTTGCTAAGAATAACTTTATGCTTTGTACATTAGAGTTCCATCAATGAAGATGTGCATTTTATCCAAGAACTGGGCAAAGTGTGGTAAATTTTGTCCAAGAAGTGAGAGCTGAGAAGTAGACAAGACAACACTTGTTCCGATCACATGAGAAAGTGAGAGCTGAGAACTCAGGTTTACAGCAAATATTTTAGGCTATATGGAAATATAGGGACAATACCACTTTTAATTTTGATATGGATGTGAGAAAGGACATCTCTCGAGGGTCTTTGTAACTTTCTAGATTTGCTTATGTGAAAGTGTACTACTCATAAATTTAGAGACCATGTTATCTAGTTCCTATCAGTCTTTCATTGTCAATAATTACATATTAACATGTCTAGCAAGAGACCTTAAACCTTAGTATTTTGTATTTAGTCCAAGTGGCAGTTTGTGTTTAGTCCAAGTGGTAGTATGTCAGATATAAGCATATTCCCATACCTGAGCAGCAAACTAAACATGGTAATGGTATCAAATACCATTACTGTGTTTAACCAAACAAAGCATGTAATTAATGATCCTACCATCAAATCCCTGAAATCCTAGGTCCCTCAAGAGCTCGTCCGCAATTGCGAGGGCATCCTTGCGCGAACTTTGTCGCCGGTGACTGACTGCTTCCGCCACATCCCACCGGTGAGGAGCATCCGCTTCCCTCTCCCATCCCTCTCCACCCAAGCGTTCTTCTCCTAACCCTAGCTTTTGTTCCAGATCTTGTGGGGATTCTTGCTGGAGGGGGAGGAGAATGAGGATCCACATCAATCAGATTGGGGAGGAGAAGGAGGATTGGATATGCAAGATGCGTGTGTTCTTCCTTCTCCTCTCAACTCTTCCATGATTTTGTTTTCTAAAAACAATGGGTAAATTGTGTTTGGTTGGGGGAAAAGGATGTAGGTGTAGGGTATGGATAAAGGGGAAGGAAGGAGGAGGTTTGAATTACAAGTGCTCAGTTTGTAATCTAATAAGTGAATTGTTTGTTGTGTTATGAGCTGCTGCTTCTTTGGTAAAAGCAATGTAGTTTGTTCAAATGGCACATGTTTGTTGTTGATTTTGATATCCTTTGCTTGTTCTTGTCTTGTTTTTTATTTGAATTCCCAGATGCTAGCTTTGATAGTGTATTCTTGAAAATTCTATGAGTAATAAGCATGTGACATATCTGTTGGGTGTTGTGGTTATTTGGCCGTGTTAGTTTGTTAACTGCAATAGATTATAGGGTCAATCAAGACTAGATAATTGTATAATCAGTCAGGAATTCTTATATATTATCAATATAAAAAGAATGAACTTGCACTACTGATTATGCACTTTGAACACAAAAACTTGTTCAAACCTTACGTATCATGCCTCTACTTTTGTTGTGGCTCTATCCATGCTACTATCACTTAGGAGAACTATTTTTGTACAGTGTTATGGCTCGACTTCCATTAAATACTATAACACGGAGGAGAAATTTGTCTCTCATGATGACTACTATCATGCTTATGTGCTATTATATTTGCGTATTATTTGCACTAGCATATAAGCAGAACTCAGGTGTTTGAACCAACTCATTCCTGACAACGGCACAACATGTATTAGTGAGCTTCGTATGGACATAAGAACTTTCTATATTTTGTGTGAGATGCTTAAACACATTGGTGGGTAAAAGGGAACACGGAATATGACCCTAGAGGAGATAGTGACTCAATTCCTATACACATTGCCACATCATTTCAAAAATCAAACAATAGAAAAAAAATTCTTCCGAAAGTGGTGAGACAGTTAGTAGAGAGTTTAATTCATATCTTCTAGCTGTTCTAAAGTTGCACCATTTGTTGCTTAAGACCCCTGTCGGAAAGTGAACTCCTGTCGCAGGGATCCCGAGAGACCCCTTTTTAGAGATTCGGCCGGGGGGATGATCCTGGAAAAGCTTGTGTGGGAAATAAGCGGGAACGGAAATAAATGCGATGGCTAGTGGGAGACGATCACCCTAATGCAAGGGAAAGTGGGTACGCCGGGTTTTAGACAGATTCGGGCCGCACGGAGGCGTAACACCCTACTCCTGTATGAGCGCTATATTTATCCTTGAAGGGGATTCTTCAAGGAGGTATCTGGTTCTAAGGGGAGAACTGTTTGCAAAGAGCTTGAGGCTCTTATGTTCTAGCTTAACTTTCGAGTGTCTGTCGATCTATCTTTGGCCTGGTTCGCCGGAGATTGTTGGTTGTCTGGTCTCTTGGTCGTCTTGTGGTCGGGGGCTGTTGCTCTCTTTTCTTAGTGTTCTCCATCCTTTCCTTTTATAGGCGCGTCGACCTCAACATATCCTGAATGGGAAAGAGGGGACGCGAATGCCAAGGTGCCACGGAGAAAAAGGCGTAATCATTTCATCTTGGCGAAGTGACCGGGGCGGTGGAGAAATGCGGCGCGCATTCGACCACCAGCCGCTGCGAAAGCCTCTCGGCGCCATAAAAGGGGCCCACCGGGCAGCCTCAGAGGTGCCCGGTGCGCCCACCCCGTCTTGTCCTCCTGACAGGGCGGGGTGGCTGACGGAGCGCTTTGATCCTGGCAACGTTATCCCGAGGCACCCGGATGAAACGGGACGGGACCCGTGCATTTAATGGACCCACGCCTCCCCCCCTGCCAGTACATGGCAGGGTCTGACACTGGGGCGTGGGCAGCTGAGAATGTCAGGATGTCAGGATGTCAGGCCGCGCGTGCCTATTAAATGCGGCATTGGGCCTTTGACTGGATGACACCCTGACGACGGGACCCTTCGGGTTGTCGAATGATCTTGCGCGAACCTTCGGGGCACCGAGTCCTCGGGGGCCGCCACGTGCAGCCCCGAGCACTCTCTCCCGAGCACTTCGGTGGGACCTTCGGGGCACCGAGTCCTCGGGGGCCGCCACGTGCAGCCCCGAGCACTCTCTCCCGAGCACTTCGGTGGGACCTTCGGGGCACCGAGTCCTCGGGGGCTGCCACGTGCAGCCCCGAGCACTCTCTCCCGAGCACTTCGGTGGGACCTTCGGGGAACCGAGTCCTCGGGGGCTGCCACGTGCAGCCCCGAGCACTCTCTCCCGAGCACTTCGGTGGGACCTTCGGGGCACCGAGTCCTCGGGGGCTGCCACGTGCAGCCCCGAGCACTCTCTCCCGAGCACTTCGGTGGGACCTTCGGGGCACCGAGTCCTCGGGGGCTGCCACGTGCAGCCCCGAGCACTCTCTCCCGAGCACTTCCTTCTTGGTATTTGGGCTCTGCGGATCATCGGGGAACTAGAGTGCTCGGGAACCAGAGGCGGCGGCCCCGAGCACCTTCTCCCGGGGCTTAGCCTCTTCTTACCTTGCAGGGTGGTGACATGTGGTGGATGGCCGGCCTGGCCTCGGGACTTAGGGACCCCTGGTTCTGAATACACCGACAGTAGCCCCCGGGCCCGTTGGTAGCCGATGGGACGGAGACTGCGAATGGGCCCTTCATCGCGACCGAGGCCAAGGCTGGCGCGGACGCCATGTGGCAAGCTTTCGAGAGGTGGCCCTTGCGGATCTAGACCTCAAGTACGTTCCAACGGGAAAATGAGTGGACGCGTGTCCACACAACTTTCGAAGGGTATGATAACCATACGGGCGGCACGCGCGGTCGCCGCGCAGATCAAGGAAAATACGCCTGGCAACCGCTGACATCGCGCGATCGGCGGGAGATTCGCCTGACAGTTGCGTCGATCGAGGTGACGCTTCGCCGAGCGAACCGTCTGGGGCGGCAGTTTTTGAATTTTGAGCTATAAAAAGGGGGAATGGATCGGACCGTTCCCCTTTTTTACGCTCTCTCGCACTTGCGCTCCTGCCTTCTTTGTGCTCCGAAGCCCTCAGGAAACTCCCAGGCGACCGGAGCATTCTCCCTTCTCTCTCTTTTCACCACCAAAAAACATCCCCCATCTTGCCGAGATGACGAGGGTTGGAGGAGGACGCCGGGACAAGACTTCGGACAGCATCTTGCCGGAGTCTCGTCTGAGGAACGAGGAGGCGGCGGACAAGATTAGGAAGCTGCTGGTGCCGGAGGGTCAGGAAGGAGCTGCGGTGGTGAGGCCGGCGACTTCGACGCCGGCAACGACCGTCCCTGGGCGGACCGTCCTGTTCACTTCTTTCGTGGCGGCGGGGTTGGTGCCGCCGTTCTCCGCCTTCTTCCTGCAAGTGCTGGAGACGTACGGCATTCAACTGGTGCACCTAAGCCCCAATTCTGTCGTGGCGTTGGCGGTCTTCGCGCATCTCTGCGAAATGTTCGTGGGGGTGATGCCGTCGGCGACGCTGCTTTGCCACTTCTTCGTCCTTCGGCCGGTGGGGAAGAAGAGGGGGCACTCCACGGCGGACGTCGCGGGGTGCTGCAACCTTCGGCTCCGGGAAGGCCTGGGGGATCATTACATTCCCCAGGTGCTGCATAGTAAGTGGGAGGAGTGGCGGCGGGACTGGTTCTTCGTCGACATCGACCCCCACGAGCGCCTCGAATTGCCAGAGAGGGCGGCGGAACCTCGGCGATCGACGTGGGAGGCGCCGCCGCCAGAAGACGCGAGGCTGAAGCCGGTGCTGGAGCGCATCTTGGAGCTGCGCGAGTCCGGGCTGACCTCCGTCATGGTGGTCGTGGATTTTCTGCGCCGTCGGTTGGCGCCCTTGCGAGAGCGGGCCCGACCAAGCTGGTTCTACACCGGGCCGGAGGACATCACCAGGACCCAGATTGGCGCGAGCTGGGATCTGGGGCAGGCGGAGCTGCGGGGGATGACCCGAGTGATCACCGGAACGGAGGACATGAGCCGGACGGAGCTCCCGTGGCCGGAGATGGCGCTCTGCGCCAACCCCAACCGGGTGGCCATTATGGCGGGGCTGCCGGAGTTCGATGCCCAGGGGCCCGTGGACCGGCCAAGAAGCCGGAGTCCTGAGGCCTCCGAACTCCCTGGGCTGGAGGAACTACTTGGCGATGAGGTTGCTAGCAGCTCGGCGCAGGCTGGCGAAGGGGTCGCCGCAGGCGGCAGCCACCGTGCCAGAGAGGAGGGCGCCACTGAAGTTGTTGAGGAGTTGGCGCCGGGAGACCGGGGAAAGCGTCCCCGGGCCTTGATCCTGGTGCCGGACTCTCCGCCGTCGCCGACGGCAGCGGCGGCATTTCCGGTGCTGGAGCCGCGCCTGGTGCGGATGGGGCCTGCATCGGCGCCCGCGACCCGCACGGCGGAGACCGAGACCCGCGCGGCGGCACCCGAGGCCCGCACGACGGCGCCCGTGGCCTGCGCAGCGGCTCAGCCGAGCCCCCAGCGGAAGAGGCGGCGGGAGGAGTCCGGACCGACAGTGCCGGACCCGGACATCAGGCTCCCAGCGGCCAAATGGCGGTATCGGTGAGTCTTCTTTCTTGCTTTTCCATGGGCATTTCCGGCCCGAACTAGGTTTTGACAATTTTCACTTGTCTCCCGTAGGCCGGCCGCAGGCGCTACTGCGACGGAGAGAGAACAGGCACCGGGGCCAGAGCCGAGCCCGCCCGCTGCGCCGACGGAGGCCGGCACAGGAACGGCGGAGGCACCAATTGACGTGGCGGCCCCTGGAAGAGAGGCGGAGGCGGCGGCCAAGAGAAGGGCGCCGGCGGAACCTACCCCGGGCGCGGAGAGCCCGGGGCGGATAACGGTGGAGGTGGATGTTCTGCCGGGGCCGGTGGACAGGGCGGCCGATGCGGGAATGCGGCCACCGTCCGAGACCTTGGCTCCGGCGGAGCCTACCCCGGGCAGGCAGAGCCCGGGGCGGATGGCGGTGCAAGGCCCTGCGGAGAGCTCGGCCCCCCTGGAGGCACTCTGCGGAGAAGCCTGGGCCCCACCGGTGCCCGGTCAGCCCGCCGATCCTTTCCTGGCCGCCATTGAAGGTGTCCAAGTAGCGGTTGGGCGGCTGGGTGCAGTGGTGAACGCCAAGAAGGGGGAGCTCGAGGCCGAGCGCGCCCGCCTGGCACTGGAGAAGGCGCAGCTGGTGGGCGCCCAGGAGGAGGCTCGTGCGGCAGCCGCGCGGGAGCAGAAGCTCTTAGAAGACATCCGCGCAGAAGCCGCGCGGGAACGAGAAACTCTGAAGACCGCGCGGGCAGAGGCCGCGCGGGAACGAGAAGACGCCGCCCGCTTGGCCGAGGCGTCGAGGCAGCAAGCTGCCGAGGCCCTTGCCAGGATGGGGCAGGCGCAGGAGAGGGAGGTGGCTGTCGCAGCCCGAGAGCAGGCTGCAGAGGAGCGGCAAGCCGAGCTGGCCCGCCGGGAGGGCGCGGCCGAGAAGACGCGCGCCGACCTCCAGCGCTGGGAAGACGATCTCCGGAAGATCAGAGAAGAATTCAAGCGCTGGGAGGAGGACGTCTCCATCCGGGAAGTGGACAATGAGCTATCGGCGTCGGATCTCGGTGCCCGGGAGGATTCGGTGGCCCAGCAGGAGGATGTGTTGGCCCGGCGGGAGAATGAGCTGAGTCGCCGAGAAGGCGAACTGAGTCGCCGAGAGGGCGAAGCTGCTGCTGCGTTGGCCACCGCGGCTACCAGGGCGGAGGAGAACGCGAAGCACGAGGCGGAACTGGCCGAGCGCGAACGCGCCTTGTCCGAGATGGTGGCCAAGACGAAGCAGGCTGCCGCCTCCACCGCGGCTGGCGGTTCTTCCGGTCCGGCCGGGGACCAGGGACTCGAGGCACAGCTGCGAGCCGCCAAGGAGAAGCTCGAGACCTCTTTTGTCTCGCGAGTCAACCTTGAGCATATGCTGGAGGACATACTCCGGCGGATGCGACGGGCCGTGGAGAAGGGTGGACTTGGACGGCTTGTCGATGACACAAAGGGTGACGGCCCCGCACGACAAGTGTTGGGGCTGCAGCAGGTCTGCGAGCGCCTCGAGGCCCTGCCTTGGGCGGTCCAGGAACTCGCCGCCCGGGAGGGACGTGGCTTGGCGCATGCAGTGGCCGAGCACGTCCTGGCCTGCTACCGAAGCAGGGACCCGAACTTCCCACTGGAGCCGGTGCGGGAGGGAGTGGTCGAGGCTGAGGGGGAGGCTGCCCGGGCAGCGGTCCGGAGTACCGCCGCCGAGGTGGCGGCCGGCTTTAGGCGAGAGGTGCCGCCGCCGCCAGTCCCCGGGGATGACTCAGAGGATTCAGCCGACGCCTCTGCCGCCGACTAGATCTTTTGTAGCCTCTTTTCTTTTGTTGTAGATGTAGGAGTGAACCCTTAGAAAATGCCTTGGAAATATCCTGTGAATATTAAATGGCTGTTTTTCCCTGGGCTCGCAACTCCAGTTTCTCTGTGTGTTTGATGTTTCTTCTGGTGCTCTGCCTGGAAGTCCCGGGGAGTACTCAGTCGGGCCGTTCCCGACCTTCCCATCCCCGAGAAATGAAGTTGTTCCGATCGCTGACGTTGGCGCAGCCAGCCCTCAAGCTCTCGCGAGTCCGCACTGCCTAGGTTAAGAAACGAAGACACAGACTCCCTTACCCGGGAGATAGATCGATCCTGCTCGGAACACGCCGTGCCTAATGAACACTTTTTTACTTTGCGACCACTCAGTTAGTAGAAGGGAGACGTGTGCGGGCGAGAATGTGACCAAGAGTCCTCGCGGTCCGGTGGTGCCCGGGCTTGAAACGGGCCGGACCGAGCACTGACAGCCTGCCCCCGAGACCTGAGCTCCGGACTACCCGAGTGGCTCGAGCGATAGGATTACCCAGGGTACCCGAGGACTCGGTAGTGCTCGGGGTCCTTAAAAGCGGACCGAACACCACGACCACCACGAAGGGCTTCGGTCAAACATTATCGCACGCGCGCTACTCTTTTCTGCAAACCGCTCTGTCGTTCTGGGAAAAAGTAGACACGCGGCAGGGTTTTTGCGTGCGAGGAAACCACCTCACCGAACAGATTAAAGCGCGAGAGCCCCCGAGAATGACTCGGGAACATAAATTTACTGAAGGTAGATTTGTCTGAATATAACCACTCACCGGACAGCTGTCGGCCTTCCGGCCCACCGATCCAGGAGGGATGTGCTTCCGAGTTTAGGTGTCGGGAACTTAATTCTTTTAACGGGGCGCCCGAGCGCCTGGAGGTGCACGAGGCTCCTAGGGTCGGGTGATCTCGACCACCCGAGGACCCTTGGGGCCGACCAAAGACCGGGGCATTGAAGCCCTCGCGGCCGAGCTGCTTGTGATCGCCAGCCTGTGACTTTAAAAGAGAAAATAGGATTTCTTTGTCTGGCGCGCTCTGCCAGTGCGGTACTTGCTATAAACTGCTCTCGTTTTCGACCCGAGACCTCTCGAACACCCAAACCGGCGGACAAGAGCGAGCAGAGGCATAACCCAGAGGTCCTATGGTTTGGTGGCGCCCGGGTATGACAGACCAGACCGAGCACCGACAGCCCGCCCCGGGGGCCCGAGCTCCGGACTACTCGAGCAGCTCGAGAGATGGGATTACCCGGAGCACCCCGAAACTCGGTAGTGCCCGGGAGCCTGTCACGACACCGAACACCACAGCCTACCATGGCGGACGTAAGTCAGCGGCGACTGCTCGCATGCATACCGATCGGGATTCTTTTGTCAGCGGGGAAAAAGAGAGAGCGAACTTTTTCTCGCACAACCGAGCTCCTCACCAGACAGATTAAACATACGGAATCCAGAAAAAGTATTTTGACATAGCGATTGCTTATTGAAATACTTAATGTGCAATATTTACAAGGTTGGGTGACAGCGACTTACCCCACGGGGCGAAGCCTTCAGACTGCTCGGGCGGGGAGAAGCCCCCGGCCTTGCTAACCTGAACCGCGAGCACGACCATCTACGGGTAGAAGCGTCGAAGATGCTCGATGTTCCACGGATTCGGGAGTGGCTGTCCTTCCTCCGTCGCCAACCTGAAAGAACCTGCCCGGGGGACCGCGATCACGGTGAAGGGACCTTCCCACACAGGGGACAACTTATTCATTCCTTCGCGCGACTGGATGCGTCGGAGAACTAGGTCCCCCACCTCGAGAGACCGGGCCCGGACATGGCGCAGATGATAACGCCGCAGACTCTGCTGGTACCGAGCCGCCCGGACAGCAGCACACCGCCGGCGCTCTTCCAGGTAGTCCACGTCGTCGCGCCTTTGATGCTCCTGCTCACCCTCAGAGTATGCATGCACTCGAGGGGAGCCCAGAGTGAGCTCGGAGGGGAGGACTGCTTTGGCGCCGTAGACGAGGAAGAAAGGAGTCTCCCCGGTGGCGCGGCTTGGCGTAGTCCGATTGGCCCACAGCACGGCTGGCAGCTCGTCTACCCATCCCTTCCCGTGCTTAGCGAGCACGTTATAGGTCCGGGTTTTGAGGCCCTTCAGAATTTCCGCGTTGGCGCGCTCGACCTGCCCGTTACTCCGAGGATGAGCGACGGAAGCGAAGCAAAGCTTGATGCCGAGATCTTCGCAATAGTCCCCGAATAAGGCACTAGTGAACTGGGTGCCGTTGTCGGTGATGATCCGATTGGGGACACCAAAGCGGCTAGTGATGCCGCGGATAAACTGGAGCGCCGTGTTTTTGGTCACCTTGATGACTGGGACCGCCTCCGGCCACTTAGTGAATTTGTCGATAGCGACATATAGGTATGCATAGCCCCCGACTGCTCGGGGGAATGGACCCAGAATGTCCAAACCCCAGACCGCGAAAGGCCATGACAGGGGAATGGTATGGAGAGCCTGAGCTGGCTGGTGAATCTGCTTTGCATGGAACTGGCACGCCCTGCAGCGCCGAACCAGCTCGGAAGCATCCTGGAGAGCTGTAGGCCAGTAGAAACCTTGCCGGAAGGCTTTCCCGACCAGCGTGTGGAACGATGAATGGCCACCGCACTCGCCCTCGTGGACCTCAGCGAGAAGATCGCCGCCTTCTGCCCGAGAGATGCATTTCAGGAGGACACCTCCTGCGCTACGTCGGTAGAGATCCCCATCTACTATGGCATAGCGTTTGGACTGCCGAGCAACCCTTTCGGCAGACGCCTCATCCCCAGGTAGGAACTTTTCTTTCAAGTACCCTCGGATGTCAGACATCCACGAGGCATCTTGAGAACATTCGGCGAGCACAGCGCACTCGCCGGACGGCGGCGCCCTGACGGGGCTTCCCACTGAGGGCACCGCCGGGGTCCCCTGAATTGAGTTCGAGGTTTCCCCTTCATCCTGTTCGGCAGGCAGGACGGAAGGCCGTGCGAGTCTTTCTTCAAAGACTCCGGCAGGGGCGCGCGCACGTGAGGAGGCCAGGCGAGAGAGCTCGTCGGCCGGAGCATTGTCGCGGCGAGGGATATGCCGTAATTCGAGGCTGTCGAAGCGTCTCTCGAGCTTTCTGACTGCATCCACGTACGCTGCCATTTGAGGATCCGTGCACTGGTACTCCTTGGAAACCTGGTTGACGACCAGCTGGGAGTCCCCTTTGACCAGGAGGCGACGAATCCCGAGCCCCACCGCAGCCCGGAGGCCGGCGATGAGACCTTCATACTCCGCCATGTTGTTGGATGCGCGGAACTGCAACTGTACGACGTACCGGAGCTCTTCACCCGTTGGGGAGGTGAGAACCACTCCGGCCCCTGCGCCTTTCAGCGAGAGGGAGCCATCGAAGTGCATAACCCAGTACCCGGGCGCGTCGTGCCCAGGATAGGCAGAGATCTCTTCTGGGATGACGCAGGGGACGGGCGTCCATTCTGCCAAGAAGTCGGAGAGTGCCTGGCTTTTGATTGCCTGGCGACAGACGAAGTGTAGGTCGAACTCCGCCAACTCAACCGCCCATTTGACAACGCGCCCGGTGCCCTCCCGGTTCCGGAGAATGGGTCCCAGTGGATAAGTGGTAACCACCGAGATCTTGTGCGCCTGGAAGTAGTGGCGCAGCTTCCGGGAGGCGACGAGCACGGCATAGAGTAGCTTCTGCGCCTGGGGATACCTTGTCTTGGCCTCCCGGAGGACCTCGCTGACGAAGTACACCGGTCGCTGTACCCAGCGGGCCCGGATGGTAGCCCCACCTGGGGGGCTGCCACAGCCCCCAGGGTCGGCGGTATGGTCGGGGCTGGCCGGGCACTCGGGCTCGATTCCTTGGCTGGGAAGAGCAGTGTGTTCGGGCTCGAACCCTTGCCCAGGGGAGCCGCGAGGATAAGTGAACGGTCGGGGGCCTCTGGGAGCTGGGACCCAGCACCCGGCCCCGAACATTCGTCGCGCTCCACCACCAGCACTATGCTTACGACCTGTGGAGTGGTCGAAACATAAAGTAGTAGGGGCTCACCTTGGGAGGGAGCCACCAAAACGGGTGGCGAGGTAAGGTACTTCTTTAAGTCACGGAAGGCCTGCTCGGCTTCCGACGTCCAGTCAAAACGACCGGATTTCTTCAAAAGCTTGAAGAGGGGGAGCCCTCGCTCCCCGAGCTTGGAGATGAAGCGCCCGAGGGCTGCCATGCAGCCGGCGAGGCGCTGGACCTCCTTGAGTCGAACGGGGGGTCGCATCTGCTCGATGGCCCGGATCTTCTCCGGATTGACCTCGATTCCTCGGCCAGAGACCAAGAAACCAAGGAGCTTGCCCGCCGGCACCCCGAAGACACATTTCTCCGGGTTGAGCTTGAGGCGGGTAGAGCGGAGACTGTTGAAAGTCTCGGCAAGGTCCTCGAGCAGTGTGGCGCGGTCTCAGGTTTTGACCACGAGATCGTCGATGTAAGCCTCGACGTTGCGGCCAACCTGCGAGTTAAGAGTGATACGAATGGCGCGCTGGAAGGATGATCCAGCGTTACGCAGGCCGAAAGGCATTGACATGTAGCAATAAGTCCCCACCGGGGTAGTAAAAGCAGTTTTTTCCTCGTCCCCTACGGCCATGCGAATCTGGTGATACCCAGAGTTTGCATCTAGGAAGCACAAAAGATCACATCCCGCAGTTGAATCTACGATTTGATCAATGCGAGGTAAGGGGAAGGGATCTTTGGGACAAGCCTTGTTAAGGTCGGTGTAGTCCATGCACATGCGAAGCTTGCCGTTGGCCTTCGGGACGATGACTGGGTTTGCTAGCCAGTCGGGGTGGAGGACTTCTCGGATGAATCCGGCGTCGAGGAGCTTGCGGACCTGCTCGCGGATAAACTCCTGGCGCTCTGGCGCCTGCCGCCGGACCTTCTGCTTCACTGGGCGGGCGTCCGGACGCACAGCCAAGTGATGCTCGATCACCTCCCTAGGGATCCCGGGCATGTCGGACGGTTGCCAGGCGAACACGTCCACGTTAGCCCGGAGGAAGGCGACGAGCGCGCTTTCCTATTTGCTGCCCAGGTCGCTGCCGATACGGACAACCTGGGTAGCGTCATCGCCCACCTCGACCTCCTTCGTTGGAACAGAGGTGTCGGCGGCGAGTCGGGGTCTGGATGAAGAGGGTCCCGGGCCCCCTGTAGAACCATCAACCCCGGCCTGCGCTGAGACCAGAGCCATGTATGATTGTTCAGCACAGGAGACGGCGCCGCCGGAGTCGGCGATCACGGAGATAGAGCCAGCGGGGCCGGGCATCTTAACCGTAAGGTATGCATAATGCACGGCCATCATAAACTTGGCAAGCGCCGGACGCCCGAGGATGGCGTTGTAGGGGAGAGGGAGCTCCGCAACATCGAAGAGGACGCACTCCGTGCGGAAGTTGTCCCGGCTCCCGAATGTGACAGGCAACTCAACCTGCCCGAGGGGCAGGGAGTGCCCGGGAGTTACTCCACAGAAGGGGAGTGACGGCTTTAGGCGTCGGGAAGATACTTGCAGCTTCTCAAAAGCCTCTTTGGAAAGGAGGTTGAGGCCGGCACCACCGTCGATCAGCACTCTGCCGACCTTAACATTGCAGATAGTGGGAGACACTACCAGAGGTAGCCGTCCCACGGCTGCAGTACTGACGGGGTGATCAGCCATGCTGAACGTGATCGGAGCATCCGACCACCTCAGGGGTCTTGTGGCCTCCTCGCTCGGGGTTGCCGAGCACACTTCGCGCCGCATGACCTTGATGCCACGGCGCGAGCAGGGTGTGTAAGCGCCCCCGTCGATGAAGGCGACCGCATGCTCGGGCTCCTGGAAGCCGAGCTCGGCGTTGTTGGGGACGACCTCGGCATCGCCTCCTCCGCGGGACTCGTCGCGCTCCCTCTGGCGCTGCTCCACGAGTCCTTTGACCGTACGACACTCCGTGAGGTCGTGCCATCTGGTCAGGTGTATGGGACACCATTTACCTGGCTCGGGCCCCGCGGGAGCGGGGGCCCTCGCT
Organism: Phragmites australis; assembly: GCF_958298935.1. NCBI lineage: Eukaryota > Viridiplantae > Streptophyta > Magnoliopsida > Poales > Poaceae > Phragmites > Phragmites australis. The sequence goes on along the minus strand of NC_084935.1, from coordinate 26,018,006 downwards.
GGAATAGGAGCTCGGCCAGGGGCCGGGGTTCTTGCTGGAGCTGGCGCCCTAGCCGGTGCCGGGGCCCTCGCGGGCACAGAGGCCCGAGGAGGAGCCCGAGCAGGGGCCCTGACGGGGCGCCGATCGACACCCGGCCGACGCTCTTGCCGGTGATCGGGCTCTTGCGGCACCCTGTGAGCGGGGACTTGGGCTGGCTCGACGGGAGCGGCCTCGCGCTTCCTTCTCTTTTTCTTTTCCCGCTTATCAGAGCGGGAAGAACTTGGCTGATCGGAAGCGGGGCGAGGAGCATGCCACGCCCTGGCCTCCGCAGCCTTGGCGCACTTATCAGCCAGTGCGAAAAGTTCCGCAGGGGTCTCGATCTCGTGCGTACCTAGCTTCTCGAGCATCCGCTCATCACGGACGCCCTGCCGGAAAGCAACAATAACAGCATGGGGGGCCACTCGCGGAATAGTGTTGCGAACCTGGCTGAAACGCTGTATAAATCGCCGTAGCGTCTCCCCTTCCTGCTGTTGGACGGCGTGGAGGTCGCACTCCAAACCGGGACGTGCGAACGTGCCCTGAAAGTTGGCCACGAATTGGTGGCACAGGTCATCCCAGGAGCCGATAGATCCTGGGGGTAAGTTCATAAGCCAAGAGCGGGCGGAACCCCTCAAGGCAACATGAAAATAGTTTACCATCACCTTTTCGCTGCCTCCGGCCGCTTGGACGGCCGTCGTGTAGATCTGGAGGAACTCGACGGGGTCGATGGACCCGTTGTACTTCTCCGGCAGCTCGGGGCGGAACTTGGAAGGCCACCTCACCCGGCGGAGCTCGGTGGTGAAGGCACGGCAACCGGTGCCGTACCCCGCAGCACGAGCGGGGGCTCTCGGTGACGAGAAGCGGCGAGCCGGGGATCCCCGGTGGTCGTGGGCCGGGAGAGAGGAAGCCTGGTCCTCTGCCCCAACCCCCTGCCGGGTCTCCCGCTGACGTTCGAGAGTGACTCGGGCATCTTCGTGGCCCCTCCGCTCGTCAAGGTGCAAACGAAGGTCCCGGGCTCCGGACATGGCCAGGGGGACGGCGCTCCGCCTGGAGACCCCTCGGCCCGTGCGGGTGTTGCCCGCTGAGGAGCCGGCTCTGGCGGCACCGTGCTGAGAAGTGGTGCGAGGACTCCCGGCCTGCACCTGGCGACGAGCAGTGCCGACCAAAGCGACGACATCTTGCATCCACCGGCCTTCCGGAGTGTTTGGCGTGGCCTGAACGGGCGGGTGTCTGAGGAGAGCATGTGCTGCAAGCAACGCGCTCCCTGGGCTGGCCTCACTGAAAGCGAGCCTGCGCCGAGGTGGCACCCGACGTGGTCCAGAGGCGGACCTGGCGGCCGGGGTCCCGACCACCTGCTGGGGGTCGGAAAGTACGTCGGCAGCGGCGGCGGCGCTGATGGGCCCAGCGCCTTGATCCCCTTGGGCGGGAAAAACCGCGCGCGTGGATGGCGGCTGCCGCGGGCACGCAGCAGCGACGGGGCTTTCTCGGTCGTGGGGCAGCGCTCCGTTACTGGAAGTGGAGCCGGAACGCTGGAGACGGTGCCCACCGGCCATCTTTTCCTGTGGAAAAAAAAGTGAAACAAACAATCCAGGGATATTCCCCCCTACCTGGCGCGCCAGCTGTCGGAGAGTGAACTCCTGTCGCAGGGATCCCGAGAGACCCCTTTTTAGAGATTCGGCCGGGGGGATGATCCTGGAAAAGCTTGTGTGGGAAATAAGCGGGAACGGAAATAAATGCGATGGCTAGTGGGAGACGATCACCCTAATGCAAGGGAAAGTGGGTACGCCGGGTTTTAGACAGGTTCGGGCCGTACGGAGGCGTAACACCCTACTCCTGTATGAGCGCTATATTTATCCTTGAAGGGGATTCTTCAAGGAGGTATCTGGTTCTAAGGGGAGAACTGTTTGCAAAGAGCTTGAGGCTCTTATGTTCTAGCTTAACTTGAGCTGGTTCGAGTGTCTGTCGATCTATCTTTGGCCTGGTTCGCCGGAGATTGTTGGTTGTCTGGTCTCTTGGTCGTCTTGTGGTCGGGGGCTGTTGCTCTCTTTTCTTAGTGTTCTCCATCCTTTCCTTTTATAGGCGCGTCGACCTCAACATATACTGAATGGGAAAGAGGGGACGCGAATGCCAAGGTGCCACGGAGAAAAAGGCGTAATCATTTCATCTTGGCGAAGTGATCGGGGCGGTGGAGAAATGCGGCGCGCATTCGACCACCAGCCGCTGCGGAAGCCTCTGGGCGCCATAAAAGGGACCCACCGGGCAGCCTCAGAGGTGCCCGGTGCGCCCACCCCGTCTTGTCCTCCTGACAGGGCGGGGTGGCTGACGGAGCGCTTTGATCCTGGCAACGTTATCCCGAGGCACCCGGATGAAACGGGACGGGACCCGTGCATTTAATGGACCCACGCCTCCCCCCCTGCCAGTACATGGCAGGGTCTGACACTGGGGCGTGGGCAGCTGAGAATGTCAGGATGTCAGGATGTCAGGCCGCGCGTGCCTATTAAATGCGGCATTGGGCCTTTGACTGGATGACACCCTGACGACGGGACCCTTCGGGTTGTCGAATGATCTTGCGCGAACCTTCGGGGCACCGAGTCTTCGGGGGCCGCCACGTGCAGCCCCGAGCACTCTCTCCCGAGCACTTCGGTGGGACCTTCGGGGCACCGAGTCCTCGGGGGCTGCCACGTGCAGCCCCGAGCACTCTCTCCCGAGCACTTCGGTGGGACCTTCGGGGAACCGAGTCCTCGGGGGCTGCCACGTGCAGCCCCGAGCACTCTCTCCCGAGCACTTCGGTGGGACCTTCGGGGCACCGAGTCCTCGGGGGCTGCCACGTGCAGCCCCGAGCACTCTCTCCCGAGCACTTCGGTGGGACCTTCGGGGCACCGAGTCCTCGGGGGCTGCCACGTGCAGCCCCGAGCACTCTCTCCCGAGCACTTCCTTCTTGGTATTTGGGCTCTGCGGATCATCGGGGAACTAGGGTGCTCGGGAACCAGAGGCGGCGGCCCCGAGCACCTTCTCCCGGGGCTTAGCCTCTTCTTACCTTGCAGGGTGGTGACATGTGGTGGATGGTCGGCCTGGCCTCGGGACTTAGGGACCCCTGGTTCTGAATACACCGACAACCCCAGAGCCTATACCAGAAAATATTGCCAATGATAATGGAAATATTTTAAAGCAAATGGATTCTTAAGCAACTTCTTTCTTTAAAAAATCATAGTTGCAAAAATAGGGTGTGGTATTCTTTTTCTTTGTTTTGGCTTGAGTTTGTAGAACTGTTTAGGTGCTTTGGATGGAACCCATATAAAGTAACTATTCCAACTATGCTAAAAGGAAAGTATAGGTCAAGAAAACGGATATTGTGATGAATGTCCTAGGTATTTGTGCAACTGACATGCAATTCATCTATATACTACCTGGCTGGGAGGACTCATCACATGATGGTCATGCTTTTCAAGATGCCATTTCGAGGCCAAATGGGTTGCATGTCCGTCAAGGTGAATTTTGTTTTAGTAACTTTAGTGTAGTTTTGTCCCAATGCAAATATTGATTTTTTTTCTATCTTAAGGTTGCTATCACCATGTTGATGTTGATCATTATACAAATGCAAACTGGTTCTTAGCTCCATATCGATGTCAAAGGTACCATTTGGGCGGTTTGATTGCACAAAATCCACCAAATAGTTCGAATGAATATTTTAATATGTAGCATGTTAGAGTAAGAAATATCATCGAGAGGTGTTTCGGAATGCTCAAGGGTCGAGGGCTCCATCATATTTTCTTATAGAAACTCAATGACGAATAATAACGGCATGTGCAATATAATAGTTATGTATGCTTCAATTTACTAGAGGTGAAGTTATCAAGGTTGTTAGTGTGTTTGTGAAAATGCCAGATGAAATGGGCATGATGTTCACGCTTCCAGAATCATTCAGGATGAAATTTATTCTAAACATGTTCAAATGTATGTGAAATTATGCATTCTTTCTCTGGAATGAGTTTCATTTCTATTTTCATGTTAAGGGCATTGGTTATTTTGGTTCAAGCTGCTCTGCCTCCTTAGAGTAGATTCCACCTTCCCAATCTAGCTATAAACCTTCACATCTTTACCATATGTGAGCTCTCTAACTAGTGACACGTGCTTTAATGATCTAGAATATTGTTATCTTAGATAATATAAGTTCAGTTGTGAAAAAAAAACCCAGTTCTAGTCTTTGGGCCATCTCGCTCTATGCTTTAGAGTATAACTATAAGTGCTTATTAAGAATAACTTTATATTTTGTACATCAGAGTTTCATCAATGGAGATGTGCATTGTATCCAAGAGCTAAGTTAAAGTGTGGTAAATTTTGTCCAAAAAATAAACCAAACACCCCTTAGCTTTTTTAAAAAAGGCCTAACATCTACTGCAATGAAATTGTACGTAGGAGTATAGTACAATTTCGGATTACGTGCCACTGTAATGGAATGGCAGGCACTCGAGCGTCAACTGTCCAATCCGTCCCTCCGTCCGTACGGGCACAATCATCCAATTCCAATTTCCAGCCCCGGTCCGAACCATCCAGAAGCTTACCTCAACCCTCCCCCACCCAACCGACGGCCACGATGCACCCGCTCATCCACTCCAACGGCCGATACGCCCTTCGCGGCGAGGCCAACTTTTACTGCTCGCATCGAAGTCGCCCACGAGAAAAGCGCGCGGCGAAGGAGGCGGTAAAAAAACAGCGGGCGGCGCCTCCGCATTTCGAACCGAAGAAGGAAAAAAAAAGGATCGCGAAAGAAATAAAAAAAAAATCCACCGTCTTCTCGTGGTCTCCTCATCCTCCAAACCCTAGCTTCCCACGTCCCCACCGGCCCACCCCCGCCCCACCTCGCCGACGCCGTCGCGTCCCATGGCGAAGTCGCGGCCGCCTAAGCGGATCCTCGAGTCTTACACCATCAAGGGCTCCGACAAAGTCATCAAGCGTGAGCCCCCTCCCTCATCCTCACCCGCGCCAGCTGATCCGGGATTTCCAGGGGGTTTTGGGGGTGAATTTTTTTGGTGGATATTCGGTGGCGTGTTCGGGGGTATGGGTGGCCGTGTCTCGGCTTCCGAGCCCTGGGATTCGGGCGTTTTTTTACTTCGGAGTAGATTGATGTCGTCAGAAAATGGTTGCTTTAATTGGGCCATTTCGACCGCTCTGTTGTTTTTTGTTTGGGTGTGGAATGGTATTTAGGCCGCAGTTTTTACGCTTCTGGCATGGATAAAATTTGATCTCCTTATGTTCACCGCGGAGAAATAGATGTCTAAAAAAAAATCAGGGCTGGAAGCAATTAGCACACAGGGGCATGAACATTACAGTGGTAGTTGCAGTGCTCTATCCTCTATGCCCTGCACTGGAAACTCCCTTTTCATATTCTTTCGTTTGCGGTAAATTTGATCTGTTCGAAAATTTCTTACTTTTAGGTATTTGTGCATGTATTTCTCTCTCTTCCGCATGCAAATAAGCGCGAGCCTTATTTACTCTTGGTATTCTTTGCTAGAAATAGTACAGTAAGCTGTCTTCAAATAATAGTTTCATTGGTATAAAGCTTTCCAATGCCTTTGATGAACCCAAATTAAGCTGGTTTGGCATTTGTTTGATCCTCCCACTTGTTTCTTCCAGCTGGGGATTGTGTGCTAATGAGGGCATCTGATGCATCAAAGCCACCATATGTGGCAAGAGTTGAGTCGATTGAGGCAGCAGGATCTCGAGGCACAAATGTAAGAGTGCGGGTGCGGTGGTATTATCGGCCAGAGGAGTCCATTGGTGGGAGGCGACCTTTTCATGGTTCCAAGGAGGTGTTCCTCTCTGACCACTATGATATGCAGAGTGCTGACACCATTGAGGGGAAGTGCAATGTCCACAGCTTCCGTAGCTATACAAAGCTTGATTCTGTCAATGCTGAGGACTACTTCTGTCGCTTTGAGTATAAATCAGCTACAGGAAGCTTCGTGCCCGACCGCATAGCTGTGTAAGAATTCAGTTAAACTTCTACAATTTGAGTGTTCTGAATTTGCTTTCTTTGTTGTGTTCGTAATTTGTAGCAAGCTCTAGCTAATCAGGTCCTTGGACTTGTGCAAATTGTTAGTCTCTTAATACCTCGAGTCCAACATAGATTATGTGCCAGATAGTTAGCTTTGGTTTGTATATACTTGTTGCTTTGGTTTTCCGAAGCAGCGTTTTCCCCCACATGCCACTATTGATTGCTTATTGGTGGTATTAGGCAGTTATACAATTGATACGAGCAAAAACATGTCAAAAACCAAATGAATAACTCTTTCCTTGTTCGTGGGGATAGGGCTAAAATAACAAGCAACTTTAATTGCAGGGAGTATGTAGATGATACTTGTCTTAATTTAGTATCATGTCCTCTGTAGATAGTTCACTGGTTTCATTGGGGATTTCACACCTGCTTTTTATTTTAGAAATGGTATTTGCTGTCTGTTCCCAGGGTTAACTAGGTCATAATTCTGATGAGTTCATATATGATCCTGCATCATCATAAACCTGCCTGTGCTCAATAGGAGTAATTCGTTTGCCTGTTTTCCTAAAGGAGCGCCATAAATGAATGTGGAACATGAAAAGGACATGGAAAACCAAGACTCGTTTTCTACAATTGCTGGTATAACTTACTTTAGGGGGAAACAAAAGAGGTGCAGAAAGGCTCATGTCATGTAGTTTTTTTTTTGTGGCATTGAAACACTGGTTAACAATGCATGCTATATCATGTGTAACAGGCCTTTATGGCCCACTATTGAATTTTGAACAAAAGCACCAAAGCAGCCACAACCTTAGGACTTATTGGTTCCTTGTTCACTATAGCAGCTATATTTCAAACAATACTCTTGTAGCATGTTATCCCATTAAATCTTTCTCTTTGTTTGATGTCATAGGCGAGACCATTGAGTTGGTTCCCTGGATGGCAATTAGAATAAGGGTAATGAGGTAGACTAGAGAAACTGGAGGTTGGGAATAGCAATTGGAAGAGAGGATATTTCTGGCTTGGTTTTGGAATAGATGCATAACATCCGTATATGTAGAGTACTATGGGTGCAAACAGGTCAGATATTTCCCGATCGACCGACCAACCACTTGAAGGGGTTCAAATGTCATTTCGGAGCGAAAAATAGGATATCCGGGAATTTTTTCGGATATCAGAGTTGGAGCCGGATAGTTGTGTCGGATATCAGAGTCGGATATAGGGAGACAAGTATCCGTCGGATATTGGATATCCGAGAATAAAATCGGATATATCCGAAGACTATCCGATGACCATCCGAGCATGTCTTCCGGAGCTTATAACTTTTTCATACGGAGTCAAATGGAAACAACCGTCATATGAAAATTGTACCTCTTGTTGGGATCTATAACTTTGTAGTTGCGACCTTTTTTTTTCATTTGAAATCGTTAATGTGTCTAAATAATTAATAGAAGCTTCTGCCAGCATATTGGGCACTCGTAAGTCGTAACTTCTCAAGCTTCACTCCAACATGACTCCTTCCATGGGAATATATTGCTAATTTGCTTGTTAGACTGCTAATGTGGTTGAGTTTTGGACTCGTGTGATCATAACATATGCGGTATATATGGTTATTATTTTTACTCGATATTTGAAGAAATATTCGTGATCGACACTATTAGCATCTAACTCGTTGCATATTCGATTTGTATTCATGACCGATACTATCTACATCTGTATCTGTATCCGACACTATCCGTGTCTGACTCCAACTTTGAAGGAAAAAATGTGGGATAGGATATAGGATCAGCGATATCTGTCCGTATCCGATCCGATTGCACCTTCTTGAAGACCCTGAACCTTTCCTGATAGGATGCGGTTTCCTAATTCTGCAGTGACTTTTTCTTAATTAACTCCAACTACTATGGACCTGAACATTCTGGCTGAGTACAACTATGGTCCTATTACTCTTAGCTGAACTGAGTTCCTCCTGGACTCTCTCCTAGTCCTCCTAGACTACTTTGTGTTATCATCTGCTACCGCATCTTCCGTTTCCATCTCTGTTGTCTGCTTCATGTCACAACATTATTGCCACCTTGAAAGAAAAAACAGCTCGTCCTCACCTTGGTATCCACCATTCAATGTAGAAGAGTTGTTGGCACCTATGTTCCTTGGTAAATTTCTCATGTCAAAGCTGTACAAACCCTTTCTCCCGATGCTCCAGCCCCAGCAAGTCTAGGAGTGATGGAGGACATTGGTGGATGTTTGTCTCCCGCTTGTGGGTGTATGGTGGCTTGTGTTGACCGAGCTGAACCTACAACATTCCCATTTTTATAATAGGGCCTTGTCGCCCCCAACATCAATCATTTGCAATTTGCGGTGCTTTGCCCTTATGTACACCAGCAATGTTTCTAGAGTCATCGGTGACAAGGACAGAAGGAAGAACTCTATAGGATGTGGTGTTTTTATGTCTCTCTGTAACCTGTTCTGAGTGGAGAAAGTATATTTTGACATAGTAATGGTGCTATGCTACTCATGTTTATCCAACTAACTACTATTGCCTCCAATTGAACCTGCTGTTTCACTAACAATGTTCCTGCACTACATAGTAGAGAACTAAACTTGCCTTCATATCTGGCAACACTGCCCGTCATTGAGAGCCTTGTGATCCCTTCTAAGGGAATGAGGCTGGTATGAGGTCCGAATTGAAGCTTGCAGCACTCCTTAGATCTATGCCATGATGTTACTCCGTTGTCACGTTCCGATTGCATGTACTAATGTGGCACTGCTGTGCGGCCCCAGTCGTATGGCAGGCTGTGAGCCAAACGTTGTCTCCTTCATCTCTGTGCTGGCTGCAGAAAAGTTGTTCACGATTGAAACAAATCAACGGATCCTCCTTGACATCATAAGCGAGGAAGTCAAGCTTATGATACTTTGAAGTGCCAGTGTTGTTGGCTAGATATTGTACTGTGGATGGACCTTGTGATACTGGAAGTTGAGGCATCACCGGGGATGCTTGCTGTGGCACAAAGGGCAAGGCGAGCTACAGTTGCTGCAGTGATGTTGGAGTCTGCGGCTAACTTAGTGGCAGGCTGAGTGGTGCCTGAGACAGCTGCAGCAGGCTTAGCGCCGCTATCATCAAGGTGGCCATCAGCTTGGTTGCAGGGAGGTGATGGTTTCAGGCAGAGGCATTGTAGATGAGTTTGGCAGGAGACCATTCTTCTTGAGTATAGTATTGGGAAATAGCAATTGGAAGAGAGAAGATAGATTTATTTCTTGCTTGGTTGTATGATTGATACAAGACATCTGTATAATGCATTCTTTATAAAACTGTTCTCCCTTGATTGTTTCCTAATTCATTCCAACTACTACGTACCTAAACTATTCTGGTCAGGTACAACTTCAGCCCTATTACTAGTCCTAGCCATACTCAATCTCCTTATGGACTCCTCCCTATCTTTCCTCCTCTGCTACTCTGTGTATGGACTGCTACCGTCTTCCTTTTCCTGTTCTGCTGGCTGCTCCTCCGGCTGGAGCTCCTATCACAACAACTTGTCTGGCTGCAAATTGTGATGGATTATGGATGTAGTCATAGATGACTCGACAACATTTCTTTTACTCCCATTGTATTATAAACCAAATCCATGTTTGTTATTAGGCTTTGGCTACCTCCCATATTTGCCGGTTAGATTTATGTATAGTTCATGAATCTGAATCATCTTTTTTATTTACGTTTCTCATCTCTTTTCTAAAATATGTGCCAGGTTTTGCAAGTGTGAGATGCCGTACAATCCTGATGACCTTATGATCCAATGCGAGGAATGTTCTGACTGGTGAGTAAACCAATAAGATTGAAGAAAAACTGACTTCTCAAAGTCATGCTGGCCTAAACAAGAGCTTTGTTGATACAACATACTATACTTATTTTCCTCTGGTGCATTTTTGTAAGTCTGCGGATTGTTTTGTTTGTCTACGAATGGATGGATGTGTTTTATCTGTTTGAGATTAGACAGGAGATACAAAAAAGTTGGTAGCAAATCACTGTGCCATGCGAAAGTAACTAATAAACTAACCTAAATTGTACCAAATATGCCAAAAACGAGTTACTTTTCTTTGGTACCTTTGTACGGTTTGTAACATAGTGTAACTTGATATTCACTGCACTTTTCTCCCATTGAGGACCAAAATAGTAAAAAAAGAACAAAAATAACATGTTGTTTCTTGAATTCTTTGATTGCTAAAATCAAGTGTATTACCACTATTCACCTATAACAAGTTCTGTTCTTGAACTCTTACCTGATCATGAGTGGTTTATTAGGCCATTTGATGACAATAAATTTCTCTAGGGATGATATTTTCATTTTTATACATTTCACATACATATTTCAGCACAAAGTGTCCCCATTAAGACTTAAGGTCAACTTAAAACTTTGTTGGTGCTTTGATTAGGGGTGAAAATGGGAGGGATATTTCCCGCCCGTCCACCCGACCGAAGGCTTGCGAAGCAAATATGGGATGCAACAATGGTTATCTGATACTATTCAACACTATCCGTGTTTGACTCCGGTTCCGGGGAAAAAAGATATGATACAAGATGACTGGTATCCGTCCGAACTATCCGAATGTTAGGTATTACGAGAAAACTATTATGATTTCACTTAAAAATATGATAATATATAGGTAAATTGTCACACATCTGTAAACAGATTATACTGAGTGCTCTTATTTTTACATCTTAGCGACCACTCTCTGTGTGCTCACTTTGATTGCATATCTATATTGTTTAATGTGTTGTGTGTGGATGCAAATAAAGTGAAAAATTTTCATCTATCCGATTAACCGAAAGTTTGCGGCACTATTCGCTCCGACTCCGACTCTGAGAAAAAAATATAGGATATAATACAGGATGAAGAAATAATTATCTAGCACTATCCGTGTCCGACTCCGACTCTGAGGAAAAATGTATGATAGGATACAGGATGAGTGTATATCCATCCGTATCCGATCCGATTACAACCCTAGCTCTGATCTATTCACGTCCCTGCGTGCACACCCGTGTTAATGAACCAGCAATTTGGGCCCTTTTGAGGCTACATAAGTAAAGGTTCTATAACTGCTGCTTTTGTTTTCCAGGTTTCACCCTGCTTGCATTGGAATGACTATCAAAGAAGCAAAGAAACTTGAGCATTTTTTCTGCCAGAGCTGTACGGCTGAAAATGGAAAGATGACCGAGAATTCTCACGAAGCTACAGCGCAATCAGAAGAAAAGGTAAACTATGATGTGATGCCATTGCTGCTTATGGTTGATGCAAGTTTGTTCTGTTATTTGAAACAATGCAAATGGGAATTTTTCCGGTAATATAACTTTACTTAAGTATAGTTTGCATTTTGCAATATTAAGGCTTGGCTGCAGGAGCGGGCCATCCTGTGTTGCAGTCAAACCTGTACCGAACCCCCGTCTAAAGGAACATTGGATAAATACCACTGCAAAATATTCAATTTTGAAAGTGCTACTGGCTGAGGTAGGTTTGATCTGCTTTCACTAAACCTCTACTGAACCAGCTTAACCTTTTCAAATTAACTCCGATGCTAGTTCATACATAATCCAATCCAAGAGGAAATTAAATCCATTACAATTTACAAGTTGGATGCACTATATTGTCCTCAACATTTGGTACATGCTGTTGATGCCTCAAAATTCTCAAGTCCATTCGAGCACTTGGAGCTATCATTTATGCAGTGCTAGTCATTCAACCAATGTGCCCACACCACAATTCATTTAAACCGATCACTGCAGCAGGTGGAATCAAAGAGACGGAGAAGGTGACGGCCCTGCCGATTAATTTATGAAATGCTGCACGGTTGTACAAAGCCTCTGAGAACTGTAATGCTATTTGTCTTCGTCGCAGTTTGTGGCTCTGGGGTCTCTCTAATGTCAGGCACACGGTGTACATAGCTTGCAACCTGAGATTGTTGTATTAGTGCACAGTAGGATTTGCGTGGTACTGTCGGATTGCCGGAGTATGAGAAGAGTATGGCAGCATACCAGCATCAGGTGATCAAGCTCCCTCTCGGCATTAGGGCTCCTGCATGATCCAGCAATAATACTTCCATGCAACTGGGCCTGGACAGCCGTCGTGTCCGTTCTCCAAAAACTTTGTATCGTCATGTGAACTTTTTTTTTTCTCCCTGTAATGCAGGCATCTTAATTTGGTACTTGCAAGTTACTCCTGGGAAACCCTACTCGCCCCCCATTTTCTGTGGTTGCATATTTGCATGACTCAGCACGTGTCTAAAGTTTGGTTGGAAGAAAAGTTATCAAGTTGGGAATTTAGATTGTTAAGCTGTCCTCGAGTTTTTGTTACATTTGTTGAGAATCCTCATGTTGGAATAGTACAGTATATTTTTGTCTCCCTCCGTGCGTTGAACATAGCTGTGGTGCCGAGCGCTACTTCAGTGATAGCAATTGAATTTTGAGTTTGCATACTTTTAAATTATATTTGTGTGCATACCATACTCATGGACTGGTGCACAATATTTATTCGATGCTATTTGATAAGAAAGACCTTCACGTACATGCAAGTACTAAAAATCTGAATATAGTGCATGTTTAGTTGCTAGCCATATCTTGCCACTCCACACCTTAGTTGCATCACAGTTTTATAAGCATGCGTTTAGTTCAACGTCACATATGTGGTTTGCTAAACTTTCTTAACTCTTTACCTTGTATACCATAAACTCATTTCCTTGTCAAACTTTGTGACAAGTGTGTCCTTGTGGTAGTCACATTTTGCCTAAGTTTTGTGGCAAAGATAGGTGTCAACCAAATAGTAATTGTGTTACGGAACGGCTATTGACCAGTCGACTGAATTCACTTGCCATGAATTGCCGGTGCGCTGACGTACGACCCTCATGGCTTGGGCACAGGCTCTCACCTCCTGAGTTTCTTAGCTCTTTGCATAGCATTTCTTGCCAAACTTTGCTATAGCGACTATTTTATTCATCCTACTTCTTGTAAAAGTTGTACTTTATCTAAATTTAGTTGTAACAGAGTTAGGTGTAAAAAAAAAGCCCTATATTTAGGTTACGGAACGGCTATTGATCGGTTGACTGAATTCATAAAAAGAATTTCGCTTCGCACTGTTGGTGTGCTGACGTACAACTCTCGTGGCACGGTCATCGCTCAAATTTTTTGTTTGAAACACGTGAATCTCACCGAATTAGTTCAATTTTTTCAGAAACCAGGAGAAGTTAGTTCAGTTTTTAGGAGAAGTTCATGCATTCCATATGGGGCATAAATTGCATCACATCCCCCCCCCCCCCCCCTGTAATCTTTGATTTGTCAAGCCAGTCGCATCAAGAAATGAAATGGCAGAATTTCAGAAAAGAAAAAGGGAATCTTTTGCCTTTCCTTTTCTTTTTTGCGCTAAAATAGCAACCACATGAAAGATGTTGCCGAAGTCAGAGCTACGGCTACAGCGATCTGCTTCCATCCTCCACTCCCGACTCCCGTGTAACGCATGTGCTGCAACAAGAGGGTAAGTTGTGATTGGTTGTCAGTACGAGATCTTGTTTGTATGGATTATATACATATCGAAATAAAACTTGTTGAGTACAGTTATATTTGTTGAAAATAAGAGTGTTTAGTTGGTTGTATTTGTCTGGATAGGTTGAGCTGAAGTTCTATTTGGTTGATTGAATTTGAGGTCGTATAAGCGAATATAAGAGTTAAAATTGTGATTGGTTGCTCGTAGGAAGGTGATTTTATGACACTAATAAGTGGGTTCGTCTGCATGAGCAGATACATGATCTTGCATCCGTCAGGCTAGGCTACGGAGTTTCCCTTCTGGACCAGATTGCAAGTGTACATTTGTATTTATCACGTCAGACTGGAACAATAAATGCTAGCAATTAAACACGTTTCTCTTTTAGATATATGCATCCGTCGAGTCAGGATCCATAAATACGAGCAACCAATTACACTCTAAGATCACCGTTGATGCTAAACACAGCCGAACCTTTGAGTGACAAGTGGATCCATGGGCTGTAGGACCCATATAAAGGTGTAAGAGATGTGCTACAGAGCTAATTGGTTGGTAGATATATATAATCTTAACAAAAAGCACGTTTACTTGCCTGTATCTATTATTCTAACTTAACTCGACAGATACAAATATACGTTCTTAGTCTACTTGGCGGATGAATCTGCATCCACTCATATAGATGAACTCATTTGTTAACGTCACAAAATCAGTTTCATATCAACAATCAAGCACAATCTTTAACTCTTTCATCTGCTCATATAACCCCAAATTCAATCAACTAAATAGAACACACAACTCAACCTATTTAGATAAATACAACTAACTAAATATTTTTTTTTAAGCAAATATCACACCACCCAATCCATGCGGGCAATAACCCGTGCGGGCATCCCCAGCCGAGCAGGAACAAGACATCCAACAAAAATAGCTGAAACAAGTTCTCCGGTGAGAGCTGTTGACCTCCTCACGTCCCGGTCGTCACCGCCGGCGGCCACGGAGTATTACATCCCGCCTCTGCGTGCATCTCCCTCTTCAACGCCGTGACTCCGGACCGGAGCCTGCTAATCGACGGCCATCGTTGGCTCAGCGCTAACGGCTGCATTCGTACCAGAATCTGCATCTCCCTCCTTCAAGCTGGAGCCCAGGGTGCGGTTGGTTCCTCGTCTTCCTTCTTGTCCCTGGTTGCTCTTGAGCAGTTTTTGGTTCGTTTCCCCTCCCAATTTTGGTGTAGCAGGTGTCAGGTTTTTGGAGGGTTCGTGTGATCGTGTCCTTGGAAAAAAAAGTAGGTCTTTGTATGTTGGTTAAAATCAGGGGCTAATGGCTGCCATGATTCAATCACTGGCAAGTAGTAAGACTTCTGGACCTTTCTTGATTCAATCGCGGCAGATCTTGATACTTGAGGGGCTTAGATTCATATCTTTGAGAGAGATCCTTTCATTATCTTCCCTTTGGGAGGTTCATATTCATCTATGGTGCCTTTGGTTCTTGTTCCTACTTGTGCTTGACGACAAACCAGGGGTGTACCTTTGGAACTGATTGAGGAGGATTTCGGAGAAATTGAATTTCAACCAAATCCCAAAATACTCACAGAGCAAGTGATCCAGTAGGGAAACCTGTAGGAAAACCCAGTGATTCAAGTGACCCAGTGATGCATAATTTCTATTCGTCAGAATCTGTCAACCTACTTTTGACGTGGTATGACAAAACTTAGTGTAGGTCAAGGTTTAAGCTATAAAATTTAGTAGAAGATAATGGTGCTGCTGTTTCCATAGTCTCCAGCGTTGTAATTCTTTGTTTCCATAACATTTACTCATGTAAATTGGGTTTCTCTGACTGCAGGATTAAGCCTGGAAGAAACTGAAGAAAATACCTCGCAATGCTGTATTAGTAGGAACAGCTTCAGCAACATTGACACAATCAAAAAGTGAAAATGGTAGAAGCTTTGGTCATAGTGATTCTCCAAAAGATTGCCTCTGCACTTGGAGAAGAGGGATTTAAAGTTCTTGCTTCTAAGTTACAGAAGCAGCTACCTGACATGCTAGAGGTTACCAATAGAATGAGGCTACTCCAAAGTGATTTGTCGATGATGCAAGCATTCATCAGTCAAGTAGACATTCATATGTCTAATGATAAGGTACTGGAGGCCTGGCTGGAACAGGTGCGACAAGCAGCCCATGAAGCTGAGGACATTGTTGATGAGTACATTTATCTTGTTGGCCAAATGGAAGGAACAAACAGTTTCATAAAGAGAGCTTTGAACCAAACAACGGTGGCTAATAAATGGCGCAAGCTTGCAACACAGGCTAAGTTCGTGGAGGATTGTCTTAAGAAGATTACAGAGACAAAAAATAGATTTGATGTTTCAGCAGCAGGCAGTAGGAAAGATAATGCATTGAGTAATTCTAGTAGACTCCAACATGTATCTGAACATTCATATCTGAAGGATGATGATGATTTTGTGGGGAATGCAGAAGAGATGAAGCACTTAACAGAATGGTTATCTGATGTGAGGAAAGATCGAACTATAATCTCCATTTGTGGAATGGGAGGATTGGGTAAGACAACCATTGCTAGCAGCATCTACAAGAAAGAAGAAATTAAAAGAATGTTTATCTGCCGTGCATGGATCTCAGTCTCTCAAAGTTACAGGGTCAAAGATCTCCTCAAAAGGATCCTACTGCAGCTCATGGCAAAAAATGAGAATGTTCCCGATGGGCTTGACACCATGGACTGTGTGAATCTAGTTGAATTTCTTCAGAAATATCTACAGGACAGGAGGTACTTAATTGTGTTGGATGATGTATGGAGTAGGGACTCTTGGCCTTTACTAGATAATGCATTTGTCAAGAACAACAATGGGAGCCGAATAGTCATCACAACTCGAATCCAAGCTGTGGCATCCCTAGCTGATCCAAACTGTGAAATGAAACTCAGTTTACTACCGAAGGAGGAGGCGTGGACTCTTTTCTGTCAAAAGGCCTTCTCGAGATTAGATGACAGAAGTTGCCCTCTCAATCTTAAGACCTGTGCTGAAAGAATTGTGGACAAGTGCCAAGGTTTGCCACTGGCTCTTGTTGCTTTAGGGAGCCTTTTATCCTACAAAGAAATGGATGAACAGGAGTGGGAGTTGTTCTATAGCCAACTTAGGTGGCAGCTGAGTAACAACCCAGAGCTGAGTTGGGTTGCTAGCGTTCTGAACCTCAGTTACAACGATCTCCCTAGTTACTTGAAGAATTGCTTTCTTTACTGTGGCCTGTTTCCTGAAGATAATCAAATCGAAAGGAAACGGCTAATCAGACTCTGGATAGCTGAAGGATTTATTGAGGATAGAGGACCCGAGACAGCACTGGTAGATGTAGCTGCATGTTACCTGAAGGAGCTTGCTGACCGTTCATTGCTTCAAGTCGTCGTCAGGAATGAATATGGAAGACCAAAGAGGTTCCAGATGCATGACCTTGTGAGGGAGTTATCTCTAACGATATCCAAGAAGGAAAAGTTTGCTACTACATGGGACTATCCTAACTCAGGCTGCATTTTCAATGGATCTCGTCGAGTTGCCATACAGAAGGATGGTAATTTAATGCAAACAGCAAAAATTTCGGCACAGCTTAGGTCTGTCGTCGTGTTTGTGGAGGAGATGCCATCATCTTGGTTCAAGGACTGTTACCCAAGCTTTAGATTGTTAAGGGTCTTGTGCCTGAGACACTGCCATATCCAAAAAGTACCAGATCACGTGTCTAATTTGTTTAACTTGCATTACCTTGACTTGGGATATACCAAACTGAAGGAGATACCAAGATCTATTGGGAAGCTTTGCAATCTGCAAACGCTGTATCTCAAGGGTTCTGTACTGGAGTTGCCGAGTGATATGACTATGCTAACAAAGCTTCAGCACCTACTTATTGATGTTGGTAGGTTTGGAAGTTCAGCAAGTAACAAGATATATCGCTTGGAACATCTGCAGACTCTGAAGAACATAGAAGCCAACAGCTATGTGGTTAAAAAACTTGGATGCCTGACAAGGTTGAGAAGCCTTGGCATCAGGAAGGTGCTAGAATACTACAACACTGATTTGTGGGCCTCAATCAGCAAGATGACAGCTTTGACTTCATTGTCTGTGATTGCAGCGGACCGCAACAGTGATGTTATTGATCTGGCCAACTTGAAGCCATTACCGCACCTAGAGAAGCTTATGTTAAGTGGCAGGTTAGAAAAAGGAGCTATTCCTCCTGCGTTTAGTCACTTCCCCAAACTGAAAAGCTTGAGGCTTTGCTTTTCTGGGCTTCATGAAGACCCACTTGCTTTGTTCTCTATCATGTTTCAGAACCTAGGCCACCTTAATCTTTACCGGTGCTACGACGGTACGAGACTGACATTCTGTTCCGGGTGGTTCCCTACTCTCAAACACCTCTACTTGAGCTCCATGAGTGAGCTGAAGGAGGTTGAGATTGAGGATGGCACCATGATAGGCTTGCACAGGCTGGAGCTCTGGGGCTTGAAAAGCTTGACATCAGTGCCAGAAGGCCTTGTGCACCTTAGGTCACTCAAACAGCTGTGCATTGGGTCGATGATGCCTGAAGAGTTCAAAAGAATGTTAGAAGGACGTGACCGATGGATTGTTGAGCACATCCCCTACATTGGAGACCCGTGATCAAGAAGCCACTCTCACGAGTAAGCATTATGTCTTGGTAGTAGACTTGAAGTTGTCCTGGCCAATGGAACTGTCCTTGATATGCTTACTACTTTACGGAAAGACAATACTGGATACGGTATGAAGCACGTATTTATTGGTATGTACTGAGTGTGCTAACTATTCCCTGACCACTGTACAAGTAGTATTATTTTTATAACAACAAGCAGTTTGTAAATACACAACTTATTGTTCAGGAAGTGAAGGCTCGCTAGGAGTCACCAAAATTTTAGTACTTATGCCTGCAAATCTACCTTCAACTAACGTTGCATTTCTTTTCTGCAATGACTACATAAGCTGTCAGGTCATTTTCTTCGAGACATTCTTATTTTTTTAAAGAAAAAATCTTTTCAGCCATCATTGACCCTTGTTTTAAAGTGTATGTATGAAATCTTCAAGATAATGATTACTGCTTACCGGTTGTGTTCCCAGAAATTGCTACTGGCAGCTAGGAGGAACTTGAGTGAGATCCTATCTGCATTTGAGTTCATGGATCATCACTGTATTGATCTGGTACGTACATAAGAGAAGCAAGTTATACATCGTAAAGAAAGAGTCTATACCCACTAATATGTTATTTATCCTCATTATAAAATCTAGGCTAATAACTAATTTGGTCCCTCAACTTTGCCACCCAAATTAGACATAACCCAGCTTTAGGTCACAAGTTGGCATTTAGTATTGTGTGCACGAAATCTTGGATCCCTTGGCAGGTTAGATCAATTTGATGGATTGAAGTATGCCTTGATATTCTTATATGTTCATTAAGGCCCTGAAAAAAATTGATATTCTAAGTTGCTCCTAGTCCTATATATGAAGAAGTATTTCTTTATCTTGTCTGGTTTGCATATTTAGATTGGTTTTTGATAGTTTGTTTTGTTTTGGAGGCTATGAGACATTTGGAAGGAGTTCAGAATCCTTTACCTGCATCTTCGTACAAATTTTATGCTCTAATTGAGACAACAAGAAGTGATGAATTGTATGACAAGTAAGTTCTTGTAGAATCAGAACATGCAGCAACAGTGATTATTTGTCATTGTCAATGTTTCATGACAGTGGTAGTTGTTAAATTGCTACTTTTCCCTTTCATTCTGACTTAGCTTTCAATACTTCATTTTATCTTAGGGAGCATGTGATACCAATTTTACTTGATTGTTTTGTTCATGAGACTTATCGGATAATCAAACACTTCGTGCTTGCATCTAGCTTTCATCGTTGTCACACTTTCCTTTATTTGTCATAATTTTTTGGGGGGAAATAGTAACATGATAGAAATTGTTATCCTTTATGGATATGGACTAGCTGATGATCCCTTTAGCATGTTCCGGTTAATGTACCAACTTTATGACCGGGCAATTGGCATCATCGTATTGGCATCTACTTGAGAGAACATTAACATAACTGTGTGGAAGATCAATTTGTGCAGACACCTTTTTTGACAGCTACCATGTGAATGTGTTATCATGCAGCTTGCATTTACTTTGTTCATCTGCATAATTTTTGTGTTGAAAATGATTTTAGTTTCTCATGTTGTCTTTCGTTTTGGCTTTTCTTTTGTAGAGCAAAGCTGGAAGCCTTTTTGTTGCGTTCAATGGAAGATGGTCTGGTAGCTGATGGAGTTATAGCACAGGATATCACCCAAGCATCAAATTTTTGGCGAATCCGTGAGGTTTTCATCCTACAATCGATACTCAGTTTGCCTCTTTTAGCTTAGTGAATAGTGACGACTGATGAATGTTACGTCTATCCTGAAATCTGTTAACACAACATTAAACTGTTCATATGATTAGTGATCATTCTCATTGTAATAACTAACATTTGATGTGGATGCTGATGGTTATGGGCTTACAGCATGATTCAATGTTTGACTTATAAAAATAAGATGAACTCAGAAGTCGCCAATTTTTTTGCGGGAGAACATTGGTTTTCCAAACTATATTCTCCCTAACTAAAGTTTCAAGTAGAAGTGCAAACTGATTTTCAAAGACACAAAATGATGGACCATAATGGCATCACTTAAACGTAGTGATAATATATCTCAGCTGTTGTCATTCTTGCAGGGTATATCAGAAGCATCTGTCAAAGATGGGGCTGTGTACAAATATGACTTGTCCATACCTGTAGAGAAGCTCTATGATATTGTTGAAGAAATTTTGGGCTATGGCCACCTTGGAGATGGGAATCTGCATTTGAACATCTTATCAAGCAAATACGATGTCTTTTAGATTATTTTAGATATAACTTGGAAGTGTCTCGAGATTATTTGTGGATAACAATCTTATTTTGTTTCTCCAATGGAATGTTAGATTCCGGCAAAAATTGAACCATTCGTTTATGAGTGGACTTCAGCACAAAGAGGAAGCATAGTGCAGAGCATGGTTTGGGGCTCATAAAAGCTGAGAAGATTCACTATAGCAAATCACCCGAAGCAGTATGTCTTCTCATATTGTCCTACCACCACTTGCACTGAGTATGTACATGTGCATGACGAGTTGAGGAGAATGACCAATTATACTGACAGTCTTTATCAATTCAGTTGCTACATTCAAGCTACCTTCTTGCTTGGCAAATCTTGATAGACAGGTCACATGAGAAGGTTTGATGAACCAAGGCTTGAGATGCTTAGGTTATTTGATACAACCTCGGAATTGTTCGTGCTTATTAGCCTAGTGTCCCTTTCACACGTGACATAGCTCAGAACTCCTTTTTGCAAGTTTGGGGACTTCTCTTCCTTCTCAATGTCGGTTAGCTTAATACTGTAACATGATGCGAAATTGTATCTCAAGAACAATCCTCATGTTGCATTAATTGTTCCACATTTCTACTAATTCACCAGTAACTTAGCTATGGATTGTCATTCATGTTGTCAATCCCAACTACCGTCCTAATTTGATCAGGTGCAATTGATGGCCTCCATCAAGAAGTTGCTTGACCCCAATTAAATTCTAAACCTCTACAAGGTTCTATCTCAGCCTGTACTGTAGCTGAAGGTATTCTTTTACCCTACATTTGGATGGAACTGAGTTACTGTACTGTAGCTGAAGGTATTCTTTTACCCTACTGTACTGTAGCAGCAAACATGCTCGATGTTTTCTGTTACATACATTCCTCACTGACAAGTGAAATCCATGATCCAAATCAAGTACCCGATCTGGATTAGCAGTGAACATTTCTGTTATGAATTTTCCACAAATAACACCTAAAAAAGAAATAAAAGGGAACTGGAAAAAAGCAACTATCCAATCTGAAATTTTAATGGAGCCAGCAAAGCATAAACTTGGATATGTTGCAGATTTATTCGACCGCAAATTGCTCACAAACTTCAATAGCTTCGTCATGCTACAATAGGAACTTCAATCGGAACTTGCTGTACTTTCACCCAAGAGAAGCAGATATAAACATGCAAACAAGCCAGCCAGATGCATCTGTCCCAGACATCGCCAGTAAACTTGCACATATCAAATGCATGTATCTACCAATGGAAGAAATCATACCAAACCTGCCACGAGGTGGTCTGCGTATGCACCAAACCACACATCTTACTCAGTTTCACATTCTCAGTTTACTCGAAATCCGGTCTGCATGAGGTTGATTATGCTGTTCTGATTTCTAAGCAAACCAGTACAAAGAAGAGCTGAACAAATTGGATAATTGCCCAGCAAATAAATACAGGTGCAAACATTCATTTCCACTCCCACAGACCTGCGCATTCCCCCACTGTACAAGCTTTGGCAATGAGCATTCTTGGTGCAAAAATAACCCAAAGATGGAAAATGTGGCACAGTAGTCTCGACGAATGAGCAAGGTCCAGAACAGCAGACTGATTCAAAGATAACATACTGCAACTCAGTTTAACAGGACTGCGAGTAAATACTCAAACAACATGACGAAGGAACCAGGATCACAACCTGCCTACAGTTTATGGTACTAACTACTAACATACTAATAATTTAAGTACCCAAACATTGTCTCATAGAATAATTAAACAAACTGCACTACCGAATAACAAAGTTGAAGCATCAATATAGGGAATGCAAATAAAGTATAGACTGGTAACTGGAACACATTAGATATCTCTGTTCTGCTCCATGATAACCTCCATCAGTAGCGATCATCATAAGAGCGAGCTCCCGCTCCCCTGCTGGGACGATCATAGGGGGCAGGTCTATCTCGGTAACTCCCACCAAAGCGAGCAGGCCCACCACGTGGACCACCTCTGCCATAGCCACCAGAGCTCCTAGGTTCATCACGGTAGTAACTTCCGCTGGTCCGCCCTCCATCTCTCTCATAACTTCTTTCCCTGCTAAAGCCACTCGATGCATAACGATCTGCACCACTATACCTGTCACCAGAATAGCGATCTGCTACCGGTGCATAGCGATCACTGGCATAACGATCACGTCCAGCACCATAATAGGTATCCCTGCTGTCCACATAACGGCCACCATCATATCGATCATCATCATAGCGGTTAGCAAAACGGTCTGATCCTCCAAAGCGGTCACCACGTCCCCCAGTGCCACCGCCATACCTCGAAGGGGGAGAGTACCTTCCAGTTCTACCTCCATCTGAATAAGGACATTCACGAGCCCAGTGTCCAGGGCGGCCACATTTGAAGCAATCATCACTTGCTGCTGGAACTACATCAGCCCCACTGCGATATCCACCTCGAGCACCAGATGAGTAACCACCACCACCACCACCACCACCATATCCATAGCCATCATCAGAGTTCATCCTAGGTTGAGCTTTGTTCACAGAAATATTTCGGCCATATAGTTCTCCATTGTGCATTCCCCGAATGGCAGCATCCACAGCCCGTGGTTCTGAAAATGTAACAAATCCAAACCCCCTGGAGCGGCCTGTGTCCCTTTCCACTACAACCTATACATACAATGAAAGTGAACTGTAGCAACTATATATAACAGTGAGCAGCCAAAAAATTCTATCAATAGCAATACATGCACATACAAATTGGGTGATGAAAGTGACAACAGCTGATGCATATTTCAAGTACGCAAACCAGTGAAACTATCTCAGACAACTGTAGAAGAGTAACGGTCAATCTTTATACCACAGCTCAAACGTTGTATGCAATTCAAAAGCTGCTTTAACTGCCCCAACGGTGCAGTACACTCATGATCTCCTGGAGAACAGCATACTCTAGCCAAAGGTCAGAAGCCAGAACTGGAAGCATGTGACCACAAATGCTGTTGATTAGTCTAGAGGATATCACTGGAGCTGCCAAAATAAAATGAACTCTTCTGTCTGCGACCAATGTGCTGCAGGAACCAGTGAACTCCAATCCAACAAAGTGAACTGAGACCAATTATTTTGGCCAGCAACATAGTCACAAAACAATAACTTAAAGCTGAATTTCTAATAAGAATAGGTCAGTTTATATTGGCCTGCCATATTCCTTCAGGATGACACAACTTTGACATATAAATACAGATTTGTTATTTTTTTTTTATCTAAGACTGGTTTGCATGTACAACTAAGAAATTCTGTTTCAAAGGGAGGAAGCACTACAGACGCTGAGAATAACACTCTTCAAAGTGAATGTAAGCAGGCATACAACACTTGCTCTTCAGCATCATCTGTAATACCTCACTAATCATGGATAACAAACATAGTTCTTCTGTCTTTCTTATCAATCTGATCTGGAAGAATTATGCAACAAAACTTTGCTGTAAGTTCATATTCAGCGCTGGCAATCATGTTTGGTTCTGTGGAATTCATCATTAACCATGGCAGTGACAATTCATTTGCTGTGATCTTAAGCTGACATCAATTTTATTAAGTACTGGCATGACACAGACAGGTCTCTGGTTCTGCCCACAAAACATAGCACATCTATCAAATTGACTACAGTGCGGATACTTCCAACTGATTTCTACTGAACCCATCAACCCCAAAATGCTAACCATGAGCTCAGTTGATTAATGTGTTTCTTATCATTGAACATTGTTAGCTTCCTAAATGTATCCACGGCCTCTGTGGATCAGTAACCGCTATTAGATAGAAAAAAGAGGACAGAAGAATGCTAAAAGAGCCCTACAACCAACAAACACGTGTATACTCCAGTTAATGAATTAGTAATAAGATTTCTCATAAGGTTCAAATAACCCTCAATATAATCAGAATGGTGACCTTTTCAATTATCAACAACACATGAATTGTAAACAAGATACGACTCATCCAGCCAAAATGAGATTTGTAAGGTCATACTTCCCTAAGCACAACCGTAACTGGATCATGTATGGATTATCCATTGAGATAACTGGTAAATCAATAAAATTTAACAGAAAACTAAACAAACCAAGTTACAAAAATCAAGAGCAGCTTCACCATCATGAAGCAGGGGAGAACAAAACAGATTCATTTACTACTAATCATCTCAACAAAACAACCTTATTTAACTAAAACCTAAGAAATTCTGCTGAGAAACTATATACCACATCCGTCTACATGCTAACCATACCGAAACAAGGGATCACAACTAAAACACCTTCAATCCCCACCAAATCACACGCATCACCTTAGTGCAGAAGTGTGGTTATACCTGCGCCTCGATGACCTTGCCGTACTGGCCGAAGGTGCGCTTGAGCGTGTGCTCCGTGGTGTCCCACGACAGCCCGCCCACGAAGATCCGCCCCACCTTCTCCTCCGCCATCCGAATCAAACTCTACGGCGACCACCTGCACCGAAACCCAGCAACCAAATCGCCATCAGAAACCAAAATCAGCACCAATCTGCGCCGCGGGGCAGCGCGGATCGCGCCGCCGCGGAGCCAGACGAAAGGGTCGGCGGCGCACCTAGCGTGCGGAGACCTTCTCGGGATCGCTCGGGTCGCGGCGCTAGGGTTTAGAGAGAAAGGGATGAAACGAGCCAAGGAGAGAGAGAGAGAGAGAGGAAGGAGTATTTGGAGAGTTCCATATATCTCGGAGGACGGGCCGCACGGAACGATTTTCTGGTGGGGATTTTTTCTGCTTCCGCTTTTATTTCCCTTTTCGGGAAACAATAATAAAATATTTTTTGGAGGGACAATAATAAAAGAATTCGCCCTTTTTTCTGCTTCCGCTTTTATTTCTCTTTTTTGAAAACACTAGTTTTTTTGCGTGTGACGGGAAACATGGTAGGACACGGGGCACGGGATGGCACGAGAGTGCACGTGGAGGCATAGGATGCGGACCCACTCGGGAGACACGAGTGCGCGGGATGGACGGACGAGAGACCATGCACGACGATAGAAGATTAACAAATGTTTTAAGTAGAAGAGATAATATAATAATTTTTATAAGAACAATAATAAAAGAATTCGTCCTCTTTTTCTGCTTCTGCTTTTACAGCCGAGGCCTGCTTCATCGTCCTCTTTTTCTTTACCTGTTTCGGATGAGTAGAATGTTCTAGCAATATACAGAATTCAATTAAAACTAGGATTTGGTTTGGAATTAAATATCCCAACTTGCTAGGGGTGCTGGTTAGAAAAACTAGCTAGCTGCGCGGTTTCAAACGAGGATCGCTAAAATTCCTTTTTTTTCTAAAATTTGGTCACGTTAGCAAGATTTAGCATATAATTCGATCCGTTGGCAGAGTTTGGCAAGACTAAATTAATTCTATTTGCCGGCGCCCTTGCTGAGATTTGACCAAATTATAGTTCGAGTTTGGCAAGACTGTGATAAAACACTTTCTTTCGAAACTAAAGTGCGAATTCTTTTAAACTCACATTAATATGCGAAACCACAGAAATGCCTTTAAAAGATATAAACTCACATTAATCTGCGCCACAGGGCAGCAAAAATCACACCACTGTATTATAGGCAATAATTTGATGACCAAGTTTTCAAAATCGGGATAACAAGGCATCTCTGTTTTCCTCTGAGAAAGAGTATATGCACGATTCAACAATTTCTACATCATGTCCTTGCAAGCTGCAGTAAAAAAGATCAAGCGCATGTCTGGATTGGACGTACTTCACATTAAAGTCTATGATCTCCAATAGTTCCTAAAGACTGCCCAATTGCCCAAGCAGGATATTCAAGGATAGTGGTACATATTGCATAGGACTTAGGGAGTGCCATGTACTATAGTCAAGTTTCCTGATTACACCATGAAAGAATAAGAAAGATCAGCATGACTGATCAGATTTTTATTTCAGTGAAGGAAAGGGAGGCAATTACAATAGCTTTGCACTTTCCATTCTTGAACATTCCAAATTCAATACTATTTACACCACCGTGGACACAACGGTACAAGAAGTACAAAGATAGAGATGAATGGCACACATTATCGATGGTGATCAGTGTCAATCCAGGGGGTCAATTCAGCAGGCTTACCGAGGAAAAACTGGAGCTGTCGCCTTTCTTACGGACGATCGGATCTGAGCCAGTTTGCCTGGTGGACATCAATCCTCGACCGCTTTTGCTTGAACTCTTCTCAATTATTTTTACAGGAAGAATCTGCAACCACAAGTTGGAGACAATTCCGAAGGTTTCATAAGTAGCTAGCTCTCGACAAGCTCCAGGACTTCAGTTAGAATTTAGTACTTCAATAAAGATTTGGATCCAAATGCTATACTTAAGAACTTATTGCTGCAACAAAAGACAATTGGCTATAGCTAAGTATAATACAGTTCTTCTTTGGGTTTTACAGAAACGTAGAAATAACTATGTCTTTCAGCATCAGGCTGGTCCAACATAAAACTACTCTGTTACAAGAGAGAAACCCGAGATGTCAGGAAAAACTAGCTCTCAACAAGAGAGTCACCAGTTGTTGTATCACCCAACGGTGTTTGCTTCCGCTGCCTAAGTCCTGGTCACTTTGCCAGAGATTGCCACAAGAAGATCAGATGTAGAAGCTGCTTCCATTACGGTCACATGAGGATGCACTGCCTCAGAAGAAAGACACAGCAAGGGTTCGGATGGATGCCGAAGCTTAGACCTCTCAATCCAGCCGTGGATTCTGAGGTTATCTCAAACGCCAATAGTCCAGTTCCTTCCGAACTCGTCCCTTTTCAGAGTGCAAAACCCCCTGTTCTCTTCCTCAACTCTTGGTCTCCCCGCTTCTCCCCCTCCAGCAGAGAAAACCTCTTCGATCGAAGCCCTAGAGTGGGAGCCATGGCAAACTTTGCCATCAATCCTCTCCGGTTCGTCCCTCCGGAGAGGGTGGTAGAAGATGGAGGGCCTGACCGTATTGCTCGTGCGTGGTTCTCCTTGGCGGGGAATCCGATAAATGCACATGAAGGATTTGTGATCATTTTAGATGAAGAAGATGAAATCAACCCAGAGGAGTACAACGTTTTCCTGCTTCAGGTCAAATACTACATTCAGAATGAATTACAACTTCAAGTTCAGTATAGTTGTCCCCATCCTTTTGGAATTGGAATGCTCCAGTTGAGAAATGTTTTCCAGAGAGATCACCTCTTCAATGGAAATGTCCATAACATCGATGGGTTCCTAGTTAAATTTGTGGAGCATGATAGAGCAAATTTTTTTTTCTCAACTCGCCCTACTACAAGATCGGTTGGTTTATGTTGCTCGGTTTTCCCTTGGACTACCTAAGTCTACCCTTATTAGACCAAGCATGTGCTTCCTTTGGCAAGTTAGTCCATTGACACTCGAATGCAAGAAGCAAAGCGTATGCTCTGGTGAAGTGTTTGTTTGATATTGTGGAGTCGGTGCCCAGAAGCCTTGTTATTAGATAAGGTTGTGAAATAGGAGGAATTGGCATATCCTGGTCCGCGCTCATTTCCGTCCCAACGTACTTTGACACCGCCGGTTGTGGCCAATTCAGCACCATTTTCGTAGGACCAACAACCACAACACCATCAAACATTGGTTGCCACCCGCCAAGTTCACCATCTGACACCGTCAGAGATGGCAGAATGCTGCTGTCAAGGGCTTTGCTTCAACTGCAACAAGTTTGTTCGTGGTCATTGGCATACCCATTTGTTCTTCATTGAGTATGATGGCATGGCTACCGCCATCATTGACTGGGGTGCTATAGACGACGGGCCTGTACGTGGTGGCCGGTGTCTAGTAGGCGGCCATGGTGCACCTGTGTGTGCATGTTAGCGGCATGGAGCTCATGGCTCTAGTTGACTTAGGGTCATCCAACAATTTCATCCAAGAGGATATAATGCTCCATCTCAGCATCAATCTTCAACCAGCACGCTTTGGCCTATGCGTGACAGTGACAAACAAAGATCACCTTATCAGCTCTAGTGTATCTCGGGGGTTGACAATCTTCATTGGCTAGGTGGAATTCACATTGGAGTGCTACATAGTGCCTCTGGGTGGATACCCTTGGGCTGATACTATGGGACTTCGACCGATTGACCATGTCCTGCCATATTTAGAGTTGTGCGATCACCTAGCATGGCGCACCAGGGTTTGGCGGTGCCATGCTTCATACGATGTGCGGCTAGGACGACCATCTTCAGCATCTTTTGCATGAGTTCGAGGGTTTTTCGGTGAACCCCGCAGTCTTCCTCTGGCTCGTGCCCACGACCACTACATTTGCCTGGAGCATAGCGCACAACCAGTGGTGGTGCGACAGTACAACTACCCACAACTGTAGAAAGATGAATTGGAGTAGCAATGAGCAGTGATGCTCGCCCAAGGCATCATTTGCCTGAGCACATCTATGTTCTTTTCCCAAGTGCTGTTAGTCAAGAAACACAATGGCTCATGGTGTTTCTACATTGACTATCATGCCCTCAACACCCTCACCATCAAGGATAAATTTCCGATGCCGGTGGTCAAAGAACTCCTCGACGAGCTACACGGTGCGAATTACTTCACTAAGCTCGACCTCTGTTCAGGCTATCATCAGGTCCACATGAACACAACTGATGATATTGAGAAGATGATGTTCCGCACCCACCAAGCCCACTACGAATCCCTCATCATGCCTTTCGGCCTGACAAACGCACTAGCCACATTTCAAGCTCTCATCAATGGCATTCTTGGATGGTATTTGCATCGCTTTGTCCTTATATTTTTTTAATGATATCCTAATCTACAGCTCATCTTGGGTGGACCATCTATGACATGTTCCAACCATTCCAGAGGCGCTATGCCATCATCAACTCTTTCTCAAGCGGTACAAGTGCACCTTTGGGGTGTCCTCCGTGTCCTACCTCGGGCATGTGGTGTTGGCCTCAGGAGTCTCCATGGACTGGCAGAAGGTGCAGCTGGTGGTGGATTGGCCTAAACCACGACCGGTGCATGTGGTATATGTGTTCCTTGGCCTCGCCATATATTACCGACACTTCATCGCGTGCTACAACTCCCTCGTCGCCCCCTTGACGCGCCTCTAGAAGAAATGTGGAGCAATCCTGATCCTTCTTTAGTTCAATTCAAATCTTATTTAAATCCTTGTTTAAAGCTAATCTCTCCTCTTTCTCAAATTCTACCCAAATCTAAATTCAAATTCCTTATCTACTCCCATTCTTGTTCAACCTCATTTTTTTGTTTCTCTTAAATTCACTCTAAGTTCAATTCAAATTCAAATACTATTCAAATTTCTCTGTAAAAGTTTCTTTTCTAAAACCCTAGATATGTCTGAGGTGCCATTGGACCCAATCCTGCTCAAGCTCAAGCTCTTGACTAGCACACAAGTCATCTAGAAGGCCCAACGCAAAAAATCCACGAAATATATGGATATTCGCGGAGTCCTGGATAGCCTCATCTTCCCATGCAGTTTCGGAGTTCAAGATGACCTTAAATGAAAATCTTAACAATACCAAAGTTGTAGGTCTCATCGATAGCGTTGATTTGAACCTATGGAAGGTCCCTTTTGAATAATGGAGCTAGGAGTTATGGCCCCTGAAAAATCAGTGCTGCGCAGATAAGTCTCAGTTCAAACAGTTTATCTTGTGACATATTTTTGTAAATAAAAATGGCGTTTACAGAAGTTTCAATGAATACCAAAGTTGTAGATATTTTTGAGTACTACAATTTAGAGTCCAGAAACGTTCAATTTCGAGTCCGGACGGTGGAGATATCATCCACGGAATATAGAGCTGCGAAAAAGGAAATCCTAATCGACTCAAACTCGAACTCAAATCGTGTTCGGCTTGGCCTCCACCTCAACCAGCGGCCCCTAGCCCTATAAATAGTTGTTTAATATCCTACCCTACCCACTTTCCATGCCTCCATACCCTACCTTCCACAGCTGCCCTATCCGTGCGGCACCGTTTGCCGGTGCCGCCGCCGCCACAAGTGCTGTCGTCGTATCTGCGAATCCACCTTCCCCGATCATCAAAGCAAGGTGTGGACCCCTCCTTCTCCTTCCTTAACCCTATTTTACCATCATACTAAGTCCCTAGCTAAGCCCTAGCCTCGGCCAAAGCTCGATCTTCGCCGCCACAGTCGTCATTAGTCGCGGACAGCCATGGCATCGCCGATTAGCATCGACGTTCCCGGCTGACCAGAGGTCAAATCGCCATTACCTTTCACCAACCTATGACCCATGATGTTGCCCATGCCCTCACCAACTGGGTCATCTAGTAGAGCAGCCAAACCGCCAGGATCAAGGTCGACATGCCTGCTGTCCAGTCTCGGGATGCGTTCTGCGCATGCACAGAGTTTGCTATCGCGTTTTTAGTCAACCTGGAAGCCGTATGGATGTGCCATCTGCGTCACAACATATCCCATGAAGACTTATACATGAACCTAGGAGCCTTTGACCGGTTGTGCAGCGATTCAACCGGAACGTGATTGCCAACTGCAGCATATCGCAACCACCACCCATGTCATCTCCGCTGATCGTTCTTCCTCTCAAAGGATGATCTACCCAAACCTGTGCTATAGTATTGTGTTCCCGGGATATATGAACGTCTATGTTCAAACAGTTTCTCAAATTTCATAGCCAATCTCTAGGAACGCATGCATCTTCGTTGCTGCATCTGGATGCGGCCACAATCGAAGCTGTGAGCGTTTATCGCTGTTTTGCCGCTATCTCGAATGACCCCTTCCAAAACTGAAAATACCTTTGAGTTAGCCTTTCCATGTTCTACGCTATGATTCGCTAGTTTCGCTGAAAAACCAATGAAGCCTAACATTGATGTCAGTGGCCACTTGCCCGATTGCCGTCTCCGTTGAAACCTGAGCCACCGCCGCTACGCAGAGTCACCGACAGTATCCTTAGCTCAGAAGCGCAACCTCCAGCCTTTTTGATCCATCATAGATGGTCGAGATTAGATCTCAGCGTACCCCTTCTTTAACCCAAGACAGTACTTGCATAGCATGTCAAGTTAACACAACATCATCCTCCTTAGCCAGTCAGCGAAGTCTAGTCAGCCCTATACTTTTTGAACCTTGTGCAATAATGTTGTCAATCATGACGCAATGATTGTATGATAATGCCTATTCCCATAGAAAGATAACTCCAGTAAATCAATCTTTCCTTTTCAACCTAATTCATCTTCCGAAAGTTCATTCTTTTTCATTCTAACTCTGATTTAGGTGATTTTTGGGTCTAAATTCTTCTAAAATTATACTTATACAACCATAGTATTTTAATAATGTTTGGTGTACTGTTCTTATTAGTGTATCAAGTAAAGGGGTACCCAAGCTAAACAGGCCCCACGTAGGGTGCAAACAGCTAGGGGAACATCTCCTAAAAAATCTAATCGTTCGATGAGCTACCCCGACCAGTGCAAAGCCTCCAGCGGCCAATCTCGCTACATCTTCACACAAACCCATGACCAGTCCCCTGGTTGCGGGACCAGATTAGACACTTTCCCAAGCAATTCTCTTCACTAGGCACCGGCCCCGACGGATAAGGTCGTGGGCGGTGCAGGGGGGCGTGTCCCATCCTGTAGCATTAAAGGCTACGGTGTGAGACTCTATAGACCAGCGCAGCGCCGCACGACAGATGGGATGTTGTCAGCCATTCGGCAGGGCAAGTGGACGGAGATGGCGTAGAGAGGCAAGTGAACAGAGACGGTGCAGAGGCAAGTGGACGGGGACGGCGCGCAGAGGCAAGTGGACAAGAACGGCACGCAGAGGCAAGTGGACGAGGACGGTGCACAGAGGCAAGTGGAAGAGGATGGCGCGCAAAGGCAAGCAGACGGGGACGGTGCAGAAGTGCACCGTTTCGTCCCATCGCATTAAATGCAGCAGGATAAGGTTCTACGGGTTAGGCAAAGACGGCGCGTGACAGCATGATATACAGTGCTGTCAGAGCAAGTTGCGTGACCGGTACTCCGTAATGATAATCTGAGTTAGATATTTGAATGAGCAGATGCTATCTGTGTAGAGCCCGCATTTTTGTTCTCCCTCTCCCTACTATATAAAGGGATGAGGACCCCGTTGTAAGCAGGACAGATCAATTCTGGACATCTGCTAGAACACTGCTGTAACCAAGTGAGATCTACTATAACACAAAAAAAATAGGATGTAGGGTTATTATCCTCCGGGAGACCTGAACATGTATAACCCCCGGTGTCCCCGAATCCTTCATCTACATGCATAGACACATTCACTCCCTGAAACATCGTTCACGCACCCACCGTCTGACATACCCCGAAATCATTATCAAGGATTACCCTCGACATTTGGCGCGCCAGGTAGGGGGCACGCGTTCGTCGTTTTAGTAAGTTTGAGAAAACTTGATCAGGCTACCCATGGTCGAATCCACGGCAACCGCTGAGTCCCGTTCTGAGGACCCCGGTCGCCGCAATGTATTCATCATGGGATACCACCCGGATGAACCAGGTGTACTCCAGGCATGGGACACCAAGCCAGAATCAGGGAGCTCCGAGACCCAACGCGAGGTCTGCAAGGCGGCCCATTCCGCAGAGGGCGCTGGAGGGCCCCACGCCTCAAACGCCAGTGGTGAAGCCCCGGCCTTGCTCCCGGAGGGAAACCAGCCTGGCGCCAGACAGGCAGGAGCTTCAAGACAACCCCAACATTCCCAACACCATCCCAAGGAGCCCTTGCACATGGCATTTTCTACGGTGGCATCTTCACCTAGGCCATAACGCTGTCCCAACCCTGGGGGCTCCCCACCTCGCAACCTATCACCACTCCATGCCCAGCTTCTCGACTACAAGACCATGACACCGGCACAAAACCTCTAGACCCTACGGGTTCTCCTCAGCCACCCATCGGTGCCCGTACCAGAAGGCTCGCCAGCGGCACCTTAGCTACGTGATCTCGCCCTCCTGGTGGAAACCGCGCCTGTCATGAGGTTCGATGAGGGTCACGGTCACCATGGGTCACAACCGGTCCGCGACGGAATAGGTCCCGTGCTCCCCCAACAACGGGAAGTACCCGTGGGCCACCGCCAAGTCGGGGTGGCCAACCCTCCAACCTACGCGACTCCCTATGCCAGCGTGACCTTCGTGGCGTAATCCAGAGCCAGGTGGCCACTAGAGAGGAGAAGAACAGGGCCCGATGGGTGTTAGAAAAGGGCAAACAGCCCTACCGTACGCCTTCCCCCTGCAGGGAAGCATTGGATGGCTCCACCCTATCACCAGGGCCCAGAGACCGCCGTCTCTCCCCCAGGACACGCGACGCTGCCCAGCAACGAGCAGCGCCCCATTACGGGATGGGGTGTAACGCCCTGTCCTCCAGGCTATGAGAGGTGCGCTGGCCGGACAAATTTCGACCGGTCCTAGCCGAAAAGTATGATGGCTCGACCAACCCAGAAGAGTTCCTACAGATCTACACCACCATGGTGCAGGTCGCCGGAGGACACGGAAAGGTTATGGCCAACTACTTCCCTACTGCCCTAACGGGTTCCGCCCGGTCTTGGTTGATGAATCTCCCCTGTGGGTCGATTCACTCCTGGGAAGACCAGTGCGACTAGTTCGTCGCCAACTTCCAGGGAACCTACGCCTGACCAGGGGTCGAGGACGACCAATATCAGGTTCGACAGTGACAAGACGAGTCACTACGAGACTATATCCGGTGCTTCACTGTGCGCCAGAACACCATTCCAAGGATCACAGGGGAATTCATGGTCATATCATTCAAGAGGGGGTCAAGGAACAGAAAATGGTCAAGAAGCTGGCCACCCGGGTGATCCGAAACACCACCGAGCTCTTCGAACTCGCGAACAAATGCGCATAGGCTGCTGAGGCCCGAGAGTGGTAGATCGACTCCAGGTCGCGCCCGGCAATCGACCGGTCCGTCTCTTCAAAAGGAGCCGACCAGAAAGATAAGAAGAGCAAGCGAAAGGCTGGACCCCCTAAGGTCTTGGCAGTCGAACAAGCCGGCCTTACACGCCGACGCTTCAAAAAAAAGGACGGGAAAAAAGGTCAGGGCTACTGCTCGATCCATCACACGGACGCCCACGACCTAACCGAATGCAAGGTCGTACGAGGCATCATCGACCTGGAGCTCAGAGAGCGCAAGCACAAACGCGGCGACAACGATGAAAGGCAGGTTGCCCCCGACCAGTCGGTACTGGGATACCAACAGGCCGACCACATGGTCCATCACATCTTCAGAGGGGCCACGACATATTCCTCTAATAGGGAGTACAAGTCGATGGTCCGGAAAGTGTGGGCAATCGCATCAGATCTGAGCCCACACCTCAAGTGGTCGGAGGTCCCGCTCACCTTCAACCAGGCCGACCATCCGGCATACGTCAGGCGCCCTGGTCGCTACCCCATCGTGGTTGAACCCACGGTACAGAACATCTAGCTAGGCCGCGTGCTCATCGACGGTGGGGGCTCGATCAACCTTCTCTTCACCGATGCACTGGATGCCCTGCAAATTCCTAGAAGCTCTTTAAAGCCATTCCACCTTTCTTCGGAATCACCCCGGGCTCCTCGGCCAAACCGCTAGGACGAATTGAGCTATCGGTCACCTTTGGCTCGTCGGACAACTTCAGGACCGAAAGGATCCTCTTTGATGTGGCCAACTTCGAGACTGCGTATAACGTGATCCTTAGGCGACCGGCAATGGCCCAGTTCATGGCCGTCGCTCACTACGCGTACTAGGCAATCAAGATCCCTGAGCCAACAGGGGCCATCACCATTGCCGGCAACGCTAAGACGGCCCTGCACTACAACAAGAGGAGCCTTGATATGGTCGAGCTAACTCCCGGGTCATAGCCTGAGACAGCCGAACCCAGCGGACGGCCAGTAAAAACCCAGGTCATCGCCAGCCCAGACGATTGACTCAAAGAAGTAAGCCTGGACGACACCGACCCAACCAAGACAGTCCAGATTGAGGCCTCACTGGACCCTAAATAGGAACTCGCGCTCATCACCTTCCTTCAAGAAAACGCGGACGTCTTTTCATGGGGTCCGTCTGATATGCCCGGAGTCCCTAGGGATGTGATCGAGCACAAGCTATCTGTACAGTCGAACGCATGACCCGTCAGGCAGAAAGCGCGCCGGTTCGCGGTCGACCAATGGTCGATAGGAGATCGACAAGCTCCTAGAGGCAGGCTTCATCCGGGAGGTACAGTACCCGGAATGGCTGGCTAACCCAGTCATTGTCCAGAAGCACAATGATAAGTGGAGAATGTGCGTCGACTTCACTGACCTGAACAAGGCATGCCCGAAAGATCTTTTTCCCCTTCCCCGAATCGACCAGCTAGTTGACTCAACTGCCGGCAGTGACCTGTTATGCTTCTTAGATGCCCGGTCGGGGTACCAACAAATTAGCATGTGTAGAGGGGATGAAGAGAAAATGGCTTTTGTCACACCCTTCGGGGTCTTTTGTTATATAAAAATGCCTTTTGGCCTGAAAAGCGCTGGCGCCACTTACCAACGGTGCATTCAACTCATTCTCCGACCATAGCTTGGTAGAAACGTTGAGGCATACGTGGACGATGTGGTCGTCAAGAGTCGGATCAAGAAGGACCTAGTCGCCGACCTCCAAGAAACATTTGATAATCTCCGGAAGTACCGTATGAAGCCGAACCCGGAGAAGTGTACGTTCGGGGCTCCGTCCGGAAAGCTACTGGGGTTCCTCGTATCTCATCGGGAGATTGAGGAAAACCCTGACAAGATCAGAGCCATCGACCAAATGTGGCTGTCGACCAGGTTAAAAGAAGTCCATAAACTAACGAGATGCATTGCTGCCCTGAGCATTTTCATCTCAATGCTATGGGAAAAGGGACTGCCACTCTTCAAACTTTTGAAGAAAAACGACCACTTCCTGTGGACACCAGAGGTGGAAACGGCATTCCAAGAACTCAAAAGGTACCTCTCCACCCCTCCCGTACTAACCGCACCTCGACCCAACGAGGAGCTCTTGCTCTATGTTGCCGTTACACCACAGGCCGCAAGCGTGATCCTGATCGCCGAGCGAGAGGGTCTCCAGCGATCGGTATACTACATCAGTGAGGTCTTACACGACGCTAAGGCTCAATACCCATAGGCTTAGAAACTGTTGTACGCCATCATGATAGCCTCTCGCAAGCTCAGATACTACTTCCAGGCTCACAAAAACAACGTGATCTCCTCATTCCCAATTAGGGAAATTTTCCATAATAGAGATGCAACAGGGAGAACAACAAAGTGTGCAGTAGAGCTTAGGGGATTCGACCTTCAGTTCGTCCTCCGAACCTCTATCAAGTCCCAGGTGCTGGCCGATTTTGTAGCCGAGTGGTCGTCCTTTGAGCCCGAGCACGTGCAGTGACCGGAGGCAGAGGAGCACTGGACCTTGCATTTTGACGTGGTGTTCACGCTGAAGGGAGCCGGAGCTGGGGTGGTTCTAACCTCACCCACTGGTGACATCCTCAGGTACATCGTTCAATTGTATTTTTCAGCCACTAATAACACTGATGAATATGAGAGCCTCTTGTTCGGAATGTGAGCAGCCTCCACACTTGGGATTAAATGATTATTAGTGATAGGGGACTCACTACTAGTTGTAAACTAGGTGCAAAAGGAGTTTCAGTGCTTTGACCCGACGATGACGGCATACCTCGCCGAAGTGAGAAAACTAGAGCGACACTTCATCGGCTTTGAGGTCATGAGGATTGAATGTGATCGTGTATGATGTTCTATTATGATTCCTGGCATTCTTTGTGGTATTAATCTCTCCATAATACCAGGAATTATCCTCAAAATGTTATGAGCATACGGGCGATGAATATATCCCATGTGAGGGACTCAAGGTATTATATGATTGACGGATAATTATACCTCATATGGATCCCTAATGCCCTTTGATGTATGTTGTATGGTGGTGATATCGGTACGTGCAGAACATAACTGATTTGTAGATGGAAAATACTTGGCTGAGGCCAAATTTTCATGTATTAACTGTAACGGAAGGAGCCGTATGATTGCAGTTTAATGAATTTAGTTTAATGATACGGAGTGTAAAGCCGTATGTCACTAATAAGATGTTTGGCAAATTACAATTCTATGGTTGGTCATGCAAATGAATTGATTCTTTTGATGAGATATTCAGCTAGACCATTGTGGATATGCACATATGGTACTTAATGCAGTAGTGTCCAAAACCAAACAATAATTACATGCACGTTGGCATTATCTATGTGAATGGATTTGATACCGTGTACAAGATAATTTGCTCTAATTTTGAGTATCCGAGCGATGAGTTTGGCATAAATGTGGCGCCTTATGTATAAGTGTCACATTCGGGACTATTTTGTAGATGCATCGATCAGTATTGTAGAGTACCTAGATGATCTATAATGTTGCTGAATAGAGCCACATGTATGTTTTTTAATGTGTTCAAGAAATTGGATGACGTATTATGAATTTTAAGGTAAGAGGGCCTTAAAATTAAATTCCTAGTGACATATGCCATGCACACAAATCTAAAAAATTTGGGAATACTGTGACCAATAGAATTGTTAATAATTTTTCTCATCATCTCTAAGGAAGAGTGACCAATGCAATAATATCAAGTCTCGATTTTATCAAGATAGAAAAATTATTTTATACATAATATATGGTACGGGTTTGATGTATATATAGTACAATCTAAATGATATATAGGAAAGCTTGCCATATCTGTTGATTAAGAGGAGAAATTCCTCTTTTATTGTCATCATGGGTTTCAATATGGAAATCATTCTGACGGATATCTCTATAACTTAGTAAGGTATATGTTGAATCGGGCTATAATTGAGCATCAATGATTATGACTTGTGTACCCATAGGGAGAGTAATTATGGTACGATCAGAGCCAATAATCACTACATCACGTCCAGCGATTGTCAAAATATTTTCTTATCTCTCAGTAATAGTTTGGAAATATTTTGGTTTCACTAAGTATAGAATCTGTGGTATAGCTGTCCACAAGGCATATTTTCTCCATCGGATTGACTCCCATAGAAAATCTACATATAGAATTGAAGAATTTGATATGAAATACTTTATCAGATATATAGAATAAATACATACTTTATTATAGTATCATAGTGCTGATACAATATTGTATTACAATATTTAATGAAACGTAGATAAAATGGTATCTAAGGAATTAGGAGACTAGTTAAGATCTCCAAACATGTCGTGCAAAGCAAATTTGATAAACATGTTTTCTGTGCTCATAGAATCTTCTGGTTGCAGAAGAGTCCGATTGTTATTTGGTTCTTATAGAACTTGTTGTGAACAACTAGCCTCCTTGATGGAGCCAGTTTGAAGATTGAAGTGTGCTTCAAATATTTACTCTTGAGCAGGTCGGTTATGTCCCACGGATTGGAAATACATATCAATTAAATATCTCAAGGTGCGACATTTCTTACTAGAGTGCTTGTAGAATCCACACTTGCAACAAACATTAGATTTGTAAAGTTTGAAAATGCCTTGACCCTTATCCGGCTTTTGCTTCTTGTTGTGTTTGTGTTTACCTTTGAAGTTCATTGGATGACGTCTAAAAGAGTCATTGAACTTGTTGTTATTCTAGACATTAGTATGTACTTCAGATAAAGGAGCAGCTCCAATTGGACGCTAATGATGTTTACTTAAAAGGAGTTCATCATACTTTTCAACCTGAAGTAATACATAGATTAAGTTAGAATAATTTGGTATTCTCTTGCACAGTATTATTGCTGTAAGATCCTATTAGCGGGAAGCATAGAAGATAAAGTGTTATCTAACTTTTGCGCATCTGTAGTTTTTTTCCGCAAAAACGCAACTTGCATATTTTATGAACAACATGATTGTAATCTCCGAGGAGTTTGAAATCTTGGAGTCGGAGATGTGTCCATTCATGACTTGAATTAGGCAGAATGATTGTCTTCTGCTGTTCATATCTTCTTTTGAGAGCTAGCCATAAAGTGCTCGGATTCTCTTCCATCAGATACTCAAATTTGAGATCCGGATGGATATGGTGCCTTATTATATATAATGCACTATATTTAACTTGATCTGATGATGATGGATCTCCCTTTTAGGGAGGTTGGAGTGCCGTTACTATTCCACGGGACACAAGACTGACCTTGATGTCCATTGCTCATATTGGATAATTGTGACCGTCAAGCGCGAGTTCATAAAATTCTTGGCCGATCATTGTATCCTATATGGATTTGACCATAGATTTGATTAATTTACTGTAGGTAAATTAAAAATCATCATGGTAATGTTGTAATAATGATGCAAGATTTTGTAAAGTCAAGTTGAGACTTGAATTACATAGTGTAGACCTCAAATTATGTAGCTAATATATTGAAGATAATCACCAAATGTGGTGTGAATCTCACACCGTAGCCTTTAATGCTACGGAATGGGACACGCCCCCTGCACCGCCCACAACCTTATCCGTCGGGGTCGGTGCCTGGTGAAGAAAATTGCTCGAGCAAGTGTCCAATTAGGTCCCGCGACCAGGGGGGCTGGTCGTGGGTTCATGTGAAGATGCAGCGAGATTGGTCGCTGGAGGCTTTGCATTGGTTGGGGTAGCTCATCGATCGATTAGATTTTTTAGGAGATGTTCCCCTGGCCGTTTGCACCCTACGTGGGGCCTGTTTAGCCGGGGTACCCCTTTACTTAATACACCAACAGTAGCCCCCAAGCTCCTCCATTATCGCAGTTCGGCTTGATCCTACCACCTGAGTCCCAGGGCAAACGTAGTTCGCCCCAGGAGTGGTTATTGACGCCGTCCGTCCTCAAAGTTTCAACCTTTGAGCTTCGCATCATGGGGGGAGGTTTCAAATGCTCTGGGGGAGAAGAAAGGGGGAGGCATATTTATCGCCGTTGTAGTCTTTTTAAAGGATGGGTGTTTGAGGGTCCTTCGAGTCCTTCTTCTGTATTCTTTCCTTCTTTTGAGCACTTTTGCACCTAGAGTCCAGTTTCTTCGTCCTGTCTCGTGCTCGGCTCCATAGAGTAGACGGACCAGGAGGTCATGGCGCGTTCCCCTCCCTTCTCACCGGAGAGGTTGACAATTTTGGATGAATCAGTGGAGGGGATTTTACTTCCCTCCATGGATCCGCTTGTCGTGGTGCTTCCGGACGAATCTTCTGTCGCGGTCGTGATCGCGAGATCAGAGCTAATACCCGCCCGAATGGCGCCTATGACCAGCAAGCTTACGCCGTTCTTTAGAAAGCCGCCCTCTGCAGGGCCGTCCCGCTCTCCTGCCTGGGCGGACCCCCTGGTCAATGTCATTGATATTTCAGACAATGAGGAGGGGATTGATTGGAACCATCTGGAGAAGGAGATCGATGAGGAGGAAGAGTTGGAGAAGCGGAAGCAAGGTCTTCATGGCGCGCTGGGGCCGGTCAACAGCTCCAGCAGGGCCTTTGCGTCGGTCGGGCATCCTGGCCCCTACGCTAGACGCCGTCCGATCCCTGGAGCGGTGAGCTGCCATCCCAGAAAGGAGTATAAGAGGTTCCTTGACTTGTCCAGGGGCAGATAGAGGTGAGTGTATGGCGGGCTTTACATGTCAACCTCACGCTGGTCTCCAAGTTTGGTAGTGGCCGTCAAGCGCGGTCGGACGCTGTGGTCGGAGGACCAAATTGCGGGTAGTCCATTTTTGGTCGGGAGGTCCTACAAAATAAGGAGTCTGGTTTTTTAATTTGAGAACTTACAGGTCGTATTCCACGCTCGTCCGGAAGGTCCTACAAAAATAGAGAAAATAGGCCTGTTTTCGAGCGACCCTACACATAGAACTTGCACAACATGGCAATGTTCCACGAGTTGTGTAATTCACGGCTGTCCTCCATGGCTAACTTGATCACGCTAGTTCGGGTGACATTGACCACCTTGTAGGGTCCCTCCCATTAGGGGGAGAGTTTATTCCGATTGGCCTTATTCTGAATTTGCCTAAGGACGAGGTCGCCTACGACCAGTGTTCGTTGTCATACCCTTTGGTCGTGGTAGCGTCTGAGGCTCTGCTGATACCGGGCGGCTCGAATCAGAGCGCAATTGTGGAACTCTTCGAGTAGTTGCTGACTCGGGGTGACTAAAGGGTGATTTCGGAGGGGAGCATAGCTTCCGCGCCAAAGACCAAGAAGAAAGGGGTTTCAGCCGTGGCCCAACTAGGGGTCATCTGTAGCGACCAGAGTACTGTGAGGAGTTCATCCACCCAATGCCTTGAATAGCATTTAAGCCGATCAAAACCCACCCAATGCCTTGAATAGCTTTTAAGCCGATCAAAAACCCGGGTTTTGATCCCTTGTAGTATCTTCCCATTTTCCCTCTCAACTTGTCCATTGCTTTTGGGGTGAGCCACAGATGCATAGCAAACCTTGGTCCCGATTTTCTCGTAGTAGTCTTGGAAAGCACTACTGGCGAATTGAGCTCTGTTGTTCGCGATTATGCGGCTTGAACTGCCAAACCAGACTATCAGCCCCCATATGAACTTAATCGCTGCTGCGGCGGTGATCTTCCTGATGGGCTCGGCCCCGATCCACTTAGTGAATTTGTCGATTGCCACGAACAATAACTCAAAACCGCCTGGGGCTTTAGGGAATAGTCCCACGATATCGAGCCCTCAGACAGCGAAAGGCCAAGAGAGTGGTATAGTTTGCAGTGCCTGGGCTGGTAGGTTGGTATTTCGGCCGTGATACTGGCATGACTCGCACTGTTTCACCAGCTCGTAGGCATCCTGGAGGGCAGTGGGCCAATGAAATCCTTGCCGGAACGCTTTTTCGACCAGAGTGCGATATGAAGCGTGGCTACCACATATGCCTCCATGGATATCAGAGAGCACTGTGCTCCCCTCTTCCTAAGTGATGCATTTCAGTAAGAGGCCATTGCTCCCTCAGCGGTAGAGGCGTCCCTCTACCATGGAGTATTTGCGGGTTTACCGCGAGACCTTTTCTGTTGACGCATCATCGTCAGGGATTGCTCGGTTCTGAAGGTAGTCCAAGATCTGATCCATCCAGGTCATACCCGAACCGAGCATGACGACCACATGATGGTCGCCCGAGGTCAACGGCACCGAAGGAGGTGTTGCCTCCAAAGGTGTTGCCTTGGGTGCCCCATTTTTGAGCGGAGCATCCCCGTCAC
Source organism: Phragmites australis (assembly GCF_958298935.1). NCBI lineage: Eukaryota > Viridiplantae > Streptophyta > Magnoliopsida > Poales > Poaceae > Phragmites > Phragmites australis. The sequence goes on along the minus strand of NC_084935.1, from coordinate 25,975,386 downwards.
CTTGGCCCGAGACCGTGGTGGATGGTCGTGAGAGTCTTTCTTCAAACACTCCGACCGAGATAGATTCTCGAGAAGAAGCTAGATGGGCCAGCTCATCGGCTAGGAAGTTGTCCTTGCGAGAGACGTGCTTGACCTCAAAGCCGATGAAGCATCGCTCTAGTTTTCTCACTTCGGCGAGGTGTGCCACCATCGTCGGGTCAGAGCACTGAAACTCCTTTTGCACCTAGTTTACAAGTAGCAACGAGTCCCCTATCGCTAATAATCGTTTAATCCCAAGTGTAGAGGCTGCTCGCATTCCGGACAAGAGGCCCTCATATTCAACAGTGTTATTAGTGGCCGAAAAATACAATTGAACGATGTACCTGAGGATGTCACCAGTGGGTGAGGTCAGAACCACCCCAGCTCCAGCTCCCTTCAGCGTGAACACCACGTCAAAATGCAAGGTCCAGTGCTCCTCTGCCTCCGGTCACTGCACGTGCTCGGGCTCAAAGGACGACCACTCGGCTACAAAATCGGCCAGCACCTGGGACTTGATAGAGGTTCGGAGGACGAACTGAAGGTCGAATCCCCTAAGCTCTACTGCACACTTTGTTGTTCTCCCTGTTGCATCTCTATTATGGAAAATTTCCCTAATTGGGAATGAGGAGATCACGTTGTTTTTGTGAGCCTGGAAGTAGTATCTGAGCTTGCGAGAGGCTATCATGATGGCGTACAACAGTTTCTAAGCCTATGGGTATTGAGCCTTAGCGTCGTGTAAGACCTCACTGATGTAGTATACCGATCGCTGGAGACCCTCTCGCTCGGCGATCAGGATCGCGCTTGCGGCCTGTGGTGTAACGGCAACATAGAGCAAGAGCTCCTCGTTGGGTTGAGGTGCGGTTAGTACGGGAGGGGTGGAGAGGTAACTTTTGAGTTCTTGGAATGCCGTTTCCGCCTCTGGTGTCCACAGGAAGTGGTCGTTTTTCTTCAGGAGTTTGAAGACTGGAAGTCTCATTTCCCCCAGCCTTGGGATGTACCTGCTTAGGGCAACAATGCATCCCGTTAGTTTCTGGACTTCCTTTAACCTGGTCGGCAACCACATCTGGTCAATGACTCTGATCTTGTCAGGGTTTGCCTCAATCCCCCGATGAGATACGAGGAACCCCAGCAGCTTTTCGGACGGAACCCCGAACGTACACTTCTCCAGGTTCAGCTTCATACGGTACTTCCGGAGATTATCAAATGTTTCTCGGAGGTCGGTGACTAGGTCCATCTTGATCCGACTCTTGACAACCACATTGTCCACGTATGCATCAACGTTTCTATCGAGTTGTGGTCGGAGAATGAGTTGAATGCACCGTTGGTAAGTGGTGCCGACGCTTTTCATGCCAAAAGGCATTTTTATATAACAAAAGACCTCGAAGGGTGTGACAAAAGCCGTTTTCTCTTCATCCCCTCTACACATGCTAATTTGATGGTACCCCAACCGGGTATCTAAGAAGCATAACAGGTCGCTGTTGGCAGTTGAGTCAACCAACTGGTCGATTCGGGGAAGGGGAAAAAGATCTTTCGGGCATGCTTTGTTCAAGTCGGTGAAGTCAACGCACATCCTCCACTTACCATTGTGCTTCCGGACCATGACTGGGTTAGCTAGCCATTCTGGGTACTATTCGTCCCAGATGAAGCCTGCCTCTAGGAGATTGTTGATCTCCTGTCGAAGTGCTTCCTTCCGGTCGGCCGCGAACTGGCGCGCTTTCTGCCTAACAGTTCGTGCGTCCGGCCGTACAGATAGCCTGTGCTCGATCACATCCCTGGGGACTCCGGGCATATCAGATGGACCCCATGAAAAGACGTCTGTGTTTTCCTAGAGGAAGGTGACGAGCGCGAGTTTCTATTTAGGGTCCAGTGAGGCCCCAATCTGGACGGTCCTGGTGGGGTCGTTGTCGTCTAGGCTTACTACTTTGAGTCGATCATCTGGGCTGGCGACGACCTGGACTTTTACTAGCCGTCCGCTGGGTTCGGCAGTCTCGGGCTGTGACCCAGGAGTTAGCTCGACCATGTTGAGGCTCCTCTTGTCGCAGTGCAAGGCCGTCTTGGTGTTGTCGGCAATGGTGATGGCCCATGTTGGCCCAGGGATCTTGATTTCCTGGTATGCGTAGTGAGCGACGGCCATGAACTGGGCCATTGCCGGTCGCCCGATGATCCCGTTATACGCAGTCTCGAAGTTGGCCCCATCAAAGAGGACCCTTTAGGTCCTGAAGTTGTCCGGTGAGCCGAAGGTGACTGGTAGCTCAATTCGTCCTAGCGCTTTGGCTGAGGAGCCCGGGGTGATTCTGAAGAAAGGTGGGGATGGCTTTAAAGAACTGCTCGGAATTTGTAGGGCGTCCAGTGCATCGGTGAAGAGAAGGTTGATCGAGCTCCCACCGTCAATGAGCACGCGGCCTAGCTGGATGTTATGTACCGTGGGTTCAACCACGATGGGGTAGCGACCATGGTGCCTGACGTATGCTGGATGGTCGGCCTGGTTGAAGTTGAGCGGGACCTCTGACCACTTGAGGCACGGGCTCGGGTCTAATGAGATTGCCCATACTTCCCAGACCACCGACTTGTATTCCCTATTAGAGGAATATGTCGTGGCCCCTCCGAAGATGTGATGGACCATGTGGTCGGCCTGTTGGTATCCCAGTGCCGACTGGTTGGGTGCAGCCTGGTATTCATCGTTGTCGCCGCATTTGGGCTTGCGTTCTCTGAGCTCCTAGTCGATGATGCCTCGTACGACCTTGCATTCGGTTAGGTCGTGGGTGTCTGTGCGATGGATCGGGTAGTAGCCCCACCTTTTCTCCCATCCTTCTTTTCGAAGCGTTGGTGTGTAAGGCCGACTTGTTCGACTGCCAAGACCTCGGGGGATCCAGCCTTTCGCTTGCTCTTCTTGTTCTTCTAGTCGGCTCCTTTGGAAGAGGCAGGCCGGTCGGTTGCCGAGCGCGACCTGAAGTCGATCTGCCACTCTCGGGCCTCCGTAGCTATGTGCATTTGTTCGCGAGCTAAAAAGAGCTCAGTGGTGTTTTGGATCACCCGGGTGGCCAGGTTCTCTACTATTTTTTGCTCCTTGACCCCCCATTTGAATGCTATTACCACAGATTCCCCCGTGATCCTTGGAATGGTGTTCCAGCACTCAGTGAAGAGCCGTAAGTAGTCTTGTAGCGACTCCCCTTGTCGCTGTCAAACCTGATATAGGTCGTCCTCGACCCCTAGTCGAGCGTAGGTTCCCTGGAAATTGGCGACGAACTGGTCGCACAGGTCTTCCCAGGAGTGAACCGACCCACGGGGGAGATTCATCAACCAAGACCGGGCAGAACCGATCAGGGCGGTAGGGAAGTAGTTGGCCATAACCTTCCCATGTCCTCCGACGGCCTGCATCATGGTGGTGTAGATCTGTAGGAACTCTTCCGGGTTGGTCGAGCCGTCATACTTTTCGGCTAGGACCGGTCGGAATTTGTCTGGCCAGCGTACCTCTCATAGCCTGGCGGACAGGGCGTTACACCCCGTCCCATAATGGGGCGTTGCTCGTTGCTGGGCAGCAGCGCGTGTCCTGGGGGAGAGACGGCGGTCTCTGGGCCCTGGTGATGGGGTGGAGCCGTCCGATGCTTCCCTGCAGGGGGGAGGCGTACGGTATGGCTGTTTGCCCTTTTCTAACACCCGTCGGGCCCTATTCTCCTCCTCTCTAGTGGCCACCTGGCTATGGATTACGCCACGAAGGTCATGCTGGCGTAGGGAGTCGCGTGAGTCGGAGGGTTGGCCACCCCGACTTGGTGGTGGCCCACAGGTACTTCCTGTTGTTCGGGGAGCACGGGACCTATTCCGTCGCGGGCCTGGCTATGACCCATGGCGACCGCGACCCTCACTGAACCTCATGACAGGCGCGGTGCACACCGACGTGGTCTGGCGCCGAGCGGTTTCTACCAGGAGGGCGAGATCACGTAGCCAAGGTGCCACTGGCGAGCCTTCTAGTATGGGCACCGACAGGTGGGTGAGGAGAACCCGTAGGGTCTGGAGGTTATGTGCTGGCGTCATGGTCTCATAGGGCGTGGAGTGGTGACATGTCACGAGGTGGGGAGCCCTCAGGGTTGGGGAGGCGTGATGGCCTGGGTGAAGATGCCACCGTAGAAAATGCCCTGTGCAAGGGCTCCTCGGGACGGTGCTGGGAATGCTGGGGCTGTCTTGAAGCTCCTGTCTGTCCGGCGCTAGGCTGGTTTCCCTCTGGACGCAAAGCCGGGGGTTAACTACTGGCGTTTGAGACGTGGGGCCCTCCAGCACCCTTTGCGAAATGGGTCACCATGCAGACCTCGCGTTGGGTCTTGAAGCTCCCTGATTTTGGCTCGGTGTCCCATGCCTGGAGTACACCTGGTTCATCCAGGTGGTATCCCATGACGAATACGTCGTGGCGTCCGGGGTCCTCGGAACGGGACTCAACGGTTGCCGTGGATTCGGCCATGGGTAACCTGATCAACTTTTCTCAAACTTACTGAAACGACGAAAGCGCGAACCCCTACCTGGCGTGCCAAAATGTCAAGGGTAATCCCTGACAGTGATTCCAAGGTATGTCGGATGGTGGGTGCGTGAACGACATTTCAGGGAATGAATGTGTCTATGCGTGTAGACGAAGGATTCATGGACACCGGGGGTTATACAGGTTAGGGCCTCCCGAAGGATAACAACCCTACGTTCTGTTTTTTTTTTTTGTTATAGTAGATCTCACTTGGTTACAACAATGTTCTAGCAGATTGCCAGAATTGATCTGTCTTGGTTACAACGGGGTCGTCATCCCTTTATATAGTAGAGAGAAGGAGAACTAACACGCGGGCTCTACATAGATGGCATTTGTTTATTCTAATATCTAACTCAGATCATCATTATGGAAGTACTGGGCATGCAACTTGCTCTGACAACATTGTATATCGTGTTGCCGCGCGCCGTCTTTGCCTAGCCCATAGAACCTTATCCTGCTGCATTTAATGCGACGGGACGGAATGGTGCACTTCTGCATCGTCCACATCTGCTTGCCTTTGCGCGCCATCCTCGTCCACTTGCCTATGCGCGCTGTTCTCGTCCACTTGCCTCTGTGCGCCGTCCCCGTCCACTTGCCTCTGCGCCGTCGTCGTTCACTTGCCTCTCTGCGCCATCTCCATCCACTTGCCCTGCCGAATGGCTGACAACATCCCATTTGTTGTGCGGTGCTGCACCGGCCTGTAGAGTCTCACACCGTAGCCTTTAATGCTATGGGATGGGACACGCCCCCTGCACCGCCCACGACCTTATCCGTCGGGGCCGGTGCCTGGTGAAGAGAATTGCTTTGGCAAGTGTCCAATCAGGTCCCGCGACCAGGGGAGCTGGTCGTGGGTTCGTGTGAAGATGCAGCGAGATTGGTCGATAGAGGCTTTGCACTGGTCGGGGTAGCTCATCGACCGATTAGATATTTTAGGAGATGTTCCTCTGGCCGTTTGCACCTTACATGGGGCCTTTTTAGCCGGGGTACCCCTTTACTTGATACACCGACAACATAGTAATGGTTTAACATTTTGACGGTAGTTATAAAAAAATAGTGTAGACTGCATAGTAGTGAGCAAGTAATTCGCTGTTATGAGAATAATCTGCAAATATTGCAGTAGATTCTATAACAGCCGCAATCTTATGTTATACCAATATTACTTGAGGTAGTCACTTAATTTTGTATTTTAATTCTGCTTGAATTAAGCACATTTAGGTATAAAAACTCTTTGAGCTTATTAAGGAGAATTAATATGTAATTCTGCAAGAAAATTCTCAATTGCAAAATTAACATGGTCGTTAATTCAACTGCATGTTGTAGGGAATGCTTAATAGCAAACACATTAAATATTACAGATTTTTCAGAAAAAATAGGGTCTGGAATGCATCATGATGTAAATATAATACAATGTAATACATTTAAAACCAAAGGATTTAAATGTAAAAATATAATGCAATGTATATTTTATGATGCAATTTCATAGAAATACAAGGTCTTTTTCTGTAAAATGGCCATTGGCCTGACTGAGCCGGCTGAATGGGCCAAAGAAACTTGGGCTGAGACCCATATGACCTTTGGGCCCATTCGGCTGAGAGGGGAACCGCCCCATATAAAAGTGATAAGGGGTGGGGGCAATTTAGGGTTTGCGCCCCCACCCGCCCTTTTGCCTAGGTAGCCGCCCCTACAGGCCAAATTGTCGTCGCCTTGTGCGTGGGGTGCTGCATGTGCCTTGCCGCCAGCTGCTGCTGTTAAGGCGTGGCCAAAGGGCTGCCATCCAGATGCCCAGCCCGCCAAAGGGGATAGGGGCGCGGGGCACGGCCCGAGTCGGCTTTGAAGATCTTTGGTCGTCGTCCAAGTTCGATCGGAGGAGATGGAGGCAACGGACTCGGTCGGCCATAAGGGCCACGAACGTCAGATCTGCATCGTCGGTCGGGCCGGCCACCTTTGACGCGCCACCATGGCCGGCTACCGCCTGGAGGACGAGCGTCTCACGCGGGTTGCACCGGTTCCACTGGATGTGCTCGCCTCCATGGTAGGACACCACCATGAGGGTGGGTCCTGCAGCCGCATCGAGTTGAGGGTCGAACCACCATCAGGTGCATGGTCGTGCACCACCAAGGGCGACTGAAACGGACGCCATGGAGAGCCGCATACCCTTGTGGTCTGTCGTCGCCCTCCACTGCCTTGGATGCTGTCGGCGGATCCAATCAGATCTGGGCGAAACGACCATGGGATGGAGCGACGCAGTTGGTCTCCAACTTGAGGACGAAACCGCCGTTGGTGTGCCACATGCTGGGCCAGAGGGGTAAGGACCTTGCAAGGAGTGTCGAGCGGCCAGAGAGCCACCGCCTTGCTGGCCTGCAGTGTCGCCCGGAGGGTGGCTGAGGGCACGACCTTCATCTGGCTGGAACACCACCGCCATGGGTTGAGGTTCCCAGGGGGAACACTTTGGGAGAAAAGGAATCCTCCATCGTGGAATGGTAAGTTTGTATATGACACTTACCCTCTTTGTGGTCAGTGACTGCCATCATGAGAAGAGTTGTCACCTTCGTGAAGTCGCATTGTCGTTGCAGCTACAGTGAAGGGGAGCAAACGTGAAAGCACCGTTGTCATGTGGGTGCCCATGTATGCATCTGCCATGACAATGGCATGGAAGACGACACCTTGGTGCCTCTGTTGTAGATGGATCGACCTTCACGTGCTCCTTTGCCGGCCTTAGGTGTTCTTTTGTTGTGTCCGATTAGCGATTTAGAGAGTGAAATGTCTGATAACGTATTACGGGTAGAAAGTAGAACATAGTAGAGTATAAAGAAATGAACTCTTATCTTCAATGATGAGATTTTTTTATAATATATAGGTGATGAATGAGTGTCTTCACCAACAGTCACATGTTCATATGGATAACTTCTTAAGGTAGTTAATCATCTAATTATAGAATAATTGAGTATTATTATTTATTACAACATTTGCAACCGGTAGCCATATTTTTGGTCCAAACTAAATCGAAAAGCTAAATGCTCGATTCCTTGCATGCGATGTTGAGAAATGCAAGATGCATCGATGTTTCCATGCGACCAGTGTTGCTGACATGTTGCCCTTCTATTGGTTGCTTTTTGCATTTCACATGATCTAATTCCAATCGTAACAGAATATGAAATTCATGTCGTTGCTCCAAGATGTGACTATTTTTTTGCTATCTTTTGGAATTCTACTGGCAACGATCGATGCATGATCTTTTGTGTGGACTGGAATTAGATGCGAGAAATGCAATGAATTTGAGTTGTTGCTTACCTTCGATTTCGACAAAATTCATGTCATACTATATATATTGCAGCACGTGTATGTAAGTTTAAGTTGTGATGAAGTTTCACATGTTGCTTGTGTTTCTTTAAAATATTTATTTCTGTTATACTTCTTTTTTTAACAGTGCGGCTCTATCTTTACGGTCTTCATTGGAGGCTCGGAGCAAAGGCGAAACAGGGGATCGAATCCCCACGGGGCTCGGCTCCACCGTGGAGCGTTACCCCGACGCTCCATGCATGACCGCATGAGAACCCCGAAATTCGTCCGCCCGAGGATCGAACTCGGAGTTCCCAAGTGCTACTTGAGCTAGCTGACCACTCGGGCGGCTGCTCGTTCACTTCTGTTATACTTCTAGACATAGAAGTTTGTTGGAACAAGGAAACATATCATTTTAAGTCGTAATAGCAATCTCACTGGACTTTTGCAAAGATTATCGTAAATGTCTAGATTCTATGCAGCAACATGTATAGTATAACACCTTAAACTGATACCCTATATATAATAATGGTGTTCCTCACTTATTTATTCATTTATATTCATGTGTTTATGACTTTGTTGTACTCAGTCAACGCTACACATGGGGCGAAGCCACATTAGGCCATGGTGATGCCTGGCACTAGGGTCCGAATCCCCCCTCCTTAATTTCCAGCCCATCTTGACCCTTTGAGCTAGTGCACCAGGATCCAGGAGCTATTGGCATCAAGCCCATCTTCGATCTAGCTTTTTCACTACACAAGCATTTGAATTTTGATGGCTCACCCAGTGCCTAACCTTTTTAAAACATTCCTTCTAGCGCATGCAATGTCCTTGGCAACGAGGTTGGTCGTCTCCAACCCTATCATTATGTCCACATGCAGATCTTGTACACAAACTAGCCTAGTTACTAAGATGTAATCAACCTCTACTCCAATTAGTATCATAGTTTTAGTATGAGTGCTATTCCTAATATACCATTTTGAAAAAACAAAAGAAATCGTAGTCCTAACTTTGCTCCAGCATTTTTCTCCTCCATCTCTATGCAATGATCGATGCAACTTATCGAACCGCAAGTCAAACGATTATTTTATTATTACATAGATTGCCACTCAGATCACATACATGAACATGGAGGTCAACTATCTCCGATCATTGGACCCGACACAGCCTTTGCTCGGAAAAGCCAAAAAAATAGAGAGAAAACCCTCCGGTAGCGTTGACCAACAGAAAGTCAGCGAATAACGAACGAATATCCGGTAGGGTGGGGCCCACGCATGTCTCCTCCGTCTGATCCCCACCTCCTCTTCTCAAACAGCGCTCGGGCTCGACTCGCCGCTCCCCTTTAAAACCCTCCTCCAAAAAGCTTCGAAACCCCGCACCGCAGCTGCAGATAGCAGCCACCACAACCGCTCCCCATGGCCAGAGAGGCTTCGGCGGCGGGAGGAGGGAAGGTGGCGTGCGCAGCGTGGATCCGGCGCCGGGAGGAGAAGCCTGCGGCGGCGCGCGTGTTCGCGGCGTACGGCCGGGCCGGCGCCTCGCCCGCGGTCGAGGTGCTCGGCTTCGACTCCGAGGAGTGCGCCCTCTCCGCCGAGCCCCTGGTGCGGAAGCGGCCCACCCGGCTCCAGCTCGTCGGTTTGCTCTGATCGGGATTGGTTGGGTTTAGACCGCGAGTTTGACCCTCGGAATCGGTTGCGTTGCAGGCGAGGGCCGTTCTCGGGGAGGGGGCGGGCGACGCGCCGCGCGGCATCGCGGTGCACCCCGCCGGCGACGAGCTCGTCTGCGCCACGGCCAAGGGGTGCAGGTGCGCGACTCTGCTTCTCGCTGGCTATTACTTGCTCATTCCCCGCGCAGGAAGTTTTCGATTTTTGTCAATTTGGTTGATTCCGAGTGCGGTAGTTGGACCGTTGGTCTGTTGAAGCTGCAAGGGTCTCTGTTTCCGATTGGTGGTACTTATATTTTCGTTGGTGATCCTGTGTGGAATTCAGAGTGATTTAGCTGAGTTCTCCGGTTGAATTGCTAAAGTGACAGCTGAATTACTATTATAGGGAGCCTCAATTAGGGCTCTGAGTTGGGAATCTAGATCATCCTCTCATCAATCTCTAAAATTGACTTTTTTTTCTTGGGTAACAATAGATAATCCAGAGCTTCTGTGCAAACTAATAATACCTTTGAATTAGATTGGGCCGTTAGGTACTATTTTTACTATGGAGAAAAGGATAGATTGTGCTGATCAAATAGTTAGAGCCCAAATGCAATTGAGTATAGGATTCCGTGCCGTTTGTTGCATTAGTTCATTTGGGATTTATAAATTATGAAGATCTATGAGACCTTCAAAAAATGAAGTTTACTTTTGCGTCTAACAACAAAAATTTCTGCTCCTGGTAGTTTAATTATGTAACAAATGCATTACTTGTAATTTGCAAGAAAAGATAATGTTTACACTCTGGATTTCTCGATTTTTATTATAGCTAATGCTATTAACATCTATAGATTCATGAGGTTATGTCTTATGAGATACAAATCGTAGAAGAATGGAAAGTTACCAATGTAATATTTACTTTATAGCTGTATGCAGTTTCGTCATCTCATTGTGATTCATAATTTTTCTACAACACACTGTTTCTTTTCAATGATCAGCCACCTAATTCAAAGTAGGCTTAACTTCTTTGGTGAACTATCATTAGTGAAATAGAAATATTATTCCTTACTTTCCTTGTTAACTAGTCAATTCACCTTCTTTAATTCCACATACATTTTGTTCCTTTTAGTTTCAATTCTATTACTATTGAAACCTTCTCTCTGCACTGTTACATTTCATTTGTTCTTTTCTATACACTTTTATTAAGTCTAGGATTTCATAATTAAACCATCTTTCACAACTGTAGGTTATTCAAACTGGTTTTTGAAGAGTTCACCGTTCGCATTATTCCAAGAGATGCTCCACCTCTTGAATCTGTTGGACCACAGAAGTGTCTTGCTTTCAGCACAGATGGTGCCAAATTGGCCATTGGTGGAGAGGTATTGGATTTGTACTATGTTGGTATCTGACTTTCGAGGGATCAATTTTTGTCCTCAGTTTTCTATTTCTTTTTTCCTTTCCTATCGTTTGCTTGTCCTGTGTTATACATGTTAAGAAGAAAAATTTCAGAAGTATGGCCTTTTTTAACCACTCTCTCTCCCCGTTAAAACCATTCTATTAGACTATTTCTTCTAGCTGTTTCACTTTGTTGTCTAATCCTCTTGTCCATTGCATTTTTTTGTCTGGTATCAATGCTCTTCTAGCTGAATCTGATACCAGTCACTACTTATGGTTCTTGGTTTACTCTTTCTTTTGTACCACTGTAGGATGGGCATCTCAGAATATTCCATTGGCCAAGCATGAATGTGCTCTTGGATGAACCTAAAGCTCATAAGTCCTTTCGAGACATGGATATCAGGTTAGGACAAGCTTAAAGCGCTACCTATTTTTTTCATTTATAGTTCTCAAAAGAATACCAGAAAATGTCGTCAGATTAACTAAATGTTATGTAAAGGGGCACACTCAATAGAGCATTGCCTTTTGAAAGGAACCAGGATTATTGATAATGTAGCATACTAAAATTAGTTCCGAACCTACATCTTGAGCATTATGATTCGTGGTTACCATTTGCTTTAATCAGCACCACCTGATACAGCACTGGTGCCTTTTCTCTTGTAGCTTAGACTCAGAGTTTTTAGTTTCAACGTCCACTGATGGATCTGCAAGAATATGGAGGATAGATGAGGGGGTACCGCTGGTAAATTTGACACGATCTTCGGTATGCTATGATTAATTTCTGCAATTTACATTTGTTTGTTGAGATGATTGACATTTTGACTCTTGTCCCCTACCCCACCCTCTTTCTGTTTGTATGTTTACAGGATGAGAAGATTGAGTGCTGCCGCTTTTCTAGGGATGGCATGAAACCATTCTTGTTTTGCACAGTTGCAAAAGGTGCACTTTTAATTGAACTTAAGAATTATATGTATGCAGATGAGCCAACTTTAACTAGATCTGTGTTCATCATTGATGTAGGTTCCCAAGTTATGACTGTTGTCTGGAACATAAGTGATTGGAAAAGAATTGGGTACAAAAGACTTCTGGGAAAGCCTATCTCCACACTTTCAGTTAGCATGGATGGGAAGTACCTGGCTTTGTGAGTAGATAAAATACTCCTACTGTCATACTGTACAGCAGTTGTATGCGTCCATTTTGTATTTCTAGGAACATCTACGCTTGCCAATTTTGGGATCATCATACTCCTTCAGTGTTTCCTAGTTACCTTTCCTTTTCAACAGTTTTGCCTATTTTTCAGTATGATTCTGCTTCCATGCATACATTGATTATGTGTTCACCTCGAACAAAATTTATTGACTTGACAGTCATTTTCTATTAAAGCATTAGTTGTACATTCTGATAACAAGCTAATATCGTTGGTAAGGGCAGTATGTTGTGCAGCTCTGAAAAATTATAAAGAGTACAGCTTATATTCAGATATAAATACATAAATTGTGAATCATGCTTTATTTGTTAGTGGTTGGTCTCCTGATAACCATGGAGGAAGTCATACCATCTAATTATTTGTGATCCTCACCCTTTTCATAACTATGCACAGTTTCATTGACATCTATGCACCATCTTTCAGACTTCCTTGCTTGTATAGAATTATTCACATGGATCTGTATTTCTTTCAGCGGAAGCCATGATGGTGACTTCTGTGCTGTTGACGTAAAGAAAATGGAAGTTTCTCACTGGAGCAAGAAGGTTCATCTAGGTTCCCCGATCTCCTCTATTGAATTTTGTCCTACTGAAAGGTAACCAGAACTTGTTGGCATCCTGTGGATTGGCAGTTCGCTGGGTGTTACATTTATTTTGTCTGGCTGCTTATTTCACAGGGTAAATTAGGCATGCTTGTTTATTACTATATAACTGTTCATCGAGAGGTAGGTGCGATAGTTTTGAAGTGTTTTGATTCTACACCTAGCTTAGGTACGATTGTGTAGTATTCATTGATTGGACATGTCCATGATTGCCTGAATCTGAAGGTACATCTATTCCAGTGTCCAGCATTCCAATAATGAATAGTTTAGCTTTAGTTATGCTACCCTGCCTGAATAGATGGACAATAGTAAGGCTTTCTCTAGCTAGATTGGGCAGGCACACTTTCTATTTCCTGAGTGGGCACGCACACTGTCTGTTTCATGAGATGCCTTAAATGCACTTTCTGCGTCCAAATTTCGAATTTCTACTGATATTTCATGACTAACTGATATTGCAGGGTCGTAATCTCCACATCGCATCAATGGGGAGCAGAGGTGACGAAACTGAACGTGCCTGCTGACTGGAAAGGTACATCACATGTTTCAGCAAATGCTGCTTGGCCCTCCTGTGCTGTGATATGGTTTTGCTAACCAACCGTCTCTGTTTCTGCTCCTGCTTCTTCTCTGGCAGAATGGCAACTCTGGCTCGTACTCCTGGCGCTCTTCCTGGCTTCTGCCGTCCTGTTCTATGTGTTCTACCAGCGCTCGGACTCGTTCTGGAACCCCATGGGGCGGCACCAGCCGGCCAAGCCATGGAGTGTGCTGAAGGAGTCTCCTCCAGTCCCAGAGGACCAGACCTCATGATGATGTTACGCTACACACGTCGCATCATTATTCATCCACAACAATTCCATTTCAAAGCTATCCACTGCTGTTTATTTCATCTCGAATGGGCTCTTTTTTTCCCCCACGTATGGTCGATGTTGTGTTGTGTATCACTCCAGTTGTCCACATATCTGAGTGTGTTAGTTTTAAACCGCAGTCCGCGGTAGTCAGGAAACCGAAGGATAGTAATTGTGGATTTTATGTATATCTGTTATTGCCAAGCAGAGCTGATTGTTACTGCAGTTTTGCCTTCTGAAATTGTCTCAGTAACGATGCCTTCACAAGCTCAGAGCTAACAAGGAACTCTTTGTCACTCTTTGTCCGTTCACAAGCTCAGAGCTGATTGTTGCTGCAGTTTTTTTATAAGGTATGGCACTCTTTGTCCGTTCGATAAAGGTCCTATCAATTAACACGAGTCCATAAACAAATCCAACGTTTATATGAGAAAAATATTTAAGAAAATAACACATGAGTACACAGCAAAATAGCACATGAGTACACAGCAAACTGGGATGTTACAATATTACTGGCTATTCTAAAAAAATAAATCTATCGTGTGAATTCCATTATAATGAGATGAGATTTGTAAATGATTGTTGCTTCTCTTCATGTTACGCTCTCCAAACACCACAAACAGCGTATGATTTGACGATCTCGAACAAGTACGCCAACAGCATATACTCAGTTGGGTTAGGGTTTTATGGTGCAACATGTCTATCCGGGTTTGAGTCTTGCATTCTGCACGGGCGCTCATATTTTTTTAGAATTAAATCTCGAGAGGAATAGTACATACGTATGTAGGTACGTTTAGTGGTCTAGAATTAAATCTCAAGAGAAATAGTATATGCACACGTAGCGGTCATACATCTAATCTTATTTAGATATGTGCTATAACGCACCCATTAGATAAGTGAGTGTGTGCCTTGTACTTAAAAAGGGTACCCAAGAGTCATGTAGACCGGTGCGTCTAACTCATTTCACACAATGAATCACTTCATGGGGAAAATGATTCAAGCAAATGCCACTTGTTTTTTTACTCCATCCAGTCAAAAATACATGACGTTTTTTATTTTTTATGGTCTTCCACATGTAACTCTGACCACTATTTTTTATTAGAATATAGTTATAATATCTAATAAAAAATAATATTATAAGAATATTTTTAGGATAAATTTACACGTATAATTTTTATATTTTAAAACTAAATATTTGAGAAGATATTAACTGTCAAAGTTTTAATAGTTTGACTGGATCTTAGTTAAAGTGTATATGACCGGATGGAGCACTTCTTTTTAGTTCAAGCCATTCGTGGGTTGCACTTGCACACGATGTAGCCTAATACGTCAGTTGCTCCATGTTCTGCTTGTGCTTGGATGTATACCTTGTCATGCTTTTGTGTCTAATTAATACTGCTAGCCAGTTGAGACATTCATGTATAGTTAGCTTTATGCATTCTAGTTGTATTAATGAATGCAGTTGCCCAAGTTGCCGAACTTACGATTTTCGGCGTTCAAGTTATATGCTTCAAATACTACCTTTCCTGTTTCAGGAATGATAATGATCTTAAATACTGCCTTATTTTTTAGCAAGTAATTACTACTGTGAATTTATGTTTCCTCGGTCCTGTGTATGTTTATTTATGCTGAACGAATAAATGTATCTTCTATATGTTGCAAACAATGCAGGTAATGACAAGGTTTAAACTGAATGCTTACGTTAGCGATACCCTGAATAGGATACTTCAGCGAGAGCAGAGCTTGCTTCTAGATACTGATTGCTTGGTTTTACTTTAACAGAGCTGCGAAAGACGGTTTTATCTCTTTTGTGAAATCATGTATGCAGGAAAATTATATTTATGGTAAAATTGGCAAAAACAAAGTGTTTAGCATATTGATGATTGTTATGATATTGTGTGGATTAACGTGAGTCAAGTTTGAAAAATTTGGGCTCGGAATTGATCGTTGATTTTGTTTGTGCAGGTGTGTTTCAAAGGCGAACATGGTTGGTGATAGGGACTGAGACTAGGATCGGAGAGGAACTGAGGTCAAGACGATAAGAAGGTTGTGTGAGACGTTCGGACTAGAGAACAGTGTACGTGAAGATGATCACACTATAAAAAAAACGTGAGAGATATATAGTCTATGGTGTGGTAGACATGGATCACCCATGAGGCGTACATAGAGTTGTATGGGCTACATCATGGTGAAGATCTATGAAATGTGCATTTTTGTGGAGTGAAAATTGTGACTAGGTTTGTCGCAATAAGCATGGATTGTTCCAACACATGAGGTGTATGTATGCATTGGAATAATAAAAGAAAATGGAGGAAGGTCAGGAAGTGCTTGGCTACAAATTTGTATGTACCTTTGTGCATGTGCATGGTGGCTCGACTAGTGTCGGAGGGTTAACTCTTGTCGCAGGAATCCTGAGGGACCCCTTTTTAGAGATTCGGCCGGGGGGATGATCCTGAATTTGTTCGCTGGAGAAATAAATGGGTATAAATGCAACGGTCAGCGGGGTGGAACGATCTAGTGCGGAATGGAGTAAATGCGCTGGTGTTTAGACAGGTTCAGGCCGCACGGAGGCATAACACCCTACTCCTGTATGGATACTATAAATGCCCTGAGAATGTCCCTCAAGGATGTTGCTAGTTACAAGGATGTTTGTCTATCCTAAAGCCTGAGGCTCCTTGTTCTTCGGTCTGCGTGTATCTGTTGGTTTTGGGTGCTCTCGATCTTCTCTTTCCTTCTCTACTCAAAGCCTGTTCTGATATTCTTGAGCGCCGGAGGGCTTATTTTTGTCCGTGCTGCCGGCTGCTTTAAATACTCGCCGGCAGCAGCGTGCCCCGAACGAGAGGGCACGAGTTCCAAGGTACCATAAATGGAAAGGGCGTCATCATAGCCTCTATGCGAAGTGACCGGGGGTGGAAAATGTGCCCCACGCCCGGTCATTCGTCACCATAAATGCACTAGCAACGGGCGCCGTGGAGAGGGCCCACCGGGCAGTCGCAGAGCGGCCCGGCGCGCCCGTCCTGTCTTGTTCTCCTGCCACAGCAGCGCGGCAGACGGAACGCCTCGGCCCTTACGACGTTATCCCGAGACGGGCCGGATGGCACGGGATGGGACCTGTGCATAAAATGACCCCACGCCCTTCTGCCAGAATGTGGCAGGAACTGACACCGAGTGTGGCGGGAGCAGTTGGGGGTGACAGGCCACGCGCGCTCTTTAAATGCGGCCTTGGGCCTTTGACTGGCTGACACCTCATCAGTGGGCCCCTGCGGGGGCCACTGTCAGGGGGCTCTCTGAGTCGTCGGGGAACCGAGTGCTCGGGAGTCACTGTTCACCTCCCCGAGCACTCTCTCCCGAGAATGCCCTTTCTTGATCCTCGGGGAGCCGAGTGCTCGGGGGTACTGTTCACCTCCCCGAGCACTCTCTCCCGGGCACCCTTGTACGGACCTTCGGGGGGACCGAGTGCTCGGGGGCCGCTGCTCGCAGCCCCGAGCACTCTCTCCCGGAACTTCCTTCAGTGGGTCCTCGGGGTACTTGGGTGCCCAGGGGGCCACCGCTCGCGGCCCCGGGCATACTTCTCCCGGTACTTAGCTTTCCTGATCGTCGGGGGACTTGGGTGCTCGGGGGTCACCATATACCTCCCCGAGCACTTTCTTCCCGGTACTTAGACTTCGCAGATCATCGGGGAACTTGGGTACTCGGGGACCACTGACTGTGGCCCCGAGCGCCCTCTTTCGGGACTTAATCTTTTTTACCTCGCGGAGGAAACTCCGCGGGATGGCGCCATGTGGCGGATTGCTGGCCTGACCTCGGGGTTCGGGGACCCCCGATTCCTGATTCACTGACAGCTAGGTGCGAGGCGTGGCATGGGCTGGCGGCCCAAAGCGGTTGGGGTGCGTGGCCTACAGAGGCATCGCGGTGGCCCAACGATGGGCGAGCAGGGCCCACAAGCAGGGCAGACGGCCTAGGCTGAAGGAGATGGCCTAGGTGGGCGCGTAGCTGTGCATGTGTGAGTGATCGAACTGTTAAAGCACAGGCGAGATTCGAGGCCGTGTCAGACACTGTTCGACTCGAAAATAAAAGAACAGAGATAGAGAGAGAGAGTTGTAGTTCAATTTTTCTTTTTAGTAAAAAAGAGAGAACTAACTAGGGTTTAAAAATTCGTGGAGACTCTTGTAGGGATGTTGTGGAGATTCATCTTATGAACTTATCCATGCAATGAAGATCAACTTTTGTAAGTTGATGAATTGGTAATTTCATTTTTGGTTGCGTTCTTTGTTTTTTCCCTCGGTGATTTTTTGTGGATCTTTTGGTCAATGTATTTTTTCTTGATTTGATCCATATAAAATCATATAAGAAAATTAGAGTTTAATCTATTTTCGTCACCACCTGCCATAGTCTACTTACGAAGATAATAACTTTTGATCTATATATCCGATTGACTTTATTCTTATTGAATTAGTTTCATAACATGATCTAGTTTCTACTGTTAAAATTTGAGGGCAATCAAACTTGCAGATCTTCTTTTACATCGGTTTTAAGGTAAACACCGCGGAAAGGATAGCCGGGTGACATCGGCTGTTAAGGAAGTGATTAGACTATAAATTAGAATGACTTAGAACATTGAAGAAGGCTTAGATGAATTCTTCTTGCTTGATTACAAAGGGTGATAGCTGCTTGCCTTATATAAGCATAACTCTACCAACTTGATTAATAACTATAGATAGAAATAAGAACCTAACAAACCAATAGATATACTAGTCTATCCTAATCTCCTAAACTCGTGCTACAGCACCGCTACAATACTGATGGTACTGTTCTCATGAGCAAACAGTGATTTCTGTATATGAACAGTGATTCATACACATAACAAAAGTCCTTAAAGCTAGCCAGTTGAGACATGCATGTAAGCTAGCTTTACACATGTTAGTTATCTCAATTAGTGTTGTTTCCCAAGTTGCCCAACTTATGTTGTTTTGCATTCTAGTCATAGGTTTCAAATGCTACATGTGTTTCCAGAATTGCAATCATGTTATATACCAGACTCTTCTATCGTAGCCTTTCAAGTTACTAGTGATTGCTTGCTTACTATATGTTTCCTTTCTTCTTCTATAAAAAGATCTTAGTGTGATGGTTGCTAGACTTAAAGAATGGGAATCATGGGGTTAAAATACCCTCTACTCTCTCTTTAAAAGAACTAACAATATGTTGTGTTCTAAATATGTGAGTGCATGTTTCTTGAAGAAAACCGAATGCATTAAGCATTTGTAATGGGAATTAACCGCATGCACGCATTTACTAGTGGTTGGTTAATGAATTGATTTTTGATCTCATGCACGATTGCTTGCTCTAAAGTTTCATGGTTCTTTCATAAATTAAGACTGCTCAAGTCCATCGGGTGCTCTCATGAATTGCATGGCAATTTCATAAATTAATGCTCTCATAAAGTTGCATGGTTGTTTCATGAACTCATGTGTTAAGCTCAAGTCCATTGGGTGCTCTCGGTGCTGCTACATATATGACCCACCGTGAGAACATTTGAAATAAGCTAGAGAGAAAGAAAAACAAGAACACAAATGAGAGTAATTATTTAATCATTAAGAGAACAAGAAAAGTAGAAGGAAGAGAGGAGACAAATATATTCAATATGCAAGGAGCTAATATGCAAGTGGGTAAGTTTGTGCGGTAGCACATGAATGGTTGAGTTGTACGATGCATACATAAAGGTTGTTTTATCTTATTCGGTTAAATCAATTTGTGCTAATACGATCTTGTATAGCTTCCGTGAATTTTGCTTATATTTTGTATCAGAGCCAGGTTTTAGCACATTTGATTTACCATGATAATTATTCTTAAATATGTTGGTCGTCTCTTTCTTATGCCAATAAAAGATGCATGCAACATGAAAGTTATTCCGCTATATAATATTGTATGATTACAAGACCAACTAGTAAGCAAATGGATTATATCTATCCGTATGGTATTGGATGGAAATCAATGCACAAACACTCACAAATTGTTTTTATGACCATAATTGTTAATAACATATCAACTAAATATTTTATTATCAAAGCATGTTAGTCACCAAAGTGACCTTACATAAAAAAAGGAATCGTAAATATTTTAGTTGTACATTTCATATGTTTATATAAAATTGATGCTAATTATTGAAAAATATATTGAACAATTGAGTTCACTAATTGTATGCTAGGAGGTCATCCAAAGACATACCATTTCTTGTAATTGGTAACATAAAAGGGATACATCGACATACTTTATATATTTGTTAGTCTATCCAAAGATAGCATTCTTATTATTTGAGTGTGGTTGATTATCCAGTAAAGAGTGCACTTACATTAATTAGGTGATTACAAAATCATAGGGTAAGTAAAAATCTCAGTGTAATGCAAGGAACATATGTAATGAGGGGAAAAATATGATAGCTACACATTGTAAATTGGTGAGGGCATCACCTTTTCGTGCAAATATTTGAAAGGCGAGCATTGAGCAGCCCACAATCCATACATGGCTACGGATGTGCAAAATTACAAATCCTATCCAAACAGCATTGGAAATTTGGAATGCAATCTCCATCAAAGGAGTGACGAAATACATGTGCAAATGGGAGCATAAGCATTTATACATTTGCTGGCAATGTGAAGATACTTAGGAGGCCTCGAAATTACGACATGATATGAGATGCTTGAATGTACTTAAAGTCGCCTGGAGGGGGGGGGGGGTGAATAGGCATTTTTGAAAATCAAAATTAATCAGAGCCCGGATACTCCGGTGAAGGTCGGATACTCCGGTAGTCCGGACTATCCGATCTTGTCTGGATTATCCGGGTTATATAGGATTTCGAAATTGAAATGAATCTAAGCAAGTTTACTAGAATCTAAGAGATACCACAGGTTCTACTAGGAGTAAATTACTTAAACAACAATACACTGTAGTAACATACTCATGAATAATAGAATTTGGGAAAACCCAAAACTACAACAATTAGTAAAGCTTGCACAAAAATAAGGAGACAAGAATTTATCCCGAAGTTCGATCACCTCACTAAGAAGCACCTAATTAAAAATAAATGCTAGCCGAGACTCTCTGGCGGAGTCTCACTTGGAGACTCCGGTCGAAAACTCCAACTACGGGAGTATCCGGTGAACACCGGAGACTCCGGCCATTTTTAAATTAAATGCTAACAGAGGCTCTCTGCCGGAGACTTTCTCGGAGACTCCGGCCAAAATTCACCAAGCACCAGAGTATCCGGTGAAGACTCTGGAAAATTAAAATTAAATCGGAACCGAGACTCTTTGGCAAAGTCTCACTCGGAGACTCCGGCCTAAAACACTAAGTACCGGAGTATCCGGTGAACACCGGAGACTCCGGACTCAGAACACTTTGCCTATTTTCCAGTGTCCGTGGGTGAATGTGTCTCTCAACATTTGGTTCTAATAGGTTACTTTGAGCATTGAGACACTATCAAAACTAACAATTGCATTCCTCTTGATAGTACGACTTTCCTAAACTCAATTTCAAAGATAAAATCAAATTAAATCATATTGAGTACTACAAACCGCTTCTCTTTTCTTTTTGAGGGACGTCAACGTCGTATATCTTCACCAATGAGACTAAAACCTGTTCATCGCTTCAATAAACTCATTAGTCCCTTAATCGTTTTGTCATCAATAAGCCAAAACCCACTTAGGGGGCCTAGATGCACTTTCAAGCTAACCTGGGCGTTTATGATGCAGATACTTCAATGGCGAGATAGGTTGACAGCAAGTGTTGTAGGATAGTGTCTAAGAGAAATCCTAATGCATATGAAAGGGCCCTGATGCGGCTGGCGCGGCGCCGCTTGCTACTGTCATATTCGTGCTCCGCGCCGTTCCATCAAATAGGCTGTGAGTGGCCAGTGGTGCTGAAAGAGAAATATCATTTTTTTTATCTAGGAACGCACACGCGCGAGAGTGCAGGAGAGATTCATGTGGGCGTCACGTCATGCTTCACCCGTCTGAGGATTCATCCGCTGCTCTTACGAAGTCGTTGGGCGGTGGAGACAGAAGTGGATTGGAGAGGAGCCGAATGCTAGATACATGGGGAGGAGGAGGAAGCGACCAGGAAGGAGATGGTAGCGTCAGCTTATTGCAAAGGGTTGCGAAGTAGGGAGGAGAAGGAACTAGGCGGCAGAGGCTGAGGGAGGGTGGCGGTAGCACCGGCGAGCCGAGGAGTGCGATGGTGGAGTCGGAGCTAGGGCCAGGGAGAACGGCTGGGCAGCCACGTGAGGGGACCGACGGGGGCAAGCGGCGAGCATCTGGGCGAGGACGCAAGGGTGAAGAGGGAGCACACAAAAGAGTTGCAGTCCCTGTGCGTCCTCTTCCTCCCATGTGTGCTTCTCGTCCACACCAGCGGGCATGGCGACTGTCGGAGGGTTAACTCCTGTCGCAGGGATCCTGAGGGACCCCTTTTTAGAGATTCGGCCGGGGGGATGATCCTGAATATGTTCGCCGGAGAAATAAATGGGTATGAATGTGATGGCCGATGGGGTGGAACGATCTAGTATGGAACGGAGTAAATGCACTGGTGTTTAGACAGGTTCGGGCCGCACGGAGGCGTAACACCCTACTCCTGTATGGATATTATAAATACCCTGAGAATGTCCCTCAAGGATGTTGCTGGTTACAAGAATATTTGTCTATCTTAGAGCCCGAGGCTCCTTGTTCTTCGGTCTACGTGTGTCTGTTGGCTTTAGGTGCTCTCGATCTTCTCTTCTCTTCTCTACTTAGCTTGCTCAGAGATTTCAAAGCTTCAAAAACTTGTCTCCGCTTGTGAGCGATTGATTCACCTCAGAGCATGTCTTTGTCCGTGCTGCCGGCGGCTTTAAATACCTGCCGGCAGTAGCGTGCCTCGAATGGGAGGGCACGAGAGGCACCATAAACGGAAAGGGCGTCATCATAGCCTCTGTGCGAAGTGACCGGGGATGGAAAATACGCCCCACGCCCGGTCATCCGTCACCATAAATGCACTGGCAACGGACGCCGTGGAGAGGGCCCACCGGGCAGCCACAGAGCGGCCCGGCGTGCCCGTCCTGTCTTGTTCTCCTGCCACAACAGCACGGCAGACGGAACGCCTCGGCCCTTACGACGTTATCCCGAGACGGGCCGGATGGCACGGGATGGGACCCGTGCATTTAATGACCCTACGCCCTTCTGCCAGAAAGTAGCAGGAACTGGCACCGAGCGTGATGGGAGCAGTTGGAGGTGACAGGCCACACGCGCTCTTTAAATGCGGCCTTGGGCCTTTGACTGGCTGACACCTCACCAGTGGGCCCCTGCGGGGGCCACTGTCAGGGGGCTTTCTGAGTCGTCGGGGAACCGAGTGCTCGGGGGTCACTGTTCACCTCCCCGAGCACTCTCTCCCGAGAATGCCCTTTCTTGATCCTCGGGGAACCGAGTGCTCGGGGACTACTGTTCACCTCCCCGAGCACTCTATCCCGGGCACGCTTGTACGGATCCTCGGGGGACCAAGTGCTCGGGGGCCGCTGCACGCAGTCCCGAGCACTCTCTCCCGGAACTTCCTTCTGTGGGTCCTCGGAATACTTGGGTGTCTAGGGGGCCACCACTCGCGGCCCCGGGCACACTTCTTCCGGTACTTAGCTTTCCTGGTCGTCGGGGGACTCGGGTGCTCAGGGGTCATCGTATACCTCCCCCAGCACTTTCTTCCCGGCACTTAGACTTCATAGATCATCAGGGAACTTGGGTACTCGGGGACCACTGACTGTGGCCCCAAGCGCCCTCTCCCGGGACTTAATCTTTTTTACCTCGCGGGGGAAACTCCGCGGGATGGCGCCACGTGGCGGATTGCTGCCTGGCCTCGGGGTTCGGGGACCCCCGGTTCCTGATTCACCGACAGCGACCGCAAGTGGCCGTGGAGGCGGTGAACTGGCAAAGGAGGTCAGCGGTAGTAGTGGTGTGGGGAAGCAGGGTAGGGTGGCGCGGGTGACAGAAAGCGGCACAGAAGTGAGAGGTGAGGGCGACTCCGGTAGATCTGTGGATGGTCGCTTGGGCCAGAGCTAGCGCCGCAGATGTGGGTGAGAGCGGCGAAAGGAAGTGATGCCAGGGGCTTGGACGCTTAGCTGAGCTCGAGGTCCACTGTGGCGTGGCTGGTGGTGGAGCACAATCGAAGACCCACTGATCGACAGTTGGTGTGCGGTGGCGGAGTCTCCTAGAGAGGGCGACGTTCCTAGATCGAGCGAGGAATGGGGGACGGGGTTTCGGTAGGCTTCGTCGAAGTAGGTGGGATACAATGATGGGCTACAACAAGTGCAAAGATGGAAAGGGAACTTAAGGGAAGATACCGACGGTCAGATCGCTATGTGTGTGCCACATCGAATAAGCAGAGCACACTTCATAGCATGTGAACAGTGCAACAATGGTCGGGGGTGAAAAATGTAGTAAACTTTTAAGTCTTTTATAGATTAGGAATCCAGCCTAAATATTACATATATTGTGTTTGATTTTTTTTTCTTTCTCTTAGTACGGTGACTCTCTTTTCCCCTTAACGGCAGGAACACATGTTCCTATCAAATAACTCGTCGATGATTGCCCGCTAAGCATATCCAGCTGTTAAGATTGCTAACCATGTATCCCTGTGCACCTTGAGGGCTTATTTGGATTCGAGAGACTATGATTAGAATTCTTATGGTTTAGTTCAAATTTGAACAAACCCTAGAAGTTTCTAGAGCGGTTCATCTCGCCTGCAGTCCTGGGAAATGGTGCCAAACTTATCGTGGGTTGTGGCTGTGTAAATTATCCCGACAACAAATTGATTATTTCAGCGTAAGATTTGTTGTCACCAAACAAATGAGCAAGAAAGAAAATGTACTCTGGAGTAGGCAACGGCGGGCCAATAATGCAGTGCAGTGCAAGGAGGCGTGCATTAACTCACGCCGACGACGCTGCAGGTGCGTCGTTTGCGCGAGTCCAAGCCGTCCTTGCTTTCAAAATTTACAAACATGTGTGCCTGCCGTTAAGGGGGAAAAAAAAAGAGTCACCTTACTAAGAGAAAGGCAAAAAAATCAAACACAATATATGTAATATTTAGGCTGGATTCTTTATCTATAAAAGACTTAAAAGTTTACTACATCTTTCGCCCCGGCCACTGTTGCACTATTCACATGCTCTATAGCGCACTCTGCTCGTACAGGTATATTTTTTATTTCTATATTTTCTATTCTCAAAATTTGTAAATATATGCACATGTTTTCAAAATTTACAAATATATATATTTACGTCGCTCTTCAACGTTTCAATGTTCTTGAAACTCAAAATATTATCAAAATGGTTATAAAAAAACTAGAAATAAAATTATACTTTCTCATTGAACAGAGGATATAAGTATAGATTTACAAATTTTGAAAATAAACGTATATATTTGTAAATTTTGAAAATAAAAAAAAATCCAGAGCAGGACAGCGCAGCGGTACGACAAGCCTGGACCTGTCAGCGGTTGCTGTCAACACAGGACGCAGGGCTGTCTTCCCGTGCCTATCACCACCTGCACCGAGCACGCGAAGCGTTGCACGGCGCCATCCGTTCCCATCCGGACTGGGGCCTGAAGGCCCTGACCTGATTGATGGGCACGCGGGATTGGATGGAGAGTGAAGCTTTTCTTGGCTTTTTTATTGACAAATGGAATGAGAATACATCGGTAAAAAAGAAAGGAGATACATAGGTCCTCTGTCAAAAATGAAGATAGAACGAGAAAGGAAGAAGAGACGAGGAAGGGTTAATTGAGCATTTACCAAAACACCACTTTTTCGTCTATAGCCACATGCCGGTGACGTATCAATGATGCTTTATACGGCACCCACATTTTGGAGTGATATGTCACGAAATTTCCGTTAAATGGGGGTTGGTTGGTACATACCACTACGTTTTTAAATATAATAAAGAGTTGTCTACGAGTCGAGTCCAAGCGAGCTTAAAACGTTAGGTTTGGCTTAAAAAAATTCGAGTCGAGCTCAAACAAGCTTATGATGACGGCCGATCTTACTGATGAGCTCGAGCTCGACTCGAGTAGGCTCAAGTTTGGCTCATCTAACCTCGGTAATGAAAGAAATATCGAGAAAGCTCAAATAGATCTTGCCGTCTTAACTGTTTATTGTAATGTGGTTATCTAGATAGCCTTAGGATGATTCATCTCTTTTGTTACTTGAAATGTCTCCTTAGGTCTTAGAGTTACATAAGAAAAATTAAGATTATATAGACTTGATAGGATAATAAACTCAAATAAAAATCATAGTTCTTGTTAACACGAGTTTTATCAAGCTAGTGAGTCTTGACCAGGCTCAAATTTGGCACGTTTTGAGGTCTAGGTGAGCTCAAATTCAATCTAGAACAAGTCAAATTTGGGTAGCTTACAAACTTCGAGTTTTTTTTATAGCCCTAGGGTAATACAAACCATATTTACGTGGGCCCCCTTGTCATAATCAGTAGGGGTGGCGTTTACCGAACCACAATTTCTTGAGCAGCGTTCTACTTCCTCTGCTGTTTTATGCATCTCTCTCTCTCTCTAATCACCCCTTCCTGCCGTTGACCGCTATTGTTTCCTCCTCCTCCGGCCGCCGATGCTGTCCAACCGGCAGACGGCCGTCCTGCGCCTCGCCGGCGCCCTCCCGGAACCTCGCGTAGATGTCACCCTTGTAGAAGCTCCACGTCCTCCACACGAGCACCAGCGACACGAGCGCGCCGAACACGGTGGCCGCCGTGATGATCAGGAACGACCGCTTGAAGCACTCCACCCCAAGGCACACCTTGTCGCGCCCGCCGACGCCGCCGGTGTTGTGCTGCCGTCCCGCTTCGGCGTCGTAGAGCCTCCCGGCAACGCGCACGTTGAGGATGTAGGAGCCGATGGGGCTGGCCATGCCGCCGAAGTTGTAGAGCGTGGAGTAGTACTTGAGCCCGAACACCTCGGAGATGATGGCGAACACCAACGGCCACTGCGCGCCGAAGCAGAACCCGATCACGACGGAGGCGGCGTACAGCGACTGCGGCACGCCTAGCGCGATCAGCACGTGGCCGGCGCAGGCGAGGAGGAGCACGCCGGTGAGGAGAAGCGGGCGGGGTACCCTGTACCGGGCCAGGACGGCCTCTGAGGCGTAGCCGGCGGTAACGCGCCCGGCGTAGTTCCAGATGCTGATGAGCGAGACGAAGGTGTTGATGCTCTTGGACGGGTAGCCCAGCGACTGGCCGATCTGGCCCATGTTGTCGATCGCCGTCAGCGTGCCGCCCACGCCGCAGATGGTCGCCACGAACAGCACCAGCATGTCCACGCTCACCAGCGCCTGCAGGATCGTGTAGTCCTCGCCCCTCGCCGGCGGCCGGAACATGGTCTTGACGCACTCTCCGAACTTCCCCGTGCAAGAGGAAGGACTCGACGTGGGCGGCGCCACCGGCTGCTCTGTTTTCTTGGTATCGGTGGACATTTGGACGTGGTCTGCGCCGTCGACTACGGTGATGGTCGGCGGCGGATCGTCGGCGCGGAGGGTGGCGTCGAGCTCGCGCTCGCGATGGATCTTGTACTCCTGCTTGATGACGACGCCGAGGGGGAGGAAGAGGAGGATGAGCAGCGGCGTGGCGGCGATGCCGTAGGCGTCGCGCGAGAAGGGGACCTGCTTCTGCACGACAATCATGACGAGCAGGAAGCACGCGAGCGCGATGGAGAGGTAGAGGAAGCAGAAGAAGGGATCGTCGCTGGTCTCCTGCCCGCCGCGACGGCGCGGGTACGGCATGTACCGTATGGTGTGCACGAACACGGCGGACACGGCCGCCGGCAGCCACGCAATGAGCAGTATCAGCGACTCGGCGTCGTCGCCGCCGTAGAACGCCAAGTACAACTGCGTGTACACGGCGCCGCTGAGGCCGACGAACCCTTTCAGTATCCCGAGCACGACCCCGCGGCTCTCCGGGAAGTTCTTGACGCAAGTGACGAGTGCGCCCGTGTTGGCGAACGACTGCGAGTTGGCGCCGACGAAGAAGTACAAGCAGACGAGCCACACCGGCGGCAGCGCCGTGCGGCCGGAGACCGCGAGGTAGACCATGAGGTAGCCCGACAGGTTCATGGCGGCGCCCATGGCAAGCACGACCCAGGGGGGCGTGACCTCGTTGATGAGCCCGGAGAAGACGCCGAGGTTGGCGCCGAGGTCCTTGAAGAAGGAGACAGTGTTGAGCGTTCGCTGGTCGTACCCCAGCGACGACTTGAGCGCGCCGGAGTAACTCCCGAAGATGTAGGTCGCGCCGGAGGCCGCCATGATCAGCAGGCTCGCGAACACGGTGAACCACCGGCCCAGCAGCACCTGGCGCGCGAACCGCCGCGTCAGGATCACGCGGAGGGGGTTCTGGTTCAGCGACGCCGGCAAGCCGCCGGCGCTCCCGGCTCCCGCGTCGAACACCATGGCGCCTTTCTTTGGTTGGTTGTTTAATTGTCGTGTGGTTCGTTGGTGCCTGTTGTGTGTGTCAATTGCGAGTATGTTTATATCGATGCTGCTGTATATAACGAGCTTACTGAGAGAGAAAAGGAGTGTGGAGTGACAGATTTGAGGCATCCTCAGTTAAGCCTCTTTCACATTTCTGTCTTGGAATTTGGAACGAACTAGGTCATTGAGAAATTGGATTTTTCAGATATGTGAAATGTCATAGTTAAAACTTAAAATAAATTGGGTTAGTGTAATACCGTAATTTTTGCGAGGACCAGTGGTTGAATTAACTGGTTTAGAGAAAATTCAGCTGTGATGGCCTAACAAAGTCCTATTTAGTTTTTCGAACCTTGCCAAGAGGTTCGTATCCTCTAACTTGGTCGAAGCAAAATTAGAGATGCTACACTATTTCGCAGTTCGTATTTTCTCGTCGTCGAATCACGTACGGTTAGGATTTCAGTGATACATTACTGTGATCCCTTGCCAAGATGGTTATGACATAATAGGCGCTGCACTCAAGAGCCTCCGCCACTCCTGCACTCAAGCCTGACGGCGCTGCTCAAGCCCCATGGCTGCACTCAAGCGCCTCCTTCACCGGATCCCGCACAACGTCGCGCGCGGCCCTGCTCGAGCTCCTCTATTCGATCCAGATCCAGGTAACCATTCCGCCCTCGTCGTCCCCGCCCCATCTTGACCGGCGTGGATTAGAGATCCATCCCGGACTGGAGTCGAATCCTTGTTTTGTTTGGTTAGGAAGCCGTAGATTGCTTGGGCAGATCGATTGTTTGATCCTGTAGAATCTTTTTTCTGTGTTGCGAGCCCGAAATCCCAATATTCATGTCTGCCATTGGTTTCTTTTCACCTCTCTCTAGCTAGAGATGCAATGACGATTGTCAAATCGTCAGTCTGACAATAACTAGGGCCTGTACATACTTACTGTTTGTACAACATTCGTGACCGTATTTGCTTAAATGGATAACTATTTTTCGTATTTACAATTTTAGCACATGTATTCGGCACACGGTGTGCCGAAAACGATTTTTCGGTACACGGTGTACCGAAAAAGGTATTTTCGGCATACGGTGTGCCGAAAATGACTGTATTCGGCACACCGTGTGCCAAATACAACCAAAAAGCGTATTCGGCACATGGTGTGCCGAATACACACCGTGTGCCGAAATACGCTTTTGTCACGTCGTTTTCTTTTTTCTTTTCTTTTTACTTTGTCCTTTTGTCCCCCACATTTTTTGGCCGGCTGCATGGCTGCATGGCGCATGGTGCTCTCCCACGTGCTGTTGTCTGCTCGGTGAGGCTATAAATGGCAGCGCAGCGAGCAACGAAGAGGCATCAGCGAGCAGAGGAGAGCAAGGAGGAGAGCAGGGAGGAGAGGAGAGCAGGGAGGAGAGAAGAGCAGAGCAACAGATTAGTGTGAGCAGTCGAGCCCGAAGAGCTGCGGTGCAGCAGGACAGCTTTTCTTAGTAGTAAGTACTTATATTTATTTGAATCATAGATTATGTATGTACTTATATTTAGATTAGAAAATATAGTTATAGCATGTAGATATTAAGTTGCTAAAATAGAGTAGGTGTAAGATTTGCATATTCTATGATCTTGTAATAGATGGTACTATAGTGTAATAGTAATCGTAATATTTAGATTAGAAAATGTAATTAGAGCAAGTGGATAGTTCGAATAAATTGGATAAATGATATTAAGTTGGTAAAATAGAGTAGGTATACTATTTGTATATTCTATTATCTCGTAACAGAAGCAACTATAGTGTAACATTAACTGTAATACTTAGAATAAAAAATGTAAGTAGAGCAAATATAGTATTTATTCTGTTCGAATACATTGGATAAGTTGTCGGAGGATGAACTCCTGTCGCAGGGATCCCGAGAGACCCCTTTTTAAAGATTCGGCCGGGGGGATGATCCTGAACGAGCTCGTCGGGGAAATAAATGGAAACGGAAAGAAATGCAACGACAGGTGGTGGGGGATGATCGTCCTAGTGCAAAAAATAGATAAATGCACCGGGGTTTAGACAGGTTCGGGCCGCACGGGGGCGTAATACCCTACTCCTGTGTGAGTGCAATATCTTTCCTTGAAGGGAATTCTTTAAGGATGTGTCTGGTTACAAGGGTGTATTGTCTACAGAGAGCTTGAGGCTCCCGTGCTCTAGCTCTGCTTGAGCTTGCTTGTGATGTTCTTCGTCTCTTGTGGTCTCTTCTCTTGATCTCGTCTTGTCTGGCTTAGTTGTTTCTTGGCTTCGCTGCCTTCATGTGTTCTCCATCCTTTTCTTTTATACACACGCAGACCTCGGCTTACCCCAAATGGGAAAGAGGGGGCGCGAGTGCCAAGGCGCCACGGAGAAAGGCGTCATCATTCCGTCTCGGCGAAGTGACAGGGGCAGTGGAAAAATGCGGCGCGCATCCGACCACCCGCCACTGTGGACGTCCTCTGGCGCCGTTGAGAGGGCCCACCGGGCAGCCACAGAGGCGCCCGATGCGCCCACCCTGTCTTGTTCTTCTGTCAGGGCAGGGTGGCAGGCGGAACGCTTTGATCCTGGCAACGTTATCCCGAGGTACCCCGGATGATACGAGATGGGACCCGTGCAATTAATGGACCCACGCCCCCCTGCCAAAGCATGGCAGGGACTGACACCATGGCATGGGCAGCTGAGAATGTCAGGATGTCAGGATGTCAGGCCGCGCGTGCCCATTAAATGCGGCATTGGACCTTTGACTGGCTGACACCCCACCGACGGGTTCCTTCGGGTCGTCGGGGCGTCAGGCGATCTTGCGCGAACCTTCGGGGAACCGAGTGCTTGGGGGCTACCATGTGCAGCCCCGAGCACTCTCTCCCGAGCACTCCTGTAGGACCCTTCGGGGAACCGAGTGCTCGGGGGCTGCCACGTGCAGCCCCGAGCACTCTCTCCCGAGCACTTCTGTAGGACCTTCGGGGAACCGAGTCCTCGGGGGTTGCCACGTGCAGCCCCGAGCACTCTCTCCCGAGCACTTCTGTAGGACCTCTCGGGGAACTGAGTCCTCGGGGGCTGCCACGTGCAGCCCCGAGCACTCTCTCCTGAGCACTCCTTTAGACCCTTCGGGGAACCGAGTCCTCGGGGACTGCCACGTGCAGCCCCGAGCACTCTCTCCTGAGCACTTGGTTGTTCGGCCCATCGGGGGACTATGGTATTTGGGGGCGAGGGGGAACCCTTTCGAGCATTTTCTTCCCGGTACTTGGACTCTGTGGGTCATTGGGGAACTGGGGTGCTTGGGAACCAGAGGCTGTGGCCCGAGCACCTTCTCCCGGAACTTAGATTTTCCTCATCCTGCAGGGGGGGGGACCTCGCGGGATGGTGACACGTGGCGGACGGCTGGCCTGGTCTCGGGACTCAGGGACCCCTGGTTCCCGATACACCGACATAAGTAATATTAAGTTGGAAAAACAGAGTAGGTACAATATTTGCATATTTTATGATCGCACAACAAAAGCAACTATAGTGTAATTAATCGTAATATTTAGATTACAAAATGTAATTAGAGCAAGTAGATCGTTCAAATCATTTAGATAAATGATATTAAGTTGGTAAAATAGAGTAGGTATACTATTTGTATATTCTATTATATCGCAACAGAAGCAACTATAGTGTAACATTAACTGTAATACTTAGAATAAAAAAAGGAATTAGAGCAAGTATAGTATTTATTCCGTGCTAATGCATTAGCTAAAATAGAGCACGTATGTAACATACATCTAATTAGTTATTTGGTCATTTATGTTTGTTTAGCAGAGACGCTATGACTATCCATATTTATTATGGAGAACGTCCCGCTGTTTTGCATGGGAGACTCGTGTCCATTCAGAACTGCCAGCACATAGAGAGTACGGTTGAGCTACCAATTGATCTAAAAGGCTTACAAACACATGTTATGAGCCTTTTGCGTATAAACCAGCAGTCCTACAATGTTATCCTAGAGGGTGTTAGGCCACGGTCTGTACCAAACAGCTCGCTCATTGTCCATACGTTGTTCGATTTGAGAACGAACAACGCTTGGGCCTTGTACTCACGTAAGGCATTAGAGGAGAACTTTGAAATGGGAGTGTACGTAACCATAGTATCACGACCGGTGCATGGTGAAGAGGTGGCTACTGTGGAAGGATTAGACCATAATGTGATGCATGATGAGGCGGGAGGGAATGTCGGGGAGGGCACTTCGGGTACGGATGGACCCGAAGTGGACCATGGTGAGGTAGATGCACAATGCATGGATGATGAAGCCGGTGGTAGTGGCGACGAAGAAGGTGCTGACAATGATGACCCGGTGCCGGCGATCCAGTACTTTCATGGTGCTGGGCTGCTAAATTGTACCATCAGTGAGTATAACACCCTATCTAATTGGGGATATCAGAATAGCGACATCCAGGTGGGGCAACGGTTTCGGAACAGGGAAGAGGTCATCCACTTTATCAGCAACTATGCTGTAATCACAAGAAGGGACCACAAGTGTGCCCGATCTAACCATACAGAGTATGAGGTTAGGTGTACGAAGCATCCGACTTGTCCTTACTTCGTACGAGCCCATAAGCCAAAGCACGAGAACTATTTTGTGCTGAGTAGACACACCCCACATATATGCAGCGAAGAGGCTATTAGGAATGTGAGCCACGCGGTTGATGCGAGGTTCATAGCCCAACTACTCATCACCCTTGTTGGCACAAACATATGTTTGTCGCCAAAATCCATTATGGAGGAGGTGCAGACTAAGACGGGTATGCTGATCAATTACCACACCGCGTGGCGAGCAAAGCAGAAGGCATTGAAGATGTTGTTTGGAAGTTTCGAAGATTCGTACCACTACGCACCGAGGCTGATGCAGAAGATTGCTATGACCAACCCCGGGACCCAGTGGGCCATGGCGGATGAGCCAATCAGGCTGGATGATGGGTCATACAGCAACACTGATTGATACCTCATTAGGTTTTTCTGGTCCTTTGGCCAATGCATCGAAGCTTTCAGGCATTACAAACCGGTGGTATGTGTGGATACCACATTTCTTAGTGGCAAGTACCATGGTAACCTAATGACAGCGATGGCGGCGGATGCAAACAATCAGATAATTCCTCTCGCTTATGCATTGGTTGAGAGTGAGAACAATGATAGTTGGTTGTGGTTCCTTACCTTGGTGAGGACACGTGTCGTCGGTAATAGGGAACGAGTCTGCATCATATCAGACCGCAATAAGGGCCTCTTGCATGCATTGGATGTGCTGCATGCCAGCACAAACCCCTTCATTGCGTGGCCTGATGTGGAGAGAAGGTGGTGCATGCAACACTTAGGTGTGAACCTTTACTCAAGGTATCACAACAAGGGTCTCGTGAAGAGGTTCAAATGGTTATGTCTTCAGAACCAGCAGGCGAAGTTCAACGAGATATGGCGAGAGTTAAATGAGACCACTCGTAAGATGATGGCACAGCAAGAAGCATAGGAGGACCATCTACGGACGCAAATGGTGGGGGGCCAAACCATCATTAGTCGTTCACATGGTACGTTTAGCCAGTGGATAGCGGGAAAGCCGGCGGAGCGTTGGGCCCTATTCCATGATACTCACGGTTCTAGGTGAGAACATAGCGTTTGAAAGATCGTAATTTTCTTTTGGTTACGCAAAAAATTGTATCTAAAATTGTTGTATCTTATAATAGGTATACGATCATGACAACGAACATAGCTGAGGCATTCAACAATGTCCTAAAGGGTGTACGCGGCCTCCCATTGTGTGCCATAATTGAGCTCACATTCTATAGGACGGCTGACTACTTTCGAGACCGTGGTATAGCTGCAATGGAGTGCAGCACGCGGTTCGCACCTAAGGTGGAGGAAATCCTATCCAGAAGGAGGAGTAAGGCACACTTTCATCGGACTAGGATCTACGACTGGACCAACAATGAATTTGAGGTCATGTGTCTTCGTCGGTACACTTCTGGATACAGTGCGGGGGACACCGTGCAACAATGTCAAATTGGTCCTCACGAGGTGAAGTGCACATGCAATAAGCCAAAGCTACATCATATCCCGTGCTCCCATATCTTGGCCGCTTGCAGGGACATGGGCGGGAACGACGGATCACAATACGTATCACCCTATTTCACGATCGATGCACTGAGGAGCACATGGCTTCCAAAGATGCGTTCATTTAACATCGGATCCAGTTACAAAGCAATCGAGGGGCCTAAGTGGGTACCTTATCCCAGGGCCAGACGCACGGATCCTGGAAGGCCTAGAGCCACGAGGCTTCAAGGTGACATAGATGCAGCAGATGCTGTTGATGGACTACGTAGGTGCAAAATATGCAAGCAATCCGGCCATGACAGGAGGACTTGTCCGACCCGACGGTAAACTATTAGGCTACGATCGAACTGGATTGTATTAGCTTTGGTGCTAGTGAGTTTGTTATATGAAGTATGTTGGAAACATGGATTGTATTGTAATTTATTATGAACGTATTAGGTGTTGTACCCATTTTGTAATAGCTATTGTCTTACTTTATTTTATAATTGAACCATGAGGCTTGAAATCATTGGCATGGCTCACGTTCACCTTCCCGAGCTTCTTCAACTACGGTATGACGAGAACCACAGGGGAAGGATGATTTTTGCAGGGCAACAGGTACATCGATATTACGTGAATTTCATTTGCTCTAATAGCTTGGTACTTACTCTAAAAATGTATTGCATATATTTGCAGTTGCTCCCATTGCGTTCCAGGAGTGTGCGCAAGCTTAAGGAGTTAGACCCTCGATTCCACGAGCCCCTCGCACAGGCCGGACTCCTACCGTTTGCACTTATGATGGCAGGAGCTCCCATGGAGGGTGGTGGCAGGACTCCACTGTCGCCAATCAAGGTCTCACTGCTCACAGGCCTGGTCGATCGCTGGCGTCCTGAGACGCACATGTTCCACTTTCCTTGCGGAGAGATGACCGTTACTTTACGGGACGTTGCCATGCTGACCGGGCTCCCGATAAGGGGCACCCCGTTAGTACTTCCACGACCAGGAAAGGAGCAGTGGAAGAGTTATATTCACGGCAGGTAATTATTTGTTACATAAAGCATTTTATACGTTGGAGTGTTTATATGAACAATGTAGAAGTGTATTCTCCTGACCGTGTGCAGAGGCAGTTTGGTCATCGTCAGTTGGTGCCAGCACCTCCCCCACGAGACGCTGGTCAGACGCACGAGTAAGTGTGTTACTGTAGATACCATTTTTATGTTACAAAATTTTAACTATTTATGTCACATACAAGAGGAGTGCCTAAGGAAACGCAAGCACCCACGACTGGGCGGAGATTAATGCAGAACACATAACCCGGTGGATGGAGTCTGGCCCAGTGGATGTCGTCGTTCCTGCGGGACAGTACGACGATAGCTCGTACTGGGAGTACCTTGCGTGGTATCAATCACGAACGCGTCCCACCTTACTCAGCGGCAGCGTACCGCCAGCCCCTAGACCTTCCCCGAAGATCGTGCCTGGCTTCTACATGTGGTGGTAAGTGATGTTGTACTTATAACGATTTTTATTAGTTTGTCATCCGTATTACTGACATAACCCTCAACAACAACAGACCGAAGCGGGGATCGAAATGCATAGGCATGCGGAGCATGAACGTTGGGAAGCGAGTGGGTCAGCCACGCGAAGGGATAGGCACCCTCTCCGAGACTACATGAGGACGAGAGGGTCTTGCCTTTGGTCCGCGATACGTGGACTAGGTGGTTGCGCCCCGCGTTATAGGGCATACGACGTACCCACCATGGACCCGTCCCGTGCCTCCCACAGCAGGCGCTCATCCAGTGCTCATGAGGCACATTCACGGGAGGCCCCTTCGTCTGCGGCACATCATGGGACACGTTCTTCTGCTGGAGCCGAGGAGGTGATACCTGAAGCTCCCGCTACTGAGGAGTGCATACTGGGTTCTCAGCCCCCTCCGCTCACACAACCTACTCAAGCTACGCAGACAACTCCACCAAGATTATCAACTCACAACGAGGATGTCATTGACTACATACAGCAGACGCCCACCTGGAGTGGCACTCAAGATTTTGACTGGGCTGGTGCATTGCAATCGAGCAGCTTCACCGAGCTACTGAGCGGCCAATACCCCCAATATCCCGATGCACCAGGGGGTTCACACTGGTACCAGGAAGCTAGGACTTCATCATTTCGGACTCCCACCGAGCACGTACTACCGGCAGTCACACTCCCGCATGACGATCCTACAGCGTGGTATATGCAGGGCCGAGTTAGCGGTTCTGGATACACATTCGGCGGAGTTGGATCACATCATGAAGACGAAGATGAGGACCAAGGGCACACGTGGCAGGGGCCAGCTCAGGCGGCTGGGATGAGGGCCACACACCCGCCAGACGCTTACACTCCTGAGGATTTCTTGCGGCGTCGGCATCGTTAAAGAGCCATTTGTACTATGCCATACACTATATTATGTACTCATTTGTACTATGCCATACACTTCAGTGTTCAAGTAATTATATTTAGTTTACATAATCTTTTTTAACTAATTATGACACATAACTTATTTATCAGTAACTTATTAAGTATTTGTATATATCATTTTCGACATTTCATACATGTTTATTGTTTATTAAATAACCAGCGAATCGTGCTTTGGTGCAGACCAAAAAAGTTGCAGGGAAATCTCAATATGGCGAGAAATTCTACTACTGCCTTCCCATGGACATATACAACGATCGATATAGCATTAACTGCCTGCTTGCAGGTTGTGCGTGGAGGGAAGGATGATCCCTTCAAAGAGAACAACCTAATCCAAGCTGTGTCTAAATTAAA
This sequence comes from Phragmites australis, assembly GCF_958298935.1. Lineage (NCBI taxonomy): Eukaryota > Viridiplantae > Streptophyta > Magnoliopsida > Poales > Poaceae > Phragmites > Phragmites australis. The sequence goes on along the minus strand of NC_084935.1, from coordinate 25,938,574 downwards.
TACAAGACCGTCATGTTCTGCGTTCACCGTTCCACTTCTACATGTAACAACCGACGACCTTAGGGCCCTATTACATGAGCGCCACCGAATATACCTCAGGGTTTGCGAACTAGCCGACCATCCTTCTTTACTGGGTTTCTGTATGAGGCAACGAAGGATGGCGATGTTGCCCGACCAGTATGCATCCCACATACAGGTTCGTCATTTTCTATTTCATCACCATAGTTGTCTTATTGTTTTTGATTCGAATACCCCTCTTCTGCTTTAGGCATTCCCAGAAGACGCGGAGTTAATCAACAAAGAAATACCACACCTCTTGGCAATGCAAATGCTCTTCGGCGGGGGTGTGCTGCCTGGTTCGCGTCGAAGACGACGAAGATCAGCGAACCCAAGGGGTACAAGAGCTGATGAAAGTTTGATGCCACTAATGCCTCGGCGTTCCACCAGCCACACAGGAGAAGGTTCAACTCTTACTACAAGAGCACATCCTACTACCGCGATACCTGAAGACGACGACGACGACGATTTCATGCCACCAATGCCTCGGCGTTCCATCAGCCACACAGGAGAAGGTTCAACAAACAATACAAGAGCACGTGCTCCAACCGTGATACCTCCGGACGACGACGATGACGACGATTTCATGCTATCAATGCCTCGACGTTCCACCAGCCACAGCCACACGGTACAAGGTTCAACGAACCATACAAGAGCACGTGCTCCAATCGTGATGCCTCCAGACGATGACGACGACGATTTCATGCCACCAATGCCTCGGCGTTCCACCAGCCACACAGGAGAAGGTTCAACGCACAATACAAGAGCACGTGCTCGAACCGTGATACCTCCGGACGACGACGATGACGACGATTTCATGCCATCTATGCCTCGACGTTCCACCAGCCACAACCACACGGTACAAGGTTCAACGAACCATACAAGAGCACGTGCTCCAATCGTGATACCTCCAGACGATGACGACGACGATTTCATACCATCAATGCCTCGACGATTTCGTTAATCTACATCATCACTTTCTATTGCCATTTTAAGATGATCACTGATACCTTATTAATCTTGCGCATATTCGAATATACCATGTTAAGACTATTGGTCGCCTTAAAGACTGTTTTTTTACTCATGCATTTTAAAATATTTTAGATTAGCAAATTTTTAATTTTGTTACATAAATTACACAGTCAAATCACATAAATGGGAGGAGTACGAAAAAAAATGTATTTCGGCACACGGTGTGCCGAATACCAACTGTATTCGGCACACCATGTGCCGAATACAGTGTATTCGGCACACGGTGTGCCGAAAATGCCTTTTTCGGTACACCGTGTACCAAAAAATCGTTTTCGGCACACCGTGTGCCGTATACATGTGCTAAAATTATAAATACAAAAAATAGTTATCCATTTAAGCAAATACGGTCACGTATGTTGTACAAAATCGAATTTTTGCCAAATGTTTTCAGTTTTCACCAACATGAAGCTACAGTTTTGTTATTCTGTCAGAAATCAGAACCATATTTACGTCCAGTTTGTTGCAGATTTGAATGCTGCCTGGTGGATTGCTAACAACGCTTGTGGATTGCTAATCATTGCAGCTAGCCGAAAATTTTGTGGGGTTTTGACTTGCACGCCTGCTAAAAATCCCCCAGTTTGCTGTAGAAGCTACACATGCAAGCTTTGTTGTATTCTTTAGCTTAATATGCAGAGCAGGTAACTGTAGACATATGTGGTGAATGGTAATTATAAGTAGAAACCCTTTAAAGGATTTGGTTTAAGCTTCCGATTGCATTTTATTTTTTTTGCTATTAGGATCAGTGGTGACCAAAGAATATGGGCATATCTTAAAGATTGTATTAGAACCATCAATGGTATTTATATCTTAGCAACATTGCCTCCTAAAGATTATATTAGATATATTGACAGATCCGGAAGTCTAATCCAAAATGTGATGGTTGTAGTTGATTTTATATGAGATTCATTTATGCATTTATTTGTTAGCCGGGCTCTATACATGACACTAGTGTGCTCTACAATGCTTTGGAGGCTAATAGAACAACATTTCACATCCACCATTAGGTTTATTTTTTTCTTTCTTTTTATCGTTAATTATTGTGCTAAATTAATGATAAACTTCTATGTTTTAGAAAAATATTATTTTGTTGATGCTAGTTACCCAAATAGACCATGTTATTTAGCACCATACAAGGACCAAATGTATCATGTTCCTAATTTTAGGAGGGGTGTTGCTCCTTAGTGGTGAGAAAGAGATATTCAACTATTTACACTCTAATGTTCGTAATGTCGTTGAACAAACATTTGATGTTTGGAAGATGAATAGTCAAAACTTAATCCTCACCATTTCCCAGCATAAAAAGATTGAGGAGCACCATGGTACCATGGCATGATTAGAGATGTAAATACCTATCTAATAGGTGATTCTGGATCAATACTTCAATTTATTTACTTTCTCAACTTAAGTAGACTAATAGTGGTTCTGGATCAATACTTCAATTCATTTACTTTCTCAGCTTAAGTAGACTAATAGGTGGTTCTGGATAAATACTTCAATTCATTTACTTTCTCAGCTTAAGTAGATGGAAATGCATCTTTAGTTCAAGCGAGTGAATTCTGTATCTACCCAATGACAAAATAAAATCCAAAAGCAAAACTTGCATCCTAGTCACGATTCTCCACGGACATCTCCTGGCCGTCCGATCAAAACTTCCGATGTTCTAGACCAACGGCAACCACCACACCTAAAGGCATGCATGGCCTTGAGTAGGGCGGGATAACGAGCCAGCTTGATTCATTTGGGCTGGCTCGTTTAATATAGCGAGCATAAAAGTTAGTTTGGCTTGTAAGTAGTTTGTTATTTTTTTTAAAGAAGCAACTTGTTACTAAGATGAAAAGAATATAAACATCTAATAAAAAATACATTGATAAAATCATACAATAATACTAATGACATCTACAAGTATATTGCTTGAATGATTTAATCATAAGTATAATTGCTATAAGCTAATCTCTTCTGGATGTTTTTTAAACTCATATACAACACAACAACAGACATATCAACTTATATATGTTTTACTATTATAACAAAATATTCCTCCAAAAAATATATGAAACAACGTTCCTCATATATTCGTCTATACATACAAAGCCTGAAGGAACGATCGATGTGAGAAGAAAAAGATAAAAGTTACATCGTAACGAGTAGCTGACCAATAAAAAGTTAAGTAGGCTGGCGAGTAGTCTCTCTATCAAAAATAAAGATGATCAATAAGCAAACTGATGATCACATTGAAAAGGAGCGATATGATGTAAATGATAACTTTTGATTGTTTGGCTCGGAAGCTACTCACAAACTGATTTGTTATCTAAACGAGCTAAAACTCTAACTCGACTTATTAGATTTTAGAATGAACTAAGCCGAGCTAGAGCCGAGCTAAATAGACCACGAGATTTTCATTCAACCCTAGCCTTCAGAAACAGCCGTTGGTCAAAGTGAAATTCTTCTTGCTCCTGTCGCAGTGATCGCTTTCCAGACACGCCTGCACTGCACTGCACCTGATTGATCAGCCAAGCTACCAAACCATCCAGACACGCAGGGCACGAGAGCTTGACTTGGGAGTGCACGGCCACGACCTTCGTGGAACAGGGGATCAGGTGTGGCGATGGGGACGGAGATGCCTCGTTTCCTAAAGGAGACAGCGATGCGAGCTGTAGGCCCGCGGCGACGAGCCGGCGACTACCGTGGAGGTCGTGTCGCGTTTAGACGTGCAGGCAGCATGTGCGTGGTGGACCGGGAGAGCCGGCCGCGTAATCGGGTTGGATTAGCGCTCGGATTAGTCGTATCGTCTCGTGATTCATTGGTCAGGTAGGGGAGTGGTTTGAGGCGTCCAATCGAACAAGACCAGTGCTCCCAATGCAATGTATCGTAGTGTGATGTACTAAAGATTGTCACCCTCTAATGTATAGTATCATATTACTATATTATCTCTGTTTTTTTTTACTGGTTGGTTAGTCTATTGATATGGTCTTCAATAAGCATATTTAATTATTATTTTTGATAACTATTTTTTAATAAAAATGATAAAAAATAGATAATTTTAAAGTACTTCTCATGATAGATTCATTACTATCATTTTTATATGTCAAATCTTAATAGTTTTGTGTATATTAATGATTAAATATTCTAAAATTTAACAGTACCTATTGTACGACATTATTTTAGAACAGATGTAGTATCTGAGATGAGCAAATCAATTAATTGTCGCATGTGTGTGATCAAATGGACATGGCTCCACCCCGCGCAATATCCAAGACGTTAGATATGGAGCCCAAGCTGTATCTTTAGGATAATACATTTTTTCTCTCTCCTCTTTAATTCCATGCCATGTCAGTAAAAAAGTTCTAGATTACACCTAATTAATGCGCATGATACACGTCATATTAGGAGAAATAAATTCCCGTGAAAAAAGTACCCCTCCAATGCACAATATCGTGTTGCTATATCTAAGGCCATCTCCAACAAAATCCCTAAAACTTCATCCTCTAAAATACTATTACAGCATCCCCTATCACTATTGCAGCATCCCTCATTCCCTTCATCTCCAACAGAATCTCCTTTATTTCATCCTCTATCTTCTCTTTCCTATTTTGGTGTGTACTGAGCATCGTGATGACATATACTGAGCATCCCGTTGCACTGGTTTGTTGCAACGTAAATATTAGGGTCTTGCAGTAGAAGGAATCGTGTGGAGGAAGGCTGACGGAAGCTTGCGGGCGAAGACGCCGAGAAAGTGGCTTGCAAGGGAAGGAGCACAAGTGGCTTCTCTTGGAAGGTTCGGCCGGGCACTATATATAGGTGCAAGAGGGGCTCTCATTTGCAAGCCACGAAATGGAGCCTCGTGCTGCATGGAAGCAGTACATGAGAGAGTTATGCTTCTCCACCGAGGAGTCCGATGAGGAAGATGAGTTGGTCCTAGCGACGCTTGCCGCATGGCATGCCGACGTCGAAGCGTCGCGTAGAGGGCCGTGGGGAGGCTCTGTCCCCGGGCACCGGCGCATCCGTAGGAATCGTCAGGAGGGACACAATCGATTGTACAACGACTACTTTGCTGAGTCCGCAGTGTACCCCGACTACATCTTTCGGCGCAGGTAACACTATTCTATTTTTTACGAACGGACGAGATATGAACTAGTTCTGATCCATCGCCGTGCAGGTTCCGGATGAATCGCGATTTGTACTGCAAGATTGTGAGGGAGGTGGAGGAACATGACCCGTGGTTCAAGCAAAGGAGGAACGCTGCCGGAGAGCTTGGGCTATCACCCTTGCAAAAAGTAACTGCCGCTTTCCGTATGTTAGCTTACGATACTCCTGCAGATTCTCTCGACGAGTGCCTCCGGCTAGGGGAGAGCACCATCATCGAGAGCATGCGGCGTTTCGTTCAGGCCATTGTCGAGGTGTTCGGTGACGAGTACCTCCGGGCGCCGACCGAGGAGGACACTGCTCGATTGCTGGATATGAACCAGCGTTGAGGGTTCCCCGGGATGCTTGGAAACATCGATTGCATGCACTGGAGGTGGAAGAACTGTCCCACGGCGTGGTCCGGTTCGTTCAGGGGCCATGTCAATGCACCGACTATCATTCTAGAGGCTGTGGCATCGCAGGACCTATGGATTTGGCATGCCTTCTTCGGGATGCCAGGTTCATTGAACGACATCAATGTGCTGCACCAGTCTCATCTCCTTGACAACCTTGCTGGGGGAGTAGCACTGAAGGTACAATACACTATTAATGGCCACCATTATACAATAGGGTACTATCTTGCAGATAGGATCTACCCAGAGTGGGCGACATTTGTGAAACCCATACCATCTCCAGTAGGCCCGAAGCATCAACACTTCGTGGTGCAGCAGGCGGCTGCACGAAAGGATGTTGAGCGGGCATTTGGAGTGTTGCAGTCCAGGTTTCCCATTGTCCGTGGCGCGGCGAGGTTGTGGGATCAAGAAATCCTCAGCGACGTAATGACCACGTGTATCATCATGCATAACATGATAATCGAGGATGAGAGAACGGAAGGTGCTATCGACTACATCTACGAGGGTTCGGGCGAGGATGCGGTGCCGTCTCACGAACCAACCCCCCCCGCTTGAAGCATTTATGGAAAGGTACGGGCAAATTAGAAGTCGACCAACGCATCATCAACTCCGTGACGACATTGTGGAGCACCTGTGGCAGGTCGCAGGAGGACAATAGACCTCATGGCACCTTAAATAAATGTAATATCGTATCCTGTTTCATCGTGTTCAAATAAATGTAATCTCGTCTCGCATTACATCGTGTTAAAAAAATGTAATCTCGTCTCACATTACATCGTGTTAATAAAAATGTAATCTCGTATCGCATTACATCGTGTTAACAAAAATGTAATCTCGTATCGCACTCATGCACGTTGCAAATGAGACCACAATGTATTAGTTCGGTCCACAATGTAATAGTTCGGTCGAAAATATGCAATCGGCCAGCAAACTTCATAGCACTGAACAATCGGCCACAATGTAATAGTTCGGTCCAAAATATGATTAAACAGGCAATTAATACAAATTGTAGGTACTACATAGTACTCAACAGACAAAACTGAAAATCATGTTTGCTTAACAAGTAAAAGTCTGTTTGCATGAAAAGTAAAAGTCTGTTTGCATGAAAAGTAAAGCACCAAAACTCAGGGGGCAGATTCAGCTCGGCGAGCTGCGATGATGCTTCGGCGAAGGCTCTTGTAATATGCCTGCTGGTCCTCGTCCATTTGCGAAATGTCCATGCTCATGATCTCCCTCTCCTCCCTGATTTTTTGTCTCTCCTCCTTCACCTTTTCCAGTTGGACACGCTCCTCCTCCAGGCGCAACCTGTGCTCCTCAATCCTCAACAGCTCTGCAAAGCGATCGGCGCGTTCCTTCTCAACTTTCTCTTTTACCGCAAGTTGCCTGTCGAACATCTCAAGCACTGGTTTTGTGACCGATGTTGATGAAGCCGAACCGCGAGCGAGGTCCCTTGCCTTGTTTCGGCCTGCTGGCCGCTTCTGCCGGCTGCTCCCGCTGGTATGCGCCGGCGTCGCACCGTCACCATCGATGCAGCCGGGGGAGGTCTCTCCCTCCTGTGTTGATGGCGCAGTCCTCTGCTTCTTGCGAGAAGACTCTGATTGCCATTTCGGATGGTGGCGTAACTCGGCCCAGCATGGCATCAGTGTGAACTCCCTTTTCTCCGCTGCCTGGAACATCTGACATGCAGCTGCAATCTGAAATTTGCCCACAACATATTAAATGGCACAGTACATATATTGAATGGAAACTATACATGCGCATTAAATGATGCATACCGTGTCGGCCTCCGTCATCCCACTCCGCCTAGTACGAAGGGCTTTAGCATAGTGCCCGTAGAATCGCTGCACCATGCCGTTGACGAATGTCCACCTACCCTGAAGAGACTTCTTGTTCCGAGTGGTAGGGAACTCCTTGTGCTCGTGGTAAAATGTCTCGATCCTCTGCCAGAAAGCCCTCATACTCTGGTTCGTTCCCACCACGGGATCCATACTCACGTTGAGCCACGACTTGACTAGCAGAAGGTCCTCCTGGATAGTGTAACTGCTTCCACGACCACATGCCGCTGGCAACTCGTTCTGTTCATCGGACATAGGAAGCTGCGTCCCGATGAAGTCATCCTGAGTGGGTGGCACAACATCGTCCCACGGAATGTCATCCTCATCACCCCGAAGAAAAGGGGCATACTCCATACTGCTCCTGAAATATGGGACAAAGGCTATGAAATACATGAACCATTCAGTTTATTCGACAAAGACAATACACAAAGACAGTAAGGAACATATGTTTTCGTCATATCAGTACAACACATGAAATATGGGACAAAGGCTATGAAATACATGAACCATGCAGTTTATTCGACAAAGACAATACACAAAGACAGTAAGGAACATATGGTTTCGTTATATTAGTACAACACAACACTACGTTTATTACCACTGCATTAAACCCTACTACATAGAGTAACTCACTGCATACGCCACGACCTATCGGATTCTACTGACATAGAGTCCGCGGAATCTCCACACAACAGCTCATCGCCGCTCCAATCCACTGGAACAATGTCGTTGCAGTCGACATCCTGTGAACCGGACCCATCCTCGACCAAAGTGGTGGCCTCCGACACTTCCTTGCGGCCATCACCAGTCTGCATCGCATCTTCCACTTGGAACACGAGCATCTCCAGTTCCCCGGCAATGTTCTCGACCTGAAGGAGAGCTCGGTTCAGGTCCACATCGGCGGGGGTGCCCTCCGTAGTCAAGTTCTCTTTCACGACTTTCTTCAGTTCTACCGCCATTTGTTCGACGTGGTCCTGCATTTTGGAGACAAGGGCGGCGAGCGAAGCGGCGTCCATCTACAACCAATGACACCGATGGCTCAACTGAGAATCTGTTACCTACCAATCATGCATGAAGTCTGTACATGTACCTAATGTTCCTCTCCATGCAGTCACAGTACAGTAGGAACACAATGTGACACTTGCAGTAATTAAGCAGAAAAGTAAAGAACCAATAAGGACCATTAATTCTGGTGCATGACACTAGGTTTGGACCATTATTTACTATCTGAAATGAATGAAGCATTCTGGTTCATTGGGTTATTGAATATGCCTGACACAAACAGCTCATATGGACGAAATCAACAGGTCCCAGCATGGTATTTGCAACTGGATATCACTACTGTGGCCAACATGTAGGAATAGCTATGTGTATATATACCAAAGGCAGTGTGTATCCTCAAAGGAAGACAGTGTGAAGCATCAATTATATACAGTGTGTCCATATATGAAAAACAGTGCCTACATAAGAAAGATCAGTGCATATAGCTCAAGCAAAGGCACACTAGCCACACCAGCTAGGCCAGGAGAGCCCTTTATTTCATCTCAGGTTTCAAAAATAAACAATTAGGTTTCAGCCGGGGAAACATTTTGCACACATTACCAAACATAGTTTCCACAATATTTGCTATGTGTATATAAACCAAACATAGTTTGCACATTTTTAGGGGCAAGGGAAAGATCAGTGCATACTACACATAGCTCAATCAAAGCAACAGTTGTACTAATATACAGACCAAAGCAACACTTTCACTTAATACACAGACCAAAGCAGCTCAACTACATTGCTTATCAACTACACAGCTCAAATGCAAGTGTACCACCATTTACAAATCTTCAGGTCTACCACATGAATGCAGAGGGACCAAATATCAATTCAACTACATTGCTTAACTACATTGTCATCACCAAAGCAGGTCTAGCACATGAATGCAAAGGGACCAAATACCAATTCAACTACATTGCTTATCAACTACACAGCTCAGATCCACAGCTCAACTACATTGCTTATCAACTACACAGCTCAAATGCAAGTCTTCCACAATTTTACAAATCTTCAGGTCTACCACATGAATGCAGAGGGACCAAATATCACTTCAAGTACATTGCTTAACTACATTATCATCACCAAAGCAGGTCTAGCACATGAATGCAGAGGGAGCAAGTATCAATTCAACTACATTATCATCACCAAAGCCTTCACTGTCTGCTTTCCAGATCAACCAAAGCCTTCACTGTGTGCGCAACTGTTCCAGTTCATGTGCTAGACCAAACCTTTCCAGATTAAAACCAAGCACGGTCTCAACTACCTGTGGCACGGTCTGAACTACCTGCGGCCACCGTGAATCGCCATCGAAGCTACATGCTCTGCGTCTACGCGCTTGCCACAGGCACAACCGAACCGAGGCGCCGTGGACAACCCGATCCCTAATGCAAAGTGAACAAATCGCAAATCCCTAATGCTAAGTGAACAAATCGCAAATCCCTAATGCAAAGTGAGCAAATCCCTTAGGCCAATCCCTAGCGCCGTGGACAACCCAATCCCTAACGCCGATGCACCCACCTCGCCCCCCCCCCCACCAGCGGCCACCGCATGGTCTCCAGTAGCGCGAGAGGACTTACGTTGCTGCACTGGAGGTCTTCCTTGGTGCTGTAGCCGAGCCGGCGGACGGCGGGGACGATGGAAGTGCCTCCGCCGGATCTGCTCCCCTCCTCTCCTCCTCCGCAGGGACCGCCGCCGAGGGCCCCGACCTTCCGCGCTTCCGCCCGAGTCCGCCCCCGCCGAGGGCCCCGACCTCACCGCCGCGGCGCCTCGCCAGATCCCCTTCCGCCGTGTCTCGGGAGCTGCTGCCTATCCTATCCGCTCGCCCGAATGCCGGAACCAGCGCCATCGGGTTTTGCCGACCGCGTCGCACACCGCAACCCTGTGGAACGCGAAACCGACTCCGTTGGAGCCGCGTCCGGGCGCCCGCCATCCGCAACAGTAGAAATGCCGACCCGATACCGATTCGGTTGGAGACGGTCTAAGACGAGCAAATCAATTAATTATCACATGTGTATGATCAAATGGATATGGCTCCGCCCCCAATGCAATATCGGGCAATGTCCAAGATGTTGGATATGGAGATTAAACTGTACTATCTTTATTTTTAAATAGATGTTATTTTAAAATATCTATAATTAAATTTTAGAAACTTTGATTATTAATATATAAAATTATTAGAATTTGGCACATGAAGATAATAGTAGTAAATTTATTATAAAAATACTTTGATATCATCTAATTTTTATTAATTTTTACTAAGAGATACTTATCAAAAAATAATAGTCAAACATATTTATTAGAGACCGTGTCGATGTACTAAAATGTAATATCTCCACGATGGTATAGCTTTTCTCTCTCCTTTTAATTCTATCCCTTGTCGGAAATTCTAGATGGCAAATTAATGCACATGATACATTGCATTGGAAGCAGTCTTATTTTATGATGGGACTAGTTAATTACTAATTAATTAAACTGTAGGAGATGCTAACAGGTGGCGATTTCAGCCGGTCTAGCGACCTTCGTGTGTAGCTAAACGTCACGCTCGAGTCCCACTAACTAATTACTCGTGCTATGTTTACGAGTAAAATCGTGGATTTTCCACACTCGGAAAAAATTGCAGATTTTCACAGGGTTAAGACCGTGACCATTTAGTACTGCCGACAACAATAAATCGATAGTCGCAGGCAGGTACCGGACTCTAGCCCCCTCCCCCTGAAACATATCAGGTACACCGGTACCGGTTTTGAATGAAATTTGAACAAATTTGGAATTTTCAGACAAAAATCATCCAAATTTGGTATTTTTTATAGAATTTCTGACTGATTTTTTTCTGAAATTAGTCGAATTTTGGCCATACCGGTCATACCGGCTGATCCCCATTTTTTTTTGGTAAAACGAAATCATGAACCCTGTCGCAGGTCCAAGTGACATCTTATGAAGAAATTAAGTTGCATTTGAGAACTACTATACGACTGCGATTCAGCGCGACTGACGGACGTTGCAAAACCGGCCTACCAACGAAATGTGAAAGGTGACAACATGTGTGTGTCATACACACTTCTTTTTTTGGTTTGAATTCGAGTGTGGCACACATTCTGGTTGATTGTGGTGGCAGTTAGGGAATATATGACCTGCAATAGTAGTGTTCTGTCTGTGTTATTGCAGCATCTAACTTTAGACTATCAAGACCCTGATCTTCTTGTTTTAAGTGTTAATTTCACATGAGTCAAAAAGACCAAAAATCTTTGTTACACTACTGTTCTCTCTGCAGGTGGTTGGACTTTGGACTGTTACCAACCATGCACTCGCATAGCCTTTGTTGACTTCAGGGGACCAGAACAGATCACCATGTCTATATGCTTCACTCCACATACTCGTTTTCCTTTGGAGTAAAATAGGTGTGTGTGAGCATGACACATATGGTGCTATGGATTCATACTTGTGAGAAAGTGGATATCTATGGATATTCTACCTTGAATTTTGGGAAGGAGTTATAACTAATTGTAAGTGACTGGTATTTTAGGGAAGACAATAGACAATACTAAATGGGAAATGACTATCATGGGGTTGTCCTTAGTTGGGGACATGGACTACATAAATCCCTAAGTCATGTATCTCATTCATTAGCAAAAACAATGGACAATGAGAAGAAATTCTAACTTTCGGGTATTTGCGAGATGTCTCCTCCTTGGGATGGTGCTTGTTTTATCTTCTTCAGCAGAGCTTTGTCTTTGTTTTAAAAAAACCTAATAAGCTGATGCAAGAAGTTCAGAGCAGTTTTTGTTAAAGAAAAATTATTGGCGATCTTCATTCAATTTTTGATTAGATAGCTCATGTGGAGTAAAGGACAAGCTACATGCTAGTACTATTTATCCTCATTAAAGGCCTTGGCCATATTAGAAATTATTATTAGGATAGTTTGCATTAATCTAGTTACAGATAATCTTAGAAATAAAAAAATAAATCATTAAAGAGAAGCAGCATATGAAGATTAAGAGGCTTAAATGTAATATTGAAGTCGTAGAATAACATATTGTTAGGAACCAAATTAAAAGACTAGCTACACTGGCATGTATCTTAGAACAGATGGGTACCATTCATGAGAGAAAGAAAATGCAAAACATTACCAGCTTGTATTTAATTTAAGACACTCGCAATGCTATACATTGACTCGTCGTTGTCGTCTTTGTCATAGTTCTACTGCAATAGTTTACTCAGACTCGTAGTTGGTTGGTTCTTTTCTTTCGATTTGTTCTCACTACAGAACACAACACGTCAATATAGCAAAAGAGATCTGAGTTCATGAGTTATCTCCATTTGCACAGTGCTGCAAAAAGCAAAACCAGACATCGGTAGGAAGAGAGAAACAGACATCCACAGTAAGCTGTGGAATAAGCTATATGCAGACGTACGGATCACGTATGGATCTGAAAACGTATTAATCCTATTATCCAGAAGATAGAAGTTGTTTCGTAACTGCTTTACTCTTGTAATTTGTCTGCAAGTGAAGCTAGTACCTGGTTGTGGAGATATCCAAGAGTGAAATTGACTTTTGGTCACTTGAGTCTTGACGTAATTCATACAAGAAAGGTGTTGGCGGAAACGCTCAAACCTGAGGTATTTAGATGGTTTATGACTAGATGGTTTACTGTCATATTATTGTAGCGATTATAATATCTCTGTTACCGTATAGTATGTAAAAGGGTAAAAATCTATAATATCTTATATGCACGTGATTGTAGGATAATATTTTAAAGATAAGATGGTAATATTTCCTGCCTCTTCTCCCTATAAAAGAAACCCCACAAGGGCAGGAGAGGCGGAGAGAGATTTTTCCCCTCTCATTTGACACGGACACTCTCTATAACCAGTCCATAAAAGTTATATGAGAATACGCAGGACGTAGGGCTATTATCCCATGAAAAACCCAGACTTGGATAGCATCGTGTATTCTTGGGTTCATCATGAGACACATAACACTCTTTTTCTCTCTCTCCTCTCCTCAAGGCTATCGGTCATCCCTAAGCTTGGGCTTCCTCGTTAGAGTGGGCCCTCGCTCTATTCTGTTCGGGGCACATTTTCGTGCCCCCAACAGATGGTGTCATATGTGGGGATTTGACACAAAAAGCTTCGTTAGGAAGGAGAGGAGCAGAAAAATCTTCGCGAACCGGAGCCCTGAGCGCACCCTTGCCTTCGTGCGTAGGATGGTCGCAACCTTTTGTGAGCTCGTTGTCACCATTGCGGGCTTGCGGCATGGCTGCAAGCGCGCGCATGGGGAGCACCACTATGGCTACAGGCGCGCGGACTCGTCGTCACGGTCGCTGGCTCACCGCACAAGATGGTGCATGCGGGGGTGACCACCAGTGCGTAGACTCACCATCTTCCTCCACGAGACTTGAACCCTTGTCTTCCCTGCGCTGATTGTTGCGATCACTAGCTTGCTGTACAGAATGGCGTGTGAGCAAAGATACCACATCACTACAAGCACACGGGCTGGTTGTCACCGGCTTACCCCACGGAGTGTCACGTGGGTAGAGCACCGTCGTGTTGAGGGCCGCAGACGCCCTCACTGAAGTCCCAAAGCATGTTTGCACCTCCGGGTGGAGCGTCTCTGAATCCAAGGTAGTCCTGTGTGAAGGCGAAGGCGGAGCTAAAGTCTATGCAAACCTCCACACACGAGGTAAGAGCATGCGCCTATTCATTATGCAGGTACTCATGCTAGCTTTCCAAAAGCTAGAAAGTATCTCTTAGTATAGAGCCTGCCATAGTCCACATTCTTGGTGCGATCAGCACGGTTCGGGGTCACAGAGTGTACACCACAGCATATTGCACCTAGAGCACCCTCTCATTTATTGCGACATGACGTTGTGTGGGCCACAAGTTGCAGTGCGATCAAATCGCCTGACATGCACTTGATATGGATTCCTAACACACACACAATCCACGATAGGGCATGACGCCGCAAGGCTTGACTTAAGTCCTCGCATTCACAACATGATCCCGTGATATTTATTCTCAGGGTATAGGAAATAGTAGGATATTTACTGTCGTTCGCATGCAAGAGCCTCAGTAGTCTGTGGTCCACATCAGAGCATGCAGATGGTACTACAGGGTACCTCTTGATGTTTGTGGTATCCACTCATCCCCAGCCGCTAGCAAGCTTATCTTTATTTAGAGACTGGTACAGCTAATAAATTATAGTTGTTGCAGGTTGCAACTCTGCATGCCCCTTTTTTCCGCTAACTCATGCAGGTAGCCACCCCTAGACACCAGAAGTGGCAGGGTGTGACGTGCAGAAGGAGCACGCCTTGGACAAAGACGAGCTGGTTGTGGGCTCCGCACACATTCATGGAACGCTGGCTTGTTGTGCCCTCACGCGTCGTGCACGAACAACAAACACGCGAGCATGGGGGCTACGGATCAAGCACCTCAGCGCATGGACCCATCCTCATGGACTGACATGATGTGAGCGTATGCCTAGCTGTAATGCATATTGCCAAATGGCTTGTACTTGCTCCACGTGTAGTCTGCTTGAGGCCATGCTGCATGGGTCTATCTTCTCCGTTGGAATGCACCCACGCCCGAGGACTCTGCCACGAGATTTGACCGAGCCTATGAGGGTGTGGCATCATACGCCTCCGAGCGACAGCCACGTGCCTCGTGAGCTTTGGCAGGCTCCAGTGTCACCAGCTCTAGCATCTCCGGCTCTGGCTTTGGCTCTGAATGGCCTCCAGCTGGTTACAGCGAGCTCTGACGTCACCATGGTCCGCCTCCAGCTGGCTCCGGTAGGCTTCAACATCACCGACTCCTGCCCTGGATGGTCTCCAGCGGGCTCCGACCTCACCAAGCTCCAGTCTCAACAGCTTCGGCATCACCAGCTCCAGCGCCACCGGCTTCGGCTCTGGCTCTGAATGGCCTCCATCTAGATCTGGCGTCACCCCGCTTCGCCTCCAGCTGGCTCTAACGTCACCGACTCCTGCTCCGGATGGGCTTCGACCTCACCATGCTCCGGTCTCAACAGCTCTGGTGTCATTGACTCTGGCTCTAGCTTCAGATGGCCTCCAGCTGGCTCCGGCGTCACCACGCCTTGCCTCCAACTGGCTCTAGCGGGCTCTGACATCACCGGCTCTGGCTCCGGATGGCCTCCAACGGGCTCTGGTGGGCTCCAACCTCACCATGCTCCAATCTCAATATCTCTGGTCTCAACAGCTCCAGCACCATCGGCTCTAGCTCTAGCTCTAGCTAGCTCCGGTGTCACCATGCTCTGCCTCCAGCGGCCTTCTGCGGGCTCCGTCGTCACCGTCTCTGGCACTAACTCTGGATGGCCTCCGGCTGGATTTGATGAGCTCCAGCTGGCTCTAGCATCACCATGCATCGACGTTATCGACTCCGGATGACCTCTAGCTGGCTCCGATGGGCTCCGATGTCACCATTCTCCGACTCTGGTGTCTCCATTCTTTGGCTCTGGTGTCACCCTACTCCATTTCCGGTGTCACCATGCTCTGACTCTGAAGGGCCTCACAGGCTCTGGTAGGCTCCAGCGAACGCTGCTCATGTCGGAACCCTAGTGGCCTGGCCACCGACCACTTCACACTGGGACTTGACACGCTTGGCTCGGCGCAGCTCTACATCTGGCGGAGCTGGGGCAGCGAGGAAACCAACTACTAACGATCGGGGCTTTAGCGTGTAGTACGACATTGCGGAGCTTGAAACAAAGGCCGCACATGTTCTCTTTGGTGAGCACGCCCTCCTTGGAGGCCCATTGGAAGCCGGTGACCATCGAGTCCCTGATCTCACCCACGTATTGGACACCCTTGCACATGTCCACAAACATGTTGGGGTCGGTCATCTTGTAACCGAAGCACCAGATTTTCTTGGCCAGGTCCTTGTCCTGGCCGAACTCCTCAGATAGGATCTTGGCGCGGACCTTGACCTCGTCCTTGGAGCCGATGAGCTTGTCGTCAATCGCCTTAGCGAGGTCCTTCTCCAGTGGTTGGGCCTTTATATACAGCTGATTGTGCTGCTCATGAAATTTTGCTGCAGGTCCTTGAGGTAGATCTCTAGATGGAGCTCTCCCTCTCCAGCGATGACATGCTTGCCAATGTTTGTTATGGTGTAGACTACTAGTGGGTCTAACTTGGTGAGACCTTGCAACCCCTTCACGAGCTTCGGCAGATCAGCGGCTATTGGGCGACCACCAACTTCGTCGGTGTCCCGTGGAGATCAATCCACATGTATGCGTTCAAGCTCAAATGACGACTAGTCCCAGAACAACAGGGTCATATACTACACGTTCAAAATGTACAGCAATGCGGGCTGGCTCCTGCGTAATCAAGAGCAAGCCGAATGTGGTTGCGCTAGTCGTGGACGCGGGCGTCGACGTGCACGTGGCCCGCCCCTACTGTGCCATCGAGCTACGCAAAATATGCAGGGAGCTCAACTCCAGCGACACCATAGTGGGAATTCACAGCGCGGCCACAACACACATCCTATTCATGTTCCTCAGTAGGGTGTTCATTCGGTTGGGTCGAGCCACGTCATGCACCTACCAGACGCACTCACTGGTGCTAGACATCTGCACCTGTACCTGGACTGGCCGTGGAACCTAGCCTCCGTGTCACCAAATCAGGCCTTCTCTAAATGTTGGCATGCCGCTGACCACGGGCCACCACAGCTCCGGACCATACCTCCGGCCTCGGAAGCAACAGGATATTCCGTGGGCCTTGGAGTAAGGAGTGGCCAAGACCCAGCCTTCGGGCGCATGCGCGAGCCCCTCTGGCTTCGCAGGCTCTGCCTCCGGCTTGGTAGGCCTCCGGTTGTGCATGCCTGAGTTGGCACACCTAAGCTCTCATCGATCACCAGGTACGTCTCATCACTGCCATATTAGTATCAGCCTTGCAATTTACTTTCGACCCTTACATGACATGCTAAGTGCCTTAGTTTGGCATGTGCTAAGAATAGCCATCTGACTTAATTATAACTTATGCTGCAATTAGCTAGTCGCAGACAACAGTAAACATCAAAACTTAAAGTTATACTTTAGTTTGGCATGTACTAAAAATAGTCGTCCGACCTAGTCATAACTTATACTACAACTAGCTATTCACTGATAATAGTAAGGTACCAAACATAGCTTAAGTTATGCCTTTGCTCAAATAGTGCGTAGACATAAAAAATCCTCCACACGCGAAGATGTCTCAAAAACCTCCTCACATGAAGATGTCCTTAAAAACCTCTACAAGCAGAGATGTCTTAAAAACCTCCACACACGGAGATGACTTAAAAAACCTCCGTGCACGGAGATGTCGCAAAAACCTCTGCACACAGAGATGTCTTTAAAACCTCCACAAACGAAGATGTCTTAAAAACCTCCGTACACGGAGATGACTTAAAAACCTCCACAAACAAAGATGACTTAAAAACCTCCGCAAACGGAGATATCTTAAAAACCTCCGCAAACGGAGATGCCTTAAAAACCTCCATAAACGGAGATGTCTTAAGGAAAATCACTGGTATCTTGAAGGCATAGCCTCCATGCTAGTGAGGTATGGACCCTCTGGCATTAAGGCCTAGCCAACGTGTTGGAGAGGTTTGGACCCACCACATCTTGAAGGCACAGCCTCCGTACCGGCGAGGTATGGACCCTCCGACATCTTTAAGGCCTAGCCTACATGCCGGAGAGGTATGAAACTACTGGCATCTTGAAGGCAAAGACTCAATACTGGCGAGGTATGGACCCTTTGACATCTTTAAGGCCTAGCCTACGTGCCAAAGAGGTATGGACCCATCGACATCTTGAAGGCATAGCCTCCGTGCCGGTGAGGCATGGACCCTCCAGCATCTTTAAGACATAACCTACGTGTCGAAGAGGTATGGACCCGCCAGCATCTTGAAGGCATATCCACCGTGCTAGCGAGGCATGGACCCTCTGACATCTTTAAGGCCTAGCCTACGTGCTAGAGAGGTATGGACTCGCTGGCATCTTGAAGGCAAAAGCTTTCGTGCCGGAGAGGTCTAACACCTTCCGCTCCAAAAAATATGTAGGTGATGGCAAACCGCTAGCCAACGAAGAGTTCACCTTCGCTCCCAACCAACGCAACTAAGCACCCTTAAAAAATTGTACCCTCCAGCCGCTAGCTGCTGCAGAGTGCGAGGGGGCCGAGAAAGGGGAGACAAACGAAGCGTTGGTACGGACAAAATTAAAAGGCGAAAGGTGAAGACGCAGTATAATTTCATTCATACATACTCATACATACATGCATACCCATACACTTATACATACATACATACATACATACATACATACATACATACATACATACATACATACATACATACATACATACATACATACATACATACATACATACATACATACATACATACATACATATGTGTGGTACAACCACCTTAGAAGCCTTCCTGTCTCAGCTAAAGCCATGGCAATAATGCTAATAGAACGTGCCCTCTGCCCGCTCGTAGCCACAGAGTGCGAGATGCGAGAGGGTCATGGAGTCCGGGAGCCAAAAGGATTGGGCAATCCTACACAAGTTGCGAAATTTTGCTATCCGTGTCAGAACACTTCATTTTCAAAACCCTCCGACATCTTGAACGCAAAAGTGTGAGGAACTGTACAAACAGTATTCTAAGTAATCATTAAGTTGATCATTTTCTTAATCATGACTTCAACGATTAATCAGAATACCGCTCTGATAGGCTCGACACATGTTTTGTGCCCAAGATCAGAACACATTCCTTTCCAATATGGAACATCACAACAAAGCTTAAGAAAGAGCGAGTAATTAACATTATATTACAAGTTCTTAAGCATGCATCAAGTTAATACAATTTACAGCAAAAAGAGAGCTAGGAGGAAACTAAAACTTGCTCAACTCCTAATCAACTAAAGAAACTACGCAATAGAAATAAAAGCTAAAGACAACAAAAGATGGGTGCAGCCATATGCCCTTAGGCTTCACCTCGAACATGCGACCTCCAAGAGTAGGATGCACTACTCATTCCCTCCACTCATATCGGCGGGCATGAAGTAGTAAAAAACCAACTCCTCCTCACCTGTAAAATCTATAGAGCAGCTGAGTACAAAGGTACTCGCAAGACTTAAACCATAATGGGTACTTATAAATAGTCCGACTCCAAGTATTATGCATTGGGATCTTAGCAAGAATACAGCCACATGGTTAAGTAAATTCATATACAAAAGCAAATTTGACATAAACATGTGTGAGCACCTATACTTGACCAAAGGTAACAAACTAGCCCATAAACATCAGTTGAACATAATGTAAAAGGAACCATAGTAGTAACATCTATAATGAACCATCTCAACATCTCAATCATATCAAACCACATTCATAACTCTACGACTGCTGCAAATAGGCAAAAGTATGCTATTACTGAGAGCGCGGCATTTTAAAATGTTTTTACACCCTACAAGGGGTACTCCTTTACCTACACGACTTGAGGACCATACGGCTTGCATGACCACACATGTCTATACAGGGGGTACTCATGTCAACCTTTTCCAATAAGCCCTGATCGTTTGAACATGCGTCGATAGGTGCTGGAGTCATCCAGAACTACTCTCGAAGCAAACTAGATACCCCAACTAGCCTCAAGCCCGACACAATCGACCCGCACGCTAAAAAACCACATCTACAAAAGGTAATCAGTTTATCATTCCCATATACGACATGTAGTAAGCACGGAAAGTGATAAAGCCAACTGCAACAATGATCGAATATAAGCGGTCTACGGTGTTCGGGTCCCTCTCCCGACCTACCTAGGGGAACTCCACATCCAGACAGGACAAACACCCCTAACACCGTCCGCATCTTGCCTCATTCACCCCACTCATCTAATAGACAACATCAACCCATCATTATGAATATTGTACAAGTAGTTAAAGCCTATGCTCGCTAACGATGAAACATTTCACCGCTCGACTTCTACCGAGGACCTAAGCACTTGCTAAGTATCACGAATAACATTTTAAGTTTGGCGATATCATATTAAACCTAGGTGATAAGAATACGGCTCAACAATTATTCAAGATAGGAGAATTAGTGCATCAACATAGGTTCTACCCATCATACACCCGACATCGACTTGAACTCATGCATAACATACAGAAAGCGTAATTTAACACATATGACGTATATGATCCAAATTAATGGAAGAAGTATGCTTAGATGCTTGCTTTGCTGCTCTGGGGTTTGCCTTATGCTACCCACGCAACACTCGTAAAACTTTGGCAGACTGGCGTCACTTTCAACCACGGTCGCGACACGCTCCGGTACTTCGTTCATTAAAGAAGAACGGGTGCAATGATAAGCATGAATGAAATGCACAATGAATGCTAAAATATGCATAACAACAAGCTAAAGGTGTAAGACATACGGAGGAATAATGAAACTTACGATCTAAATAACGACTAAAAAGTAACAGGAGTCAGGAGACTCTGGGTTGAACCTCCGGGTGAGGGCTCTCGGTTTGGCATTTTTGAAATAACCTGGAACCTCCGAATGGGTCTGGATATTGTGGATTGGGCTGGACACTCCAGATGAGGCTCCAAGTAGGGCTCTCGGCTATTTACCAGGACCCTCCGGGTCGAGTTCGGATACTCCGGATTGGGCCAGACACTACGAGTTGATCCAACAGGTTCTGGCTGAGTTGAGTTCTAAAGTGTTTTTCCGGGCCGATTCAACTCACATGCTAAATCTATTCCACCAAAACATGGATATACATTGTACAAAGGGTTCTAGACTCGAATTGCACCTTAAAGCGCCATAGTTCCTGAGGACAATTCAATGGGATTTCTCCAAGTTTACCTGGAGTATTCAGGTCAATCCGGATTATCCGGATTGTCCATAGAGGCTGCTTCAAAGGGGAAATCTCCGATTTGATTTACGTGCTTCTACAAACCAAAGAGAAACATGCACGAGAGAGTTTATAGTCTAGAACTCACTCAACAACCTAGCAACACGATTCCTAACTCAAAACTCACCCAAATTCTCATTTTAGCTCCAAAGCTCAAGAACTCAAGAACTTTGCAACTGAAGCTTTAAACTCAGGATTCATCCAACCAAAACATGCATCTATACCATAGGAGCCTAGGAGACTCACCCAAGATGCTTTGTCGAGCTTGGGGACCATCGGTTGAAGGAGGAAAAGCTCAGAAAGAGGAAGAACGTCGGCGCTCCTTGTGCTTCAACCAAGAACACCAAAAGACATCAAAACCGGCTCGAATCCTTTGGGAAAACGAAAATGAATTGGATGGATGGATAGCTCATGAGCTCATGATCACGCGAATACCACATGCATACCTCGATTCCTTCTATGAGGTGGGATTTTGGGGGAGAACGAGAAAGGGAGCTTAAGAGGGAGGGAGAGAGAGAGCTCCTTGCTCTTGTGGCCGGTGGGGAGCATGGGAGTGAGAGAGAGCACGGGGAGAGTGAGGGAGCAGGTGAGGGAGTGAGGTGGTGGGGCCGGCCAGCTAGGTGGGCCCACATGTTAGAGAAAATGGTCAATTTTAACTGCGAATTTTATTCTTTTCTCTCCCGATTGACTTTAAACGAATTGCACTAGCATTCCTAAAATCAATTGCCTCAAAACTAATCATGATGCTGAAGACACACAATTAGACTTAATCATGTGATTATGAATTTGGAACATGACAAAAAGCCTTCGTACGGGAGATGTAATTATTTCTAAAAGAAATATAGGAACAATGCAGAAGTTGAGATTCCAACAAACTCGAGTGGGACTCAGAGAAAACTGCCCCCCTCGACCGCGCCATTGACTCCGCCTCTGGCTTCTGCCGCCAGGGGTTTCAGAAGACTCTGCCTTTGTCACCCCCCTCAGCCTCGCCGACCACCCCACCTTCGACATCCACCGTTGAGGGGGTAGCAGGCTGCCTCAGCCTCACTGTTGACTCCATCTCTACCTCACACCGCGAGGCTCCGGACGGCTCTGCCTCCATCACTCCCCTTATCCTCATTGATGAATCCACCTCCGGCATCCACCATTGAGGGGGTAGCGGGTTGCCTCAGCCTCGTCGATGACTCCACATGCTTCCGCCACAAAGGGCTCCGGATGGCTTCGCCTCCATCACCCCCTCAGCCTCGCCGACGACTCCACCTCCGACATCCACCGTTGAGGGGGTCGCAGGCTGCCTCAGCCTTGCCAACGACTGCACCTTCAGCTTCCACCGCTAGGGGCTCTGGACGGCTCCGCCTCTGTCATCCCCTTAGCCTCGCTGATGACTCCACCTCCGGCATCCACCGTAAGAAGGGTAGTGGGCTACCTCAGCCTCACCATCGATTCTGCCTTCGGCTCACACTACCGGTGGTTCTAGATGGCTCTACCTCCGTCACCCCCTTCAGCCTCGTCGATGAATCCACCTCCGGCATCCACCACTGAGGGGGTAACGAGCTA
Source organism: Phragmites australis (assembly GCF_958298935.1). Classification (NCBI taxonomy): domain Eukaryota; kingdom Viridiplantae; phylum Streptophyta; class Magnoliopsida; order Poales; family Poaceae; genus Phragmites; species Phragmites australis. The sequence goes on along the minus strand of NC_084935.1, from coordinate 25,915,617 downwards.
CCTCAGCCTCACCGATGACTCCGCCTCTGACTTCTGTTGATGGTGGCTCTGAACGGCTCTGCCTCCGTCACCCCCCTCAGCCTCGCCGATGACTCCACCTTCGGCATCCACCACTGAGTGTGTAGTGAGCTGCCTCAGCCTCGCCATCGACTTCATCTCCGGCTCACATTGCGAGACTCCGGACGGTCCTGCCTTCCGTCGCGCCTACCGCTGAGGGGGTCACGGACTGACACCCTCAGCCTTCATCGTCGACTTCACCTCCAGCCTCTGCTGCGAGACTCTGGACAGTCCTGCATCCACCGGGCCTCACCACATCTACCGCTGAGGGGGTCATGGACTGACACCCGTAGCCTTCGCCATTGCCTTCGCCTCTGGCCTCCGCCGCAAGACTCTAGACGGCTCTATCTATAGCGAGCCTCGTCGTGTCTACCGCTGAGGTGGTCGCGGACTGCCACTACAACTCCATTGAGCTACACCACTGTCACCCTTGGCTTGTGACCTCGGCGAACCTCCTGACTCTCGCTTCTAGGCAAAGGTGTCCACACTGCAACAGCGGAAGGGTACCCAGGATATCCAGACTTCAAAGGGGTTGGAGCTAATGCATTGTGCATCCTCTCGCCCCTTAGAACCTCAGAACCAGTGGATGAGGGGGTGCTGTTGGGGGAAACGCCCCAGTATGAGATATTTAGACGATGTATTGTGACATTACTGTAGCGACTATAATATCCCTGTTACCAAATGGTATTTGAAAGGGTGAAAGATTCATAATACCCCTTATGCACGTGATTATAGGATAATATATTAGGGACAAGGTGGTAATATCATCTGCCCCTTCTCCCTATAAAAGAAGCCACGTACGGGTAGGAGAGCGGGAGAGAGATTTTTCCCCTCTTATTTGACATTGACACTCTCTGTAACCAATCCATAAAAGTTATATGAGAATACGCAAGACGTAGGGCTGTTATCCTATAAGAGGTCCGAACCTAGATAGCATCATGTGTTCTTGGATTCATCATGAGGCACATGACACTCTTTTTCTCTCTCTCCTGTCCTCAAGGCTATCGATCATCCCTATATTCAAGCTTCTTCGTTAGAGGGATCCTCGTCGTACTCTGTTCGGGGCATATTTTCATACCCGCAACAAAAAGATCTATAAAGTCTCTCTTTTTTCTTCTCCTCTTTCCTTCTGTCAGTTTGTCACTGAGACGTGTACTCAAGAAACGCTATGATCTAGTTCGTATATCTTCCACTACAGATTGAACATTTCAGTTCTAGCTTCTCCTCTCGGTTTGACTGAACGGTTCTAGATTGCAATCACGATAAGAACGTCAACTTGTAGTTGGCTGGATTTCCCAGGCTGCTTGGTTCAGATAAGAGTGATTCAGACCGAAGAAGGCGACCGATAAGAAGACGATAAGAGTGATTCAGGCATGTCTTGTGGGTGATTTTGGAACGGGGGCTCGTGCATGATATATATATATAGCTCGTGCTGAATCTCCACTAGGAGCAGATAATCTTACCTGTTCCGTGTACGTTGCATTGATCGATTCAAGTGGTTTTAAGGAGCAGATAATCCCTCTCTGGTATGGTGTTCTCCAAGTAACTTAAAGCGGAGAGAAACTCACACATGCATCCATGGATTTTCTTAAAAAACAGCATCGATTTTCAGGCATGATTTGTTTTTCAGTTAAAAAAAAAGAGGCATGCCTCCCTGGACATCTAAACGGAACAGATGTATGGACGGAACTGGTGCAATATGCTTTGATCTACTTTCGGGTGTTTGGAACGAGCTGATAGAGGATACAAACAAGTGCTCCATGACAAGCACTTGGCGAGACCGTGCAAGCAATATACAGATGAACAAGGCGATAATTTCGGACTTGTCCAGAATTTCGTTAAATTTTCTGTTTAAGAAAAAAGTGTGTATTTGAAATCACCTCAAATTCGTGGCAGAGAGAAAGAAAGAGCAGTACTGCTTTGTGGCAAGAGATCCTTCAACTGAAGTGAGCCTTTCACTGAAATGCACTGTTGCTGCCTTCCATTTCGGTAGCTCCAAAGAGCCACGACCGCATGACCATCACCAGTTCGTGTGCCGTGTCCTGCTCCTGCCACGCCGCACGCGTGTGCTTCTGCGACAGTGCTTTTCTTTCATCTGGTTGCTGGTAAAACGGAGACGAGGAAGACGACGACGATGCAAGGCAGAATGATCTCTCAGCTTGAAGATTAGCAATCGACGGACGATGGATGGCTTCACATGGGCCACGGAATTTTCTTGTCCCTCCTATTGGGCTGGTTGGGCCTTGCGCATTTACAGAACCTGAATCAGGTATAGTTCAGCGGAGTTTTTTTATTTTTATATTTTTTCAATTAAATTTTTAAATAAATAGACTCCTCGCGGCAAGATTTGCAAAAATAGGCGCCTACTTTACGCCCATGAATTATTGGTCCAATTTGAAAGACTATCCGCAACCTGGATATCAAAAATAGAACCCCCTCATGTTTGGAAACCGGATGTGGAACCCCCTGGAACCGAACATAAGGCGGTTTTCATTCGACGTGGAGCATAAATCCCTGTTTTGAATGCCCGAATGGAATCCACGTTGGAGATGAGTTCAGAGCCACCCCACCTGGCCGCGGCTGTCACCGACTTCTCATTCAGGTTCCTCCCCGTCGGTGCTTGCATAGAAGCCCCCGAATGGATGGCTAGTGCCGTTTTCTTTGACTTTGAGCAAGATCGGCCACCACCTCAACCGAACAGCACAGAGAACAGAGCAACGCCACCAGCTCCAATCTGTCGTGCCCTGGCCATATCCACCACACCCGAGCCAAGGGAAGCCAGGCGCGAGATCCTTAGAGCTCTCCACGCATGAATCCCAATGTGAATCCACCGTTTCACAAGATAATCGAGCCATGTGCCGCTTTCTTCCCCGGTGCTGGCTACTTCTCTACCGCTCAGTGCCGCGCCATCTCTCTGCCGCTTCGTCTCCCAAATCCACGGCTTGGTGAGCTCCCTGTACCCTCATGAAGCTTTTGTGCACGCTAGTTTGACCCTGGCCAGTCATCGGCGCAGTCGTCCACGGTAACTGAGCCACCGCCGCCCCTTTGTGCTCGTCGCCACCCACTTTCTAGCCAGGCCCAATGGCTAAAACCTCCCCAAACAAGTTCCCTACGGCGTGTTGTTGCTATCGATACCCTCGGCCAAGCCTATTTGGCCGCCGCTCACCATTGGCGTGGTCCTCTCCACACGCCTTTTGCCTTCGCATCACATGATGGGCGGTGCCACACACTCCCATCGTCGGGCTGCTTCGTCTGCCGCAGGCACTGGTCGCCATTCAGCTATCTCATCCACACCATTTGGAACTGGTTGCACTATGCGCATGAACGCTTCTATTGGGTGGACTGCCTCACCAACTGGTGGCTCGTGCTCGACACCAGGACTATGAAGCTCACCGCCGAAGACATCCCATCGCCAGTTGGCTACTGGGAAGAGCACATTGTCATCATGGAGACAGAAAGGCCAGCGTATTCGCGCACGACTTCTACCACACCGACGGCAAAGCCAAGATCTGCTACTACACAATCGAGCACAATGGGGAAGGCGGGAACACACCATGGTGGTAGCTGGAGAAGACGGTCCTGCTGTCGTGGCCAGTGGATTACAACCGACCGTTCTGCATCCACAACACAACCAACAGATGATTGGTCCTTGACGTTAGTGAGGATACGTTGGCATTCATGGCAAGCCACCGCACAAGGGACGTCAAGTTGTTTATTCCATTTGAGCTAGCGCAGATTCAAAACTGTGATTTATGCGCCACGTCAAACACGAGGAGGTTCCACCTACAGTTTCCAAACATGAGGGGGTTCTATTTCTTGTATCCCAGTTTCGGGTGGTCTTTTAAATTAGACCAATAGTTCAAGGAGGTAAAGGGGACTTTAGGTGATGGGTCGCATAGCAAGCCGAGCGCGCGACGCGGGCTGCGCCTTGTGTGGGAATAACGGGGGTGTTTTCCATAAGGAAAAAAAGTCCACTTTACCCCTTGAGCTATTGGTCCAATTTGAAAGACCACCCGCAATTGGGATACTAGAAATAGAACCCTTCTCATGTTTGGAAATTGGATGTGGAACCCTCTAGAGCCGAATCTAAGGTGGTTTTCGTTTAACGAGGCACATAAGTCCTAGTTTTGAATGTCTGAATGGAATCCACGTCAGCCTGAATGGAATCCATGTCGGAGATGAGTTCAGAGCTACCCCACCTGGCCACGGTTGCCGATGACTTCTCATTCGGATTCTTCCGCGTCGGTGTCTGTGCAGAAGCCCCCGAATGGATGGCTGGTGCCAGTTTCTTTGACTTTGAGAAAGGCTGACAACTGTCTTATCTATCCCTCTCCTCATAGCTCCCTCTCGGTCTCTCTCTCATGTTCTCCTTTCTTCTTCTCCCCAGCCAAACAACATAGAGAAAAGAGCAACGCCACCAGCTCTAATTCGTCGTGCCCCAGCCAGATCCACCACACCCGAGCAAAGGTAAGCAAGGCACAAGATCCTTGGAACTCTCCTCGCACGAATCCCTGCACGAATCCACCATTTCCCAAGCTAGCTAAGCCGCACGCTGCTTTCTTCCCCAATGCTAGCTACTTCTCCACTGCTAACCGTTGCTCCGTCTCTCCACCGCTCTGTCTCCCAGCCCCACAACTTGGTGAGCTCCCCTGTACCCTCATGAAGCTTTTGCACATGCTAATTTGACCCTAGCCAATCACCGGCACGGTCGTCCACGGTAATCGAGCTACCACCACCCCTCTGTGCTCACCACTGGCCGCTTTCATCGGTCAGACTTGCTAGCTAAAACCTCCCCAGATGAGTTCCCAGCAATGTGTTGTTGCTGTTGGTACCCTAGGCCAAGCCGATTTGGTCACCGCTCACCATTTGGGTGGTCCTCCCCTCACGCCTTACACCTTCTCATCGCGCAATGAGTGGTGGCACACGCTCCCATCACCGAACTACTTCATCTGGTGCAAGCACCGGTCGTCGTTTGGAACCAGCGACACTACGTGCACGAACACTTCTACTGGGTGGACTGCCTCACCAACTGGTGGCTCATTCTCGGCACTAGCACCATGGAGCTCACCATTGCAGAGATCCCTTCGCCAGTCAGCTACTAGGAGGAGCACGCTGTCATCGTGGAGGCCCTAGACAGGAAGGTCAGCATATTTGCGCATGACTTCTACCACGCCGACGGCAAATCCAAGCTCTGCTACTACACAATCGAGCATGACGTGGAAGGCAGGGACACACCATGGTGGTAGCTGGAGAAGACGGTCCCACTGTCGTGGCCAATGAATTACAATCGGCTGTTTTGCGTTTGAAACATGGTCAATGGATGCTTGGTCCTTGAGGTCAGCAAGGATACACCGGCGTTCATGGCAAGCCACCACACAAGGGATGTCAAGCAGAGATGGACAAATGGGCCACTCGGGCTGGCCCGCCTACTGTAACAGGCCGTGCCGTGCCAGCCCGCGTGCCTTCCCCTCGGCCCACGGCATGGCCCGTCGGCCACCGTGCCGTGCCGGACCTGCCCGGGCACGATTGCGGCCCGACGGCACAGCAGACCTGGCGGGCACGACAGGCACGATGCCACGGGTGACTCAACGGCACACGGGTGGCCCGTCAACACAGTCAGTCTGATAAAATAAAAAATAGCTACAAGATAAATAATATATAGAAAATAGATAAAAATAAGATTAAAAATATAGAAAATAGATAAAATAGCTAAAAATTAATATATATATATATATATATAATAGAAAATAGCTGGGTCCATGCGTACCGAGCCGGATCGTGCTTGTCGTGCCGAGCCCGTGCCGACCTGGGCTGGGCCGTGCCCTTGTCGCCCTGACTCAGCTGGGCCGTGCCGGCACGCCGTGCCGCACGCTCGGCCCAGGCATGGCTCGGTCGTGCCGTGTCTAGGTCATGCCTATAGTGTCGTGCCTCGGGCCAGCCCAGTAGGCACGGCCCATTTGGACATCTTTAATGTCGAGCTGTTTATTCCATTTTGGCCAGTGTAGATTCGAAACCTGGATTTATGCACCACGTTGGACGTGAGGGGGTTTCACATCTGGTTTCTATATATGAGGGGGTTCTATTTCTGGTATCCCAGTTGTGAGTGGTCTTTCAAATTGGATCAATAGTTCAAGGGGGTAAAATTGATCTTTTCCTTTCCATCATGACATGGACTGATGCTGGGTGGGAAGAGAGGCTTTTCATGGGATTGGGCTTACGACAGCAAGCAATTGGTGCAGTACTGCACCGGGCGCCGATGCATTGACCAAACCTACAAGTTCCAATTTAAATCCACTTCTATCTCTAATTTTTGTCCTAATTTAAATCAACCAAACCTATTTTATCTCCTGCACCTAATTGATTCAAACCGAATTGGACTCTTATCCCTAAACTGAAATGAATTAATACCGATTGTACTTCATCTTCTAAATTGACTCTGGACTCTTCTTGTTGAGTAGTTGTGGCCAACCATCTATACAATAGGTAAAGAAGAATGTTAAAAACTCATGCACTTTTTCTGCAAAAAAAAAACATCAGAATGACATTAGTTCACAAGAAAAATAAAATTATTAGATTAAGAAACTACAAGTAATTTCACAGATGTATAAAAATCTACAAATTTAAATAAATGTATAAAAAATACAAATTTAGTGGCACATATTATCAAAAAACTACACATTTAAATTAGTGTATAAAAAACTACAAATTTAAACGAGTGTATAAAAAACTACACATTTAGAGGCACCCGTGATATAAAAAACTATTGTTTCTTTTGGCTATGTATTAAAAAGATACACATGTTACAAGGTGAATCAAAATCTAATTGTGTAGTTTTTTAATGACAAATGCAAGTTAATGTGTAGTTTCTTGATACATTCAGCTTATTTGCCCGCGAAGTGCTTTCTTGAGCTGAATTTTTTTAGATAGAGATAAATTTATTAGTAACTGTAAATAGTTTGACAAATGCAAGTTAATGTGTAATTTCTTGATACATTCAGCTTATTTGCCCGCGAAGTGCTTTCTTGAGCTGAATTTTTTTAGATAGAGATAAATTTATTAGTAACTGTAAATAGTTTGCATGCCACAATTTTGGTTGATGGATACATTACGTTGAAATGATCCTTGTCAAAAATAGGCTGCGCAGGGTTAGGGTTTCTCACCTGCAGACACTCTGCAACAAATTGTACCGCAAGGATAGGCTTGTAAAATGAAGTCAAGGATGTTGGACTCAGCCTTGATGAACACACGCAAGGATAGGCTTGTAAAATGAAGTCAAGGATGTTGGACTCAGCCTTGATGAACACACGCGAACACAGTGGAAACACATGAATTTTTTGTGCTACAACTTTGCAGCTTTTCTGTTATCTATTCTCTCTTAAAAACCAAGAAAACAATCTCTTAAACCCGGCCTTAATGTGGCTTTAATGGCCCTAATGGTCTTTATGACCTTAATGGCACTAATGGCCTTAACAAGGAATAAAAACACCAATAATGGTGGCTGTTATAACAAGATTTATTCTGACATTATTCTCCTCCTAAATGTTGTTGAACCTTCTTGTGCTTGATGAAGACCAATCTTAGAACAAGTTCATGGAACCTGTATGGTCGAGCGGCTTGGTGAATATGTCCCTGAGTTGCTTCTCCATGTGGATGAACTCTATGTCGATCAGGCCTTGTTCCACGCACTCTCGGATATAATGATACGCGTGTTGATGTGCTTACTCCGGTCATGATGCACTGGATTTTTGACCAAAGAGATTGTGGACTTTTTGCCCACCTTCAGGACCATTGCGCTTAGCTATGAGCTAAGCATGTCACTTTGAAGGCATGACAACCAAACATCTTGGCACACCGCGGAGGCCATCGAGGAAGATCGTCTCAGAGGTGCTCTTCTTATCATCTATGTTGCCGCCCATGCCACTATCATTGTAGCCTAATAGACATGGCCACACACTCTTTTTCTTCCCATCCATGTAGAGAACACTCAATGTCATGTCCCTGCAACATAGTGCAATATGCATTTGACGGAGATGAGGTGCTCTTCGTGTGGTGCCTCTATGAAGCAGTTGACGTAGCCTACTGAGTAGGCCGGGTCTGGCCAGGTGTAGATGAGGTACAGAAGGTTCCGACCAGACTCCAGTAGAGAGTAGCATCAACCGGCAGGGATGAGCTTGACTTGCTGAGCTTGAGGTGTACCTCCAATGGAGTCTGGCAGGGGTTGAGTTCGCCAGCCTGTCCTTTTCCAGAATCTTTAGCGCTTAGCCAGATTGCGTGAGCTTGAAGCTGTCCAGGCTTTGGTGCACCTCGATGCTAAGGTAGTACTTGAGCTCCCCCAAATCGCTCATCCAGAATAGGTTCTTCATCTCCCCTTTGAACTCGTGGATGTGTTGTCGGCGGTGATGATTAAGTTGTCAACGTAGATGCCACAATCAGGGAACTCCCGCCTTCACCTCACGTGTACACTTTGTGTCAGAGCTATTGTGATGAAACTTGAGAGTGAGCAGAGTGGCATCCAACTTCGCATTTTAGGTGCACAGTGTTTGGTGTAGACCGTAGAGAACTTTGTGGAGACATAGGCAGGGAATAAACCCAGGGAAATGAGGACGTTCTCAAGCGCCCTCAAAATCCCCCTAAGGGGTTTCCTTCCCTGGGTACCCTCCCTCCTGCTCCCAAACAAGCCCTCAGGGTGATTTTGGCTCCACACCAATTTTGTTCCTCCTCCAAATCCCTTCTTTCCAACGCGCAAACTTCTCCTCTGCGCCTCACCCCTCCCTGCCTCTCCTCATCCTCCCATCTCTGACCTCTTCCTCTACCAGATCCAAGACCACTGCCCACCGCCTCTCTAGGGGCATCCCATCCCAACCCCACTTACCACAAATTCTCTACCACAATGGTCGGCAGAGACCCAACCAATCTACAACCCATCTACCTCCCACTATTAGACCAGCATGCGTCCCTACCCGTCCCTCTCTAAGCTTGGAGCATGTTGAACTGTAACCCTAAAAGCTTGTTGGAGATGGACACGACAAAGTAAAGGAGGGAAGCAAAAAATTTGGGTGAGGAGGAACGAAATTAAAGCTTGATTGAATTTTAGCAGATCCGTGATTGGGGAGATGCTAATTGTCCATCAAGTAAAAACTAGAGAAAACACACTTTACCCCACGTCATCTTCGACCTCTGTTTGCCTCACCACTCTCCCCAATATCTGTTGCCAGGCTCCCAGCTCTCCCTCTACCCCTCCCTGCCCACCTCCACCTCCCACCACCGGATCTACTGCTGCAGCTCGCCGCCTCGCTAATCTGTCTTTGGGGAGATGCTTTGCGGTCCTACTGCCTGAGCCGCCATTGCCTTCATGCCACACCCTGCATGGTGAATCCCTTGCCAGTGGCATGCAAAATCGTGTCAAGTGTAAGGAACGTTGACTTCAATCAATTTTAGTATATCAAATGTGAAAGAAAAAAAATTCCTTCTAGGCTAACAGCAGATAAAGCATGTGCACAAACGAAAAACATCAACTCATCAAGATATGAATTGCCAGAACAAACTACTAAGAAAGGACCAAAACCCTACTGAGTACCAACTAAACTTGAATCCTAAAGAGCAAAAATCCACTGCGCAACAACCACAAGATCCGAACACCTTGCTGAAACCATCGATCTTGGGCAAAGCATGGCAACTGCAAAATTAGCGCGTTTAAACTCTGAAATATAGGAGTAAACGAAGAAAAAACCACAACTAATACAAGCAAACCCATATTGCGCCATGGATCGGAACATGCATCGCACAACAAGCATGTATATATAGCGATGAACACATCCTGAACCAAATCGACACGAAGAGATCCAACGCAATAGAGAGCTCAAAGTGCACGAGACAAGTAGACGAAGAGAACAAGAGCTCACGTCGTAGTGGCAAATATCACTGTCAGTGGCTGTCGGAGGGTGAACTCCTCAAGCGGGGATCCGGAGGGACCCCTTTTGAGATTCGGCCGGGGGGATGATTCTGAATCCGTTTCGTAGGTGAAATAAATGGGAGTAAATGAGATACAGGTGGAGGTGGAATGATCGGATGCAGGAAGTAGTAAATGCTCAGGGGATTTTTAGACAGGTTCGGGCTGCGCTGAGCGTAACACCCTACTCCTGTGTGTATGCTATAAATGCTCTGAAAATATCTCTCTGAGGATCTGCTGGGTTACAAGAATATTTGTGTGAGTCTAGAGCTTCGTGCTCCTTGTTCTTCAGGGTTGGTCATCGGTTCTTGGTTGTGTGCAGGACTTGGTCTCAGACGTCTCAATCTGAGCCGGTCGAACTCAGTTGAACCCTCTTTCTCCAGGGAGCCCGCCCCACTTATATACCCGCCGGGGCGGTAGCGTGCCCAGAAAGGATGGCGCGAGTTCCAAGGTGCCATAAATGGAAAGCAATCGTCATAGGCTGCTGATGCGAGGTGACGGGGAGGGTTGAAAATGTGCCCCCGTCCGATCTTGTTCGACATCATGCCGTTTTTCAACGGGAGCCGCAGGGAGGGCCCATCGGGCAGCAACCGAGCAGCCTGGCACGTCCGCCCGGTCAGAGCAGGCCTGACACAGTAGGGCGGCAGGCAGGGCGCCTCGAGCTCTGCGATGTTATCCCGAGGCACGCCTGTCGGAGGGTGAACTCCTAAAGCGGGGATCCGGAGGGACCCTCTTTGAGATTCGGCCGGGGGGATGACTCTGAATCTGTTTTGCGGGTGAAATAAATGGGCATAAATACGATGGCAGATGGAATGGAAGGATCGGATGCAGAACACAGTAAATGAACAGGAGGGATTTTTAGACAGGTTCGGGCCGCACTGAGCGTAATACCCTACTCCTGTGTGTATGCTATAAATGCTCTGAGAATGTCTCTCAGGGATGTTGCTGGTTACAAGAATATTTGTCTATCCTTGAGCTTCGGGCTCCTTGTTCTTCAGTGATCTGAGCTTCTGTGCGTGAACTTGTCCTGGCCGTCTCCTTTCTTGTCTGTCCTCCGGCTCCTCCTTAAATACTCGCCGGCGGTAGCGTGCCCAGAAAGGGAGGGCACGAGTTTCAAGACGCCATAAATGAAAAGCAACCATCATGGGCTGCTGCGCGAAGTGACGGGGAGGGTTGAAAACGCGCCCCCATCCGGTCTGTTCGTCATGATGTCGTTCTGCAACGGGCGCCGCGGAGAGCGCCCACCGGGCAGCCACTGAATGGCCCGGCGTGCCCGTTCGGTCTTGTACACCTGACATAGAAAGGTGGCAGGCGAGCCGCCTTGGGCTTCGCGATGTTATCCCGAGGCGCGCCGGATGACGCGGGATGGGACCTGTGCATTAAATGTCCCCACGCCTCCCTGCCAGGCCGTGGCAGGGACTGGCACCGAGTGTGGCAGGAGTAGTTGGAAGTGACAGGCCACGCGCCCTCCTTAAATACGGCATCAGACCTTTCACTGGTTGACACCTCACCGCTGGACCTCTATGGGGACCACCGGTGAAGGACTTCTGAGGCCGTCGGGGAACCGAATGCTCGGGGGTCACTGTTCACAGCCCCGAGCACTCTCTCCCGAATATGCCCCTTCTTGGTCCTCGGGGAACTGAGTGCTCGGGGGCCACTGTTCACGGCCCCGAGCACTCTCTCCCGGAATTAGCTGTTCGGGTCCTCGGGGAACCGAGTGCTCGGGGGCCACTGTTCATGGCCCCGAGCACTCTCTCCCAAAACTAACTTCCTTGGGTCCTCGGGGTACTCAGGTGCTCGGGGGCCACTGCTCGCAGCCCCGAGCACCCCTTTCCCGGTACTTGGCTTTTCTGGTCATCGAGGGACTTGAGTGCTCGGGGGTCACTGTTTACGTCCCCGAGCACTCTCTTCCTGGCACTTGGTCTTCTCGGGTCATCGGGGAACTTGGGTACTCGGGGACCACTGTTCATGGCCCCGAGCACCCTCTCCCGGGACTTAGTCTTCTCGTACCTCGCAGAGATAATCCCCGTGGGAGGGCGCCACGTGGCAAACTGCTGATCTGGCCTCGTGACTCGTGGAACCCTGGTTCCTGTATCACCAACAGCAGCCCCCGGGCCCATTGGCAGGCGATGGCTCAGAGACTGCGGATGGGGCCTTCGTCTTCATCGAGGTCGATCCCAGCACCGACGCCATGTGGCGTATTTTTAGGCGCTGGTCTCTCTGGCCCAGGCTTTTGGAACTTGGGTGCTCGGGGGCCACTGTTCGCAACCCCGAGCACTCTCTTCCCGATACTTGGTCTTCTCGGGTCATCGGAGAACTCGGGTACTCGGGGACCACTGTTCGTGGCCCCGAGCACCCTCTCTCGGAACTTGATCTTCTCGTACATCGGGAAGATACCCCCCCCAGGGAGGGCACCACGTGGCACTCTGCTGTTCTGGCCCCGGGACTCGGCGACCCCCGGTTCCTGTGTCACCGACAGCGGCCTTGACGAGGAAGTGGTCTGCCTGGAGGACGACCTTCCTCCCCACCGTGACGAAGCCCGAGCGCGCCGAGTATGAGTTCCCTTTACTCGACACCGGAGGAGCCTCCTACCTCCCATGACCAGGCCATGGGGACTTGCGGTTCTGATCTAGCTGCAGGAGCGGGCGCTGCAGTGAGCAGAGCACGGTATGCCATGGCCAGCCTCCCCATGTCCCTCTCCAAAGTAGATGCTGCTGTAACCATGGCCGGAGGTGTGGGTGCTGGAGGAGGAGCATAGGTAAAAGCCTCAACGGGCGCAAGAGGACACGCGGAAGTCGTGGCCGCCGCAGGGATAACCGGGGTAGCGAACGGCGTAGTGGGACGCGACGTGGTTGGGCGAGCGGTGGGTACCTCTACACCACCGCTACCACGGCCACCGCCCACGTCGCTCCTGAGCGGCTGCTGGCACTCGACGCTGCCTTGGCCTCCACCATCGCCATGCCCTCCACCGCCTTGTCCACCAGGCCCGTGGCCTCCACCACTGCGTCCGTCACCGCCACCCGCACACGAAGCCATGGTGGGAGAGGAGACGGTTTTGCGACAATGAAGGCAGGCGACGACTAGAAGAGAAACTAACTAGCTCATGACCTGGGGTGCGGTCGGGGCCACGTTTTATACCCTAGTACGTGCAGGAAAACCAGAGCGCTTGCGGGTTTGGAACTAGCGAGTTGTACCAACGCCTCCTGAGTGTGGGGCCATAGTTCTAGATTGTGAAGAGGGTCCACATACCAGTGATACGGAGAAGAAGGAGGGTGTATAACAGTTGGTCCAAATAGGTGTCTACCACATGTAATTTACATAAAAATTACATAATTTGTGACGCTTGATACAGATCTGATGGTCGATGTTCCACAAAACCCCTAATCCCTTGCCCTTTCTCCCACTTTCACTCATCTGCACCGCCGCCCCCTCTGCCTCGGTTGTATCACCCAACGTAGATATGGTAACAGTCCCACCTCATTGTATCGCCTCAAAATGGAAATGGTAATGGGCACCTCGGTTGTATCGCTCAAAGTAGGTATGGTAATGAACTTCCAATCGTGGATCAATCCCTGGTGGTGAATTCACTCATTTGGGTTCGGTTGCGATGAGTTTTTTTTTCCATCAGAGGGGCTTAACAAGCTGAAACTTGCCCCCATCGGGCCTAACAAGCTTAGGGCTATCGCACCACTCTCGTCTGTGTTTACCATTGAGGCCCGGAATACCTTTGGCAAGTGGGTCCGTAAATGATATAAATAACCAAGCCACTCGAAACCTTAATTCTAGAGGAAATCATCCCACTCTTGTTCACATGGCCACACCGCTAACCACGGTCCACATGATTGACAACCGCACTCTGACGCTAAGAGATTGCAATGCCCTGCATGCATGTCGCCAAATTCCAAGGATCCATGCACTCCATCCCTACCCCTCTATACGCTGCCACCTCCAAGGTAAGGCGCATGGTGCACCGCTCCGAGAACTCGTTGCTGCTTAAGAAAAACCACACCAAAACATGTATTTGGAACCAATGGTTTGTAGTACATTTTGGATGTGCACTTGCACGACGGCATGGAGTTGAGCATCTTGTTTTGCACCACGTACATGGACGTCTTCAGTGCCAAAGCCGGAATGAAAATAAAGGGGGCAAGGGGAAGCTCACATATCAAATGTACTATTAGTTCTAGCACGATTTCTTACGCTGTCACATTATATTGACATAGCAGCAAATATTCCTTACTTAGTATATTATTTTTATAACTAGCCCACCTAATAAATACCTCTCCCTCACAGTCTAGCTATAATATCGTGACAGAGCTGTATCTTGTACTCCCTTCGTCTCACAATACATGACGTTTTAGCCTCTTCAACTTTATTCAAAGTACATGACGTTCTATGATTTCGAGGTAACTTTACCTCAGGTTTCAGTCTTACCCATCCATTAAGTCTCTCTTTCTCAATGCAAATCTCAATTTTCCAATTATGCTACATCATTATAACTCATAGACCAATATGCAATAAAAAAAGATAAGATGATCATTTTACCTTTCATCTTAATACCTATGCCAAGTCTAAAACGTTATGTACTGTGAGACAGATAGAGTATAATACTGCTATCTCCTCTCTTTTTTTTAATTACTTGACACATTAGTAAGAAATTATACATAACACCTCATTTATATGCATGATACGCTGTACTAGGAGTAGCCTTATACCAATCGTATTAAAGTTAATTTAGAGAAAACCAATGTTCTAGGATAAAAGGGTGGTGAAGTGTTGGCACTGCCAAGCTAGTCTACTAGCTAGTACTATAATTAGAACTAGATAGCGCTTATTACAAAAGCTGCAGGGTGCTTGCTACTTCGAGTTTGGAAAAAAAATATTTTTCATCCTTAAAACTACCTCGAGCTCTATGTTTCGACATAGAACTTCGATACCGTTCAAACTGTAATCTCGAACTACATGGCACCGGACGGTGAGACCGGTGGCTTTTGGGTTGACTTGGAAGCCAAATGTCATCGAAAATGACTATAGTTCAATCAATGCGATGTTAGACGATTTGGAGAGTTCAATATTGCAAATCGGATATATAGCTTCATAGTTCATCGTTGAATATACAACTGACGGCAAAGTTCAGAGTTGCTTTTAGAGTTTCGCGGGTGTTAACATAACAGATTATCCTTTTCTGAATATGATCTTTACGTTTCTCAGACTTGGTCACCTGGGAGGTCCAAGGATGACACACACCCTTAGATTACAAACATATTATTGCAAAATTGTGACGTTGAAACCGTGAGTGTCACGTACTCGTCGCATCTTATCTATGTGCCAGTGGACAGAAGAACTTAGCAGTTAGCAGACAGGGAAGTAAATTCTATAGAATTCGGTTCTATAAAAGATACTCTTTTTTTTTATAATATGTGTTCCCTCTATCTCTACTATTTTAGTATGTATAAGGGTCCTACGAGAATCTTTTTGGACAAATTCTATAATATTTGTTTTCGACATAGAGAGTGAGACGTAGTGGGTACTCTGCCAGACAAGACGGCTAGTCAAGTACACTGGTAACAAGAAAAAATAAAATCTTAAATATTAGTAATTTAATTTACTTCTTGTGTATTATCTAGTTCCAAATATATATACCGTCTAGATCCAAATATATCGAGTGTGTATTCTGATTTTTAAGCTCTAGCTTGGCTCAGTTCAATAGTCGTCAGAAACAAAGTATCTCCTCGCCTGCTGCACTTGCGTGAGCTAGATATGGTTTCGACACTTGAATTGGACGTTGGCTTCCCGCTTTGACCCGATGCACAGCGCTGCTGCATCGGGATGGGACGAGGAGATGAGATGGAGGTGGCTTCTCTGCTGGGACTAGAGGTGGGACTTGGGCCGGGTCGGGCTGGCCCGACTCGGCCCCTTCGGGTTTTGGGTTTTTCGGGCCGTGCTAGAATGGTCCGAGATACTGCTCGGGTCGGGTCGGGCTGGCCCAAGCCACTGTCAGCTAGGCTCAGACTCGGCACACATGCCCGATGGGTCTCGTCGGGCCGGGCTGGCACGGGCCCAGCACTGGTACAATACAGTGCACGTGAGGGCGTGCTGGCGCGGCCACACGCGCGGCGCCGCGTGTCGGACAGCATCGGTGGGAGCTGGCGCGGCCGTGCGGGACAACGCGGGTGTTGGCGCCGCGTGTCGGCACAGGAGCGGGCGCTGGCGCGGGACGACGCAGAGACCTGGCGTAGGCGCCGTGTGTCAGCGCGGGATCGGAGCACTCCAGCGCGTGTGAGGGCGTGCCGGCGCGGGCTCGCGCGCGGCGCCGCGTGTCGGACGGCGTCGGTGGGAGCTGGCACGGCCGCGCGGGTGCTGGCGCCGCGTGTTAGCGCAGGAGCGGGCGTTGGCGCGGGACAGCGCAGAGACTGGGCGCAGGCACCGTGTGTCAGCGCGGGATCGGCGTTTGGCGCGGGATGGAGGCACGGAGCCGAGCGTTGGCGCGGGCACGCGCCGCGTGTTGACGCGACAGAGCCGTGTGTCAGCGCGGTTACAGGTGCAATGGCGCGAGAAACGGTGCAATGGCGCGAGGAGCGATGCGTAATTTTATGGTGGAATACGGCGAAAAAATATAATACATAAAATAGATGCATCAAATATTTTTGGAGGAAAAAAGAGAAATTTTCTTATAAAATAATGTGTTACAATGTGATTGCCTCGTTAAAAACCTTACACTCCAATATGGAGTTCCTCCGGAAAGAAAAAGAGTACAATACATCGTTATACACATAATTTACTCATTATCATCTAGATCAAGGTTCTCGAGGTCCGCTAATGCCCCCGCGATCTCCAAATCCTCAAGCTGATGTTGTGTGCCAGCGTTCGCCCTCTCCCAATCTTTGAGACAGGTGATTGCCTCTACCATTTCAGGAGTGAGCGATGATCTCCTCTCTTCAATAATTCTCCCCACCATGCTGAATATCGCTTCCGATGAGACGGTCGACACTGAAACTAGGAGAACATCCCATGCAAAGTGTGACAACACAGGGAAGAATCGCTCTTTATCTTTCCACCATGCAAGAAGGTTGACAGTGTTGTTGTCCGCAAGCATTGGATCATGGGTGTAAAGATCTTGCTCAAGGTAGTGGTTAAGCTCTGCTATGGGATTCCAAGATAACCTAGTTGTCTGCTGAGATGATGATGCGAATCCCTTGCCTTTGATCTTGTTCCATAAATTGGCCGCACTCGACTTGCTTGCTTTGTGTTGCTGTGTAGACTTCGGGACCGGAGGGCTATATTCAAATTTGCCCTGGTATAACTGAAAAACCCGAAATACTTCTTCTTTGACATGATTGTAGGCATCCGAGAAATCAAGGTTGAGCAAATCACTTATTTCCTGCAAAGCAAGCTCTAAACCACCCAACTTTTTACGCGGGTCAAATATAACAGCAAAACAATATAGATGTGGGATAGCAGAGAAATATTTTAGATATTTATCTTTCATTTGTTCAACAATGGGATTTAAAACATTGTTATCCTTATTTTCATTAAATGTGTATGCAATTCTCCAGAGCCACTCTAGCACTAAGCAAGATGTAGGATAATAAACACCGGACAACTGCACTGTTGCCTTGTAAAAGGGTTTTAGAAAAAGTCGTAAACGTGTAGCAATGTACCAATCAGTTTCTGTAAGTAGTAAACCAGCATTCTGAGCATTTACGAAAACAGTAATAATTCCTTCGTAACCTTTCACTTGCTTCAACATAGTATATGTTGAATTCCAGCGCACTTTCATGTCAAGTCCGAATTTTCTTGGCTTCTTACCTTGAGCCTTGCAGTAGTCCTTGAAACTACTAAATATTGTAGGCGAAGTAGAGATGAGACGGATGGCACCACAAATATTGTTCAAATAACTACTTACCATTGTCATACCTGCCTGCACCATGATATTGATGATATGACACATACATCTTTAGTGGAGAACATACCCACCAATGTAGCTCTGTATGTGAGGTTCTAGGTCCTCCATTGCTTTTGAGTTGGCTGATGCATTGTCCAAAGTTATAGAAATAATCCTATTTTCTATTTTAAATTCCTTAACAACCTCTAGCACACGTGCGGCAATGGCTTCTCCTGTATGTGACTCATCAATGATTCTAAACCCTATTATTCTTTTATTTAGGTTATAGTTGTTGTCTACATAATGTGCGACAACGCTAAGATATGATGTTCTTTGATGTGATGAAGTCCAAATATCAGATGTTAAAGCAAATGAGTAGGTCATATTATGGAAGTTTTGTTTCAAAGCATCTAATTGACTATGAAACAATTTTAAAATGTCATTCTTAGTAGTTTTTCTAGAGACATATTGATATTGTGGACAAAAACCATGTTGGATCATTCTTTCAAAACTTAGGCTTTCCCCATTCTAATTTGTAGATCCTTAGAAACTATATATTTAGCAATTTCTTGACGAGCTACTGAAGGATCAAATATCCATGTGTTTACCGAACCGTCAGGCGCAAAGATAATTTGTGTCTGTACAGGTTGTCCAGCTATCGGCGCAGCTGCAGCAATCTTTTCCTGACACCGTTTCCAATGTCGATTCAAATGTGCGGTACCTGCTGTTGTAGACGCAGATAATTCATGACTACAATAATTGCAAATTGCGATACATACCTTCTCACCACCCCGTATTTCCTCAACTAACTTCATGTGCTTCCACGCTTCTGATCGCCGTCCGATCGAGGTGGACGTGCTACCAACAGAGGTATGATTCACATCATCAGGCTCCATCTGATTTGCGTCGGTATGGTCGTCGTCCTCATACCCCTCGAGACCATCCATGTGACGGTCGTCCATGCCATAATCTTCCATGCTCGGGGACAACTGGCGAGGGTCGAGAGCTGGAGGGGGGCTAATGGAGCGTTGGACGGCTCTAGCGCGCTTGCTCCGAACAACACATGACTTTGAACGAGGCAGCATGATTGCTCTATGTTTGGTGACTCGGTGAGATAGAAAAATTTAGATCAGACTGGAAGATTAAATAGAAGCAAAGAAGTAGCCGTTTACTCTGCTCTTGCTCGTTGCTTTGTTTTGGCACTTTGTGTCACTCTGCGAGTCACAGGCTCACAGCATAAAGTTAAAGTCGATGAGTCACTTCATTATCTCACTTTATGCCCACTAGCTCACCTGGTTGTATGCCTCGTATTCCTAATGTCACGTTTGCTTGTAGCTTAGTAGTAATGTTTGCTTGTGAAGTTTGATTGAGAGATTCCTGTGCTCGTGTTGTAAATCACTACAGTTCTTGATCCTACAGGGATACGTATAATCATAAACTATTTAGCTTTTTAACTTACAGCCTCTAATTCAAATCTATGGTACTGAACCTTGTATATTCTTGTTTGCCTCAATGTTCAATATATTATGAGTGCATGACCATTTTCTTCTGACATGCAGGAAAATGGTCTAAGAGATGTGACTGAGCAGAGCTAATTTTTTTTCTTTTATTTGATATCACCATATCACATATTCACAACTCAGCTTACAGATTGTATATGATGAACTGGGCTTTTTTCGTACCGGACCGGCCCAGGCCCGACCCATTTTTTGTACCGGGCCAGAGCGCCCATTGAGCCTCATATCAAGACCCGGCCCGGCCCATAAATCAGGCCGGGTCAGCCCGGCCCAATAGTGCCCGGCCCGGGTCGGGCTTCGGCTCCACCGGGCCGTGCCGGGCTCGGGTCGGCCCAAAAAAAAGGGCCCAAAGTCCCAGCTCTAGCTGGGACTGGGAGAAGCCAGTCAAGCCACACTGCAATGGACAATAGTGCTACACACCTTGCGCGAAGAGCATGGGTGAGCATGCCCAGGGGACACCATGGAACCACCACGGTAGCATCTAAAAAACTTGATCAAACTACGAGAACACCAACCCGCAGCTACACTGGCACATGGTACACACTCGAGGCGAGGCATAAAGTTATTTCTGACTATTTAGGAAATACATGTATAACATTTATCTTGGAGCCGTTGCAAAGAAACTTGTGAGATGCTTTACATGCATAGAAAAAAAAACTAGCTTGCTGATGCTGAAGAAGCTGAATTACTGGCTTGCCGGAAAGAGGTTATTCTTGATATATCTTTTCGGTAATACTAGAGTGTGATTGTCTTTTAATTTGTTTGGCATTATAATTCAGGAAATTTTTAAGAAGACGTCTAGCCATGTTGACGTAAGAAGTTAAATTACTCGCTAATGAGCTCTGTGTGGTTGAGTTTAAACATATTCGTAAAGACCAGAATGAGATTGCTCATATACTAATAAAATGTGTGTCAGGAGATGTGATTGATCAGATACTAGCAAAATGTGCGTGTTAGGAGATGTCTTCTGTTATTTGGCTCTGACATCCTACTTCAGTAATTACGCACCTTGTTTGCGCTAAACATACCCTGTTTGTAGGCTTATAGTAGTAAATCTCATTTCAGATCGAAAAAAAGGAAAAAAAAAGACATTCTAAACAATGGTTTGATGTGAAAAAAGAACCACGAAAAATTCGAGCAAACTTGATTTCAAAGGGGAAAAAGAGAGCAAACTGGATCATGTTGGAGTTGGAGTGTTGGACTGGTCTGTCCAGCATTGTGGCCCAAACTGAAGATTCTGATTTCTGCCTGACACTGACCATTCCAGGAGATGGAAATTCAGAATTTCAGAGGCCACGAGCACCAAATCCACTCAAACCCAGCCGCCGAAAAGCATAAAAAATTCAGAGGCCTCCGCCGCTGCCGCCCGCGCACGGCGGACCAATGGAGCTCTCCCTCCTCCCCTCCCTCTCCCTCTCCCCACGGCGCGCCCTTCCCCTCCCCAGGAGGGCGGCGCGGCGGCTGGCCTTCGCCTGCCGCTGCCGCGCGGACGCATCCACCGGGGGAACACGGCGGTGGTTCACCTCCCTCCTCGCCGCGGCCGCAGGTTCTTGACAGCATTACTCTGCTCGATGGTTTCTGAGTTATCTTTAGCTGGAGTGCCGCGGTCTGATTCGTTTCTCTCTCTCTCTCTCTCTCTCTCTCTCTCTCTCTCTCTTGCGCAGCGGTGGGAGTTGGCGTGGCCGGAGGGGAAGCCGGCGCGGTGTCCACCAGCAGGAGAGCGGTAAGGACTGTCTATCTTGTACTCCGCTACTCCATCTGCCAAGATAGGATACGTGATCTTGTGAAGTGGGGTTGAGATGTTTTTGTTTTCTGTTCGTCTGCTTGGTTGATTAAATGGGCAGCTCAGGAGCGCCAAGATTCCGGAGAGCGAATTCACCACCCTGCCCAATGGCCTCAAGTACGCGCTTGCTCCGATTTTACTTCACGTTGGTGTGATATTTTGGGGAATTTGGTTCTATCTACGTGTGTCATGTATAAGCCTGGGCACGAATTAGTTGTCTGATACATAAAAGGATGCAACTTTTTTTCTAGTACTTTTGAATATTAGATTCATGCTTGAAATATCTGCTTGGTGCGTGGAGATTAGAATGGATACTACACTAGGCCGATTTCTTGGTGTGGCATTCCACTGATGAGGCAGGTTGCTGATTAAAGACAATGAGGATTTCAAAATAGGCCGTTTCACAAATGTCAAATTCTATGTTCAGAGTTCAAACATTTTGCCGATATTTGTTTGACGAGTAAATTTCAAAAACTTACAACTATTTTGACATATATTGCAAAAAATTACAACTTCTAGTGCTCATTTAAAAAACTAAAACTATTTTGACACATGTTGCAAAAAACTATAACTTTCTCACCGCATGCCCACCTGTCATCCTCTGGCAACATGTGGGCCCATGATTAATCCTCTTATTACATGCTATAGAGGATGACATGTGAGCTAACGGTGAGGAAGTTGTAGTCTTTTGTAACATGTGTCAAAGTAGTTGTGGGTTTTTGTAATGAGCACTAAAAGTTGTAGTTTTTTGCAACATGTGTCAAAATACTTATAGGTTTTTGAAATTTACTCTTGTTTGATAGAAAGCTGAAGCTTGCCTTGCTATTGCTTGAGTGTACAGTAACTTATCAAATTTCTGAGCAGGTACTACGACATCAAGGTAGGAAGTGGGGCTAAAGCTGTCAAGGGATCCCGTGTCGCGGTATGTACCACCACAATTTGTGTATCATGGATCAAGTGTAGCATGATATAGTCATAATGGACGGACCATTGGCATTTGCATTTGTACTGCAGTACGCTAATCCTTGATGACACTGCATATAATAGTCTCAAGTAACAGAGGAACAGTGTAATAATAGGCTTTGCTATGATTGAGATGCTCAAATTATGTAATAGCTTATCTTCCTCTATGATCACAGCTTGATGCTGAACCCTGTAATAAGAACCAGGCTGCATGCATTGCAAAATGCAGAGGCTGGACACTATCTTTCCATTATCTAAAAAAACAGAGGAACAGTGAGCCCAAGGTCTCCTGAGATGGGAAATTGCGCCGATTTGTTTACCGACTTGAAGACAAGTAATTTAACTTGAACACTAAATTTCATATCTGAAAGTGATCTTGTTGAATTGTAGTTGTTGCTTTTACCCTTGTTTTGTTTCAAGCACGCTTACCAGACATCCTCGTGCTGTGCTCTACTGTTTTCTTGGTGATAAGTCATGTAAATCAAAAAGTAACTCATACTTAGGAATGCAATAATTTACCTATTGTGATTAGCCTGCCACCTGGCAGTAAGAACTATTGTCGATGTTTAACCTATACATCCTGTTCCAAGACACATTTTGATTGAAATATGTTAGCATGCTACAAGTAAGTAACTGCCTGCTTAAAAGTCTGCGCTAAAACTAAAGATGATTCCAGTTCAAATGATTGTGTCGTATACTCATCCCAATGTTGTCATACATAAATAAGATAAATCATGACATACATACTAGCAGTATGAATGTTTACGAGCTGCATTCGCTATTACAGAACCATGTTTATCGTTTATAATGATTGATACTTATGTTAGTGTAGGTACATTATGTGGCCAAGTGGAGGGGCATCACATTCATGACAAGCAGGCAGGGTCTCGGTGTTGGTGGTGGAACGGTAATGCTATAACATCTTCTGCATCTTTCTCTGTATAACTGCTACATGTCATTCTCATGTTGGATGGTGTTTTTCAACTTATACCTGCATTTGGTGGTACTGGGCTAATTTTTCCTGACAACTTATAGAAATCTTATATTGCAGAAGTTCCTTGCTCCTATCTAAATTCAGGATAATACGTTTGTACATCAGTTTATGATTATTGTTGTGCTTCTTTATTTGCACAAGTAGGAACTTCTTGACAGTCTCTGCAAAAAGCAACCCTTGATATTTTTTTTTTAATTTTGGTATTTATGGAGCGATCATGGTTCATAATCTCAATTGCAATTATCTTATATTTATTGCCTTTTACAAGTCTTAAATTATGTGCAGCCATATGGGTTTGATGTTGGCAATTCTGAGAGAGGCAATGTTTTAAAAGGACTGGATCTTGGGGTGGAGGGAATGAAAGTTGGAGGCCAGGTCAGTTAATGCTAAATTTTGACTTGATTTCCCTCTATGATCTACCTTTTTAAATAAAAATTGAACTGACTTAGAAAACTTATATGTCAAGATCCTGTATGAACTAGGATGAGGATAACTAAGTTCTCCAACATACAATTCTAAATCAAATAATAATGTTGATGGTTGTGCTAGAACATGTTCATTTAATTGATGAAAGTGATATGCAAGTGCCTAAAAACATATTATTCATCTGTCATTCATATAAGAAAAAAAAGATGCATAGCGAATGTTGGTTTGCTTCATCAGTTTCATTCTTTTCAACAAAATATATGAGAATATTTAACAGCATGTGGAAAACAGCTGTGTTTGTGCTGCAATCTGATAATAGTCAAATTGTCAGAGGTTGCTTATCGTTCCTCCTGAACTAGCGTATGGAAAGAAGGGCGTCCAAGAAATTCCTCCAAATGCAACTATTGAGGTAAGCTGTTATTTGTTTCCCCATCATTACATCGGAACTCTGTCCTATTCATCTTCAGCTGTTTGCCTTGGTTTGGTTTTGTTTTTTCTCCATCTTATTATTAGATGTTCTCTCTTTTCAACAGCTGGATGTCGAGCTACTATCAATCAAACAGAGTCCATTCGGGTAAGTGTGGTTTGTTACGTACATTCACCTTTTTTTTTTCCCTCCTGGCATCACTACAACATTAGTTTCTGTTTTACAGGACTCCTGTGAAAATCGTTGAAGGATAACTGTGCATAGAGTTCTGCAGAAAATGATATTGCATAGGCTGGAGGGTGCTACTATTCGAAAAGGCTAGAATTACCAGAATACGTTGGTACTATTGCATTGATAAGTGCATTCTCGTATAAGATTTTGAACTTTATTAAAATATAGATTTTGCCGCTTCTATCTGATGAAGATGAATCGTTTTATATTATCTATTCCAATTTTTATAGTATCTGTAGTGCTTAGAAGAACCCTTGTCTTTTAATTTATTGGTAACAAAAACATAAATAGACGTCTAACTTGTCGATTATGTGACCAGTCATTCAGATTCACGTTTTGGGATTCGATTTGTGACACAGTGCTAATAACCACATCTTAGTAAAGATACTGCGATATATTGTTATCAACTTATTGTTAGGTAACCCTTTTTGACTGTTAGAAAAGGTTCCGTGCTGCCCAGCTGCCCAGCAGATGACCCTGGGCAATGTTTAAACAAGGAGGGAAGCCTTTGCATCTTCTGCATGCAAAGTTTATGCTTTCCTCTCTTAATCAAGAAATGCAACAATACCAATCTTGCCCTGAAAGATAAAGATGGTTTCCAAGTTAATTCAGAGTCCAGCTGTGAGTCTTTATCTTGGAGGTATTTGTGTGAAACAAGATCAAATGGTATGGAAGAATCCAACCTATGTGTGTTTTTGACCAAAGATGGATGTTTGAACAAATTCTGATGATGGTTAAACACCTGAACAAACTTGGCATAGTTTAGCCCTGAAGGCAAAGCAAGGCAGGAACTACTTCTTGGCCAGTACATATACTAGTTAAAAGGTTGTTTCTTGGAGACTAAAGGAATGATGAAATCTTCTAAATGGAAAGTAAGAAGGCAGAGAACATCAAGAATCTCCTTCTGAAGATTGTCATTCCATTGGCTTTTCCCCTGGCTGGTTCTTTCATCTGTGACCTCATAACAAATAGGGCAAATAGTCACAGTTGCACAGACTCATCTGGTAGTTCAGTCAGATTCGATCCATCATACGGTTCAACCTGCGACGAAGAGGAAGGAGAAATGGACTCTACTCGTCACGCATCAGGAAAGTTGGCGCGATCAGAGAGTGCCTGCAGCACTGAAGGTAGACTTCTGATCAGTGAATTTGCAAGGCAGGCTTCTCCTGCCGAAGAAATCATGGCGGCAGAGGCCACTGAGAATCCATTAGATGTTGCAGTCAACAAAAAACTCCAGGATGATCAGAGAATGGTCATCGACGAGATTGCGAGCCTGAAGCACATGGTGTCAGCCCTTGAGGAGCGAGCTTCCAGCATCGATGCGCAGTTTCATGACTACTGCGACATGAAGGAGCAGGAGTCGGCGTACCAGAAGATGCAGATCATGTGCTTGGGGATGAAGCTGGAGCTGCTGGAGTCTCAGAACCAGCGGCTGGAAGCAGCTGCTGCGGAAATCCGCGTTGCTGCTCAAGAGTTTGCAGCCATGCGAGGCAAGCTCGATAGGCTGCAGAGCAAGTTCGAGAAGATCTCGAAGAGAAGCAAACAAGATTCGGATGCCGTCGATGAGAGAATCCTGGCACTTGATGCCAAGCAAGCTCAGATGGCAAGAAGGTGCGAAGAGTTTGAGCAGCGCATGGAAGAGATGAAGCAGCTGACATTGCAGCTGCATGAGCAAAAGGGAGCAAACAATGAGGTAATTCTTTAACGATCAAATGATCTTGTCCACTTCATCCTTTCTTGTCTTTTGTGTTAATTTGATCACGATTTGTGTGATCAAATTGTTCGCTTTTGGGCATGCATTGCAGAACGTGGAGGTCGTGGTTGAGAGAAGCTTGCGGAAGCTGTCGAGCGGAAGGGACCTGGTGGACGGGCTGGAGGCGCTCCGAGACCGGTGGGCCGCCGGCATGGAGGAGATGATCTACCTCGGCTGGATCACGGCCTGGCTGCAGCACGATCTCCTGCTCTGCGACGAGGGCGACGACGTCGGCGCGATGCTTGATGGAAGCAACTACGACGACCACGACCACGACCACGTCAGCGTGGCACAGCGGCGCCCGCCGGAGGAGCAGAAGAAGGGGGAGACGATGGTGGCGGCGGTCGCGCCCAGCAACGAGGTGCAGCTCTACAAGGCGTCGTCGTCGTCGTCGTCGAGCACGTCGTCGGGGCCGTGGCGCAGCGTGGAGGTGGAGCCGTCGTGCATGGGGTTCGGACGGCCGAGGTTGCTCCGGAAGCTGCGAGGGTGGACCGGAGGGAAAGGCAGGGGCAAGAGGCCGTTCAGGGTCGTGGGTCCATGTTGTCAGAAATAACTAAATAAATAAATAAATTGTTTCCTGCAAATTTGCTTGTGAAAAATGTGAGAATGAAATGTGTTTCTGGGAGAAAAAAAGCAATGTGTGAATTGCATGAGATGAGGGGAATTAAAAAAGGTTGACGCATGTTGTACGTGTGGCGAGGATTATTGGTGCGTTTGGGACTCGGGAGCAGAGAATATCTGGTGTACATGTGCTTCTGTAATTCCGCATGTATTCCAATAATAATTAATGTGTTCATGGGGATTGCAGTGGGGACTACTTGGATCTTAAGCTTAGTTAGTTTATCCGGAAATATATAGTTAGTCGTGCTCCAACTTCCCGACTTCTATGTGCGGGCACGTCACAAAAATGTCTGGTCGTCACAGCTATTCCAGTTTCTGGTAGTGTTAACGAGTCAGGGCTCAATCTGACCAATTAAAAGTATATATTTGCTAAAAAAGTTTCATATATATATATATATGTATTTATGTATTATACCTACTAATTATGATATTTTAAGAAATTATTGGGTGTGCATATGTACACCATGTCCTGTACTGGGTCCACCCATGCTAACAAGCCTGAATTCGCTCATGCGTCACCGCCCCACAGTTTTCGACCATGAGATGAAAAATATTTTTTTATAGTTTCACCGTTTTGCAAAACATATTCTAAAATTGGACTTTTCCTGAAACTATTTCTAGTTTTGACTTATTTTCCACGCCAATGTTGAGGGTGTTGAAGGTGAATAGGTTCGCACAAGTACGATTGGCATGGAGGTGAGCCAAGCTGGCGCAAACCCAGCTGATGTGGCCATGGCTCAGCGCCAGTGCGCGAGGCGTAGGATTCCTGCGCCTGACTTCTTGGCGCGGCCAATTAAACACCAATTAGAGAGGAATACCACTCCAATGGAACACCTATTGGGAGGGATGTCTCCTCGAAAGGATATGAACTTGTCCTTCATTCTATATATAAATCAAAATGAGTGCAATGACAAAATTAACTAGAGTTCATTCTATCTACTGTTCTACTGTCTCTATTACAGTAATATGTATATGGAATTGATGAATCGGATGTTTAATTTCCATATACTTGTTACATATATATATATACAAAGGGAATGGGTGTCTCCCTGTGAGGAGATACATGTTTACAACAACTGTGACACCCGTTTTATCGGTCTGGCCCGTTTCTTCCCGTGCGTGTAGCCCAGCCCATCTGCTCCCTCTCTCTCTCTGACAGCTCGGCCCCACTCGTCAGATCTTTCCCCTCCATCCACGCCGTGCTCGCTCCCGTGTTTGGTGCAGCACCGCAACGACCGTCCGAGATCGCCAGCGCCCTCAACTGCATCCGCGAATCCCGCAGCTGCCGCACGCACGCCTATATATGCCGTCCAGCCCGCCGCTCTCTCGTTTGCCCTCAATTCCGCCCGCTCCACACCCTCGCAGAGCCGCCATTACCGGCGCCGAGCTCCGCCGAACGCAGTACGCCGCGACTGAGCTTCCCCCGACGCATCTGAGGCTGCCTTCAGCTTCGTCGGAGCACAAGGAGTCCCTTCCGCCGCTCCTCGACGATGTTCCGCTGCCGCACGGTCCATCTCGTCGAACTCCGGTGAGTCTCATCGCACCTCTCCATCGCCCGCCTTCTCTGTCGCGCCCCAGGATCGGCTGACCAACTCTTCGTCATCGCAGGACCCTGAGGAAGCCTCCCCGACCCCCAATTTCGCGCATTCGCCACCGTAGCCAAGTCCATGTCAAGCTTCGACCCCACTGCCACTTCCCTTCACTGCTGACCACCGCCGAGACCCCGCCGGCCACCATAAACCCTGGATGAGACTCCCCGTTACTATCTAGTCCTATTGCGCCGTTTATCATCGAATTTGGTAGCCCGTAGCCATTGTTAGCGCGTCGCCTATCGCCGCTGGCCACCCGTTTCCCCCCAACCACCCTCAGCCGTCTGATCTCGCGTAGATAGTCCAGATTAGACCGGGCGAAAACCATACCCCTTCGGTCCACCATGGATCGCTGAACCATGCCACCTCAGCTGGTCCACGGGACCATAGACCCAGTCAGCACCCACGCCAGTTGCGCGTCATCGTTTAGTCTGACGTGGCAGTCCTAGTCAGCCAACCGATTTGATTCAACAGCCACGTCAGCGTGCTGACGTTAGGCTGACGTCATAATTAGGTTTTCTAAATAAAAATTAATCTGTTAATTCCTTCAAATAGGTAATTTTATATATAGGCCCACAAACTTTTCTGTTTTCACAAAAAGACCCTTTTTAGCCTTGCAATTTTACTTTTAGCCCCCTGTAGTTTATTTATTTGCATATAGGTCCCTGGTATTTTTACAAATAAGTCCCTGGAACTTTCTATTTTTACAATTTAGCCCTTGTACTTTTTCAGAAAAGACCCTGTATCTTAAAACCCTCACAACATTTTCATACGAGCTCCGATTTAGACGATTCTTGCGCTCCCACAATCGTAGCAGCGAGTACTATCCGTTAGTAATGTTTTTATAGTGACTTGCTACTTTTTGTGTACTGTTCTTAGATGTTTTTATTTGTTTGTTTCTGGTGTGCGCGATCGCAATAGGAGACGAGCAGTTTGTGAACCTGCAGGACCAGACTTTCGAGGAGTTTGATCAAACCACTGTTGAAGGCAAGTGTCCTTGATCACATTGATCCCATTGTAGGAAAGTGTATCTGTTGGGGGGAAAATAGACCAGCCTTAGCATAATAGTTGGCGGTCGCTATCAAATGTCCCTCTAGAGCCTTCGGCCTCCAGACTCGGCAGGAGGCCCCATCCCCGGAGGCTTCAAGTCCCTTCGGACCACCTCTCTAGCTCATACGTGGCCTTTCGAAGACTCGAAGCTACAACAAGTACCCCCGGAGCCTTCGGCCTCCGAACTCAACAGGAGGCCTTATCCCCAGGGGCTGCGGACCCCTTCGGGCCGCCCCTCCAGTGCCCATGCGACCTTCCGAAGCCTAAAGGCATGATCGGCCTCCGGAGATAATATCGAGGAAGAAAGAACACCCCGCTCTCTGCTGCCGACCGGACGCGAGGTGAGTACTCCATGTACTCACGCTTGCTTTCTCCCAACCTCTTGATGTTGCTCAAAAGGTGAGGATTTCGAGGACATTTCGGCCGATGGAGCCGAGTTCTATGGGAAAGAAGATGTCGACCTGAAGACGATGTCATAGGCTGGCACTCCCCCGGACAACGCCTGTGGATGGATGGAAGACCTGCTATCGCTGGAAGTTATTGTAGTGTTTTCTTTAAGACCTACGGGTCCTTTTGTAATGAACCTTATCATTATGTAATAACACTGTTATGTTATCACTTATGAAGTCACCGCGTGTATAGAAACTTGATCCTGGTATACAAGTGGAATACATCTGGTTTGTTCTCTTGAAAACTGGGTGTGACAACAACTGACATGGTTGTTACATTTTGATCACATTTCTTAACACCCCTTAATCAAAAGATCATCATCTGCATAAGAGAGGTTCACTACTCCTCCAAAACCCGTTTGGAAAAAATATGATGAGATATATCTATAATATGTCATCAAAAAACCCCATTAAAACCTAGTGGAATATAGAAGAAACCATATAGAAAAAACCTTATATAAGAAACCTTATATAAGAAACCATATAGAAAAAACTCATGAAGGAAAAGAGTGCAATATTTATGATCTGAGGATCATAACATGCTATATATGTTAGGGATCTATTCCCCTAAACTTTGCAAATCTCGAAGCCTTCTCATTCCAATTTCAGGTACAGATCTTTGGAATGTGGACTTAGGTAAAGACTTTGTAAATAAATATGCAAAATTATCACAAGATTTCGTTTGCAAAATTTCTATCTTTTCATTTTCCTATAATTCATGAGGATAGAATAATTTTGGAGCAATATGTTTTGTAATGTTTGTCTTTATACATTTGTTTGTATTTATGCAATACAAGATGAATTATCTTTGTAAATAATTGTTGGTGACTCTAATGCACCAATACCATATGACTGTTATATGTGATTAATTATTTTGTGAAGTCATACACATTCACGTGATGCTTCGTATAATACAATTATTTCAGAATGATTAAAAAGTTGCTACAAGGGTCTGTTTAGATGACTTCCACAAAAATGTTGTCCCACCAAATAGGAATATAAATAATGTATGAGATATGGTATTATGGGGATATGATAAGTGCCAGCATCTGTGTATCCAATCAAAGATATGTCTTGATTTGTCTTATAGAATAAATCAAGATCTTTAGTGCCATTGAGATATCTGAGGATATTTTTCAGTCTTACCAAATGACATTTAGTAGGAGTTGTGCTATGTCTATCTAGTAAATTCACTGCAAATGCTATATCAGGTATGGTGCAATTTGCAAGATACATAAGCGCTCCAATGGTATTGAGATATGTGACTTCTGATCACATTATCTCTTCATCATCCTCCCTAGGTCTGAATGGGTCTTTATCCATATCAAGGGATCTGACGACCATAGGGTTTCTTGTTGGATATGCTTTATCCATATTGAATTTCTCTAATATATTCTAGATATAAGCAGACTGGTGAACAAGTATTCCTGAGGGAAGATGCTTGAGTTGAAGACCCAAGCAGAATTTGGTTTTACCCAAATCCTTCATCTCAAACTCTGTCTTTAAATGATCGCGTGCTTCATTTATATCTTGTATTTTTCGATGATATTGAGATCATCGACATACACAGAGATGATACAGAATCCCGTTGAGGATTTATTTGTAAATACAAATGGGCAATCATTATTGTTGGAGTAACCCTTTTGCAGAAGGAACTCACTTAGTCGGTTGTACCACATTCGACCCGATTGCTTTAAACCATATAATGACTTATTCAATTTAACACAATGCATGTTGCGGTTTGTGTTAGGATTTGGAATTTTAAGTCCTTCAGGGACCTTCATGTAAATATTCGAATCAAGTGACCCATATAAGTATGCGGTCACTATATCCATCAACTTCATTGATAAGTTCTTTTGCATTGCCAAAGATATCAAATATCATAATTTTATTCCACTCATGACTGAATAATAAGTCTCATCAAAGTCAATATTGGATCTCTACGTGAACCCTTGTACTACAAGCCTCGCTTTGTATCTCACCACCTCATTGTTTCATTCCGTTTGTGGATGAAAACCCATTTTGATCACATAGGGAAGATGTTGTGGGGAGTAGGTATTACTGATCTAAATACCCCTCTTTTCTTAAGCAATCTTATTTCTGCCTCAATTGCTTTCTTCTGTTTGATCTAGTCTGAGCGCTTCGTGCACTCTACCATAGTTTTAGGCTTTGGATCTACCTCAATGTTTTTGGCTACCTTTGAGGATAAATATATATCAACAATTATAGTCTTTCTATTATATAATTCTCCTGAATCAATATAATTAGTGGACATTTCATCTATCCCTTCCAACTCCTTGTTATTTCCCACAACAATAGAGTTAGGGTGTTCCAATGTCCTAGCACCTGAATCAGTGCGCACATTTGTGCTGAGTTCTGGATGTTGAATATCCATAGACCTTGGATATTGATTATCCATAAGGTGTCTATCAACTTTAAATTGATGTGCATTTACTACCTTAGAAGTTAACTTCCTTTGTTTACGTAGATGCTTTTAAAAAGCATTATCCCTTATGGCCATACTTCTCCCCCTCTTATTTGCATTTGGGAGTTGAGTGGGTTTTGGTATTTCCACTCTTTCTGGCCCATTATCAACGAAAATATGGGATTTAGTGACACCTTTGGAGTCACTAAATGCATCTGGCAGATTATTTACAATGTGTTGCAAATTGGTAATCCTCTAAACTTCAAGTTTAGATTCCTTAGTACGTGGATCTAAGGACTAAATGTCTGTGGCATTCCAATCTATTTCCAAGCATTCTTTATGGTACTTTTGATCTCCCCTAGTGCCACAAAATCGTCCTCGTCAAAGATATAATTAGCGTACTGGGCCGTAAATAAGTCCCCTGTGAAGGGCTCGAGGTATTTTATAATCGACAGAGAATAATACCCCATATAGATCCCTAATTTTCTATGAGGGCCCATAGATGTACGCTACAGTGTAATATCGGTACGTGTACAATGCAACTGAATATCTGCAGATGGGAAATGCTTGGTTGATTTCCACATACTAACTGTAACAGGAGAGCAGTATGATATGTAGTTGGTCGTAGTTGAATCAAGTCTATGGCATGTAAAATCGCATGACCCCAACATGTGGTTGGTAAATTGCAATTCCACGATAATAGTCTTGCAATAAATTTCACTCTTTTAATAAGAGATTCAGCCAGACCATTTTGTGTGTGCACATATGCTACCGAATGCTCCAAGTTAATGACTAAAGCCATACAATAATCATTGAAGGCCCATGAAGTAAAGTCAACGGCATTATCCATTTTTATGGA
The DNA here is from genome assembly GCF_958298935.1 of Phragmites australis. NCBI lineage: Eukaryota > Viridiplantae > Streptophyta > Magnoliopsida > Poales > Poaceae > Phragmites > Phragmites australis. The sequence continues at coordinate 25,882,639 of NC_084935.1, read as the reverse complement.
TTTTATCCTATTGTCAGGATAATTTGCTCGTAATTTAATAATTTGAGCAATCAACTTGGCGAACGCATGGTTCCTTGTTGATATAAGACACACATGTGTCCATCTTGTAGATGCATCTATGAGCACCATAAAGTACCGGATTGGTTCGGTTAATGGCTGAATTAGACCACATATATCACTTTAAATGTGTTCAAGGAAATTAAGTGGTTCATTTTTAACTTTAAGGTAAGATGATCTTAAAATTAATTTTCCTATTGCACATGCAGTGCAAATAAAATATGAGGATTTTAGGAATTTTGGCATATTATGACCAACAAAATTGCTGATTATTTTTCGCATCATCCCAATTCCAGGATGACCAAGGTGATTATGCCATGTCTTGAATGTATCAGGATTCTGAAAAATTATCTTGAATGCAACATGTGATACGAGTTTGATGTATGTGTAGTACAGTCCAGAGGATAATAAAAGAATTCTCTCAAGCACTTGCTTGTCATATCTGTTATTCTTTGTGATGAAGAGATATTCATCATTCTTGTTATTATGGGTTTCAATGTGAAAACCATTTTAACGGATATCTTTATAACTCAATAGGGTACGAGTTGAATCAGGATACAAGAGTGCATCATTGATTACAATTTGAGTACCCATTGGGAGAGTGATTGTGGCTTTGCTGGAACCGACAATCAACGCATCACATCTAGCGATGGTCATAATATTTCCTTGCCTCTTTTTAAGAGTGTGGAAATACTTTGTCTCTCTTAATATTGTATTAGTGGTACACCACTAAACAAATTTTCTCCTCCATCTTGTTGATTCCTGTAAAATCTATATATTTGAAATCAAAATTCATTAAGAATTGATTCATATATAGAATACATACAAATATTATTGAGTACCACTGTGAGATATAATACATAATGACAAATATAGATTACAACATTTAGTAGGACTGGCTAATAACAATATGGTGATTTAGAGAAATCTATTGCATGTCTCCAAATAAATCATGGGAACTGAATTCCACAAGCATGTAGTCTTCATTGAGGAAGTCATCCTACTTTGGCAGGATCATGATCTTGTCATGTTCTGGAGGAACATTTACAGAACAACTTGCTTCTATATTGACGGCAGGTTTCATGTTGAAGTGTGCTTCAAACTTTTTCCCTTGACTTGTTTGCCTTAGCCAACAGATTTCTGGTAGACATCAACCAAATGTTTAGGGGTAAAACATTTCTTTTTACAATGGTTTGTAGCACCGCATTTCAGACAAGCTTGATGATTGCCATTGTGGTATTGCTTCTTTAATTTGCCATTCCCTTTGTGAAATCCACTTGATCACTGCTTGTTCTCATTGCATTGCTACTTTTCTTTGAACCTTTGTTGGTGTCTTTTATGACCACCAAACTTATTACTTTTCTGCTATTCTGATTATTAGTTCATTAGAATCATCTACCATTATCTATGAAGATAATGTTGCCTGTATTGCTGAAATACTTTGCAAATAAAATTATGTGATAATCTTATAGATTTATCCACAAAGTCTTTACCAACATATTTATTCCATTCATGGAATTGGTATGGGACGAATTTAAGATATGTAAAGTATATGGGGAGTAAATCCCTAATACATAACCTATTATGATCCCCATATCATAAATATTGCACTCTTTTCCTTTATGAGTGTTTCCAATATGGTTTCTCATATAAGGTTTTTAATAAACCAATATCAATAAAAGCATATATGTCATATCATTTTTTCCTAACTTTTCCTGCTGGGTTTCTAAGGAGTTTTCAATGGCATATTACGATTATTTCTCCTTACATTTTTTCCACAAGGTTTTTGGAGGAGATTTCGTTGCGTTATATACATATGACAAAATTGATCAAGAGGGAGTGTTATGACACAAATGTTAATAATTAATTAGACACCCATTGGGGAGGAATACCTCTCACCTCTCCAAAGGGACACCTATTGGGGTGGGATGCCTCCCCGATGGGGTGTGAACTTGTCCCTTCATTCTGTATAAATTTAGTGCAATGAAATAATTAACCGGAGTTCATTCCATCTATTACTCTATTGTCTCTATTACAATCTTTCGCAATAAAACTCATGTAAACTCGCTACCTCACACATGTGTACCTCTCTCTCTATATATATCTTGTGTGGCCACTGATCCAGATTCCCAGCAACTTCCCACCCTCCCGTTCCTCCTCCAAGCCTTGCCATCTCAGTCGTTGGATAAAAGCATGGATCTGCTTTCCTTCTCAATAGACCTAGGCCTAGATCCAGCTTCCTATCGGTAGCGGCGGCCAATGCATCTTCCCCCTCGGCATAATGGCAGCTTCTTCAACAAGGACGTCTGCCCCCTTGGCCTTCATGGCAGCATCAGTGGAGCCTAAGACGGCTTCCACCTTGGCTTTCACGGCAGCAATGTTGGCAGCAAGAACGTTTGCCCCCATCAACCTTCATGGCAATAGTGGCAACAACTGAGACGTCTTCCAATGCTGGCAGTAGAAACTAGGACATAGGGGTAAAAATGAGCCAAGCCAAGCCGAGCCAGGCCTAGCTCGACTCGAATGAGGTCACCTCAGCTCGGTTAGGTGTCCGAGCTGAAATATTGACTCGACTTGGCTCAGCTCGTGAGCTAATGTTGAATTTCATAATTTGTTGCAGAAACACTAGCACTGACACACCATAATTTCACAATTTGTTGGAGATACATTCTAAAATTCAAGTTACTGACACCAAACATTACACACCATAATTTAACCTGAGTCATGTTTACCCAAATACCCAATATTAATGTCATCAATATAGTCGTCAGATACCCAATATCAGGATGCACTGGGCTTCATGGCGGCCTCGGCACAGGCGGTAGCAGAGTGCCGCTTCCCTCCATGTACAGTGCATGAGCCGATGCTTGGATGTCACTCTGGCTCCATGGTGGTTGGTGGAAGTGTGGGCCGACCAGCAGTGGTGAGTAGAGAGGTTGCGAGATTTGAGGGTGGAGAGGCAACGAGCGGCAACAGGAGAGGCAGCGCCGCGACAGGTGCTAGGCCACCGTGGGATCTCAAGTTCTCAACCCTAGCGCGTGTTGCGTGTGTGAGGACTGAGGAGAGGTGACACTATGATAGGAGACTAGAGGGTGGGCTGAGCAACTGGCGACTGGGCCTAGGCGACAAGTGCTAAGCTGGGCTGGCCACCAAGCCCAGGCAGCGATGGCTGAGACATCTTCCCACTAGGGCTTCATGGTGGCAGCGTTGGGTGGGTCTCCAGCCAAATCTATGTGTTCATGTTAGTTTATGTGTGTTCATATCTGAAGCATTTTTTGTTGTTTGCAAAGATGTTGTCCAGACTGATTTTCTTGTGATTTTTTAGTTCAATGCACACAGAAAAGGGAAATGAGTACAATTGGTGTACATATGTAAAAATTTGCGTTGATTCCTTGTGTTCTGTCCATGCTTCTAAATCACGATTTTTGTGGCATGGTCCTAAAAAAGCTATAGAACCTATCTCTAGCTATCACCGGAGCTATCACTCTTTGTATTTTAGTATTAATAAATATGAAATAATTTATTTTTGACATAATATAGTTCATGTTTGAAAAATTACATAATAAGACTACAAGACATAATATTGTTAGCATAAGTACTTAATCAATGAGAAGTTTAAGTGTTGGAGTATTGGAAAAAGAGCCAGATATTGTGTCTTGCTAGGTTTTTTTCATAAATCCGGCTTATAAGAAATGTTTTTAATTCCTTCTAGCAAAGCTAGATATTAACATTTACTTTATTTTTGCGCATATTGTATAGCAGAGCTATCTCTTGCTGCGAGATATGGCAAATAGCGCATCTATTTAGGGCAATAGTGCTTATAACTCAAATCAGAGATGGAGCTTACACTACTGCAGAAATTGGCTTATATGCCTTCTCATCACTACCGGTTCCTAATGGACCGGCAGTGATGGGCCATCACTACCGGTTCATTAGCCACGCGGGAAGAATCTAACATCATGACTTATGAACCAATAGTGATAATGGTCATCACTATCGGCATATGGCTTGAGCCGACAATGATTCCCAGCTCCCTCATCACTGGCGGCTAAAGCCACTGACCGACAGTGATATAAGGGTCATCACTACTGGCTGATGGTGGTATGAGCCGGTAGTGATGTCTCGGCTATATAAAAGTTACAATTTCCTTCTTCAAGCCTGAGCACAACAAAGAGGAGCTCTGTTCTTACTCGGTGGCGGCCATTTTTTCTCATACCTTGAGGGCTCCAAAATTTTGATGAACCTGATGCCCTAGGTGTTCCAAGGTATGTAACTTCATTTCTAATCTATTTCTAGTTGAATTTTATTTGCTAAATTGCTCTAGATTTTAAAATGGTGGAGATGAACATATGGCTATGATGTTTTAAGACAATGTAGATGTAATTATACCTCATTTATGATATGGAAGCTTCAATTAGTAGCTTATGGTGGAAATTATCTTTATTATTGATTTATATTAGCTATAGGTATGAGCATATTTATTTTTGATTTTTAATGAATTAGAAAAAATAGCCATAAAATTAAGGTATATAGCAAGCTCTAATTATGTTTTTATATTTTAATTAATTAGCAAGCTCCAATATAGAAACTTTATGTATCAGCATGTTTATTTTTGATTTTTAATGAATTAGAAAAATTAGCCATGATATTTAGGTATGTAGAAAGCTCCAATTATATTTTTTTATTTTGATTAATTAGCATGCTCCAATATGGAAACTTTAGGTATGAGCATATTTAGTTTGATTTTTAATGAATTAGAAAATTTTACCATGATATTTAGGTATGTAGCAAGATCCAATTATATTCTTTATATTTTATTTAGTTAGCAAGCTCCAATATAGAAACTTTATGTATGAGCATATTTATTTTTTATTTTTACTTAATTAGTACTACATAAGGGTTGAATAATAATGAAAAAAATTCTAGGGATGACACCAACAAACACTCATCGGAAGTGGGTGCAAAAGCATACAAAAGACAGCTCCTCCAAACTGGGTCAATTGCCGATAGGAGATGGTGAGATAATTTATTTGTTAGTGATTGCAAAATCTTCTAGATATTTTGAATACAGATTTACAATAATGATATAATTGTAGATGGACAGAAAATGGATGTACGATGTGAGCCGTGTGAGCGTAGAGTACAAGAATGGCATAGAGTATTTCTTGGTAGCAATCGCGGCGTATAAGTCAAATACACAGTCTCAATACATGTGTTGTCCATGCATCGATTGCAAGAACAAGAAGAATTTTTTCACCACCTAGCAGATACATTCTCACTTGATGACAAGTGACTTTATGCCTGACTATACCCGTTAGACCGGTCATGGTGAAGCTGAGATCGTACATGAAGGGCAACACATTGGCAGAGAAGACGAATACTTGCGCACCAATATATCGACCGACGAATACACTTGTTTCACGGATTCGAAACATCTCGCGTTTGAATTTGTATTTGAAACTGTGTATGTAATATTACGGGCGTGCCAGTATACAGAGTATACAAAAGACAGGAGAATGTAATAATCAAAAACATGTAACTTTATTCATTCATGTCGAAATCATAAAGTACAGTTTCTCATATACATTTTTACTCCACAACGCACACGCTATCTGACTATCTTCAGAATCTGGCGATTGCTTTGTCTTGGTTCCCGGGGCTTCGTGAAGCTCTCCGGTTAATTACGCCCGTCTTCGGGCTACCTCCGATTAAATGCGCTGGCGGTCGTCATACCGAGGTCGTCTCCGAGTCTGCAAGGTTGTAGTCACACGCAACAAAGACCAAGCAAAGTAAGCGTTAGCAATAAAATGCGGTAAAGTACGGGACAACAGTCTGGCATAAGCTTTTTGGACTGTTTATGTATCCCGGATCATCATCGGCCACACAGGCCTCAGACATGGCAACCCCTCATCATCGGCCGTAGCCTCAGGTGCTACAAAGAGATAGAGGGAGAGAGAGTCTAGCTACATGTCCGTTTACCAGCTACAACCTGTCGGGAGCCCGGCAAACGACGCATGCCTCTAAGCTCCTATCTACAACCTCTACTCTTAATTCCCACAGGAAACTCAGCGAACACCACAAAGGGGAAGGGTAACAACAAGCCGCAAAGATATCACAGTATCGGGCCTCAGGTTCACACATCACAGCACACATGGCAATAGGGCCTCCACAGAAGGGCCATAACAACGAGAATCAGAGCCAGGCCAAACAACCAGAGGAGCCCTAAGGCACCAGGTCAACATCCATTCAATTCTCAAGGTAACAGAACCAAAACCACATGCCTCGTCATACACAGCATCATACCGATCATCAACTGATCACTAGGCCGAACACGAGAGCGGGCCATCCTCTCTGGTAAATGTTACCAGGCCAGAGAGCAAAACCACCTCTTTGTGGTACAAGGAAAAGAGAACAGTGCTAAATGAACATCAGCTAGCAGGGGATCAATATACCAGGATCCCTGGGAAAGCTGTGCTCAAAAGGGGTAGCAGTAATTTATCAAAGCCCACATGACTCACTAAGCCTCAGATCAAGAGATAGCGCTGGAACAGCATAAGACCCTGAACAGCACTGGTCAGGAACAAGCTTTAGCTCAATATGCAATCTAGAAGGGCAATAAAATAGCCACATACTGCACTAGGCCCACCACTGATTCTGTTATCAGATGAATAACAAATAGGGCAGCCTACAAATCACCATAGCCCGGCATCACCACGGACACGGGCGCGAATGCACTGGCCGGGATCACCATAGAACATAAGCATAGCTTGACCAAAGCACCTGTATGCACGGTACGGGCACGAATGCACCGCCATGACAACGAAGGCCAAAGACGTGCACACCGGAGCATGTAACCTCCTCACGACGGCGAGAGACGCACGCCGGAGCCCATCACCTCCTCACGGCGGCAAGAGACGCGCGCACCGGATCACCTGTTCACCGCACAACCGCATGCAGGCATCGGCTAGCCCAAAATCACAGACAGGCATGGACACGGGCACACGACGCCGGCCAAAAACACCTGTGGGCACGGACATGGCACGGAGGCTGCCGGCCAAAACACCAAAAAGCATCGCGGGTTCAATTACGAACACCCCGGCTAAAAGACACAGCACGAAGCAAATCCATCTGCTCACGGCACGGGCACGAAGGCCACGACCAACACACGCACAGACGAGGCATAGACGCCGGCGACCTGCTTGGCACGGACACGGGCACACGGCCCGGCAGGCTAAAACACCTGTAGGCACAGTGCGGTGACGACCACCGACCGGCGACCCCTGTAGCAGCAAGGAGGGGAAGGGGGTAGCTTCTACAGGGACCCACCAGCACAAGCGTCGACAGGGACGGCCATGGCGATCCGGCGAGCAAAAGGAGCGACGACGAGGCACTGGATTGGAGGGGGAAAAGTGCTCTTTCCCTCTCTCTCTATCTCTTCTCTCTCTATCTCGCTGATCTCCCTCCTCCCTCCTTCATTGGATCGATCTCCCCTCTTTATATAGGCAGCAGCGAGGATTCGAGATAAGAGGATAGAACTCGAGTTTGTTGAGATTCGAAATTCGTGGCCGGTCGAATCTCTCTCCAACTGAAGATTTGAGCTAGAGATAGAGGGGAAACGGTTTAGGATTCGGTGGAGATCTCATTTGAGGCCTTCTAGATGAAATTCCCTTTCTTATCTGATCCGGATTTGGAGGGGATTTTTGTGTTGCTTGGTTTGATTTTTTTTTTGGTTGAAGGAGATGGAGTCCGGCTGCTCCTCTGGAGAATGGAGGCGGTTCAAGCAGGAGCGGCTGGAGCTAGCAGATGAGCTGCTCCTGGGCTAGTGCGATGGGAGAGAAAAAAAAGGGAGGTGGCGTCTGGGCCAGCCAGGGCTACCATGGCCCAGCAAAGGATAGGAGGCTGGCGGCCTGCAGCAAATGGATGGGCTGGACCCAAACCACTAAAGGGAGAGAGAGGGAGGCCAGGCTGGCCTAGAGAGGAAGAGGGAGTCCGAGAGGGCCAATGGGCTGCTGTGCAGAAAAAAGAAAAAAAGCCAGCTGGAGATAGCACTTGGGCTGGAAAGAGGATTACAAGCACGCTACTGCTTAGCTCTCTCTTCTTCTTTTTTTATGCATGTATATGTAAAAAAATAAGAAAAATATGTGGATATATGACAAAATGCAATCGTACAAATGCCCCCCACCAAATTAAGCCCGCGCGAGGAAAAGAGCGGGGCTTAACTTGGTGCACATGAATTTGATGAAATAAAACAGCTGTCGAGTATCACCTCGGAGCATTTTGCTACGTTCTCTTTGCAGAGCCAGCCAGTGATGATTTTTTTTTACTTGTGGTGGATAGATGGACCACTCCTCAAATAAAATATATCAACTCTACTGTGGCCTTGGGAGGCGTCAGCCAGTATCATTGACAAGGATTTGACTCCGCTGCGACCTCAGGAGGTGTCAGCCAGCGTTGTCATGAAAGACTCCACTGCGACCTTGGGAGGTGCCAGCCAGTGAAGAACCTCTCGAGGGAGATTTTATCAACTCTATTGCGACCCAGTAGCAGCCACGGTGTCAGCCAATAGCGTTGAAGGATTTCACAGTTCCGCATGAACCGCACTGGCACGCTTCACTGCTCACGATAATCCTCAGTTGCCACGAAACTCGGCGCCACTCCTGAGGGGATCCTCGATTCCACTGCGACCCTGGGAGGTGCCAGCCAGTGAAGGCATAGAATGATTAATGGACTCCACTGCGACCTTGGGAGGTGCCTGCTAGTGAAATTGTAGAACATAATAAAGACTCCACTGCGACCTTGGGAGGTGCCAGCCAGTGAAGGTGTAAAATAAATATAAGACTCCACTGCGACCTTGGTAGGTGCCAACCAGTGAAGGCGCATAATGAACAATGGACTCCACTGCGACCTTGGGAGGTGCCTGCCAGTGAAATTGTAGAACATAATAAAGACTCCACTGCTACCTTGGGAGGTGCCAGCCAGTGAAGGTGTAAAATAAATATAAGACTCCACTGCGACCTTAGTAGGTGCCAGCCAGTGAAGGCGAAGACTTCACAGATCCGTAAACACACAGATGGTGTACTTCTCTGCTTCATCAAGCTGCAATAGCTATAAAAAAATGGTTAACTAATAATTAAGGGGAAATGCATACTAACAGCCCTGTTTGATACATTTGATGTTTTGAAATATAGGCTTTTCTTATGTCACCGAGCTATGAGGTGACCCTAAGATATGGTCACAAGAGACTCCTCCTTCGAAGACGATAAAGAGTCATGACAGTTGCATTTAATTAGCACTTGGGTGTACGTGTGTGAAGAACACATATCTGAAAGTACTTATGAAAACAGTGGGGGTTTTCCCAAAGCTGCCTCCTCGGCTAGAGCATGCTGACAATCTTGTACTCCCTGGGGGTTGTATTTGTGAGTGGCATAAATCAAAAATGGGTAGGAAGCAAGCTGTGGCATTGTTGCCTCCATTTTTTTTGCGAGGATGGTGGACGATGGTCACTCTCCGGCATTCGCGGTCTTCATGCCACATATTGATGGTGGCTTTGCTTGCACATTTATTGGTACTTCTCCTTTATCATTGGAAGGGCTTTGATTTGACGACACCTTCGTTGGGTTTTTTTTTTGAAATATAATTGACCTTCATTGGATCTTTGAATTTGCTTGAACTTGAGCTTGATCTTGGGATTGCGAATGCCTTTGAGATTCCACCATCCACGTTTTGTAGTACTAAACCTCGCGGGCAACTTTTGGTGTAACAAGGCCCTTGTTTTGATCACACCGGGGTGGCAAGAAGCTGCACACATACCCACGACTTGAGTCGGGAAGGTAGCCCTCTCTTGCTCTTTTCCTATAGTCATCCCCGGGTGCACTTATGCTGGGGTGGAAGAGTACGGGATTAACAACGGTTGGTCGCTTCGGAGGCAGAATGAGTCAGCCTTGACACCCAAGCGTAGACAGAGGAACATGTGTCTTTTGTGCAGTGTGTGTTTACTATCATATCTTAAAGCAGTCATGACACTTCATACATCTCTAGAGATTAATCCTGCAAGTAGCCATACCCGGGGATCACAACTCGGCGATAGGTGGAAAGGCAATGATTATTGTTGGGTGGATCAACACCCTTTATTTTATGAAAATACGCAACTATCTTCGGATTTCCCCCTTTTCAATGTTAATCCAAGGGGAATGGAAGACGGTTTTTTTTAAGCAAAAAACTTTTTGAGAAAGCGGCCATTAATAGGGGGCATTGGACGAACGCCCTCCTGGTTGATGAGTTGGTAGGCACCTCCGTCGTAGACTTGTTCTACAACATAAGGCCCTTCCCATTTTGGCTCAAATTTGCCTTTGCTTTTGCCGGTGAGTATAACCAGGCGCCTCAAGACGAGTACTAGCTCACCCTTCCTGAATACGCGAGGTTTGACAAGCTTGTCATACGCTCGAATCATGTTTTGTCGATAGAATTGTAAATTCTGGAGAGCGTTGAGGCGCTCTTCTTCAAGGGCATCCAATTCTTGGAGCCGCAAGCGAGCCCTCTCATCTTGTGTGATTTCATTGTGTATGGCAATCCGGAGCGCAGGAAGCTCCAGTTCTAGTGGCAAGACAGCCTCCGTACCAAAGACAAGTGAGTAGGGCGTCGATTGTGTGGGTGTACGAACAGTGACTCGATATGCTCATAATGCTTCGAAGAGACGGTCATGCCAATCTCTCTTGTTTTTTGTGACTGTCTTTTTCAGAAAACCCACGAGAGTCTTATTGAACGCTTCAGCCAATCCGTTAGCCTGAGGGTAGTACCCCGTGGAGCAGCAAGAAGGAGGGCAAGGGGGTAGCTTCTACAGGGACCCACCAGCACAAGCGTCGACGAGGACGGCCATGGCGATCCGACGAGCAAAAGGAGCGACGACGAGGCACTGGATTGGAGGGGGAAAAGTGCTCTTTCCCTCTCTCTCTCTCTATCTCTTCTCTCTCTATCTCGCCGATCTCCCTCCTTCCTCCTTCATTGGATCGATCTCCCCTCTTTATATAGGCAGCAGCGAGGATTCGAGATAAGAGGATAGAACTTGAGTTTGTTGAGATTCGAAATTCGTGGCCGGTCGAATCTCTCTACAACTGAAGATTTGAGCTAGAGATAGAGGGGAAACGGTTTAGGATTCGGTGGAGATCTCATTTGAGGCCTTCTAGATGAAATTCCCTTTCTTATCTGATCCAGATTTGGAGGGGATTTTTGTGTTGCTTGATTTGATTTTTTTGTTGTTGAAGGAGATGGAGTCCGGCTGCTCCTCTGGAGAATGGAGGCGGCTCAAGCAGGAGCGGCTGGAGCTAGCAGATGAGCTGCTCCTGGGCTAGTGCGATGGGAGAGAAAAAAAAGGGAGGTGGCGTCTGGGCCAGCCAGGGCTACCATGGCCCAGCAAAGGATAGGAGGCTGGCGGCCTGCAGCAAATGGATGGGCTGGACCCAAACCACTAAAGGGAGAGAGAGGGAGGCCAGGCTGGCCTAGAGAGGAAGAGGGAGTCCGAGAGGGCCAATGGGCTGCTGTGCAGAAAAAAGAAAAAAAGCCAGCTGGAGATAGCACTTGGGCTGGAAAGAGGATTACAAGCACGCTACTGCTTAGCTCTCTCTTCTTCTTTTTTTATGCATGTATATGTAAAAAAATAAGAAAAATATGTGGATATATGACAAAATGCAATCGTACAAATGCCCCCCACCAAATTAAGCCCGCGCGAGGAAAAGAGCGGGGCTTAACTTGGTGCACATGAATTTGATGAAATAAAACAGCTGTCGAGTATCACCTCGGAGCATTTTGCTACGTTCTCTTTGCAGAGCCAGCCAGTGATGATTTTTTTTTACTTGTGGTGGATAGATGGACCACTCCTCAAATAAAATATATCAACTCTACTGTGGCCTTGGGAGGCGTCAGCCAGTATCATTGACAAGGATTTGACTCCGCTGCGACCTCAGGAGGTGTCAGCCAGCGTTGTCATGAAAGACTCCACTGCGACCTTGGGAGGTGCCAGCCAGTGAAGAACCTCTCGAGGGAGATTTTATCAACTCTATTGCGACCCAGTAGCAGCCACGGTGTCAGCCAATAGCGTTGAAGGATTTCACAGTTCCGCATGAACCGCACTGGCACGCTTCACTGCTCACGATAATCCTCAGTTGCCACGAAACTCAGCGCCACTCCTGAGGGGATCCTCGATTCCACTGCGACCCTGGGAGTGCCAGCCAGTGAAGGCATAGAATGATTAATGGACTCCACTGCGACTTTGGGAGGTGCCTGCTCATCACCTTTAGTATCTACCACGGCATTCACTTCGTGGTCTTCAGGAACAAGCTCAAGTACGGCCGGTAGAAGCCATCTCTCCTCAATTTTTACTTCTGCCTGCCCATCAGGCAGCACGAGGGCTGCAGCTAGCTTTGCAAGAGCATCTGCTGAAGCGTTCTTGCTTCGAGGAATGTGTTCAATATGTATGAGCTCGAATTTCTCCATAAGCTTGCGAGTGGCTTCCCAATATGGGACCAACTCAGGTTTGCGCACTTCATAGACTCCGTTAACCTGCCTCACAACGAGTTGTGAGTCTCCGTATGCATAAAGAATGCGTATATCCATAGAGAGTGCAAGGAGCAGCCCGAAGATGAGGGCTTCGTACTCAGCTTCATTATTGGAGCATTCTTCCTTAAGCAAGGAGAATGAATGGTATAGTGTTTCTCCTTTGGGGCTCTTAAACACTATCCCCGCACCGGCTCTCCTACGAGGAGTCCCATCAGGGTCAGACTCCATACGTGATGCACCATCGAAATAAAGTTCCCACGGAGTTTCTGTGTCAACTGTGAACGCCTCTTCATCGGGCAATTCTGTGACTAAGGGCAAATCATCCAGAACGGGATGCGCTGCTAGGAAGTCAGCTAGTGCTTGCCCTTTGACAGATTTCTGAGGAACGTATGTGATGTCGTATTCCATCATTAACAACGCCCATTTTCCGACCCTACCTATGAGAGCGGGCTAACTAAGGATGTATTTCATGGGGTCCGCTCTTGCAATAAGCTGGACCTCATGTGCTAGCAAGTAGTGTCGCAGTTTCTTGAGCGCAAAGATTAACGCTAAGCAAAGCTTTTCAATGGGGGAGTAGTTGCGTTCAGCTCCCGCCATAGTCCTGCTGAGATAATAACATGCGACTTCCTTTCCTTCGTCGTTAATCTGCCCCAGAAGAGCTCCGACGGAAGCTTATTGTGCTGCGATATACAATATGAGGGGCCACCCTTTGATGGGGGCCATCAGCACAGGTGGATGAAGCAGATATTGCTTGATACTGTTAAAGGCGTTTTGACATTGCTCGTCCCAAATGAACGGTGCGCCTTTCTTCATGAGCTTGGACAAGGGTTGGATTCGCCCCGACAAATTAGAAATAAAGCGTCTGATATATGCTAGCTTTCCCTGTAAAGACTTAAGCTCTCTCAAATTTTCTAGTGGAGGCATCTTAAGGATTGCCTTTATCTTCTTCGGCTCAATCTCAATGCCTCGGTAACGCACAATAAAGCCTAGAAAGACGCCGGACTGCACGGCGAAGGCACACTTGAGCGGGTTCATCTTAAGTTGGTACTTGCGCAGTCTCTCGTATACGATGCGCAAATCTTCTTGATGATGCTTACGCTCTCGAGTTTTGACCACCAAGTCGTCGATGTAGCATTCTACAGACTGGTGGATAAGGTCATCAAAGATGACCGTCATAGCGCGCTGGTATGTGGCGCCTGCATTTTTCAAATCAAAGGGCATGACGGTATAGTAAAAATTACCCTTCGGGGTACGGAATGCTGTGTCGATGGCATCGTGTGGGTCCATCTTGATCTGGTTATAACCGGAGAACCCATCCATGAAAGAGAGGGCTCCAAAGCCTGTAGTAGAATCGATCACTAACTCGGTGATCGGAATAGGAAAGTCATCTTTTGGGCAAGTACGATTTAAGTCACGGAAGTCTACACAAACCTGAACTTGCCCGTTCTTCTTCATTACCGGAACGATATTAGCGAGCCATCGAGGATATTGCACCTCTTTGATGAATCCCGCTTTAATCAACTTATCAACTTCGGCAATGATGTCATCTTGTAATTCCGGGCGGAAACGCCGCGGATGCTGTTTAATAGGACGAAATTGCGGGTCTATCGCTAATTTATGAGTAGCAATACTTGGGTCAAGACCCGGCATTTCTTTATACGACCATGCGAAATAGTCTCGATATTTTATTAAAAATCGTTTATAATCTTCACGCTCTTCGAGTGAGAGCGTAGCGCTTACAAAAGTGGGGCGAGGATCATCCTCACTCCCGAGATTAATCTCTACAAGCTCATCTACAGTTTGTTGCCCACCGTCTTCCAACTGGTAAGGAGCCGGGGCAGCATTGAGGATTTCTCCATGATGAACTGGCATCGCTTCATGCATCTTGGCCAAGAGGTATTGCTCGTCTCTCAAGCCATGTCGCGCGTTCGTAGCAGCGCAGAGTGATCGGGGCTGATGAGGGACTTCATACATTTCGATCAAGTCCTCTTCATCGGATGGCACTTCTTCTTCATCCTCGTGCCCCCAGTCTTCACCTGCACAAATAGCATGACATGTGACGAGTTCGGGATCATCCTCATCCTCTTCGTTGCCCTCACCTGAGGTGAAGGGACAGTAGCCCAATCCATAACTAGTACGGGGGAGACGACCCTTCTTTACGAGTCGTTCTGACTGGCTCCACCATTCCTCACATACGTTGGGCGGAGATGGTAATCTCTGGTTCCTCCGTAGCTTGATTCCGGACTTCTCGAGCAAGGGGACCATGCTTGGTGCAACCCTTAGAGTCCCGATAATCTCCTCCTTATCCTCTTCAGGATCTTCTCTATTTTGGCGACTATCTTTTTCACTCTTCCCTCTTTATATTCAGGGGACGTAGAGTCAGCCACTTTGCTAGGTACCTGTGATGTTTGCATGTTGCCTGTAGGGGCGCCTGTTGGGCCCTCATGTGCTGTTACAAGAGGTTTTTCGGTATTAGCATTATACTCGAAAAGTAGCGGGGAAGATGTGCTCCCCTCGTCTTTAGTAGGAGGCACCTCTATTAAGGTCTTAGCTTCTGACCACGTCATGGTGGTAATTGTTGATGACGTCGATGAGGAAGCCTCCAAGTTCCCCGTGATTAGGGGCGTCGTGGAGGGAGGCGAAGCGGAGTTCCAACTCCAAAACGCACCTGACCTGTCTTCTTTGATTGCCCCCGATCCTTGTTGTCGTCGAGACACAGGAGCACGCGATCGAAGCCTTCCTCGGTCCATACTCCCATGAACACGAGGGAGAGAGCCTTGTTGCCTGGAGCATGGTGTGATGAGGAACTCCATCTCAGAACTAGAAGATGTCGGGTCAGGCGTAATCACAACATCGGCTGCTGGGTTAGAGCGCCGCAAACGTTCTTCTCCTCCAGTGCCCGGGAAGAAGTACTTAGCATCTGCATGGTGCACCTCTTGCACCGTATACGGGAAGAGATTACCGATGATCCGGTGTTGCTCTCCTTTGTTATCCATAAACTTGAAGCACTGGTGCAATGTAGACGGGACGACTTGGTATTTGTGAATCCACGGTCTACCCAATAGCGCCGAATAGGATGTTACGAACTCAATCACGAAGAATTTCACCTTAAAGCTGAAAGTGGACATTTGCAGCTTTACAGTGATCGAGCCCAATGCTTTGCTCCCATTGCTATCATATCCACATATAACCACACTGGTGGGCTCGAGATCATCCATAGTATACCCGGCTCGGGTCAAGCTGCGAATAGGCAGAAGGTTGACCGCCGAGCCAGGGTCTATGAGTACACGGCGAAGATGTGCGCTCCCAATGTTTCCTTCAATGTAGAGTGGTCGATTATGGTTATTGGTTTCAACCATCTTATCTTCCTCAGAGAATGATATTTCATTGGCTTCGTCTAGGATGCTAAGGAGTCGATGTTTGGCCATAGCCGTCTCATATACATGAGGAGCCTGAAGGGCCTTGATTAAGGCCTCTCTTAAATCCGGCATGAGCATCAATGCGTCATAAACGCTCAGTAATGCTGGAATGTGCTTTAAGTGAGCAATGACATTGTACTCCATGCCATCATCCCTGTTACCTAATGCTTTTGATGATGAAGGCTTGGCTTCTTTAGTGGGGAGCTTTTCACGTTGCAACCCATCGACCTTTTCAATTCGAGGCCGTTGGAGCTTTACTGGCTCGGGAAGTTCTCTCCCGTTCCTCAAATTCATATGTACTTCTTCCATGTCACCCTCCTCAGTAGATGCATCTTTCGCTTCAAGAGCCTCACGCTCTTCGGGAATAATAGCGACTCCCGAGTTTGAGTCCTCCTCATCCTCACTCACAGTGATAGCATTGCATGGCGCCACCTCGGAGGACGGAGTAGTGTCGAGAACGTGTTCATCTCTTGACGTCGTTGGCTGCCCCCAGGTCTCAGGGAAGAATTGACCTAGTGTAGGCAATGTGGTGATTCTTCGTGGGAAAGACTCATCTCCCTCCGACTCGGGAATGAATCGGGGAGGCATACGTCGTTGACTTGGATCACGCCGTACACTTTGCATCCGCGCTGAAGGAGGATTAACTTGATAGCTTGATCACCGAGCTCTTGGAGGGTGCCTTTGCAGTACCTGCTGCCACTGTTGCTCCTTCTCACGATGAGTGATGGGCGTGAGCCGAAGCCTCTCAAACTGATCTTCTACTTGGATGAATGGCACCCAATACTCTTCTTCTTCGTTTATATGGACGGACGATGACACATCATGCTTCACCGTCACCATGTTAGTAGTACGATAATCAGGGTTCATTGCTTCAGGTTTGAGGGCCAATCTTTTCTCATCAACCGCTCTTTGCAACCATTCTTTGAAAGCAATACAATCCTCAATGATATGCCCTACATACCGATGGTATGGGCAATACAAGGGATTCTCAATCATGGTGACCTGCTCAGGCCTTGCCGGAGTAGGTAAATTTACAAGCTTTTGCTCATTCATTTATTCAAAGAGGCTCTTGATAAGGTCCCGTCGGAAGACATACTGTTTATTTAACATTTCCCGGACATTAGGGCATACCGCTGGTCTTGGCCACTCATTTTTTAGACTGAAAACTGGAACGGTACTCGTAGCATTTGACTCAACGGGTGCCTTCCCTTTGTTGCCATTCCCTGTTGGCTTGCTTGACGTCCCAAAGCGCCGAGTGTTATCAACAGAGCCCACGTTCTTGTACATCTCCATGATATGGGGTACCTTTTCGAACTCCAACTTGGTGGCTGCAATAGAATCACCAAGCGAACTAAACGTCTTGGGGTCACGTCTTGACACGCCGACCAACCAATGTTGCAACATGCCGTGGATGCACATCTGCACAGCATCTTCTGGATGCATCTCTCTTGCAAGTCGGACATAGTTGTTTCTGAAGCGGACGATGTAATCTTCAATTCTCTCGTCCCGCCTTTGTCTTATTTGAGACAATTCTAGAATCGAGATGTCTTTCCTCATGGTGATAAAATGTGATTTAAAAAGCTCCTTCATGGCAACCCAACTAGATACTGAACCTGCAGGTAAACGACTATACCAGTGGAAGGTGGCTCCCGTCAAGGAAGCCGAGAACTGGCGCAGTAATAATGAAGGGTTGTTGGCGGTATCTCCACATACTGACTCAAAATATACAAGGTGCTCAGTGGCGTCCCCGGTTCCATCAAACAGGCGAAACTTCGGCGGATGCCAACCTGCGGGAAATGCAACTCGGTCGGGCCATGATTCATATGGCTTATCGAGCTCGCTTTCTAATGTTCTTGGGGCCTGATCGGTCGCCAGCTGACGCATTCTCCTGTTAATCACATCTTCTGCAATACTGTGGTAATCTCTTAATGTTAAAGCCGGCACAGTGTGTGTAACTGAATTTGCTGGCGCTGCAATAATAGGCGGAGGAGTGGCGCCTATCTGGTAGCTAGGTGCGCCCCCTGCCCCTACTGGAGGAGGATGGCGGGGCTGAGACGCAGCTTCCATTTCCGCGAATTGCGGGTCAGCTTGAGCGACCTGTAGTGTATGAGGGTGCAGTTGCCGTGCGCCCCCTGACGTGAAATGCATCATCATGGCACATAGTTGGTCCACTCTTGCAGACAACTCACTCACTTGTCTTCCAAGAGCGCTATTTTGCTCATCTTGAGCGTCCGGATGCGGGGGTACCTGCTGGTTCTGCCCATTTGTTCCCGTCCCCGCGGATGGCTCCTGATGAGTACCATCATTTTCATTAGCCATGTTTACAGGCGCAATATTGTTGCCTTCTAATTCTCCTTCATCCCCAGACAAAGCGGAATGTGCTAGCTGGGAATAATGCGGCGACTGAGAGCGGGTTTCAAGAGAGTCCACTGTATGAGTCCCCGAGCTATACTGTCCCTCATCTTCGGATGTACCGGGGCTACTCTCTATTCTTTGTTGAGCAGTTGTCTTCAAGCGTGTGTCCGGACCAGGGCGTGTAGCCACCGTGTGTAACTGCCCCTTATCTTGTGGCAAGTGTGATGGAATACTCCTGTAAGTATTGTGGTGATCACACGGAGATGACCCCCCGTCAAGTGATTTACACTTTCCAGATACCAGAAAGCAAGGGGCAATTATGGCCTCCTTTTGTAACTTTGCAACAAGTTGTGAGGATCTGTTGAACCATGCCTTGGGATTTGGCACAATCTCTTCATCAGAGGAGTACTCTAGCTCGTGTGTGACGGGCAAAGGCTCTCAGTCAGAATCCGACCCTTCGAGACTCAATACTCCGATTGTGCCGCACATCATGACATCTGCATTATCGGACTTTTTAGAGCTCTCAGACGTAGTATCATAGTTTGTCGAAGCATCTGAGTTTGGTTCTATAAGCTGTCGGGACCCTTTAGTAGTAGATGGCGGTGTCACTTCCTCAGGGACATTTGCAGGTTTGTCCTCTGTTACTGGCTTTTCATTTTCTTTAGTAGTGATGACTTGAGAGGGTTGAGGTGGCTCAACCCTTTGTTGCTGCCCGGCAGGCCCTGTTGAAACAGGGATAGAGCCATTGTCTTGTGTTTGCCGTGACTTTGGAGCCAGGCGTTCTAAGAGGAAATTGTATCTCGAATTTTGCTCGAGATTCGGTGTTACCCGAACGCTAACTCTTCCGTCCTTTGGGCGGACTTGGCCATCCGCCCGAACGCAGACTTGTACATGACGTAGAACTATGTCCTGTAATTCACGGAACCAGGCTTGCCGGTTTCTCTTCCTTCGCTCGTGCCTCCGTTGATTCTCGTTGAGAATATACGGGGCTGAGTATCTAGCTGATGAAGCGGGACGACGTGCTGGTCGTATAGGAGCCTCGTGCCTCGGGGCTTCGTAGCTGGAGGAAGCCGCCTCCTAGGGAAGCCTCCGGTCATGCCTAAAGGTCCTTCTTGGATATGCGTAGTCTTGGCGATGCGACTCTTGATCCCAACGAGTGGGTGGCTGCATTTGTCGTGGCCGATATGTTGTAGGCGGAGGGCCTCTTTGTCGAGGAACCTCGGCGCGGTGATCTTGATGATGATTTGTAGGACGAGGATTGCCCCCAGTCCTTGGAACTTCTAACGTAGTTGTACTGCGAAGCTGTCTTTCGAGACCGTTCATTTGGTCTCTAAGTTGTTGTAGTTGTCGTTGTAGCTCATCAGGTCTAGGTGCTGGCACTTCACTTGGAAGCACGGCAAACTGATTTGTGTCTTTAGACGAAGAAGGGTCAGTCGTCACACCGACGTGAAAACAAGGCACCCAGTGCTGGCAGCCAGCAAGACTGGGATTGTAGAGCTTGCGCCTCCTCCCAAGATGATGGGACAAAAACTCCTCTACTATGGCCTCTCGAGCGGGGAGTCTGGCTCGTGTCACATGCTGAGTCCATGCACGAGGCGTGAGCACATTCGCAGTCGCTTCTTCATCTGTGATGTAATTTGAAGTAAAACGGGAGGCGATCTGTTGTCGAAGCCTCTGAGCTTTAGCAATCTTTCGCCGGCAATTCTGGCGTGCGTGCAGTCTTCCTTCTAAACGAGCAAGGGTCACACTTTGATGCAAGTTCTCACAAACTGCGTCTGGTGCTATGACCAACTCAGCTTTTGTTTTACTCGTGAGGGGAAAACCCTTCAACATGGCTTTGGCCTCGGCAATAATGTCGTGGCACTCCTCCTTGATCTGTGAGAAGGCTCTCTTCTGAGCCCTGTTTGTCGCGGGAGCTGAAGTTGGCTCCTTCATCATCCTAGAGTAAATTGAACCTTCATGCTGTAGGATGACCACGGGTGGGAGTGTCCCAAACTGCAGGATCGTTGGAATCGAGTCGCGGGCAGGGACAAAACCACCTGCAGCACTTGTAGACTCAGGAGACCATCTTGACGACCAGCGCAGCGCAGCAAAGATGGGAGGAGAACCATGTCCCACTGGGCGTGCCATTTTGTTTCGCGGATTCGAAATGTCTCGCGTTTGAATTTGTATTTGAAACTGTGTATGTAATATTGCGGGCGTGCCAGTATACAGAGTATGCAAAAGACAGGAGAATGTAATAATCGAAAACATGTAACTTTATTCATTCATGTCGAAATCATAAAGTACAGTTTCTCATATACATTTTTACTCCACAACGCACACGCTATCTGACTATCTTCACAATCTGGGCGATTGCTTTGTCTTGGTTCCCGGGGCTTCGTGAAGCTCTCCGGTTAATTACGCCCGTCTTCGGGCTACCTCCGATTAAGTGCGCTGGCGGTCGTCATACCGAGGTCGTCTCCGAGTCTGCAAGACTGTAGTCACACGCAACAAAGACCAAGCAAAGTAAGCGTTAGCAATAAAATGAGGTAAAGTACGGGACAACAGTCTGGCATAAGCTTTTTAGACTGTTTATGTATCCCAGATCATCATCGGCCACACAGGCCTCAGACATGGCAACCCCTCATCATCGGCCGTAGCCTCAGGTGCTACAAAGAGATAGAGGGAGAGAGAGTCTAGCTACATGTCCGTTTACCAGCTACAACCTGTCGGGAGCCCGGCAAACGATGCATGCCTCTAGGCTCCTATCTACAACCTCTACTCTTAATTCCCACAGGAAACTCAGCGAACACCACAAAGGGTAAGGGTAACAACAAGCCGCAAAGATATCACAGTATCGGGCCTCAGGTTCACACGTCACAGCACACATGGCAATAGGGCCTCCACAGAAGGGCCATAACAACGAGAATCAGAGCCAGGCCAAACAACCAGAGGAGCCCTAAGGCACCAGGTCAACATCCATTCAATTCTCAAGGTAACAGAACGAAAACCACAGGCCTCATCATACACAGCATCATACCGATCATCAACTGATCACTAGGCCGAACACGAGAGCGGGCCATCCTCTCTGGTAAATGTTACCAGGCCAGAGAGCAAAACCACCTCTTTGTGGTACAAGGAAAAGAGAACAGTGCTAAATGAACATCAGCTAGCAGGGGATCAATATACCAGGATCCCTGGGAAAGCTGTGCTCAAAAGGGGCAGCAGTAATTTATCAAAGCCCACATGACTCACTAAGCCTCAGATCAAGAGATAGCGCTGGAACAGCATAAGACCCTGAACAGCACTGGTCAGGAACAAGCTTTAGCTCAATATGCAATCTGGAAGGGCAATAAAATAGCCACATACTGCACTAGGCCCACCACCGATTCTGTTATCAGATTAATAACAAATAGGGCAGCCTACAAATCAGCATAGCCCGGCATCACCATGGACACGGGCGCGAATGCACTGGCCGGGATCACCATAGAACATAAGCATAGCTTGGCCAAAGCACCTGTATGCACGGTACGGGCACGAATGCACCGCCATGACAACGAAGGCCAAAGACGTGCACACCGGAGCATGTAACCTCCTCACGACGGCGAGGGACGCACGCCGGAGCCCATCACCTCCTCACGGCGGCAAGAGACGCGCGCACCGGATCACCTGTTCACCGCACAACCGCATGCAGGCATCGGCTAGCCCAAAATCACAGACAGGCATGGACACGGGCACACGACGCCGGCCAAAAACACCTGTGGGCACGGACATGGCACGGAGGCTGCCGGCCAAAACACCAAAAAGCATCGCGGGTTCAATTACGAACACCCCGGCTAAAAGACACAGCACGAAGCAAATCCATCTGCTCACGGCACGGGCACGAAGGCCACGACCAACACACGCACAGACGAGGCATAGACGCCGGTGACCTGCTTGGCACGGACACGGGCACACGGCCCGGCAGGCTAAAACACCTGTAGGCACAGTGCGGTGACGATCTCCCTCCTCCCTCCTTCATTGGATCGATCTCCCCTCTTTATATAGGCAGCAGCGAGGATTCGAGATAAGAGGATAGAACTCGAGTTTGTTGAGATTCGAAATTCGTGGCCGGTCGAATCTCTCTCCAACTGAAGATTTGAGCTAGAGATAGAGGGGAAACGGTTTAGGATTCGGTGGAGATCTCATTTGAGGCCTTCTAGATGAAATTCCCTTTCTTATCTGATCCGGATTTGGAGGGGATTTTTGTGTTGCTTGGTTTGATTTTTTTTTTGGTTGAAGGAGATGGAGTCCGGCTGCTCCTCTGGAGAATGGAGGCGGTTCAAGCAGGAGCGGCTGGAGCTAGCAGATGAGCTGCTCCTGGGCTAGTGCGATGGGAGAGAAAAAAAAGGGAGGTGGCGTCTGGGCCAGCCAGGGCTACCATGGCCCAGCAAAGGATAGGAGGCTGGCGGCCTGCAGCAAATGGATGGGCTGGACCCAAACCACTAAAGGGAGAGAGAGGGAGGCCAGGCTGGCCTAGAGAGGAAGAGGGAGTCCGAGAGGGCCAATGGGCTGCTGTGCAGAAAAAAGAAAACAAGCCAGCTGGAGATAGCACTTGGGCTGGAAAGAGGATTACAAGCACGCTACTGCTTAGCTCTCTCTTCTTCTTTTTTTATGCATGTATATGTAAAAAAATAAGAAAAATATGTGGATATATGACAAAATGCAATCGTACAAATGCCCCCCACCAAATTAAGCCCGCGCGAGGAAAAGAGCGGGGCTTAACTTGGTGCACATGAATTTGATGAAATAAAACAGCTGTCGAGTATCACCTCGGAGCATTTTGCTACGTTCTCTTTGCAGAGCCAGCCAGTGATGATTTTTTTTTACTTGTGGTGGATAGATGGACCACTCCTCAAATAAAATATATCAACTCTACTGTGGCCTTGGGAGGCGTCAGCCAGTATCATTGACAAGGATTTGACTCCGCTGCGACCTCAGGAGGTGTCAGCCAGCGTTGTCATGAAAGACTCCACTGCGACCTTGGGAGGTGCCAGCCAGTGAAGAACCTCTCGAGGGAGATTTTATCAACTCTATTGCGACCCAGTAGCAGCCACGGTGTCAGCCAATAGCGTTGAAGGATTTCACAGTTCCGCATGAACCGCACTGGCACGCTTCACTGCTCACGATAATCCTCAGTTGCCACGAAACTCGGCGCCACTCCTGAGGGGATCCTCGATTCCACTGCGACCCTGGGAGGTGCCAGCCAGTGAAGGCATAGAATGATTAATGGACTCCACTGCGACCTTGGGAGGTGCCTGCTAGTGAAATTGTAGAACATAATAAAGACTCCACTGCGACCTTGGGAGGTGCCAGCCAGTGAAGGTGTAAAATAAATATAAGACTCCACTGCGACCTTGGTAGGTGCCAACCAGTGAAGGCGCATAATGAACAATGGACTCCACTGCGACCTTGGGAGGTGCCTGCCAGTGAAATTGTAGAACATAATAAAGACTCCACTGCGACCTTGGGAGGTGCCAGCCAGTGAAGGTGTAAAATAAATATAAGACTCCACTGCGACCTTGGTAGGTGCCAGCCAGTGAAGGCGAAGACTTCACAGATCCGTAAACACACAGATGGTGTACTTCTCTGCTTCATCAAGCTGCAATAGCTATAAAAAAAATGGTTAACTAATAATTAAGGGGAAATGCATACTAACAGCCCTGTTTGATACATTTGATGTTTTGAAATATAGGCTTTTCTTATGTCACCGAGCTATGAGGTGACCCTAAGATATGGTCACAAGAGACTCCTCCTTCGAAGACGATAAAGAGTCATGACAGTTGCATTTAATTAGCACTTGGGTGTACGTGTGTGAAGAACACATATCTGAAAGTACTTATGAAAACAGTGGGGGTTTTCCCAAAGCTGCCTCCTCGGCTAGAGCATGCTGACAATCTTGTACTCCCTGGGGGCTGTATTTGTGAGTGGCATAAATCAAAAATGGGTAGGAAGCAAGCTGTGGCATTGTTGCCTCCATTTTTTTTGCGAGGATGGTGGACGATGGTCACTCTCCGGCATTCGCGGTCTTCATGCCACATATTGATGGTGGCTTTGCTTGCACATTTATTGGTACTTCTCCTTTATCATTGGAAGGGCTTTGATTTGACGACACCTTCGTTGGGTTTTTTTTTTGAAATATAATTGACCTTCATTGGATCTTTGAATTTGCTTGAACTTGAGCTTGATCTTGGGATTGCGAATGCCTTTGAGATTCCACCATCCACGTTTTGTAGTACTAAACCTCGCGGGCAACTTTTGGTGTAACAAGGCCCTTGTTTTGATCACACCGGGGTGGCAAGAAGCTGCACACATACCCACGACTTGAGTCGGGAAGGTAGCCCTCTCTTGCTCTTTTCCTATAGTCATCCCCGGGTGCACTTATGCTGGGGTGGAAGAGTACGGGATTAACAACGGTTGGTCGCTTCGGAGGCAGAATGAGTCAGCCTTGACACCCAAGCGTAGACAGAGGAACATGTGTCTTTTGTGCAGTGTGTGTTTACTATCATATCTTAAAGCAGTCATGACACTTCATACATCTCTAGAGATTAATCCTGCAAGTAGCCATACCCGGGGATCACAACTCGGCGATAGGTGGAAAGGCAATGATTATTGTTGGGTGGATCAACACCCTTTATTTTATGAAAATACGCAACTATCTTCGGATTTCCCCCTTTTCAATGTTAATCCAAGGGGAATGGAAGACGGTTTTTTTTAAGCAAAAAACTTTTTGAGAAAGCGGCCATTAATAGGGGGCATTGGACGAACGCCCTCCTGGTTGATGAGTTGGTAGGCACCTCCGTCGTAGACTTGTTCTACAACATAAGGCCCTTCCCATTTTGGCTCAAATTTGCCTTTGCTTTTGCCGGTGAGTATAACCAGGCGCCTCAAGACGAGTACTAGCTCACCCTTCCTGAATACGCGAGGTTTGACAAGCTTGTCATACGCTCGAATCATGTTTTGTCGATAGAATTGTAAATTCTGGAGAGCGTTGAGGCGCTCTTCTTCAAGGGCATCCAATTCTTGGAGCCGCAAGCGAGCCCTCTCATCTTGTGTGATTTCATTGTGTATGGCAATCCGGAGCGCAGGAAGCTCCAGTTCTAGTGGCAAGACAGCCTCCGTACCAAAGACAAGTGAGTAGGGCGTCGATTGTGTGGGTGTACGAACAGTGACTCGATATGCTCATAATGCTTCGAAGAGACGGTCATGCCAATCTCTCTTGTTTTTTGTGACTGTCTTTTTCAGAAAACCCACGAGAGTCTTATTGAACGCTTCAGCCAATCCGTTAGCCTGAGGGTAGTACCCCGTGGAGCAGCAAGAAGGAGGGGAAGGGGGTAGCTTCTACAGGGACCCACCAGCACAAGCGTCGACGAGGACGGCCATGGCGATCCGACGAGCAAAAGGAGCGACGACGAGGCACTGGATTGGAGGGGGAAAAGTGCTCTTTCCCTCTCTCTCTCTCTATCTCGCCGATCTCCCTCCTTCCTCCTTCATTGGATCGATCTCCCCTCTTTATATAGGCAGCAGCGAGGATTCGAGATAAGAGGATAGAACTTGAGTTTGTTGAGATTCGAAATTCGTGGCCGGTCGAATCTCTCTCCAACTGAAGATTTGAGCTAGAGATAGAGGGGAAACGGTTTAGGATTCGGTGGAGATCTCATTTGAGGCCTTCTAGATGAAATTCCCTTTCTTATCTGATCCAGATTTGGAGGGGATTTTTGTGTTGCTTGATTTGATTTTTTTTTTGTTGAAGGAGATGGAGTCCGGCTGCTCCTCTGGAGAATGGAGGCGGCTCAAGCAGGAGCGGCTGGAGCTAGCAGATGAGCTGCTCCTGGGCTAGTGCGATGGGAGAGAAAAAAAAGGGAGGTGGCGTCTGGGCCAGCCAGGGCTACCATGGCCCAGCAAAGGATAGGAGGCTGGCGGCCTGCAGCAAATGGATGGGCTGGACCCAAACCACTAAAGGGAGAGAGAGGGAGGCCAGGCTGGCCTAGAGAGGAAGAGGGAGTCCGAGAGGGCCAATGGGCTGCTGTGCAGAAAAAAGAAAAAAAGCCAGCTGGAGATAGCACTTGGGCTGGAAAGAGGATTACAAGCACGCTACTGCTTAGCTCTCTCTTCTTCTTTTTTTATGCATGTATATGTAAAAAAATAAAAAAATATGTGGATATATGACAAAATGCAATTGTACAAATGCCCCCCACCAAATTAAGCCCGCGCGAGGAAAAGAGTGGGGCTTAACTTGGTGCACATGAATTTGATGAAATAAAACAGCTGTCGAGTATCACCTCGGAGCATTTTGCTGCGTTCTCTTTGCAGAGCCAGCCAGTGATGATTTTTTTTTTACTTGTGGTGGATAGATGAACCACTTCTCAAATAAAATATATCAACTCTACTGCGGCCTTGGGAGGCGTCAGCCAGTATCATTGACAAGGATTTGACTCCGCTGCGACCTCAGGAGGTGCCAGCCAGCGTTGTCATGAAAGACTCCATTGCGACCTTGGGAGGTGCCAGCCAGTGAAGAACCTCTCGAGGGAGATTTTATCAACTCTATTGCGACCCAGTAGCAGCCACGGTGTCAGCCAATAGCGTTGAAGGATTTCACAGTTCCGCATGAACCGCACTGGCACGCTTCACTGCTCACGATAATCCTCAGTTGCCACGAAACTCAGCGCCACTCCTGAGGGGATCCTCGATTCCACTGCGACCCTGGGAGTGCCAGCCAGTGAAGGCATAGAATGATTAATGGACTCCACTGCGACTTTGGGAGGTGCCTGCTCATCACCTTTAGTATCTACCACAGCATTCACTTCGTGGTCTTCAGGAACAAGCTCAAGTACGGCCGATAGAAGCCATCTCTCCTCAATTTTTACTTCTGCCTGCCCATCAGGCAGCACGAGGGCTGCAGCTAGCTTTGCAAGAGCATCTGCTGAAGCGTTCTTGCTTCGAGGAATGTGTTCAATATGTATGAGCTCGAATTTCTCCATAAGCTTGCGAGTGGCTTCCCAATATGGGACCAACTCAGGTTTGCGCACTTCATAGACTCCGTTAACCTGCCTCACAACGAGTTGTGAGTCTCTGTATGCATAAAGAATGCGTATATCCATAGAGAGTGCAAGGAGCAGCCCGAAGATGAGGGCTTCGTACTCAGCTTCATTATTGGAGCATTCTTCCTTAAGCAAGGAGAATGAATGGTATAGTGTTTCTCCTTTGGGGCTCTTAAACACTATCCCCGCACCGGCTCTCCTACGAGGAGTCCCATCAGGGTCAGACTCCATACGTGATGCACCATCGAAATAAAGTTCCCACGGAGTTTCTGTGTCAACTGTGAACGCCTCTTCATCGGGCAATTCTGTGACTAAGGGCAAATCATCCAGAACGGGATGCGCTGCTAGGAAGTCAGCTAGTGCTTGCCCTTTGACAGATTTCTGAGGAACGTATGTGATGTCGTATTCCATCATTAACAACGCCCATTTTCCGACCCTACCTATGAGAGCGGGCTAACTAAGGATGTATTTCATGGGGTCCGCTCTTGCAATAAGCTGGACCTCATGTGCTAGCAAGTAGTGTCGCAGTTTCTTGAGCGCAAAGATTAACGCTAAGCAAAGCTTTTCAATGGGGGAGTAGTTGCGTTCAGCTCCCGCCATAGTCCTGCTGAGATAATAACATGCGACTTCCTTTCCTTCGTCGTTAATCTGCCCCAGAAGAGCTCCGACGGAAGCTTATTGTGCTGCGATATACAATATGAGGGGCCACCCTTTGATGGGGGCCATCAGCACAGGTGGATGAAGCAGATATTGCTTGATACTGTTAAAGGCGTTTTGACATTGCTCGTCCCAAATGAACGGTGCGCCTTTCTTCATGAGCTTGGACAAGGGTTGGATTCGCCCCGACAAATTAGAAATAAAGCGTCTGATATATGCTAGCTTTCCCTGTAAAGACTTAAGCTCTCTCAAATTTTCTAGTGGAGGCATCTTAAGGATTGCCTTTATCTTCTTCGGCTCAATCTCAATGCCTCGGTAACGCACAATAAAGCCTAGAAAGACGCCGGACTGCACGGCGAAGGCACACTTGAGCGGGTTCATCTTAAGTTGGTACTTGCGCAGTCTCTCGTATACGATGCGCAAATCTTCTTGATGATGCTTACGCTCTCGAGTTTTGACCACCAAGTCGTCGATGTAGCATTCTACAGACTGGTGGATAAGGTCATCAAAGATGACCGTCATAGCGCGCTGGTATGTGGCGCCTGCATTTTTCAAATCAAAGGGCATGACGGTATAGTAAAAATTACCCTTCGGGGTACGGAATGCTGTGTCGATGGCATCGTGTGGGTCCATCTTGATCTGGTTATAACCGGAGAACCCATCCATGAAAGAGAGGGCTCCAAAGCCTGTAGTAGAATCGATCACTAACTCGGTGATCGGAATAGGAAAGTCATCTTTTGGGCAAGTACGATTTAAGTCACGGAAGTCTACACAAACCTGAACTTGCCCGTTCTTCTTCATTACCGGAACGATATTAGCGAGCCATCGAGGATATTGCACCTCTTTGATGAATCCCGCTTTAATCAACTTATCAACTTCGGCAATGATGTCATCTTGTAATTCCGGGCGGAAACGCCGCGGATGCTGTTTAATAGGACGAAATTGCGGGTCTATCGCTAATTTATGAGTAGCAATACTTGGGTCAAGACCCGGCATTTCTTTATACGACCATGCGAAATAGTCTCGATATTTTATTAAAAATCGTTTATAATCTTCACGCTCTTCGAGTGAGAGCGTAGCGCTTACAAAAGTGGGGCGAGGATCATCCTCACTCCCGAGATTAATCTCTACAAGCTCATCTACAGTTTGTTGCCCACCGTCTTCCAACTGGTAAGGAGCCGGGGCAGCATTGAGGATTTCTCCATGATGAACTGGCATCGCTTCATGCATCTTGGCCAAGAGGTATTGCTCGTCTCTCAAGCCATGTCGCGCGTTCGTAGCAGCGCAGAGTGATCGGGGCTGATGAGGGACTTCATACATTTCGATCAAGTCCTCTTCATCGGATGGCACTTCTTCTTCATCCTCGTGCCCCCAGTCTTCACCTGCACAAATAGCATGACATGTGACGAGTTCGGGATCATCCTCATCCTCTTCGTTGCCCTCACCTGAGGTGAAGGGACAGTAGCCCAATCCATAACTAGTACGGGGGAGACGACCCTTCTTTACGAGTCGTTCTGACTGGCTCCACCATTCCTCACATACGTTGGGCGGAGATGGTAATCTCTGGTTCCTCCGTAGCTTGATTCCGGACTTCTCGAGCAAGGGGACCATGCTTGGTGCAACCCTTAGAGTCCCGATAATCTCCTCCTTATCCTCTTCAGGATCTTCTCTATTTTGGCGACTATCTTTTTCACTCTTCCCTCTTTATATTCAGGGGACGTAGAGTCAGCCACTTTGCTAGGTACCTGTGATGTTTGCATGTTGCCTGTAGGGGCGCCTGTTGGGCCCTCATGTGCTGTTACAAGAGGTTTTTCGGTATTAGCATTATACTCGAAAAGTAGCGGGGAAGATGTGCTCCCCTCGTCTTTAGTAGGAGGCACCTCTATTAAGGTCTTAGCTTCTGACCACGTCATGGTGGTAATTGTTGATGACGTCGATGAGGAAGCCTCCAAGTTCCCCGTGATTAGGGGCGTCGTGGAGGGAGGCGAAGCGGAGTTCCAACTCCAAAACGCACCTGACCTGTCTTCTTTGATTGCCCCCGATCCTTGTTGTCGTCGAGACACAGGAGCACGCGATCGAAGCCTTCCTCGGTCCATACTCCCATGAACACGAGGGAGAGAGCCTTGTTGCCTGGAGCATGGTGTGATGAGGAACTCCATCTCAGAACTAGAAGATGTCGGGTCAGGCGTAATCACAACATCGGCTGCTGGGTTAGAGCGCCGCAAACGTTCTTCTCCTCCAGTGCCCGGGAAGAAGTACTTAGCATCTGCATGGTGCACCTCTTGCACCGTATACGGGAAGAGATTACCGATGATCCGGTGTTGCTCTCCTTTGTTATCCATAAACTTGAAGCACTGGTGCAATGTAGACGGGACGACTTGGTATTTGTGAATCCACGGTCTACCCAATAGCGCCGAATAGGATGTTACGAACTCAATCACGAAGAATTTCACCTTAAAGCTGAAAGTGGACATTTGCAGCTTTACAGTGATCGAGCCCAATGCTTTGCTCCCATTGCTATCATATCCACATATAACCACACTGGTGGGCTCGAGATCATCCATAGTATACCCGGCTCGGGTCAAGCTGCGAATAGGCAGAAGGTTGACCGCCGAGCCAGGGTCTATGAGTACACGGCGAAGATGTGCGCTCCCAATGTTTCCTTCAATGTAGAGTGGTCGATTATGGTTATTGGTTTCAACCATCTTATCTTCCTCAGAGAATGATATTTCATTGGCTTCGTCTAGGATGCTAAGGAGTCGATGTTTGGCCATAGCCGTCTCATATACATGAGGAGCCTGAAGGGCCTTGATTAAGGCCTCTCTTAAATCCGGCATGAGCATCAATGCGTCATAAACGCTCAGTAATGCTGGAATGTGCTTTAAGTGAGCAATGACATTGTACTCCATGCCATCATCCCTGTTACCTAATGCTTTTGATGATGAAGGCTTGGCTTCTTTAGTGGGGAGCTTTTCACGTTGCAACCCATCGACCTTTTCAATTCGAGGCCGTTGGAGCTTTACTGGCTCGGGAAGTTCTCTCCCGTTCCTCAAATTCATATGTACTTCTTCCATGTCACCCTCCTCAGTAGATGCATCTTTCGCTTCAAGAGCCTCACGCTCTTCGGGAATAATAGCGACTCCCGAGTTTGAGTCCTCCTCATCCTCACTCACAGTGATAGCATTGCATGGCGCCACCTCGGAGGACGGAGTAGTGTCGAGAACGTGTTCATCTCTTGACGTCGTTGGCTGCCCCCAGGTCTCAGGGAAGAATTGACCTAGTGTAGGCAATGTGGTGATTCTTCGTGGGAAAGACTCATCTCCCTCCGACTCGGGAATGAATCGGGGAGGCATACGTCGTTGACTTGGATCACGCCGTACACTTTGCATCCGCGCTGAAGGAGGATTAACTTGATAGCTTGATCACCGAGCTCTTGGAGGGTGCCTTTGCAGTACCTGCTGCCACTGTTGCTCCTTCTCACGATGAGTGATGGGCGTGAGCCGAAGCCTCTCAAACTGATCTTCTACTTGGATGAATGGCACCCAATACTCTTCTTCTTCGTTTATATGGACGGACGATGACACATCATGCTTCACCGTCACCATGTTAGTAGTACGATAATCAGGGTTCATTGCTTCAGGTTTGAGGGCCAATCTTTTCTCATCAACCGCTCTTTGCAACCATTCTTTGAAAGCAATACAATCCTCAATGATATGCCCTACATACCGATGGTATGGGCAATACAAGGGATTCTCAATCATGGTGACCTGCTCAGGCCTTGCCGGAGTAGGTAAATTTACAAGCTTTTGCTCATTCATTTATTCAAAGAGGCTCTTGATAAGGTCCCGTCGGAAGACATACTGTTTATTTAACATTTCCCGGACATTAGGGCATACCGCTGGTCTTGGCCACTCATTTTTTAGACTGAAAACTGGAACGGTACTCGTAGCATTTGACTCAACGGGTGCCTTCCCTTTGTTGCCATTCCCTGTTGGCTTGCTTGACGTCCCAAAGCGCCGAGTGTTATCAACAGAGCCCACGTTCTTGTACATCTCCATGATATGGGGTACCTTTTCGAACTCCAACTTGGTGGCTGCAATAGAATCACCAAGCGAACTAAACGTCTTGGGGTCACGTCTTGACACGCTGACCAACCAATGTTGCAACATGCCGTGGATGCACATCTGCACAGCATCTTCTGGATGCATCTCTCTTGCAAGTCGGACATAGTTGTTTCTGAAGCGGACGATGTAATCTTCAATTCTCTCGTCCCACCTTTGTCTTATTTGAGACAATTCTAGAATCGAGATGTCTTTCCTCATGGTGATAAAATGTGATTTAAAAAGCTCCTTCATGGCAACCCAACTAGATACTGAACCTGCAGGTAAACGACTATACCAGTGGAAGGCGGCTCCCGTCAAGGAAGCCGAGAACTGGCGCAGTAATAATGAAGGGTTGTTGGCGGTATCTCCACATACTGACTCAAAATATACAAGGTGCTCAGTGGCGTCCCCGGTTCCATCAAACAGGCGAAACTTCGGCGGATGCCAACCTGCGGGAAATGCAACTCGGTCGGGCCATGATTCATATGGCTTATCGAGCTCGCTTTCTAATGTTCTTGGGGCCTGATCGGTCGCCAGCTGACGCATTCTCCTGTTAATCACATCTTCTGCAATACTGTGGTAATCTCTTAATGTTAAAGCCGGCACAGTGTGTGTAACTGAATTTGCTGGCGCTGCAATAATAGGCGGAGGAGTGGCGCCTATCTGGTAGCTAGGTGTGCCCCCTGCCCCTACTGGAGGAGGATGGCGGGGCTGAGACGCAGCTTCCATTTCCACGAATTGCGGGTCAGCTTGAGCGACCTGTAGTGTATGAGGGTGCAGTTGCCGTGCGCCCCCTGACGTGAAATGCATCATCATGGCACATAGTTGGTCCACTCTTGCAGACAACTCACTCACTTGTCTTCCAAGAGCGCTATTTTGCTCATCTTGAGCGTCCGGATGCGGGGGTACCTGCTGGTTCTGCCCATTTGTTCCCGTCCCCGCGGATGGCTCCTGATGAGTACCATCATTTTCATTAGCCATGTTTACAGGCGCAATATTGTTGCCTTCTAATTCTCCTTCATCCCCAGACAAAGCGGAATGTGCTAGCTGGGAATAATGCGGCGACTGAGAGCGGGTTTCAAGAGAGTCCACTGTATGAGTCCCCGAGCTATACTGTCCCTCATCTTCGGATGTACCGGGGCTACTCTCTATTCTTTGTTGAGCAGTTGTCTTCAAGCGTGTGTCCGGACCAGGGCGTGTAGCCACCGTGTGTAACTGCCCCTTATCTTGTGGCAAGTGTGATGGAATACTCCTGTAAGTATTGTGGTGATCACACGGAGATGACCCCCCGTCAAGTGATTTACACTTTCCAGATACCAGAAAGCAAGGGGCAATTATGGCCTCCTTTTGTAACTTTGCAACAAGTTGTGAGGATCTGTTGAACCATGCCTTGGGATTTGGCACAATCTCTTCATCAGAGGAGTACTCTAGCTCATGTGTGACGGGCAAAGGCTCTCAGTCAGAATCCGACCCTTCGAGACTCAATACTCCGATTGTGCCGCACATCATGACATCTGCATTATCGGACTTTTTAGAGCTCTCAGACGTAGTATCATAGTTTGTCGAAGCATCTGAGTTTGGTTCTATAAGCTGTCGGGACCCTTTAGTAGTAGATGGCGGTGTCACTTCCTCAGGGACATTTGCAGGTTTGTCCTCTGTTACTGGCTTTTCATTTTCTTTAGTAGTGATGACTTGAGAGGGTTGAGGTGGCTCAACCCTTTGTTGCTGCCCGGCAGGCCCTGTTGAAACAGGGATAGAGCCATTGTCTTGTGTTTGCCGTGACTTTGGAGCCAGGCGTTCTAAGAGGAAATTGTATCTCGAATTTTGCTCGAGATTCGGTGTTACCCGAACGCTAACTCTTCCGTCCTTTGGGCGGACTTGGCCATCCGCCCGAACGCGGACTTGTACATGACGTAGAACTATGTCCTGTAATTCACGGAACCAGGCTTGCCGGTTTCTCTTCCTTCGCTCGTGCCTCCGTTGATTCTCGTTGAGAATATACGGGGCTGAGTATCTAGCTGATGAAGCAGGACGACGTGCTGGTCGTATAGGAGCCTCGTGCCTCGGGGCTTCGTAGCTGGAGGAAGCCGCCTCCTAGGGAAGCCTCCGGTCATGCCTAAAGGTCCTTCTTGGATATGCGTAGTCTTGGCGATGCGACTCTTGATCCCAACGAGTGGGTGGCTGCATTTGTCGTGGCCGATATGTTGTAGGCGGAGGGCCTCTTTGTCGAGGAACCTCGGCGCGGTGATCTTGATGATGATTTGTAGGACGAGGATTGCCCCCAGTCCTTGGAACTTCTAACGTAGTTGTACTGCGAAGCTGTCTTTCGAGACCGTTCATTTGGTCTCTAAGTTGTTGTAGTTGTCGTTGTAGCTCATCAGGTCGAGGTGCTGGCACTTCACTTGGAAGCACGGCAAACTGATTTGTGTCTTTAGACGAAGAAGGGTCAGTCGTCACACCGACGTGAAAACAAGGCACCCAGTGCTGGCAGCCAGCAAGACTGGGATTGTAGAGCTTGCGCCTCCTCCCAAGATGATGGGACAAAAACTCCTCTACTATGGCCTCTCGAGCGGGGAGTCTGGCTCGTGTCACATGCTGAGTCCATGCACGAGGCGTGAGCACATTCGCAGTCGCTTCTTCATCTGTGATGTAATTTGAAGTAAAACGGGAGGCGATCTGTTGTCGAAGCCTCTGAGCTTTAGCAATCTTTCGCCGGCAATTCTGGCGTGCGTGCAGTCTTCCTTCTAAACGAGCAAGGGTCACACTTTGATGCAAGTTCTCACAAACTGCGTCTGGTGCTATGACCAACTCAGCTTTTGTTTTACTCGTGAGGGGAAAACCCTTCAACATGGCTTTGGCCTCGGCAATAATGTCGTGGCACTCCTCCTTGATCTGTGAGAAGGCTCTCTTCTGAGCCCTGTTTGTCGCGGGAGCTGAAGTTGGCTCCTTCATCATCCTAGAGTAAATTGAACCTTCATGCTGTAGGATGACCACGGGTGGGAGTGTCCCAAACTGCAGGATCGTTGGAATCGAGTCGCGGGCAGGGACAAAACCACCTGCAGCACTTGTAGACTCAGGAGACCATCTTGACGACCAGCGCAGCGCAGCAAAGATGGGAGGAGAACCATGTCCCACTGGGCGTGCCATTTTGTTTCGCGGATTCGAAATGTCTCGCGTTTGAATTTGTATTTGAAACTGTGTATGTAATATTGCGGGCGTGCCAGTATACAGAGTATGCAAAAGACAGGAGAATGTAATAATCGAAAACATGTAACTTTATTCATTCATGTCGAAATCATAAAGTACAGTTTCTCATATACATTTTTACTCCACAACGCACACGCTATCTGACTATCTTCACAATCTGGGCGATTGCTTTGTCTTGGTTCCCGGGGCTTCGTGAAGCTCTCCGGTTAATTACGCCCGTCTTCGGGCTACCTCCGATTAAGTGCGCTGGTGGTCGTCATACCGAGGTCGTCTCCGAGTCTGCAAGACTGTAGTCACACGCAACAAAGACCAAGCAAAGTAAGCGTTAGCAATAAAATGAGGTAAAGTACGGGACAACAGTCTGGCATAAGCTTTTTAGACTGTTTATGTATCCCAGATCATCATCGGCCACACAGGCCTCAGACATGGCAACCCCTCATCATCGGCCGTAGCCTCAGGTGCTACAAAGAGATAGAGGGAGAGAGAGTCTAGCTACATGTCCGTTTACCAGCTACAACCTGTCGGGAGCCCGGCAAACGACGCATGCCTCTAGGCTCCTATCTACAACCTCTACTCTTAATTCCCACAGGAAACTCAGCGAACACCACAAAGGGTAAGGGTAACAACAAGCCGCAAAGATATCACAGTATCGGGCCTCAGGTTCACACGTCACAGCACACATGGCAATAGGGCCTCCACAGAAGGGCCATAACAACGAGAATCAGAGCCAGGCCAAACAACCAGAGGAGCCCTAAGGCACCAGGTCAACATCCATTCAATTCTCAAGGTAACAGAACGAAAACCACAGGCCTCATCATACACAGCATCATACCGATCATCAACTGATCACTAGGCCGAACACGAGAGCGGGCCATCCTCTCTGGTAAATGTTACCAGGCCAGAGAGCAAAACCACCTCTTTGTGGTACAAGGAAAAGAGAACAGTGCTAAATGAACATCAGCTAGCAGGGGATCAATATACCAGGATCCCTGGGAAAGCTGTGCTCAAAAGGGGCAGTAGTAATTTATCAAAGCCCACATGACTCACTAAGCCTCAGATCAAGAGATAGCGCTGGAACAGCATAAGACCCTGAACAGCACTGGTCAGGAACAAGCTTTAGCTCAATATGCAATCTGGAAGGGCAATAAAATAGCCACATACTGCACTAGGCCCACCACCGATTCTGTTATCAGATTAATAACAAATAGGGCAGCCTACAAATCAGCATAGCCCGGCATCACCATGGACACGGGCGCGAATGCACTGGCCGGGATCACCATAGAACATAAGCATAGCTTGGCCAAAGCACCTGTATGCACGGTACGGGCACGAATGCACCGCCATGACAACGAAGGCCAAAGACGTGCACACCGGAGCATGTAACCTCCTCACGACGGCGAGGGACGCACGCCGGAGCCCATCACCTCCTCACGGCGGCAAGAGACGCGCGCACCGGATCACCTGTTCACCGCACAACCGCATGCAGGCATCGGCTAGCCCAAAATCACAGACAGGCATGGACACGGGCACACGACGCCGGCCAAAAACACCTGTGGGCACGGACATGGCACGGAGGCTGCCGGCCAAAACACCAAAAAGCATCGCGGGTTCAATTACGAACACCCCGGCTAAAAGACACAGCACGAAGCAAATCCATCTGCTCACGGCACGGGCACGAAGGCCACGACCAACACACGCATAGACGAGGCATAGACGCCGGTGACCTGCTTGGCACGGACACGGGCACACGGCCCAGCAGGCTAAAACACCTGTAGGCACAGTGCGGCGACGACCACCGACCGGCGACCCCTGTAGCAGCAAGAAGGAGGGGAAGGGGGTAGCTTCTACAGGGACCCACCAGCACAAGCGTCGACGAGGACAGCCATGGCGATCCGGCGAGCAAAAGGAGCGACGACGAGGCACTGGATTGGAGGGGGAAAAGTGCTCTTTCCCTCTCTCTCTATCTCTTCTCTCTCTATCTCGCCGATCTCCCTCCTCCCTCCTTCATTGGATCGATCTCCCCTCTTTATATAGGCAGCAGCGAGGATTCGAGATAAGAGGATAGAACTCGAGTTTGTTGAGATTCGAAATTCGTGGCCGGTCGAATCTCTCTCCAACTGAAGATTTGAGCTAGAGATAGAGGGGAAACGGTTTAGGATTCGGTGGAGATCTCATTTGAGGCCTTCTAGATGAAATTCCCTTTCTTATCTGATCCGGATTTGGAGGGGATTTTTGTGTTGCTTGGTTTGATTTTTTTTTTGGTTGAAGGAGATGGAGTCCGGCTGCTCCTCTGGAGAATGGAGGCGGTTCAAGCAGGAGCGGCTGGAGCTAGCAGATGAGCTGCTCCTGGGCTAGTGCGATGGGAGAGAAAAAAAAAAGGGAGGTGGCGTCTGGGCCAGCCAGGGCTACCATGGCCCAGCAAAGGATAGGAGGCTGGCGGCCTGCAGCAAATGGATGGGCTGGACCCAAACCACTAAAGGGAGAGAGAGGGAGGCCAGGCTGGCCTAGAGAGGAAGAGGGAGTCCGAGAGGGCCAATGGGCTGCTGTGCAGAAAAAAGAAAAAAAGCCAGCTGGAGATAGCACTTGGGCTGGAAAGAGGATTACAAGCACGCTACTGCTTAGCTCTCTCTTCTTCTTTTTTTATGCATGTATATGTAAAAAAATAAGAAAAATATGTGGATATATGACAAAATGCAATCGTACAAATGCCCCCCACCAAATTAAGCCCGCGCGAGGAAAAGAGCGGGGCTTAACTTGGTGCACATGAATTTGATGAAATAAAACAGCTGTCGAGTATCACCTCGGAGCATTTTGCTACGTTCTCTTTGCAGAGCCAGCCAGTGATGATTTTTTTTTACTTGTGGTGGATAGATGGACCACTCCTCAAATAAAATATATCAACTCTACTGTGGCCTTGGGAGGCGTCAGCCAGTATCATTGACAAGGATTTGACTCCGCTGCGACCTCAGGAGGTGTCAGCCAGCGTTGTCATGAAAGACTCCACTGCGACCTTGGGAGGTGCCAGCCAGTGAAGAACCTCTCGAGGGAGATTTTATCAACTCTATTGCGACCCAGTAGCAGCCACGGTGTCAGCCAATAGCGTTGAAGGATTTCACAGTTCCGCATGAACCGCACTGGCACGCTTCACTGCTCACGATAATCCTCAGTTGCCACGAAACTCGGCGCCACTCCTGAGGGGATCCTCGATTCCACTGCGACCCTGGGAGGTGCCAGCCAGTGAAGGCATAGAATGATTAATGGACTCCACTGCGACCTTGGGAGGTGCCTGCTAGTGAAATTGTAGAACATAATAAAGACTCCACTGCGACCTTGGGAGGTGCCAGCCAGTGAAGGTGTAAAATAAATATAAGACTCCACTGCGACCTTGGTAGGTGCCAACCAGTGAAGGCACATAATGAACAATGGACTCCACTGCGACCTTGGGAGGTGCCTGCCAGTGAAATTGTAGAACATAATAAAGACTCCACTGCGACCTTGGGAGGTGCCAGCCAGTGAAGGTGTAAAATAAATATAAGACTCCACTGCGACCTTGGTAGGTGCCAGCCAGTGAAGGCGAAGACTTCACAGATCCGTAAACACACAGATGGTGTACTTCTCTGCTTCATCAAGCTGCAATAGCTATAAAAAAAATGGTTAACTAATAATTAAGGGGAAATGCATACTAACAGCCCTGTTTGATACATTTGATGTTTTGAAATATAGGCTTTTCTTATGTCACCGAGCTATGAGGTGACCCTAAGATATGGTCACAAGAGACTCCTCCTTCGAAGACGATAAAGAGTCATGACAGTTGCATTTAATTAGCACTTGGGTGTACGTGTGTGAAGAACACATATCTGAAAGTACTTATGAAAACAGTGGGGGTTTTCCCAAAGCTGCCTCCTCGGCTAGAGCATGCTGACAATCTTGTACTCCCTGGGGGCTGTATTTGTGAGTGGCATAAATCAAAAATGGGTAGGAAGCAAGCTGTGGCATTGTTGCCTCCATTTTTTTTGCGAGGATGGTGGACGATGGTCACTCTCCGGCATTCGCGGTCTTCATGCCACATATTGATGGTGGCTTTGCTTGCACATTTATTGGTACTTCTCCTTTATCATTGGAAGGGCTTTGATTTGACGACACCTTCGTTGGGTTTTTTTTTTGAAATATAATTGACCTTCATTGGATCTTTGAATTTGCTTGAACTTGAGCTTGATCTTGGGATTGCGAATGCCTTTGAGATTCCACCATCCACGTTTTGTAGTACTAAACCTCGCGGGCAACTTTTGGTGTAACAAGGCCCTTGTTTTGATCACACCGGGGTGGCAAGAAGCTGCACACATACCCACGACTTGAGTCGGGAAGGTAGCCCTCTCTTGCTCTTTTCCTATAGTCATCCCCGGGTGCACTTATGCTGGGGTGGAAGAGTACGGGATTAACAACGGTTGGTCGCTTCGGAGGCAGAATGAGTCAGCCTTGACACCCAAGCGTAGACAGAGGAACATGTGTCTTTTGTGCAGTGTGTGTTTACTATCATATCTTAAAGCAGTCATGACACTTCATACATCTCTAGAGATTAATCCTGCAAGTAGCCATACCCGGGGATCACAACTCGGCGATAGGTGGAAAGGCAATGATTATTGTTGGGTGGATCAACACCCTTTATTTTATGAAAATACGCAACTATCTTCGGATTTCCCCCTTTTCAATGTTAATCCAAGGGGAATGGAAGACGGTTTTTTTTAAGCAAAAAACTTTTTGAGAAAGCGGCCATTAATAGGGGGCATTGGACGAACGCCCTCCTGGTTGATGAGTTGGTAGGCACCTCCGTCGTAGACTTGTTCTACAACATAAGGCCCTTCCCATTTTGGCTCAAATTTGCCTTTGCTTTTGCCGGTGAGTATAACCAGGCGCCTCAAGACGAGTACTAGCTCACCCTTCCTGAATACGCGAGGTTTGACAAGCTTGTCATACGCTCGAATCATGTTTTGTCGATAGAATTGTAAATTCTGGAGAGCGTTGAGGCGCTCTTCTTCAAGGGCATCCAATTCTTGGAGCCGCAAGCGAGCCCTCTCATCTTGTGTGATTTCATTGTGTATGGCAATCCGGAGCGCAGGAAGCTCCAGTTCTAGTGGCAAGACAGCCTCCGTACCAAAGACAAGTGAGTAGGGCGTCGATTGTGTGGGTGTACGAACAGTGACTCGATATGCTCATAATGCTTCGAAGAGACGGTCATGCCAATCTCTCTTGTTTTTTGTGACTGTCTTTTTCAGAAAACCCACGAGAGTCTTATTGAACGCTTCAGCCAATCCGTTAGCCTGAGGGTAGTACCCCGTGGAGCAGCAAGAAGGAGGGGAAGGGGGTAGCTTCTACAGGGACCCACCAGCACAAGCGTCGACGAGGACGGCCATGGCGATCCGACGAGCAAAAGGAGCGACGACGAGGCACTGGATTGGAGGGGGAAAAGTGCTCTTTCCCTCTCTCTCTCTCTATCTCGCCGATCTCCCTCCTTCCTCCTTCATTGGATCGATCTCCCCTCTTTATATAGGCAGCAGCGAGGATTCGAGATAAGAGGATAGAACTCGAGTTTGTTGAGATTCGAAATTCGTGGCCGGTCGAATCTCTCTCCAACTGAAGATTTGAGCTAGAGATAGAGGGGAAACGGTTTAGGA
Organism: Phragmites australis; assembly: GCF_958298935.1. Classification (NCBI taxonomy): domain Eukaryota; kingdom Viridiplantae; phylum Streptophyta; class Magnoliopsida; order Poales; family Poaceae; genus Phragmites; species Phragmites australis. The sequence continues at coordinate 25,841,555 of NC_084935.1, read as the reverse complement.
TTCGGTGGAGATCTCATTTGAGGCCTTCTAGATGAAATTCCCTTTCTTATCTGATCCGGATTTGGAGGGGATTTTTGTGTTGCTTGGTTTGATTTTTTTTTTGTTGAAGGAGATGGAGTCCGGCTGCTCCTCTGGAGAATGGAGGCGGTTCAAGCAGGAGCGGCTGGAGCTAGCAGATGAGCTGCTCCTGGGCTAGTGCGATGGGAGAGAAAAAAAAAAGGGAGGTGGCGTCTGGGCCAGCCAGGGCTACCATGGCCCAGCAAAGGATAGGAGGCTGGCGGCCTGCAGCAAATGGATGGGCTGGACCCAAACCACTAAAGGGAGAGAGAGGGAGGCCAGGCTGGCCTAGAGAGGAAGAGGGAGTCCGAGAGGGCCAATGGGCTGCTGTGCAGAAAAAAGAAAAAAAGCCAGCTGGAGATAGCACTTGGGCTGGAAAGAGGATTACAAGCACGCTACTGCTTAGCTCTCTCTTCTTCTTTTTTTATGCATGTATATGTAAAAAAATAAAAAAATATGTGGATATATGACAAAATGCAATTGTACAAATGCCCCCCACCAAATTAAGCCCGCGCGAGGAAAAGAGTGGGGCTTAACTTGGTGCACATGAATTTGATGAAATAAAACAGCTGTCGAGTATCACCTCGGAGCATTTTGCTGCGTTCTCTTTGCAGAGCCAGCCAGTGATGATTTTTTTTTTACTTGTGGTGGATAGATGAACCACTTCTCAAATAAAATATATCAACTCTACTGCGGCCTTGGGAGGCGTCAGCCAGTATCATTGACAAGGATTTGACTCCGCTGCGACCTCAGGAGGTGCCAGCCAGCGTTGTCATGAAAGACTCCATTGCGACCTTGGGAGGTGCCAGCCAGTGAAGAACCTCTCGAGGGAGATTTTATCAACTCTATTGCGACCCAGTAGCAGCCACGGTGTCAGCCAATAGCGTTGAAGGATTTCACAATTCCGCATGAACCGCACTGGCACGCTTCACTGCTCACGATAATCCTCAGTTGCCACGAAACTCGGCGCCACTCGACGACTTTGGGAGGTGCCTGCTAGTGAAATTGTAGAACAAGAATGTTTGTCTATCCTAGAGCCTCGGGCTCCTTGTTCTTCGGTGGTCTCAGCTTCTGTGCTTGTACTGTGGGTTCTTCGAGTCTTGGCGTCTGCGCTCTCTCTAAACCTCTGAAAGGATTGTCTTTGTCCGTGCCCGCCGGCTCCCTTAAATATCCGCCGGCGGTGGCCTGCCCTGAATGGGAGGGCGCGAGTTCCAAGGCACCATAAATTGAAAAGGCAGTCATCATGGCCTCTGCGCGAAGTGACGGGGGTTGAAAACGTGCCCCGCGCCCGGTCTTCAGTCGTCAAGATGGTGCTGGCAACGGGCGCCGTGGAGAGGGCCCACTGGGCAGCCGCGGAGCGGCTCGACGTGCCCGCCCGGTCTTGTTCGCCTGCCACAGCAGCACAGTAGACGGAACGCCTCGGGCCTCGCGATGCTATCCCAAGGCGCGCCGAATGGCACGGGATGGGACCCGTGCATTTAATATCCCCACGCCCTTCTGCCAGAGTATGGCAGGGACTGACACCGAGCATGACGGGAGCAGTTGGAGGTGACAGGCCACGCACGCCCACAAATACGGCATCGGGACTTTCACTGGCTGACACCTCATCGCTGGACCCCGGTGGGGGCCACTGACGGGGGGCTTCCTGGGCCGTCGGGGAACCGAGTGCTCGGGGGTCACTGTTCACCTCCCCGGGCACTCTCTCCTGAAAATGCCCTCTCTTGGTCCTTGGGGAACCGAGTGCTCGGGGGTCATTGTTCACCTCCCCGAACACTCTCTCCCGGATTTGACTGTTCGGGTCCTCGGGGAACCGAGTGCTCGGGGGCCACTGTTTACCTCCCTGAGCACTCTCTTCCCGGTACTCGGCTTTCCTGATCGTCAGGGGACTCAGGTGCTTGGGGGTCACTGTTCACCTCCCCGAGCACCCCCTTCCTGGTTACTTGGTCCTCGCAGATTCATCGGGGAACCTGGGTACTCGGGGACCATTGTTTGTGGCCCCGAGCGCCCTCTCCTGGAACTTAGTCCTTTTTACCTTGCGGAGATGACCCCCGCAGGAGGGCGCCATGTGGCGGATTGCTGGCCTGGCCTTGAGATTCGAGGACCCCTGGTTCTTGACCCGGGCGGTGCTTCCCCTGGAGTAGCTGGCGCTCTGCGCCGACCCGAACCGGGTGGCGCTGCAAGCGACGCTGCCCGAGTTCGACGCCTAGGAGCTGGTCGACCGGCCAGGGCGCCGAAACCCCGGGACTATCCAGATTCCCGGGGTGGACGAGGCGACCGGCCACGCCCCGAGTGCCTCCGGCGGGGACGCCGCCAGCAGCAGGTCGCAGATGAGTGATAAGGGGGCCGCGGGCGGCCCGACGCAGACCGGTGGCGCGGGTGCAGTAGGCGGCAGGCCACAGACCAGCAGCGCGGGTGCCACGGGCGGCAGGCCGCAGGCCGGTCGTGGGGCTACCATAGGCAGCAGCCGCCAGACCGACGGAGGAGGCGCCACCAGCGGTGGGGCGGCGACAGCGCCGGGGGACAAAGGGAAACGCCCCTGGACGTTCGTGCCTACGCCGACGTCCTCGTCGTCGCCGTCGCCTCCACGGCAGCGGCCGCCGATGGGCGACGCGAAGGAGGGAGGCTGGGGTGGCCAGTCGTCCGGCGCGAGGTCCGCGATGGAGGCGACATCTGCGGTTCTGGAACCCGGAGACCAAGGCCGGCACTCGAGCGGGTCTACAGTGAGTGCCCAAGCTGGCCCGCCGTCGATGACAGGCACCTCGACGGAGGTGAGGCCTCGGGCGCCGAAACCCAGGGACCAAGGCCGGCACGGGAGCGCGTCTACAGCGAGTGCCCAAGCCGGCCCGCTGCCAGAGACGGACTCTGCGGTGGCCCCGCAGAGCCCCCCGCCAAAGAGGAGGAGGGAAGATTCTGGGCCGAAGCCGTCGGGCCCAGAATACAAGATCCCGGAATCGCGATGGCAATATCGAAGACCGAAAACTGCGTAAGTTTCTTCTTTTCCCGAGCATCCTTCGCCCGGAGTGAGTTAGGAGACTAACCTTCGTTCGCTTTCAGGCCGCCCAAGGACGCCGCCGGAGATCAGGGACGGCCGGAGGCGCCGAGGCCGGCTCTAGCCCCCGAGCCGAGCGTGCCTGAGCCGAGCGCGCCGGTCGAGCCGGGGCCGCAGAGCGCGCCGGCCGAACCAGAGCTGCAAGCGCCGCCCTGCCCCGAGCCGAGGGCAGAGGCCGCGCCTGAGCAGCCAGCGCCGGCCGAGCCTGCCCCGAGTCCTTGGAGGGTGGGGCAAATGGCCCCGGCGAGGGCGGTGCCGACGTGACGGCAATCGGGGACCCCGAGCACCTTGACAGAGAGGGCTCGCAGGGGACCCAGTGCCCGGCCGTTGTCCAGTCAGGCTGCAGAGCCCCTCCCGGATGTGCTAGGAAGCGCCTGGGAGGTGAACGAGCGGCTGGAGGCCACCGTAGCGGGGGAGAGGACGCAACTTGAGGCGGACCGCGCCACCCTTGTTGAGGAGAGGGAGCTGCTGGCGGAGATCAGCCGCCTTTTGGAGGCCCGCATCGCCGCGGCCCGCGCCGCCAATGAGAGGGAGCAGCACGCGATAGACGCGGAGCGGGAGGCCCTAGAGGAAGTACGTGAGGAGGCCGTCGCCGAGCAAGAAGAAGCCACCCGCCTGGGTGAGATATCGCGGCGGCGGGCCGCCGAGGTGCTCGCCAGGGAGAGATTGGTGCGGGCTCGGGAGGACGCCATCCTGCCGCGCGAGAGGGCGGTGGAGGCCTCCCAGGCGAACTTAGCCCGCCAAAAGGGCAAGGTTGAGGAGAGCCACGCCAAGCTCCAGCGTCGGGAGGAGGATGTCATGATCCACGAGACCGATGTCGGCATCACGGCGACGGCTCTGGATGCCCGGGAGGAGCTGCTGACTCACCGGGAGGCGAAGGCTGCTGAGGCGTCGGCGGCCTTAACTGCTCAGGAGGAGAGGGCCGCCAAATGGGAGTCAGAGCTGATTGCTCGGGAGCAGGCTCTCACTGCCCTCGCCGAGCAGATTAAGAAGCAAGCCGAAGTCTCGGCGCCCGGCGTTGTCCTGACCAGCACGACTGAGGGACTGAGCTTTGAAGAGCAGCTGTAGATCTTGAAGGACGAGCTCGAGACCATTAACGCCGAGCAGACCAACGTGAAGCTAATGATGGGAGACATCCTTCGGCAGGCACGGAGGTCCGTGAGGGTGGCTGGGCTCGGACGAGTCTATGTGGGCGAGTAGGGGATGGAGCGAGCGACCATCGGCCACATCGCCCTCGGCTTCAAGAAGATCAGCCAACGACTCAAGGCGCTTCTCCAGGCCGTGCGGGAGTTAGCCGCCTAGGAAGGGCGTGGTCTGGCCCAAGCGGTGGCCGAGCACGTCCTGGCCTACTACCGGAGCTGGGACCCGAACTTCTTGCTGGAGCCAGCTTGGGAAAGGGTGGTCGAGGCCAAGGAGGAGGCCGCCCGGGAGGCTGTCCGGGGTGTCACCGCCGAGGTGGTGGCTTGTTTCATGCGGGAGCCACCGCCGCCGCCGGACGCTGGCAGCAGCGGTGAGGAGTCCTCGCCACCTTCTGAGCCCGCCAACTCAGACTCAGATTAGGCTTTTGTAGTTTTCTTTTTCTTTGACTTGATGTAAATATGGGAGTGATCCCTCAGAATAGCTGTCCCTTTTTTTGAATATAATGGAAGCCTTTCTTTGGGGTCGCAACTCCAGTGTTCTCTCTGATGCTTGATGAAGTTTCTGTTCTTTTCGCTTGATGTCCCGAGGAGTACTCAGTCGGACCGAGCCCGACCTTTCCCTCCCCGAGAACGAAGTCGCCCTGACCACTCATCGCCCGAGTAGTGAGGCTTCTTCACGCGTTCAGCCCCCGAGCCCTCACGAGTCCGCAGCGGCTAAGTCAAGAGACAAAGGCACGGACTTCCTTGCCCGGGAGATAGGTCGATCCAGCACGGGGCACGCCACGACCAGTGAACGCTTTCCCATTTTGCGACCACTCAAACAACTAGACCGGAGATGCGTGCGAGTGGAAATGCGACCAAGAGTCCCCACGGTTTGGTGGTGCCTGGGCTAGGACGGACTGGACCGAGCACCGACAGCCCGCCCCCAGGGCCTAGGCTCCCGACCGCTTTTTGCTCGAGCGGTAGGATTACCCGAGAACCCCAGGGACTCGGTAGTGCCCGGGGCCTTTTAAGCGGACCGAACACCACGACCACCATGAATGACTTCGGTCAGACATTGCCGTTCGTACGGTACACCTTTCTACTGTTCGTTCTGTAGTTCCGGGAAAAGCGGACATGTGGGCAGGGTTTTGGGCGCGAGGAGACCATCTCGCCGAACAGATTAGAATACGAGGGCCCGGGGATAACTCGGGAACAGTAGATTACTGAATGTAAATTCGGATGACTTTAACCACTCACCGGACAGCTGTCAGCTTTTCGGCCGACCGATCCAGGAGAGGCATACGCTCCGAGCTCAGAGTGCCCGGGAACTTGGTTCCTTTGGTTGGAGCTCCCGAGCACTGGGGAGCGTGATGGGGAGCCCGGGGCCAGGCGATCCCGACCACTCATGCCCGAGTGGTAGGACCACCCAAGGACCCCTAGGCCTGAGCAGCGACCTGGGCATTGAGGCCCTCGCGGTCGAGCTACTTTTGCTCTTGGTTGTTGATATGTGATTTGAGAAAATAGAAAAAATCTTTGTTTGGTGCGCTCTGTTAGTGCGGTACTCATTATAGACTGCTCTCATTTTCGACCCGAGACCTCTCGAATACCCGGACCGGCGGACTATACAGGCAGAGGCATAACCCAGAGGTCCTATGATTCGTTGGCGCCTGGGAATGACAGACCAGACCGAGCACCGATAGCCCGCCCCTGGGGCCTAGGCTCCAGACTACTCTTTGCTCGAGCGATAGGATTACCCGAGAACCCCAGGGACTCGGTGATGCCCGGGGTACTGCCACGACACCGAACACCACAACCTACCACGACAGACATAGGTCAGCGGCATCTGCTCGCGCGCATACCGATCGGGATTCTTTTATCAACAGGGAAAATGAGAGAGCAAGTTTTTCTCACCAGACAGATTAAACATATGGATTCCAGAAAAAAATAAAATTTGACATAAGAACTGGACATTGATAACATATATATATTGACAATTTTTACAAGACTGGGTGACTTACCCGGTTAGTGGTAGCCCCCGGCCAACTTGGCCAGGGGGGGGGGAGCCCCCAGCCTGGTTGGCCCGAGCACATACACGCCATCTACGGAAAGAACTTGCGCAGATGCTCGATGTTCCACGCATTGGGGAGCGGCTGCCCGTCCTCTGCAGCCAGCCGAAAGGAGCCTTCTTGCGGGACACCGATCACGGTAAAGGGGCCTTCCCACATAGGGGACAATTTATTCCTTCCTTCGCGCGAATTGACGCGTCGGAGAACTAGATCCCCCACCTCGAGAGATTGGGCTCAGATGTGACGCTGATGATTGCACCGCAGGCTTTGCTGGTAGCGGGCTGCTCGGATGGCGGCACGCCGCCGGCGCTCTTCCAAGTAGTTGACGTCGTCGTGCCTTCGCTGTTCCTGTTCACCTTCAGAGTAGGCATGCACCCGAGGGGAGCCAAGAGTGAGCTCGGAGGGGAGGACCGCCTCAGCGCCGTACACAAGGAAGAAAGGAGTCTCCCCGGTAGCACGACTTGGCGTGGTCCGGTTGGCCCATAGCACAGCAGGTAGCTCGTCGATCCACCCTTTCCCGTGCTTTGCGAGCACGTTGTAGGTTCGAGTTTTGAGCCCCTTCAGTATCTCCACATTGGCGCGCTAGACCTGCTCATTTCTCCGAGGATGAGTGACAGAGGTGAAGCAGAGCTTGATGCTGAGGTCCTCGCAGTAGTCCTCGAACAGGGCACTTGTGAACTGAGTGCCGTTGTCAGTGATGATCCGGTTCGGGATGCCGAAGCGACTGGTGATACTGCAGATGAACTAAAGCACCGTGTTCTTGGTCACCTTAACATCTGGAACCACCTCCGGCCACTTGGTAAACTTGTCGATGGCGACATAGAGGTACTCGTAGCCCTCGATTGCTCGGGGGAATGGACCCAGAATGTCCAGCCCCCAGACCACGAAGGGCCATGACAGGGGGATGGTTTGAAGAGCCTGAGCTGGCTCGTGAATCTGCTTTGTGTGGAACTGGCACGCCCTGCAGCACCGAACCAACTCGGAAGCATCCTGGAGAGCTGTAGGCCAGTAGAAACCTTACCGGAAGGCCTTCCCGACCAACGTGCGGAACAATGCATGGCCACCGCACTCGCCCTCATGGATCTCAGCGAGAAGTTCGCCGCCTTCTGCCCGGGTGATGCATTTCAGGCGGCGCCGGTAGAGATCCCCATCTACTATGGCATAGCATTTGGACTGTCGAGCAATTCTTTCAGCAGGGGCATCATCCCCGGGGAGGAATTTTTCTTTCAAGTACCCTCAGATCTCGTCCATCCACGAGGCATCTTGAGGACAGCTAGCAAGCGCAGCGCACTCGCCGGGCGGTGGCACCCTGTCTGGGCTCCCCACTGAGGGCACCGTCGGGTCCCCTGAACTGGGCTGGAGATTTCCCCTTCGTCCTTTTCGGCAGGCAGGACGGAAGGCCGTGTAAGCCTTTCTTCAAAGACTCCGGCAGGGATGCACGCACGGGAAGAGGCCTGGCGAGAAAGGTCATCGGCCAGAGCGTTGTTGCGGCGAGAGATGTACCGCAGCTCTAGGCCGTCGAAGTGCCTCTCCAGCTTCCTGACTTCCGCCACGTATGCCGCCATTTGAGGATCCGCGCACTGGTATTCTTTTGACACCTGCTTGACCACCAGCTGGGAGTCTCCCTTGACCAGGAGGCGACGAATCCCGAGGCCTACCATGGCCTGGAGGCCAGCGATGAGGCCTTCATATTCCGCCATGTTGTTGGTTGCTCGGAACTGCAGCTGCATGACATACCGGAGTTCTTCACCCGTTGGGGAGGTGAGAACCACTCCAGCCCCCGTGCCTTTCAGCGTGAGGGAACCGTCGAAGTGCATAATCCAGTACCCAGGCGCATCGTGCCCGGGATATGCGGAAATCTCTTCTTGGTCGATCTCGGGAACGAGCGTCCACTCTGCCACGAAGTCAGAGAGCGGCTGGCTTTTGATCACCTGGCGGCTGACAAAGTGCAGGTCAAACTCCGCCAGCTCCACCGCCCACTTGACGATGCGCCCGGTGCCTTCTCGGTTCCGGAGGATGGGCCCCAGTGGGTACGTGATAACCACCTAGACCTTGTGCGCTTGGAAGTAGTGGCGCAGCTTCCGGGAAGCAACGAGCACGGTGTAGAGCAGCTTCTGGGCTTGGGGATATCTTGTCTTGGCATCCCGGAGGACTTCACTGACGAAGTACACCAGTCGCTGTATACGGCGGGCCCGGACTGCGGCTTCACCCGAGGGCCTGTCACAACCCCCGAGCTCGGTGGCGTGGTCGGGGCTGGCCGGGTGCTCGGGCTCGACTCCCTGGTCGGGAGGAGCCAAGTGCTCCGGCTCGACTCCCTGGTCGGGAGGAGCCAAGTGCTCAGACTCGACTCCCTGGTCGGGAGGAGCCGCAAAGACTGGGGAGTCCCCAGGGGTGGCCGGGAGCTGGGACCCAGCACCTTGCCCTGAGCACTCATCATGCTCCACCACCAGTACCATGCTCACGACCTGAGGAGTGGCCGAGACGTAGAGTAGTAGTGGTTCGCCCTTGGAGGGAGCCACCAGTACGGGCGGCGAGGTGAGATATTTCTTCAAATTGTGGAAGGCCTGCTCGGCCTCCGGCGTCCAGTCGAAGTGACCGGTCTTCTTTAGCAGCTTGAAGAGGGGGAGTCCTCGCTCCTCGAGTTTGGAGATGAAGCGTCCGAGGGCCGCCATGCAGTCGGCGAGACGCTAAACTTCCTTGAGTCGAGCCGGGGGTCGCATCTGCTCAATGGCCTGGATCTTCTCTGGGTTGGCCTCGATCCCTCGGCTGGAGACCAAGAAACCGAGGAGCTTGCCTGCAGGTACCCCGAAGACGCACTTCTCGGGATTGAGCTTCAAGCGGGTGGTGCGGAGACTGTTGAAAGTCTCGGCAAGATCTTCAAATAGGGTGGCACGGTCTCAGGATTTGACCATGAGATCGTTGATGTAAGCCTCAACGTTACGGCCAACCTACGAGTCAAGGGTAATGCGCACAGCGTGCTGGAAAGATGACCCAGCGTTGCGCAAACCAAATGGCATCGATACATAGCAATAAGTCCCCACCGGAGTGGTAAAAGAAGTTTTTTCTTCATCCTCTATGGCCATGCAAATTTGGTGATAACCAGAGTTTGCATCTAGAAAACATAAAAGATCACATCCCGCGGTTGCATCTACAATTTGGTCTATGCAGGGTAAAGGAAAATGATCTTTTGGGCAAGCCTTGTTTAGGTCGGTGTAGTCCACGCACATGCGCAGCTTGCCGTTGGCCTTCGGGACGATGACTGGGTTCGCCAGCCACTCGGGGTGGAGGACTTCTCAGATGAATCCGGCATCAAGGAGCTTACTGACTTGCTCTCGGATGAACTCCTGGCGCTCGGGCGCCTGCCGCCGGACTTTCTGCTTCACTGGCTGTGTTTCCGGGCGCACAGCCAGGTGGTGCTCAATCACCTCCATAAGGATCCCGGGTATATCGGATGGTTGCCATGCAAACACGTCGACGTTAGCCCGAAGGAAGGCAACGAGCGCGCTTTCCTATTTGCTGTCCAGGTCACCGCCGATTCGGACAACTTGGGAAGCGTCTTCGCCCACCACGACCTCCTTCGTAGGGACGGAGGCGTCGACAGTGAGTCGGGGTTTGGATGAAGAGGGTCTCGGGCCCCCTGGATGATCTTCGACCTCGGCCCGAGCTGAGACCCAGGCCGAGTATAACTGCTCGGCGCAGGAGACGGCGCTGCTAGTCTCGGCGGACACGGAGATGGGGCCCGCAGTGCCCGGCATCTTAACCGTGAGGTACGCGTAGTGAGTGGCCACCATGAACCGAGTGAGCGCCGAGCGCCCGAGGATGGCGTTGTAGGGGAGGGGAAGCTCCACGACGTCGAAGATGACGTTCTCTGTCCGGAAGTTATCCTGGCTCCCGAATGTGACGGATAGCTCGACCTGCCCGAGGGGCAGGGAGTGCCTGGGTGTCACCCCGTAAAAGGGGAGCGACGGCTTTAGGTGCCTGGAGGGCACCTGCAGCTTCTCAAAAGCCTCCCTGGAGAGGAGGTTCAGGCCTGCGCCCCCGTCGATCAGCACACTGCTGACCTTCACATTGCAGATGGTGGGGGACACTACCAGGGGTAGTCGCCCCACGCCTGCAGTACTGGCGGGATGGTCGGCCAGGCTGAACGTGATTGGGGCGTCCGACCACTTCAGGGGCCTTGCGACCACTGTTCTCCTCCCCGGGCACTCTCTCCCGAAAATGCCCTCTCTTGGTCCTCGGGGAACCGAGTGCTCGGGGGTCACTGTTCACCTCCCCGAGCACTCTCTCCCGGATTTGACTGTTCGGGTCCTCGAGGAACTGAGTGCTCGGGGGCCACTGTTTACCTCCCCGAGCACTCTCTTCCCGGTACTCGGCTTTCCTGGTCGTCGAGGGACTCAGGTGCTCGGGGGTCACTGTTCACCTCCCCGAGCACCCGCTTCCTGGTTACTTGGTCCTCGCAGATTCATCGGGGAACCTGGGTACTCGGGGACCACTGTTTGTGGCCTCGAGCGCCCTCTCTCAGAACTTAGTCCTTTTTACCTTGCGGAGATGACCCCCGCGGGAGGGCGCCACGTGGCGGATTGCTGGCCTGGCCTCGGGATTCGGGGACCCCTGGCTCCTGATTCACCGATAGTTGCATATCGTGCTTTCACTGCTACAATTGAAGGCAAGCAATGGGTGGTTTGATACAAGCTTCATAGATTTTTTATTGTTCTTGAAAAAATTGCTTCCAAAGGGAAATGTGCTAACATAAAACACGTACCAGGCCAAACAGGTTGTGTGCCCATTGGGGTTGGAAGCACAAAAAATATATGCATGTCCAAACGATTGCATGTTGTATCGTAAAGAGCATGCAAACTTGGAAGTGTGTCTGGTTTGTGGTGCAGCATGGTACAAGCGTGATAGTGATGATACGATGGTGAAGGAAACAAGAAAATGCCCCCTGTCAAGGTGATGTGGTATTTTCCTATAGCCCCCCATTTGAAGCATTTATTCATCAACAAAAGGCATGTCGAATTGATGCGATGGCATGCTGAAGAGCGCAAGGATGATAAAATGCTGAGACACCCTGTTGATTCTATGCAATGGAGAAACATATATAGGAAATATAAGAAGCCCTTTACAGAAGATGTGATAAATATAATATTTGGGTTGAGTACAGATGGGATGAATCCATTCGGCAATATGAGCAGTAGTCATAGCACTTGGTCTGTGACTCTATGCATCTACAACCTTTCTCCTTGGTTGTGTATGAAGCAGAAGTACGTTATGATGCCGATGCTGATATAAGTGCCAAGGCAACCTGACAATGATATCGATGTCTACCTTAAACCATTAATGAAAGATCTTGTAACATTGTGGAACTATGGAGCGTGGGTATGAGATGAATACAAATGAGAGACTTAACCCTACGCACAATACTATTCATAACAATCCAAGATTGGTCAGCCCTTGGTAACCCATCGAGCCAGACTGTCAAAGGCTACTATGCATGCATGCATTGCTTAGATAAAATAGAGAGCTTATGGCTGAAGAACTGCCGAAAAATGGTGTACCTAGGTCATCATAAATTTCTTCGCAAGGATCACCTGTACTGCAACAACATGAGAGCTTTTGATGGGAAAGTTGAAACTTGATCACCTCCCAAGCATCACATTGGGAGAAAGATGTATGAGATGGCAAAGGGACTGAGGGTTATCCTTGGAAAGGGACGCGGGAGTACACCGGTTCCAAAATCTAATCTTAAAGCTCCTATGTTCGAAAAAAAAATTATTTTTTATGACTTAGCTTATTGGTCGTATTTTGTGGTTCCACATGCATTCGATGTCATGCACATTGAAAAGAAAGTGTGTGATAGCTTGATTGGTATGTTACTAGACATACCTAGCCAAACAAAGGATACACTCCAAGCACGAGAGGACTTTAAATGTTTGAAACTCAAACAAGATCTACATCCCGAAGATATGGAAGAAGACAACAAATATCTTGCTCTCGCTAGCTACAGTTTGAGCAAGACAGAGAAAATTGCAATGTGCACGTGCTTGTATAGAATTAAAGTTCCATCCGGTTACTCCGCTAATATAAAGAGACTAGTAAACATGAAAGATTTGAAATTAACTGGTAGGAAATCTCATGATTCTGATTTGATGATGACATAAATGCTTCCAATTGCAATTAGAGGTATTCTGCCGTCGAAGGTCCAAAACCCAATTATAAAGTTGTGTTCATTCTTCAACAAGATATCACAGAAGGCCATCGATCCAATCAAGCTAGATAAGCTACATGAAGACATGGTCGATACTATCCCAGATTAAGGTGTGTTTCCCTCTATTATTTTTTGATATCATGGTGCATCTCATTGTTCATATTGTGAAAGAGATACGGATTTTTAGCCACGTATTTCTACATCAAATGTACCCTTTCGAGAGGTTCATGGGAGTTCTGAAGAAATATGTTTATAACCAAAATCGGCCAGAAGGCTCCATGGCCGAGGGCTAGCGAACCGTGGAGGTCATTGATTTCTGTGTCGACTACATGAATCTCAAATTGATTGGTGTGCATGTATCTCGCCATGAGGGGAGACTACAGGGGACAGGGGAAAGGGACGATAGGTGCAAACTCATTCCACACTAACGACCTCGTTTCATTCACGTAAGCACATTTCGCAGTTCTGCAACAATCAGGTGTAGTGGCCCCGTATGTCGATGAACACCATAAGATGATATGCACCAAAAACCCAGGGAAGTCTAATGTTTGGATCACGCGAGAGCACCGAGATCATTTTGGTGCCTAGTTACGTAAACATGTGATGGATAAGTAGATAGAGTGTGATCAGTTGAATGTGTTGGCTCACGGACCGTCAACTACAATCCTCACATTTCAAGGATATGACATCAATAGCTTTATATTTTATACGAGAGAACAAGATAACAAGAGTGTCAACCAAAATAGCGGTGTTCGTATAGATACCTACGACTATAATGGCAATAGGAAGACCTACTATGGATTTATAGAGGAGATATGGGAGCTCGACTATGGAGTGTTAAATGTTCCTCTTTTTTAGTGCCAATGAGTCAGACTCCTCGGGAGCGTGAAGATCGACAAGTACGGTATGACTACAATGGACCAAAAACTTGTCAGATACAGAGAAGAATCATTCGTACTTGCGAAAGATGCTATGTAAGTCTTCTATGTAAAGGACCCGGACCCGGCTAATAAGGAGGAGTACCATGTGGTTCTTCAAGCAAAAACAAGGATCGTTGAAGTGGAGAATGTCATCGACGAGGAAAACTACAACCAATTCAATGTGCTGCCTCCTTTCAGAGGGGAAATCAACCTATGTCTCATGGAAGACACCGATGAACCTCCCTATGTACGTCGCGATCATATTGAAGAGCGTATCGTTAAACTAGATTAAGTAGCTTTATTTGTATTTTAATGAAGGACATGGATTACTGTGTATTAATGAAGGACTAATTCAATTTGTTTCCCTAATGAAATGAATTAATATGTATGAATTTGTTTTCCATTTTTGGTATGAGCATATTTATTTTCCATTTTTAATGAATTAAAAAATTTATCCATGAAATTTAGGTATATAGCAAACTTTAGGAATGGTATTTTGGTATATAGCAAAAAATTGGTTAAGATACTTCATAGCGCAGTGAAGATCCCCTTCACTATCGGCCTAAGTCACAAACTAGCAATAAAAGGGGTTTCACTACCGGCATAAGTCATGAGCCGACAGTGAAGATCCCCTTTCACTATCGATGCATAACTTAGGCCGACAGTGAAAGGAGGTCTTCACTACTGGCTCATTACTTAAGCCGGCAGTGAAACACCTTTCATTGTCGGCCCTAGAGATATACCAACAGTGAAGGACCTCCCCTATAAAAACAAATGCCGCCCATTACTTAGAGGTACACTTGGAATTTTTCCCCTCCCCTGCATGTGCCCTTCTCCGAATCGCCTCCCGCTTGCGCCAACATCACCGTTGGCCCCGGGGAGGAGGAAGAGGAGGACCAGGAGCTTGTCGCGCATGTTTCCGCCTTCCCCGAGGAAGAGGAGGAGGTGACCCGAGCCGCTATCGCCCCCACCAATGAGGAGGAGGACCAGGAGCACCCTGCCGCTGCCACCGAGAAGGAGGACGAGGAGGCCACCCACACAGCTGTCAACCCCACCGACGAGGTCCAAGAGCCCGCTGCCCGTGCCACCGCCACCACCAAGGAGGAGGAGGAGGTCGCCTGTGCCACCGTTGACCCCACGGAGGAGGACCAGCAGGTGGGCGAGTGCTAAAATCGTTCGTTGTTAGTTCTTCAAATTATTTTGTTTAGGTTGGAGCTAATTTGAGTCTAAGCCAATGCTGGTCTAGGGTACATAGGAGCAATTCAAGCTCTATGTTTCCTCAAGAACTAACAACAAACTATAAAACATGTTCTTGCTTTCCAAATGATGTTTTTTTTTTATTTTTACTGCAATAATTTCATAAATACATATGTTATATATAATTAGTGCTTGAATATGGAATTCTTTGAATTGTTAATGCCATGACTGGGTGTTGTTGTATCTGTGTTGTTGGCTGGCTGGTGGTGCTTCCTGCTGCCCTATAGTCAAGTGGGGATGATGGTTCTTGGTTATCTTTTGATGATAGTGGTAGGGAGATGTATTCGTCTAACTAATTCCATATTCAACCACTTGGAAAACTTCCTCGATGATAAGAAATGCGGGTTATGGGACATCAAGACCACTATTACCAGAAATTTTTATATCACAATTAATTCAGATTTTTTAGTTGTACATCTTGTTTTAACAGTTAGATGTCCCATAACCAGCTAACACATGCATGTATAACATGCAATAGGACACAAATGCATGGAGAAAAGCAAAAGTACTAAAAGGTCAATTTCTTATATTTGAAACTAACTGCTCTATGTTAACTGATAATACTTGACTTCTAACCACACTCGTAACAAATTTAAGGATACAGCAAGTAGTGATTCAAATCAAAATAATCTTGGTATGCAATTCAAGGATGATGCATATTCAAGGAAGAAAGATCTAGAAGATCTTACAATATCAGTTGTATGCAATATCTGTAGGTTTCATTGAAGTATCAGAAGGCTAAAATGGTTAAATGATGTTGAGACTAGGGTTACCAATTTTTCCCTAAGTTTTAATATATTGATTGATTCCCCGCCTTTGTCCAAAGGCAAGAGAACTATTTTATGATCCTGTTGAGACTAGGGTTAAATGAAGTGCACCGATCCTGTTGTATTTTAGGATGATCACATGTATCTTTGATGTAAATGGGGATATTATTAAACTTGTGTGTTAACTGGAGTGACATGAGACACTTTTCATGGTCGCAATGAAAATCAATTTGGTCATGTATGTGATTCCTTCCCCTTAGAAGTTAGATGAGTAAATAATGAAACGAGATAAATATTTACCATATATATAATTGTAAAGTTCATCTGGGATGGTTATTACACATGCACCTTGCACGTCTTTTCACTATCCTAGTTGAGCTTGCAGTTCTATATAATTATATCCATAATCTGATACAGTATAGTCTTAGTGAATATCTTATTCAAGTCAGAATATCTTATTCAAGTCATTCAAGTATTGTATTTTGGCATTCTGAGGTATAGTCTTAGTGAAAATCTTATTTTATCTCAACATGAACTGTCCATTTTATTTCTCAAGTATTGTATTTTGGCATTTTGAGGTATTGCTTATATTTGCAATATAAGCTTAGCTTGGTCTAATTTATAGGTTAGCTGTGCTGGTGCCCATTTTTATCTTGCTACATGATAGTAGAAGGTCCTCTCTCTATTGTGGTCAATGATTACTACTTTTAAATTATTTTTGCATATTTTCTGAAATTTAGGACTCCTATGACATTGTATGTTGTCTATCGTGGTTGGTAAAGTGGAGTATTCTTCAATTGGGAGGCATGCCACTCACAAGCTAATGGATTCAAAAGAGTATGTTACAAAGGATACAAGTCCAAATATGAAGCTATTGCGGCATACAGTAGTCAAGTCATCCAAGTCGAGCTAAAATTGGCTAACTTTGAAAATAAGGAAAAGAAGTGTGATTTCATGTGTAAAGATGTTGTAATCCTAGTTCTGGTTGTAATCAACATTATTTTGCTATGTAAGATGATGTGACTTGTAAGATCAATGTGTCACTTGTCAGTAGCTTTGTGCCTATTTGTGCCTCTCTCTTTTTTTGCTATGTAAGATGTGATTTTTTTGTTAAATGTGATCATAAAATGTACTCAATTACAATATTGTATATGTATGCGTTCTATCTTTCAACAGCCCCCCTCCCTCCCTTGTCGACTTTCCCTCTATCTCCCTCCTTCCTCAGCTCCCTATTTGTAGAATACTCAACCGCACATCATCATTGTATGCAGAACTCTCAGAAAGGGATGGCACCATCAACCGCCAATTTAGCCCAGGTGCTAGAATGAGATGTATCGCCGTCAAACATCGAAGAAGGTAGCCTGAGCAACTACCTCAATCTGGACCAAACAGATGCGTATGGAGGCAATGAGGTAATTCAAAAGTACATAAATGCATATGTTGTACATATTATCATATAGATCTTCAAAACTTTTTTCACTTATGTGTATATGTCTGATGCTTCGGAGGGCCACCACAATGAGCAATCTCAGGTGCAGCATCATGTCTGACGTCCCTCGAAGATGCCTACATGATGATTTGTCATCACGGAGGTCTCACTAGCAGGGGAGCCAACTGCACCAGAGAAAGTTCTAGGGTTGTACAAGTCAGATTGTAGAATAGCTATTAAGGATCACGTGCCCATCAGCTACAGATTGTGGACTGACGAACGAGGTGATACGCACATACTTCCTGATTCAATCAAGAATGATATCTTGTGGCCTATCATATTACAGAAGTTCAAGTTCCCTGAAGAGACATATATGGAAGTAATTAATTGTAAGGCGCTAATGATCATAGTCCTTTCATTTAAGAATTGGAAGGGCACACTGAATAGAACCTATGTGTAGAAAGGTACAATGCTAGATTTCAGGAAATGGTCACAACTGAAAGATCATTAGCAAGCTTTTGCAGAGTACAAGTTATCAGAAGAAGCACAGAAGTTGAGTGAGGTGAACAAAGCTAACTCAAAGAAGAACCTTTACCCCCGCAAAGTCGGCAATCGTGGGTACATGAAGAAAGAATAGCAGTGGCAACAGCAGCTAGATGAACTGTGAGAGAGAGAGGTGTCATGCCTGAGATAGAGGGCTGGAGAGAACGATCGACGTGCTTCCTTCGTGGGAGGGGTGCTTCTTACTTGGCTGATGGAAACTTATGCTTTACAACCTTCAAAGACTAGGAAGTGACACAAACTTTTGTAAAAAGGTTTGCGGATGCCCATGCATAGTATACACAAGGCTTTTTCAAGCCAGATAGGGACGAGCACTCCTTGGCCCTAGGAAACAAGGAGTATGGTGGTCGTGTGTGAGATGTTGGTGTGATAGGTTGGAAATATGGATTTACAGGCGTCATCGATAGCTACAAGAGTTGAAAGAGATCCTAAGCAGAGCAAGATGTAGAACGAGAGGTAGAACAAGCTACGATGATGAACATGCTTGAACTTGCATTACTACGTGAGCGGGAACAGACAGACGAAAAAATAAGACAAACAGTACAGGAAGCCATCAAGCGTGAACTGGACGCCATTGAGAGCGAACAGGAACAGCCGACAACGTCTTCTAATGTTATGCGCTCCAGTCTCGATGGCGTCAGAGTAACTGTGCTTCCACGGGTGTTCTGGGTGCTGACTCCATCACTTATCCCATGAACCATATCACAACATGGACATCGTGTGAACTACACATTGGAGCTAAGAACATTATCATCAAGGTGGCTTCCAGCATAGCTTATCCCCGTGATGCCTATAAACTTTTGCCTGGATGTCCGATACCGGAGGGCTACGTCGTGGTCGAAGTAGATGAGGCAGTTGACCATTATCGTCATGTTTAGGTGGACTACCCCCACAGAAAAGGGACGAACACTATAGGAGAGAACGATCACACATTCATTGTGTGAGAGAAGACCTACATAGTGTTTACACCAGCGACAGCTCCCGAGAACCTCTACTCTCGACTATACCTCGGGCCATTGTCGTCTCGTAGATCACCCTCTCCTCAGCCATCTTCTAGAAGAAGTCCACCTCCTCAGCCATCGCCTCAAAGAAGTCCACCGCTCAAGAAGCCAACCAGCACCATCAAGAAGCCAACCATCATCTCGGAAAACATGATCAGGTTCCGCAGCATCCAAGAATACTACGTCATCTAAGAAGTCAGTACCATCTAAGAAGTTGGCGAAACCCAAATATGTATAATCACTTAATCTTAAGGAAATCAACAAAATTGTGGACGCCAGTGTAACAGCTGATTTCCATCCTCCAGCACCTCCACCGAAGCCTATTGTGCCTGAAGATAGCAAGAATTTTTTCATGAATATAACCAAAGTTAAATAGATGGGTGGGTTTAAGTAAGCCACCCACTGACTACAAAAATATCAGCACGAAGTAGGCCAAGAGCAAATCAGATCCAATCATTAAGGATGCACCGAGCATTGGGGACTTCCTAGCTACTTCTAGATTAACAGCAGAGGAACTAGCACAGCTTGATGCAAGAGCGGAAATCCCAAAGTTGGATGTTACATGGCCATTTGAGTTGGTCAAACCAGATACAGAAAGAAACATCACAACTCAAATGCGTCGATTACATCTGTCGTACTTGGAGCAGTCTAGGCATGGTTTTGAGGCGTTCCCTGTAAGATACAGAGATGAATATTTTCTCAACAGGGACGATTACTTCTAGGTGAAATTTGAGTGCTTGTATGAAATATACAAGGAAGATGCCCTTGACGTGGTCATAGTCAGAGCATGGACTCTGTAAGTGACTTATGTATATAATTCATATTATATGATCTTATACCTTCAAATCGACTGACTAACTTCTCTCTTTCGTAAAATGGAGATCCACACATGCATAAAAGAATTAGATAATAAAATAGGATTAATCGATCCTGGGCTTGTCAACGAGAAATTTGTAAGGGAGAGTCTAGACTTCACTAAGTGTCTGCTTCACCACCAACACAAGACATTCGTACTCTTACCCTACAACTTTGAGTACATATTTGTGTGCTAGGGCGTTCTCCTTTTATGGGCAACTTGATTCTAGTACTAATTTACTATGGTGACATATTCCTATAGTTTGTATTGGATCCTCCATGTTATCTACCCAGACTTGAGCAAGATCATTATTTTGGACTGACAAAAGAGATATAAGAATACTTACCAAGACCTCATAAACATGATAAATAGGTAAATTTGATCATTTAATCTTCTCATCGATTGCATCTAAGTTTAATTAGTATTCATATTAACGTATAGGGCGTATACAAGATACTGCAAAAAGAATGTTGCCTACCATCTATACAAGAAGTAGTATGATGTAAAAACTGACTTTCTGGAATTCAGTGAATATTTATGTCTTGTATTTCCTACTAAATAAAAAGCTTCAATTCATTCCACTAATGAATCATTTTCTCTTGAAGTGTATGAGGCAGTCACCCGACAACAATCTCTGCCTGTTCTATGTTCTTACTTTCATACATTCAATGGAGATAGAGATGGTATCATGTTTAATGATGTTGAGGTATGAAATTACATATCGATGCCTTCTTTTTAATTTCTATTCATGTTCGAGGACTAATTCTTTCGATTATTTAAACGCGGTGCTTCAAATAATGCACAAGTGTGATACTCCCTGCGAAAATACATGACATTCAAAAACAGATCATCGGGTTTTTCATCGAACATATTATCAACCCAAATGGCGAGTTTTATGCACCGATTGTGCCATCGACACGCAATAGACCTTCATATGACATCATAACTTCTAGTACAAAGTATGCGACAAGAGGAAAGTCTACCAATAGGCTTGACATCGTATATATCGTTAAGCTAGATTAAGTAGCTTTATTTACAAATTAATGAAGGATATTAATTACTATGTATTAATGAAGGACATGAATTACTATGTATTTATGAATGTATCTTTATTATTAATTTATATTAAATATGTCTCATTGTATGTATGTATTGAGAGGGAGAGAGACGGAGAGAGGAGATGACATAGGCGAGAGAGAGGAGAGGACAAAGAGGAGAGAGATATAAGAGAGTGGAGATGCAAAATACTGCCGACTCAAGGATTCAACGGGTAGTGAATTCACGACTATCACTATCGGTTAAAACCACCAGTCGGTAGTGATACCAGAGCATCACTATCTATAGCCTCTTTTACCATTTTTTTTTAATATCGGGTATGCAGCTCATGTGGCCAAATTTTATTTATGTTAGAGCTGACTTACTCCAGCTACCTATAAACAAACATTACTAGCTGCCGAACATGATGAAAAATGATTTTTTTCAATAGCTTGCTAGTACAGATTGAGGATCAAATGGTATATAAGTACAGCTATGAGGATATAATAAAGGATTTGCTATCAGTCTAAGATCATGGCTAGTTATAATTTTGATGTATATATATAGTACTATTTTTTTAAGGGATAAATGCAAAAACCCCCCCAAAAGTCACTTGGATTTTGACTTCCCCCCCCCCAAAAGTTGTTTTGTTGCAAAAAACCCCTCAAAGGTTTGATTTTGTTGCAAAAACACCCCCAAAAATTCAAAAAAATTTAAAACAAATCACAAAAAATTCTAAAAAAAAACTAGAGACAATTATAAGACCTTTTGTGAAATTTGTTTTCAAAAATAATATCCTTTGCATCATATTTCATTGAGAGTAAGTTTGAAAAAAAAGAAAAACGTGCAACTCATTTATTAATTCGAGTTAAATGCATAGTTAATTATTTACTAATCCAAAAATCATGAAACAAAATTTTTTAGTCTTCTTACATGATCCTCTATCTTGTAAAAATACATGAAATCTTGAAATAGTTATCGTAACGTGCAGGATTCAGTAAATGGGTTGCAGATAGATTAATTCATAACTAATCCATAACACCCCCAAAATTAGTGAAACCACTTTTATTAGTTTACTTAAACAATTATTTGTGTAGGAAAAATAATGGTAGACATAAAAAAGTTAAAATAACATGAGTTAATAAATGAGCTGCACATTTTTCTTTTTTTTCCAAACTTCCTCTCCATGAAATATGATGCAAAGGATATTATTTTTTAAAACAAATTTCACAGAAGGTCTTAGAATTGTCTCTAGTTTGTTTAGAATTTTTTTAATGATTTTTTTATTTTTTTGAATTTTTAGGGGGTTTTTTGCAACAAAGTCAAACTTTTGGGGGGCTTTTTGCAACAAAACAACTTTTGGGGGGGAAAGTCAAAATCCAAGTGACTTTTGGGGGGGGGGGGTTTGCAGTTTTCCCTTTTTTTAAAGTTGTTTCTATGTATTATAATCTATTAATATCACTCGAATATATATTTTGAACCAATTATGAAAAATGATGGCTATAAATTGTGCCATATATTAGTTTAATGATTTATCACTCAAATATTTTCGAATTTGTTTTGTCTTTTAGCACCTTGAAATTTTAGTGAAGCTCCGTCTGACTCAAATAGCGAAAGATTGGCATATTACTTTGCGTTTGATGCATAAAACAGCTATTGCGCAGCTATTTAGAACCTTGGCTCTGTCACAAGCAAAAATGCAAAAGCGCAGATGGAAACAATCGTCGACTTCCTGGACGCGCGCCACGCCAGCTTCGTCAGTTTCTCAGCATCGCCGCGTGTTCGTCTCTGCGGCGGCGAAGCATGCATGCATGTCGTGCATTGAACTCGTATACTCGGAGCCGAGTTGGGCACGCATGGAGGACGAGCGCGGGCCGCGCATGTGTCAACCCCGCCGCGCGCCGCCGCTCCACGTGTCTCCTCCCCCGCCTGTCGCCGCCGGACACCGCGGCGCCCTTCGCCGAGGCCATATCGCCTCGCGCGCGCCCCGGTGCTCTCTTTCCACGGGGGCAGGGGAGCACGAGCCCAAGATCTCGCCTCAGGATTGATGCATCATGGCGACCCGGCACCTTTCACCCCCCCCCCCCCCCGACATCGAAAATATTAATAATATATCCTTATGAGATTGCTTCCCCTTCCGGTGGGAGTTGGAGCAAACAAAATAAATAAATAAAAGACAATCAGCATTTCATCATTTTGTTTGCACGAATTATTGTACTAAGCATTGAACACCAATTCCGTCGGAAAATAAGAAGTAAAGAAAATTGAGCGTTTATTAGTTTTAGTTAAAGAAAATTCTTTATTTCAACGTGTCCTCTCTTGATAGTCCAAAAAATTATTTATTTCGTCGAATTACCTAAAATCAACACCCTCCTCGCTGCCACGGTGGAAAATACCCAATCTCTCTCGAGTCTTGATGCTCCAAGGACTAGCACGTAAATTTGAGAAGCCTAGGGACCTAACTGAAATACCCTCATTGACCGAACTGGCCCCATAATATTGTGTTCATAGATCCTGTGGGTCCCACCCCTCTTCTAGTATTTCCACTCCTCCTTCCTTTTCCTCCATCACCATCAGCAAATGCAACTCACGCACACATGCTTTTCTTCCCCGCCATGGCAAGCACCACAGCGTCACCCCCACAAAGAGCGTAGCTCGCATCCAGATACGAACATGTCCTAAGCTTGCTGCTGTTGCATGCAACCGCACCTCACGCGGCAAAGCTCTGGTCCAGCTAGCGTGTGATGGGTGTGCATCCTTTGCCTTGACACCGTACCTACGGCCACCAGCCATGAGAGCCACCGGCGCCACCTCCGCCTCTGCGGCTCCTTGCTCAACCATGCCGTGCTTGCACGGACAAGGCCATGCTGGCAGGGCTGCCGCCTACGCGGTGGCGGCGTGTCTTGCGCTTGTGACCTTTTTGATGGTGGTGTCCTTGGACCCCGGAACGCAAGCAGCTTCCTGGTTCCTGTCTTCTTCTTCCTCCTCTCCGTCCTCCTCCTCTTTGCAGCCAAGTGGAGGTGGCGGTGGCGGTGGGCACCTCCTAGCCACCTCCAGCTCTTACTCCGACGGCGGCGACGGCGGTAGGAACAGCACGGGCAAGGAAGTGAACGAGGAGGTGCTGTTTCAGCAGCAAGGTGGTGATGACTTGCTGTCGTTGATCAACTCTAGCTCCGGCCATGGCACGCCTGACCTCTCCGTCACACCGCCGCCCGCCGCACCGGCACCGGCTCCAGAACCGGCTAAGGTATATGTGCAGAATAAGCCCGACTAAAAACTAATGGTGTTTCTTAATTATTTGCTTTTGTTTCTTTTTTTGCTTTCTGATTAGTTCATTGGAGATTATCTCTTTGATTAACGTTGGCATCCACATCATTGGATTCTAGTGTTTGTCAAACAAAAAAATGATTTGATTGCCCAATTTGGGACACGTCCTGTTTCCATGGACATTAGCCAGTTTGTTTAGTTGACTAATTGCACAACTAATGGGGAACTGTAGCAATACAAGTAGCTACAATATTTGTCGGCTATAGATCAGCTGTAACATGTTTTCCTACTTTAATGTGGTGGACATGTAAGGTAATAAATTCTACGAGCAGTCTTGTTTATAGACTGACTACCCGTTACTAACTATCTCTTATCATAAATATAAGCCCATTTAGAATTGTCTAAATCAAATATTTTTATTTTTAACAATCAATTTAAAGAACATATAGATTGACAATATAAGATTTATGTTACTAGATTTGTTATATTAAATAATTTAATAATATATAATTATTTATATTTAAAATAATATTTCTCTATAGATATTGCTAGTCAAAGTGTCGATATTGTAGATGTCTCGATATTGAGATCAGAGGATAGCTAGCTTTTCTTTTATCTTTATTCATTCTCAACTCTACATAGAAAAAAAAAAAGTGAGGACACACTTATAGCTAGTTGATATGGATTATGGGAGACAACCTTAGTGTGAATTTTCTGTTTGTGCCCATTTTTCGCTGCATCTGCGTGTATGCTACTGCTCCCTAACATGCTGTTCATCGATCCACTGGTAATTTACACGTGAAATTTTGGACATATCTAGTGCCATCTCATCATGCCACCTTTTGTACAGAGCATCAGATGACCGTTAGATTGACGCACGAGATTTTCTGACACCAATGCTACGATGTTACAACTGTGGGTGTCTAGCAACCGTTCATCTTTGACCCAATGGAGGAGATCACGCTCCAACAAGAGATCTACACTGATGATCAAATCCATGTATCAGATGTGCCAAAGTCAAAAAATAAAACAACTCTCCCTTAATCCGTGATACTGATACGCAGTTCTGATGCGTGTCCTAGAAAGAAATATTATCTCTTTTATGGAGAAGGTAGATGTCCTTGGCTTGTTGGCGAGAAGTTTAAGGAGCACGGAAAGACACATTATATATCCCCTTCGTTGAATTGACGCGTGTGTAGAAAGTCTTGGATCTTCCTGCATTTTCAAAATCAAATTTGTACTACCTGTTACTTGTGCACTTGAAATTGTTCATGAATTGGGCTGAGCAGCCTCCGGGGGGCTGCATCCGGTCATTCTAATGCCATAATTGGCATCAGGATTTGCAAAATGACTTTATTGCCAGTTCCTGGAAAAGGAAGTTGGCTTTTCATGTTTTTGTCAAAAGTTGCCACAAATGCTGCATACGTGCACCTGAAATTGCATTTTGTGACGCCGGTAGAAAACATTCTGTATTGCTGAATGCTGATTGAATCAGGTGCATCATGTAACCTCTGCAAAATTTACAGAATGTGGACAAAATGTTTCCTGTTTATGCGTAAAAAGATTTCTATCTTCAGAAACATTTCACATTTTGTTTTTTTAAATATGGATACATATCGAATATTTGTTGCGCAGAATAGACTAGTCTATCAACGTTATGTTGGAGTTTTGGATTGAGCATCCCTGTAAGGATGAGTCACTTAGACCTAATTTTTTGTTACAGGAAAGCTCAAACGATGCAACTCATGTCATGCCACAAGTGCGAAGGAGGGACGTGAAATTGGAGCGACTCGAACTCGGTCTCGCGAAAGCTCGGTCAGCTATAATGGAAGCTATCCGAAACAAGGACAACCGGCCTCCCTTGATCGACAAGGATTACGTGCCAGTCGGGCCAGTGTACCGGAATGCCTATGCATTTCACAGGTAGATAATAACCCCTGCTGAAACATATTTGCATTGACAAGATACAACATCTACTCTTTTCTTCACGGAGGTAACATTTGCAGTGCCACTGATTCTGAATTTCTGAAGTTCCTTTGCTTATCGCGCAGGAGCTACCGGGAAATGGAGAACCTGTTCAAGATCTACGTCTACGAGGAAGGCGAGCCGCCGGTGTTCCACGACGGGCCGTGCCGCAGCATATACTCAACGGAGGGCAGGTTCATATACTCCATGGAGATGGAGAGCCGGATGTGTACCAGAGACCCGGGCCTTGCCCATGTCTTCTTCCTGCCGTTCAGCGTTGTCAAGATGGTCAAGATGATCTACGAGCCGAGCTCGCACGACATGGGCCCGCTCCGGCGAACCATCTCGGACTACGTCGGCGTGCTGTCGACCAAGTACCCCTACTGGAACCGGAGCCTCGGCGCGGATCACTTCATGCTGTCCTGCCATGACTGGGTGAGCAGCTAGCACCAGCTCTTCTCTAAGTTTGTAACTCTTCAGAGGATATTGAAATGGTTTCTGTTTTGTAAATTGCACGTCATTGAATTATCATTTGAAGAATATTACCATGTACAAATTTGAGCTGACACGAGTGGCTTAATTTTGTGTCAGGGGCCGTACGTGTCGTCGGCGAACGGGCACCTCTTCGCCAACTCCATCCGCGTGCTGTGCAACGCCAACACGTCGGAGGGCTTCAACCCTTCCAAGGACGTGTCGCTGCCGGAGATCAACCTCCGGAGCGACGTCGTGGACAAACAGGTCGGCGGCCCCTCGGCGTCGCACCGGCCGATCCTGGCATTCTTCGCCGGCGGCAACCACGGGCCGGTCCGTCCGCTGCTGCTGGAGCACTGGAAGGGCAAGGACCCCGACGTGCAGGTGAGCGAGTACCTGCCCCGCGGCGTGTCGTACACGGACATGATGCGGCGCAGCCGGTTCTGCCTGTGCCCCGGCGGGTACGAGGTGGCGAGCCCGCGGCTGGCGGAGGCCATCTACCTGGAGTGCGTGCCCGTGGTGGTCGACGACGGCGACTACGCGCTGCCGTTCGGGGACGTGCTCAACTGGGCCGCGTTCTCGGTGCGGGTCCGCGTGGCCGACATCCCGCGGCTGAAGGAGATTCTCGCCGCCGTGTCGCCGCGGCAGTACATCCGGATGCAGCGGCGGGTACGGACGGTGCGCCGGCACTTCTTGGTGCACGGCGGCGCGCCGCGGCGGTACGACGTGTTCCACATGATCCTGCACTCGGTCTGGCTCCGGAGGCTCAACGTCAGGGTCATCGCGCAGGGCTGAAGGATTCTTGGAGCAGAGCAGGTTGGTTCGTTGCGTCTTTTGTAGATTTTGACAGGGGTTGGAGAGATCTCGAAACTGCAGTTTGGAAAGGACATGGGTGGTTGTGCTGTTTGTTCCAGTGCATGCAGCCTGTATACATACAACCAGGAGATGGTGCACTGTATTATATACAACCATGCGTCATAATCCGATGTATAATTGTTTGTTTCGGTGCACCGGTTCATACAATCTGGGGATTACTGGGTGTGAATCTAATACCTTTTTCTAACATGTTTCTGAGTCCATCATGTGGTTGCTCCTCAAGTGTTCGCTTTTCTCTTTTTGGCGAAGGATGCTCCTGGCTCCAGCGACCTTGGTCTGCACAAATCACTTGAAAGCCGCTGTCGTTCCGTTCATACGGCTCTGCAAAACCTGCGCCAACTTTGGCGAAATCCGCTCCTGTTGTACTTGATTATTGGCACTCTAGGAGAGATATAGCCGCAAAATTTTCGATGAAATTCAAATGCAAATGCAAAGTTTCTGGTGACATTCACCCCTCCACTGCTACGTTTTATGGTGAAACTTCCGCACTATTTTGTACATACATCTTTTTGTTGCAGTTCATAGATGTATGATCTTCAAGTTCTTATGTGATTTCATGCTCCATGGATTTGTGCCAAAAAAAAAAACCAACTAAATTGAACATTGATCCGATGCTTGGAACACACTCATAACCTACATCTAACACAAACAGTACATTACATCATTCAAATAATTTTATACAGGGGTACCATGGTTTGCTCTTTGTGAACCAAAATGAGTTTTGCAAATTTTCGATGCTTTGTATTGTAGTTCCATAGTCCACGTCAGCTGAACTGTTTGCACAAGGTAATCTACATATACTGATATACTGAATCTTTAGTCTTTCCTTTTTTTTATGCGAAGTGGTTTATGCAATAGGTGATTGGGGGTGAATAAGAGCTCATTAAATTCTTGGATGACATATCTAATCTTTTCATCCAACGCACATCAAGTCAACACGTAAAAGTAACAAGATCGAAAGAAATAAAATACAATAAAAATCTATAAAAAAAAGCATGGCTTTCATAGATGAATATGAACTCTAGGTTTCATAAAAATCAATTCTAAGAGTGATAGCCATAAAAAGCTTACTACTTGATTCATTTAATCACCTAACACAAAGGCTAAGCTCTCATATTCCTCTCCTCTAAAACTCTAACACACAATCTCAAATGGCTGACTCAAGAGGCTAACACAACCCCTCCCTCTGTTTATAGGCCTTAGGGGCTTCCTTAACCTCTAAGTTTCTTTATTCCTTTCTTGCCTCCTTCTTCCAATATACTCCTACTTATCACTGAGGACATTTTTGTTCAACTCTTTCTTTGTTCATCAAACCATGTGACTCCTCCATGACTTAGCTTTGTATCGATGCAAGCTTCGTGATGATGCCACGCACACTCCTCCTTCCCACGGTTTTGAGGCTAAACCACGAAACCACCTCGCACGTTTCTCAAAGCGTGACTCATCACCACTTCCTTACACTTTAAGCAAACCTCACGATGTTGACACATGTACTTCATCTTGCGATCTCGACCGTCGGCAAGTCTCTCCCGCTCCTGATCCCTCGGACCGCCTTGTCACTTGCATCGGCATCCCTTTCACTTGACTTTGTCAACACGCCATCTTCATCCACCTTTTCACGCTTTGCTTAATCTCCATGAGCATAGCTAAGATCACCCTTGACTTCGTCCAGCCTCCTTGATCGTCTGGCACCAAACACCATGTTTAGTCCCGATCATCCTGATTCGACTGTCAAGTTGCATCCATCACCTGCGCATCAAAAGACAAGCACACATGTTCCTCCAATTCCATCTCCAATTAGTCAAACTCACAAATCTCTGTTGAAATGCTCATCACACAGAAATTATGAACACCGGATGATTCAATGTATTCAACCTCTGATCACCGGACCATCCGATGTGTACAAGTCATGTCTTCTCTGCAATCCTTCAGGAAAAAGCTCCGGTGAAGCCTCTGGTGTTCACACCATCAATCATCAGACCATCCGATATGTACAACTACACCAGACAAGGCATTTTTGAACCTCTCTTTGAAAACACTCTGACGATGCCTCCGGTGTGCACATTATCAAGCACCAGACCATTCGGTGTGCATACATCTCCACCCTTCTGAAAACTTTCTAGAAAACAGTTCGGCGAACCCTTCGGTGTTCATCACAGACCATCCGGTGAGTTCAAACTCATTTTTCTGAAGATTGCACTTCTCCTGAAAAATAGTTCGGTGTACACTCATTTGAACACTGGACCATCCGGTGAATACATCAATTTTTGCCTTTGAATTGAAATACTCCGACGTGAACTCCATTTGAACATCGGACCATCTGGTGAGATCAACTTTTCTCACACCGGACCATCCGGTGAGTGCATTTTTCCTATCATAGAGATAGAAAACTCTAATTCCATTTTTCTCTCAAAATTTGGTTAGTCTTAAACATAGACAGGCACAACCAAGCTTATGCAATACCAAAAATTATCAAACCAAAACAACAATCTTGTCAATCACTCATCACATATAAACCAAGACTCATTTCAACTTGGTCTCTCAATCTCCCCCTTGATGAGTGTATTGACGATTCTCAAAGTACAAAGATTTTGTATTGAAGAAATTACAACAAAAAACTCATCCAAGTGACAAAAACTAAGTAAAGAACAACAAGATATCACTTGGCATAAGAAAGATTGCGAGCTCAACCCCCCCCCCCCCCCTTGACGAATGCATCGACAGAAATTGTCTCCTCTTTTCATTATGCAATATTGCTCTTTGAGGTTTACTGAATTTTCTCCTCCTTTGGCAATACAAACATCAAGGACAAAACACCATTAAATACATAACTGTGCAATCCTAACGAGCTTTCACAAGTATACTACAAAGCATTTGTAACTGTTAGAAACATCAAAGGGGTATAGAAAGTAGAAGGTGGAGCTCACAATCACCCAAAGTCTCAAAAAGAGACAGTGACACAAGAACATGAAGGTACACAAGCTAAACCTAATGAATTGATGGCGCATTTAAGTTCACATAGCCGAATGATGGTAAAGGTGATCACCACATAAGTGTATCTACTCGTGCTGAGACAATACAAGCATTAAGAACTATCAAACTTTGATCTCGAACTAGAAAAAAAAGCATTCATTACAGTAGGCTTTGCAAACGCTCACATATGAAACCAATACTTAGTTAGATCAAGTGATTAAAAGAAAAATTGAACATTTAGAGGCATTTCTTTGTAATTTATTTTATTCCCAAGTTGTCTCTTATCCAAGTGAAGTATTGCACGACTGGATACGGTAAATATTTCGATGCATCAAGACAACCGTATTGGATCACATCTTAGCATAAGAAACTTGATTGCTCAAAATTATTCAAATTTCACAAATTATCAAGTTTTCACCAGATCAAGTCAAGTAGTGCCTTTGCGACACAAGGAATACAAGTTCCCTAGTAGTAAAATGTTCCCTAATTCACTATCTTGAACCAAGTAGCATAGAGCAAGATATTCATCAAACTAGCTTTAACACAAATATTGACTAAGCCAAAGCAATTATGAATGTGGCGATCAAGAATGTAGCATTGCATAGTCTACATGATTCATAAAATTGTCAAATATCATCTTTAGGAAAGCTAGCTTGTTTTAAATAGTTCATGTTAAAGCATCAAGAGGAGCCTAAGTTTAAAAGATTGCTCCATACAACTACTCAACTCAGTCCAAATTCAAAACTAGCAATTGAAAATGCTAAAGACATACAAGTCAAAATTCGACTAATATGATTATCTTACAGAATGCTATGCAATACAAATGCAACAAAAATAAGATAGAGTATGTACAATGACAACTCACTCTCACACAATGCCATAAGGATGACACATTCCAAGCTCTCCTCTAAAAAAGCAAATTTGGTTGTATCTAGAGGTTTTGTAAATATATCGAAAAACTGATGTTGGGTATATATATATACACACATATACATACACACACACACACACACACACACACACACACACACACACACACACACACACACACACACACACACACACATATATATAT
Organism: Phragmites australis; assembly: GCF_958298935.1. Lineage (NCBI taxonomy): Eukaryota > Viridiplantae > Streptophyta > Magnoliopsida > Poales > Poaceae > Phragmites > Phragmites australis. The sequence goes on along the minus strand of NC_084935.1, from coordinate 25,810,604 downwards.
ATATATATATATATATATATATATATATATATCGCAAGTTAATGTCTCCCTTCTCATTGTGGTCTCGTAAGAAGTGGAATCTCACGTCTATGTGTTTGGTTCTAGAGTGCTGGACTGGGTTATTGGCTAAGCTTACATCACTGGTGTTGTCACATAAAAGTGGTGCACTCTTGAAGTCTAATCCAAAATCTCTCAAAGTAGCAACTATCCACAAAATCTGAGAACAACAGCTAGCAGCAGCAACATATTTAGCTTCAACAGTTGACTATATAACACTAGACTACTTGCGAGAAGACCAACAAACAAGAGAAGTAAACAAGAAATGATAAGATCATAAGGTACTCTTTCTCTCAATCCTACAGCCAGCAAAGTTGGCATCTGAAAAACCTTGAAGAGAAAACAAAGAGGATGAAGAAAACCAAAGATCGTACTTAAGGGTGTATTTGAGATACCTCAAGATACGCTTCACCGCTTGGCGGTAAGATGTTCTTTGCTTGGAAGTGGACACACAAGCAAATGACGAAGTGGATGTCAGGTCTTTTCATCGTCAGGTACAGTAGGGAGCCAATCATGCTTTTGTACTCCCGCTGGTCTACCGACTCACCATCTTTATCTGAATCAAGCACGATCGAGGTAGCTTATGTCAAACTTCTTCAGCAAATTCATGGTGTACCTCATCTAGTGGACGAATGTACCTTGCTTGCATTGCTTGATTTGAAACACAAGGAAGAAGTTGAGCTCGTCTATCATCGACATCTTGAATTCTTTGCTTATAGTTTCTCCAAAGTTGGCCACAAGAGCATGAGAAGAGTCATAAAAAATGATATTATCCACGTATATCTGAACAAGTAGGAAATCATTTTCATGATTTAAGGTAAACAAAGTTTTATCTACCGACCCCATCTCATATCGATGCTCTAACAAGAAGGACTTAAGCCTATCATACTAAGCTCCGGGCGCCTATTTAAATCCATACAAGCCTTTTGAAACTTGTATACTCTATGTGAGTATTTGTGGTGCTCAAAACCAAGGGGTTGCTTGATATAGATCTCTTCCTCTATAAACCCATTTAGGAAAGTACTTTTGACATCCATTTGATATAACTTGAAACCCTTGGATGTCGAACATGCAAGGAGAATCCTAATGGCTTCTAATCTAGCGATCGGTGCAAAGGTCTTTTCAAAATCTATCCCCTCTATTTGAGTAAAACATTGGGCCACAAATCTAGCTTAGTTTCTAACTACAAATCCATTCTCCTCCTGCTTGTTCTTGAAAACCATTTGGTGCCTATGGTATGAATATTTGGGGTGGTTCTACAAGGACTCAAACTTGTTTTCTCTTAAAGTTATCAACCTCTTCATGCATGGTATTGACCCAATTTAAATCAGAAAGCGCATGTCCAAGATTATGGGGCTCAAAAGAAGCAATAAAATGCAGAATCTGTAAAATGAGCATGTTGAGCAGATTTAGATCTTGTTACCCTTTCACTAATATCACCGATAATCTGTTGTGGGGGATGTATCCACTAAATGTGTTGAGGAGCTTCGCGCGGTGAGATGATCTTTCCCTCAAATACGGTTGAAGTAGACTCGAAAGCAACTGAAATGGATGTAGAGGTTGTAGGACCCTCTATCGGTGTTGAAGAGGCAGGAGCCAGATCAAAAGCAGGCATGATGGCAGGAAGTAATGAATCGTCCTCATCATCACCGAGGGATGGAAGCTCACCATCTCCAAAGATGCACTTGCTCATCTTTTGATCACCTGTCCACTTAAGAATAAGGCTAGCACAAGGGGTTGATTCATCAATCCCTTGATGATGTTAGTGTCAAGATTATAAACTCTGGAAGAATGGCCATAAAACGAATAACCTAAGAGAATCCCATAAGAAGAACGTGACTTGAACTTATCAAGATTATCACGCTTTTAGGATGAAGCAACGACAACAAAAAAACTCTCAAGTAAGAAAATTTTGGCTTCCTCCCAAAGTGTAACTCATAAGAAGTCACATTTAAAATCGAGCGCAAGAAAATCCGATTTGAGATAGAACAAATGTGCTAATAGCCTCTTCCCAAAACTTTTTAGGAGTCTTATGCTCATCAAGCATCATCCTAGCCATCTCAACCAAGGTTCTATTCTTCCTTTCAACCACATCATTCTGCTGAGGAATATGTGAGGTAGAATATTGATGCGTAATGCTATGTTCAAGATAGAAAGTATCAAAGAGATAGTTCTTGAATTACTGTTAATGCACTAGAGAGTTCCTTGAACAGTTTCAAAGCTAAGCTCTGAAAGTATGAGAACACTTTATCCTTACTTACAAAAAAGAATACCTAAGAATAGCGAGAGTAGTCATCAATAATGATAAGTACATACTACTTTCCACCCGTCGGACGAACTCAAGAAGGACTAACATTATCCATATAGAGAAGTTCTTTGGTCATTCAGTTATCACCAGATTAACTGGTGGGTGAGAGGTGGCAACTATCTTACCATACCGACAAAGGGCACAAACAAGGTTCTTCTCAAACTTGAGCTTGGGCAAACCTCAAATCAAGCCAATGGCACTCAAACGTGAGAGAAAATTGAAACTCATGTGCCGCAGATTCCTATACTACATCCAAAGCTTAGAGGAAAGTTGTGCAATTAAACACCGAGAAGAACTATAAAACTCAGAAAAAATCGGCTCTAAAAACTCTCCCAACTCGCAAAATCAGACAAACCAAAGCACCTGAGGAATCAAGAACTTGAGAAGCATCACGCTTGAAGCACAATTCTAAGTCCTCATCCAACAACTGAGATACATAAAAGCAAATTGTATCTCGGATGCTCCACCAAAGCTATATCTTTGAGAGTAAAACTCTTATTTATCTTTACCATACATTTGGCCTTCACTCTTCCTTTTCTGTCATCCTCGAATGTGATGTACTCATGCCGCTTCGTCAGAGTGAGGTTGGAGAACCATGATGCATCTCCGATCATATGGCGTGAACAACCAGAGTCAATGAGCCAATTGTTCTTCAGGCCTCCGCCTGCCACCTACACAAAGTAAGAAGAGCTCGAGTACTCAGTGTTGGGGTAAATAAGAAACTTCTTAGGAATCCAACACCGAGTCGCTCGATGAGAAAAGGTAAAAGTAGGTGTGTGTAAATTAGCCCTAGCACGCTGGGGTGAGGACCACGAAGAGGACAATGTGGGCCGCCAAAGTGCTGGGACTCAATGCCTCTGACACATGAACCAAAACCATAAGTCATGGTATGATTTATGCTGGGCACCGCTTCTAGAAGAGAACTGAAAAGTGTCAAAAACTCATAAGCGAGAGTGAGAAAAATGATCATATACACCAAAAGAGGGGTGGTAAATGTACCGAGTGCTCCACTCCCACTCACGTTGCTCATCTCTGCTACAGCGAGAACAGAACTCAACTATATGACCCTCTCTCTGACAGTAGATGCACATATAGCGTCTCTCAGGAACTGACATGTTGATCACTCTAGGTTCTGTCATAGGAGTTTTCATCCTGCAGCAACGTCATGCCCTCACCCTTCCTTCTCCACCTACCGTGGTGCTCAGCTTCATCGGCACAACGTATGAGTCAGGGTACGTACATGCTGCATGTTCATGCCTGCTAATGCTCAATTCCCAGTACGTACCAATATAGGAGAGCCTCATTGATGGCTCGAATGCACCTAGATGGTTGATTTGTGTTACTAATGCAATCACGTTGCCTACATGTAGATCCATCTGCTCAGCTGTGGATTCTCATTTGATTTTCGTAGTCATGCTAGGAGCAATAGACCTATTTGATAGAATACTTCTTAGGAAATATTACGGGTATATTTAGGTTTTGTTTTGCCTTCTCCATTCATTAAAGTCACACACCAACCTGCTTCGCTCTTCTGTTGATGGTTTAGACTCCCTTCTTGCATTTGCCTTAGTGCTTTCCTCCGATCCGGCTGCAGGCGAATGCGAGCGTGCGATAGCAGGCCAGCATCTCTGCGCCTGTGCGACTCGGCGGTGCCAGGCAGGTAGGCCTTATAGCTCAAGAATGCGCCAGAGTATACATGCTATTGTCCTCTCTGATTATGATGTATTGTTATGCAAGTTGCTTGATTTTTCACATTCTTGAAGAATTTCCATTACATGATGTCCCTTCTATGCCGTCATTTTGGATGCTGTGAACTTATAGCTCTATTGACTGCTCCCTTTCTTCTTCATATGATTCCTGACCCTCAAATACTTTTGGGAATCCAATTTGCAGGTGATCAATGAAGTTACTCCAAGCTCCAGCACAACCAATTTCAAGGCTTTGCCACTGTGTTAGGAATAATTGTTTTCTTTATAGCATTCGGAGATAAGGTGCTGTGGGCATTGTGGGAGCCAGCAATTATTAAACAAGCAATGCTCATTGCTGCATCAATCGACAAGGTTCTAATTTTTTTTAATGCAAGATCCAACATCAGCTAATGCACATGAGTTGTTTAAACCCCTGAATAATTTTAATGCAAAACCAGTTGTGATGATACGAGGAGGATATCTGACTATTTTAATCATATGAAGTTGCTGCCATGCTTTCTTACACGTGGACTCTGCCAAATGCTCAAAAGAATGCCTTAATGCAAGGTAAATATTTTGAGTCTTGAGATTTTCAGAATTACAACACAATATTGTTTGCAATCTACAAATGTTTGTGCAGGAATTTTCGGTACTGATTGCACTTATTATTGTACCACACATTGATTATTACCCAGAAAAAGTAAAGCCCCCCTTCTGCTATGATCATAACTGATTCCTCATTTCTTAGAGTATACATCCTTTTCCAGTAGAGGCAAGCATGACTTCTTTGGCCCCCTCTTTCCAATCGTGCCAAAAAAATTTAGGGAATAGGCATGAGTGTGTGCCATTGCATTCGAGTTGTCATGGTTCAAGTTACAGGTCTAAGCCATTGTGGTCACATTGCAAAATAATTTTACTTATCTATGCTCAAATATATATCCAAGTTAACTGCAAACAAAATGAAAAGATTTGGCATCTCTAATAGTTTTTATGTGTCTGTCCTTGCAGGATTGCATGGATCGAAACACTAAGACAATGTGTGGATAACTACCCAGTGGTAATGAATTCATTTTATATACGTACTAATTATAATTGTACATGCTTCTTCTTTTCTGGAGTAACAATATCAGATTGTACTAGGCACATACTATGGCAATTTGAAATTCGTTTAAGATGTTGCAATTCAAAGCTGTACAGTGGCCTGCTGCTTAAGAACATTTGATTACATTGATATGACATATGTTGTCATCATTGCAGTTTCTATAAGTATATATTCAAACCTCAACTGTTTATATTGTGTATCCTTCTCTTTTCCCTTTTCCTTATTATGAAGCTATGTGTACATAGCATCCGAACATGCATCACGCAGCAAAGCGCGGGGCATCAGCTAGTGTGTGTATATATACACATGATCATATATGTTTATAGTAACTGGCCTATCTTGTGAATCGTAACTATACTGTTTTTTTATCGAGACTGTAAGGTGATGTAACAGTGAACTACAGTACGTCTAGGCACATAATAGATATATACAATACGTCTAGGTACATAATAGATATACAGTATACGTATATAGTGCAGCTTGGTACTGTTCATCATGTACGGTAGCGGAAGTACGGCAGATCGACCATGTAGAGCGCTGTAGATGTGTACCATAGCATGAACAGTGGGACAGTAGATGACATACAGAAACTATAGATATAGTAGATTCCGAAACTATAGATATAGTTCTTTTTATGGATCACAATTTAAATCAGGTCAAAAATATGAAGCTATTGTTATGCGCTTTTGAGCAGCTTTCAGGCTTAAAAATAAATTTCTGTAAAAGTGAACTTTTTTGTTTTGGCAGAGACAAGGATTGTGAGGTCGAATATTCACAAATTTTTGGTTGTAGATCAGGATCCTACCCTTTCAAATATTTAGGCATTCCGATGAGCTATTAAAAAACTTTTGAATATGGACTGGAAAGAAATTGAAGAGAGGTTTCAGAGAAAATTAAATTGTTGGAAAGGAAAGCTTCTATCTTATAGGGGTCATCTTGTTCTTATAAATTCTGTTTTAAGTAGCTTGCCTATGTTTATGTTTTCTTTCTTTCAAGTGCCTAAAGAGATTCTAAAGAAACTTGATTACTTTCATTCTCGTTTCTTTTGGCAATGTGATGGGCATAAGAAAAAATATAGACTTGCGAAATGGAGTATTCTTTGCACACCTAAGGATCAAAGAGGATTGTGTATCCTCAACTTAGAGCTGCAAAATAAATGTTTGCTCAGTAAATGGCTCTTTAAACTGATAAATGAAGAAGGGGTGTGGCAAGACCTATTGCGTAAAAAGTATCTAAGAACCAAGACAATTGCTCAAGTGAACCATAGGCCTGGTGATTCTCAGTTTTGGACTGGCCTTATGGCAGTCAAATATGAGTTTCTCAGGTTGGGCTCTTTTAAGTTGAACAATGGTTCTCAGATAAGTTTTTGGAAGGATGTGTGGCTTGGACAAACACCTCTGAAGCAACAATACCCTTCCTTATTTCAAATTGCATATAGGAAGCATGCCATGGTTGCAGATGTGTTTCGGACACGACCCCTAAATATTGCTTTTAGAAGAACACTGATTCGAAATAACTTGGCTGCTTGGAATGATTTGATTCTTAAGTTGGCATCTGTACAGCTTAATGTTAGTCATGACACATTTCATTGGTCTCTACATCAATATGGAAGATTTACGGTCCGATCGATGTATAGATCCTTGATTAGTCAGTTTGTCATTCCAAAAAACCATCATCTTTGGAAGCTTAAACTTCCGCTCAAGATTAAAGTGTTCTTATGGTTTCTTTTTAATAGAAAGACTCTAACTAAAGATAATTTAGCAAAACGGTGTTGGGAAGGTAGTATCACTTGTTATTATTGTCACCATGAGGAAACAATACAACATCTATTTTTTGAATGTCGGTCTGCTAAATTTATTTGGCATGTGGTTGAAGTTACGTTTGGCTTAAGCCCACCAACAAGTGTCTCTAATTTGTTTGGAAGCTGGTTTAATGGGATGAGTCAAAATCTTAAAAACCTCGTTTTGGTTGGGGCTAGTGCACTTTGTTGGGCTGTTTGGTTAAGTCGTAATGATGTTGTTTTTGACAGGGCAAAAGTTCATTCTTTCATGCAGGTTCTTTTTCGGGGCACGCATTGGATTCGGCACTGGTCTTTGTTGCATAAGACAAACGATCAGCCTCTTATAAAGGATGCATGTCGAAGATTGGAAACAACCGTGATGGAGATTTTTGCTCGTTTTGGTTGACGGTTTAGTAATAGACTACAAACAGGAATTGGACCGACCAATGTTCAGAATGCTTTTGTTTTTCCATAACTTATCTGGTTTACCAGGTGTTATATCAAACTTTGTAATAATGAGCGGCTATGTATATTTTACTATGCAGAGACCGGAATAATGTTATTCCTTCGTCTAAACAAAAGTAGATTCCGAAAGAACATGCTAAGAACTGGCAAAATGCGTCTTGCCTATTTCCATTACTCCAGAGGTTTATATACCCACCTCAGGAAAGATGTTTAGTTTACTAATCATCCATTACAGCATAGCTTAAGTAATTGCGTGAGCGGTAACAGCTAACCCGCCAAATTAACGAAAACAACGTGATTATCAACAGTATTAGCCAAGCGGTAAAAGAGGTTTAACGGGAGCGTTGCGGTCCTCCTCTGCGTTAGCTCAGATTAAGTTGAAATGTCGATGCCCGGCTTCGCTCCGTTCTTCAGACTCTGAACTTTACTGAATGTTCTTCATACTCTGAACTTCTGAACTTGTCCGGCTTGACATCCGTCTCCAGCAGCGGCGCCATACAAAGTCGCGCGCGATGGAGGTTGACGACGTCGGCGCAGACGAATCGGCGGCGGTCCCTGTCACCGTCCGCGGCAATAAGAGGCTGCCTTCCCCGAAAACTCCTCCGACCGACGACGGGGAGGGAACGACGAGGAACAAGACGAGGAGGAGATCAAGGTACAGCTCCCGACTCGTTCGTAACTTTCTTTTTGATCGGATAGTTAGGCTTACTGAAATGAATGTACTTCTCTCTTTGCTTTGCTTTGATTTGTTCACGCTTGTTTTGGGCTGGCTTGATCCATACTGAAACGCAGACAAAAAATGTTCTCATCTATTTAGTTAATCCTTTAATTAGTACGCGATTTTACAAATTGGTGAACCTAAGATACCCACCGGGACCCGTTTTAGTTCAATCAATAACACCACTTTTCTCAAATTGAATGAATTTTCAGAAAACTAGTGTAATTAATTAAACTAAAAAGGGTCTGTAGACTGTAGGTACTTTAAGTTCACTAATTTGCATCCCTAATTTTAGGACTAGCTGAAGAAACCCGTCGGTGCTCCTTGATTGGGTGACACTGCTAGGAACAACACCAAGAACAAAATATTCTGGGAGTACTAAAGAACATCTTGCTGGAATTAGTTCTCACCTGATCATACATGTTATGAACCTCTGGTTTGCGTTCAGCATGTTGGTCGGTATGAATAATAGTTTTGTCGGAAAATAAAATAAAAAGCATGTGTAATCTTTCATGCATGTCCAGTATACCGCCTTGTTGAATGCTGACTTCCATTGGTTTCCATTGCTACATTTTTTTTTCTGTCACCATTTAAACATCTAATGTTAGCTTCTGTATTAATGAGAGAGAGAGAGTGCTGGAATTTAACTCCAGAGCCTGGAAAACTTTTCAGTTGATTCGATTATTTCGATGATTTTGGAAGTAGGGACGTGCTGCTCTTTTACAGTTGACGATTTTCCAAGGCTTTAGCAGTGACCATTTTGTGCAGACTGATACGATATATGAAATGCAAGATATTCATCGTCGAGGCCCTCTACCACTCAGTCTTTTCCGTGCATTCAATGATCCTGTGATCATCAAAAAAGGGCAGGCATTGGTTTGGTTCACAATATCGACTCTACGATGAATCTGAAAGTACGTGTGTTTTTTAGTTAATTCCTTCTGTGGTGCTGCCAGTTATCGCATCATCATCTATTACTTAATTGTAGTAAATCTCCATATATTTCTCATGCTTTATTGATTGCAATGCTGGGACCGTTGATTGCTCAAATAATTGTCGTTGCAATCCTATGGACATGCTGCAGTTCATTGATCTGAAAATCGCTGGCTATCGCCATGCCCAGTAGACGTAGAGATTCTCCGCGGCCTTGATCTGAAGCTGTGTGCCAAGACCAGTGGCTTCAGCGACGTGATCCGCCACTTCCGAGGCGTCGCGGACGCCGGTCGCCGGAGGTTGAGAGCTGGGTTGTCGCGGTGGTGAGGCGTAGCCACCTTGATCTTTGTGTAGAAGGGTCGTCGGCAGTGGATGATGGTCTCTCAGAAGCTGCTGCCCTGTGAGAAGCGAGGGTGCAGGTTCGATGCCTGTTATCATGGAACGGTGGATCAAGTGGTGAAGCTTGGTGATTTCGCCATGGTTTCAGTGAAGGTCGCCTGGAAAGCTGTGGACAGGCGACGACACTCGAAAGGCTAGTGGAACTTCTACTTACTGTAAAGTTTTTCTTAAGAAACAACTGTGCAAGTCGCAAACGCATCACGGAGACGTAGAGCTTTAAGACGGAAATTTTGATTTGGTGGGGAAAAAAGCAAAACATAATATTTGATTCTTAATAGGTAGAAAATATAACCACATCAGCTAACCATCTAAGCCAGATTCTATATTTATTTTAAAGTTGTGAAAGCGGGAATATGTTATCTATGTGGTAGCTTATATAAGATTTATTATTTTTATTTTTTGAACAATGAGTTTTCTTGATTTTTCATTGCCCAAATGTCATGGGTAAACGATGCACTTGGAGGAAAATATGTACAGGAGCCTGTCGACCACGTCAGCTCGCCCTAGGACTGCCAGACTGATTCCGATAGGCACGACACGACACGACACGACACGACCGACGCATCACAGCAGCCGCCGTCACGCGCGCCCTGCGAACCCCGAGCCCCCGGCTTCTCTGCCCGGTGGGCCCTGCACCGCCGCCGCCGCCCGGTACAAAATTACACATACGACACCCATCAGCCACCCACCTACCGCGCCACACACCACACCACTCCACAGTCCACACCATCTCGCCCGCACCTCTTCCTCCGGCGCGCGGTCCAATCCGAAGCCCGACTGCCGGCGGCGCCGATCGACCCGCCAATGCTTCGCGCCGCCCTCTTCCGCGCAGGTACGCAGCCGCCACCCGCGGCCTCGCACCCTCCCTCCCACCCCCGTCGCGCGTTCCCTGACTGACCCCTCTCTGCCTCCCTGTGCACGCAGCCTCCGGCCTCCGCCGGTCGCCGATGGCCTCCGCGCGGTATTCCACCGCCGCCACCTCCGCCGCGTGGCTCTCCGACGGCGCCAGCTCCTCCCCGGTACGCACCCGCGGCTCCCCGTCCCAAGTCCCTTCCTATCCGTCTGTGATTGCGCGCGGTTGGTCTCTTCGCCTCGTCCGTACGGCTGACGGTGTCGCCTGCTCCGCCCGCAGCCTAGGGTTCGGCTCCTCATCGGCGGAGAGTTCGTCGAGTCGCGCGCCGACGAGCATGTCGACGTCACCAACCCCGTAAGCCCCTCCCTCTCTCGCTCTCAGCATCGATTTCGAATTGAGGTCGCTCGATTTGGAGTGGTGGACGTGACGCGCGCATTTGGGCGTCTGGGTGTCACAGGCGACGCAGGAGGTGGTGTCACGGATCCCGCTCACCACCGCCAACGAGTTCAGGTCCGCCGTGGACGCCGCCAGGACTGCCTTCCCCGGGTGGCGGAGCACGCCTGTCACCGCGCGGCAGCGCGTCATGTTCAAGTTCCAGGAGCTCATCCGGGCCAACATGGTGAATTCGAGGCTCAACATCATGCTGTCGTTGGTCTGTCATAGTAACTGTGTGGCTGCTTGCTGATTGTAGGACAAGCTTGCGGAGAACATTACGACCGAGCAGGGGAAGACACTAAAAGATGCTTGGGGCGATGTGTTTCGTGGTCTAGGTTAGTTCTCAGATCATTGGAAGGCACACACTTGGTTTTGTTATGCTTAGACAGTAATTATCTTAAAATTTCTGTTATGTCATAATCCAAAGGTCTTGTCCAAAAATATAAAGTAAAATAAAAATCTAAATGTCCCCTTAATCCACGACCTTCAGTTATGATTGTAATAGGTATATAACACAATAGAATACAGTAGAATACTTTTCAACCCAAATCAAAGCAAAATGTGTCCTGACTCCTGAAAATCTTGCTTATAGATGGTTGCCATTATTTGTGCAGTATGGAATGTGGTTTCATATTTCCTACATCCTTCAGATTGCATGACGAGTCAACATTCCTGCTGATTTGTTTATTATAGTCCAAATCACTCCTCTCCTATGCTTGGATTAGTGACTTTTCAGAAGAAAGAACTCTTCTTTTATGTTGACCATTTAATGCACTGGTTGTATGATGTCGATTTTTTGAACTCCTAATCTTGTAGAGGTGGTGGAACATGCTTGTGGAATGGGGACGCTGCAAATGGGCGAATATGTATCTAATGTTTCTCATGGGATTGACACCTTTAGCATTAGAGAGCCGCTTGGTGTTTGTGCTGGGATATGCCCATTTAATTTTCCTGCTATGATTCCCTTATGGGTATGTATAACTTCACCTTTTCCTCGGCATCTAATTTTGTTCTTATTAGAACACTGATACTAATACATGTTACATTCTTACTTTAATCTACAGAAAATGGACTTTACTGTTTTCATGACCATATTTTTTCAGCTACTTCGTCATTACTGTCAGATGTTGTTCTCCAATGATATAATTCAACTCAACAGAATAGATTTGGTCATTTCAAAGGTTTATTCTGTCTAATGGCTGCAGATGTTTCCGATAGCTGTTACTTGTGGCAACACTTTTGTTCTCAAGCCATCAGAAAAGGATCCAGGTGATTTACTTCTTCATATTATTTTTTTACCCAATTTATTGACCAAAATTTTTACTGTCATGATGTTTGTAAACTAAAACTAGAAAAACACAAGGTTGTCTGCTTGCTTAGCTACCACTGCAGATTAATAACTAAGCTGTGCACTCTCTTCGCAGGTATTAGGACAAATCTACTCATGATGCACATATTCTTTTCATGTTATGAGGGATATGAATATGAGCACTAACTATAACTGTCATGGGTCAAGATCCGGCCCATGGCCCAATAAGACCGGCCAACCCAAAAGCCCACTCGTGGGGTACTGTTCACCGACGTGAACAGTGCCAGGTCCATGTGGTTTCTTGGCCGTTAAGTAGATTAGGGTTTTTCAGAATTTTTCAAATTGTAATAGATTACTTAGGGGCTAAATTAGCCTCTCTATATAAAGAGAGACAAATCATCAATAAAGAGATAAGCACAAATTAGAAGGGAAACCCTTCTTCTTACCGTCCAGACGCTTGGCACCTGGCCGACCCTTGCCTTCTCTCTCACGCCGCCACCTCCTTGCGCCCAAACTCTAGCTGCCGGCGACCTCCATGGTCGCCATCCCCCTCCTCTCCTCCCTCCAATAAACAACCACCATTACAATAACACTTTGTGCAAATATGTTGCATCCAAATTCAAAATTTGCACTGGTGTTATAAGATACCACAATGATTTTTCGGAGGTGGTAGTAGAGAGCTGCTTACCACTCCACTACCATATAAAAGTGTTAAAATGTAGACGACAGGTTGCATTGAAATCTTTCTGTACAGTGAAAACTGGCATTAATGTTACTTCTAAAACATGAATATGATATGGTACAAAGTAACAAATACCATACAGAGTCCCCCGAAATGCTTTTAAATTTAGCCTACTTCCACAGAAAGAAGGCACTTGATCAATTTGGAAATCTGATGGTATACCTCATCATTACTTGTTACTACAGGGGCTGCTATGATGCTTGCAGAGCTAGCAATGGAGGCTGGTTTACCTAAGGGTGTTTTGAACATAGTTCACGGTACTCATGTATGGTATCGTTAGCTACCGTTTCTCTTTCAAATTACAATTTTTTAGCACTAGGTTCGATAATTTGTTTGTCACTTGCCATGTATTGCTGGTGTTGCTGGAGCACATATGACAACTGATATTTTTTTTGGGCAGTGCCACCTAATTAGTCTGTATGATTGTTTGATATTATGTTACTTTTTTTAATGACAAGAACATTAGTAAATCTATTTTTGGCTTCCATGCCTGTTAGTTATGATTTTACTTTGCCGTTGCAGGATGTTGTCAACAATATTTGTGATGATGAAGATATTAAGGCAGTATCTTTTGTTGGTTCAAATACAGTAAGTGGATCCAATGACCTACCTGTTTCTCTATCTGTGTCACACTTTTGCATTAATAATGTGTTGGTTATTCTGGTATGCATAATACTTACCAATGTGTTCTGCGACCTATTTCTTTTCATTTTTTGGTTTACCAACTTACTAACCCTTGTCCAGAAAACTAGGGGTGCTTACAGACACATCTACATGTGCCAGATCTTTTGAATCACATGGTATCGTAATGCTTTAAAATCCAATTATTTTTTATTGTAACATAACTTATTAATTCTAAATTTATGAAGATGTCAATACGAGGTATGCGTGCACATAGGTGGTCTTGCTCTTGTATTCATGTTAACAACACAACAATGTGTTGTCATGATATCATAGACAGTCCTTCTTTTCCAATGTAATATTATGTTGTGACTTCTCTCTCTCAGGCTGGTATGCATATATATTCTAGAGCATCTGCAGCAGGCAAGCGTGTTCAGGTGAGCTTGCATCTCTTATGGACTTTCAACAGAACTTAGTTTATCTTCTGTCTTTTGTGTTGTAAGCAGCATTATCCATAGCACATGTTTTTGTTTCTTTATAGTGCAATATGGGAGCAAAGAATCATGCAATTATCCTTCCTGATGCTGACAAAGATGCCACACTGAATGCCCTTATTGCTGCTGGGTTTGGTGCAGCAGGGCAAAGGTGCATGGCTTTAAGCACTGCTGTTTTTGTTGGAGGTTCAGAACCATGGTATAGTTTATCCTATTTTTATGTTGAAAGTTTCTTCATGGTTAGCCTTTTTGTCAGCTATTGGGGTAGCGTAGGTAATCATGCATTTTGTTCTAGGGAGGATGAACTAGTCAAACGTGCAAAGGGTCTTGTTGTTAATTCAGGAACGGCTAGTGATGCAGACCTTGGCCCAGTGATCAGCAGACAGGTTTTCTCGTGGACACATGCTTCTCTACTTATGATATTCATATTATGCCACTCGTGGATATATACTGAAAATAACTATGGGAATTGTTGTTCAAATGGAATAAAATATATTCCTTGAAAGAAAATAACTCTCTTCCCACCTTCATGTCTGACTGGTGAACAGGGGAATACTCTGCATACTAAAAAAAAATTGATAGATCTTGTGGAACATTAGACCTTGAAGAGTTAACTGATGTTAAAAGGATATCTGCATAAGTTAGATCTTCGAATAGGTAGTTGATTGATCTTTTTGAACTTGGATGAGATGCTGAATACCTGCGTTTGCCCAGGAAAAGTTTAGGCCATGATTTTTATGCAGAAATATGTCTGTAACTAAAGGTCTTGACAACCTCCTTCACTTTATGTGACCTAAATATGGAATAGAATCCTACTGGTAACCAGCGCTAACACTGAAGTGGACCTATAATTTTGGGGCCTATAACATTGGAGTCAGCTGGTTCAGGAATTAGTGTAGAACCTATTGTTTATCCTAATGTGGACTTCCCTGGGTATTTGTAGTATAAAATGAATGCATTTAGCCTTTAATGGTCATGACTAAGTTGAATCAAAACATGTCCATATCATGCCTATGTTTTAATAGGCGTACACATCTGAACATTTAACCGAGTAATTAGAAAGTACCTGTTGGGGTTGGTATAAATTTCATTCACTTCAATAGTGAACACCTTGTGTTGAGGTTGATTTCTGTCCTTGGCTGAATGGCTTTTTTGGTTCAAATCCATTTAGATCTGGACCATGGAATGATTTTTAGAATATAATCATATGTGAAACTAGTGAAACTTTTTCTTCCATCTTTTCAGTAACGATGAACTATTGAACCATAGTAAAGCCTATATGGAAATTGACTGGTTTTTGGGGTTTGGCTGTAAGTATAATTAGTTTGGGATTCACAATCATCGTTGCGATTACTAGTTCGCACAATATGTTCCTTTTTGGAGGCTCTTTTCTCTTACTGTCTTACCTCAAGAGTCAAGGTTCACAAAAAGTTGCTAGTTTGGTAATTAGGGTCCTTTTCCTTTTCACAGTCTCTGCTCTCCTAACAGTTTACTATCAACAGGCAAAGGACCTTATCTGCAAGTTAGTCCAAAGTGGTGTTGATAGTGGAGCTCGTATTTTGCTTGATGGGAGAGATATTGTGGTAAATTTAACAATTCAGTTGTTCATTCGCCTGCCTACAGTTTTACTATGTCTTGATACAGCAGAACCTTAAATGCTTCGAAATGTGCAGGTTCCTAACTTTGAGGATGGCAATTTTGTTGGTCCAACCATTCTGGCTGATGTTAAAAGTGACATGGAGTGTTACAAGGTAATCTTCAGAATGCATTTGTTATATTTAAGTTTGCATCTCATTTTTCTTACCTTAAAAATGTTTCAAAACATGGTGGCATTCTTGGGATCATGCAGAAGAAGAGCAATCCATGTGGTACTGTTCACATGTGCTATGCAGTATCAAGTATCCATTATCCATATGCACACTTTGATTTCTTGAGAGGCATAATGCTGATACATTTCAACAAAATCTCTATTATTCTGTCTAGAGACTGATGTTGCTTGCCACCCGACAAAGGGGCAAAGGCAAAGCATGTACTTTGCATACAGTGTTTCCTTATAAATGCATGATACTCAGATGTCAGTCGTGGCAGTTTCCACTTTTAAGCCACTGTTCCCCAAAACCCATATAGGTAGATCATCCTGTTTGTTGTGGCTGAAGCACATCTGCCCATATTAGCTTATGTTTTATCATAACATCTGTTCATATTTCTCAGTGACAGCTGCTGCATACTTCGTAAATTATGTGAGGAGTGTTACTGGACCTCGAGTTTTTTCTCTAATGACATTGCAAAAGATTACTAATGTGCATTATTACATCTGACTGAACCTTGCTAAGTTTTGAAACAGGAGGAAATTTTTGGTCCAGTTCTTCTCTTGATGAAGGTATGCCAAATTTGTTTCCTGGACTCATCAGCACCTAAGTCTACGCTGCTGAGCGCTGAGTGCAACTTTTTCTTCAATTGCAGGCAGAGAGCTTAGATGATGCCATCCAAATTGTAAACAGAAACAAGTACACTTTTTATCCTCTGTGCTCATAGACCTGAGCATTTGTTGCAACGTATTAATCCTCTTCCATGCCTCTGTTTCAGGTATGGCAACGGGGCTTCTATATTTACAACATCTGGTGTTAATGCAAGGAAATTTCAAACGGACATTGAAGCTGGCCAGGTAGTGCATAGTCTCTCTCCCATTTTCCAAGCATTTATTACCAGATCGTGCATGCTACTTGAAAAATCCAGGACAAGGCTGGTACTATTTTTGGCTAGAAACTTGAAAGTTCTCAGGTGGTTGGTAACTTGACTTACACAAGTGTGATATGTGTTACCTTGACTGGAATAGTGGGCGGAAAGAGAGATATCTGTCCAATAGACGTGATGTTAATATATTAACACCCCTCCTTAAACTCAAGGTGGTATAGGAGGTTCAGAAACATTGAGTTTGAGCAAATAAAATCGATGATGCGCTTGAGTTTGTGCTTTGGTGAAGAAGCCTACAACTTGCAACTCTGATGGCACATACTGAAGAGCAATTGTTTTCTGATGACGATGGAACCGAGTGATTGAAGCATCAACACCAAGATGCTTCACAAGATCATTAGCAATTTGTATAGCGCCAATATTATCGCATAGAAAAGGTGTGAATACTTATCTTACATGGAAGTGCAAGAAACAATCTCTGAAGTAGTAGTGCCACGCGCTCAAAGTTTTGTCTTTGTACTTGATCGTGATACAACAGCCTGTTTCTTGCACTTCCATGTAAGAGAAGTACCAAGAAGAATACAATAACTAGTGACAGAACGATGATCCACTGGATCACTCGTCCAAGTGGAGTCCGAGTAAGCATAAGTTAAAGTGAACTAGAATGGGCATAAAAAAGCGTTGAGATGATGTCCTCCTCAAGTAACGTAATAATCGAAGCAAATGACAAAAATGCACAGACGTTGGAGCACTCACAAAATGACTCAAAATATGAACTGCATGAGCAATATCGGGTCTAGTAACAGTGAGATAAACAAGACTACTCACTATACGACAATATTGAGAGGGATCCTCAAGAGGTGTGCCATCAGTTGGATGTAGCTGCAAATGAAGCTCCATAGGTGTAGTAATTGTCCGAGTATCAGTAATGTCAGAGCTAATAAGGAGATCTTGAATGTATTTAGATTGAGAAAGATAGAAACCCTTCTTAGTTGTCATAGCTTCAATCCCCAAGAAGTAACTAATATGGTCTAAATCAGACATCTAAAACTGCTTGCTGTGTTGCTTCTTCACATGAGCAACATGCTCAATATCATCTCCAGTATTTAACATATAGGAGAAGCAAAGTACGCCCTTTTTGGAGATAGGTGAATAAATAAAGCGTGATCATGATCACCAAGTGAAAAACCAGCAGCCTGTATAATAGAAACAAACCGTTCAAATCAAGTACGAGGAGCTTGTTTGAGGCCATATAAAGCACAACGAAGACGACAAGCATATCCTGGAGCATCAACACCTGGTGTAGGCTGCATATAAACTTCATGCAAATCACCATGAAGAAAAGCGTTCTTAACATCTATTTGAGATCCAGTAACGAGTAGTAGCCACTGCAATCAAAGTATGAACTATGATCATATGAGCAATAAGAGCAAATGTCTGATCATAATCTCGACCCATAATCTGCTGAAAACCTCTGGCAACAAGGTGAGCTTTGTATATCTCAATAGAACCATATGACTTTGTTTTAGTTTTAAACACCCACTTACATGAGATGGTAAGGGAACAAGATCCCAAGTTCCTGTACGATCAAGTGCAGTAAGCTCCTCAAACATAGCAGATTGCCACTCAGTTATACCAGATGCTTCCTGATAAGTAGATGGCTCCTTAGCTACAACAACACTCGCTCGGAGAAAACCGCACCTGTCAGGAGCCTCAATAGTAGCACAATCATGTAGATTATAATGGGGGACTGATACGCAACTCATCGACAACATCAGAATCAGTAAAGATAGGAGCATCAAGATTGACTGAAGAGGTGGGAATGGACGGATGATCAGAAGGAATTGTGGTCCGATAAGTATAGACATGGCTGATAGATGGAATATGTGGTGGAGGAGCTGAATCCGAAGTAGGGGTGGGTGCAGGAGCTGGAACCGAATCTGAGGTGGGTGGAGTAGGTGTAGGAGAAGGAGATGGAACAAGGGCATGATCATCAGATGAAGGAGGAGGAAGACATAGAAAGGAAGTGAATTATGTGGGAGAGGATTATGGCTGAGTGAGGGATTATAGAAGAAGGTATGGTCCTCAACAAAAGTCACATCACGAGAAATACACATGTGACGAGAGGAAGGACCATAGCAACGATAGCCCTTATGCTTATGACTATATCCAAGAAAAACACACTCAACCGACTAGGCAAACAATTTAGTTCATTCACGAGGTACAAGCATAACATAGCAAGTACATCCAAAGACTCGAAGTTGATCATAGCTAGGAGGGGTACCAAAAAGAACTTCTCCAGGGTATTTTTCGGCTAGCTTTGAAGATGATTGCCAGTTAATAAGATAAACAATTGTAAAAATAGCTTCTCCCTAGAAATAAGAAGGGACAAAAGATGCTATGAGGAGTGTGCGAGCATTCTTTATAAGATGGCGATGTTTGCGTTCAGCAACGCCATTTTGAGCATGAGCCCCAGGGCATGAGAGCTGAGCAAGAGTGCCTTCAGATGTGAGGAATTGATGAAAAATGGAAGACAAATATTCTCCTTCAGAGTTAGAGCGAAAGACTCTAATGGCAGTAGAAAACTGAGTATGAATCATACGAGCAAAAGATTGATATATGGGATACAACTTGGAGCGATGTTTCATGAAATAAATCCAAGGGTATCGAGAATGATCATCAATAAAAATGACATAATAACTATGATCACCTTTTGAAGCAAAAGGTGAAGGACCCTATACATCGAAATGATTAAGATCAAAAGGTTTAGTAGAATGGGAAATACTACTGGAATATGGGAGTTGAAACTGTTTACCAAGCTTGCAACCCTTACAACGAAAAGTGGACTCAATGGACGTATGACCTAAACGACCCTGATGAACCAAAGTAGACAGACGCAATCCACATAAGTGACCAAGACGATGATGCTTCTTGGCAAAAGATGAAGCGGATGATGATTCAACAGATGACACGAGCAGTGGAGCTGGTGGAAGGAGGAAGGTGCAAAGTGTCCAGAACGTAAGACCCACTACAATGATGGTCAGTCCCAATCACACTCCCACTTCAGAGATCCTAAATAAAACAAGATGAGGCATCAAATCCAACAAAACAATTTTGGTCAGTTACTTGACTTACAGAGAGGAGATTCATGGATAACTGAGGTACAAAAGAAACATCAGGTACATAAAAATAAGAAGTGTAAAATGCATCTTGATGAGTGATATGATAAGATGTACCATTAGCTATCTGAATAGAACCTCTAGTAGTGATCGGCTTGCAAGCAACCAACTGGAACTTGTCAGATATCACATGGAAAGAAGCTCCTGAATCCAGAACCTAAGATTGAGAATCACCGTCATGAGTAGCAGCAACAGATACAGAGCCTCGAGAAGGATTTGTATTACGAGCATGAGCAACACAACGTGCATGGAATTCAGCCAACTTCTCTGGATGACGAGAGAAACCATTTTCTAAATGATGGCTAGTCTTCTTGCAATGCTCACAAGGAATACCCTTTGAGGAACTTCCTCTAGCTGTGTTGATCATCTGAGAAGCTACAAGTACAGTATGAGGTACTAGCACTGGAGCAGATGTGAGCGATCGAAGACGAGTCTCTTTAGCAATCAAAGAAGACAATACATTAGCAATGGATGGAGTAGTGGGGTTGTTGAGCAGCTACATACAAATAGACTCAAATTCTAATCGTAGTCCGTGCCAAAACTGGTACATAAGAAACTTCTCAATGAACTTATTGTTTTGATCACAACATCCTGAACACCGGTCGGTACACTAAGGTACCATTGAGAGCAACGATCCCATTAAATGATCAAAAGCAGTGTAGTACTCATCTATGGACATATCATTCTGTTGAAGGCTATAAAGACATGTCATCAGAGTATGCAAGAGAGCACTACTATTATGAATATATCGATGCTGCAAATAATCCCACATCGTCTTAACTGTCTTGTGATGCTCAAGACTCATGATCAAAGATTCCTTCATACTAGTGACTAGCACTCATAACACTTTCATCATCATTCTACCAATTCTTGACTTTAGTTGCACCAGAACCATTCTTGGACTTATCAATAGGTGGAACATCAATCTGATGAGATGCCAGAGCATAACCCCTTAACATAGTTTTCACAAAGAAAGCCCACTCTCGATAATTGTGACCATCAAGTTTGATAGGAATAGCGATTGCAGTGAGTTGCGACATGACTAAAGAGTCAAAGCACTAACAAACTTGTGTAGAAAAAGAGGTTTACCACCAATAGCAATAACAACAACAATAGAGGACCACAACAAACCACCAGTAGCAACCCCACCAGAGAGTTCATGACAGCAGCAGAGCACCACCAAGTGCTCGAAGAGCGGCGACAGTGAACAGCAAATGGCGGCGCTAATGGACCGCAGATCCAATGACAAACGACGACAAACCCGACAGCCGGATGGGTGTGATCCAGTGACAGGTGACTGGAGGAGACAGGGCGGGACAACGGCTTTATCCGCGACGGGCGACAACTCGTCACGATTGAGGGCGGAGCAGCGACAGGACGGGACAACGGGATCCGTGACAATCGCTACGGGATCTGCGACAGGGGCAACCATGACATGACGGATGCGACGGTGAAGACCGCGACGTTAACGGTCACGGACAGGTAGGCGACCGAATCAAAGATGGCAGGCGACGCGACTGGCGAGCAGCGGTCAGATCGAAGACGGCAGAGGGCGCGACGGTGGAAGACGAACGGCACGACGAAGGACGGCGCAACGAAGGGGCAGCCGCGACGGCAGCCTGATGTGCGGCGATGCTAGAGAGGGAGGTGACAGTCTTGTGACGGTGAGAGACGGATGGCGTAAAACAAGTTGGATTTTGGGATCGTGAGTAACCCTAACCTTAAACCTTGCTCTGATTCTATGTTACCTTGATTGGAATTGTGGGTAGAAAGAGAGATATCCGTCCAATAGACTTGATATCAATATATAGATAGTCGGTCCTCATAGACCAATATGGGTTAGAATAATATGTGGGTCTATATATATACTTAATAATATGACCATCCGGTTATAACTGGGTGCCCGAACTTTGAATTTCTAAGATATGAATCGACCCGTGCAGCATGTATTATTCATAATGTATTTATGGTTTCATTTGCAGGTGGGCATCAACGTGCCGATTCCAGTACCCCTGCCGTTCTTCTCATTCACGGGCAGCAAAGCTTCCTTCGCGGGAGATTTGAATTTCTATGGTACGGCATTCTTAACCTAATGCCAAATGATCCTTTCATTTCCCAATAGTCGTAATATGGACTGGATGCTAGCTCAACCAATCGTATCTGAGTGTAACTAACACGATGGCATGGGATGGCAGGCAAGGCTGGCGTGCAATTCTTCACCCAGATCAAGACGATCACGCAGCAGTGGAAGGAGACGCCGGCGCAGCGCGTCTCCCTCTCCATGCCCACCTCGCAGAAGTGAGACGGCAAGAACTGGAAACAAATCCATGCATCAGTGTGAATTGTGAACCGAGAAGGTTTGTTGGTAAGCACCGCACATCATGCATGGTGATGATAGTCTGCTCGTCTCTTCGATCGGACGCCATGCATGCCTCATTTACCAGACCAGGGTATCCAGATTTAGATTGAGCAGTACCCATTCTCTGCTGTGTGGAGCATTCTGTAAAAGCTCCGGGTGTTGCCTCCGGAGTCTGTAGATAGAGTGTCGTGTAAACTCTCGAGAATGGAGCCTAATAAAATGATCACCGTGCCGGTCTGTGAAACGTGCTCGTGCAGCTTGAGCCGGAGCAAATGATACACGCGGGCATTCAGTCCATACTTTGTTGCAAGAGAGCCGGCCGTGGGTAGGGCGGCTGGCGGTGGGCAAGGTCAGGGTGGGGCCGTTGGGCTCAAAGAGGTTAGGGGGCGGCACTCACCCTGAGCAGCATCTCGACCTCCGACGCGAACCGGTCGGGCCGTGGCAGCACGACCGGCACGGCGACGCTGTTCCTGATGGCGACGAGGAAGCTCACCTCGAACGCCGCGCCGGCACCGGCTCCCCCCGCCCGAAGTCCACGCGGCGAAACCCAGCGCTCCGGGGGTCCGATAAGATGAACAGGTTCGCTAGCGCCAGGAACGGCCGCCCGTGCAGCACCAGCAGGTCGGCCGTGGACCGCACGCACGTACACTCGGCCCTCGCCGCCTCCTTTTTGGCCTCCCGCACCAGCTCCACCGCGTCGCGCAGCGACGTGACGGCGGTGGCGGGTGCACTGACGTGTTACCGTAGTAGCCCTCGGGCAGCCCCAGATCGCGCACGCCCTTACGCTGGCGGTGACCACCAGGCGCGCGTCCTCGCCCGGCGGGATATCCAGCGGCGCCGTGAGAACATAGCAAGTGTCGTTGATATCAAATGGTTTCACTTCAGAAAATGATTTCCTTGTCACATGGTTGAGCCTCTTGTTTATGTTTACATATTTTGTATCCTGTTTTTGTCCTAGGAATGATAATACATTTATGTGTATGAACTTGATTGTGCTTTTTTTTTTGTAGGTTAGTTTTAAATTGACTTATATCTCCATCCTTTCTTTTGAAAAATCGATGACAAACTGTTGCATTGTTCTTTGGATTATTTTTGTAGGTTATAACCTCCTGTTTCAGTGTGGCAAGCATTTCTCTCTGCTTTCACCTTTTTTTTTTAAGTTTAGATGTGCAAGGATAGACACTTGGACATGTATAGCAGATTTCCTGAGCTGTGATGCCTGTTCAAGCAAGCATTGAGCATGCTATGTCACAGAAGTCAGGACTGAAACAATGGAATTGGAACATTATTTGCAGATTGATATTTACTCGTGTAGCTTCTTGATTGTATTTGGTCACAAATATTGAAAATTGAACTATGTATTTGAAAGATTATATGTTTGGATGTTCCGGGTGTGATTTTTGTTGTTTGCTTCTAAAATCGTATTGCGATTTTAATATTGCTAGCTAAACTCTGCTTGGGTGCCACAGTTTTATGAACAAACACCTTCTCGACTTCAGATGCATAGCTATGAACTCTATGTGTCGTAGTGCCATGCCAGAAAATCTTCTATACCGCTTCTCACCGGGATTGCCAGCATCTATCTGTTTTGCATCTTCTTCCCAGAAAATGTCGTGAACCAATGTTGAGAACACTCTTAATCTGCTACTGACGCAGTAGCATCTATCCACAAGCATATGCGTGTATCTAAATGTATCCATGAACAATCTACCAGCAGATAGGAGGAGGAATAGCTAGGAATCAAGCAACAAATGAACCAACAATGCACACGACATGAGAGGAAGGAGACTTCATCAGTGTGTGCATTATGATACTTCAACGATCGAGATCAAGGTTTTTACAAATCCTTATCTTATATAGAATCAAGCAGGTTTTTTGACAACTGTCGGAAACTCCTGGCCTCACCTGATTTTCAAACAGTTTACCCCAAAATGCAAATTCGAAAAACATGCATACACAAACATGATACCTAATGTTACATCCAACCTGATTGGAGTAGTTAGTATCTTTAGATAGAGAGGTATTAAAGGTTACATGTTGGCCAAGAGTACTGGAAAGGCAGTCATTGCTCAAACAAAGAATCCCCTTCTATTCTTTTAGAGCGTTGATCCTGTCCGATAGTAGTAGTTACGGTGAATGTCACCCGATTTTTTTCGAAACTTGGACTCATTCTCACAGATACTGTGTGTCCTCTAATTTTCTCGGAACTTGGCTAATTTTCACAGATATGTTCTGTTGAAACATTTGATAAACTCCTCCTGGTGGAGCCAACATTTGGAAGGATCCACGCCATTTTCTCGCACGCACTGCAAAAACAAGGACGAGCAAATGTGGCACCGAGTGCATGTTTATTTCGCCATGTTACGTACGTTACGTGCGTACGTCGTCAAGGGTGGTAGGACAAGAGGAAGGGGTTCCTTACTTTCTTGAATTCCATGGCGAACTCGTCGCACTCCGACGACAAAGAAGAGGGAACGACAGTCGCCGTCGTCGGCTCGTCGCCGCGGCAGGAGCGGCAGCGCTCGTGACGGAGGCACCGGCGGCGGCGCCTGCAACAAAAATAAGGCAACATAATGTGCAATAGTATTTGAAGGGAATTGGTTTACTATGGTATTATTTTTCCAATATAGATAATAACTGTTTCAGAACACCATATTTCCTATCTAAATTTCTTACTCGTGCTTTGCTCAAGTATATATCTGTAGGCTTATTGAGGTTCTTCTTATGAGAGGCTGAGCGATAGCTTGGTTGGAAGAGCCTCTAGTTGAGAGGTCGCCGACACGGGTTTGAATCCGGGTGCTCGTAGGTTTTATGAGTACTTTCTTAAGACAAAGCCAATGAGATGTCTTCTCCTCGTGGTCGTTTTTTTAGATTTTTCTGAAGCTAATTGATGCATTAGCCTTAATCTTCCTTTTTGTAAAAAAATTTAATGTACCTTGGTACCTTATTAAACTATGGTATTACTTCAACTGCATTTTAGTTGTAAGCATAATATGTGTGTGCACTGGTATAGTTGTATTATTTGGTTAAGGACATGAATTTAATAGGGGAGAGCATGTGTGCGTGCCATGGGGTATAGTGAACTCAGAGTAGAGGCCCAAAGCAGGTGAGTATATAATTGTCTCGTAATTGAGATTTTGGCCAAAGAGATCTGCTGAGTCATTAATCTGCAGAACTAGTCTGAAGTACTTATGTTGCATTTTATAACAGTCGTTCCTTGTGGAAAATCACTTATTTTAGAAAGTTGTTTCATTTCTCATTTGCTACCAGGATTTGATGGAAGTCATAACCTTGCTCCCCGACATCGAGATGTTTCACCTGTGCGTATCAATAAGTGGACATGCCTTTGGACCTTGTATATTCCATTTGCTTAGGATTTCTTCAGGTATAAGAAAGCTGAAGCTGACGATACATGAAGATATTAAGGTAATTACATATTTTGCTTCACTTTATCAGCTATCTAATACTTGATTGCTTAGAAAGTGACGGAAGCATTTCCGTTTAGCGCACCAAGGCTTGACCAATGGTAATAACTTCAGGAGTTGGTTCGGTACTCATAGTTTTTCTTCATAGTTTATTTCTAGAAGATACTGTATGCTTATCCGCTAGCAGCTGTGATTTGCTCCAAAAGTACAATGGAAAGCTGCAGCTCTACTTTGGTTCCTAATCAAGTGCCAGTGCGGAAGTTGTTTGCTGCTGGGTATCAGGTGATGAACTGACGATATGCTTTACGTGTAGAGTCTAGTACTCAAGCTGATGCAGCTTCTCAGGGAGCCATGCTTAAGGCTCTGTTATAACGCAAAGAATGAAGTTCATCGATTATATGCTTTTTGCAATTGGCATTTTTTTTGTAGTTTTATCTCATTCTCTTTGTTTACACGGCAGAAATTCATTGGTGCAGTTGGCTAACACCAAACAATTTCTCGTTCCTAAGAAAATTTGCCATATGTTCTTCAGAAGGCCTGACTGTCTAATAATTCTCAGGCTCTTCGGGCAGCAATGGTGGGCAGAAGCTACTCTTCCCTAAGGAGTGGCTAGATCGCATGAAGAAGTGCGATGACGAGGGAGGATCAATAGCAGCAGCAATGACGTCTCCCAACGTCGTCATGGCAAGAACCACTAGTGCAGTCGTAGCAACGGGTCGCATGATGGCAACACCAACACGTTCGGCCCAAGAGGTGACCAGGACCAATATCAAAATTACAGCAAATTCAGCCATCAGGTCAAAGATTGCCGTAGCAAACCAAAGCAGGCTAAGTCCCACCTAACACAGGGCAACGAGGATGAATCCATACTTTTGATAACCAAAGCTTGTGTCACTCCGCCTGCCATGTCCACTCCACCGCAACCCACCATATCAGCATCTCCTCCGCTGCGATGTAGCTACGATGCAACTGTGCTGCTGCTGTTGGCTGAAACGTGATTGTGTAATAGGTACCTTTCAAAAATATAAGTTCAACCGGTTCAACCATTTGACTAAGCTTTAGGATCCAAATTCTATTTTCACACAGTCATTAGCTTTTCAATGTTGTATCAACAGTTAGACTGTAACTTGTCATTGTTGTGCTCTCCAGAATTTACACAATGACCTTATTCATTAGGATAACACTGGTTTATGCTGCCTTCCATGCATGATTAACAAATGCAGCAGCTAGCTAATTAAACAATTGAATCATGCTAATCTGATCAATTTTTCACTAGCTCGAAATTTACAAGCCGCCCGATATTCTAGGCGCTTTCAGGGGGAAAAAATAACCTAGCCTAATGTTTGTGAAGGGTCATGTCCCGCCCGGCCCCTCAGCTAATCTAACCTTGGGACAAGAATCATTCAGTCCATCAGTTGCTTGGGTCGCCGAAGTTCCTTCATTATCAGAAGCTTCTCCTGACTCTGTTTTCTCACGTGCTGGACTGGCCTGATCTGTAGAAACCTCTTCATCGTCACTAGAAGCTTCCCCGGCCTCTCTTCTCTTGTGAGCCGGACTGTCCTCATCTGTGGAAACCTCTTCGTCGTCACCAGAAGCTTCTCCTGACTTTCTTTTCTTGCAAGACGGACTGTCCTGATCTATGGGTACCTCTTCATCGTCACCAGAAGCAGCCTGGGATTGACTTGCACACACGCCATTCTCGGTGTTGGCTTCCACAATTTCACATTCTCTTGGCGTAGTGGCTGATTGGGGATCACTGAAAGCTGGTCTATTTGAAGAGTTACCATTAGTGGTGCAAAACAATGCATCTAACTGTGTTCTAACAGAAACTGCCACAGCCATTGCATGATCACTAATCACAGTATCACTGGGCGGGCAATGAACAAGATTTGCCAATGCCTGGTAATAGCGAAACAGTGCCATAGATGGTGGTGCCAATCCCCTGTCCCTGTAGACCTTGGTCGACTTTATTGAATGTTTGCAAAGGTTCCCCTTCCTTGACCAGCTACAATCGCACAACGCAAACTCAGAACCTGGATTCAGTACGACATGGGACTTCTCCTTATTTTTCTGGCAGATCACTCTGGCACAGTTGCCTTCAACAGTAACATCAGAATCTGGAATTTGTAATCCCTGGCGCCATGGATTTGGGCCACTTCTCCATTCACTCCTCCAGTAACGTGAAAAGCTGTCCTTTCCTGCGTATGCATCCAACCAGTAGTAAGAATGGACCTTTGTACCCAACTTATGAACCAACCAATCTGCACGCCAGTAGACACTTTCATCCGCCTCATTCAATAGCCGGAGTTTTAGCAAGTGATGGTAACTCTCGATTGCTGAAGCCACCTCTGCGGTGGCCAATGGGGTGGCCTTTAAGACAGTTGTCAATGCCCCTGGAAGACACTAAGCAGTCAGCAGTAGCAGATCAAACAGCAATCAAGAAAACTCATCAAATAACTGAACACCCATATTCTTAAAAGAAGAAAAAGAATAACTGAAGACTCTTGATAAGCACAGTAAAATTCAGAGATGGAAAAGTAAAATATGATACAGGAAATGGGCAGGAACCTACCAAGTCTTGGAGACCATAGAGCTTTGAAGTAGTCTAGAAAACCAGAGCAATCAACAAAATCTTGCAGAAAGGCTTCAAATAATTCAACATGACCATTTCCTCTGCATATACTGGATATTACATCTCCAAGACGTTTGGCCATCGCTGAACGCTTCTCAATGTCTGAACACTTAGTGACTAAATTTTTGTGCCAAGCATGCCGGATACGCCATAAACTAATCAGCACCGGGCACTGGAACACCTCCCTGCTCAGCATACTATATATTCAGGCAATGGAACACTAGGAAAGAGTAAACCAAAGCAGAAAAGGATTGGTTACCTTATTGTGCGAACATCCACTAAGGGATCATCAATAATAAAGCCGCCCAACTGCCATGTCGGATCTTTTGTATGAGCTCGATCATAAAGAGCACCCATCCATCTATATATTTCACCATGTGCAAAATCAGGAGTAATGATCCAAGCAACAGGAATTGCATTTTTCTGCTGGTCGAAAACAAGGATGCTGTGTACAGGATACTGCAAAATGGTGAATGACAATGCTGCGATGAAATCAAGAAAAGTTCAAACCACTTTTAGAACAAAATTAGTAAAAATGTCATCGACAAACCTTTAACTTGTTTGTTCCGAACCTCGAATCAGAAGCCAGTAAACTACGGTTGCCATACTGAATCATCTGCTGGAGCTGCCAATCTGTCTGAATACCCAGGACAAAGGTGTCCGTATCTGAAAAGTCTTCATAGAAAAATATATACTCCTGGTGAGTTTCAACCCATAAGTCAATACTAACAGCGTCATCATCAGCAAGCTCATAAACAGAACGCCGTATTTTCCTTTCCAGTATCCTAACATATCTGTGAGTAAGAAGATCATCTCGATTTGATGGCCCTCCTTGCTTTTCAACCATTTCAGTATGCCTCTGCATTATGGTCTCCACTGGAATACCAACATATAGCAAAGACATAACTTGTAGACGTAGCTCATCGGATATGTATGGTGCAAACATTGCCTTCGTCCCTATAGCCATCTTGTCCATAGGACCATGGCAGGGCATGCCTTTCTTATCTACATGCTTATTGTGGTTATATATCACAAGAGCCACTGATGGTTCCGCAATCAAACGCTTCACAATAAAATGGCAAACACAGCCCCTCTTTGTATTTGGGCGACCAGCAGGTGTTTTCCTCTTTTCTGAAAAGGGCCTACTAGGCCGGACATTACCACCCTTTCTATAATCGTCTGGACCAAAAGAACACCAATACCTGCATTAAATGGTATCGTCGGGTTAAAAATTGTACTCTGAAATTCTGAATATTAACATCTACAACAGAAAATTGCACCAATAAATACATTTTTGATGGCGAGATGAATAAACAGTCTACAACCCAGGAACAAGTTTGACTACAAACATTAGTAATGCTTCCATTTACTTACAGAATGTACTCAAGTATCCCATCAACTTTTGGTTTGCAGTTCATTGTTGGAGGACGCCTTCTCCGCGCTTCGACATGAAATCTTGTAGGGCAATCTTTATTGTTCGATTCTCCTCTGACAAAGTCATTCACCCGAGAATATGGAATAAGCGCAAGTCTGTCCATAGAATCCCTCCAGCCCTCAACCATGGACCACATGATATCTGCCGCTGAGAACTCCATCGTGTGTGGGTTCTGAACTGGAAGAGTCAAAATTTCGTCCCACCTAGTCATCTGCAAGCACAGTAGTCAACTCATCACAACAAGGAGCAGAAAAAACAAAATGGCCAATCAATTACAATGTCACATATTCTCTTTTTTTTAGACACGTGCACAATCAATTACAATGGCCAATCAATTACAATGTAATGGGCCTTCTGGCCTTGCAAGATCAGCATAGACTTATGAACCAAAGAGTCATGTGCATTTCCTTGTTCAGTGCTCAAAAATTAACTTTGATCGCATGACAAGATATAGATGAGAATTAGCTCAATAGATTGTCAATTTTCACCTCCCCGATGGATTCAAGAGTTCTTCTTTCCCCTAAAGATGGCAATCAAGAACCAGTTTCCCAACCCAAGTTTATAAAGCTGTATTCCTGTGTCCAAAATGACTCAATGCGATACCATTTCGGCAGGAACTTCCTACCAATAAGAGCAGGAGCATGTAAATGAACGCTGCAGCTTCGTCGCGAAATCACACAGCCTCACAAACAGCCCCTTGTACACAGTAATCCCCATGGAACCTGCAGCTTGATTAAACCCTAACCCCTCCCAAACTCACCAGGAACTTTGCCACCACTCTTCTCTAATTCCCAATCAAGTGCTATACTAGGATTAGGCTTCTAAACTGCGGAAATACGCCCCTGTGATACCAAACGCCAAAATTAACCATATTTTTATTTTATCGAGACTAAAACAGCAACAGGTAAACAAATCCGCAAACAAGCAATATGGACCGATTGGCGAACCCGTCCCAGAAAGAATGAACAATCCGAATTCGGCTGCTCGCGGCAAAGGGAGCTTGCAGAACAAAACTGGAATTCGGAACAATCCATCCGAGCAAGCGAGGGCTGCGTTACCGTGAACAGAAGAAACCAATCCACTCCACGCCGGTCCAGTAGAGGGGATGAGGAAGGCGACTACGAGAGGAGAACGCCTTCGAGGTGGCCGGCGAGCTGCGCCCCGGCGGGGGGAGGCATGGAGGCGCACGTGCTCGGCGGCGGCGGTCAGGGGAACGGGGAAGGGAGAAGATCGACCAGTTAGGGCTGGGGGTACGAACGAAGGGGGGTATTTTACTATTTTTGGGGGTACGAACGGGGAATGCTGTCATGCTGATTCTTTCTCTTCTTTCCAAAAACTGTTACCACTTTTGACCGTTGGATTAGCATCCAATGGCTCGTTCCTGATCTAAGACCCTCTGTGATATCGCTACTAGTGGCCACAACAAGAGAACGAAAACAACATGCATTGGTTGCCATGAGATTTGTTATGCAGAAGGAAAAAGAAAGGAGGTTCAGGTTTCAGCGATCTCTACATGTTCAATTTTGGCTATGCTCCGTCGTCAAGGCTCATGGCCGTGTGTTCAAGTTCCACAAGCTAAGTATTTCCCAAATGACCGGCTGCAAGAGGCAAGAGAAGGACAAGCATCTAGTGCTTGATTTTTTAACATTGGGTCTTCTTTTCCGAAGTCTTTATTAAAGGCCTTTTAATAGGACGTGGGAGATCGAATGTTCGAATCCTTGATCGACTCCCTCTACCTTTAGGTTTGTCATCGGGCTACAAGCCTATTCACAATGCAAAAAAGGGACAAATGGAGAAACATCTTACAGGAATAAATGCACAAAAAGGACTCATTTGGAAGGTTCACTACGTGAAAAACGGATAAAGGAGACACAATTTAGTGATGGGTTAATACACTATCCGTCACTTATGTCATCTCTGATCGGGACCGGATATATACCCGTCACCTATAACCTGGTCATAAGTGACGGGTCTTCCGGCACCAGTCATAAATGACAGGTCTTCCGACACCAGTCATAAATGACGGGTCATTGTACAACCCGTCACTTATGACTTGGTATATGTGACAGGTCTCTCTGGTCCAGTAATAAGTGACGGGTCGTAATATGACATGTCACTTATGAGGGTGATAATATCACCCGTCACTTATTACTTACATTTGTTATATAAAGCTAGCAGGCAGTCACTGTGCAAGCCGAACAGTAGTCAACAGTACCACGCGATAGTTCTGGCGATTTTCTTCGATTCCACTAGAGACTCTCTAATATTTTGTTAATTTGAAGTTTGAATTGGTGTTAGGTCTTTGAAGGTTTGTATCTTCCCTTTCTTTCTCCTTTAATCCCTATTTGGTATATTTGTTGTGCTTTGAGTTGTAATGGTTATTTTGCATCTTTATCTAAAATCTTAGTACAAGTGAGTTGTATTTATGTTAGATTTGGTACTAGGTTTGGCCGATCTACCGCGAGAAGCCACAGATCTAGTGTATTTGTTGGAGATTTTAATCGCGTGCTTAACTACAAAATTAAGGTCATTATTAATAAAGAATGAATATTTTTACATTAATTGTAGATGACGGATAGAAGTTGGATGTACCTCGAGACCCGGACTTGTACGAAGTACCTGAGCGGGGTGAAGCATTTCATGAGTGCGGCCTTGGCGGATATGAAAGATCGTGGTATAACAGCAATGTATTGTTCATGTCGCGACTGCAGGAATGAAAAGAAGTTCCCGAAACCAGACAATATCCATGCACACTTAGTCATGCGTGGATTTAAAGAGAATTATACATGTTGGAACAAACATGGCGAAGAAGGCCTTAACGAGGGAGAGATGGATTGAACCCTCCATGCCGACAGTATGGATCAAGGATTTACACCCGATGAAATGAATCATGATCTCAGGGATGAGGACATATTAGGTTTGAATGATAATGATCTCAAGGATTTTGTGGAGAATGTGGACCAGATGGTGTGGGATGTTGAGCGGCACGACGAGTATAATAATGGTGAATTTGCTAAATTCCAGGAATTTGTACGGGATTCCAAAACGGTCCTTTATCCCAACTGTAAGGAGAAGTACACGCGGATCTTTGGGAACCTAAAGTTTCTACAGTTGAAGGCAACCCATGGTTGGACTGACAAGAGTTTCGAAGTATTGCTGGATCTGCTAAGGGACATGCTACGGGAGGGGAACTTGATGCCCGAGGGCGTCTATGACACGAAGAAGATAATTTGTCCTTTAGAACTGGAAATAGAAAAAATACATGCATGTAAGCAGGATTGTATGTTGTTTCGTGGAGAGTATGCAGAGTTGGATCAATGCCCCGTGTGTGGAACCCATCGATATAAGCGTAGAAATGACGGTGGTGACGGGGATGAAGACAAGAAAAGTAAAGGTGGTCCTAGGAAGGTGGTATGATATTTTCCTGTAATTTCCCATCTGAAGCGTCTGTTTGCCAATAGAAAGGAGGTCCAATTGGTGCGTTTGCATAAGGAGGGTCGTAAGAACGACACAATGATACGGCACCCGGCAGATTTCACTCAGTGGCGAATCGTTGATTCCATATTTGGTTGGTTCGCTGAAGAATTGAGAAATATTAGGTTTGCTATGAGCACGGATGGTATGAATCCATTCGGTAACATGAGTACCTCACATAACACTTGTCCTGTTGTATTGTCAATCTACAACCTTCCACCCTGGCTTTGTAACAAGCGGAAGTACATTATGTTGTCGATCTTGATATCAGGACCGAAACAACCTGGTAACGATATAGATGTGTACCTCAGGCTTTTAGTCGATGATCTTAAGAAACTCTGGTCGGAAGGCGTCAAGGTTTGGGATCAGTACAAGTAAGAGTACTTTACCTTGCATGCCATGTTGTTCATCACCATCAATGATATGTCAGCACTTCGTAACTTGTCAGGTTAGAGTAAAAGAAAAGGTGAAGCATGCCCCCATTGCTTAGATGACACATGCAGTTTGATGTTGAACAACTCAAAGAAAATAGTATACATACGACATCGACGTTTCCTTCACAGGAAACACTCGTACCGAAACATGGACAAGCAGTTCGATGGCACAAGGGAGAAAGCATTACCTCCGAGGTATTTCAGCGGGGAAGATGTCCACAATCAGGTTAAGAATATCAATGTTGTCCTTGGTAAGCGAAATCAATCCTCTAAGGATGATGAACAGTTAGGAATGTGGAACAAGAAATCAATACTATTCGAGCTAGAGTATTGAGAAAAATTAGATGTTCGTCACTCTATCGACAACATGCATGTAAAGAAGAATATCTACGAGAGTCTGATCGGTACATTGCTCCAAATGAAGGGAAAAGGAAAGGATCATGAGAATGCACGAGCTGACCTTGAAGAAATGGGCTTAAGACCGGAGCTCTATGCACAAGATACGGATAAAGGAAAAGACCTACCCCAGTAGCTATCACTCTCTCTAGGAAGGAGAAAAAAGAATTCTACGAGTTCTTGCACAGTGTGAAAATTCCCTCCGATTACTCGTCCAACATTGCAAGACTTGTCTCGGTGAAAGAGCTAAAAATGAATTTCGCCATGATGAAGTCCCATGATTGCTATGTGATGATGATGTCACTACTTGCGGTAGCAATTCGGAACATCCTCCCAATAAAGGTTCGCGAGGCTATCCTGAGCCTGTGCTTTTTCTTCAATGCAATTGAACAGAAGGTGCTTGATCCAAACTCGCTGAAAGAGCTAGAAAGAAGACACTTTGAGACTCTATGTATTCTTGAGGTGTATTTACCACCATCATTTTTCGATATCATGGTACATCTCACTGCTTACCTCGTGAAGGAGAAACACTACCTTGGCCCCGTGTTTCTGCATCACATGTTTCCATACGAGAGATATATGGGCATTCTCAAGTCGTACGTAAGGAATCGAGCCTTTCCAGAGGGATGCATCATGCAGGGTTACGCGACAGAGGAGGCATTGGAGTGGTCTATTAATTACACCGACCCAAATAACCCAATTGGCGTGCCTAAGTCTCGCCATGAGGGGAGGCTCACAGGTGTGAAAGTTCTGGGGAAGATGGCAATAACTCATAATCCGAAGGCTTATGACCAAGCTCATTTCCTCGTGCTGCAACAAATGAGCGAAGTGTGCCGATATGTCGATGAGCACAAGCAGATGCTGCTTGAAGAGAATCCAGGGCAGACTGAAGCTTGGGTTGCGAGGCAACATATGCGAAGGTTTATAACTTGGTTCCGAGATCGAATTAGACAATCGAGTACTCCTACAAGTGCTCTGATAAAAAAACTGGCATCGGGTCCTATATACACAATTATGACATATCAAGGGTACGATATAAACGGATACACATTTTACATAGTTGCCCAAGATGAGAAGAGCATATACCAGAACAGTGGTGTCCGTATAGAAGCTTATGACAACGACATGCAGAGGGGCACATACTACGGTCAAATAGAGGAGATCTGGGAGCTGAACTACTTGGGATTCAAGGTAGCCCTGTTTCGGTGCCATTGGGTACGTGGGGCAAAGGGCGTCACTAATGACAAGTATGGGTTCACTAGCATTGATTTCAAACATGTCGGATACAAGTTTGAACCATTTGTACTCGCTAAAGATGTTCACCAAGTCTTTTATGTGACTGACACAACAAAGAAGAAACGCCATGTGGTTTGATGAGGAGGAGTTCAATCAATTCGATGAAATCCCCCCTTTTGCTACTGCAGTCGTGCCACGCCTTTCGCCGATCGAGGAAACTCCTTACATCCGCCCCGACCATAACGAAGGGATTCATGTCAAGAAAGCACAAAAATGATGAATTTGAATTTCAGTGTGAAATTTGTAATATTAATGTCAAATTTGTAATAAAATGGCAAATTTGACTTTTAAGTTATTTGAATTGTTAATGTTAATGTCAAAATTGAATTTTAAGTTTCAAAGTTATTTGAATTTGTAATATTAATGTCAAATTTGAATTTTTAATATCAATGTAACATTTGAATTTTTACTTCCAATAGGTGACGGGTTATAATAACCCGTCATCTTTTACAGGAAATAAGTGACGGGTGATATTTATAAACCGTCACCTATCACTTGTATGTACAGGCCGAGTCGAAGTAAAAGGTGACGGGTGATATTAAAAACCCATCACCTTTTATTTACAATAAGTGACAGGTGACATTTATAACCCGTCACCTATCACTTACATGTACAGACCGAGTCGAAGTAAAAGGTGACGGGTAATATTATAACCTGTCACATTTTACTTACAAGACGGGTGATAATTATAGGTGACAGGTAATATTATCACCCGTCACCTATAACTTTTTTTATATAACCCTAGCTAGTCCCCACGCCTACAGTCTCGTTTTGCCTAAGTCTTTTTGCCTGTGCAAAGTTAGGGTTCGCCGTCGCTGTCGCCCTCCACCCGCCGCCACGAGCCGTCGCCGTCCACCCGTCGCCATCGACCCGTCGCCGTCGCCCTGTCGCCATCGACCCGTCGTCGTCGCCCTATCGCCATCGACCCGTCACCGTCGCCCCGTCGCCACGCGTCGTCGCCCCCCGACCCCGTCGCCGTCGTCAAGGTTTGCGCCCTCTCCTCGCTGCATGCAGTTCAGTTCTAGGAGATAGAGAGGAGTCACAAGGTGTGATGCACAAGGAGAAGGAGATGGTGCTCTAGTTCTTGCGGTTCTGATGGTGCACAAGGAGGAGATGGTCCATAGGATTTCATTATCCTTGAGAAAACAATATTGAATAGTACCGGTTATATATTTACATATATATTATTATTTTTAGACATGTGATAGGAATGTATTCATAGATATATGAATATGGTGTACATACTTAGCGGTATTGTACGTATGTTACCTTGTAATCGGGAAAAAAAAACATGGGTAGAGGCCGATAATCTTGGTATGTTGTCGTTGTACTTCACGCATCAATTCCCCCTTCTCCTTCTCCCATAGAGAATCATATTGTTATTTCATGAGATAATTAAGGGTTAAAGCATTTCTTGCATGAATGGTATTGTCCAATAGAGAAAACCCAACTGGCATGTTATAACTGACCGTTTTTACAAATTACAGCTAGTGTATGTAAATATATATACATATATATATATATATATATATATATATATATATGACTAGTATAGTAATCAAAAAGACATTCACCACATACATATAGCTAAAAAACGTATCAAGTAGCAGCTGTGTGTTAGTCCATGTGCATGCATCTTTGAACTTTTTGACCAACGTACATACTTAACTAGCATAGCCGGCTACCTCAAGTATGTTTGAAGTGTTTCCAGGACATTGTATGTACACGCATGTCATCACCACAAGCCCTAGATCCAATTATATGCATATAGTCATGATTATTTTTCTTTCACAAATATGCATGTACTCTGGACGCCCTCATGCTAGGTTTAATCTTGAAATAAAGTCAAACTGAATTAGTAAAGATGAAAAAGTATGTGGTAGTATACTACTAGAAGGACAACTATATATGCCATCAGTACGTCCAGAAAAGAATCTTGGACAACTATATTTGCCTGGACTTTACATTCCTCTGCTATTGGTGTTACTTTTCAGTTACTTATATATGTTAGTTGGGTGATAAGGTTCGTTATGTATTAGTTGGAGCCAATGGTGAAATTTGGGGATCATAATCGTCAACCTTGATTCCTTTTCTTTCCTCTAAGAAATCATGGGGAAGAAGAGGACTGTCACCCCTAAGAAACCAAAAGCACAGAGTATGCTAGCACTAGAGGCCGCCCCGGCACAAGATGGGGTGGATAGGAGCCCAAGCCCGCACCCGACGTCCTCCTCCAGCAGCAGCAAAAGCCAGTATCACATCCCAAGCCCTGACCCGTCACCGAATCGGGAGAGCCGACATCGGGTAAGTGACGAAGAATACAATCACGCCGAAGAGGTATTTATATGAGCGAGTCAATATATTTTATACTTGTTGAATGGAGGAATATTCTTTGTTTATGTCAACTCCCCTTTTTTCTCCCTAGATGGCGGTAGCACAGTCTCCAAGCCAGACAGCTGGTAGTGTTGCACGCGCCCAAAAGCCAAGGACACAAACACAGTGGCCGACGGACAAGGTTACCGTCATAGGAATCGATGCTGACGGGCTGCCTACGAATGAAAATGCCCTGAAAAGATTTCAGAGGGTCGTAGGGCTTATTGCTCGGGAGAGGGTGCCGATAACGACTAAGTTCAATGACCTCAGTGACGAAGCAAAGAGGGACTTGTTCAATAATGTCGTCATGGAGTATCTGGAGTACCATGGAAACATGAGCGAGCGTCAAAAGAACGCCGCGGTCAATGCAGCAATGAAAGCGATCACGAAACTTCACCGAAGCTTTAAGAGCAAGCTTGTGAATCGGTACTTAGAAAAAGGGGTGGCACCCTACGAGAGCTACAAACACCTGAAACCGGAAGATTGGGATGCCTTTGTGCAGATGAAGAACTCAGAGCAATTCAAGACAGAGAGTGAGAAGAAGAAGCAGCTTCGGGCTAAGAACAAGCATGACAACAGGACCAACGCAGCAGGTTATGCTGGGAAAAGGGCGAAATGGCAGGCCGAGGACGAGAAATTAGCCAGAGAAGGCCGCGAGAATCCTTGGAATCAATTCCCGGGACGATCACGGTCATATTTGCGTGCAAGGGGTGAGCTGTCTTATAGCGGGGAAATCACATTCAGAAACAGCGAAACCCAGGCAGTCGCAGAAAAAGTCAAAGAAAAGGCAGCCGAAGTCAGCTAAGGTTTTTTCACCGGGGTCAGGGAAAGTGATGTTCTCACGATGGCGCTGGGAAACCCGGAGCACCCAGGTCGAGTGCGAGGTGTATCAAGTTCCCAGGGCTGGAAATACGGCTTTCCCGAAGACATCGGGATGTACAAGAAGAGGAAGAGATCGGATGCAGAGGATGTGGATGCATTGACATGAGACATCACCCAGAAAGTTTACTCAAGCATCATGGGGCAGCTTGCAGCAAAGGGAATAGAGATTTTCATGCCATAGGATTTTAGCCCTGGAGCTGTAGGGAAGAGTAGCTGTGCCTACAGGGAGGTCGAGCAACAAGTAGTTGCTACCCAGACTGAGTCGGATACAATCGACCTGCTAGAAGGGCCCACGTCCTGCAGCCTTGTAATCAAGCCTGTCGGATATCACATTGAGGTTGCATGGGGCCAGGTGCTTCTAGGCGTCCGTATCTTACATACGGTCCCGATACGTGCAGGCTATGCCGTGGTTATGGTGGATATGGTACATAGCAATGCCACTGATCACGTGTTGGAGGTCCCCCCAATGAGGAAGTCATAACTCTCGGTGAAGCTCTTCATCAAAGGATCCAGTGGAAGAGAGGCGACAACGTGGTCTCCAGTGCATCCCAGTCTGGACGAGCTCCAATTGCACCGTCGCCGCGCTGGTCACCTCCTGAGAAGGCAGCTTCACTACCTTCTCCTTCTCTAGAGAAGCCAGCTTCACCGCATTCTCCTCCGCATCCGAGAGTCTCGCTTCCAGACCCAATACCGTCTTGACTAGAGAGCCCAAAAAAGAAGAAGGAAAAGGAGGTCGAGAAGAAAGACTCTAAGAAGCCCCTGCCGGAGATGTCGAAGGCTATTGTATCGGCGAAGTCAAAATCCATTGTACCGATGAAGAAGTCCACGGACATTGCACCAGTGTGGACTCAGGCCAACATGAAATTCAAATATGGGGAGCCCTTGATGACGGTAGATGAGTTAGTCAGGGCGGGACATGCATGTATCGACCTGCATAATTATTATGTACAGGCTTGTAGAGACAACAATGATCAGTCCATAGTCGTACAGTACAAACGACGACACTTCTTAAGTGATCAAGACGATTACTTCATTGTGGGTTTCAATGACTTATACGACCTCTTCAACCTTGATGGCCTGGATGTATCGTTATTACGGGTCTTCACATTGTAAGTCTCATGATACTGGATATTTATTAATTAATACCATTAAGACTTGAATCTAACTGTGTCCTTATCTGTAGACACTTGATGAAAGAAACAAGGAAGAACAAGGATCCTGTCACATTTCTTGACCCTGAGGCCATTACAATTATCGGTCATCCAACTTCACCCCGACTACGCTGTGAATTATATGGCCAGGATAATGCAACAATACTCAAAAGTGAAGTACCTGATGGGCGCCCACAACACCGTGGCCATTGAATCTTACTTAACATTTTCCTCGAGTGGGACTTGGTGTTCTACGTCGACTCATCAAGACCAACATCTGCAAAAGGCAAACTTAGATCACGTGATTACAACGTTATAAAACAACTCCTTGTCATATAAGTTAAAGCCGGTCGTAGGCTGACACACAAGACTGGGTACGCGGTAAGTGCTACCAAAAAAATACCAAATATTCTCTGTTGCTGTTTTTTTTTCTCTTTTCATCTAACAGTAAAGTTTCTTTTTAGCAGTGCCACCAACAACCACCGGGCAACACCTGTGGATTCTATGTTGCGTAGAACACGCTCCGAGCAAAGAATATCAAATCCCCCGATGTAAATTCAGTACAAGATTATTCATAACTAATTTCAGTAATTAGTTTAATTCCATGGTAACATGACATTGGTTATGCATTAAATTATGCAGCAATACAAGTGTATGTTTCTCGATGCCGGTGTACTCGCGGATATTCGACGATGAATCGCTGAGTTCATGGTGTCTGACGTTATCAGCCTATAGGGTGAGTTCCACTACATAAGCCTTAAGTTGTGAAGTCTTAAGTAATTATGAGTTGATCGGAACTTTGTAACATTTATGATTCTATAATGAATACATTTAAACTTTGTAATATTTACAGTTCTGTGATGAAGTGAGTACTCCTACAAGTATGTTTATCGATATGTATTTGGATGTGTTGCTATTATTTGCAGGGAGAAGACGACTGCTAAATCCTAGCTACGTTCTAGGATGCAGCCAGGAAACAACTCATTCCTACCGAGCAAAAGGAACATAAGTGACGGGTAAAATGTCTACCCGTCACTTATGTTCTTTATAAGTGACGGGTAACTAGGTTATCAAGCACTTATGTCCTTCTCCCAGTACAGAGGTGAAAACTATAAGTGACGGGTAACATAGCTACCGGTCTTTTATAAAAAACATAAGTGACGAGTGTAAAAGTCACCTGTCACTATAACTAATCTATAATCATTTATTATACATATAAGTGACGGGTGAAGAGCTCACCTGTCACCTATAATTTTCTTCTTAACATATGGAAGATGGTTATAGATGACGGGTAACAGTTAATATCTGTCACCTTTGTTCATTATTGGTGACGGATACGGAACCATCAGACGTGTTTGAGGTGACAAGTACAATACCTATTATCCATATCTATTTTTTACGTAGTGGTTGGCAATGGAGAACACGTAAACATATGGCTGGATCCTTGGGTCCCTAACTGGGTTACAAGAAGACCCATTACTCCACGAGGTCAGTGGATACTCTCTAGGGTGTCTAAGCTAATTGATCCAGCTACTGTGGAGTGGGACAAACTGCTGGTACAGGACATAATTTGGGAGGAAGATGTCAAACATATTCTGGCAATCCCAATCAAACAGAAGATGGAGGATATATTGGCTTGGCACTTCGATGCCAGGGAATTTTTCTCGGTTAAATCGGCATAAGAGACGCTGGAAGATAAGAGAGAGCGAGACGTTGTTAGACAGAGAGGTGAAGTTGCAACACCAAACACATTCTCATGAGGTCAATTATTTTTTTTTTTTTGAAATGAACGCACATGAGCTCTATATTAAAAAGAAGTTTACATGACCGACCCCGGCCAAAAAGCATAAAAGATAATCGACTAGAAAAAGAGCCAAAGAGCTATTCACCTAGAAGGGGTCGTATCTCTTCAAATGATAATGGTGCATACCGCGGGGTGCGAATTTATCTGAGAGGACATGCAGCGCAAGTGATGTGCCGGCTTCACGCTCCATGATGGAGAAGAGGATGATTGCAGCAACCCGACTGTGGAAGCTATGCTATTTATGTTGTTGAGCAATCACTTTGGTCCGTTCAGAATACATGAATTTCACGTGAGAAATTTAAATCTAACGAGAATTTAACGAAATCATACCTCCAAATGCATGATCCTCAAAATAACTGAAGTTTTGAAGTAACCAAAAACAAAAGGACAAAAAACTAGCAAATCTAATGAATCCGAGAAACAAGAAACAAATTTTATATAATCTTGTACTATGAAAAATCCTCTCCGCGATATGGATAAGATCTCGTAGGATCTTTCTGGACAGCGTTGCTTCTCGGAAACGTGGCGAATCCTTTTCTACAATTTTTCCATTTAGGCGGGAACTAGTGGGACCCACCCCGACAGGCTGCTTTTCCTACACTTTTCCTGTGGGCTGGAGGCCTGTAGGGCTGGTCGGTACAGAGCCACAGACCGAGAGATAGACCCCGATAAGCCGCAAGAGACGCCGATGCCGTCGCTGCTCCTGCTGCTTCCGCTCCTCCTCGCCGCCACCACGACCAATGCCAAGGTCACTCCCCCGGTGCCGACGCCGTGGCCGGAGCAGTTCCACGCGGTGGTCTTCACGAACCACACCGAGAGCGGCGGGCGGCTGCAGCTGATCGACCTCTACTACGACTGGCCGCGGGGGCGCGACCTGAACGTCTTGCGGGACCAGCTCTCGGTCGAACCGCTCTACAACGTCGAGTGGACCAACGGCACCTCCTACCTGTTCGACTCCGCGTCCTGCCGCACCATGCGCTTCCCCGTGGGCCTCCTGCCGCCGGACTGGCTCGCCAACGGCGCCGTCTACCTCGGCCGCGAGGCCGCCGACGGGTTCGACTGCCATGTCTGGACCAACTTCGTCTTCGTCCGGTACTACGCGGACGTCGCCACCGGCCGCCCCGTCCGCTGGAACTTCAATGGTACTCCATCTCATCGTGCAATTCACTCTCCTCCATCCAGGATTGCAGATGTCGAATGGTTGACATCGTCGTCTAGGTCCCGTTCAATACATGGGAATTCCCCCCTATCCCGTGAAATTCTTTCCTTCCTAAGGGGTTAGCTGCTAGTTCTGGCCGGCTATCTAGAACTCAAAATTTCTTGAGTTCTTCAGCTGTTCAGTATCTGCTTGATGCAGCGGAATGATGATCCGTGTGTTGGACGTCAGCTGGTTCGCTCGCGCTCAGCTTAATCGCAATTGGATTCAGAACTCGCCCGCTCTCCCTCTCTGACGTAAATCTGAAGTTTTTTAGACAAACTACCGTAGTCTGACGAACTGAATTTTTCAGAGACGGGATTTTGCGCTGCGAACTCCAGCAGCCTTTTCGGGTTTTCTTCTCTATTTATTTCGATTGGGAAGCGATGACGCGCACGATCCGCACATGCCGCGGTCAGTGCTCAACGTGGAGATAACAACTCTGACGAAAACAAACTAACTGAACTATCTAACCAGAATCTAAACGGCAATAAGATTACTTCAACACCGTGCGCTCTTGTTTCCCAGGGATGGAGCGGCATGTGATGAGCTTTGAGGAAGGGGGAGTGCTGGAGGACTCCTCCAAGTGGCAGGCGCCGGCTTATTGCTTCAATGGCGGCAATGCCGACACCGCCAATGTCGCTGCAGATGGAGTTGACGGCGAGGGCAGCAGGGCCGATGCAATGAACAGCCTGATCATGTTCGCGGGGGCTCCGGCTGCAGCTGCATCATTTGACCAGTGAGCTTTCTTGATGATTGACTGATGAGAGGCATTCCTAACGGTGATCTACTGACCACGGCTCTGTTAATCACACTCTGCTTCTTGAACCCTGTTGGCATTTGCAGTAACAGTCATTCTGCACTTTGCAGTAACAGTAACAGTCGCCACTGCCTCGCTGAATTGCCATTGCCTACCATTCAGACAAATCTGGGGTTAGAGCCAGGTGAAAGTTAGAGATGCACGGTATACAAATCTGGAGGCATAATTATCTCAAGGAGAATGTCATGCATCGTATATAGTGTTTTAGACTTCTGCATGCCCAAAATAATATAGATTCATGTAAAGGGAAAATATGACTATTTGTATTTGTTGAATAGTGAACTGTAACTCTTTTGTACCACCCCTCTTTCAACTGACCAATGAACCTAATGTTTGAGCTATGGTAAACATTTGCAATACATTAAACGAGGTAGAAAAGAACCGAGGGAGAATTTTTCTTGTACCAATCAAAGTTATATTTCACCTTTCTATAGAACATTATAACCATGTCAAGTTGGTGTAAGAAAAAACATTTAGCCAGGATCGTTTTAGGCAG
Organism: Phragmites australis; assembly: GCF_958298935.1. Taxonomy (NCBI): domain Eukaryota; kingdom Viridiplantae; phylum Streptophyta; class Magnoliopsida; order Poales; family Poaceae; genus Phragmites; species Phragmites australis. The sequence continues at coordinate 25,766,658 of NC_084935.1, read as the reverse complement.
GATCGTTAAGCGCAGACTTATTTAATACTTTAATACTTTGATAGACATACCTTGTTACGCCTTGATCTTCATGGAAAACACACCATAGCGTACCAATAGCAGAGTGTTTTCGCTCTTCTCTACTTTCATTTCTTTTAAGTATCCTCTTGATGATTAGAGAACAAAACACTTAACGAAGTATTATCTGCTGGTATCATGATTTATCGATCTTATTTTCTCTCGGTCTTGTTTACCATGCATATGCTTAATTCTTCATCTAGTTCGCAACTAGATGATTAACTAGTAGATGTAATCGAGGTGATTAGGGATGCATCCAAAATACTCATCATATTACATAGTGATTTCAGGAATATTTCTAATAATTATTGCTCGTCTAATCATTGATTAATTGCAATTTGTATGAGATAAGTTTCATTTTGTTAAACCCATAGAAAAAGAGAAGATTGTGCAAATCTATGCAGATAGGCGCGAAGATCTCGTGAAAAGAAAGCCAACTATACTAACAACACCTCATATAAGTTTCAAGAAGGTTTGATAGTGATCGTACCATGCTCCCCTGGGTCCAGCTCGTCAAATCAAATAACTTTTTATGAAAGCGGCGTTGTCAAATGACTTCGAGATAGCAAATTCCTATTTATGTGGTTAGTTAAGGGTGGCACCAATTTGAATCAAGGAGCGGCCACCAAGAGAATGAGAGACACCGGAAGAAAGATCCAACCACCAGCCTATTTTTCACCATAGTTCATCCTTCCACACCCATTAGATCCATTGCACTAGGCCTCCACCGTAATCTCTTGATGTAAACATTCATCGCATCAAGGAAGCTACTCATCTTTGCTTTCAATTGTGTTCTTCGTTTTTTTATGATGATCTTCCTTGCTTTTATTTTGAGTTGCATTTCTATTGCAATGAGTGAGTAGTTCCCTTAGGGACAGGAGGTGCTTAGGCGCCATGTAGCACAACATTAGTGCAGATTGGGAGTAGTATTAACATAGTCTTTTCATATGCAAATCCTTTTATTTGTCTTTTGCTTTTTCCAAGTTTGTGTGGCCACATGTTATTAGCATATTCATGATGAAACATCTTAAAACTATTGAGTTTCACTTGAATGACATATAGCCTTTCCTCACAAACATTCTTGGATCCCTTATAAATTTCTTCACGAGTTACCCAAATCTTATGAGCACAAGTAATGCTACAGACTCTAAACACCTCCTTTCTAATCCCATCAAAGTTGGTGTTTCTAAACTTGGCATTCCACTTGGTTTGATCTCGATTGCATGGCATGGGATAGCCCTCTACGACAACATTCCATACTCCGGGGTTAATGGCCTCTAGATGACTAGCAATTCTAATATTCCAATATGCAAATCATTGTCATCGAAGTATGGAACAATATCGACCCCGTTATGCATCTTGCTCTACGCGGTGAAGCCTAGTTTATGAGCATGAGGCACTGGTACCAATTGAAGGATCAAGATACCCAAGAAGGGTTGTGTGAATTGGATTCTAAAACCTTTTTCAAGTATAGAAACTATTGCAAAGAAAATTAAGCAACCTTAACCTAAATGTTCGCTAGTTTCTAGGTGAACTATCTTGTGCTCAAAGAAACACAACCTAGTTCCATCCCTAGTGTAGGACTGAGAATGACGACTAGAGGAGGGGGGATGAATAGACGCCTCAACAAATTTCTTCCGAAACAGATGGTCTTTTCGTATTTTATCACCAAACACACCTAAAAAAAAGAGCGGAAGCAACATAAAGGAGAGAAACAAGTCACAATGAAAATCTCCAAGGAAAGTATGGCTCTCATGGATGGAATTGAACACTAGGTTTCATTGAAAACCAATACATGTGTCATCGCACACAAATGCTTGAAATGAGAAAGAAACACTTCAATCCAAGGAGATAGTCACCGGGTGAAGAAAATCTTCAAGTTGATGATTTAGAGGCATGGGAATTTAAGACCAATTATGAATGTGAATTTTATGCCTCTAGCAACAAGAAGAACAACTTCAATATGGTGGAAAATTTCAGCTTTCAGACAAAAACAGAAATTGCAACCAAAACCGAGAAACTTGGAACCAAGCAAGGGAGCCAATAGAGGAAAAGTAGAAGGAGATAAATACAAGTACAAGAGGAAATATAAACTTCATTTCTTGCAGAGTAATGCCCTATTTTTGATGGATTATAAAATATTTTTGCATACAAAAACTCTCACCTAATACATAGGCTAAACACTCCTCTCTCCATCTCCAAAAATCCTAGCACACAACTCTCAAATAGATGGCTCAAAGGGCTCAACTAGCACTCCCTTTCTATTTATAGTCTAGGTTCCTTAACCCCTAAGTTTCCTAAATTATTCTCAATATATTCCTCTCTTCCAATACACTTCTACATACCACTGAGGGTAATTTTGTCCATCTTTTTCCTCATCAATCGGACGGCCGTGATGCCTTTATGACTTAGCTTCGTCTTGACGCAAGCTTCGTGATGATGCTACGTGCACTTCTCTTTCCCACGGTTTTGAGGCCAAATTGAGCAACCACCTTGCACGCTTCTTAAAGTGCGACTCATCGCCACTTTCTTACACCTTAAGCAAGCGATTCAATATCGATACGTGTACTCCATCTTGCGATCTCGACCATCGGTAAGTCTCTCCCGCTCCTGATCCCTCGGGCCGCCTTGTCACTTGCACCGGTATCCCTTTTGCTTGAACTTATCAACACGCCGTCTTCATTCATCTTCTCACGCTTTGCTTGATCTCCACGTGTACATCTAGGATCACCCTTGACTCCACTTGGCCTCCTTGATCGTTCGACACCAAGCACCCTACTTAGCCCCGATCATCCCACCGTCGACCGCCAAGTTGCATCCATCACCGACATATCATAAGACAAGGAAGCACGTATCTCCAACTCCATTATAGATTAGTCAAAATCAAAATCCTTAGTTGAAAGCATATCACAGAAAAATTGTGAACACCAAATTGTCAGGCATGTATTGCCCTCTGATCACCGGATCATCTGCTATGTGCAATAGGTACTACACTGACACACTCCTGGAAAACCCTCTGGTGTGCGCATCTTCAATCGCTGGACCATCCAACATGTACATCCTCACCAGACAAGCTTTGTATCCTCTATGAAAAATTAGTTCAGCGTGCACATCCTCCATCGCCGGACCATCCGGCATATAAAATCACATCAGACACGCTTTGCAACCTCTTTGAAAAAATTAGTATGACATGCTGTGCTGCCCATCGCCGGACCATCTGGTGTTTCAATAAATTTTCTCTACTGAGTCAAAACCCTCCAGTGTGAAATCTTCCAGAGCGTCAGACTATCTAGCGTGTTTATTTTACTGGACGCTAGATCATCCGGTGAGGATAATTTTTCTGGACTTAGAGACAAAAATACCAACTCTATTTTCTTTGCACATTTAGTTAGTCATGACCATAATTGCAATACATAGACATGCTCATGCAATCCCAAAAATCATCAAACCAAATCAACAATATTGTCAATCACTCATCACATATAAACTAAGACACATTTCAACTTTGTTTCTTAATCTCCTCCTGGACGAGTGCATTGACAATTCTCCAATCACAACGGTTTTTGGTTTGAAGAAATTCAACAGGAGAAACTCATCCAAGTGACCAAAAACTAAAGAGCAACAAGGATCACTTAGCATAAAAAAGATTGTAAAAGCCCAAAGAGGTGCAAAGGCAAGAAAAAAAAACTACAAAAGCTCAATAAAGGCTCAAATGCACAAGAACAAATGCTCCCCCTTGATGCATGCACAAATTTTCTTTTCATTATGCAAAATTGTTCTTTGTGGCTTGGTGCATATTTTCTCCTCAAAAACTTAGTGTATATTTTCTCTCCCTTTGGCAATACAAACATCAAGGACAAAAACATCATGCAATGCATGAACATGCAATCCTAATGAGCTTTCACAAGTATACCATAAATCATTTGCAAAAGCTAGAAATGTCAAAGGACTATGGAGAGTAGAATATGGAGCTCACACTTGCACAAAGGTTAAAAAAGATACATTGTCACAATAGCATGAGCTTTACAAGCTAAACCTGAAGAATTGTTGCGTATTTAAGTTCACATAGCTGAATCATGATAAAAGTAACCACCACATAAGCATCCACTCGTGCCGAGGTAATACAAGCATTAAGAACTAGCAAACTGCAATATCTAACTAGGCAAACAAGTATTCATCACAGTGGGCTTTGCAAACGCTCATATATGAAATCAAGACTTAGTTAGATCAAGTGATTAAAAATAGAACATTTAGGCACATTTCTTTGTAATTCATTTTATCTTCAAGTTGTCTCTTATCCAAGCGAAGTGTCATACGACTGGGTACGACAAACACCTTAAGGCTTCAAGACAACCGTATTTGATCACATCTTAGCATAAGAAACTTAATTGCTCAAGATTATTAAATTGGTACAAATTATCTAGATTTCACGAGATCAAGTCAAGTAGTATCTTTGCGACACAAGGAACACATGTTCCCCTATAGTTCTATCATTAGCTAAACATTTAACAAAGATAGAAAATATATTGCAATGTTCCTCAGTCCACTGTTTTGATCCAAGAAGTTTAGAGAAAGATTTTCATAAAATTAGCCTTAACACAAGTATTAACTAAGCCAAAGTAATTACAAACATGGTGATCAAGAATGTAGCATTTTATAGTCTAATTGATTTATAAAATTGCCAAATGTCATCTTTAGAAAAGCTAGCTTGCTTGAAATGTTTTATGTCAAAGCATCAAGATGAGCCTAAGATTAAAAGATTTCTCCACATAACTATTCAATTTAGTCTAAATTCAAGGCTAGTAATTGAAAATTCTAAATACATACAAATCAAAGCTCAACTACCATGCTTATCTTACAGGATGTTATGTAATGCAAATGCAACAAAAGTAAGATAGATTATATACAACTGCAACTCCTCCTCACACAATGCCATAAGAATAACATACTCCTAGCTCTCCCCACAGAAAATCAAACCTTGTTGCATCTAGAGGCTTGGTAAAGATATCGGTAAGCTGATGTTGGGTATCTATGTATCTCAAGTCAATGTCCCCTTCTCATTGTGGTCTTGCAAGAAGTGGAATCTCACATCTATATATTTAGTTTTGGAGTATTGAACTAGGTTATTGGCTAAGCTTATGGCACTGGTGTTATCACACAAAAGTGGCACACTCTTGAAGTCTAACCCAAAATCTCTCAAAGTAGCAACCATCCATAAAATCTGAGAACAACAGCTAGCGACAGCAACATATTCAGCTTCAACAGTAGATTGTGCAATACTAGACTGCTTGTGAGACGACCAACAAACAAAAGAGGCACTCAAGAAATAACAAGTACCGAAGGTACTCTTCTTGTCAATTCTACAACCAGTAAAGTTGGCATCCGAAAAATCTCAAAGGGAAGGCAAAGAAGATGCAAAAAACCAAAGACTGTACTCAAGGGTGTGTTTGAGATACCTCAAGATGTGCTTCACTGCTTGGCAGTGAGAGATCCTTGGTGATGCTTGGAAGCGAGCACACAAGCAAACGACAAAGTAGATGTCGGGTCTTATCATCGTCAGATACAGGAGGGAGCCAATCATGCTCTTTTACTCCCGCTGGTCTACCGTCTCACCATCTTCATCCGGATCAAGTATGGTCGAGGTAGCCATCAGTGTCACCAAGGGCTTCACATCGCTCATGTCAAACTTCTTCAGCAGATCCTTGGTGTACTTCGTATGGTGGACGAATGTACCTTGCTTGTATCGACATCTCAAATTCCTTGCTCATAGTTTTCTATAAACTTGGCCACAAGTGCATGAGAAAAGCCACAAAAAATAATATCATCTATGTATACCTGAACAAGTAGAAAATCATTACCATACCTAACGGTGAATAATGTTTTATCGACCGACCCCATCACATACCCATGCTCTAACAAGAAGGACTTAAGCCGGTCATACCAAGTCATAGGCGCTTGCTTAAGCCCATACAAAGCATTATGAAGCTTGTATACTCGGTGTGGGTATTTAAGGTGCTCAAAACCAAGGGTTGCTAGACATAGACCTCTTCCTCTATGAACATATTTAGAAAAGCACTATTGACATCCATTTGGTACAACTTTAAACCCTGGAAAGCCGTAAATACAAGGAGGATCCTAATGGCTTCTATTCTAGCTACATGTGCAAAGGTCGCTCTAAAGTCTGTCCTATCTATTTGAGTGAAACTCTGGGCCACAAGTTTAGCTTTGTTCCTAACTACAGATCCATCCTCCCTCTGTTTGTTCTTAAAGAGCCATTTTGTGCCTATGATATGAATATTTGGGGGTGGTTCTATAAGGACCCAAATATAGTTTCTCTTAAAATTTTCTAGTTCTTCATGCGTGGCATTGACCCAATTTGAATCAGAAATAGCGTGTCTAACATTATGGAGCTTAAAAGAAGCAACAAATGCAGAATCAGTGAAATGAGCACGTTGAGCTAATTTGGACCTCGTTACACTTTCGCCAATATTGCCAATCATCAACTGTGGGGATGTCTCAGCTGAATGTATTGAGGAGCCTCACGTTATGAGATGATCTTCCCCTCAAATACTGCTGGTTCTGGCCCGAAAGCAGCTGAAGTGGAAGTAAAGGTTGCAAGACCTTGTACCGGTATAGACGAAGCAGGATCCATCTCTGAAGCAGGTGTGATAGCAGAAAGTAGTGGATCATCCTCATCATCATCGAGAGCTGGAAGGTCGTTATCTACAAAGATGCATTCACTCATCTTTTGATCACCTATACACTCAAGAGCAGGGCTAGTACAAGGGGTTGATTCATCAAAGGTCACATCATAGGACTTAATGATGGTGTTAGTGTCAAGATTATAAACCCTGTAAAAATAACCATGAAGAGAACAACCCAAAAAATCCCATCGGAAGAGCGTGACTTGAATTTGTCAAGGTTACCATCCTTTAGGATGAAGCAATGCCATCCAAAAACTCTTAAATAAGAAACCTTCAGTTTCCTCCCAAAACACAGCTCATAAGAAGTCACATTCAAAATCAAGCGCAAGAAAATCCGATTGGAGATATAGCAAGATGTGCTAATAGCATCTACCTAAAACTTCCTAGGAGTCCTATACTCATCAAACATCGTCTTAGCCATCTCAACCAAAGTTCAATTCTTTCTTTCAATCATGCCATTCTGCTAAGGAATGCATGGGGTAGAAAATTAGTGCTCAATGCCATGTTCAAGACAGAAAGCATGAAAGAGATAGTTCTTGAACTTTGTGCCATTATTACTGTGAATTACTTTCAATGTACCAGGAAGTTCCTTGAACAATCTCAAAGCTAAGCTCTGAAAGTGTGAGAACATTTCATTCTTCCTCACAAGAAAGAAAACCCAAGAGTAGCGAGAGTAGTCATCAACAATATCAAATGCATACCACTTTCCACCTGCCAAACGAACTCAGGAAGAACCAATCGTGTCTATATGGAGAAGTTCTCCCGGTTGTTCAGTCATCACCAGATTAACTATTGGGTGAGAGGAAGCAACTATCTTTCCATACTGATGAGGAGCGCAGCAAGGTTTTTCTCAAATTTGAGCTTGGACAATCCTCAGATCAAGCCTAGGGAACTCAACCGTGAGAGAAAATTAGAACTCATGTGCCCTAGCCTCCTATGCTACATCCAAAGCTTAGAAGAATGTTGAGCAATTAAACATCGAGAAGAACCATAAAACTCAGAAAATCGGCTCCAAAGACTCTCCCAACTCAAGAAATCCAACAAACCAAAGCGCCTGAGGAATCAAGAACTCGAGAAGCATCGCGTTTGAAACACACTTCAAAGTCCTCATGTAACAACTGAGATACAGAAAGCAAATTGTATCCCAAATACTCCACCGAAGCCACATCTTTGAGAGTGAAACTCTCATTTACCTTTACCATATCTTTGGCCTTCACTCTTCCTTTTCTATCATCCCCGAATGTGTACTCATATCGCTTCGTCAGGGTGAGGTTGAAGAACCATGATACATCTCCAGTCATATGGCAAGAACGACTGGAATCGATGGGCCACTTGTTCTTTAAGCCTCCACCTGCCACCTACATCATGTAATAAGAGCTCGAGTACTCAGTGCTGGGTAAGTAAGAAACTTCTTGGGAATCTAGCACCGAGTCGCTCAAGGAGAGGGGTGAAAACAGGTGTATGTATATCAATCCTAGCACACTAGGGAGAACACCACGATGAGGAAAATGTGATCTGCCAAAGTTCTATGACTCAAAGCTCTTGACACATGAACTAAAATCATATGAATCATGGTAAGATCCACGCCGGACATCACCTCTAGAGGAAAATGAAGAGCGCTGGAAACTCGTGAGTAAGAGCGAGGAAAAGGCTCATGTACACCAAAAGAGGGGTGGTACATATCCCGAGTACTCCACTCTCACTCACGTCGCTCATCTCTCTTACGCGAAAGCAAAACCCAACTAGATGACCCTCTCTCTGGCAGTATGTGCAATGGTAGCATCTCTCAGGAACTTGATTGCCGGTCACTCTAGACTTTTTCACTGGAGCTCTCATGTTAGGCTATGGAGCTTCCTTGGGTTGTGGTGTGGGTTTCTTCTCGGTGAGTTGTGGTGTGAGTTTCTTCTTGATGGGTTATGATGTAGCCTTGATCTTGGACTTTTTAGCTTCTAAGGTAGTAGTTGTGGTGAAAACAGTATTACCAACCTCATTGTAAGCCACCCTCTCATAACCCAACCCGAGAGTCAAACCTGCCTTATCGGCACACATCTTGGTCTTGACCAAGATCAAATCTATTTTGCTCTTACTTTCTGAGCACTTCTCCACAAGAGAAAGGAGGTACTCATTCTCGTCCATGAGCTTCTGAACTTGCCCTCTTACCCAGCTGAGTTTGTCCTTAAAGACTATATAGGTGGAACAGTTCGGCTGCATATCCTTAGAACACTCAACACTCTTCAATCTAGACTCTAGCTCTTTAATGCACTTGGCTTTCACTTCAACATCCTTTGTGAGTAAAGGTAAATTTTTGCAAACGCGTAAAAGATTAGGTCTAGACTCCTCCTCAAGGAGATTCTTCTTAGTAGTCTCAAGCCGATTGGTAACTTGAGCATGTAGAGTCTAAAGCTCGACAAGTTTAGTCATGACAACTAAACAACCCTCACACTCCTCATCTTTTACCCTACACCTAAGCAAAGCAACCTTAGTCAGCACAGACTCATAACTAGGCATAAGCTCCTTCAACTCCATAATCGCTTTCTTAAGTAACCTATTTTGACTAACAAGAGCATCATTCAAGGTATCAATCTGAGCAGAAAGCTGGTCGTAGGAAGACAATACCTCAGAGGGATCAAGATTAGGGTCGTTGTTGTCCGCTATGAAGCAAAGGCCGATGAAGTCCTTGTCCTTCTTCTTGTTCTTCATGTGCTGCTCCTCCTCCTCCAGGCTCTCATACTCACAGGAAGTGTTGATGTCACTGAGAGCCACCAGAAAAGTCCATGACGCCGCCTTGGCTGCCTTCTTGGCTATCTTGCCAAGGTTCTTGAAGAAGGGCTTCTTGTTCTTCTTGTGCTTGTCATGGTCGTGGTTGCGGTCTTCCTTCTTCTTGAGTTTGGGGCAGTCTGCCTTGAAGTCAGTGGTGTCACCACGCTAAAATTAAGCACGAGAATCACCTCTCCTCTAATCTCATCGGTTGTTGTAGAAACGAGTAAACTTCTTGACGATCAAGGCAAGATCCTCATAATCAAGCACATCTATCTGCTCCTCTGTAATATAAACCAAGGAAGATAAAGCAAATCCACTAGTTGAGGGGTTAGCACAAGAAAGATCAACTCTAGCCTGACAACCACCGCTAGGTCCTGAAACCAATACCATGCTTTGAGACATGGGGTTTTCTAGACCTATTCTAGCCGTCTTGGCTATTTCTATGGATTTTATCTTACTGAAGAGTTCATCATAAGTCAATGTGTCATAACTGATGACTCCTCAATGCTAGAGATCTTTACTTCCCATATGCTATGGTCAAGAGTATAGAGAAACTTGATCACCCTCTTATGATGAGAGTAAGGCAAAACCTCAGTGGATCTTAGATTGCTAACAATCCCATCAAATCGAGCAAACATGGTATACAAAGACTCTCCAGGGCTTTGCATGGACATATGATATTCTAGATTGTACATGCTTTGGCGACAAGCCTTGATCTGGTTGGTATCCTCATGAAAGACATTAAGAGTAGACTAGATTTCTCAAGCAGTATGAAGGTACCGAACTCTATCAAACTCATTACGACTCAGACTGGTGAATAATATATTTTTAACCTTGTTGTTAGCTTCATATTGTTTAATCTAGGCCCGAGAAGTGCGAGCAATAGAAACCTCATTGTTGGAGTCTACAACCTCCCATATAGTACTTCCTTGGCTTAAGAGATAAGCCTCCATACGTATCTTCCAGTACGAAAAATCATGACGTTAAAGAAATGGATCTTCCCATGTCTCTCCATTGTCTCATACAGATCACAAAGCCGGTTATGGGCAACAGGTGATCAAACCGGCCGATACCAATTGTAGGATTGAGAATGACGACTAGAGGGGGAGGGGTGAATAGGCATCTCAACCAATTTCTTCTAAAATGGATGTCCTTTTCCTATTTTCTCACCCAACGCACATAAAAAACCAAGAACGGAAGCAACATAAAGGAGAGAAACAAGTCACAATAAAAATCTCGAAGGAAAGCATGGCTCTCATGGATGGAATTGAACACTAGGTTCCATTGAAAATCAATCCATGTGTCATCGCACATAAATTCTTGCAATTTGAGAAAGAAACACTTAAATCTAAGGAGATAGTCACCAGGTGAAGAAACTCTTCAAGTTAATGATTTAGAAGCAAGGGAATTCAAGATCAATTTTGAATGTGAATTTTATGCCTCTAGCAATAAGAAGAACAACTTCAACAAGGTGGAAAATTTCAGCTTTCAAACAAAAACGAAAATTGTAATGAAAACCAAGAAACTTACAACCAAACAAGGGAGCCAATAGAGGAAACCTAGAAGGATATAAACACAAGCACAAGAGGAAATATAAACTCCATTTCTTGGAGAGGAATGCCCTATTTTTGACATATTACAAAGTATTTTTGCATACAAAAGCTCTTACCTAATACATAGGCTAAGCACTCCTCTCTCCATCTCCTAAAACCCTAGCACACAACTCTCAAATGGATAGCTCAAAGGACTCAACCAGCCCTCCCCCTCTATTTATAGCCTAGATTTCTTAACCCCTAAGTTTTCTCGATTATTCCCAAAATGCTCATCTCTTCCAATACACTCCTACCTAGTTCACGACTAGATGATTAACTAGTAGATGTAATCGAGGTGATTAGTGATGCATCCAAAATACGCATCATATTTCATAGTGATTTCATGAATATTTCTGATAATTATTGCTCGTATAATCCTTGATTAATTGCAATTTGTACGAGATATGTTTCATTTTTTTAAACCTATAGAAAAAGGGAAGATTTTGTAAATCCATACAAATAAACGTAAAGATCTCGTGAAAAGGAAGCTAACTATACTAACCACACCTTGATATGAGTTTCAAGAAGGTTTGAAGATGTCTGGTACTATCAATGGTGATCGTACCACTCTCCCCTAGGTCCAGCTCGTCAAACCAAATAACTTTTCTGAAAGCGGGCGCGTGGCGGCATGGCCTGTCCCAGCGGGCACGGCTGGGCCGAGAGTAGCCATTGCGGGCACGGTCGGCACGCGGGGGCACATGGGTTAACGGGTTAAATAGTCCGGGAATGGCCCGTTTAACCCTATATTTTTGAATTTTATAGCCGTTTTGTGATCGTTTGAGCTCCAAAAAATTTGAATTTTTTTTTGCAAAAATCACCATTTTCACCTACAAATAGAGGACCACCCTGCCTTTCCATTCCACACCAGCAACACCATTTTCTCTCTTATTTGCTCCTCTCATTCTTGTCTCAAAGTTCTTAAGAATTAGCGATAATTTGGCAAAATTAGTTTGAATTGTTGCAAAAAATCCGAGCAATTCCAAAACCGTTATCCTGCTGACTTGCTGTCTTGAAGTTGAAGAAATCTTGATGATTTTTTTGCATCGTTATTCAGTCTTATTTTATTATTAGTTTTATTACTTGATTATTTCTAACTCTGAATATTTGCATTTTTTTTAGTGGCATTCGACATTGATCATGGATGCCGGTGATCATGACACATCCATCGATCATGATTTTTTTCTCCAAGGACTCACAGGGGACTACGGCCCCTTTGGTACCAGTGCTGTAGGTGATGAAAAAAGACCCGACGGTTAACCTCCGGTTGGTTCACATGCAGGTGATGCAGCAGCACCTCCATCGTCAGGCTCTACAAGTGCGCACACATTAACAAGCACCGGCTCTACAAGATCAAGAGCAGATACTTCCGAAGTTTGGCAAGACTTTGAAAGGTTCTACAAAGAGGAAGATGGGGTAAGTGTCAGGTATGCTAGGTGTTATATTTGTAAACATGAATTATCTGCAAAGCCCTCGGGTGGAGCGTGGCACTTGAAGAGGCACGCCACGAGCAGCCATGAAGCAGATGGTGTTGCAGTACAACCCCGACGGCTCTGTTCGTCATTGGGAGTACGACTCCACCAATGCTCAAAAAGAGCTATGTCGCTTCATTGCAAGAGCGGATCTACCACTCAATATCAATGAGTCTGCTGCATTTGAAGGTTACATTAAGCAAGCTCATAATCCCAGGTTCACGCATGTTTCTAGACAGATAACTAGTATGGATATGGTAAAATACTACAATACATGTCGTAGAAAGCTTAAAGAAATGTTGCAAACATGTACATTTTCAGTTGCTTTGACCTCAGACATATGGGTAGGTAGGGCTAGAGAAGATTATCTTAGTGTGGTTGCTCATTTTATTAATAATGATTGGGAATTAGAAAAGAGAATAATAGGTTTTCGGTTGATTGACAATGCGCATACCGTGAAAATATTGCTGAAAGAATATCTCAAGTAGTTGCAGACTTTGGTTTCACAAATAAAATATTTTCTATCACTTTAGATAATGCTGGTGCAAATTCTAGAGCAATGGATATTCTTACTCCATTGTTTAGTACCTATGCTGAATCTTTCTTGTTACATCAATGTTGTGCTTATCATATTATCAATCTTATAGTAAAATCCGGTTTGAAGAGGTTGTCACAATACCTAGATGATTTTCATACTACAATATCTTTTGTGAAGTACTCTAACCAACGAATTACAGCATATAAACAATATTGTGTTGCAATGAGTGTGCATCTATGTAAGTTTGCTGTGGATATGCCGGTAAGATGGAACTCTACTTTCTTGATGCTCAAAAATATTATACCATATAAGAGCACATTTGGTGTGTTTATTCATACACATTATCATTAGCATGGGGTCAAACTTTACTTACGGAAGTGTATTGGTATGTTGCCGAAAGGATACTGGAGTTTCTTGAATTCTTTTATGATTCAACTGTGAGTTTATCAGGAGTTTATTATCCAACATTTTGTTTATTAGTGCATAATATTGTTGAAATTGCTACTCATTTAAACAACTATGAAAATGACAATCTTCTAAGAGATTGTGTAGTTCCTATGAAATCTAAATTCTTAAAGTATTGGAAAGAAATTCCTTTGTTGTACGTCTTTGCCTTTATTTTAGATCCTAGAGCTAAAATTGCAGCTTTCTGTAGAGTTCTCGTAATTCTAGGTGATGCTCTTGGCCACGATTATTATAATTATTATACTAATATCCGTTCTAAGTTATTCGAAGTTTATAGTAAATATGAAACAAAGTATGATGGAGTTCGCCTGCAACGACCTCCACTAGCACCCACAACAAGTAAGAAGATGACAACGCGGGGGCAAATATTTAGTGCAGGTTCTTCATTAAGAAGTTCAGACTCTTCGTCACGATTGTCTACGAGCGCCGGAATTCCAACATCCGGAGGGGAGCTAATTACCTTCATCGACAGTGACATTATCAGCCATGAACAAGAAAACTTCAACATACTACAATGGTGGCATGAGCACAAGATGAATTATCCAGTGCTTTCACTGTTAGCGCGAGATTTGTTAACGGTTCCTGTATCTACAGTTTCTTCTGAGGCTACCTTCAGTCTTACTGGAAGGATAATCGAAGAGAGAAGAATAAATCTATCAAGTGAGATGGTTGAAATACTAACATAGTAAAAGATTGAGAACAAGCTGAAGCACGAATGCAACACACTGCAGAGAACACTGAGCTTGAAGAATCATTCTAAAATTTGTATCTAGATGTTGATGAGAACGTGTAATTTCTAATTTTCTGAGCTAGGTTGTACTCTTTTTTCCTTCACTAGAAAGTTTTTTAATGAGGCAACCTATCAATAAAGCTCATTGTTAGAATTAATTATATGTCTCTATTATTTCTAAGTTTTTTTATTTAATTAATGAGTTTTCTTCATATTTTTCGAAAACGACCCCCACGGTCCCACCCACCTCTCGTCTTGGCCTATAAATACCATCTCAAACTCACTATGATCCCATCGGCCACCCATCTCTCTTTTCTTAGTTGCTAGCTAGTAGCCACTTCACATCAAGAAATCAATTCCATATTTCAATTCATGGATCAAGACGCCGAGAACTCGTGTGCATGGTAATGAGTGTGGCAACATTTTGAAAAGGTCTTTAGAGAAATTAACGGGGAACAGGTAAGATTTGCTAAGTGTAATATATACAGCAATAAATTAGGTGTCAGATCTCCAAATGGAACGGGACACTTGACGAAGCATATTAAATATTGCAAGCAAAATTCTAAGTTTCTAATGAAACCATGTAATTTTCGGAGCATAGTCATAGGTTGTACTCTTTTTTATTTCTAGTAGAAAGGTTTTTAACTAGGTAACCAATCAATAAAACTCTTTTTATTTATTTTCTATAATTTTTTTGATTTTTTGGAATTTTGTAGTTATTATTTTTGATTTTTTTCTTTTTTCGGAGTGTTGCTAGGCCGAGCGTGCCTCCACCGTGTCGGTTGGGCTCGTCGTGTCGACCGTACCGTGGGTTGGCTCGTCACGACACGGTAGAAGATGGGCCGTGCCGTGGGCCGAGGACGCGGCACGCGGACCAGCACGGCATGGCCTGTTATAGTAAGCGGGCCTATCGGGCCGTGCCGAGCTGGGCCCGTGTCAGGTCGGTCCAAGTGGTCCATTTAGTCATCTCTGGCTTTTAACGTATAACAAATCAACGTATTAGGAGGTAATTAAGGGTATAATAACTAACATGTACTGTCGAAGTGTATAAACAAAAATAAAAGTAAGAGGATAATACTAAGCCCAACAACATGTTTAAGATATATGGATAATTCCCTTTGAATAGACATCTTCACTGCTCAAATGTTTTATTTATAATAATTCTATTAGTTTAGTGGTCCATAAATCATAAGTAACTAGAAGTTTACGTACTTTAATTTGCTCTTTTATATTTGTGGAATTACAATGTCAAGATGAATAAGTAGAACTAGATTTAACCTTAGTTCTGTAATCCCAAAGTAGTCAAGACGAGAAAATAGAACTAGAATTGTTCTTATTTCATAACACAAAAAATAAATAAAAACAAGTGATAATAGAAAGCTCAGCACGTGTGACATTTTCCTTGATCCAAACTGTACACGCTTGGACATTTTCAAGGCCACGATTCTGTAAAAAAGGATAACATTAGGCGTGGGTTTCTGTAAAAAAAATATTGCTCTCCGGCGAGGAATCAAAATTCAAAAGACACTAATATCCAATGACTTCCTTTCGGGCTTAGATTCTTGTGGCAAAGAGATTTTTATTCTATTCAGTGTTTAAATAATATCTCTTTACGGTTCTCGTTACGAAAGGATTTATAAGATCATTTTTTTCAGAATAAGATTATCTTTTTTTTTTAATTTTTCTTGAAATAAAACTGTTAAAGATAGGAAAAAATAAAAGAATATGAACTCAGAAAGGGTATAGGAAAGAGAACGAATTGAATAGAATATGTTTGAAGGTAGTATACGGATTGGTTGTTCTAAAGGGGGGAAATTTGGAAATTTAGACAACATACGCAACCGTATTTGCGAAATTAGACAACATGTCGACGTATTTGCAAATCTAGCACTCGTATTCGGTATCTCAAATACCGAAATTTGAATTTCGGAAACTGAAAATCCGAAAACACCGCGGGCCCACCGTATTCGGCAACTGAGGTGCCGAATACGGCACTGTGGGCTGTATTCGGCACCTCAGTTGCCGAATACACCCTGTACTCTGCTGTATTCGGCAACTGAGGTGCCGAATACGGCCCACAGTGCCGTATTCGGCACCTCAGTTGCCGAATACAGCCGGCCGGCGTCCCATCCTCTTTTTCCCGCGTCACATCAATCTTTGTCACGTCACGTCGTTCGTTTTTTTGCATCCCGTGAGTTCGTGAGTTCGGCCGGCCGGTCAATAATTGGTGCAGGATGCATGCATGTTGGTCTGGGGAGAGCTAAATAAATTGAGGCCGCGAAGAAGAGAGCAGCACCAGAGCAGAGAAGGGAGCAAGGAATGCGAGGAGCGGCAGAGGAGCAGCATCTCGAGTAGAGAAAGCAGCAGAAGAGGAGCAACGCGAGCAGCAGAAGAGGAGCAACGCGAGCAGCAGCAGCGGCAGTTTAATACTTCGAGATCAGCCACTTTCGTACCGGTTAGTTATTAGATTACCTATTTAATACTTAGGTTAGTAATAATATTTAGAGTAATTAGCTTATTTGGTTAGTCAGTTTCGAAATAGATTAGTTCTTTCGGTAGTAGATTGTTTAATCCGTTCAATTACATTTATTTAATTATATTAGTTTATTTAATTAGAGTACTTAGATTATACAAATTAGATTATTTAATTATGTTATTATATTACTTAGATTATTTAATTAGAGTACTTAGTTTATTTAATTAGAGAACTTAGATTATACAAATTAGATTATTTAATTATGTTATTAGAGTACTTAGTTTATTTAATTAGAGTACTTAGTTTATTTAATTAGAGTACTCAGATTATTCTAATTAGATTATTTAATTACGTTATTATATTACTTAGATTATTTAATTAGGGTACTTAGTTTATTTAATTAGAGTATTTAGGTTATAGAAATTAGATAATTTAATTATGTTATTATATTACTTAGATTATTTAATTAGAGTACTTAGTTTATTTAATTAGAGTAGTCAGATTATTCTAATTAGATAATTTAATTACGTTATTATATATTACTTAGAATATTTAATTAGGGTACTTAGTTTATTTAATTAGAGTACTCATATTATTCTAATTAGATTATTTAATTACGTTATTATATTACTTAGATTATTTAATTAGGTACTTAGTTTATTTAATTAGAGTATTTAGATTATACAAATTAGATAATTTAATTACGTTATTATATTACTTAGATTATTTAATTAGAGTACTTAGTTTATTTAATTAGAGTAGTCAGATTATTCTAATTAGATAATTTAATTACGTTATTATATTACTTAAATATTTAATTAGGGTACTTAGTATATTTAATTAGAGTACTCATATTATTCTAATTAGATTATTTAATTACGTTACTTAGATTATTTAATTAGGGTACTTAGTTTATTTAATTAGAGTACTTAGATTATACAAATTAGAATATTTAATTACGTTATTATATTACTTAGATTATTTAATTAGGGTACTTAGTTTATTTAATTAGAGTACTTAGATTATACAAATTAGAATATTTAATTATGTTATTATATTACTTATATTATTTTATTAGAGTACTAAGTTTATTTAATTAGAGTTTTGAGATTATACAAATTAGATTATTTAATTACTTTATTATATTACTTAGATTATTTAATTAGAGTACTTAGTTTATTTAATTAGAGTACTTAGATTATTCTAATATGTTGTTCACCTATTTGTTGAACCAAGAAGCCTTAAATCATTATCATAGCTCATGGTGGTCTTCCCGAGCTTCTTCAGCAGCGGTACGACGAGAACCATAGGGGAAGGATGATATTCACAGGACAGCAGGTACCACGTTTATATGTGTTATTTTATTGCCACGATAATTTCGAACTAACTCTGTACATGTATTGGATAACTCATGCAGTTGGGTCCGTTATGAGCCCGGAGTGTGCACAAGATTAAGGAGTTGGACCCTCGATTCCACGAGCCACTCGCACGGGCGGGACTACTACCTTTCGCTCTCATGATGGCCGGAGCTCCCATGGAGGTGGGCGGTAGGACACCTCTGCCGGCGATTGATGAGGCACTGCTCACAGGTCTCGTCGACCGGTGGCGTCCTGAGACGCACACGTTCCACTTTCCTTTTGGCGAGATGGCTGTAACATTGAGGGACATGGCCATGCTGACCGGGCTACCAATCAGGGGCGCCCCGTTAATAGTTTCGCGACCCGCAAGGGAGGAGTGGAAGGGTTATGTTGCGGATAGGTAATTATTTGTTATGTAATGCACTTCAAATATTATAGTGCTATTAAAGCTTCATCTGACCATCTGCATGTTATAGGTTTGGTGTGCAATACGACGGGAAGGATGCTGGCTTCTCCATGTCCTGGGTTCATGGGCTCCCACAGTTCGGTCCTTGCCCACTGGATGCGGACGAGGCTACACTTATGCAGCACTATGAGGTGTACTTGTACATCCTGCTCGGAGGCATCATGTTCTGCAATACAGCAGGCGATTATGTCGTCCCCCATATTGTATGGTTAGCAGCCCACCTCGCGTCACATCCTTTTGAGCCTACATCTTACAGTTGGGGGTCTGCAGTGTTGGCTGCAACCTACAGAGGTTTGTGTGATGCAACCCAGCGAACAAAGAGGAAGGCAACTATTACAGGGTGCTTACACCTCTTACAGCTATGGAGTTGGGAATACCTCCCGGTTTCCAGACCTTGGGTGCTCAAGTGCTACTACCCAGTCCACATCTCCGATGGCATTGCCGATGATATAAGGCCAACGATGGGGTATCGGTGGATTCATGCCAGGCTAAGATGGAGTCAGCAGCAAGATCATGGTAACTACTCCAGGGTGATCAGTGACCTGGACGTCCTCAGCGCTGATCTAGTGGAGTGGGATCCATGGCGTATGGCACGAGTAGAAGAAATTGCAGATGATGGACTCATCGCATCCTCTTGTAGCCGTGACGCAGACTTATGGTTGACCACATGCTTCTTGTTGTACATGAACTGCGTAGAAGTATATTCTCCAGAACGTGTACAGAGGCAGTTCGGGTATCGACAGGTGGTGCCAGTACCACCACCACGAGACGCCGGACGAGCGCACGAGTAAGTGTGTTATTGTATGTTGCCTTAGTACATTGGTTATCCATATTAACAAATTATTACTGTTTATGTAACGTATAGGAGGAGCTCACAGGGGGGTGGAGGCATGCAGAACTGGGCATCCAAGAATGCCGACTACATACGGAGGTGGACAGAGTCAGCTGCGGTCGATGTCATCATTACTGCTGGACAATACGACGAGGCCACGTACTGGGACTACCTTGCTTGGTACCGTCGGCGCACGCGTGCCACCTTACTCAGCGGACCTGTACAGCCGGGCCCCAGACCCTTCCCCGAGGATCGTGCCCGCCTACTTCATGTTGTGGTAAGTGATGCGTTACTTATAATGGTTTTCTTTAGAAAATCAATGTATTACTGACATGTCCCTCATCTTATACAGACTGAAGAGGCGTATGAGATGCATACGCAAGCGGATCAAGCTTATGGGGAACCAAGTAGGTCATCATCGCAGAGGGATCGTAACCCTCTCCAGGAGTACATGAGGACAAGAGGATCCCGCTTCCTAAACGCTATACGTGGTCTAGGTGGGTGTGCCCCGCAATGGAGGGGGTACGACCAACATGCCATGGACCCGTCTCGTGCCTCCCACAGCAGGCGGTCATCCAGTGCTCGTGAGGAACCCGTCCGGTCAGAATCACGACATACATCTTCCGCTTCGGCGCGTCATGTCTCATGTTCCGGTGCTGAGGCCGAGGAGTGCACGCAGCCTCCTGCGCCCGAGCAGGTTACGCTGGGTTCACTAGCACCTCCGGCTACGATGACACCTCCGGCTGCAGCATCTACTCATCAGGAGGACGTCGTTGACTACACGCAGCAGACCCCTTGCTGGAGCGACCCTAATGCGTTTGACTGGGGTGCTGCAATGCATGCGACCGCCACCTTCACTGATCTACTTGGCGGATAGTCCTCCCATGATCTCAATGAACCTGGAAGTTCACATTGGTACCAGCATGGCGAGCCTTCGGTACCCTGGACTCCATCGGAGCACGTTCTAGGGCCGTCCACACTTCCGCACGAGGATCCTTCGGCATGGTACATGCAGAGCCGAGTAAGCGGGGCGGGATACACGTTCGGTGGGGTTCCCACAGGGCAGGCAGATGATGATGAAGACGACCAAGGGCACGCAAGGCAGGGGCCTGCGCAGGCTGCTGGGATGAGAGCCACACACCCGCCAGACGCTTACACGCTTGGAGATTGTGTGAGGCATCGTCGCCGTTGAGTAGCCAGGACAATTTGTCATGACACATGTATTATTGATTTTAATGTCGAGGTCATCCCTATTATGTCTTATTCACTGTATTGTTAATTTAAGAAATTCTCAGTATAGAGGAAACAATAGTAGTTGTAAAGCATAAGTAGCATAGAACCCGGTACAGAGGTTACACATAAAGAACGGACAACAACAAACATTATCATGTACGATACGCCTAAAGAACATGCCTTAAGGGAATAAAATCTATAGGGTTACAATAGATGCTTAGGGCGAAGGAAAGTGGCGACGCAAATTAGCGTATGAATTCCAGGTGCGATGGTCAAAGCTATCCGGGTAAGATGGTTGTCGTCTTCGAGGTGGTTCTGGGAAGTTGTAAAAATGAGTACGACCAAATCCATCATCATTTTCAGGGTCATCGGTGTCCTCCGGAGATGGAAGCCTCGGAGGGCGGGGTCGTTGTGGCATGAAATCGTCGTCGTCGTCATCATCTTGAGGTTTCTCCGAGGTGGTACCACATCATATTTCCCTATCAGTTGTATGGCATCTCGATATTGTGCGTGAACGTCCTCTTGCAGTGTTCCTAGAACTTTCTCCTGTATTTCTGTTCGAACGTCTAGGCATGGGGGGCATGAAATCGTCATTGTCTTCGTCCTCGTCATTATCTGGATGATTCGTAGAGGTCGCCTCTGTACCCCTTCGATTCGCTGACTGTCGTCGTCTTCTACGCGAACCAGGCATCACACCCCCGCCGAAGAGCATATACATCGTCAAGAAGTGTGAGATTTCTTTGTTGATCAACTGTTCGTCTTCCGGGAAAGCCTGATGCACAAGAGGACCATTCGAATCAATGGAAATAAGATAAGTAGGGTGACCAAATGTTTATATGACATACCTGAATATGGGATGCATACTGGTCCGGCGACATTACTATCGTTCTTTGCCTCCTAGAGAAACCTATCACAGAAGGATGGTCGGCCAGTTCGCGGACCCTCAGATACATTTGACGCCGGTGATACAAGAGGGCCCTAAGGTCCTCGGTGGTTACCCATTGGAGCGGCGCGGTTAACCTAGAACATATGGGTCTTGCATGCAATTTCGCCACGGCTTGGATTATGTTGTTCTCCTGTAACGGATCATCGTTTCCTTCGCGCACAACCTGTAAGGAGGCATTAAGTGCTATAGCGATCGTTGCAGGTGTCCATGGAAAGCCTGTACTAGAGGATCCCGCCATAGATTTCTTGCTCACTGACTACCTACGCTCTGTCTCTGCATCAAAACACGGATCCATGAATATTTAGGAAACACGAAATAAATAAATAAAATTACATTTACAATACAATGGTCACTTCTTGTCTAAAGGGGTACAATGCAAACCACATAATGCACAATAAGTAGTACAACTAACAGGTGAATAACATTTTACAATACAAAGTCTCTAAGACAGTTCAGTTTGACATTGGGCTGATAGTTTACCGACGGGTCGGGCAAGTCCTCCTGTCATGTCCAGGTTGTTTGCAAAGTTTGCACCTGCGAAGGCCATCAACAGCATCTGCTTCATCCATGTCACCTTGCAGCCTCGTAGATCTAGGCCTTCCAGGATCTGTGCGTCGTGCTCGTGGATAAGGTGCCCACTTAGGGCCCTCGATCGATTTGTAGTTGGTTCCGATGTTAAAGGACCGCATCTTTGGAAGCCATGTGCTCCTCAATGCATCGATCGTGAAGTACGGTGATACGTACTGTGATCCGTCATTACCACCTATGTCCCTGCAAGCGGCTAAGACATGCGAGCACGGGATATGGTGCAGTTTTGGCTTATTGCATGTGCACTTCACCTCGTTAGGTCCAAGTTGACATTGCTGCACGGTGTCCCCGGCGCTATACCCTGAAGCATACCTACGGCGGCACATGACCTCAAAGTCATTGTTGGCCAAGTCGTAGATCCTCGACCGATGAAAGTGTGCCTTGCTCCTCCTTCTTGATATGATTTGCTCCACCTTAGGTGCAAACCGTGTGGTGCACTTCATAGCAGCATTACCACGGTCTTGAAAGTAGTCCGCCGTTCTGTAGAATGTGAGCTCAATAATGGCACACAACGGGAGGCCCCGTACTCCCTTCAGGACATTGTTGAACGCCTCTGCTATGTTCGTTGTCATGATGGAGTACCTAACATGGGATACAATAATTTTAGAATGGCTATTTGCATAAGAATCGGTACAATATGATCATTACAATTCTATGTGCTAACCTGGCACCATGAGTGTCATGGATAAGGGCCCAACGCTCCGCCGGCTTCCCCGCTATCCACTGGCTAAATGTACCACGTGAACGACTAACGATAGTTTGGCCCCCAACCATTTGCGCCCGCAGTTGATCCTCCCCTGCTTGCTGGTCTGCCATCATCTTGCGAGTGGTCTCATTTAACTCTCTCCATATCTCGTTGAACTTCGCCTGCTGGTTCTGAAGACATAGCCCTTTGAATCTCTTTACAAGCGACTTGCTGCGGTACCTTGTGTACAGGTTCGCGCCCAAGTGTCGCATGCACCATCTTCTCTCCACATCAGGCCATGCAATGGAGCAGTTTGTGCTATCATGCAGCACGTCCAACGCATGCAGAAGACCCTTGTTGCGGTCTGAGATGACGCAAACTCGTTCCCTATTTCCCACGACACGTGTCCTTACCAAGGTGAGGAACCACAGCCAACTATCATTGTTTTCACTCTCAACCATTGCAAAGGCGAGAGGAATGATCTGATTATTTGCATCTGCCGCCATTGCTGTCATAAGGGTACCATGGAACTTGCCGCTTAGAAATGTGGCATCCACGCATACAACCGGCCTACAATGCCTGAATGCTTCGATGCATTGTCCAAAGGACCAGAATAACCTAATGAGGTATCGGTCAGTGGTGCTATATGACCCATCATCTAGCCTGATCGGCTCATCCGCCATGGCCCACTGAGTCCCTGGATTCGTCATGGCAATCTTCTGCAGCAGTCTCGGAGCATTGTTGTATGACTCTTCGAAGCTTCCAAACAGCATCTTCAACGCCTTCTGCTTCGCTCGCCACGCGGTGTGGTAATTGATAAGCATGCCAGTCTTAGTGTGCACCTCCCCCATAATCGATTTTGGCGACAAACAAATTTCTGTGCCAATAAGCGTGATGAGGAGTTGGGCTACGAACCTCGCATCAACGGCGTGGCTCACATTCCTAATAGCCTCTTCGCTGCATGTATGTGGGGTGTGTCTACTGATCACAAAATAGTTCTCATATTTCGGCTGATGTGCTCGTACGAAGTAAGGGCAATTCGGGTGCTTGGTACACCTTACCTCATACTCCGTAGGGTTAGACCGGGCGCACTTGTGGTCCCTTCTTGTTATTACAGCATAGTTGCTAATAAAGTGGATGACCTCCCCTCTGTTACGAAACTGTTGCCCAACCTGAATGTCGCTATTCTGGTATCCCCAGTTAGATAAGGTGTTATACTCAACGACGACACACTCCAGGAGCCCAGTACCACGAAAGTACTGGATCGTCGGGACCGGATCATCATTGTCAGCAGCTTCTTCATCCCCGCTACCACCATCTTCATTATCCATGCATCCTGCATCGACCTCACCAGGGTCCACTCTACCTCCCTCTCTACTGGAACTGCCCTCCCCGACATGCCCTCCATCCTCTTCATGCATCACCTCTTGGCTTGAGCCTTCCACAGTGGTCACTGCATCACCTTGCACCAGTCGTGACACTATGTTTACGTACACCGCCATATCAAAGTTCTCCTCCAATACCTTGCGTGAGTACAAAGCCCATGCGTTGTTCCTACTCATCTCGAACAACGTATGGACAATGACCGAGCTATTTGGAACAAGCCGCGGCCGTACACCCTCTAAGACAACAGTATGGGACTGCTGGTTCACACGCAAAAGGTGCATAATATGTGATTTCAGGCCATCTAGATCAATAGGTACCTCAACTGAACTCTCTATGTGCTGGCAGTTCTGAATTGTTACAAGTCTCCCGTGCAAAACTGTGGGTCGTTCTCCATAATAAATATGGAAAATCATACCGTATCTCCTAAATAAATATACATGTAATAAATAATAAGTACAAAAATAATACTAATTAAATAGTGCAATATACAACTAATATGCATCTTTGTTGCTACTGGACACTATCTTCTACGGTTCTACCAAACCTAAGTGATTAAACTAATTAATCAAGTTAATTGATTAATTATATTACTTTAATAAAACTAATTACCTAGATTAAATCACGTAAATTCATGTTACTATATTAAGTAAAGAATCTAATCACACTTACTAATAAAAATTATATAACCCAACTAAATCATTAATTTAAATACTCTAATTTACCAAAATAATATAATTAATCAAATGTACTTGAATGAATTTAACAATATACTGACGAAATGACTAATATACTTCTGAAAGAACTAAGAAAAATCTAATTATAATTACTAATTAACTACGTAATTATATTACTTTAATAAAACTAATTACCTAGATTAAATCCCGTAAATTCATGTTACTATATTAAGTAAAGAATCTAATCACACTTACTAATAAAAATTATATAACCCAACTAAATCATTAATTTAAATACTCTAATTTACCAAAATAATATAATTAATCAAATGTACTTGAATGAATTTAACAATATACTGACGAAATGACTAATATACTTCTGAACGAACTAAGAAAAATCTAATTATAATTACTAATTAACTACGTAATCTAAAAACTTACCTTAAGGAAATTGAGCACGGCTGCTGCTCGCGTTGATCCTCTCCGGCTGCCCCCTCTGCTCGAGCTGCTTCTCCTAGCGTTGCTCCGCTGCTGCTCTCTTCTCTCCACTGCTGCCCTCTTTTCTTCTCCCTTCTCTCCTTTGCTGCTCTCTTCCCTTCTCCCTTCTCTCCTTTGCTGCTCTCTTCTCTTCTCCCTTCTCTCTTCTGCGAGCCAGGGCTTTTATTAAGCGCAAAAGCAGCATCCCGCTGGCACGCACACACCGAAAGCATCGACAGGACGTGAAAGTGACATGATGCACTGAATTCGGCAACTGAGGTGCCGAATACGGCACTGTGGGCCGTATTCGGCACCTCAGTTGCCGAATACAGCAGAGTACAGGGTGTATTCGGCAACTGAGGTGCCGAATACAGCCAACAGTGCCGTATTCGGCATCTCAGTTGCCGAATACGGTGGGCCCGCGGTGTTTTCGGATTTTCAGTTTCCGAAATTCAAATTTCGGTATTTGAGATACCGAATACGAGTGCTAGATTTGCAAATACGTCGACATGTTGTCTAATTTCGCAAATACGGTCGCGTATGTTGTCTAAATTTCCAAATTTGCCTCTAAAGGGCGAGTCAATAAAAGCATGAGGGAGAGAAATCTCCATCTGATGTCTGGACCAGTGGGCCCCGTTTTACAGACCTCACTCTGGCTGCGGCTTGTCGGTTCGGTTATATAAAAGATTTTCATTCTGCGATAATATATATCTATTTTTTTAATGAGTGATATGGATAAAATGTTTTTCTGGGCAGTATCGTGTAGAATTTGATAAGCCCGGATAAGCCGCAAAGAGACGCCGATGCCGCCGCCGCCGCCGCCGCCGCCGCCGCCGCTCCTGCTGCTCCCGCTCCTCCTCGCCGCCGCCGTCGCCTCAACCAATGCCAAGATCACATCGCCGTCCGTCACCGCGACGGTAGGTGTCGGCGCCGGCGGCCCTCCACCGGTGCCGACGCCGTGGCCGGAGCAGTTCCACGCGGTGGTCTTCACCAACCTCACCGAGAGCGGCGGCCGGCTGCAGCTGATCGACCTCTATTACGACTGGCCCGGAGGCCGCAACCTGAACCTCATCCGCGACCAGCTCTCCGGCGACCCGCTCTACGACGTGGAGTGGACCAACGGTACCTCCTACTACTTCGACTCCGCGTCCTGCCGCACCGTGCGGTTCCCCGTGGGACTCCTGCCGCCCGACTGGCTCGCCGCCGGCGCCGTATACCTCGGACGGGAGGCCATCGATGGGTTCGACTGCCACGTGTGGACGAAGGTCGACTTCGTCTGGTACTACGAGGAAGTTGCCACCGGCCGCCCAGTCCGCTGGAACTTCTTCAATGGTAAGTACCACCTGCAAATTCCATCTACGAATTCTCTTGCTCTTTGATGCGGCATTGCAGATTTGCAATGTGATTATTGGTCTAATTTTGCTTTGCACTTTGCGGGGATGCAGTCTAAAAATTCTAACCTTTTCAGCTACTTTCTTGATGCAGCTGTAGTACGGCAATTCTGTGTTTTTGCTGTGCAGGGATGCATTCTGAAATTCTCGAATTGTTTAGTTTCTTGATTTTACACTTGGCACTCTGCTTTTCGTATTGCAGCCTAACATTTCTGCATTTCTTCAGTACCTACTTGATGCAGCAGTATACAATTATGCGATTTTGTCGTGCACGGATGCAGTCTGGATTCCTCCAATTTTTTAGTTTCTTGATTTTGACACTTGGCATTGTGCTTGTCTTACTGCAGTCCCTGTTTTTCTGAAACGCAATTTATTATTGCAGTCTCAATTTGTTTACTTCTTCAGTACCTGCCTGCTTGACGCAGCAGTCTGGTCATGTGTGTGCTCTTGTTTCTCAGGGATGCAGCAGCATGTGATGAGCTTTGAGGTGGGGGGAGTGCTAGAGGACTCCAAGTGGCAGGCTCCGGCTTACTGCTTCAATGGTGGCAATGCCGACACCGCAAATGTTGCAGATGGTGCAAATAGCAAGGGCGCCAGAGCTGATGTGATGAACAGCCTGGTCAGGTTCGCCGGGGCTCCAGCTGCAGGTGCAGCCGCATTACTTGATCAGTGAGCTATCTTGATGAGTGAATGGTGACTGATGAGAGACTTTCCCAGCGGTGATCTACTGATCTGTTCTGCTCTGTTAACCACACTGTGCTTCTTGAACTCTGTTCTGAAATGTGATGTATAGTAACAGTCATTCTGCACTTCGTGGTAATTAGTTAAGTACTATTATTTTCATCGCAATGCAAGATCCATGGTCAGCAATTGATTTGAATCTGAAAATTGGAACGATGGTGCTCCTGCTGAACTGAGCTACTGAATTCGACTATTCGAGTTGCAGCAATGAATTGTACAATGAATCAATCACACATGAGCTCATGACTGCAATGAGCTGCTTGCCTATCTGTAGACAGAGCAGTCATGCCTGAAACCAATTGCAAACAGAAGTAGAGCTCACAGGTGCAAAAAGAGAGGGCAACCAGACCACCGTGCTGGAACATGTGCTCAATTATGTTCTGAATGTTGCCTGAACATTGGTATAGTGCACCTCACAAAGGTACACTGGTCTCAAGTAGACTATAGACTATGTAAAACTTGCTTTTCTCCTACATTGCAGCTACAACAATGTATTGATGATTATATAAGTTAGCTAGCTTAACAGTATCACATATTTTCCAGAAATGCCGAACCATGGTACTAAAGTGATAAATTTTGAAAAAAATCCTTATATGCTACTGAAACTTACACTTTTCTCTTACGCGCCATCCCAAAAAAAAAAAAAAAAAAAAATTGAGCTCTCTTACATGCCACTGATTAATTTTCTCCATCTCTCATTGCCACTTCCGTCAACTTTGTGCTGTTTGCCCTAAGAATCTTGTCTGTTTTTTGGGCATATGACTAAACTATCCCTCCTCACAGCAGCACCAAGTCCAAGCCTCCTCTCATAGTCTCATTTTTCTTCACGAAGCAGCACAACTAGTGCCGCCAATCTCTTCTCTCTCCTAGCAATATCCTTGACGGACGAAGCCCCAAACCCGAGCAGCCCGGCGCAGACCAAATATCGACGCCGCCAACTCCTCGCTGCTCCTCTCTCTCTCTCACCCAGCAACAGATCCGCCGCCACCACACGCGCCACCCGCATCTTCCTCTCTCCCCCTCTCGGCTGCCGCCACGCCAGACCAGCGTCGCCGGTCACGAGCTCGAGGAGGAGGCGTCTGATGAGGTTAGGAGGGGACTGGAGCACCGGCTGGGCGAGCAGCACTGCGAGGAATGAAGAAGATAGAAGATTGGGTGCCGACAGCAGCTTCATCTTGCCCTCTTTTCCGTGCTAGGATGGCTTCCTCTCTGAGAATCGCCACCGGCAGCAGCTTCCTCTTGTAGGTAGCATTCCATTTTGCCGCTTTTGCATGCTAGGAGGCACCCCATCGCCATATTGCCAGCACCCCATGACCCCATCTCCATGGTTGAACTGTTGAAGCTTTCAAGTTTTTGCTATGTATAGAGTATAGACATACCAAAGAAAGAAGAACTAAGGGGCGAAAATGTCTTTTCCACCGCAACTTGACGGTGTCCTAACGGTCGAGTGACGGAAATGGCAACGAGGGGATGAAAAAATTGAACTAGGAAAAGTTATTTTTTCCATGACATAAGGAAAAAGTACAAGAATTTCCTTATAAATTTTAGATTCAATTTTAAGATAAGCATTAAGAATTTTGTTCACTGAATTATTAATCCGATCACAAAGTCCTCTTAAGATGAACAGCATTGATCTCCCAGACAGATGACATTTTGCTCCTTGTAAAGCTGATGTCTTTATATTTAGATCATCTCCAGCAGATGCTTTAAAAATTTCTCTCCTATAACGCTATTATAATATCTTTTACACTATTATATAGCATTATTTATTTTTTACATCTCTAATAGTTACCCTATTTTTTACCTTCTATTACTCTCTTTTCTCAAATTCACAAACATACTATGTGAACAGAATAGAGTTGAGAGAGAATCGATAAGTTTATCGTTCCTATCCCGTATATTTGTCACGCCCGTATTATTGTTGCAGCTAAAAAAAGACTCTCCTATAGTGCTTTCCAGCACACGGAAGCCTCCCGCATCACTGTATGTCTAATGGAGCTCTCGAATGACAACTCCGTTGGAGTCGGCCTTAGGAGGCCCAGTTTAGGAGCAGCCCCTAAAAGGCCTAGATGCCATAAGGATCAATCGGAAACAAGAAAAAGGAACTGAAAAAAACGCAAGTGTTCAGTTCAAATTGTCAAAAATAGAAATGTTTTGCTAAAAGTTAGAAATGCTTGAATGCAATCTTCACCATTTTCGAATGATCCAGCCGTTCGTATATTCGGAACGGACACATTTGATTGAGTAGAGGCAAAAGTTTGCACCAGTTGAGCTGATTAGTTTGTCTTAATTTCACAATTCGCAATTTACATTGTAGACAATTACTTAATTAGCGAATTACAGAAAACATGACTATTTGTAATTATCGATTTAGTGATCTGTAGCTATTTGAAATTTCTACTTAGCATAACGAACCTATACTTCACCTTTCTACGTAACCTAGCCGAGTCAAGTTGGAGCCCAAATGTCCTTGTTTGACTTTGATTAGAGTGTGTCGTCACTTAAAAAAGTCGGTATCACATTGCAATAGAACTAAAAACACATTCAAATAACGCGATGCATGCCCATCGAATTCCAAGGCTCAGAACACGCACTTGGCAACAAAACAAGGTACGAATTTTCACGACGGATAGTTCGCGCCCTTGTTTCTGAAAAATATTGACATTGGTTTGTTGCACTAAAAGCATTGAGAAACGAAGGCAGTAAATTTTTACGCAAATATCACTTAAACGTCTGCATTGATGCTGATAGTTAAAATTTCTCTCCAGAAAAAAAAAGACGAAAGAAAATAAAGGACAAAGGTCTCAACGCTAGTGCATAATTTCCTGGTAAATTGGCTGCCTGCGTATGATTATAGTCAGCTGAACATACATCGTGGAAATGACGTGGCAAATTCAACATTCCATGCACTTGGATCGACATAATCGTTGACTTCCCTGCAATGATAGTCACTACGTGAAAAATAAATAAAAGAGATATAATTTAATGACGGATTCTTCTACGATCCGTCAATTATATAATATCAGGTTATAATCGAATCTTGACCTGTCACTGATAACAGATTATCAGTGACGGATAATAATATTACCTATCACTTATCATATTGATGACAAATCATAACTACATCTGTCATTTATGATCTGATCATAAGTGATAGGTCTCCGTGCAGCAGTCATAAGTGACAGATCGTGTTACGACCCGTCACTTATGACCTAACATAGGTGAGAGTCTCCCTATGCTAGTCATAAGTGACAGGTTATATTGCGACCCATCACTGATGACTTAGTTCTTTTATAAGAGCTGGCTAGCTATTGTGCGCTCACAACAGTTACATGACTTAACAGTACTACGCGCACAGTAGATCTGACAATTTTCTTTGGTTCCACTAGAGACTCTCTAAAATCCTGTTGATTTAAAGTTTGAATTGTTGCTAGGTTTTGAAAGTTTGAATCTCTCCCTTTTCTCCTCCTCTAACCTTTATTTGGTTCAAGCACTTGAAAGAGGAAGATTGAGATGTTTTTGTGCAGATGAAGAACTCAGAGTAGTTCAAAAGGGAGAGTGAGGAGAAGAAGCAGCTTCAGGCTCGGAACAATCACAACTATAGGACCGGTGCAACCGGGTATGTGGAGGAAATAATGAAATGGCAGGTAGAGGATAAAAAGTTAGCCAAAGAATACCGCGAGAATTCTTGGATTCGATTCCCAGGACGATCGTGATCATATTTGTGTGCAAGGGGTGAGCTATATGAAAGTAGAGAAATCATATTTAGAAATAGTGAAACCTAGTCAATTGCAAACAAAGAAAAGAAAAGGCAGCCAAAACTAGCCAAGGTTCTTTCACCGAGGTCAGGGAACATGATGTTCTTTCAGTGGTGCTGAAAAATCCGGAGCATCCAAGTCGAGTGCGAGGTGTATCCAGTTCCCAAGGTTAGAAATACGGCTTTATCGAAGACCTCAGAATGTACAAGAAGAGGAAGGGGTCGGGTGCAGTGGATGTGGATGCATTAACACATGACACCACCTGAAAAGTTTATGCAAACATCATGCAAACACTTGCAGCACAGGGAATAGAGACTTCCATCCCAGAGGAAGCTAGCCCAGAAACTGTACAGAAGAGTAGCTGCGCCTCAAAGGAGGTCGATCAACCAATAGCCGCCATGACTGAGCTGGATATGATTGACATGCTAGAAGAGACCATGCCCTGCAACCTTGTAATCAGGTATGGTGGGTATTGCATCGAGGTTGCAAGGGGTCAGGTGCTTCCAAACATCCATATCTTACACATGGTCCCGATATGTGCAGACTATGCTGTGGTTACAGTGGACATGGTACATAGAAATGCTACTGATCACGTATTGGAGCTCCCGCCAATGATGAAGTCACAACTCTGGTGAACCTCTTCATCAAAGGATCCAATGAAATAGGAGCGACATCGTGGTCTCCAGTGCATCCCAGTTTGGACGAGCTTCAAGTGCACCGTCGCCGTGCCTCTCACTTCCGAGAAGGCATGTTCACTACCTTCTCCTCTAGAGAATCCGGCTTCACTGCCTTCTCCTCTGCATCTGGCTGCCTTGCTTCCAGTCCCAATTATGTCTCCCCCAAAGAGCCCAAACAAGAAGGAAAGGGGAGCCGGGAAGAAATGCTCTAAGAAGCACATACCGAAGAAGTCGAAGACCATTGTACCAGCAAAGAAGTCCATGGATATTGGAGCAGCGTGGACTAGTACGAACACAAAATTCTAATATAAGAAGGCCTTGATGACGGTAGATGACCTAACAAGGGTGGGACAAGCATATGTCGACTTGCATAATTACTACATATAGACTTCTAGAGACACCAAGGCTCAATCTGATGTGCGTTTGCCCGATCTTCCAAAGGTAATATGATAAGTCGATTGATGGAGTTTCGACGTTGATGATCCTAAGACTCCGACCAGAACAGATCGAGAACCCTCGCAACCACTACACTACTCCGTGGTTATCAGCCGTGTCAATATGTGGTTGACCTCACCAAGAAGGTTTTTCTTGCAAGAGAATCGAGAACATAAACAAGAACAAGTAGATGCAATCTGAATATTGCTAGTTACCAATTAAGTACTCGAGTTGAGGTTCAACAAACCGATAAACGGTGAAATTATCTAAAACAGAATAATCTAAACTAAATCCGAGCCTAAACTATGATGACTACTGTATATTTATAGGAGGACATGAGGAGGTCGACCTAGGGTTGTGCAGTTGTGGAAAGAGGTATACACAACCTGGACTCCGACCCCGACACGATTACAAGACCCAACTAGGTTTAAAACGGTGGTGCAACATCTTATTTATTTGAATTTGACTAAACTATAAGGAATATTTGGTCGAGCTCATAAATTCATTAGAAATGGCTCGTCGTCGTCTTTCCAGAATGTCGAAGATCGCCTAAAACAGACTTCGTGTGAGAGAGTTATGCTCGTTTTACTGAGGTGCTGTCCTGAGACTCGACCACCACCACGACTTCTACCACGATCATGACTAGAGCTCAGCCTCGAGTCCAAGTAGACTTGGCCTTCGAGGGGTGACATTTGGGTAAGGTTGTGGTGCTTATCTCATGTTCTTAAGCAATAAAACATCATAAGAATGTTGCCAAGTTTCAAGCACGCAAACTAAAGCATACAATTCTTTATCATAGATAGAATAATTTAGACTTGACCCACTTAATTTCTCGCTGAAATAAGCAACATGTTTACCTTATTGAATTAACACACATACAATTCCAATTCTGCTGGCATCACACTCTAGCTCCAAGGTCTTACCAAAATCAGGGAGTTGGAGTGAAGGAGCATATGTAAGTTTCTCTTTCAACAACTTGAATGCTTTTTCTTGTACAGGTCCCCATTTGAACACCACTTCTTTCTTCGTTAATTCATTCAATGGGGCAGCAATGGTGCTGAAATCCCGCATAAAGCGCCGATAGAAACCCGCAAGAATATGAAAGCTTCTCACTTGAGTAACAGTCTCAGGGGTTGGCCAGCTCTTTATGGCTTTAATTTTTGCTTCATCCACTTCTATTCCCTATGGAGTAATAATATAGCCAAGAAAAAAGACTTGATTCGTGCAAAAGATACACTTTTCGAGGTTACCAAACAAACGTGAATATCTCAAAGCATTAAAAACAACATGTAGATGATCAAAGTGTGACTCATGTGAATTGCTATAAATCAAGATATCATTAAAGTGTACCACCACAAATCTTCCAATGAAAGCACGTAAAACTTCGTTCATTAATAGTATGGAAGTACTAGGTGTATTAGTTAACCAAAATGGCATTACTAACCACTCATACAAGCCAACTTAGTTTTAAAAGTAGTTTTCCATTCATCTCCAAGTTTCATCCTAATTTGGAGGTCTACTTCGCAAGTCAACTTTAGTGAAAATTATAGAACCACTCTACTCATCAAGCATATTATCTAACCTAGGGATAGGGTGATGATATCTTATAATAATATTATTAATGGCTCTACAATCTACACACATACACCAACTACCGTCTTTCTTAGGAACCAAAAGAACAGGAACAACAAAATGACTAAGGTTTTCTCGTACGTACCCGCGATCCAATAGATCTTGGACTTGTCGCCGAATTTCCTTAGTCTCTTCTAGGTTGGTCCTATATGCAGCACGATTTGGTAAAATTGCTTCCGGAATCAAATCAATTTGATGCTCAATCCCTTGAATAGGTGGTAATCTCGGGGGTATCTCATCTGGAAATACATCCACAAACTCATGCAAAAAGCTAGCAACAGCAGGAGGCAAAGAGCTATATATATTCTCTAGTGAAACTAATGCCTCTTTGCATATTAAAGCATAGATGGCAGCCCATTGGCATAAATTTCAGCAAAGTTAGATTTAGTAGAAAGCATAACACACCCTTTCAGTCCAATTCCATCGGACTTAGAAGTTGTTATTGCTTTCTCCTTGTTGGGTGGAAATTTTTTTTTCGCTACTTGCTGATTTTCAGATTCATTCTCAAACTCTTTTATCTTATTTTCAGCTATCTCTTGTTCACATTTCACAATTTCAGCAGGGGTTAAAGGTAGAAAAATTATTTTCTTTCCTTTATACATAAGGGTGTACTTATTACTTCTACCATGATCTGTTGCATCAGTAGCAAACTCCCATGGTCATGCTAGCAAAAGAGAGCATGCTTGCATGAGAACTACATCGAAATCAACACAGTCATGGTATGAACCAATAAAAAATGCACCATAGCTATTTGCATTACATTCACCTTACCACTGTTGTTGAACCATTGAATATGATAAGGGTGCGGATCGTTTCTTGTCGGCAAGGCAAGCTTCTTGATAATATCTGAACTTACCATGTTGTTGCAGCTTCCTCCATTAATAATAACTCGAACACGATAATCCTTGACTATGAGGAACATTTGAAACAAATTGTGGTGTTGTAGTTGTTCCACTTGCTCTATTTGAGTGCTTAACACTCGCTGCACAATGAGGGTCCGATAATCCTCTGTGGCAGTGGCATCGAACACTTCCTCATGGTCGATATCCGTCTCACGTCCATCCTCGTCACCTGCATGGTTAGCTGCAAGAGCATATTTATCCTCAACATCACTAGCATTTACATATCCACCATCTTCTGTTACAATGTACGCTCGCTGATTTGGGCAATTCTTCATGACGTGACCCATTCCCTTGCATCGGTGGCATACAATCTTGCTCGATCGGCGTGTAAAAGCAACCGAAGAAGAGCTCTTGGCTGGACCCTGCATACTTACGAATTTGCTTACCTCGGGAGCGTGTGATGGTGTTGTAGGTACTGCTGAATATGACCTACTTGAGAAGGGGGCAGCAGACCGTGTAGTTGAACGTGGGGTTATTTTGACTTATCCTGGTGTTGATTTTGAAATAGTCGTTCCAAAATTGCTCCTTGGCCTATATTGTCATCCCTGCAATTCTTTTTCTACCAAAACACGCAAGTTGGAACAATCTAGAAACACTATCGTATTCTTTCTAATCAACTATATCCTGAATTTCACACCTTAACTCTCCATAAAAGCATGCCACTGCAACCTCTTCATCCTCAATAATATCACAACACAACATACTAATTTGTAGCTCCTGATAATATTTTTCTACGGATCTATCACCTTGGTTGAAGCGCTGCAATTTCTTACGCAAATCATGTTTAAAAGAATGTGGAATAAATCTGTTACGCATAGCAAACTTTAAAGCATTCCATGTAGTATGTGCTAACCCATCAATGCAAACTCTATTCCACCAGATGATTGCAAAATCTTTAAATTTACTAGTGGCTTGCCTAACTCTATACACTTCAGGAACCAAATGAGCATTAAACTTCTGTTCGACTGTCATCTCCCAATCTAAATACTTTTTAACATCATAAGCACTCGCAAAAGATGGTATAGTAAACTTAACCTTAGCAAATGGATCATCATTAACATGTGGGTTATATTGCTGAAAATTATTACCTCTCATACACTACTACAAAAACTATTTTTCGAGACACCTAAGTAACCTTTTTACATACTGTTAATTTGAAAATACGCCTGATTAGTTGGCGAGAGCCTCCTGCGGTTATGGACCGCCTGTGAAAATAAATTTTCACAAGCGGTTTCTTATGTGAACCACCTGTGATAATGAATGATTATCATATGCGGTTCACATAAGGAACCGCCTCTAGAAATGATCATCCATTAAAAAATTCATAACTTTTTCATATCAAGTCGGATGAGGAAAAACTCTATATAAAAATTGTAGCACTCGACGAGATCTACAACCTTGTAGTTGACATTTTTTATTTGAAGTCATTTAGAGGTCCAAATAATTGTTTTAAGTTTAAATGATTATTTGGATATTTAAATGACTTCAAATGAAAAATAATTCAACTACAAAGTTGCAGATATCGTCGAGAGCTACAATTTTCATATAGAGTTTGTCATCATCTGACTTTGTATGAAAAAGTTATGAATTTTTAAGATAAATTGCCATCCATTTCTACAGGCGGTTCCTTGTGAACCGCCTGTAATAATTGATGGTAATTTCTACATGCGGTTAATTAGGTGAACCGTATGTGAAAATAGGTAATAGTTTATCTTAAAAATTCATAATTTTATTTGAAAATTGTAGCCCTCGACGAGATCTACAACTTTGTAGTTGAAAAGTTTTTCATTTGAAGTCATTTAGATACCCAAATAATCATTTGAAGTTTTGGATAGAAAATATCAAAAGAATTACATATGCTAATATGATCAGTAGTAGTTCTTTGGTGGGATGGTGAGGAGGGTTCGCACGAGCTGAGATATTTCGAGTTCGGGTGCCAAAAATCGCGTAGCGCGCGTATTTCGCACGAAAAAACGCAAGACTTGTGACTTGTGACTTTGCGACCGCGGGGGGTGTCTAGTCTGTCAATTTTTTTTTGTTTTTTTTCACGTAAAAAAATATCGATTCGGCGACCAATTATCAGAGGCGGTTCGCTTAAGGAACCGCCTGTGGAAATAAATTTTCCACAGGCGGTCCGCTTAAGGAACCGCCTGTGGAAACCTATTTTCACATGCGGTTTCTTAAGTGAACCGTCTGTGGTAATAGATTTTCACAAGCGGTCTCTTTTGCGCCTGTCGAAATCGTTCATTTCTACAGGCATTCGATTACAGGAGGGTGCACTAAACACCTATGAAAACGAGTTACCACCCGCCTCTAGAAATAGTTTTTGTAGTAGTGATACCTTGACGGTTGAAGTTCAATCGATTTTGTTATCGTGCATTAAAGACGTCTTGTTCTTGCATCAAAAGTTCATTATCTGCGACGGACTCCTCTTACTCATAGGCTGCACCATGAGGATCCACACACTCATGGTTTGGTGGCTGATTAACCACTCGATCAAAGCGTGTATTGAGCATGGCAATACTATCATTAAGTTGTTGCAATGTAGTGTTTGTCTCCGCAAGCTTCTTATCGATGTCATCATTAATAGCTTGTCAATGATCATTCAACACCATCGTGAGTTCTTCCCTCAAAACACACTCCTGTGCATCCGATGTTTCTCCTGTCATGGTTAGTCGAAGATAGAAAACAATAAAAGATAATTTATCATATTGACTACTAGGTGGTGGAGGTGGAGTCACACACTCTTAAGCATCTTACCACACTCTTGCAAGTGTTCTTACCAATCACCGCAGTTGGTACAATCAGTGGCTGGTTCGTGATACCTTATTGAGGTTGAGTGAGGTAGTTGCAAGGGAAGATATTATTCTTATCGAGAGAAGGTGTAGCTTGGACATGCAATATTTAGTAGCAAGGAATAGCAATTGATGAAATCAGATTAGCAAAACTGAATAAAAGTCCATAGTACTCATCACAGTTGCTGACCCAAACACGTTCCTAGAACTAGCTCAAGCAAGCCGAAAACTATATCAGACACAAGCACAATGGAATAAAATTCGCAATACAAACTGATTCTCTCTCTTTCTTTCTTCGATTTTTTTGTACTCCTCTTTTTTTTGCACTCTTTGCTTCTTGTTTACTTTTCTTTTCTCTCTTTTTCCTTTTTTTTTGCGAATGTGACAGAAACTCAAAACTCTTCTACTATCTTTTCTAAGACCAATGAGGTGCGTGGGTCACAAACTTTTTTCCGACGAGTAGAGGTATAAAGGTAATAAAAAAAGGTGGTTGACTCCGACTATGTGGTCGCAGCGACTAGATGGTCAGACCCCGAGTGGGTGGTCAGAACCTGAGTGACTAGTCGGAACCCGAGTGGGTGGTCAGAACCCGAGTGACTAGTCGGAACCCGAGTGGGTGGTCGGATTGATTGATCGGACCCCAATTGGGTAGTTAGATCCTGAGTGGGTGGTCGGAGTGACTGGTCGGAACCTGAGTGGGTGGTCGGATCCCGAGTGGGGACACAAAGTTGGCTTTAGCAGACTAGAGCAAGCTGAGTTACTCGACGACTAAATTAGAAAAGACTCGACACTAGAAACTAGAACACAATGACTCGACCAAGAACAAAGACATCAACGATGGACTCAAACTCAACAACGCGAAAACAAAATTGTGAAAGGCTCAACGTGGTTTGGACAGCGGAAGAACTAAAATATAAATCTTTTTCTGGAGCAATTTTCTGGACGTAATGGAACTCGACGAAACAAAAGGGGTGGCTAAGATTATCTATCGGGCAACTGAGGCTCTGATACCACTTGATATGCATTTGCCCAATCTATCGAATGTAATATGATAAGTCGATTGATGGAGTTTCGACGTTGATGATCCTAAGGCTCAGACTAGAATAGATCGAGAACCCTCACAACCACTACACCACTACTCCGTGGTTATCAACCATGCCAAGACGTGGTTGACACAAGCAAAAATAGGTAGATGCAATCTAAATATTGCTAATTACCAATGAAGTACTCGAGTTGGGGTTCAACAAACTGATAAACGGCAAAACTATCTTAAACAGAATAATCTAAGCTAAACCCAAGCCTAAACTATGACGGCTACTGTATATTTATAAGGGGATATGAGGAGGTCAACTTAGGGTTGTGCAGCTATGGAAAGAGGCGTGCAGAACCTAGACTCTGACCCCGATACGATTACAAGACCCAACTAGGTCTAAAACGGTGATACAACATCTTATTTCTTTCACTTTGACTAAAATATAAGGAATATTTGGTCGAGCTCATATCCATTGGAAAGGGCTCATCGTAGGCTTTCCAGAATATCCAAAATCGCCTATAACGGACTTCGTATGAGAGAGTTATGCCCGTTTTACTGACGTGCTGTCCTGAGACTGGACCACAACCACGACCACGACCACGACTAGAGCTCAGCCTCGAGTCCGAGTAGACTTAGCCTTCGAGGGGTGACATCCGGGTAAGGTTGTGGTGCTTCTCCCTTGTTTCTAAGTAATAAAATATCACAAGAATTTAGTAGTAATCCATCCAAGGAAGCATGAACAGCGAAAAACGAGTTCACCTAGTGGTCTAATTATTGTGCATGTGCTCTTATAATTAGACCTTATATGATTTGAGGAATATTAATAGTATTGATCGTATCTGAAGGAGCCATAGGCTCATCACAATCCATAGTCGTACAATACAAGCAATGACACTTCTTAACTGAAAATAGCTATTTCCTTGTGGGATTCAATGACTTATATGATCTCTTCAAAGAAACAAAGAAGAACAAGGAGCCCATTGGATTTCTCTACCCTATGGCTATTACAATCTCAGTCATCTAATTTCATAGTGACTACATTGTGGACTATGTGGCCAGGGTAA
Organism: Phragmites australis; assembly: GCF_958298935.1. Lineage (NCBI taxonomy): Eukaryota > Viridiplantae > Streptophyta > Magnoliopsida > Poales > Poaceae > Phragmites > Phragmites australis. The sequence continues at coordinate 25,726,794 of NC_084935.1, read as the reverse complement.
CGCAACAATATTCCAAAATGGATTACATGTTGGGCACCCACAACGCCGGTGGCTATTGAATCTTTTTGGTCATTTGTCTCAAGTGAAACTTGGTGTGGTACCTCGACTCATCAAGACCAGTAGGACCAAAAGGCAAACTTAGAGAGTGTGATTACAACGCTGTAAAAGAACTCCTTAACGCGCAAGTTCTGCCTGGCTTAGTTTACATATTTAACTTTTCTAACCTTAAAGCTGATCCTAACTACAACACGAAAGAAGACCACAGACTGACACACAAGATAGGTTTGTGGTAAATTCGACCAAATAGGTTACCAAATACTCTTTGTTGCTACTTTTTCCCTTTTAATCTAATAGTAATTTTTTTTCAGCAGTGCCACCAATAACCACCGAACAACGCCTGCAAATTATATGTTGCTTGGAACATACTCCTCATGATCCGAGCAATGTATATGAAATCCCCTGATGTAAGTTCAATACAAGATTATTCGTAACTAATTTCAGTAATTAGTTTAATTTTATGATAACATGACATTGGTTACGCATCAAATTATGCAAGATTTTTTAGCTTATTTTTTGACGACAGTATCTTGAAGATTCGATAAGGGATCATCGAGTTCATGATGTATGAATTTATCAACCCACACAGCAAGTTGCACTATAGAAACCCTAGGTTGTGAGGTCTTATGTAATATGAATTGATTGGAACTTTGTAACCTTTGCGATTCTGTGATGAGTGAGTTCTTATATAAGTGTGTTTATCGATATGGATTTGCATACATTGCTGTTGTTTGCAGGGAGAAGACGACTGCCAAATCCTAACTATGATCTAGGATGCAGCCAAAAAATAGGACAATCCTGTAGGGTAACCTACACATAAGTGACGGGTAACCTCTTTACCTTTCACTTATGTTAAGTAATAAGTGACATGATGAGTAACTTGTTGCCCGTCACTTGTGTCTTAATATAAGTGACAGGTAGCCTATTAACCTGTTACTTATGTCTTAACATAAGTGATGGGTAACTTACCCATCACTTATGTATTTTTTCCCAGCACATGAGAGACGGGCGTCAGTGACGGGACATAGTTACGACCCATCACCTAGACCTCATTAGTGATGGATCCTTACCTATCACTTATGACTAGTTATCAGTGAAGTGTTCAAGTTGATGGATACGGGACCCGTCACCCATGACGATTATCATATGTCACCAATGGTCTTTTTTCACGTAGTGTGCTGTCAGAAGCATTGGTCTCGCCGGTGATGACAGGGACTGTGTCGAAGGAATCCCCAGGTATACTAGTTTATTGAAACTTGGCTTGTGATTTCAATGAGTTCGTTTACGGGGTTTATTCATCACTACTGTGGAGTAAAAAAAGAGGTCCATGTATACCTTTATTTCTTAATTATGGGATTGCCGAATTTCTGATTTTTGGATTGAGCATAAACATAATGCAAAACTGCATATTGGTGGTAAAATAGGAAAATATATGTGGAATTATTTTTCAAATGACTTAATTTTGTCGAGGACTTGACAACCATCCCATTATGAGATCAAGTGCTAATCCATATTTACGCAAAATACATCAACTCCTCTACAGGAGTATTTGACTTCTTATTACGGCTACAACACATGTCAGCGCGCTTGGCTATCTCTTCCGCGTTCAAATTCGATCCACTACCATAAATATCCACTACTACAAAATGGAAATTTCATGAGGGGGATCAATTTTTGTGAGAGGCATAGAGAACCTACAGGAAAATAGCCTCTTTATCGTGAGGGTACTCCTGCATCGCCACAATAATAATATTTTGTGGCGGGTATCTATGAACCCCACAAAAATATACATTAATGGTGAGAGTTGCATAGAACCTCCATAAAAATTAATGTTTTTCCTGGATTTACTTTAAACCTACAAGAAATTAGCTTCTGCTCATGCTACTTCTTTTTTCCTCCCCCGTATTGTTTCACTCCCACGCACTAGCTGGTTGTTTCGCTTCTATGCACTGCAAGCAAAAAAGAGAAAACATGGGCCGCTCGGTGCCTCCAACCAGGCCACCCCTAATCTCTCTCGAGTCTCTCTGACACATTATTTTTCTTGATACGCCATCTCTCTTAGTCTCTCCAACGTGACACCACCAACCAAACTCCCAAATCGGCATCCCCTCCATCCTCCTCAATCCCAAATCACCCACAAATCCGGTAGCCAAACACACTGTCTCCTCCATCCACAGTCGATGCACCCAATCTCATCGGCAGGCGGATGTGCTTGTGAGAGGGCTTCGGCATTAGCTCTGACATGGATGTAGGGGAGGGTGACTGGTGGGCGGGGCATGGTGGAGGCGCGGTGGCAATGGTACAACGTGGCATCTATCTAGCTTGTGGTACAGTGCGGCTTCTCACGATGGAACTGCCTGACTGCCGCCGGTGAAGCTCCATTGGGGGCCTCCAGCTCTGGCATCTCGCTGTTTCCATCCTCTCCGTTCAAATCTAGACCAAGTACTCGTCTTCCGCCCCTACATCAGCGTGACTGCAGTGGTCAAATAATGCTGGATGCGCAAGGAAGCTAACTTCTTCTTCTTATGGCCTCTTGTCCATGAAAATCTGACAGTCACAAAACTAAGGAGCGGACATCTTAACCTCGCACAGAAATGCAAAGTGCATAGTCAGTCCTTCAATGCCTTTTACTAACCATATGTTTTTTTTAAGGGGAATTTTAGTAACCATATGCTCTTTTGTCTCTTCTCAAGTTCTTTTTTAACCAAGTTTTAATTAGTATCTTTGGCATATCTCTAAGTGTGATCTGCTTCATGTTTTGTCTTCTGAAAGTAGCGCCCAGCCCTATCTATACTGTTTGTTTGTTTAACCTGTTTGGAGTTGCACAGAATTCTAAATGAGCAATTTAGACATGTACATTTAGAATGAGATCAAGTATGGATCATAGATGAATATGCTGTCCATATGTAACAATTAGAGAATGAATCTGGACTGGTTGCAATTGCTTTAAGATCACTGGTCTTTATTTGGAATATCACTGATTTGAACACCTCCTTTTTTTTTAAAAGAAATTTTTCATTGGGAGGTTTTAGGATTTAGTTCAAAATTGAAATAATTCCCAAACCATCGCAAGGAAAGTACTAATTCCCGAATCCTTCCATGAGATGACCTCTCATCTTCCTTTCAAAGAAAAAGAGACTTCCTTTCAGTAGATTCTTTTATTAATGATTTTATCGCTTTGTCGCAATGTGTGTTTTGTACTAATTCTCGAATGGATTATTGACTACTAGTAATGTTACAATATTCTTCATGGTAGTGTTTGATCTAGTGCCTATTAGGTAGTAGTGCAAATTGGTTATTGATAGCTATGTCAACTTATTGTGAAACTGAAAATGTTGTTTTGCTTATCTTTTTAAAACAGAACAAATTAATGGCAGACCGTGAGTGGATGTAAACCGGTAAGTCTTTATGCTTAGCATCCTTTGAGATGAACTTGTTTTGTTCTTTATAATTGTGAATGTTGTTTTAGGATGATTACAGAGCGGGAGCAAAACCAGATGAGAATTCACAAGAAGTGGATGGAAATGTGTTGTACTCTATGGGAGGCGGCATGCCCTATGGCCGTGTACCAATAGCCAATGGTGCAGTGGATAAGGCGGAGATTCTAGCAACAGCGAAATCCAAGAATATTCAGCCAACCAACACTGCTGCTTATAGAACTATGGTTGAAGAAAATGGACAATTGATGGAAACAAATGAGAAGCTAAAGGAGACGAATGAGATCCTTGGTGAAGAAAATAGTGTTAACGGTGATCTGATCCTGGTAATAACTTTTTTTTGCTTGTAGCAATCTTTTGGTCATGTACATCTATATTCATTTGTACTTTTCAATTGCAGAGGCTTTATGATGAATTCGGAAAACCACCACCTGCTGATCTGCTAAACTATCTAGTGAATATTGATGCCTGTCGTTATTTGGTTAGAAAGTAAGTCCCTACACCCCTGGAATCACGAGCCATCCCTTGATATGTTGCATACACACACATGTTGCACACAGACCAGTGTACATGTTACCTTCTGATCATATCAGAGTCTTTGCATGCACATGCCTTGTTCTATCACATGCAAATAGGTAGAATCCAAGGGTTCTTTTTTCCATCATTTACAAAATGTGTGGATCCCGTCATTCTCAAATAGCATGTGCTGAATGTTGCGGTAGAGAGCCTGTAAATGATGGGATCATTACCATTAAATTAACTTGATCAATTGTCAAAGGTCAGAAATCATGATTAGCTCGATTGGTTAAGTTCTCTCTATATAGCAAGCCTATTCGACATAAAGTTGGAACTTGGAAGTGTGCATGTGTTTTAAAAAAGTTATCTTTTTTTATAGTGGTTTCCTTCACTATATTTCATTCACTTAGAAACCACACTTTAGTAGTGATGTGATGTTTTGCGTACCAGCATGCATATTGGTTTGCTTTAAGAAAATTTCTTATATAAATTATTTTTTTCCATATTTTTGCTAGCAGACTCATGCCAAAGGTGGGTTTGTATTGTAGTGAGAGATATACATACACCAACACAAATGGATCAGGATGAACACATATTTTAGTTTTAAAGTAGAAGATGAACACATACTTCTACAACTTTTTAGTGTGTATTCAACAAAATTATAGGTTCTTACTGATTGATTTTCCTCTTTACCATATATATAATGACTGCACACAACAATATTTCAGTTACAGTACCACAGATATGCTACTTCAGTTGAGAAATTTTAGTTATTGAAAGTTGCAAGACAATGTCAAACTAAAGGCCTGTTTACAATTGTTACATTGTAATGTGTAATCTGATTAATTACATAAATCTTTGCAATTTCAATTACAGTATCACAGATATGCTACTTCAGTTGCTTTCTTCCTTTTGTTGCTTGCTTGTACAAATTTGAAGAATCAAAGCTTAGTTGTTCCTCTTGTGTACTTGTATCAATTGAATCAGTACCAATCTACATATAATAGCTAGTTGGTTTTTCTTGCTTGTTTGTACTTATCATGCATTACACTAAAAAAAAGACACTTGTGTATTTTGGACTGGATGCATGTTGTATTTTTGCTAGTTTTTTCTTTTACAATGACAATGCACCAGGATTCTAAGCACAACAATTGTCTTTTTTAGGGGTCTGGTTCATCGCACGCACCCTCACACCCAGATGATATGCGCAGAAATAGCAATGACACGGATGGTGAAGAGGGTTGTGATGTCATGGATAGTGACGAGGGCTGTGACATAGATGGTGAAGAGGGCTGCGATGACATGGATAGTGACGAGGGCTGCGACATGGATGGTGAAGAGGGCTGGGATGACATGGATAGTGAATGGTGGTAGTGATGAGGTTGGCATGGCTGAAAATGAATATGGCAAGTATTGCACCCGATCATAAGATCAATTGATGTCATGGAGGGGTTGGAACCAGCCTCTGGTACTTTTTGTTCAAACTAAGTTGATGTAAGACTGAGTTTGCTAGGTGGAACCAGACTCTGGTACTTTTGGTTCAAACCTGTGTTGATCCAAGATCGAGTGTGCTAACTTTTTGGTATTTTGGTAGGATTTGTATTGCGTATGCTGCAATTTAATTAATGTAGGACTGATAATACTTGAGCAACCATGACTTGCAATGATCGACATTGTCGCCTTTCTAAGTTATTGTAATTATTGTTCCTCACTAATGGTTGTATGTGCTGTAATGAGATTATTATGATGAGTACATGTATGTGTGCCTTAAAATGAGATTTGAGTGAATTGATTGCTAATAATGAGCTGATTTACATGGTGGTTACAATGATTTTTGTGAGGGTTCCACCATCACAAAATAAATATTGTCTTGCTATCCACGGCCATTTTTGTGAGGGTTTGATTGTCATGAAATACAATGATCTTGTAGGTTATTCCAGTTTTCGTGAGTGTTGGACTGTCATGAAATATCAATTATCATGTAGGTCACATATATTTTCGTGAGGGTATGGCCATCACAAATTATATATTATCCTGTTATAGCGAAAATGGCCCTATTAGGCCATGACTGTGATTTTGGTGATTAATGACAGCATAGTCAATGAGACTAACATGTTTGTCAAAAATATATTTTGTAGGTCTCATGGATGCAATGCAATACAAAGTTTGGTAGAATTAAAGAAGTCCCAGGAAGATTTGCCTCACCGGATGGTCCGGTGCTCTAATTGTTGAACTCACCAGAGCATATTTGATAAAGAGAGAGAGGCCTGAAGACCTCACCGGAAGGTCCGATGATTAGCAAGTGTGCTCACCGGAACACTTCTTCCAGAGAAGGGTGTCGGGCTAAAGAATGAAGGCTAAGCCACACCGAATAATCCGGTGATCAAAGCATGACAACATCATAGTGTTTCTGTTGAGAAGGCAGAATGGAACAACCCACCGAATAGTCCAGTGATCAGAGGAAGATACATACTGGAGCATTTCCACCAGAGAAGGTTGTAGCCGTGGAAGACCGAAGATCAACACGCCAGAAGGTCCAATGATAAAGCAAGGCTACACCGGACAATACACTAGACAATAAATAGTACAAAGGGGGTAGAACGAAGTTCAAAGCATCGGATAGTCCGGTGATGAAGTGATGTGCACTGGATGCTTTCACCGGAGCAATTTACATAGGGAAGAGGGAAATGCTCGGATGGCTCAGGATAACTCACTGGATAGTCTAGTGATAGATATGAAGTATAGACTAGAGTGTCTGGTATTCACAGAGGCTGGAGTGGGGTTTCAACGGCTAGTTTGTGAGAGTATACTCACCGGATAATTCGGTATTAGTACTATTGTTCTCATCGAATCATTCGGTGTTAACAACTTTTCTGAGCCGTTAGGTTAACGGCTAGTGCACGGGTTTGAGGCTATAAATACCCCTCTACTCAGTCATTTGAAGGAGTGGCATGCTGCTGGAGTCTAGAGGAAGCTTATACACACTTGAGAAGACATCCAAGCCACCAGAATACTTAAAGTGATTATCGAAGGTGATTAAGTACAAGATTAGTGAGTGATTAGTGCTTATAGGCCTAGAGAGAGTGTTGCTAGGTGATTGCTGCCTAGAGAGTGGATCAAGGAGCGATCCAACCTTGTCTCAAGTGGTACACCAGCACCTTGAAGTCTTGGTGACTCGCCGGCATCTTGGGCCTTGGTGGCTCAAGCTTGTTGACCCTTCAACTTGGTGTGGAGCGGTGGCAAGATACGTGTACGAGGACGCAGACACCCTTGCATTGGTGGCTCAACCTCCGAAGTGATCATGGTGGCAAGGAACTAGAGGAGAGGCTAGTGGTGAGACCTTGCCTTGGTGGCTTGATGGCTCATCCGGGTGGAGGCCTTGTCTTTGTGACTTGGTGGCTCAAGAGCTATGACCGGGTGTCGACCAGGAGCATATCCTTTGTGAAGCTCCAATGTGGACTAGGGGTGGTATTCATGCCATCGATACCATGGGACAAACATCCTTGTGCCGAGTTTGCTCTCTCTATCTTATTTACGTTTCCGCATTTACATTTTTGCAATTTACTTTCTTAGATAGGTTGCAAATGCTTTGATCAGTAGAGTAGACACACTAGATAAACCTAAAGCACATGTAGATAGAAATTGATATAGATTTATCTTGTGTAGGTTTTGGAGCCCAATAGACTCTAAGTGTCTTAATTCACCCCCCTCTTAGAACGTCACCAATCCCCTCAATTGGTATCAGAAATAGGGCTCACATCAGCTCTACAATTTGTGTTAGAGCTTCACACCTATCACAAGGTTTCGCCAATTTAAGTGGTATTTGAGCCTTAGTCTCATTATGATCGGTTAGGCTTCACCGCCTAGTGAGTTGTGACATTCGAGGTTGGGATGGATTCCTATAGTGCTCTATTTTTCGATGGCATAAACTTCTCCCGGTGAAAAATTCTAATGTCTTGTTATTTGCAAGCCCGAGGGTTAGATGTTTGGAGAGTCACCAAGGAAGGGATGAGACAACTCATCACCAACAAGGAGAGGCGATTAGATGCATTGGTAAAGAGTATCCTTTTGTCATCTATATGTGTTGATGCATTTAATCATGTTTATTCTCTTACTAATACACATGATATTTTGACTAGTCTCATTAAAATACATAAAGGCACAAAGGATGTGCACAATAAAAAATATCATGTGCTTGTTACTAAGCTCAATGGCATCAAGCAACTACCCCATGAAAGTGCTAATGACATATACTCACGTTTGAATATTTTTGTCAATGAGATCAATAGGTTTTGTTTGACACCAATTGAAGTTTATCAAGTGGTGAGAAGAATATTTCAAGCTATTCTTCAAAAGTACAAGTTGATAGTCTCCATCATCTACGATAACAATGACATCAAGAAGATGTCACTAAGTCAGGCGCTCGACAAGATCACCGTCCATGAGATGATAATGAATATGGCATTGGAAGCTTCTTCCTCGTCTGATACCAAGAACCTTGCTCTCACAAGCAAGCAAGTTCAATTCCAACACATGAAGGTATAGATGAGGAGACAAGAGTAAGAGTCAAGCTCAAGCGAAGATGATGATGATCAAGATAAAGAGAACGATGAAGAGGGTGATCAAAGCACATCAAGTGATGATGAAATTGATCCAAAGATGGCCAAACTCTTCCCAAAAATAGAGAATAATATGAAGATGATCAATGCCAAGATTGATCATCTTATCTGCATTGAAGATTTGGTCAACATAATTAATCATATCAAGAAGGGGAAGAAGACCAAGAACAAGAGGGAGAAAAGAGAAAGAGCTATGGCATTCGCAAGCTCAGGAAGATGGGTGAGCGATGATGAAGAGTCAAGCTCAAGTGATGAAAGCTTCACCATCCTCCCCTCCAAGAAGAGCTCTTCCTCAAGGTCGTCATCACACAAGTTGTCATCACATAAGTCATCTCATAAGTGCCTTATGGCCAAAGATATGAATAGCGATGTAAGTGATGATGAATCCAATGAGGATTCTCCTTCATATGATGAACTCCTTCATTTGATCAATGAGCAACAAAGGACCCTGAAGAAACAATCTAAAGAGCTTAAGAAATTCAATACACTTAATGACATTCATACTACCTTTGTTTCTAATTATGAACAATTATTGAGCAAATTCATTTTGCTAAACAAGGAGTATGATGAGCTTAAGGTTAAATTTGAGTGTATTGAATCTCAAACTAAGGTCCCTTTGAAGCAATCTACCTTTCTATTTAATTTCAATCCTAAGGTAGATGCTTCTACGTCTTGTGATGATTTAATTACTTTATCTAGCTCTCCCTTTTGCAATGAGATTTGTGTTGAGAATGTTGTTGTAGAATCATCTAACAACCTCATTGCACAAGAGAATTATGAGATTAAGTAAGAAGTGGAGAAGATCAAGAAGGACTTGAAAGTTTAAAGGGCAAAAAACATGTCAAACCTTCTCAAGATAACCGTGCTTTCATGTTGAAGAAGTTTACAGAGGGGGTTAACCGTGACATGCTTCAAATGCCATCAAGAAAGCCACAAGTCCTTCCAATGCAACCAAGTGAAGAAGGTGACCAAGGAGAAGAAGAAGATGGTGAACCTTTCCAACAAGACCTCCAATCTCTACACCAAGCCCAACTACAAGATCAAGATCAAGAGTAACCATTACAAGCTCAAGAAGAAGGACAATGGTAAGGTGGTTGCACACGTGGTTAGGAGAAAGGATTCGAGGTGTAACAAACTCATTTGGCTGCCCAAGGAGGTAATCACCACCATGAAGGGGCCCCAATCGATTTGGGTTCCAGAGAATACTTGAAGCCTGAAACAGCTACGGGGATTTGGAGACTTGGATCATAAGATAAAGTGAAGATTCAAGCAAAAAAAACCAAGTGTACAAGATGGGCATATTGATGAAGATTATGATCATCACATACCAAAATCCACATCTAAAGGTAAAAGAGGTAAATGGTAGTTAGACTTATCTTTATGCATTTTGTCTTTTGCTTCTAGCTTATTTGCCTCGTCTAGGATTGCATATGCTAATTTCAATTTATTGCAATGTTTAGTGTAGGTTTTCATATGGTAGGTTGCTTGTGTTTATCTCTAACCCATGAGAAACCTATATGGTTTATTAGTTTTAGATTTATTTCATGACACTAGTTCTTACAATTGATATCTTTCATGTGCCATGATCCAATCTATAGGATAAATCTTCATTGTTATCAATTACAAGTGCATATATCTCACAAATATTCGACACTTATATGCACACTTTTAGGGAGAGTATATCCTATAGGTTGTGATTTTGAGACTAACATGTGTTGCAAGTTGTATCTCTTGTAGTCTCATGGAGAATTCAACATGTCCTCGGAGGTATGCAATGCTTAAATACTTCAATTAGTATCATTGTAAAATATTTTATTCATTTAAGCTATCTCCATCCATAATTTAGCTTAAACATCCTATCTTGACATATTATCTAGTTGTGCATATATTTCTTTCTCATCATATGTATGCACACGTATATAGAGTTTAAATTATATCATGTGAGTTTCATAAATTATGATCATTATGCTTTCATAGCCTACAATTGGTATGATTCATTTGTAGTGATATCCATACAATTTGTATCCTTTTAATTGGATCATGATTTGTGAAGCTCTCTCCCATGTGCTATAATGTTTTTCTCTTTGAGTTCAACATGTGTATATATCCTGTTTGGGAGATTGTTGATAAAGGGGGAGAATTTTGATGACCCAAGCAAGATGCAAGTTGCAAGATGAATATTGTGGAGAAGAGAAGAAGAAGAAGAAGAAGAAGCAGAAGCTCTTGCATGGGTCGATCAAGGGAGATAGTGGCGATGAAGAAAGGGGGAGCCACAACAAAAGATGATTAAGTGGTAAGAACATGCATCCAAGCAATGTGGTAAGATTTTGTGCTCGTTTATGATCTTTACATTTGGTATCATTTATTATTTGCGACTAGCTTTGGTTGTGTTTTCATCAATCACCAAAAATAGGGAGATTATAATGAAAATGGCCCTATTAGGCTATGATTGTGATTTTATGATTAATGACAATATAGTCCATGGGACTAACATATTTTTCAAGAATATATGTTAGTAGGTCTCATAGATGCAATACATAAGGAAGCCACCGCAGCTAGGATAAAGTTTAGTCGAATTGAAGAAGTCCCAGGAAGATTTGCCTCACCAGATGGTCCGGTGCTCTGGGTGTTGAACTCACTGGATCATGTTTGGCAAAGGGGGAGAGAGGCCTAAAGACCTCACCGGAAGGTCCAGTGATTATTAAGTATGCTCATCAGAGCAATTCTCCCAAAGAAGGATGTCGTGCTGAAGAATGAAGGCTAAGCCTCACCGGATAGTCCGGTGATCAAAGTATGGTAACACCAGAGCGTTTCTGTCCAGAAGGCAGAATGGAACAACCCATCGGATAGTTTGGTGATTAGAGGAAGATACACACCGGAGCATTTCCACCAGAGAAGGTTGTAGCCGTGGAAGATCGAAGATCAACACGCCGAACGGTCTGGTGATGAGGCAAGGCTACACTGGACAATGAACAATGCAAAGAGGAAAAACAAAGTTCAAGACATCGGATAGTATGATGATGAAGTGATGTGCACCAGATACTTTCACCAGAGTAATTTACACAGAGAAAAAAGAAAGACTCGAATGGCTCAAGATAACTCACCAGTTAGTCTGGTGATGGAGATGAAGTATACACCGGGGTGTCTGGTATTCACAGAAGCTTGAGTGGGGTTCCAATGGCTAGTTTGTGAGAGTGTACTCACTGGATGATCCAGTGTTAGTACTATTATTCTCACCGGATCATCCGGTGTTAACAACTTTTCTGAGTCATTGGGTTAACAGCTAGTGCGCGGGTTTGAGGCTATAAATACCCGTCCACTTAGTCATTTGAAGGAGTGGCATACTGCTGGAGTCTAGAGGAAGCTCATACATACTTGAGAAGACATCCAAGCCACCAAAATGCTTAAAGTGATTATCCAAGGCGATTAAGCACAAGATTAGTAAGTGATTAGTGCTTATAGGTCTAGAGAGAGTGCTGCTAGGTGATTGCTACCTACAGAGTAGATCAAGGAGTGATCCAACCTTGTACCAAGTGGTACGCTAACATCTTAGAGTCTTGATGACTTGTCAGCATCTTAGGCCTTGGTGGTTCAAGCTTGTTAACCTTCCGATTTGGTGTGTAGCGACGGCAAGATACGTGTACGGGGACGCGGACACCCTTGCCTTGGTGGCTCAAGCTCCAAAGTGATCACGGTGGAAAGGAACAGGAAGAGAGGCTAGTGGTGAGACCTTGTCTTGGTGGCTTGGTGGCTCATTCGGATGGAGGCCTTGTCTTTGTGACTTGGTGGCTCAAGAGCCGTGATCGGGTGCCGACCAGGATCATATTCTTTGTGGAGCTCCAACATGGACTAGGGGTGATATTCATGCTATCGATACCATAGAATAAACATCATTGTGCCGAGTTTGCTCTCTCTACCTTATTTACGTTTCCACATTTACATTCTTGCAATTTACTTTCTTAGATAAGTTGCAAGCGTTTTGATTGGTAGAGTAGACACACTAGATAAATGTAGAGTGCATGTAGATAGAAATTGATATAGATTTATCTTGTGTAGTTTTTGGAGCTCAATAGACTCTATGTGTCATAATTCACCTCTCCCTTTTAGGACGTCACTAATCCCTTCATTTGTTGGACACATACGTTTTTGTGAGGGTTTGAAACCATCACGAATTTGTTTTCATGACATCTGACCGTCACAAAAAACCTCTATGAAAACCTGACGATATCCTCTCTTTCGTGACGTTGGCCATCACGAACTCCCGCCACGAAAATCATTCCTAGTGGTCAACTCTCATAAAAATATGGTTTCTAACCCTCACGAAATTTCCGTTTTGCGGTAGTGATTGTAAGGGAGACTTATCTCACCGGAGTTTTGATTCAAAGCGCATGCATAGGAAAACGTGTTTTAGTGTGTCCATGCAAGCTCAAGAGTCAAAACCTTGTGCATGGAAAATCAATCGCACGTGCATGCATGATCTTTCCTTGAAGCGGGAGTGCGATTTATTCTCTCTATTTAAGCATATGTATAAGAGCCTTATACATTGTATATGCACTGAACCTTCGACGCCAGCATAAGTGTATAAAAGTATAACTTGCACATTGTTGATAAATACCATCACGTTTTTTGTTCCATTTCTATTCTACTCACATGATTGACATTCGATCGACGTTTGCAAGGATTAACACGCATCCAATTGCATGCACGGCAGACTTGTGCCCTATGGATCAACCGTCGTCGTCTCAGCCGCCATGCATGCATGCATGCATGCCATTTGAAGATCACAAACTGCAGATTGCATTTCATCCTTTAATTAATAATATTTTAGTAATTTTGAGCATCATAATTCATTACAATTGACATGGATCAATCGTTCGTCATTACTCATTACTACCAGCTCAACTGTTAGATAGCGCACAGTGATGTTAGAAAAAGACCGTACATTTTCAAAGCTAGTCAATGGTCAACATGCATGCACGACTGGCTACAATTCTCTGTGTAACTTTTCGGTGTCTATGCAGAGAAGAATTCTCGAAGTCAAAACATGCGTTCACGAAACATCTGGTCGTCCATGATACACCTACATGATATATGTGTACGAACCATTCAAGAACGTGGAAGATCTTTGACTAATTTTGATCACACATTTATAATATCTGATATACATTTGACAAAATACAATTTATAGCTGAAATGCGAGATGAAATTATTGGATGTTACAATGACATCATGTCGTATTATCGTGCAGCATGTGATTTTGATTGAAAGGACCATGAGGACCCCATAGGACTAATAATTTATTAATTATATACACACACGTCATCATCGCCAAATATGTGAAGATACTCTCCTTTTTTCATGCAAGATAAGTGCTGAAAGTAGCTACAGTTAATAGCACGATTAGGTTTGCACAGCTTGTGGATCAGATTATGTCATTTTGCAATCATATGGAAATCTCACATGTTTATGACTGAGAACAGTCTACAACATGTATCGAGAAAATGTGATCGAAAGTAAGGTGATATATTACCTCAAAATAAGTTATTATGGACAGATTTTAAATCCTATCATAGATAAGTAATACGAAATAGCTACTCTCCCCGATCATAAAATACTTGTCACTTTTGATTTTTTACGGTCTTCGTGTGCAATTTTGGCTATTATTTTCTATTAGAATATAGTAGTAATATCTAATAAAAATATAATAGTATGAAAGTATTTTTGAAGATTGTGAGAATATGAGTATTGGTGAAATGTTGTGTGTCTTTTATTGAGTCTCGAGAGCGGAATATATAGAGTATAAATGGCTTGGATATCAAGGAACTTGAGAAATAAGATGAAATTTAATTATGTCCTACCATAACAACCGGATCCTTATCTATCCTGTTCCATATACTCTAACATCCTTCCGAAGTCGCAGCGAGAGCATCGCAAACGATGAGACTGAAGAGAAAAATGAATGACATCCCCTACAGTCGAAACAACACGATGTAGATGTTGTGACTTGAGAAACTGACGAGTTGCTCATGCAGATGGTAGCATTTTGTGCCGAATGTCAAGGTAGCTGAGAGCGAGACGAGTAGCCATGGTCGAGGATGTCGTGCGTGAGGTAGCCATGGTCGACGAAGCCGTAGTCGAGGTTGCTATGGTCGAGGGAGCCGCACATGAAGCCACAGGCGCCATGGTGACGGGCGCAGGAAGGCTTGAGGGAAGAAGACAATGACGCGGATGAGGCAATCGCTAAAGAAGAGGTCAATGCTGAAGTTGACGCAGTCGAGGCCATCAAGGACGAGGCTTGCATCTAGTTTCCTAGGCTTGAGAACACATCGGGGATGAAGACACGTACCAGTGTTGCCAGTACCGAATGTGCGAAGGTAGTGAGCCCAACCATACACCTGTGTTTGAGGGACCAAGAGAGAAAGCCTCAACGGTCATGATATGCTAAGTGGCGAGGAGGAGATGGTGCCGATGCAGAGGGAGGAGACTACGATGTTGGCAATGAGGTTGTGCTAGACGAAGGCAGTAAAGAGAGGCGGAACCAGGGGCCTGAAGCGGCAACACCAGTGTCTGAGAGCGTGGTGGCAATGCTCAAAGAAGCCGGCAAAGAACACCAGAACAACGTGACTAAGACCAAGGGCACTGACGACTAACGCGATGACTTAGGAAGAGGGGGGCATCGGTCGGCCGAAGCGTTGTGGCGCGTGGGACATCGATGTAGGGCGACAGCGGGATCCTCCATTCGGTCGATAGTGCCGAGGAGGGCATGATGGCGTTGTGGAGGCACATACCACGAGTGGTAGCATGACGGCCCAAAGGCGATGCAGTGGTAGCCTCGGTGCTTAGGAAAAAGGTTCACATGTACTCGAGGAGGACAGGAGCCGCTGCCGATCGGTCGAGAGCCGCACGTAATCGGTTGATCTGATCGAGGGCATATGAGGCAGTTGAGATAGAGGGTCCTGAGCAGAGGTGACGACGACGGTGAACCGATAGTGATAATATACTAGCGACGGTGCGTGGAGACAGACGATGCGAGCAGTGGCACGTGGAGTCGACGTGGTCGAGGGCGAGCAGTCATGCGACGGTGTGGTCTGGGACGAGCAGTCATGGTCGGCGGACGATGTGGTCAAGGGCGTGCAGTGCCATGGTCGATGGATGACGTGGTCGAGGATGTGCAGTGTCGAGGTTGACGGACGACGCGCATGATGACGTGGTCGGGAACGGAGGCAGGCATCCATCCAGCATGTGGTCGGGGTGGTGCATCGACGGACGGAAAGACGTGCGGGAGATAGGCCCAGGCGCGTGGCGCACAGATCCAGCCACGTCGACGCGAGGATAGGCGGAACCAGATCCAGGCCGTGCGCATGCGGGTGCACGTGGCCGAGGTGCGGTCGGGGTGGTGCGGGACGCGTGGAGACGGAGCTACGGCGGGAGGCGTGGCGCACGGATGGAGACGGACGGATGGCGTGCGCGAGCACGCCCAGCTCCTGAGCCACGTGGTCGAGACAGAGACGGGTGTCGGCGAGTATGGCCAAAGCCGAATCACTGAAGAGTAATAAGTGATATATCCTGTTACGACTTATTATTTATATAACTTTACGTCGGATTGGATCCTGACTTATCAACGATACTAGTGATAAGTGAAGTTATGATTCATTATTAATAATTAATTTATTGTGATTAGTTATTTTAGGCTAGTTCATCAGTGATAAGGTTATATTAGGATTCATTACTTATGCTTTGTCATCAGTGATAGGTTTATCTGAGTTAGTCATAAGTGATAGGTGATATTACAATCTGTCATTGATGACAATTCATAAGTGACAGGTCATGTTATGATCCGTCACTTATTACTCAGCTCTGTTATTAGTAAGGTACTATTTTTTCTTACTTAATTTGTCCATCTAAAAATTAAACGTATTGTGCAAATCTAAAAAGATATTGTGCAGAACAGTTACAACAATACTATAGCTGAACATTTACATATAAAAGCATAAATATAAATACTAAACTTATAAGCATGCTATAGCTAAGATTCAAACCAAAGAGGTATGCGACTATAAATATTTACAGAAAAATACAGCAACATGTTACAACTTAAGTTTAGCCCATGTCATGAATTTCCGTTCACACAATGAATAAACTAGTGTAGTGTATGATGGCGTACTAGGCACAATTATGTTTTATTTATTTTTTTCTATTATTTTTTCTCATCTCAGCAACATTAGAACATGAATTATTATACATTTTTGCTTAAGTTTAATGTAAAGGATGATGGCTATGAACACAAACGTAGGTTCCGAAAATAGTGCAAAAACTTTAGGAGGGTGAAATCTCAGTCTTCCAAATCTAATTTGGCCTCAAAAAATTTACCTAACCCGACGAAGTGGGGGAGAAACGGATATAATTTTTTCTGTTGCTGTTCATAGGGTAAAAAAATGTCAAAATCGAAGTTCGTATGTAAAAGTTATACTCGTTTTACCGAAAGCACTCCAAATCACATTTGGCAAGAACAATCGTTAGTGACAGGTGAAGATTATGACCCGTTACTATTGTGTAGTCATTAGTAACAGGTCACGATTATGATCTATCACTAATGATCTTTAGCAAAAAATGTTTAAAGGATAAAATATCTGACTTCATCACAATGCACTTGAGGGTATGGCAATAAGGGGTCTACGCGCGTGGGGAGGTCGCGAGTTCGATACTCACGAAACACAGACTATAAAAACAGTACGTAAAATAGCAAGTAACTCGTGACGAGTGGTGATGGCCTCTACATTGGTATGGCTCGGGTGATTTTTTTTTTACTTTTTTCATATAAAAAAAACATTCATCAATCATTAGTGACGAGTTAAGATTACGACCCATCACTTATGACTGTCATAAGTCATAAGTGAAGGATCACAGTTATAACCCGTCATTGATGACCTTCATAAGTGACAGGTCACTAATGTAGTCATCAGTGACAGGTCATAATCCGTCACACATAACTAGTCATCAGTGACGTGTTCGGGATGACGGATGTGGAACCCGTTATTTATGACGGTCATCACTCATCACTAAAGATATTTTTCCACGTAGTGACAGGTGACGCGGCGTGGATGGAGACTGACAGGAGACATGGAGATGTCTAGTGCGCGTTGAGACGACAAATCAACACGTGGAGACGGAGAGCCAGACATCGCAAGCCTAGCCATGCCACACGGATGTGGAGGAATTGGTATTGTCATGCCAAGGATAGAGTAGAGGCGCGTGAAGACGACATATGGTGGCGGGAGACGCAAACTAATCTTGGATCGGTAAATTAAAAAGAAACACCGATCAACGACCGATGAGAAAGAAAAATCCAATTAACGGATATGTAAAAGACTCTCTAGGACGATCGCAATACGATCAACAACACGAATCCTAGATATGGATTGCGCTGCACCGATAAAGATCATGAAGATCGATCTCCTAATGGCGCATGGAATGGAAGCATAAGGTGACTAGAATTTATGGTCTAAGATTAGGATCTAAAATTCGTGATACCGTATGAGAATGTGAGGATTGGTAGAATGTTTCGTGTCTTGCATGCTGGTGGGATTAAAATACTACAGCGGACGTGGTGCTGGTGGAAGGCATGCACAGGAGTCGGATGATGTCTGGGACGAGAAACGTGTGCAGGCAGATGGATCACGTGGTCTGGTCGGGTGCTCGGCCACGACGAGCTCACGGGTCCACGGTGGCAGCTGCACGCGTGATGTTCGGTCAGCCGGGGATCACGTGGGTGCGCAGGGATGGTGCCCTGGGGCCGTGTCGTCGTGGCGCTGTACCTCTGGGGGTGAGGTCGGATTGGTTGGTCGGTGGGCGCGGGAGCTGACGTGGGTTGCTCGGCCAGGAGACTTCAGGTCACGTGTGCTGTGGTGCGGCAAGAAATTCGGCCTGGGCTAGCGTGCGTGGGTAGGAGACCGATTCGTTGTCAGGTGTTGGTCGGGCACAACGGGTCGTGTTTGGAGTCCAGGTGTGCTCGGTTTGGCAGACAGAAACCGAGACGGGTTTGGAGTCAGGCGATCCATCCGAGCTGAGTATATAAGGACAGAACAGGGCCGTGCAACATATCGTAGCGTAGATAGTGATGGAGAGATAATAAAATAGTAATCAAAAGGTTTGTATTTATTGATCATAGTATTTACATATTTATATATGGTAAAAAAATATAATAAGAGGATATATCTATTGGGAAGATATATTTTCTCAATAGACATAACTTTTATTAATTGATCACATGATTATATCTAAAAGTGTCAATTCATAACTGTCGGAGGGTGAACTCCTAAAGCAGGGATCCGGAGGGACCCATTTGAGATTCAGTCGGGGGATGATTCTGAATCTGCTTGCGGGTGAAATAAATGGACGTAAATGCGATGGCAGGTGGGATGGAATGGTCGAATGCAGTAAATGCACTGGGGGTTTTAGACAGGTTCAGGCCGCACTGAGCGTAACACCCTACTCCTGTGGGGATGCTATAAATGCACTGAGAATGTCTCTTAGGGATGTTGCTGGTTAGAAGAATGTCTGTCTATCCTAGAGCTTCGGGCTCCTTGTTCTTCGGTGGTCTCAGCTTCTGTGCTTGTACTGAGTGCTCCTCTGTCTTCGATCTTCGTTCAGGTCGGAGAGAGAGTGTGTGTGTAAGAGTCTCGATCCAACCTCTTCTCTCTGTGCCCACCGGCTCCTCTTAAATACCCGCCGGCGGTAGCGTGCCCCAAAAGGGAGGGCACGAGCTCCAAGGCGCCCATAAATGGAAAAGCAAATGTCATGGGCTGCTGCGCGAAGTGACGGCGGGGTTGAAAACGCGCCCCCTGCCCGGTCTCAGTCGTCATGATGGCGTTTTGCAACGGGCGTCGTGAAGAGGGCCCACCGGGCAGCCACCGAGCGGCCCGGCGTGCCCGTTCGGTCTTGTACATCTGCCACAGCAGGGCGGCAGGCGGAGCGCCTCAGGCTTCACGATGTTATCCCGAGGCGCGCCGGATGACGCGGGATGGGACCCGTGCATTAAATGTCCCCACGCCTCTCTGCCAAGCCGTAGCTGGGGCTGACACCGAGCGTGGCAGGAGCAGTTGGAAGTGACAGGCCACGCGCCCTCTTAAATACGGCATCGGGCCTGCACTGATTGACACCTCACCGCTGGGCCGCTGTGGGGGCCACCGGCGAAGGACTTCCGAGGTCCCTGGGGAACCGAGTGCTTGGGGGCCACTGTTCACCGCCCCGAGCACTCTCTTCCGGATATGCCCCTTCTTGGTCCTCGGGGAACCGAGTGCTCGAGGGCCACAGCTTGCGACCCCGAGCACTCTCTCCCAAAACTTAGCTTCCTTTGGGTCTTCGGGGTACTCGGGCGCTCAGGGGCCGCTGCTCGCGGCCCCGAGCACCCCTTCCCGGAACTCAGCTTTCCTTGGTCGTCGGGGGACTCGAGTGCTCGGGGGCCACTGCTCGCAGCCCTGAGCACTCTCTTCCCGGCACTTGGTCTTCTCGGGTCATCGGGGAACTCGGGTACCCGGGAGCCACTGTTCATGGCCCCGAGCACCCTCTCTCGGGACTTAGTCTTTTCGCGCTTTGGGGAGATGATCCCCACGGGAGGTCACCATGTGGCAACCTGCTGATCTGGCCTCGAGACTCGGGGACCCCTGGTTCATGTGTCACCGACAATAACACTTCCTTTTCATCAATTATCTTGAATATAAATTTCTTGTTAGAACTAAAAATCTTGTTAGAAAAATATAAGGAGAAAATAATATATTAATATGCCATTAAAACTCCTTCAAAACCCAATAGAAAAAAGTAAGAGAAAAAGATATGGCAAATATTGGTTATTGCCTCACTGTAAGCTCATAGAAGTAACCTAAATAGGACAAACTCATTTTGGTGACCTTAGAGAATAATAGTTATGATCTATAGATCATATTAAAACCTTCGTAAAACTTCTTGCGAAAATAGAAGGAATAATAGTGATATGCTGTAAATGATTTTGACTTTACTTTTTTTATTCTGTTAAAACTCCTTTAAAACCCAGTAAGAAAATAAGGAGAAAATGAACAACATATATTGATTATTGTCTCTTTGTAAACTCATATGAGAAAAACTTTAAAAGAAAAATACATAAGTGAGTTTAGAGAAAAATAGAGATGTCTTCGATACCTCCTTTAAAAACCCCGGTAGGAAAAATAAGAGATCTGACATATAATCTTGTGTAGATATTGCCTCATTAAAAACCTTTTATAAGAAACTTTGTAAGTAAAACTCATAAAGGAAAAGAGTGTAATATGATGTATGAATATAAGTTAAATTCAGGAGTAGACTCCTCCTGATCCTTGCAAATCTCGAAGTCATTGCATACTAATTTCGTGAACACATTTTTGGAATGTAGAAGCTGATAAGGACTTAGTGAATAAATCAATGAGATTATCACATGATTTAGTTTGCAAGATATCTATCTCTCTATTATGAGGATAGAATAATTTAGGAGCAATATGTTTGGTTATATTACTCTTTATGTAACCTGTTTGTATTTTAGCAATGCATACAGAATTATCTTCATAGATAATTATTGGTGATTCAATAAAACCTATACCACATGATAGGTGTATGTGTTTTATCATTTTGCGAAACCATACACGTATATGTGATGTTTCAGAATGATAGGTGGAAGTAGCCTCTGGAATATGTTTTGATGACTCCTATAAGAAGGCTATATCACCATAAAATAAGTCTATGACCTGGTGCTATAGGGATCAGTTATATAGCCAAATTCTGAATATCCAACTATGGTCATAACTTGATTTTTTTGATAGAAAAACCTAGATCTTTGGTACCATAAAGATATCTGTAGATATCCTATTTGACTCCCGCCTAATAACGTTGTTATAGCTGCGCTATTTAAGCTAGCAAGTAATCTGCAAATAAAATATCAGGCCTGTTGTGGTTTGTAAGATACTTGAGTGCTTTGATGGCACGAAGATATAGAACTTTATGTTCAATATCTTTTCATTGTCAACTCGAGGTATGAATAAATCTTGATTCATGTTTAGGGATTGAATGACCATGAGTGTTTTGATGGATATGATCTTCCAATATCATTTGGATATTGGTGAACTGTTGGATAAATATTCCTGAAGGAATATGCTTAAGTTGTGGACTTAAGTGAAATTTGGTTTTATCCAAATCTTTCATCTCAAATTCCATCTTAGGATGATTACATACTTTGTCATGTGTAGTTTAGAGATGATACAAAATCCAATTGGGATTTCATTATGAACACACATATGTAATCGTTGGAGTAACCCTTATGTGGAAGGAACTCATTTAGTCAGTTGTACCATAATCAACTTAACTGCTTGAAGTCATGGAGGGACTTTAAGCTATACACAATATATATTGTGATTTGTATTAAGATTTAGAATACGAAGCCCATTAGGGACTTATATGTTCGAATCTATCCAATTCATTTGATCTGCCAATGATATTGAATATGAGAACATAATTTCCACACATACCATGGGGTATGTAGCATCGTAATTGATGCCAGGTCTCTGCGTGAACCCTTGTGCTAGTAGTCTCGCTATTTCACTACCTTATGGAGTAAAAATCCATTTTACTTCCGTAGGGAAGATATTGGAGGTGTAGGTATTACTTTTTTAATACCTCTCCTTTTGTGAGCGAGTGCAATTCTACCTTAATTGCTTCCTTCTATTTGGTTCAGTCCGAGTGCTTGAGGCACCCTGTCGTGGCCATGAACTTTGGCCTGGATCCAATTGAAGATCTTCTGCAATTTTTGAGGAGAAATATTTGTCGATAATTTGTAATCTTTGGTATTGATTTATTCTATGGAATCAATATAGTTTGTGGATATATTATCCCATTTAAATCCGTGTATTTTCCAAAATAATAGAGTTAAGGTGTTCCCATGACCCATCTCCTGAAATTTGTGTACACATTTGTGCTGGGCATTTTGGATGCTAAACATCCATAGGCGTTTAGATAGTGAATATCTATAAGGTTTCTATCAACTTAATTTTGATTTGCATTTACTATCTTGGATGAGAGATTCCTCTATTTTCGCGGTAGCTTGTAAAGAAGCTCTATCCTTTATGACTGTACTTCTCCCCCTCTTATTTTAATTTGGGAGTTGAGTGGTTTTTGTTTGGTACCTCCACTCTTTTTGGCACGTTCTTAGTAGAAATATAGGATTTTGTGACACCATTTCTTATCAGTAAATACATATTGGCAAGTTATTTGCAATATGTTGCAAATACAAGGTATTTCTAAATAATGATTCAGATCTCAAGTACATGGATATGAGGACTGAATATGAATGTGTGTGACATTCTCTTATGATTCCTGACATTCTTAGTGGTATTAATCTCCCCCAAATATCTAGAATTGTCCTCAAAATATTATGAGCATACATGCAATGAATAAGTCCCATGAGAGGAACTCGAGGTATTATATAGTTGATGGATAGTTATACCTCATATAGATCCCCAATGCCCTATGATGTATGTTGTACAGTGGTTATATCGGTACATGCAGAACGTAACCGATTCACATATGGGAAATACTTGGTCGGGGCCAAATTTTCATGCACTAACTGCAGCAAAGGGAGCCGTATGATTGCAGTTGGATGAATATGGATTAATGATACGGTATCTAAAGCCGCATGTCACCAATAAGATGTTGACAAATTGCAATTCTACGGTCGATAATGAAAATTATTTGATTCTCTTGATGAGAAATTTAGCTAGACCATTATAAATGTGCACATATGGTACTTAATACAGTAATACCCGAAGCCAAACAATAATTGAATGCACATTAAGGAATGGCATTATCCATGTAAATGAATTTGATCCTGCACCTAGGATAATTTGCTCTAAATTTGAGCAATGAATTTGGCATAAGTGTGGTGCCTTATGTATAAGGGACACATACATGACTAATTTGTAGATGCATCAATCAACATTGTAGAGTACTAAGTTGGTGCATAAAATTGCTGAATAGAGCAACATGTATGTTCTTTAATGTGTTCAAGAAATTGGATGGCACATTATGAATTTTAAGGTAAGAGAACCTTAATATTTAATTCATTGTGACACATATGGTGCACACAAATCCAAAGATTTTGGGAATACTGTGACCAATAGAATTGTTAATAATTTTTCTTATCATCTCTAAGATAGAGTGACCAAGGCAATTATACCAAATCTTGATTTGATCAAGATAGAAAAATTATTTTGTACGTAATATGTTGTACGAGATTTAATGTTTGTATAGTACAATCTAGATGGTATATAAAGAAGCTTGCCATATCCGTTGATTAAGAGGAGAAATTTCTCTTTTGTTGTCATCATGGGTTTCAATATGGAAACCATTATGACGGATATCTCTATAACTCAGTAAGGTATGGGTTGAATCATGATACTATAGAGCATCATCGATTATAACTTGACTACCCATAAAGAGAGAAACTATGGCACGACCAGAGCCAAAAATAATTGCATCGCATCCAGTGATTGTCAAAACATTTCCTTATCTCTTAGTAAGAGTTTGGAAATATTTTGGTTTCCCTAAGTATAGAATTTGTGGTGCACATATCCATAATGCATATATCTTCCATCATTAGATTGATTCCCGTAGTAATCTATATATAGAATTGAAGATTTGATATAAAATTCTTTATCAGATATATAGAATACATACATATTTTATTGTAGTATCATAGATGCTGATACAATATTGTATTACAACATTTAATGGGATGTAGATAACATGTTATGTAAGGAATTAGGAGACTAGATAAGGTCTCCAAACATGTCGTGCGAAGTAAATTTGACAATCATATTTTTCATGATTATAGGATCTTTTGACTGCAGAAGAGTCTGGTTGTTACTTGGTTCCTGTAGAACATATTGTGAACAACTAGTCTCCTATGTGGTGCCAGTTTGAAGATTGAAGTGTGCTTTAAATCTTTGTCCTTGAGTAGGTTGGTTACGTCCTAGGGTTCGTAAATACATATCAATTAAATGTTTTGGGGTGCGACATTTCTTAGTGATGTGCTTGTAGCATCCATAATTGTGACAAATTTTAGATTTGTCGAGTTTGAAAATGCCATGACCCTGATCCGGTGCATAGGGTTTGTGCTTCTTGTTGTGTTTATGTTTACCATTGAAGTTCTTTGGATGGCATCGAAAAGAGCCATCGAACTTGCTATTATTCTGGATATTAGCATGCACTTCAGGTAATTGAGCAGGACCGAGTGGACGCAGAAGATGATTCCTTAGAAAGTGTTCATCATGCTTTTCGGCCTGAAGTAATACATGGATTAAGTCAAAATAAACTTGGTATTCTTGCACGGTATTGTTGCTGTAAGATCCTATCTGCGGGAAACATAGTAGATAAAGTGTTATCTATCTTTTCCATATTTATAGGTTCTTTTTCGCAAAAAAATGCAATTCTGAGCAGATTTTATAAACAACATGATTATATTCTCCAATGGAGTTAAAGTCCTGGTGTCAGAGATGTGTCAATTCTGCATGAAGAAGGTTGGTTTTATCAAGCGATGTCAGATAAGAAGACCTTGAAGGTGATGTAGGATGGTAAGACTATGATGATAGGTGAAAAGACAGGAGCTCATCAGTACAAGCTGAATGGTGAAGTCATGAAGGTGGGAACTACAAATTTTGCGGAATTCGTTCATGGTAACGAGGCATACTCGTCAAATTGTCTGAGGTGAGCAACGAAGATGGATGACTCAAGTCTGGGTACACGGAGGTTCACACATGACAACTTCAAGGTTGGAGTGTATATTCGCCCAAGTTGGAGTTTATTAGGATATATGTACAATAGTAGGTTATATTTGTTGGGATATGTGTCGAATATGTGTACAAGAGTTGGTTACATTTGTTTGAATATGTGCGCAAGAGTCGGTTACAGATATACTTAAGTTGTAATTAGGTGGGACTAGGAATATAATTGTAATTTTTGGGCCTATAAATATTGGGTGCCACCATTCACTACTACAAAACCAGGCTTATATGCCGGCCCATCACTGTCGGTTCCTAATGGGCCGATAGTGATGTGGCATCATTGCCGGTTCGTAAGCCGCACGGGAAGAATCAACCATCATGGCTTATGAACCGATAGTGATAAGTGTCATCACCGGCGGTCGATGGATTGAGCCGGCAGTGATGCCCTGCTCAGTGATAGCATAACATCACTGTTGGCTGGTTAAATAAGCTGGAAGTGATGCCCCCTTCCTCACCTTCTCCAAGCTCGAGCTAACAGACAGTTCGATCAGAACTTTCTCTCCCCCTCACAAACTCACATGGCAGCACCCACTTCATTCCTTCTCCCCCTTTGATTCCCACACCACTCAAGCTCATTTTTGGTCGAGAAGAAGGTCTAGATGAGCTCTCTCTAGCTATCCAAACAAAATCCCTTTTTTCCTCTCTATTTGCTCATTTGCCTTTTCTTCATTTTTTGGGCAAGTGATCCCTAGATTTTTTCCAAACAGCAAGCAAGCTTCTAGGAGCCTCTTGAGCTCAAGTAAGTTGAAATCCCCAAGTTAAATCCTATATTTAGCATTTTAACTCAAAATGGTACCTTAAAAACCAAAGTTGATCTTATCCTTATTTTGATTTTTAATGAATTAGAAAATTTTGCCATGATATTTAGGTATGTAGCAAGATCCAATTGTATTTTTGATATTTTATTTAGTTAGCAAGCTCCAATATACAAACTTCATGCATGGGCGTATTTATTTTTCATATTTACTTAATGAGTCATAGATAAAGGGTTGAATAAAAAAATTCTAGGGATGACACCAACAAATACTCATCAGAAGCGGACACGAAAGCATGCAAAAGGCGGCTCCTCCAACCTAGGTCAATTGCTTGTAGGAGATGACGAAGTAATTTATTTGTGGTGATCACAAAATCTTCTAGATGTTATGAATTTGGATTTATAATAGTGATATAATTGTAGATGGATAGAAGATGGAAGTACGATGTGAGCTGTGTGAATGCAGAGTACAAGAATGGTGTGGATTGTTTCCTCGTATAAGCCGCGGCGCACAAGTCAAATGCACAGTCTCAATACATGTGTTTTCCATGTGTCGATTATGAGGATAAGAAGTAGTTTTCCATCACCCAGTAGATACATTCCCGCTTGATGCTAAGGGACTTATACTTGGCTATACTCCTTGGACCAAGCATGGTGAAGCTGAGATCGTACAAGAAGGGTAATACATTGGCAGAGAAGATGAAGACTTGTGCACCGATATACCGATCAATGAATACACTGATATGCCGCCTGCTAGAGGTACATTGGTCGATGATGATCTAGAGGAGATGTTGGCCGATGCCGACTCCGACGCCGACGTCGATGATCTGGAGCACATGTTGTGCGATGGGGAGGGAAACTTCACCAATGAAAGAGATTTCAAAAGTTCCAGCGTATGGTAGAGGACTCTAAAACACTGTTGTTCCCGGGCTGTGAGAAGGAGCATACAAAGTTGCGTACCGTACTTCACAATTGAAGGCAAGCAATGGGTGGTCTGATACAAGCTTCACGGAGTTGTTACTGTTCTTGTAGAAATTACTTCTAAAGGGAAATGTGCTGCCAGAAAATATATACCAGGCCAAGCAGGTTGTGTGCCCATTAGGGTTGGAAGTGTAGAAAATACATGCATGTCCAAATGATTTTATGTTGTATCAAGGAGAGCATGCAGACTTGCAAGCGTGTCTCATCTGTGGTGCATCACAGTACAAGAGTGATCGTGATGATATCGATAGTAAAGGAAAGAATAGAAGACCTCCTATCAAGGTGATGTGGTATTTTCCTATTGTCCTCCGTTTGGAGCGTTTATTCATGAACAAAAGGCATGTTGAACTGATATGGTGGCATGCAGAGGAGCGCAATGATGATGGAATACTGAGACACCTCGCTGATTCTACGCAGTGGAGAAACATCGATAAGAAATACAAGGAGCCCTTTGCAAAAGATGTGAGGAATATAAGATTTGAGTTGAGTAAGGATGTGATGAATCCATTCGGCAACATGAGTAGTCGTCATAGTACTTGGCCTGTGACTCTATGTATCTACAAAATTCCTCCTTGGTTGTGTATGAAGCGGAAGTACATTATGATGCCGGTGTTGATACCAGGACCGATGCAACTTGGCAATGATACCGATGTCTACGTAAAACCATTAATGGAAGATCTTGTAATACTGTGGAACGATGGTGTGCATGTATGGGATGCATACAAATGAGAGAACTTCACCCTATGCAGAATGCTGTTCGTAACAATTCATGATTGGCTAGCTCTTGGCAACCTATTAGGCCAGACTGTCAAAGGCTACTATGCATGCGTGCATTGTTTGGATGAAACGAAGAGCTTGTGGATGAAGAATAGCTGAATAATGGAGTACCTAGGCCATCGTAAATTTCTTCATAAGGATCACCCGTATCACAGCGACAGTAGAGCTTTTGATGGGAAAGTTGAGACTCGATCACCTCATAAGCATCGCACTGGGAGATAGGTATATGAGATGGTAATGGGACTTAGGGTTATCCTTGGAAAGGGACACGAGAGTACACCGGTTCTGAAATCTAATCTTAGAGCTCTTATGTTCAAAAAGAAATATATTTTTTATGACTTAGCTTATTGGCTGTATTGATGATTCAACACGCAATCGATGTCATGCACATTGAGAAGAACATGTGTGATAGCTTGATTGGTACGTTAGTAGACATAACAGGTAAACAAAGGATATAATCCAAGCATAGAAGGACATTAAATGTTTGAAACTCAGACATGATCTACATCTCGAAGATATGGAAGAAGGCGATAAATACCTTGGTCCCGCTAGTTACAGTCTGAGCAAGGCAAAGATAATAGCAATGTGCAAGTGCTTGCATGGAATTAAAGTTCCATCCAGTTACTCCGCCAACATAAAGAGACTAGTAAACATGAAAGATTTGAAATTAACTGGTATGAAGTCTCATGATTGTCACGTGATGATGACACATATGCTTCCAATTGTAATTAGAGGTATTCTACCACCGAAGGTCGAAAACCCAATCATAAAGCTATGTTCATTCTTCAACGTGATATCATAGAAGGCCATCGATCCGACCAAGCTAGATAAGCTACAGGAAGACGTGGTCGAGACTCTATCCCAGCTTGTGGCGTTGTTCCCTTGATCATTTTTTGATATCATGGTGCATCTTATTGTTAACATTGTGAAAGAGATACAGATTCTTGGCCCCGTGTTTCTGCATCAGATGTACTCTTTCAAGAGGTTCATGGGAGTTCTGAAGAAATATGTTCGTAACCGAAATCAACAGGAAGGCTGCATGGCCGAGGGCTAGGGAGCCAATGAGGTCATTGATTTCTGCGTTAACTATATGAATCTCATATCGATTGGTGTGCCTATATCTCACCATGAGGGGAGGCTACAGGGGAAAGGGGTGATAGGTGCAAACTCATTCTGCACTAACGACCCTGTTTCATTCACGCAAGCATATTTCACAGTCCTACAACAATCAGTTGTAGTTGACCCATATGTCGAAGAACACCAAAAGATGCTACGCACTAGAAACTCAGGGAAGTCCGATGTTTGGATTGTGCGAGAACACCGAGATCATTTTGGGGCCTGGTTACATAAACAAGTGATGTATAAGCAGATAAAGTTTGCTCAGTTGACTATGTTGGCTTAGGGACTGTCAACTACAATTCCCACATTCGAAGGATATGATATAAATGGCTAAATATTTATATGAGAGCTCAGGATAATAAGAGTGCCAACAAAAATAGCGGTTTTCGTATAAATATCTATGATTACAATGGAAATAGGGAGACCTACTATAAATTTGTAGAGGAGATCTGGGAGCTCGACTATGGAGTGTTAAAGGTTCCTCTTTTCTGGTGCCAATGGGTCAGACTCCTAAGGGGTGTGAAGATCAACAAGTACGGTATGACTACAGTGACCCAAAAATTCGTTGGATACAGAGAAGAACCATTCGTACTTGTGAATGATGTTATGCAAGTATTCTATGTAAAGGACCCATATCCGGCTAATAATGAGGAGCACCACATGGTTTTTCAAGGAAAAAGAAGGATTGTCGGAGTGGAGAATATTGTTAACGAGGAAAGCTACAATCAATTCGACATGCTACCTCCTTTCGGAGAGGATGTCAACCTACGTTCCATGGAAGACACCAATGAACCTCCCTATGTACGCCGTGATCATAATGAAGGGTGAATAGTTAAGACAATGTAGCTAAATTGTATTAATTACTATGTATGAATTTGTTTTAGATGCAATTATACCTCACTTTTGTTATGGAAGCTTCAATTTGTAGTTCATGGTGGAAGATGTCTCTATTATTGAGCATATTGATTTTTGATTTTTAATAATGAATTAGAAATAGCACAAGCTAGCACTATTGCTATGTATTACTGTTTTTTATTTTTAATGAATTACCTATAGTTATGAGCATATTTATTTTCAATTTTTAATGATTTAAAATATTTATCAATGAAATTAAGATATATATGAAGCTCCAATTATATTTTTAATTAATTAGCAAGCACCAATATAGAAACTTATGTATGAACATATTTATTTTAATTTTTTTCAATTAGGAAATTGAACCAGGTAATTTAGGTATATACAAAACTTAATTTTGGTATATAGCAAGTTCAAATTTAAATAAATATGTATTAGGATTTTAGGTCAACATAATGTTAATAAATATAGATAGTACAAACTCAATCGAAATCACTTGAGTAGCGCAGCGGTTTGTTCGGTCCTACTTGGTGCAGGTCGTGGGTTTGAGTCTCTGTGTGCACGCGAAAATAAAACAATTTTTTTGCAGCCGTGGCACCAGCAGTGAAAAGGGTTTCACTGTCGGTGGACATATTGGGCCGGCAGTGAAACTACTTTCACTGTCGGTGGACTTATTGGGCTGATAGTGAAAGTAGTTTCTCTGCCAGTAGTCCTTTTGAGCTTGCAGTGAAGGTACCATTGAGCCGGCAGTGAAAGTCCTCCCCTATAAAATGGCTCGACACCTTGTGCCTTTTGATACTTAGAATTTTTTTCTCCTTCCATATGCCCTGCACTGAACTGCCTCCCGATGCTGAAGAGCCCACGCTGCCAGAGGATCACGAGCCCGCACCAATGATCCCATGCATGCTGTCCCTATCCTCCTCGACACCATCGCCCTCCTCCCCGGTGCCATTGCCATCCTCCTCTTTGGCGCCATTCCCATCCTCGTCAACGCCAAGCCTGCGCACCCCGTCGCCCAGACCCTTGTTGTCTTGCAGGTACCGGCCGTTCTGAGCTTTAATGTGTGTTGCATTTGACCGATTTGAGCTCCAAGGGGGTTCTAGTGGTAATTGTTGGGGTAACTGGTCGATCATGAGGACCACATTAGCTTGGAATGTTGGATTAGAGGAGGAGAGGAGAAGGGGTTCCAATGGTGACTGTTGGGGTAACTGAATCATCTTTCTTATTTTTAAGTTTGTTGATGTGCTATGAAATGGTATAGTATTGGTACATCATTGACATATCCGAAGAGAGAAATAATGTGTGGATATTGCCAGCTGGACATAGATATTGGTTTATTTAGTTGTAAAGAGAGTTAATGTGTTTAATAGAATCAATCATATGGCAATGTAAATCGATATTGCAATGTAATTACACATGCATATCACCAATGCAATATATTGGTTGATTTAGTCCTAAAGAGAGTTCAACATGTATGGATATAGCCAACTTAAAATAATGTGTTTTTAATATAGACTCCTGGTTGTCTACATTGTTTCTTGTTTTTCTATGTGTGGAACATACGCACGACTTGTTAGTTTCATGTTTTTTAGTAGCAAATGGTTTTACCTATGCTGACACTCTGTTTGATTAGGCTGTGGATAGGGTGCGGTTTTTTTAAGGTTGTTTTAGAATTAGAATTTTTGGCTCATGAATTCTTTATGCATGATCTTTGGTGTTAGTGTGGTTTGTAGTATATCATTTTTGCATATTCTCTAAAATTTAGGACTGCTATGACATGGTATGTTGTTCATCATGGTCGGCAAAGTGGAGTGTTCTCTAGTTGGGAGGAATGCCACACACAAGTTAATAGATTCAAAGGAGTATGTTACAAAGGATATAAGTCCAAACATGAAGCTGTTGTGGCATACAACAGTCAAGTCATCCAAGCCGAGTTAAAATTGGCTAACTTCGAAAATAAGAAGAAGTGTGATTTCACGTGTAAAGATATCATAATCCTAGTTTTGGTTGTAATCATCATTATTTTGCTATGTAAGATGATGTGATTTGTAAAATCAATGTGTCAACTATCAGTACCTTTATGCCTATTTTGCAATGTAATATGTGACTTTTTTTGTTAAATATGGTCGTAACGTACTCATTTACAATATTATATGTGTATGCATTCTATCTATCGACTCTTTCATGGTAATCTCGCTCTTTCGACAACCTCCCTCCCTCATCGGCTTTATCTCTATCTCCCTCCTCCCTTTGCTCTTTATATGTAGAATACTCAACCGCTCATCGTCATCGTATGCAGAACTCACAGGAAGGGATGGCATCACAAACCGCTGATCCAGCTCAGGTGCTAGAAGGAGATGTAGTGCCACCGTCAAACATTGAAGAAGCTAGCCCAAGCCACTACCTCAACCTAGACCAAATAGAAGCCTATGGAGGCGATGAGATAATTCATAAGTAGATGAATGCATATGTTCTACATATTATCATATAGGTTCCTAATAGTTTTTTCACTTATGCGTAGATGCTTGATGCTCCAGAGGGTCACGACAATGAGCAATCCCAGGAGCGGCATTGTGTCGAGGTCCCTCGAAGATGCCTACGGGACGATTTGTGATCATGGAGGTCTCACCAGCAGGGGAGCCAACTGCACGAGAGAGAGTTTTGGGGCCACACAAGTTAGTCTGTGGGATTGGTGTTAAGGATCACGTGCCCATCAGTTACAGATTATGGACTGGTGAACGAGGTAATTCGCACGTGGTTCCTGATTCGATCAAAAACGACATCTTGTGTCCCAAGATATTAGAGAAGTTCAACTTCCCCGAAGAGACAGATATGGAAGTAGTTAAGCGTAAGGCGTTAATGATCATAGGCCTTTCATTTAAGAACTGGAAGGGGACACTGAACATAATGTATGTGCAGAAAGGTACATCAACAGATTTCCGTAAATGGCCGCAACTTGCTAGATTTCCGAAGATCATTGGTAAGTCTTTATGGAGTACAAGTTGTTGGAAGAAGCACAAAGGTTAAGTGAGGTGAACAAAGCAAACTCGAAGAAGAGCCTGTACCCCCACAAATTCGGCAGTCGTGGGTACGTGAGGAAAGAAAGGCAGTGGCAAAATCAGCTAGATGAACTGCGAGAGAGAGGTGTCTCGCCTGAGATGGAGGGTTGGAGTGAACGATCGACACACTTCCTTCTTGGGAGGGGTGCTTCTTACTCGTCTAATGGAAACTTATCCTTTGCGACCTCCAAAGACCCAGAAGTGACACAAAGCTTATGCTTTACGACCTCCAAAGACCCAGAAGTGACACAAGATCTTGCAAAAAATCTTGCGGAAGCCCATGAGCAGTCTGCATAAGGCTCTTTCTAGCTAGATAAGGATAGGGACGAGCTCATTTTCTCTTTGCAACCAAGGGGAGCTACTTGGCCCTGGGAAACAAGGAGCACGATGGTTGCATATGAGGCGTTGAGTGATGGGTTGGAAATAAGGATTCCCATGCGATGTCGACAGTTACAAGAGTTGAAAGAGATCCCAAGCAGAGTGAGAGGTAGAACGAGAGGCAGAATAAGCTAGGATGATGAAAATGCTTGAACAAGCACTAAAAAAGAAGAGGGAACATATAGAAGAAAAATAGCACAAGAAGTATGACAAGCCCACATGCGTGAACGAGGTGCCATTGTGAGCGAACAGGAATGGTCGACAACGTCTCCTAATGTCACGCACTCCAGTCCTGGTGGTCATCGGAGTAACTGTGTATCCATGGGAGTTCCAGGAGCTGACTCCATCACTTATGTTGTGAACCTCATCAGAGCATGGACACTGTGTGAACTATACATTGGTGCTAGGAACATTATCATCAAGGTGGCTTTTGACGTGGCTTATCCCTGCGACTCCCATGAATATTTGCATAGATGTCCAATACTAGAGGGCTACACCGTGGTCGAAGTAGACGAGGAAGTTGACTAGTACCGCCATGTTGAGGTGGACTACCCCGCAGAGGAGGGGGCGAACACTATAGTAGAGAATGAACACACATTCATTGCATGAGAGAAGGTCTACATAGTGTTTCCACCAGGGACAACTCCTGAGAATCTCTACTCTCCACTACACTCCAGGCCGTCGTCGCCTTGAAGATCTCCCTCTCCTCAACCATATCCCAAAATAAGTCCACCTCCTCAGTCATCGCCTCGAAGAGGTCCATCGCTCAAGAAACCAGCACCATCAAGAATCCAGCCATCAGCTCGGAAAACAAGATCAGGTTCTGCAATATCCAAGTAGATGACATCATCTTAAGAAGTTGGCGGAACCCAAGGATGTCTATTCACTCACTACTGAGGAAACTAAAAAGATTATGGATGCCAATGTCACGTCTCATTTCCATTCTCCACCACCTCCACCGAAGCCTATTATGCCTGAAGATGCCTTGAAATTTTTCATGAAAATGGCCAAAACTAAATAGACAGGGGTGGATTCAAGTAAGCCACCGACTGACTATGAACACATCAGCAAGAAGCAGGCCAAGAGCATACCAAGCCCAATCATTAAGGATGCTCCAAACATTGTGGATTTCCTGGTTGATTCAAGAATAATAGCAGAGGAACTAGCACAACTTACTGTGGGAGTGGAAATATCAATGTTGGATGTTACATGGCCGTTTGAGTTGAGTAAACCTTTGGTCAAACCAGAAATAGAAAGAAACCTTAAAACTCAAATGCACCGATTACATCAGAGGTACTTGGAGCAGTCCAGGCAGGGTTTTTAGGTGTTCCCCATAAGATACAGAGATGAATATTTCCTCAACGGGGACGGCTTCTTTTGGTTAGAATTCTTGCACTTGTGTGAACTATACAAGGAAGATGCCCTCGATGTGGCTATAGTCAGAGCGTGGACTCTGTAAGTGACTTATGCATATAATGCACGTTATATGATCTTGTACTTTAAACTTGCATAGCTAACTTCTCTCTTTCGTAGAATAGAGATCATAGCATAGGAACAAGACTTAGATAAGAAAGTAGGATTCATCGATCCTGGGCTTGTGAACCAGAAACTTGCAATGAATAATCCGGACTTCATCGAGGACTACTGATTGAAGTGTCTGCTTCACCACCAATACAAGAAATTCATACTCTTACCCTATAGCTATGAGTACATGTTTGCGCGCCAGGATGTCCTCATTTTATGGGCAACTCGATTCTATTACTAATTTGCTATGGTGACATATTCTGCAGTTTTCATTGGATCATCTTTGTCATCCACCCATACTTAAGCAAGATCAATATCTTGGACTCACAAAAGAGAGATAAGACGACTTACCAATACCCCATTGACATGCTAAATAGGTTAACTTGATCATTTAATTTTCTTGATGATTTCATCTAAGTTTAATTGGTATTCATATTCATGTACAGAGCAGAGCGTACACAAGATACTGCAAAAAGAGTGTTATCCACTTTCCATTCAAGAGGCAATACGATGTAAAAACTGACTTTTCGGTACACAATCCATATTCATGGCTTGCATTTCCTACTGAATAAAAAGGTTCAATTCATTCCATTGTCGAATCGTTTCCTCTTGAAGTGTATGATGCTGCCACCTAGCAACAATCTTTGCACGTTTTATGTTCTTACTTTCATGCATGCATTCAGCGCGAACAGAGACGCTATTAGGTTCAATGGTCTTGAGGTATGAAATAAAATATCGATGCCTTCTTTTCAATTCTACATGTGTTCAATGACTAATTCTTTTGTTTCTTCAAATACAGTGCTCAAAATTACGCACAAGTGTGTTATAACCTCCAAAAATACTTGCCCTTCAAGAACAGATGGTCGGGTTTTTCTTGGAACATGTTATCAACCCAAGCAGCAAGTTTCATGAACTGATCATGCCGTCCACACGTGAGAGACCTTCAGATGACACCGTACCTTCTAGTAGAGAGTATGCAACAAGGAGGAAGGCTACCAAGGGGCTTGACAATGTATTATATTTCGCCAATTGACATAATATTAATGAGTGACATTAAATATTATTTATTAATGAATGATATGAATTACTATGTATGATGCAAAGTTAGTATCATCGGACGACTCTTCGACAGAGTGGCCTTCCAACGATGATGCGAAGGAGGAGTAAGGAGCAATGGCTAGTAAGCTTGCCCAGGAGGAGGATGAGAGGCTGGCCCATCAGCTGTGCACTGTGGAGGAGAAAGAAGCAGTGTCCCTTTAGCGTGCCTAGGAGGAGGATGAGAGGCTAGCCCATCAGCTGTGCACTACAGAGGATCAAGAATAAGCATCCCGTAAGCGTGCCCAGGAGGAGGAGGACGAGAGGGTGGCCCGTCAGTGTGCTGTGAAGGAGGTCAAAGGCTCAAACTGTAGAGACGTTCAGGTGTCAAATATTCAACACAAGTATTCTTTCATCTCCCACTCACAAAGCCTCGGATGGCTAGCCAATTTGCCTCCGAGATCGAAGAATCTGCCACTCTTGTGGATGACTTCGTGCATGATGAACCGGCACATATCACGTTGGATGTTTTGGATATCTTTGTCTTTGAGAGAGGTGTGGGTAGGTTCGATCATCCGTGCCTGAAATGAAAACACAACTTAAAGAGCTAAAACAATACTGACAACGAAAACAAAACCAAATAAGAATGTGCAAGCGTAATGATGATTTACATTCTCAGGGTTCGTTGTGTACGTCCCGTTTACCCTAAGAAACTGGCAAACATAATATCCACAAAGAACAATGTCGAAACCTTGCTTGTGGCACTTCAAATAAAAATGCAACGTATTTGTTAGGTAAATAAAACTCTTTATCATAAATAGTGAGATACAAACATTAGAGGTGTGTAATTACCGGAAAATGTGTACGAACCGCCATCGCATCCGGCTTGGCCGCATCGTGTATCCCACCTTTTGTTACGTGGTCCTATTCGAATGCCAATAAGTAATTATCAATTCATAAATGATTTATAAGTATTTTATGTATGAGGATTTTCTTTACCTCTGTATAACGTCGATGAGATCTTGGTACGATTTTTGGGGGAGATCGGCTGAGTCAAGGACCACGAGTCTGCTCGACTTCAGCATCAGCATTATACAAATAAAGTGATCGCTGCATGAATCTTTATGTTAGGTTCTTGATCGACCAATTAAATTGAATACTTATGTTAGGTTCTGGACATATCACACTTACTTAATGTTGTAGGGAGCCATGATGTAGTCCTTGTCTTGTATTTCTAGTATAGCCCTTCCTATGTAGGTTGACATGTCAAGTTTGCGTGATTTGGTCATTTCTCTTATGACCCTTGCTTTGTCCTTGGTACTCTTCCCCTTATTCCGAGGGTCATCTGTCCTCAACTTCACGATCAGGTTGGGCTGAGAAATTCGTTGTGGATCAATGAATCCGACTGGTACATTCAACTTTTCCGCAGCGTTAAATTGCATTCTACAAAACAAGTCACTAGTCATTAGTTTCCATACCAATATTGGTAGATATAGAACATAAGGATAGATTATAACACTTACAGGCACCACACGCTTATGAGATTGATGTCTAGTTTCTCGCGGTGAAACAAAGCGTGCATGTCCTTAAAATCCAGCATGAGATAGGAGTCTCCGCTTAGAAAAATGTTAGCGCAGACAGAAGCAATGATTATGGAGAACCCCGCGCGACATGCCTTCATGTACCATTCGTGGAATATTCTCATCTCCCATGGACCTTCTTGGAGTTGAAATAATGGCATAAATGGCTTGCCATTCTCATATTGCTCAGGAACATCCAGTGTAGGCAAGAAATCCAA
Organism: Phragmites australis; assembly: GCF_958298935.1. Lineage (NCBI taxonomy): Eukaryota > Viridiplantae > Streptophyta > Magnoliopsida > Poales > Poaceae > Phragmites > Phragmites australis. Next base: position 25,689,047 of record NC_084935.1, on the reverse strand, counting down.
CTGACGGGTATTTAATATTTTGCTGCTCTCTTTCATGAGATTGCCCTTCATTGGAGATTCCGGAGCGGATGATGCCTTTGCTTTGGAGGATAGAAGCAATATGTTAGAGTCTTTTCATATGGGGTAACCATGATAGGGACTCTCCGATGCTCAGGTGAAGGACCCGGAGGCGCAGACGCTGGAGGTGGAGATGCCAGAGTCGCAAACGCTGGAGGCGGAGGTGCCGGAGTCACAGACGGTGAAGCAGGATGCAATGATGCCTAAGGCGAAGATAATGGGCGCGGGGGTGAAGGTGCCTGAGGTGGAGATAATTAGCACGGGGTTGAAGGTGCCTGAGGTGGAGAGGCTTGGCTCTGGGGCGGAGGTGCCTGAGGCAGAGATGCTAGGCGTGGAGAGGCTTGGCTCTGGGGCGTAGGTGCCTGAGGCAGAGATGCTGGGCGCGGAGGCGACCGTGACGCTGGCCATTGTGACTTTTGACGGCTGAAGATGATATTCCGTCTGGGCCACAGAATGAAGTTGCCAAGAGCCTTATCGAGAATCTCGACACCCTCAGGTGTGCCGATGTCTAGCTTGTACTTCATGAAAATTGGTTGTATTGAGTCCACTTATACCTTGGCGTAACCATCCGAAATGTCTTGATTGTGAAACGCACGACCTGGAATGGCCTGGCCCGCGGCAGCCTCGATAGTGAAGTCTCCCTTGCCGACCAGAACATGTACCATGCAATGGGTATCCTCTATGATAGCATCCACAGGATATCTCAGGTTATCGACCTGCGTGGACCCGACACTACTCTAAAAGCCCGGGCTGGTTGGTTGCTCTATCATCAATAATGCTGCCCTTTTCTTCTCATTTTTATTCCACATTTTCATAAACTGGACCTTAACCTGTTCTTGTATCTCTTCCTCTAGGGTCTTCTTATATCTTTTACGGGTCTTGTACTGGCCCACGATATCTGGGAACCCATGCTTCCAGCCCACTGTTGATCCGATGCCTCGAGTGCGTCCCAGGTGTTCCTTGTTCCCTAGGGCCTTGGTAAGCAGGTCATTCTCCCTATCGGGCTCTAGAGACCCTTCGTTAGTAATTTATTGAATGGTCTGGGTGACTTCCATGGTCTCAAGGCTTTTTAAGGCAAAATGCCCAGACTCGGTTCATTCTGACCGAGCGTAGACCCAGTTCCAGCTTCGCTCGTCACAATTTTCCAAAGGGTTGGGTTTCCCAATCTGGGCATCCTCTTCTTCTTGCCTCCTCCATTCAGAAATTTTGTGGGCATACTCGGACGAGCCTAGGTGATGGTGGTACTTGTTCTTTTTTGCAAGGTGCTTAAAAGATTCACCCAGTTTGATGGCCTCTGGTGTGGTCTTCTGCCTAAAAAACTCCGTCCATTGGTCTGGTGTAATCTTTCCATATTTATTAAAGGGTATCAAGTTCTTCTTCATGAAGTCCTTATTCAGCTCACTCTTCCAGCTCTGGAAGCTCTTTCCCATAGCTTTCAATGCATTCTGTTTGGTGGCTTCCTCTGTTCCCGAGGGGAATCAAATGGTTCTCTGCAATGTTTCCCACAAGAACTCTTTCATCTCTTCTGGCAGCAACCGCCAATTAGTTATAGTGATTGGGACGTACTCCTTGACAAGAAATCCATAACTGTTGTGGAATTTGGCACAGGCCTCACGAGGTGCAACAGGCTCCCCTTCAACACCGACTTGCGTTCTTGTATAAGTGCCGGATGGCAACTTGTTTCTTCTTCACTCGCCCCATCTTCGTTTCAGCGTACCCCCAGAGAGACCCAAAGTTTCGGGCATAGAGGGAGCGGAAGGTTGTGGCAACGATCTTTGCACCCTCACCCTCTAGAGAGAAAAAAAGGAGAGTTGATATAAACAAAAATATTCCTCCATTTAAGAAGTATAAAATGCATTGACTCAACTAAATACCTCTTCGGCGGGATTGTACTCATTGTCACTTTCCTGACGTCTACTCAGGCTATGATACGAGCCTAAGCTTTCGCTGCTGTCGGAGGAGGATGGTTGGTGAGGGCTTGGGCTCCTATCCGACCTCCAGCTTGCATCCACCCAATCTTGTGCCGGGGAGGCCTCTATTGCGAGAGTCCTCTGTATCAGGGAGGTCTCTATTGTGAGCATCCTCTGTGCTGGGGAGGCCAATATTGCGAGCATCCTCTATGCCGGGGAGGCCTCTATTGCAAGCATCCTCTGTGCCATACATAGCCTTGAGAATGCCCATGTATCGCACAAACGCATACATCTGATGTAAGAATACAGGGCCCAGTGCAATTATCTCATTCACGATGTGAACCAAGAGGTGTACCATGACATCGAAAAAGGATGGAGGGAGGCACATCTTAAGTTGGCACAGAGTCTCTACCAAGTAAATATGTAGAGCACCCAGTTTTTCAGCATCGATCACCTTCTGAGCAATTGCATTAAAGAAGTGACACAACCGTGTGATGACCACCTTTATGTATCATGGTTTGATACCCCTGATTGCAATAGGGAGCATTAGCGTCATCATCACATGACAATCGTGAGACTTTATGCCGATTAGCTTCAAATTTTTCATCGAGACTAGTTTCTTGATGTTGGATGAGTAACCAGTCGGGACTCTCACCCCACGTAAGTACTTGCACAGTGCCTTTTTTCTCCTTAGGTGTCAGAGAGTAGCTAGCCGGGGGAAGATAATGTTTCTCATTTGGTCTGTCTTCAGGGTGTAGCTCTGGCCTGATTCCAAAATGCACCAAGTCCTTATGTGACTTGATTCCATCCTTTGTCTTGCCCGGTATGTCTAGTAAGAGGCCAAGGATGCTATCACACACATTCTTCTCAACGTGCATGACATCGATACTGTGGAGAACGTCCAAGTACTTCCAGTAGGGCAAATACTTAAATAAAATCGGCATCTCCTTCCACAGCATGCCGGTCGGCGTCTCACTTTTCTTCCTCTTTTTACCCGTCGGCGGCTTCCCAAAAACAACCTTGATGCTTCTGACCTTTTCAAACACTAGTGCCCAACTGCGAGGTTTTGCGCCAGTACCTTACTCAACCGTGTTGTCAAAATGTTTCTTCATCTTACAGTATCTGTGAGTTCTGAGTAAGAACCGTCGGTGTCGCATGTACACTACCTTCTGCGAGTACGGAAGGTACACAGGCGCGGTTTCATCCAAGCACACAACACATCCTTGCTTCTCTTTAACCTGTCCCGATAGGGAAAAAAGGGCGGGATAATCATTGATGGTAATGAAAATCATGGATTTCAGCGTGAAGTACTATCGTCGGAACTCATCCCACACCCGGACCCCATCGTTCCACAGTTTCACCATATCTTGCATCAGTGATTCCAGAAACACATCTATATCGTTGCCAGGTTGTTTCGGTCGTTGGATAAGAATGGACAGCATAAGGTACTTACGCTTCATGCATAGCCATGGAGGAAGGTTGTAGATGGCCAGAAGCACTGGCTAAGTGCTATGTTAGGATTCATTCCATCGATACTCAATGCGAACCTTACATTTCTTGGTTCTTCAGCGAAATCTGGATACATGGCATCGAACTTTCGCCATTGGCTACTATCAGCAGGGTATCAAAGCTTAGTTCCATCCTTCTTGCGCTTATCGAAATACCAACGCATCAGTTCAGAGTCCCTTGGATTCAAGTACAAACGCTGCAAGCTGGAGATCACTAGCATGTACCATATAACCATGGTAAGACTTTTTCTCCTCTTCTCCGTGTCGGAAGAAGTGTCTTCTTCATCACGACCAGCAGTACTCTTCTTCTTATTCTTCGCATTGGCGGAAGCATCTTCGTCCTCACAATCATCATTCCTCTTGTACCGACTCGCATTGCACACTGGGCATCTATCCAAGGCTTCATACTCTTTACAGTAAAGGAAACAGTGGTTCGGACATGCGTGTATTTTTTGCACATCCAATGACAACGGACATATAAGCTTCTTCGCCTGATAAGTGGTGGTGGGCAATGAGTTAGGCTTCGGAAGCATGTTTGCCAAGGGGTTCAACGGATCCGAGAAACTCTTGCCGGACCATCCATTGCTAGCCCTCAACCTTAGAAGTTCAAGCACCGAATGCAACACCGTAAACTCCTTATCCCAGACCTTTGATTCCTCATACAAAAGTTCCTTCGATGCCTTCTGTAATGCTTCCACAAGTTATGGCGCTGAGTATTGGTCCCGTGCCCAAACCTTCTGGCAACATGGGACCTGTGGCGTCATGCCTACTACTAACGGTGCCATGGAACTTAGCGCTGAGTCATTGAAATATGACGCCACAAATAACGGCATCGTGCACTTCTCTGGCGACCAAACCTTCTATGTCGAAGAGATCCATGGTGTCGTCATGAATAAGAATGGCGCCACAGATAATGATGTCGTATAATTTAAATACGATGCCACATATAATGGCATCATGCAGCTTTCCCCGGTGACCAAACCTTCTCCAATGAAGCGGTCAGTGGTGTCATCTTGAATAATAACAATGCTACAGGTAATGGCGTCGTCATCTATTGTAGGTTGAGGCTGCCAGCCCACATGTATTTCATTTCATTTACCGCACAAACATTTTTTATTCAAACTCTAATTCTATCAAAGTAGTGACAGTTAACTACGTTTCATGAAGACCAATTCGTAGTTCACATCATGGGATTCGACCACAAATAAAGGGTTCGAGGATAATACACACTTGTTTCACATCAAGTTACAGTATTAAGTTACACAAATTGAAATAACACATCAAGTGTGACATAATACTTAACACATAATTTTTTACTAGAAGTTTAGTCTAATGGCACGTACAAGCTAGTCCTCGTCGCCATCAACTAGCACCTTAACATCACCATCATTGGGTACAACTGTGAGAAAATTTGCAACAAACCCCTTCATCGTCTCCAATTGCACCTCTTTAGTCGCATCCTCTTGAGCTTTGCGTCTCCTATCATACCAATCCATAGCCTCCTTGTGTGACTTCAACTTCAGTTTTTGGCTTTCTCTTTCATTCCCCCGTTGCTCGTTCCCTTTACATGGTGGTGGGTACTTGTCAAAATTCTTCCTCCACCATAGCCTTGCGTCCTCCGTACCTAATTTCTTTTCCCTAATAATCTGGCTCAAAACATCCCACGATGGAGATGGCACATTATACCTACTCCTCATCTCGTTCTTAATATTTTCAATTCTCCTCTTCTTGGCATGTATACGCTTCAACAGTTCACGTCGACTTTCGAAAGTCTTCCAATCGCAGCTCCGTGTCTCCAGCAACATAGTTTCTAAAAGTTAGACTTCCAAATATCCAACACAAATGCTTTCACAATTCGATTGCTCACCTAATCATGGTCGACCATGTTACCACAAAAGTATCCATGTCCGAGCTCAGCTAGCACCACACCCTTACGAGTCGGGATCCCACACTGACAATTTATCAGTGGGTTCTCGTCGTATGGCATCTTGTCATATATCATGTATTCTGCCACTTCTTCCTCCTGCAACCAATATGACTTCGAACCATATATGAACTCTTCAAAGTTGCAAACAGCCCAACCATCCTGCAACCATATCCAAATTAGTATACAAACAATATAAAATCATCATTATGATTCACATGCTTCACAACTTACATGGTCATGTCTTGAGCAACAGAAGAAAGGAGTATATGTCAAACCGCAAGGCGGATGTTGCAGCTATGCACGGACACCACAATGGCACAAGGGAGGGGGGCGTTACTCACACACCTAGCACTAGCTACCTCCTTCTCCTGCTCGGTCATTTTTGGTGGGTTAGGTGTAGGCGGTACCCAACACTTGAACTGACGTTACAGAGTTGTGTGATGATACCAATACGGGAATATACGGATTCTCTAGTCATACATCTATGGGTCATCAATCCACTGGAAGAAGAAGCATCTCATGTCATCCTATCAAATTATAAAAAATAAATCAACAACCAAATAGTTTCATTATTACTATAAAAGGCTATTATGCACTTACACTATTGCTCGCACAAGTGTAGTAAGCACGGGCAACCATCGAAGGATGCCTCAACTGTTTAACCTCGGCGGGCACTCCACATTCACAGTTTGTAATGGGAATAGCGAGAGGCACCAGGGCATCACAATATTTAACGGTGGGATAGTGTTTGTTGTCCCTTGACCTTGGCACTCTATGGCTCAATGGCATCTCAACGTTACAAATTCCACCTTAAACTATTAAGATGTAATTGATATGCATAAATCTAACTAAATGAAAATCTACATAATAACTGCACCAAAGCTCATTGAGTAAATACTTGATAGACATACGTTAAACTACCTTAAACATTACATATATAATTTGCCATAACTCACATTGCTAATCCAAAAAAATGACCTAACAACCAAACATTACAACAAACCCTAGATTCTAGGGGTACCTCCCAATCTCATTACAAATAGATGAGATTACCATGCCAATCCTTTTTCACCAAAAAGAAGGCCTCAATCCCTTCAGATTTGATGGATTTTAGGGATGGAGGAGAGGAAGGAGAGAGGGGGCGGCAGCAGAGCAAAAGAGAGGCTAGAGTCGGGTGAGGAAAGTGAGGGGGAGAGAGCAGATGGAAAGAACTGGGCCTGGTTAAGTACTCCCACATCATGACGCCAAGTTATCTGGTGTTGTTCACTTAACATACGGTGCCAAGTACTTGGCGTCGTACTAGGCCACGTCATCTAGGCTCATCCAGCGCGCATCCAATGTGGCATAACACGGCGTCAAGTTCTATGGAACCGTGAAATGAACATACGGTGCCACATGTAGTGGTGTTGTGTAAAGGGTCTCACCACGTAAGAAACTAATATTAGAGACACCACATTAGTGATGGCCGACTAGAACTCGTTACTAAGGACCCATTAGTGATGGGTCTAGTGACGATGCGTCACTAATGTCACCACGGGCTATGACCAGTATCAGATGCGTCACTAATGACAATAGTGACGGATCACTTGATAAGCCATCACTAATGACTTTGTGATGACACCGATCATTAGTGATGGGTAATAAAAACACCCATCTCATGTGCAGGCACGCATTTGCAGAGGCAACCTAGGCCTAGGCCACACCAGCCTTTGGAGCCAGTCCATAGAAAGCGGGCATGACAGATAAAAGGGGTGTGGGCTTTAGGGTTTCCCCCACCAGAGAGACATAGGGGGGGGGGGGGGAGAGAGAGAGACCAACGGGTGAGTGGGTGGTGGCGGCAAAGAGAGTGAGGGTCGGTGGCGTAGTTCATTGGTGCCGACAGCGAGCCAGTTAGGCCTGTCCGAGGTCAACAGGGACGTCGTGGCTCGCTCGGTGTTAGGGGGAAGCACGACCGCGGCAGGCTCTCACTGTTACGTGCAATGGTGATGCCAACTAGATCCGGCGACGACAATCTGGATCCGCTGCAGACCAGTGTAGATTGGTGACCAAGGGGCATAGGGCAGCACGCTTCTTCTACCAGCGATGGAGGGAAGCTGGAGAAGGCACCATGCATGGGTCAAGGCGGCATGATGGTCGATGTGTACTGGCCCCCTCTTGCCCTTCGCGTCACCATAGCAAGCCACCTACCGTCGTCACCAGAGAAAAACATCTAGCCACCGCCATGGGGTGTATGCACAGGTGAGGGTCACTCGCTCCTTTGTTCTTCGAGCTCTTGCCCTCTAGTCTAGTGAATTCTCTATGTGTTAATGGTGGCTGCTCAACTCCATGACGCAGGAAGGGTATCTCGTCGTCGGTGCTGCCGTACAAGAGGACTCCCCCGGCCTGGCTCAAGACCATCGCCTCCGATGTGAGTACTGAGCATTTCCTTTGCTTCACCTTCTTCGGATTTGATTTGTGTGCCGTTTGATTTGATGTGGTTGGTTGATGGACGTGCTTGTTCTGCGTTGGGAGATGGATGAGATGATTATGAAGGCTGCAAAGAAGGGTCAGATGCCGTCACAGATCAGTGCCCTGCTTCATGACCAACACGGTATCCCACTTAACCAAGCGTCATTGGTAGCAAGATCCTCCGCATGCTCAAGGCACATGTTGGTGAGAACGAGGTCTCCATTGGTAGATTCGTGTGTGTGTGGCATGTCGTGTATTAATGTACAGACGTGTTTGTGTAGGGCTGGCACCGGAGATCCCGAAGGACCTGTACTTCCTGATCAAGAAGGTGGTGGCGATAAGGAAGCATCTGGAGAGGAACATGAAGGACAAGGATTCCAAATTCAAGCTCATTCTTGTTGAGAGCAGGATAAACCGCCTTGCCCGCTACTACAAGCACAACAAGAAGCTTCCGCCCACCTGGAAGTAGTAAGTGATTCAAGCCCATTCATGTCTTCTTCAGTTGTCAGTGCCTTGGAACTATAACTCTGAAAATCTTCAGTTTAGTCAGTTAACTTGCAGTGTGAGTTGGCTAACATGGTAATGTTATTCCTAACCCTAGCAAGTTATATTTGTGCCAATTGCTAATTAGGAGTTGTATATTGACTTGTTCTTGATTAGTTGTATGTGAAATTATATGACTTGCTATAAGTGTTGTAAAAGTTGTGCACTTCAGCAAATGTTTTAGATGCTAATCCATTTGAGCTAGCCAGGCATGTTGAGTGTGTTCTTATGCTATTTTGGAGTGAAGATTTAGGCAATTGTATTGTCCAGGACATTGGTATCCTTACCATTAATGCTAGATACCTAAACATTGACAACAAAAATCAAGTTTATTTTCTTTGAAATGTAGGCTGCAACGACTAACATGGTATTTTTTTATGCATGGAAGATAACTAAAGTCTATCTTTGCTACTTTTGTTGTTGTGAAATCTTTAATTCCTGGATATAAATGTTAGATTGAGTAAAGACAAATGTTCTTAAATAAACCATTTGCTGACCTACATTTCACTTGTAGCTTGTGCCTTGATAGCATAAACCTGTTACACTTTGTACTTTTTCGAAACTTTTAGGTTAGCAGGATTTAAATCTTTGCGGCTACATTTTGTTTTCATATTCTAAATGCGTATGTAACCATGTCTTTGGGATGCCTTCTTATTCTTTATTTAATATATAAGTTAGTAAATATGATTGATTTTGTTATCCCATTGTTTGTTTAGTCGGTACAGATTGATTCCTTCTCATATTGAATGGCATGTGTATTTTCTACTTTCACTCCAATTGTATTCTGAAGCTGCATTCTTATGGCTGACAATGAATTTCTAGTAGTGTATATATGATTTCCCTAAACTAATCGCTTGATGCTTCATCTACTAGATCACTAGGAGTGAACAGAACATGCTGCTAAGAGTTAGAACTAAATTGCGCTTTCTATGTTTGAACCATGAATGAATCGAATGATTACCCTGCTATGCATTGAGGGCAGGAAGCAGATGACTTCAGGATGATTTGTATATCCAATTTTCAGTTTGTAGTTTGGATATATATTATCAATGTGTATGTATGTTGTATCTGTATAGAATAGAGGAAGAATAAAACCTATTTTCTATTCACATGTTTTTTTAAACACACATTAGTGATGGATCTGGACCGCTCAGTCACTAATGATTGAACATCAGTAATGGATTGGTCCAGACATATCACTAATGTAGGTCACTAGTGACATGTCTGGATCCAGATCCGTCATTGATGTATGTTATTAATGACAGGTTCAGACCCATCCTTGATGAATCCATATTGATGACTTGTTTAGAATGATATGTATTTTACTTGTCACTAATGAGAGTTATTACCTATCCCTAACATACCTGTTTTCAAAAAAGTAAAAAAAATAATTCCACCGAGCAAAGACGTATCTGTCAGCCTGTACATATATCTTAACTTTTCTGCGCAAAACTAGTTTTCCACACACTACTACAGTAAGGCACGAGACAGACGGTTTTTGACCGTAATTCGAGACTGGTTTTCTTCCGTTTTACAGAAAGCATGCATGAGGCTTCACGTGTAAGAGTTTGGCAGCGAGGGCGAGAACAGTATTGACCAATGATATGATAGAAAGCACAGATTGGTCAAATCTTTGGAAGAAAAGGTGAGAGAAAAAAGATAATATCTCTAGCTTTTAAATGTTGTCATTTCTTTTTTCTAGAAATTGGAATGTGTGTTCACTGAATAACGAGGACTTGTTTTACAGAGCTCTAGTTCTAATAATTTTTTAAACTGGTAATCTTTAGCTTTAGAAATTTTTTAAGTTAGTGTTATAAGATATTGAAAGTCTTTGATTCAAATATTTTATTTTTATTTTAAATTGAAAATAGATATTTGAACTATTTTATTTTATTCTATAAACTTTAAATTCTGTATAAATCTCAGTGTTAAAGCTTTATTAAATAGAATCTTATATGGAGACGAGCCGGTGCTAGACCGGAACCTAAGTCCTAGGTGCGGAAAGGTTTAACATGCAAGGAAGTACGTATTATGAACTGCACATATATAGATAGGTTGTTGCTTTTAACTGTGCACATCTGATTTATGTATGCCACAGACAGATCTGGATCTAGCTATATGTAGCAGATCTGGATCACTGTGATGGCCAACTATAGTATTGAAGGTCGACAGAGCAAGTCTACTTACCAGAGGGGTGAATGGACGCAACTAAACAAATCATCACACACACCTCTCTTCTAACCAATCGAAGTCTTTTAGTATCCCCTCAACAGATTGGGTACTCTGCCAGAGCAGCAGGAGGAAACCGTAAAGCATTTATTCTTTGAATGCCCCTTCTCGCAGCTATATATATTTGCTGTCGATTCAACCAGTATGAGATTTATCAGTGGACATCATGCCAATTATACAAGCATACAATACTATCTTTACAAGATCATATTTTATGGAGGTGGTCATGATAGGTTGCTGGACGATATGGAACCACAGGAATAATATTACCTTCAAAGTCGGTGATATTTCCTTTCACAGATGGAAGCAAGAGTTCAGGATAGTTTTCGGTTTGGTTATCCATAGAGTTAAGCAATCCTTGAAAAATGATATGCATAGTTGGTCGAGTAGTTTCTAGTAGTTTTCCGGCTCTTGTACATTCTTTCTTTCTAGTCTTGTACATAAACACCCTCTTCTTTTAATGAAAATCACAGTAGGGGCCACCCCTTATGTTTCAGTTAAAAAAACTGCAATCAAAGTCACATAGTCACAACGGACATACGGACCTTAGGATCCATGTAGGTACTTCTCCGAACATCATAAGGGCAGCCCAAACACAATATAATGGAAACAAAGCAATAAAACAACAACAAACAGCACTGATCCGGCTGGTACATATTGAGACCCTACTATAAAAAAGATATATTAGTGCTGATTAAAAAATGATTCTACTGTTAGTTGTTTAACCGGCACTCTTTACATGACAGTGATACTTGTTACTATAAGTGCCGGTTGATCACCTGGCAGTGTTGTATTTCTAGAGAATAAAAAAAAAATAGCTCGAGTTGTGGCAGGGCAGTGGTGGCGGAGCAAAGACACATGTACATTTACTGTAATATTTTCACTCTTTACCTCTACAATAATGATATAAACGAGGCTAAATGATTGTAGCATTTAAATTAATATGACTATGTGCTCATTTTTCATTTGTGTGCACATCGGTTACGGACAGTAAATGATATTAAAAAAACCTATATTTTTGTAGATAATGGAAAAAGTTTCTAGTCTCTGCACTACCTGATGCACACAGCAAGGCTCATTATTACAATAATGCTTGAAACTTCGACCATTCGGAATGGAACCAAAATATAGTTCATAAACTCCATAATAAACCAATTAACTACCAGTAAATCTATTACTAAAGTGTCACCCTTCTTGTTGAAGATATCTATAATCACAATCTTCAATGCTTAACACGCCTTGTGAACGACACCCATGTCCTCCTCCTTCTGCAACAGACTCTAGTACCTTAGCCAGTACGTGCCCCCTAAAAGTGTCTGCATAAAAGTTGTGATTTGTTTTTTTGCTAAAAGTATCATTACGATATAGCCAAATAGCCCAACATAAGGCTGCTACACCGATAAAGATCTTATTCTTATTAAGTTGCCCAACACCTATAACCCATCTGTCCAACATATGATTGATGTTTTTTTTGCGTCAATCCTAAGGGCAATTTTAATAACACGCCAAATTGATTTAGCAAAATGACAACCAAAGAACAAGTGATGTATGTTTTCATTTAGATTATAAAAGCTACATTTAAGATCCACATTTCAGTTGTGTTTCGCTAAATTATTTTTAGTCAATATGACCCCTCGTCCTACATACAACATGAAGATATTTATCTTCAAGGGTAGTTTTAAATGCCAAAAAAATTATTAGAGAAGGAAAGATCTATATTTGCCATTTGCCTATACATGGACTGGATCGTAAAGTGTTCACTGTTATCAAGGTTTCATCTAAAAGCATCTCTTTCCTATGTCAATCGTATGTTAACTAACTTGAGTATTAGATTATACCAAGTTGTTAATCTGTCTCCAATAATAGGTATGCAGAATAATATATTGAGCTGTATAGTACTCATCACATCCACCATCATAGCACTTCTATGCCTCACTATATTAAAGAGCAACGGATATTATTTGCTAAGAGGTGTATTTCGTAGCTACCTATATTCTCAAAATCTTATCTGGGTGCCATCCTTTATAATGAATGTGCCCCATTTTAGAAATTCTTGTTTGACTTTTTTTAGTCCATTTCAGAAATGTGAATCTTCAGATTTTCCTTCAACTTGTGTGAGGGCTTTACTCCCAAGGTATTTGTTTTTGAGCAATTGTTGTCATACCCTATCCTCATTCAATAACTTAAATAACCATTATCTGATGAGGCATTTATTTTGGATTGAAAGGACAAGTATTTCCAACCCTCTTGATCTCTAGGTTGGCACAATATATTCCACTGGCAAGTCTATATTTCCTTTTGTGACTATCATATTGTCAAAAAACCATAGATCATAAATAATCTAATCTTTTGAGCACACCTCGTGGAATTTTTTTAAAAAAAAGACATCAGGAGCATTGGCAGACTAGAGAGAACTGAATTATCAATACTAATTGGCCTCCTATTGACAAGTGTTTGCCCTTCCAACTACTCAAACGTTGCTCAAATATTTCCTCAACCTTTCTATAATCACTATTGCGAAGCTTTTGATGGTGCATAGGAATGCCAAGATATTTGAAAGGATATGATCCAGTATCACATCCGAAAAGCTGTGTATACTGATCTTCCATCTCCTTTGCATCCCCATAACAGAATATTTCACTTTTATGAATGTTAATCTTAAGTCTCAATAGTTGTTCAAAAACGCATAATAGAAGCTTCATATTTTCGGCTTGCTCCAAGTTATGTTTCATGAAGATGATAGTGTCATCCGGATATTGCAGAATTGACAACCTGTCATCCACAAAATGTGGTACAACTCCTATAATATGTCCATCCTCTTTAGCTCTAGCTATCATAATTGCCAACATATTTGCCACAATATTAAAGAGGATGGGAGAAAAGGGATCACTTTGTCATAAACCTTTGTGGGTTTGAAAGTATGGTCCAATGCCATCATTCACTTTGATACCTATACTCTCCCCAGATACAAAATTCTGGATCCATTGGCACCACTTTTCTAAAAATCTCTTTATTCTTAGAGTCTATTGTAGAAATAGTCATTTGACTTTATCATAGGCCTTCTCAAAGTCAATCTTCAATATTACTCCATTTAGATATTTCTTATGCAACTCATGGATGGCCTCGTGTAGTATTATAACTCCTTCCATAATTTTTTGACCAGGCATGAATACAGTATATGTTGGATGGATCACATGTTCTACCACCCCACTTATCCTGTTAGTGCTAACTTTAGTAAATATTTTAAATCTAACATTACGTAGACATATTGGACGGTATTCTTGTGTTCGTGAGGCGTTGTCTGACTTTAAAAGTAATGTAATTACTCCAAAGTTAAGACTAAACAGTGATAGTAAGCTTTGATGGAAATCATAAAACAAAGCCATTAAATTGACCTTGATAACATCCCAAAATACTTGATAAAATTCAGCAGGAAAACCATCAGGGCTAGGGGCTTTGTTACGTTCCATTTGGAAAATAGCCCGTCGAACTTCATCCTCTATAAAAGGAGCTATCAAGAATTCATTTTCCTGTGAACTCACTTGAGGAATATCCTCATGGTGTGTCTCATCCATTGAGAAGTGATTTATCTCAGGAGGTCCAAAGAGCCTTTTGTAGTATTTGGTAGGGATGAAAACGGATCGAATACATATGAAATCGAATTCGGATAGTACGATTTACCATATTTTAATCCGAATGCGAATACGAATCCAGATATCCTTGAATATGAATACGAATCAGATAGTTCGAATACGAATCCGCATTCGGATATGTACTCGATCTTCGAAATTCAGGTCGAAAATTTAAAATTTTGAAAAAATTTGACTGAAATTTGAAAAAAATCGACTGAAATTTTTTCTAATTTGATTGGGCCGGAATTTTAGAAATTTTGTTCAAAATTCATATTGGAAATTTAAATTTTTGATCAAATTTAACTGAAATTTGACTGAAATTTATTCCAATTTGATTGGGTTGGAATTTCGTTCATATCTGAAATTTCTAAAACTTTAGAAAAATTTGGTTCCCTGGTTGGCGGATACGGATACAAATCGGATATATCTCGAATTCGGATATCCACATTTGAATCCGAATCTCGAAAACGAATTCGGATATATCCATTTTAGTATCCATTTCAGAAACAAATACGGATACAGATATCCATATTCGTATTTTAACGGATACAGAATCGGATAATTCGGATTTCCTGCCATCCATTTCCACCCCTAGTATTTGGTGATATAGTTCTTAAGTTGAATCTCACCAAATATTATACATTCTTCTTGTTCCAACTTATATATTTGTTGTTTCCTATGTCTCCTATTGGCTACTAGTTAGAAATATTTTGTATTATTATCTCTTTCTAGTAAATTCTTTGCTTTGGCTCTTTGATACCATTTGAGTTCTTCCTCTCTTAAGAGATGGGCCAACCTCTCATTGAGGTCCCACCATTGAAACAAGTTCTTTCTATCTTTGTGAAGAAAATCAGACCTATGACCAAATAAGACAGACAAGTGAGCAAAGCCCTATCAACCTTTTGATTGAGAGTAAGGAAAAAACAAACCTTCAAGTTAGAGAGTAAGTAACGAAGATAGAAAGAAAGATAGAATCAGTCTCGTAAGCAAGTGCACGATTTGCTATTGCCTACACTTTATCCTTTCTTGCTTGAACCTAATTTCATATGCTAATAAAAGTGTATGTTTAGCCTTGATGTCAAGAGTATCACTACTACAGCAATAGGCTTATATGCCGGCCTATCACTACTGATTTCTTACGAGCCGGTAGTGATATCATGGACTGGCACTAACAGGCCATTCAAAAAGAACTGGCAGTGAAAATCCACTATCACTGCCGGCTCTAGCCACGAGCCAGCAGTGATAGCGGATGACAGTTTATTTTATAAAATTTAATATTTTTTCATACGAAGTCGGATGAAGACAAACTTTATATCAAAACTGTAGCCCTCGATGAGATCTACAACTTTGTAGTTAAAAACATTTTCATTTGATGTTATTTAGATATCCGAATAATTGTTTGAAGTATAGACAGAAGATGTCAAAAGAATTGAATATGCTAATGGTATCACTAGTACTTCTGTGGTGGGATGGTAAGTATGTATCGTGCGAGTTGAGAGGTTCCGAGTTCGAGTGCCATGAACTGTACGTGCGTGTATTTCGCACGAAAAATCGAGTGATTTGTGACTTGCGTGGGCGTGGGGGTTCCTCAGGTGCAATTTTTTTTTTCAATTTTTCTAGCCCAATCGATTCGACGCCCGACTATTACTGTCGATTGAAGCCTTCAACCGGCAGTAATAGTCGACTATCACTGCCAGCTGAAGCCTTCAGCCGGCAGTGATAACCCCTTCACTATCGATCCCCGGACCGGCAGTGATAGTCGAGGACTATCACTACCCATTGCCTACTGCCGGCTCCAAAACCGGTAGTGAAACCACTTTATGTACCGGTAATGAAGGATTTTTTAGTAGTGTATCAATCTTTGATATTAGCATCTTCTTTTTCTTATGGTTCATTCTGCTAACATGCTTGGTTCAGCCCCTTAAATATTGTCTCAAGGATCACATTTTATTTTGCCATTTTTGCATAGCATTAATGCTAGTTGCTCTTTTTGCCATATGTCAGCAACCATATCATAGAAGCCATCTCGAATAAGCCAATCTAATTCGAATTTGAATAAAGGTTGTTTACCACTAGGGAAAAATGAAGTAGTGTCAAGTAAGAGTAAGATATTGTCGGATCTTGACGACCTATCTAAAACATGAACAATTGATTTGGAGTATTTTAACTTTGACTCTGTACTCGTCAGAACTTAATCCAATTTTTTCAAATATTGATGGATCTTTTTCATTTGCCCGGGTAGATTAGTGTCCAAATAACTTTACTTCTCGAAAGTCTAATATTTCAATAACAACATTGAACAATCAAATTCATCTACAATCAAAGGATTCACTACTTATTATGATTAACATTGAAAAAAACCTACGTACATGCTGCATATATATATATATACACACACTAGTTATTAACATTTCTCTCTTAGAAAGAAATTTGAACATATATACATATCGTGCACGGCAACGTGACATGACAAAATCAACATTCGATGCACTTGGATCGACATAATCGTCGACTTCGTCCCTGGAATGACCGCTGCCAAAGCATTAGTCTCGCCGGCACTGATGAAGACCGGCTGGATGGAATCGCCAGGTCTAAATCTAGCAACAATATAATACTGGTTTATTGATGCTTAACTAGTTATTTCAATTAGTTTTTCTTCACCAGAATGATTTCAGCTAATAGTTCGTTTAGTGGGTTGATTTGTAACTGCAGTGGAGTAAAAAAAAGTCTCACACACACACACGGACCGGGTCATAATGACATTAAAGTCAGAGGATCCTGTGCCCTCCGGTTAGCTTCATGTGTCCACCATCTTTGATGTCAATCATTCGATTAATATATCTAACCATTATCTATATTTGAACAAAATATATTGTTTTTCTGTATTTGACTTTTTATTATGTCTGTAACATATCGTGTGCTTCAGTGTCTTCCTCATTTATATAAGAGTGTTATGTATCATAAAGGGAGGCTTATCTCGTCGTGGGTTTGATTCAAAGCATGCACAAGAAAACATGGGTACAGTGTGTCCGTGTAAGTTCAAGCGTCAAACCTTGTGCATGGAAAACCAAGCACGCGTGCATGCATACATGATCTTTCCTTGAAGCGGGAGTTTGAAAAACTAGGTTCACCTAGCATTCCACGCACCCTACTTCGATAGTTGCACAAAAGTTTGTCAATTTCTCCATCTTTATATGCAATATTTTTCTAATGAAGGGGGTGTATTGGCCACTCCCTCCATTTTTCCCTATTTAATTTGTCCCAACTAACTTTTCAGGTCTTCCAAACAAATTTTGTTTACTACTTTTTATAACTTAATATCAATATATACTACTTATTATTATACTACTTATCAAAATGTTTCTAAAGAAAAATTAATAATGTAATTTTCATATAGAGAATATTAATTAGTAGTTTTAAACTTATTGGTCGTCAAAGTTTTTAAAGTTCACAGGTTTAAAAAAACAAATAAAAAATAACGGAGAGATTGTATCATATATATATAGTCATATAGACATGTAAACGGGGCGGTACAAACCAACAATAAATTTATCGACGGGTCAGCTGTGTGCATTAGCCGGACCATCACATTTTTTGATCGATTCATATTCAATACACGTGTATGACATTAGGTCGACGTTTGCATGGAACATGCATCCAAATGCATGATGGCACACTTGAACCGTGGATCGACCGTCAGTGTCAGTGTCAGCGTCAGCCGCCACACATCCTTCGAAGAACACAATTGAACATCAGATTATTGCGCTTCATCCTCTAATTCTAAACATTTTACTAGTAATTTATGAGGAGGCTTTTTGAATAATATTATTTTATTGAAAAATTACAAAAATAATAGCCAGAAAAATAAATTGCATGACAAGCTACATGTCAACGTGCAGAGTACTGACATGTTTATCGGTACTCCACATGCCGACACGCTACGTGGTACTGGGTCAGGGGCCTGCCGGCATGCGAAATGTGGAGAAAAGATCTGTCGATATTTCACGTACCGACGGACTCCGGGGTAGACACAGATGCGGGTGCCGGTCTAGTTTACAGTCGACAGGGCTATCGGCATGTGAAATACCGACAGGCCTGTCAGTAATTTGAATACCGACAGGTCCTCGTGCCAATAGGTTACATCTATTTTTATTTTGGTTTTAATAAAAATTTGAAAATATTAATAAGGCATAACCAGAACTAAGTGTACATCCTATAGAAGAAGTCACACTCGTTCGAAAATAGCAGCTATGGCTACACGGAGGTTGAAGCAAAGAAGCGCGTGAATTTTTGTAATGAGGCTGAGGCTAACGGCATCTTGGAGTGGTTCATTTTCTTTTCTAATTTTGGTTCAATGTTATTTTGTCGACATTTATTTATTTAGTGGATCTAAATTTGTGTGAGTAATTTTTTAGTGATGTAACATTGGGAGGGACAAAATCTAATTTTGCGAACAATAGTAGTTGTGAATTATAATTATTATAGAACCCAATATGGAGGTTACATACGCTGATAACTATAAAGAGATGACAATAACAAATGTTGGTATGTACGGTGTGCATAAAGACTAACCTAATAGCGTGCCACTGATAATACTAGCATGTCTTAAGAAATGAAAATATGCCGGGTTATAATAGATGTTATCTACTAAGTGTACTAGGATATTTACCCTTTCTCTGGGCATGGGGCCCTGCCCCTTAGTGCGGCGGGCTATCTCCTACTTCCTTTCCCTCTCTGCTTTGCATGCTTCAGCCGCGGCGCACTCCTTTGCGGCCATCCTGATACGCTCCTCATCTTGCCGCTTCATACGTCATTTCTCCTGATGTTGCTCGTACTCGCGGCGCTTGTAAGCTTCCATCCTCTACCGTATCCCCATATCGATCCACTACTTTTGATGCTCATTTTGCTCAATATCCAACCATTATATGAAGTCACAGATAGGTGGAGAAGACTAGACAAATGAAACAAAAGGGGAGAATAGTATGATAGTGCATGAAATCATATGGAAAAGTGTCATATGAGTGGTCTATGTCGCTATACAGATGGGTACTCGTACATTCCATGTCAAGGCTGGTCGTACTGGTAGTTGGCACATATGAAGAATCGAAGACCATAGGTGTAGGATATGTTCTGGGACTCGCGAAGCCTACAAAGGTCGCCACAGAAGCACATCGGCGGTTCGACCCCCTAGGGGATGAAAATCCCCCACTATTTCTTGGGTGGGCTTGGTGGAGCTGATGAAGACATTGCAAGTGAGAGTGTTGAGGGAGGAGTGGTGTATCTGTGTATGAGGATGGGGTTATTTATGGTGGCTGCAGGCTAGAGCATAGGATGCCCTATAAAAGCTGAAAAAGTTATGGCATTGACGCTCTTTCGTGTGGTCACTTCATGTCTAAACCATGATTCGTATAATGTATTAGTCAATACTGTTGTGCATTATATTGATGAAGGGGCATCGGATACTCTGGTAAGATCATTAGGGTGCGTTACTACAATGGCAGGGAAAAATCTATCTATTATTCAATGTTGCAGTGTGGTGCATTCTAGCAAAAAGACTTTTCAGTGCTACCCCTAATAGATCGGTGCAGTCTTGGCAATAAGCTTTTCAGTGCTACTGCATCTATCCACTACTGCTAGGACTTCTCGTATATAAAATAAACCAAATCAATTCTCTACTCATACATCTCGTGACCTTGAATTGCATCGAGACAATGGCGTATCATCATCCTCTCGATGGCCCAATCTATCCACCACCTCCACACCCTCATTTAGATATCTATGGTAGAGATTTCTACGGAAACCACAATGTTCTTTCTTGCTCGTTTTGGTCACCATGTCGACATGTAGATGAAGTTGTAGTCCAATTTTATGAGCATTTCGGTGATGCTGGCCATCGATTCTTCTGTTGTCCACATTTCAGGATACGAACAAATAATACTCACTTTCTTCCATATTTTGTAAACACCATTTACTTACCTCATGTACCACTTTTTTCTAGACAGATGATTGTGGGTTCCAGTACTAGATTGATCCATGGATAGAACACATATTCAAGAATATATCCATCAACTCCATGTCGTTATCAAGAAACTGTAGGAACAATTGCGCCAAGAGAGATCCAGCAACATCAGAAGGTGCTATATCCCTCCTCGTATTGCAGGTCGGAGGAACAACTGGGAGCAATATGGATGTGTTAATTCTTAGTCAGTATGACTAGAAGCAATGTATACGATGTACTATATTAGCCTTATGTACTATTTTCAATTTACCATGTTGTTTGTAACGTTGAATTTTGTACCCTGTCATGTAACATTGGATTTTGTTTGCACATTTAATTGTAGTAAGGTTCGTAATGCACATGGTTTTGATTTCGAAAGTTGCAAGTCAACAATTTAATGCATGAGTGGATAAGATTGCATGATGCTACAATTTAGAATGGAAGGAGAACACAGGTAATAAAATCATAGCTGATAACATAGTACTGACATACACATCCTACATGACATGGCCATCACATAATAGAAATAACATGAACATGTACAAGTACTGTATAACAACGCAATCAAGGGGCATCACCATGGCCACGAGCACGCTTACTGAGAATGCCCCCGGCCTCTGCTGGCCTGCTGCTCTGTGATGACGTACGTGGTCAGTGGAGTACATCAAGGAGTCGCACGGAGGGTGCCAAGGGCGTGCAAAATTTGTAGGGGTGACAGGGTCGGGCTACGTCACCTGCGTGAGTGAGTGTTGTCCATTGGTTGTCACAGTAGGGGGAAGTGTTGGTGATACCCGAATTGCCTGAGCACTCTGTCCGGGTAGTAGGGCTCAACCGTGACGTCAAACACTAGCCGTCACCGCGTAAGCCAGAGTGCTTGGTCCCTGTGGCACAAGTCAGAGAGGCCAAGAGGCGCCCGTGTCATGATCACCTCATGGTCGTACGATGTCTAGCGCACATTGTCCGTTTGCAGCTGGTTGAATGTGGCAATGAACTGAGGGTACGAAGAGCGTGTCATTGCTGTCGCCCACCTCAGCTGCATGAAAAAGAAAAGTGTCAGGCATATAAGCGTCATGAAAGAACAATACTGAAAGAAATGTGTTAACTTGTATTCCTTACGTCACGCTTGCACTAGCGAACCCATCGCAGGGCCATCCACTGCGTCATGCAAGACGAAGTCATCGGGGAAGTAGAAAGCCTCGTCGTATGTGTCATACAAGCTCAGGCACGGGCGCCCTATATCTAAGCGCTCGTACGATCACAAGGTCAGGAGCAAAGGACAACCTGTGATCACCCTGGAGTCACTCCTCCTACTGCAGACCTCGCACAACGCCTGGTACATCCGTGTTAGGACCGCGGAGCCCCAACTGTACTGAGGGACCTGCTCCAGGGGGCCATCCGCAATCTACTGCTCAAAGAAGACGAACTTCTTGTCAATGGTGTTCGCATACATGTTGGTGAAGAGGACCCACCCGAACAGCCACAACAGGTGCACCTCCAGGTGTTCTCGCACTCTCCAGTCCTGTGACTCTGGCATCAGGCGGTTTGCTCGGAACTGCTGGACCCAGGCCTTTGATGGACCATGGGGTGAGTCAAAGCCCACCTACTCAAGCTGCTGATTCTCAGAAATGACTCCGTGGAAGTCCGAATATAACATCACCCAAACAGTCCAAATACTAAAACGTGGTCCAAATATGACATCAAATACAAGGTTATCAGGTACTCCGAATAAAACGTAATACAACATGGTCGAAATATTACAGGGTCCAAATATAACATCACATACTCAGGCTATCTAGTAACTCGAAATGGTACATAATACAACATGCTCCACATATTACAACACATACTCACGTTTCCGAATATTATGTAATACAACAATGTGCCAATATTACAAAGCTTTAACACATAGACAGACGAATATTACAAACATAGAGCACCATCCAATTAGTAATGCAACATGGAAACAATCACGTCTTCCTTCAAATAATAGTCTCGTTCGAAGGATTTTTCTTCTTCTTCGGCTGGTGTATCAGGACACGCTTAACCTTCTCACATGATGCCAGAGTGTCCACCAAATACTGCTCGCACTGCCCTCTAGAATGCGGACCTCTGCATAATAGGCACTCCTTGCAGACACGTGCTCCCTCATAATTGTCCATATCATTCCTGATATGCTGAGTCTTGCGTCGCCCCTTTATGTCAACCTTGCTATTTGGATCTAGAATCCCATACAAACCATTTTCAAGTGGCTTCATCACCGCCCGTCACCCAAGCAACTCGCCGAGCCAAGTACTTTCTATGGCTTCCTTGCGATAGTACGGTGACATGAAATACTTTGACTCAATGCTGCCCTTCGTGTAACAAGCTAGCATATGAGAGCAAGCCAAATGCATCAGTGATGGCTTGTTGCAAGTGCACTTGCATTTGTTGTCCCATGGCCACAACCTACATTCCATTGTATTCTGCCTTCTGATACCCAGTCCGCCCTTCCCATGCAACATCACCTCGAAGACGTGTTGACAGTTACCAAAAATATGAACTCTATGTGACTGGCCCTTCCCTTTCTTCTCTTCCATATAAGACGTTATCTTTTCCATGTACACCTTTTGCGGGTTGCCCATATGTAGCACAGCCTTACTGCAATGCTCTCAAAGATACCGCTGCGTTCCACAAGTGACTCCCTCCACAATTGCCACTAATGGCAGTGACATATTCCCCTTTATTACCCAATTGTAAACCTCGGCGAGATTAGTTGTCAAAATTTCATAACATGAACCATTAGTATCCGTAATGAGTGCCCATTTCTCTAGTGGTTCGTGTCTAATCCAGTCGAAGAAACACTTAACCCTCCTTTCACCCTTCCTTCCTAGTCACACTCTGCGGCTCAAGTGGTAGGCTGAAGGCCCTCAGGCTCATCCTCCCTCGGTACAACTGGCTTCTTCAAAACTTCGTCCATATGCTTACCAGTTAGTTTATTCAACTCTTCCCATAGTGCATCAAACTTTCTCCTTTGATTCTGTTTGCACAGCTTCTTAAATAGATCTTTCAACCTCTTGCTCCTGAATTATTTGTAGAAGTTTGCTTCGAGATGCTGCATGCACCAACAGCTATACAAACTTGGCCACAACAATACCCTACCTGCACTACTCTACAATGTGTTGATAGCATCCAACAAGCCTACATGACGATCGTGGAGTACACACACGTTAGGCCTTTACCAACAACACCTCTTTTAACGCACTACAAGAACCACAACCAACTATCCGTAGACTCACATTCGACAAATGCAAAGGCTAAAGGCACAACCTGGTTCTCACCATCAACCCCGATACCTATGAGTATATGCCCCCTGTATTTACCTATGAGGAATGTCCCGGCCACGCACATCACCGGCCAGCAATATCGGAATGCCTTGATCATACAGCCGAATGACCAAAATGCCCACTGAAGGTTCGATCTCCATCCTGGTTGACAAAATCATGAGTAGCAATGCATGTGCCCAGGTTCCTGCCTAAATAACCTCTAGCAATGAAGGTAAGTTATGGTATGAGTCCTTATATGTGCCAAACATCTTCTGTAACACATTCTATTTCTCTCTCCATGTCATGTCATATAAAATCTTGTACCTAAATCTGGTGTTGATAGCATGCATAACTCCAAACGGAGACAAACTAGTCTTCTTCACAATCTCTGGGTATATTACATTTGCAACATAATCAGCGCTCATGTTCCTATGCGCGCACAGAGGTCGGCTCAAGTTGCAAGTATGTGGATCAACAATAGACGATGTCACAACTCGGCAAGAATCCATGAACTCGCCAAGTGCAACCTTCAACTAGACATTTTACATCGTATGTCCGAGGATTAGATATTATCACCTTGAACTCCCTCACCTCCGAGAAAGAACATCTCTTCACTGCATGCTGCAGACCTTGGAATGAAACATTTGGCCTTTGGTCACAACGATAGAATCATACTCCCATGCCGACTCATATCCATCATTCACCGTTAACTTCTCCAAAGCAAATTTCGTCCATTCTTCCGGGATACCTGCACCTGAGTCCACAAATGTGTGGAACACTTGGGACCGCTGAATCTCTCCTGGACTATGCAATTATGTGTCCATATACTGGAAGTTACTTAGATCTACCCCACCGTCATAATGCATGATATATCTTAGGCCGTAAAAACCCTGAACCCCACTATGATCAACATACCTGATTCAACAACCATACTATACTCTGTCAGGTTAAATAATTGTAATCAACATACAATAGCTACGACCACAAAATCTATTCAACCTCATCACTTGTATTCTACATAACCATCAAATATCACCACTAACATATCTTTCAATTCACACTGTACCATTCTAAATGTATTGTTGTCGAAAAAATTACTCCATTTCTATTCTAAATATCCTACAACTATGAAATATTTGTACTACATGTTCATAACAATTGTCTAACTATTGAAAAATTCCAAACTATGTATGCTCTATGCTAGATTATCTATTCTACATGTATCTAAATTTTCCTGCTCTAAATTCTAAATGAATCATATTTTCCCCCTTCCATTCTACATACAATACTGCAAAAATCCACAACAATTCAAATGTACAAATCCTACATCGACAAAAAATATGTACGTCTAATAATATCAAAAGTTCAAATCATATTAAATAACCTATTTTTACTCTACATTACCAAAATATTTGAACTTTTTCCAACTATTCTACTTTTCCTAACTAACTATACTATATTTTCTACCTACAGCTAATTTTCGAAATTACATACTCTACTATAAATTTTCTAAACTATCTACTCTACTCAATTTTTCTCTAATATTCTCTAACTATTTTTCTTAGTATTTCTAACTCCAAATTCTTTAAATATTCAACTTTTCTAATTATTCTATATTACTGAACTACCTCATACTATTCTAACCTAAATTTTCTACCTAACTATACTAACTTTTCTAACTATTGCAAATTTCTAAACTAGATCCAATCTATTCTAATTTCTTATCGTAACTTTTCTAATTTTTCTACTTTATTCCAGATTTTTCCTAGTCTATTCTTAATAGTGTATCCTAATGTTTCTAGTCATTCTAATTTTTCAACTCTATTCTACCTATTCTACTCTATTCTAACTATTTTCTATTGTTTCTAATAAAAAAAGAAATATTCCTCACCACCGATGTTGGATTGCTCGCCGGAGTGGCTCACCGCCGCTCGTGGCCGCCGCACGCTGCCGGCCGCCCACTCGCCGCCGCTTGCCGGTCCGCTACCTCCCATCGTGTGCTCGCACTCGCACTGCGTCATCACCGTCGCCGCTCTCTCCTCACCCATCGCGCGTGGAAGACGAAGAACAGAGGTGGAATCGGCAGCCGGGCTATTATTAAAGACCTATCAACATTTCACATGCCGACAAGTCATTCTGCATCACCTGTCAGTACGCGGAATGCCAATAGGCCGCTAGACTGCAGCAACAGCCTACTTGACACCTCCTTTACCAGGACCACCACATATCGGCATTCCGCATGCTGATAGGCCTCCGGACCCACTGCCACATAGGAAGTCCGCATTCGAAGTACAGACAGGTCCCTTGTCGGTACTCTGTATACCGATATGTATCTATTCTTACAATTTTGTTATTCTGGCTATTATTTTTACAATTTTCTAATAAAATAATATTATTAAAAAAACCAATTCCTGAGCATTCCATATAGAGGGCATTCGTTTTTTTACCACCGGGGACCTGGGTGACATCCTATTTACCATCATTCCTAATATGTATAGACTCAGGGCGACCCGTATGTTATTCTCAGTAGTAATTATCACGTTCTAAGAGTAGCAACTGAGCAATTATCCCCTTATATATATATATATTGTTGAGCTATGGCAATGGTTCGATCGATTACTTTTCTGCGTCTCCACGAGAAGAATTTCGAAGTCAAAACATGCGTTGACGAAAATCTGATCCTTCCTGATAAGCATATGCACAGAACCATCGAAGAACATGGAATAACTTTGGTCGCTTTTGCTAACACATTTTTAATTTCTGCTAATTTAGAAAGGACAATTTACAGCTGAAATTATTGGTGGCAACCAGAACATTAGGTCGTATTTATCGTCTTGCATGTGATTTCGATTGAAAGGACCACGTGAGGAACACATAGGACTAATTTCTTATACCCATCAGCATCGCCCAAATATGGTTTAGAAATAATGTATCCCTTCTATCTTTTTCCCCTAAATGGCAGATTGAATAGTGTTGGAGATTTTCAAAATAAAGTAAATTATTTTGGGTCGAAATTTCATTGTTTGTTTCTTATTTGTTTTATCACAAGTGAGAGGAAAATATTGTCATCAAAAATTAGTCTAATAGACCATGTTAATAGCTATTTGTATTAAGTTTAATATTATATGTGTAAGGCCCCTACATTTGTAACCACATGTTGACGGTTATTGTTTTGACACCATGACAACAATTTACACATATGCTAAATATTGAATAGTCATGATGATTAATGAATAATTATGTCATTTGATGATTCATGAAGAGTTGTGCATCTTAGTGATGAACCATCATGTCTGGTAGAGTTAAATCACTACTACAGAAATAGTCATCAGTACTGGCTCAAAAACGCTATTAGTGGTGGTTTTTGAACCGGCGCTGATAGTCATGGACTATCAGTGTCAACTCTTTGTTATAAACCGGCACTGATAGTTAGTATCAGTGTCAGTTCTTTATTATGAACTAGCACTGATACTGATTATGAGTGCCGGTTCTTTGTTATGAATGGCACTGATACTGATTATCAGTACTTGTTCCAGTTCCCATTCATCCAGAAAACAATATAGACAACAAGCGCGCGCCCACACACATATATATATATATATATATATATATATTTCACTCATAATTCAATCACAGGTAATAATTATATATACAGATATTTCACTCATAAACTGATATTTTAGACACGATAAACACTAATACATTAATTGAAACTACAAGCATTTATAAAATTACATCAAAGACCATTACGTGCATAGTTCATATCTAAAATTTTAACTCCAAATATTACATCAAAATAGTTCAATGCATAAATGAGTGGACTAGCCATTGCTTTAAATTGAAGTTCCATTGGACTTCCGTAGATAATGAAACCATTGCTATCACACTGAAACTCAAGGTGTGATTGGCACTTTCCATGACAAACCTTCCTGCATTGCAGGCCAAGTACTGTGTACGCCTTGCACTGTGCAAGAAGACGTAAGATTGAAGCCAAGCTATGATCCATATACATCCAAGTATTCCAGTAAAAATTCTACAAGCAAAGAGCAGCAGCATAGAGGAAAAACTTAATATTATTGAAATAATCCTAGCTAGAAGCTACAGGTTCATGTAACCAACCGTTTTAGCTACATGTAGCCATGAGAGCCTAGGAGTCATTGCAAGTACATCCTCATTCTATTCAAGTGCTTTCAATTTGAAATAGTTGTAATCCGAAAATATGTATCCAAGTTGCTAATCAACTGATTATAGAAGCGCATGGACAACAGATCTTTCAACTATAAGCCTTTTGTCTATTTCGGAGATAAATGTTGTTAAAGTGATCTATCCTTCTTTAGGTATTGCAACCTCAAAAGAGATAGTGATCTTCATTTTATTGTTATCAGTCAATATGGTTGTTACCATAGGTGGGGTGCCACCAATGTACATAATAATATCATGTAGCCATTGTAGTTGATGAAGCATCTACATCAATCGGCATACCAATTTTTGAATTTAATCACGTCAAAATTTGTTAACAACAAACTGCAATATTAACTGACTTTATAATTTCTAGCAGAGGGATTTTCATCACTAAGCATGCAGATGTACCTGGGACAAGTCATAGGTACATCTACATGCCCAAAGAAAAAAACATCAATGACAAATCAATTGGCTCATTTGAAGTTTAAGTAAAAATTGGCCTCATATAATGATAGGATTTAGCATCTTTGAATTACCATTAGCCACATGCTGTTACACCATCTTTAAGAACCCAAAACCCTACATGTCACAAATTATCATCATTGACCTAAGAACAATGCAACACAACTTTGAATTACCATTAACCACATGTTGTTGCACCATCTTTAAGAACCCAAAACACTAGGAAACATCTCTAAGAACAAGGCAGCACAACTAAATTGCTAATACAAATTTCAGAACCTAAATTGGCTAACTAAAATTGCTAACTACAATTTGCTAACTAAAATTGCTAACTGTAATTGGAGACCTATAATTTGAGAACTAACCCAGGTATTTCGTGGCCCTTCCGGGTAGGGCATGGATACACCATCAAGGATTTAGAGGGCGGGAGGGAGGTCACTCGGACCTAGACGGCTAGATTGGAAGTAGCAGCTGCCTCCACGCTGCCTAGATCTATGCCCTCCAACTCCACTACCACTGCTGCTCGCCATGGGGATGTTGAGGAGGAGAGGAGCAGGAGGAGGCAGTGGTCCAACACGCGAAGAGGAGTAGGCTATGGCCCAGCATGCGACGAGGAAGAGGCAGTGGGCCAACGTGCAAAGAGGATGAGGAGGCAGCGGTAGGCCGGCGCGCGATGAGGAGGAGGCGGCAGGCTGGTGCACAGTGAGGAAGAGGTGTCGAGGAGGAGGTAGCAGACCAGCGTGCAAAGAGGATGAGGAGGTAGCGGTCTAGCACATGGTGAGGAGGAGGCGGTGGTCCGAGGTGCGCGATGAGGAGGAGGCAGCAGGCAAGGGCTCGCTGGGAAGACAAAGAGAGTGGAGGCATGGAGCCAACAAAGGGGTAGTGATATGTAGGAAGTAATATCAATGCCAGCTAATACCTACAACCGACACTGATAAAAAGTATCAGTGCCTACTGATACCTACAACTGACACTGATAAAAAGTATCAATGTCAGTTCATGATTACCAGCCAGCACTGAAGTATTAGTGCCGGTTTTTCCTAAGAACCGATAGTATTAGTGTCGGTTTGACCCCGGCTCAATCATTGAATGAGCGCGGGAAGTTATGAACTGGCACTAATACTTCATCAGTGTTGATTCTAGCCTAGCTGGCAGTAATGACCCGACTTAGATAACCAGTTCTGCTGTAGTGTATCGCTTAGAGATGGTTGTTGGTAAAGTATAAATAGAGTGTAGCTCTATGTTATTCATGGCAAGGAAGGAAAGAAAACCAAAACCAAAAAATCAACGTTAATGCTGAAACACTCTCACTCATATCACTAGCGTATGATACTTCTATAGGGGTATCACTATCTAGAAGTTGATAGTCCTCAAAAGTCCGAAGAGCATCCAAGGTCGTCTTCACTAGTGCACGTGCAGGAACTACCAGAAACTCAATTTTCCATGACAGTGATTGATATCCCTAATTGACCCACTTCTACAGTCATAAAAAACCATATCCCTGACTACCCCCACCACAACTAACATGGTAGCCCATATCATCCCTGATCGGCCCACCTCCACGATCATAGATACTTCAACCGTGACATGAATGGACCATCAGGTCCAAATTCCATTAGCGCGGTCCAAGCGGGAGGGAAAAATGCACCATGCCAGACCAGTTTTCATTGGCATGATTGACCAGTTTTCATTGACTTCTCTCTATATCCCTTCCCCCCAAATCCACTGCTCTCTTCCCCCAAATCATGCTCACTTCCCCCAAATATCACTGAACACGATGAACCCTAGAGCCACCATGGTTCCAAAAATCCCAAATCCACCAAACTCTCTTCCTCCCACCACCACCACCTACATCCAAATCCTGCTCTCATCTTCCCAGCATGTACTTTAGCTGACCTACAACACCGCCCCCTCCTCTAGTCCACCGGTGCCACAACTCGTCACCCACAGAGCACCGGTAGCAAGGTCCACCTCAGTCGCATCCTCTGCTACTCCCATGCCTACGCCTCCTTCCCCAACTCCCTATTCATTTTCCTCCCCAGACCTGGAGGCACACCAAGTCCTGTTCTGGTAATAGCCCCCCTCTCCCTCTCTCTCACTCGATCTTCTGGATCACAACAATTATTTGTCTGTAACGTCATTTGTAGATCTTCAAGTTATAAATTTAATTAGTACTTTAATTGAGCTTGCCCGGGGGAAAATTGATATGCTAACACTCTGATGTTCCAAAGGAAAAAGTATTATACTCTCACAAACCAGGCTCGAATCCTCTTGTTACAAAAAAATTAAGTCTAGAGTAAGATATAGGTGCACGTCTATTATTCTATTTCTTTGATACTCATATTGCATTATGTGATTTTTTTTAGTGCAAATCTTGTCACATTGTTCATGCAAGAATACGCTCTTCTTTTTTCTGTGTTAAGATGATTATGGTATAGTGAGAAGAGATTGGTTATTGTAGATTCAACTCAATGCAACATTTCTTCTCTCAAAAGCTCAGCTTTTAGTGTTTTTTTTTTACACGGAGGGTGACATTTTTCAGTACAATTTTAGTCATGCCTATGTTTCAATTGGTTGAGACCTAACATAGAATACTTTGTCATGGAATTACAAATTTTGTATCAAGTGTCGACTAGTGAGCGTTGGACACATATGCGTACTAATTAACAAGTAAAGAAGACTGCACTTTTTAGTCATTGGTACAACCATTAAGAAATATTACTTTGAATTGTGTTCTCATTACATATTATTTTATTCAGCTTCTCTAATTGAAAAGGGACAAATGTCTTCAAGATGCTTGAATACTGCGATAACCAAATCTGATATTTGACCCAAAGTAAATTACATAAACACATATCTAGAAGCAGTACGAGTTTCCTTCTATTTTCTTTTGTTTTTTTGTTTGGTTCTGATATGAGGTGCTAAAAGAAAATTCCTTTGAATGGACTAAGAGTGATGATTATGAGTTCTTTGAATAAACTTGACATATGATGCTCATGCATATAGGTCCTTTCAGAATATAATATGACCCTCTGTGATGTCGTGGTGCAGGTCAAGAAATCTCAGGTCGAACTTGTGTGTATATCGTCCAAGACTTGTCTCCACGTGATCTGCTTTGTTGTCTCCACCTATGTTCTCATGGTAAGACTTCTTGCATATCTATACTAAATCACAATAGAAATTTGCTTTTCTATGTTATTTCTGATAATTTATAGTGTGCAAAACTTTTGTAGTGTTCTTTGCTGTTGAATCTAATACAATGTGATGCTTTCATGATGTTTGTGTGTGCTAAATTGTGAATCTAAAACATACACCCCTAATGAGTTCTTTTGACAAATGCTTTCATGCTGTTTTGTTTATAATACACAGAGCATAAACACTTTATTTACACATAAATAATGCCAAATTATATCTTGTAATAGTAGGAAAAACACATTCTTAGATCGACTAAAAAATTATAGTTTTACTCATTTTATCCTAATGGTAATCACAGATATAACCAATGGCAAATTGTGAATGGATGACACTATTGCTTGTACCATAGAACTTGAATTTGAATAGTACATGAAGGCTAAGCCGGTTACATTTTCCACAGCACATGGATGGCGACTACTTTTTCAGTATTGGTGTTCAAGTGAGTACAAGAAGAAGAGAGAGGTTGATCAAATGGCACGCTTATAGTCAGAAGATGTGGCTCAAAATAGAGGTGGCTCTAGACCATTTGGAGAGTACCAACAATTTCTGGTATGGGAGTGATTACATGTTATGTACCATATGCCAATCCTATCTAGCCATGTGTAATGCACTATTTATTGAGCTTCATAGGGAGTCAAATTTGGAGTTCAAAAGGCTGGCCCCATAAACACATATGCTTGCATGAAGGTAGGACAAGAGAACATTGATAGCAGTGGAAATGTTGGTCCCATCAACAGCAAAAAAGCTCAAAAACAAATTGTAAGTTTCACCTTCTTCCCATATTACACTCCTACTATAATTTCAAAACATGGAGAATAAATATGTCACTACCCTATACAATAATTATACACAATTTGCCCAAACTGAGCATGGGGATGGTTGGGAGCAACAGTCGCTTGATGGAAAAATTATGTACAAGAGCACCGGTGGTATGCCACATGACCGTCTTGAAATCGGACATGGTATTGTAAGGAAGGTTGATGTTCTTATTGCTGCCAAAGAAAGCAATATTAGACAAAGGACCTCCCTCTCTTACCGATGTGTGCTTGAAGATAATTGGAGGTTGGCACGCCAAGCCGTAGATGTCATTCATCATTATGAATCTGAAACAATCATCAATAGGGAGATGATGCTGGTGATGATTCCTCCTTTTTCTCTCTTCATAAATTAAAGTTTCATATTTGTCACATCCCAAGATGTTAATTATGTAATTAAGTATGCATAATCATCATGGTATTATGTTTTACGTGTACAATTATTATTTTAAACGTTCAATCGAATTTCAAAGGTTTTACGTTTGGAACTTTTACTCGTTTTCCCTACCTCAATGTGAGTATATTTGTGAGTAAGAAATAGTTTAGAGATCTATAGGAAACCCCCCAAAACTTTTGATAAGAAGAAGAATAGAAAAAAAAAGACCGTTCCCGCGGTCTAACTAGGAGCTCTTGCGGTCCGACCACCAGGGCGCAGAGCGCCCACTTAAGGAATCAGCCAACTCTCTTGATCTCTCTCTCACTTCTCACTCTCACTCACACTCTTCACCCGAGGGAGAGTAGGGAGAGGATGACCCTGACAACCGTAGATCGATGGAAGAGACTTCCCCAAGCTCCTCAAGGACTTCCCAGAGCTCATCCCCTTCCTCCTCTTCGCCGAAGACATTTTTCCACAGATTCATCCACCATGAGCCTGTACATTACCCCGGAGTCCGATCTCCAAATCGGAGCTTCCCCTGAGTAATCCCTTCCAATAGAAAGCTTTCCTACACTAAGACGAGACATCTCGTACCATTTTCCCATCATTCCCAAGCCCTAACCGGTCCTCATTCTGTTTAGACTCAAGCTCCACCCTAGCCTAGATTCCATCCATGGAGTTTTCCAAGTTTGGCTTGGTGAATGTTATCCAAACCACCCTGGAAACACTCAATTAGTCTCCTAGAACGCTTTGGTAACTTTCGTAGTCGAAGGCATAATCGGAGCCTTTGCCGGTGACCTAGCCAAGGTGCTGCTGGCTGGAACTCATGGTCTGACTGCTGCTCAGGTCGGTCTGACCACTGGTTGTAGGTCAAAACCTTAGTCAAACCCCGTTTCAGGAGTCAGACCACCACTAGGGCCGGTCAGACCACAAGACCACAGGGTCTAACTGCCTAGGGGTTCGGTCTGATCGCCACCATACGCCGGTCTGACTGCTAGCTGCTCAAAGCCTCATGAACTTAGGGTGTCTTATCTCAGGTTCAAACCTCTTCCAACACAAGTTATTTGTTGATCTTTTGCAAATGTTTTCGAAACACAATGCTTTATTGTTATTCGAGCATGCAAGCACATTTTTCCATCATTTATTTGTTTATGCGATGCATTATTGGTTTATTTAGAGAGTGGCACGTCAACTATCCAAGTGATCAAAGGCGACACCAAACGGCCGGAGTTTTGTGAGTGTTGTACAAGAAGCGTCAGGCAGGCACGAGAGCAGCAAGGAAAGCATATAAGCACATTTTACCTTATAATTTGGATCATGCGGAGTCTAAACTGATAAGTTATTACTTATGTAAGTTATGCATGTGTAGCATTCCAATGTTAAATTATATGGGTAGAAACTATGTTACTGCATTATTTCTACTATGATCTTGTTGATGACATGGAATTTTAGAATTTCATCAGAGAACAGTGGGTTGTGGTCAGAGTCATTGGAAGAAAGAGTCAAGAGATGTGCCATCGGGAATAGCAGGTCCCACTCGGCAGTACAGAAGAAGAATCCTCGTCATAGTGGGGTGGGTATGATCATTACTCCAAGTGTACTTGCGTCCATGAAGCTTCAGCTCGTTAAGATTCATATCGTCGATCGCTTTTTTGAATTGCCTCATCATGCATAGGTTAAGTCTGATGTTGTTCTTATCTTGATCCTAATAGATGAGGCTGCAATCACCGTTGATTAACCATTAAGGCATCATCAAAGGCTGAAGGGCGACGATCTCATTTAGGAATTGAACTTTTCCTCTTGGCCCTGAGGCCCATAGACAGTGGTTAGGGACCAAGTTTTATTTTCAGCTAGCATGTTGATGGTGGATGATAGAGAGTGCTTTGTTGTGTGACGGTCTGAGATTGTAAAGTAGTTTTCGTTGCACGCCAATAGGATGCCCCCGCTTGTTCCATCTGATGGCAAGATAGCATAGTTTCTGATGAAATTTAGGCCAAGAGATTCCAACACGAGAGAGTTATTGCAGGTCTGGATTTTGTTTTCTTGAAAACAGATGATAGTTGATCTGGTAGACATTACCAGGTTTCTGACGCTTATTCGTTTTGCTGTAGAGTTCAACCCCCTAATGTTCCAACATAAGATGATTGCATTACGTTGCAACATGATAAAAAACATAGCAACTAGACTTGGAGGATAGGCATACAAATCACCGGTAGATACAGAGGGTATGGCCCTAGTAGCCAGGAACTAGACTAAAAGAGAGAAAAGCTTATCTTGTATGGTGTGAGGATGAAACGGCCTCTGGGTACGATGTGGACGGTGGCCTCCGCACAACGACAATTGGGTCTGGTAAGCCTAGTGGCCACCGAAGGCAAAGACCCAATACAGAGGCAGCTCATGGTGACTCTAAACTACACCTCTGACTTACTGACTTTGAAACGGGACAACGGAGAAAATGTAGAAAAAAGCACATATAGCATTGGCTGGCTTGTCTTGAGCTTCATGGACGCATGGTCTCCACACCGAGGTGCGGTTCTGGCTTGATCCTCCTTGACACCTTCCTCTTCCTCCCATGGTCATATACCTTGTCCATCAACGCGGTGATCACCTCCATGGCCGCCTTTGACAGAGGCTGCTCAAAGCGTTGTAAGTAGGATGAGAGCTCAGTTTTTGATATAGAGTGATGTTGGGGAGTGAGTTCCCCTAGTTTGTTAGCAAGTAAATCATGCGCAGTCTGCAAAGCATTTTTGCCCAGTGCTGCTTTGTTGGCAAGCCTAAAACTTCTGCGTGGGGTTTGTGTGGCATTTTGGGATGTGTAGATGTGGTATAAGGAGTTGATCTAAGGAACATTTTGTAGCAAGGGTGGTTCTAATGGGCAGGTAATAGATTGAATAAAGGCATGCATCACCGGTACCTCATTTGGGATGTCAGACACATTGTTGTTGTCAACTTGGCCTCCTGGGCATGCTGGGGGGATGTCGCCTTGACTCGTGTGCATCGGGTTGGTGGTGTCCCAATGGACACCTTTAGAGTCAGCTTGCTAGAGCTCCAACTGCATCCAGTCTAACACCTCAGGGGTTGGGGTGTACTCCAGCGAAGGGGCCATGTGACTCTCCAAGTGTTGTGATGCTGCTCGGGAACCTGCAACCATGACAGTATCAAGAGATTCAAGCAACATTGGGTCAAAGGTTGAATGGTGCCTATCCCTGTCGACATTGCCTAGGCAGTCCACCAACTGCAGCAAGTCGAGATCAAAAAAGTTTTGATGACGACACGACCTCCTTCTTGCATGGTGAACCTGAGAATGAGCATCGCCATGAGCGACGCAAACTACACCCGCGGGCAGTCACCACGCCCCATGTGACAGATAGAGCTTCGAACCGGCAAAGATGAGACTAGGGTGACCATCCGTCGCCTGTGACTATCATGCCCACGCCACTCATTGTCACCAACAAAGCCCCTAGACTCCTGGCACGGGCGTGACAGGTGTGACCATAGGGAGCAACTCCAGTGGTG
Source organism: Phragmites australis (assembly GCF_958298935.1). NCBI lineage: Eukaryota > Viridiplantae > Streptophyta > Magnoliopsida > Poales > Poaceae > Phragmites > Phragmites australis. Next base: position 25,652,947 of record NC_084935.1, on the reverse strand, counting down.
CCGCTCCCCACAGTGCCCCCTGTCACCACCACTATCATCGTCCCTCCTCCGTCGACCGTCGTCAAGCCCTCTGCAATCGCACAAACTTGGGATGTAGTCAGGCTGCACACCACCATCAGGGACTCTGTATTTCCAGTTGAGGATTCACTCCCAACACTTGCTCCGATGGCCTTCGTTGAGTCGATTGCTGGTGAGGAACGTGAGATCTTGGATGACCTCAAATTGGATGAACAGATGATACATCTGTCCCATCTTCGGACCAGAGGGTTCGTTGTGACAGATCTCAACCACTGGCAACGGAGTGGAGAGCAAAGGCATTTGTCTATATGGCTCTATGATGGTCAATCATACTATCTTTAGGATCAAGCTTGGGTTGTTGCACCATGCTTGGTGGTCAAACGTCCTGCTCCACTCATGCCTTCTGGAGTTCTCCTCAACAAAGTGCACAACACATATGTAACTGATGACCTGTGCAGCAATCTCTTCTAGCGAAGCATGTACTAGGAGGCCTTCAATCCTTATCCTGGCATGGAAATCAAACTTAGCAGCATCAGCATACCTTTTTCTCTCATTCTAGACCACAAAACAGAAGTTTCGACCATGGTACAGAAGCTGATGGCTCCTGGCAACATGGTCACACATCTGTTGGTTATTGAAAATGATAAGGAAGTATTCAGGGTGGTGTTTCACCATCTGGCATTGATGGACAGCCACCTAGAACTCCTGGGAGAGAGCATCAAATAGATGATAGTCTTCCATGGTCAGTCGATTACCCGCCAGCTAGCACATAGCAGCGTGGCCAATCAGGTCATCAAGCTTCTGGGCCACTGCACCCATCACCGAGACCACCACAAACTCCTAGAGGGGGCGCGCCGAGGGGTCACCTGGGAAGGCTACCATGGGTTTCTCAGAGTAAAGGCGTTGAGCTGAGGAAGGTAGTTGAGGAGGGGGTGGTGTCTCGTAGAGCAAAGCTTGCTTGTAGGAATGGGAAGTAGAAAGGGGTGGTGAAGGGGAACTCCCAATATAAGTAGCCGAGGAGGAAGCTGGTTGTTGATCCTTAAAAGTATCCCTGTAGTCAGCTGTGGGCCTGATTTCTTGCATTGCCGACATCTTGTTGGGTCCCTACATTGAGCAACTTTGTGGTCTCGAGCAAGACAATTGAGGCATTTACCCTGCATTCCCTTTCTATAGCGATCGAAAGCAGCTTTCTAGTCACTTGGTTGGTGAGCTCTTGGCTTTTTCATTGAAGATGGTCTCTCTTTGCACCACCAAAATTTAGATTTCACTTTTTGCCATCCTTCCTCTTCCCTAAAATTATGGCCTTTTCGAGGCATGTGCTCAGCCACGGTAGAGGATTTTGCAAAGGGGAGACGAGTGATCTGCTAATGAGAGCTCGCAATGGTGGTCTTTGTGCCAGGTCTTATGCTGTCCTCCCTCTTCTGAGAAATAAATACACCTCTACAAAAAAGAAAAGGGGGCTGGAGGCTAGTAGTTTGGAACAAGCTGGGAGGAATGAAAACTTGCACGAGCTTGGAGTGGTAAAGGGAGCTGAGATAGGATGGCCAGTTCTATCGATGGCGACAACAATTGCTGCACAGGTACAACGGAAGCCTACATGGTTTGTGCTAGCCTCTGAGTTGAATGCATAGGGGAGGTATGTGACCTAGGACATTGAAATTATACACACTGCAGATCCAAAAGATCCGCGTAGCACACCGAAAGAGATCTCCCAGCCCATGCAAGAAAATCTAATGGAAAATAGAGAGAGATCTAGCTAGATTGATTATGAACCTGCCAAAGCAACTAAGGAAGACTGTCGTGTTGGATAAGTTGAGCACGATGAAGCCATGACGATGCCGCTGAGAAGTGAGGACGAACGCCGTTGGATCATTGGAACAAACTGAATCTGCGCCTATTGGGAATGCAGGTCACCCGACACGCTCATACCGGGAGCACCTGCAGTGAGAGGTTTTGCGATTTTATCCACGGGGAAACCCACGGATCTGATAAGTTTTGCGACCTCTAGGGCTTTAATCTTGTTTCATAAGGATGACAAGTTGGAATGATGAGTGATGTGAGGTCTGTGACGAGATTCAAGCGGATGGTAGGTGTAGTTCGGGAAAAGAGTCTCGGGTGCCATAGTCCCCTTTGAGTCGATTAAACACCGATTGTTGGTGTCATTTGGCTTAAGCACTTTTTTGTACTACCACATATCTAAATATGGTAAGGATGAGCCAAATACCTTATGTTGTTATGGCCCTTTGGATTGCTGGTCTATGGTGTGAGCGAGTGAGCTTGTAGAGGCATATAGGTTCCTCTAGGAGTAAGCCTAGCTAACCTCCGCACCTATAGGCATATACCCTAAACAGTTAGGGCTTATTTGGAAAAGGTTGTCATAGGTACCACTTGTGTAACATGTAAGTTGTACAAGCCGAATGGTCTCGTGTCGTGTGAGTAAAGAAGTACTGCCTGTAGGGTGTAAGAACTATTCGAATTGCTACGTTCTTGGTCATGAGCACACTTAATATCCATTGGACGTCATCATAGAATTTTGTTCTATTTGGTGGGATGGAAAGTATGTGAGAGGTTAGGAGATGTTTTTGTAGATGCTTATTTGAGTTGAGCAAGTTTACATTTTTTTTGGAGATTATGACCATTTGATAATTAATGCTAGTTGCTCAGGTCATTATATTGATTAAAGTGTTTTTTCGTTGAATCAATTTATCTTGTGAAATTTTCCTTATTGTTCATCCAAATGCACTGTCCCTGTATTCGGGCCTAGTATATACTCATATTATGTAAGTCTTGTGAGTACTTTCGTACCCAGTGTGCTACCCTTAAGTTGTTGCAGGTAACGATAAACTCTGTATGGATATTTCTATCCTGACAAAGATGGCGATAAGTAGGAGTATAGGATGTATCTCTGAGCTAATCCCGGTGGTGCCTTTTGGGCAATGACGCCACTGACCTTTTGTTTTGTTAATTTTTTTCTGCTATGTATAAATACTTTGATATTAAATAGAAATTGGTATGGTGAAGAAGGTATGTAAAATAAGTTAAACTTTACACTCTATTCATATATTGTGACGAAATTATGTTGTAAACAGTATATGTGATCTTGGACTTTGTTGAGTATATATCAGGACTACCAGAATTGCTCTCGTTTTAATCGAATAATGGATGCAAGGGTGTCTTTAGACGTGGGTTAGTACGTGGCGTATCGATTGATGGTTATGTACTAGCTCTTATCTTTATAGATAGTCAGCATTATCAATTAATTCGAGTGTGATTTGAACGGTTCTTACACACATTCACCACTTCACCGAGCCTCCAGGCGTTACCTCTACCGTAATACGTGTCACAATAGCTACATGCGATGGATTACTAACAAACTGCATATGTCGCTATGTTTGATTGTAGCATATAAATACATATACTACTCTCATCAATAATTAATATATTCAGTGATTATTACTAAAACAAATATGATATATACTTAAATTTTTATGAAAAAATTTGGATGTACATATATACACCCATGTCCTCACGTGTGCCAGTGGTCACATATATTTTTTTTCTCCCTCACGTGATTAATTAGTGTTTAGCATGGAAGATGCATGCACGCGCATGCATTGCTTTGGCAAGCTGCTAGTGCGCTGCGTACTGCTGTGGTCTTGGCGTCTTGAGGGCTTGACTTCGATTTGTGGGTTCCACGTCATTTTATGTGGTCACGACAAGGACGACATACCAAGCATGGGTGGGCACACGTGATCACATGGGTGTATATATGTAGACCTAAATTTTTTATAAAAAAATTAAGTATATATTATATTTGTTTTAGGAATAATCACCGAATATATTAATTATTGATATAAGTCATGCATGTATTTATATGCTACAATTAAACATAATGACATACGTAGTTTGGTAGTAATCTATTGCATGCAACAGTTATGACACGCCTTATGCTAGAAGAGAATGTATAGAGATTCGGTGAAGTGGTGAACGTGATCATCCAGTCGGTTGAGGACGTGCATGATAGTCCATGAAGCATATGTAGTAGTTGAGGACGCGTCGAATGACTCAGTGAGGCATACAGTAGTTGACGACATATCGAAAGACTTAGGCTGCACCAACCAGTACTAAGTCAGTTGCACTAATAATATTTTCCTTAGTCTCCTAGACTTTTATCTTTTTCTCACTACAAAGCCACAGCTCCCGGTGGCCCAAGCGACAAAGCCCAACACTGCAAGTCGTCAATGTCCAATCGGTCAATCCCTAATTGCCCAAATATGCAATAACATCCTAGTGGCCTAACACCCAAACACACGCACGAGATAAAGGGTAATGACCCCGAGCCTAGCAGTTGTGTGAGTGTAGCGGAGAGGGACAGCCTGAGCATGTTAAGGCACTACCATACTAGCGCAAGCACGAGCGTAGTGGGGGAGGGGATGCGCTAATGTGACATAGCGCTACCATGGAGATGCTATAACCGCACAAATTTTTTAACTATATATATATATATATATATATATATATATATATATATATATATATATATATATATATATATATATATATATATATATAGGGCACATCTATTCTTAGCACTGCGCTAAGAATAGTTATTTAGCGCCCCAGCCTGTCTCACGCCCCGATCGTTGCATCGTTCGGTAGATCACCCGAAACTGTAAAAGTATCGCCCGCAACCGTAAAATTGGTTCAACAACCGTAGAAAGAAAAGTCTTGGTACAGATTGGACGCATGCAACCGTAAAACACGGTGTGAACAGATCGAAACCGTATAAATATTGTCCGTAACGGTAAGATCGTTGTCAACAACTGTAAAATAATTGAATTACGGTCCATTCGATACTCGCCCAACTGTAACCATTTAAAATATAAAGCCTAACTGTAAAAATTCGATACTCGCCCAACCGTAACCATTTAAAATATAAAGCCTAATCGTAAAACACGTTTTGATGAGACGGAGTGTTCCTCCAGATCCGTAACCATATAAAAAGCATCCATGAAGCCATAAAATAGTTATGTTTAAAACAGATCTATGGAACCATGTGTTTTTTTTTTCTTAGACACAGCTTTAACAAAAAAAAACGCAACCGTAAAACAAAATTAGAATTAGTGTCTTCTCAGTTTTATGGTGAATCACTTACCGTAAAAATTAAAAGGAAAATGTGCATATAAGAATATGTACATTTGTATACGGTTGCAGTAACAAATGAATTACTGTTTATTCGATAAACGCGCAATCGTAACCTTTTCAAATGTAACGCCTAACTGTAAAACACTATTTGATGAGGGCGTTGCGGGGTGGATCAAAAAAGGGCACCTCACGGGGAAACGAATCCGTGGTGCGGGAGGAGGTTACAGAAAATAGAAAGGCCTTGGAAAAAATTGGCCGAAACAAAAGGGAATAGTCAGTGAATATTGAACTAGAATTAGGGTTGGAGCGATCCCCCGAGTGGTGGACATGGACCGCCACCATGAAAACAGTGTTTTGCGTAAGTAGAAATGGAGAGAGGCGAATTCTGTGCAAAGCACTATACCGGCGTGCCCATCGCACGCTACGACGCAGCCATTTGTGGGAGCAGAGGAGGATCGCAGCGACTTCTGTGCTCGTGTCGCGTCTGCATCACAACCAACTCCAGAGAGGATGGTCGATGCGGGAGGTGCGTATGATGGATGCTTGGAGTCGGTGGCCTCAAATCCACAATATCACCCACAAGGGAAATTTTCGTCGGAACCCTAAGCCGGTGGTGAATGCGCATTGACTAAAAAAAATAGTAACTGTAATGTGGAAATCCGCCCCACAACGCACTCCACAAATGGTGCGGTTTCCAAAATTTTTAGGAACAAATAAGAATCCAAAAAATTAAGCCAATAATTAAAAAATATACCATCACGTTACATTGGAGTAAAAGTTTTGTGGTTAAACATGATTGACAAAACCGACAGAGCAACATTTTTTATAAAAATATTGTTGTCGTAATATATTTACGGTCACAATAAACGAGTTTTAACCTGTATCAATCGATGATCGTAATGGTAACATCCAGTCGTAAAAAAATGCACATATATACGGTTAGATTGACTAATTCATTAAGGTTATGGGACGGGATGGGAGCAACGTGTCTGATGGAGTGGAGGGTATATATGTACGGTCATAATGAATAGTAATTTACGTATAGAAAATGATGCGATTAATGGTAAGGTCCTGCCGTGAAAAAAAAACATATATACAATGCGATTAATGGTCACGTCCAACCGTAAAATAAGAAAGAAATATACGGTTACATTGATTATTGAATTACGGTTGCGGACTGGTTCGGGGCTGGTTGTAGGCTGGTTGGCGGGGTGGTTCGGGGCTGGTCTGGGTTGGAGGGGCAGTGTGGCCGGTGTGTTGAATAACTATTTTTAGCGTAGGGAGTAGAATAGAGAATATATATATATATATATATATATATGTATATTTATATATGTATATATATGTATATATATATGTAGGAATCTAGCTAGGCGTGACAGGTCGTCCGTTGTGATGTGGCCAAAACCTATGCTATGCATTGAACATTGACTAGCAAGCTAGATATGTATTGGTCTCGCCTGCAAAACTGAAAAGTGCACATTCAGAACCACACAGCTCGAGCAATATGTCTGTCAACACTATGTAAAAAATAGATAAAAAAATATAAAATTAGTGATATATTATAATATGATGTATTATTTATGATAATAATAACGGGTCGTAACATGGTCTGTCAGTTATGTCAGGTCGTCACTTATGAGTTGTGCAAAGTGACCTGTCACTGATGACAATAAATGACAGGTCACAATTTGATCCGTCAATCATAAGTAATAAGTGACGGATCAAATTGTGACCCGTCACGTATGACTTGATATCAGTGATGGGTTATGTTGTGTCCCGTCATTAATCATAAAAAGTTCACTAATATTTTTTATTTTTTTTTCTTATTTTTTATCAACCCAGCAGCATTAGAATAAGAAATATATATAATTTCTGCTCAAGTTTGATGTAAGGGGTGGCGGGTATGGACACAAACATGCGTTCCGAAAATGGTGCAGAAACTTCCGAGAGCGAGAACTCAATCTTTCAAGCCGTTTTTGGCCTAAAAAATTCGTCGAACCCGAAGAAGTGGTTGAGAAACAGATGTAAGTTTTTCTGTAGATATCTATAGAGTAAAAAAATCGAAATCGGAGTTCGTATGCAAAAGTTATGCCCGTTTTACCGAAGACACTCCGGAGCAACGGAGTTATTAGTGACGGGTCAAGATTACAACCCGTCCCCTATAACCTTCATAAGTGACGGGTCACGATTATGACCTGTCACCTATGACCTTCCGGCTGAGAAGGTAAAAGGATAAAATATCAAATGTCCATCATAAACACGCAATAGCTGAAGTGGTAACGCGTGCGCGAGGGATGTGGCGGGTTCGATTCCCGCTTGACCCAAAGACTGAAAATAGTGCTGAAAAAATAGAAGTGACACGTGGTCAGTGGTGATAGGCATATGTTGTGATGGCTCAGCTAAAAACATATTTTTTTTGACTTTTTTCTATAAAAAAGACGAAAACGTAAATCTTATAATAAGTGACGAGTCACAGTCATGATCCGTCACTTATGACCTTAATAAGTGACAAATTAAGTTTTGACCCGTCACCAATGATCTTATTGGTGACGGATCTTTACCCATCACTTATAATTAGTCATCAGTGACGTTTTCAGGGTGACGGGTATGACACCCGTCATCTATAACGATTATGATCCGTCATTTTTAAGTTTTTTTTATATAGTACAATCTCCATGTAGATTTTGGCTTTTCCTGTGCAAAACGTGATGTCTAGTCCGCACGTACGTAATTACAGGAAGCATGCATGAGGCTGCAAGTGTGGAAACTTTGCAGCGAGGAAAGAACGGTAGTCAGTCTACGTACCACCACAGCAAAAAAAAAATGAACTACATGAAATCCTGCAAAACGACAGTCCAAACGTACTCTTTTGATATATGATAGGGACCGGAGAAAATCTCGACGACCTTGGACCTTGTAAGTCCGAAAATCGTTGGACAAAAAAAATATTCACTTCAGATTTTAGGGCTAAAAGAAAGTCCCCAGCCATTGCATGTGATTAATTTTTGAAGTAATTGGAAGAAGGTCTAACATTCACTGAAGAATGGTATCGGGACGACGCAACTAAGGTTTAAAAAGTTTGTGTGTTTGAATGGAGTATATGAACGGCACTCAAGATAGCTATTGCCTTTTTAATTGTACACGTCTTATTGTACGTATGTATGCTACACGCAGCTCCGAATCTAGCTGTTGTAATCCTCTCGCCCTACCCAGTTTCCCCACGGTACAGCTGAGGAGAGGCAACTGAGCGGCGAGTTCTGATCCGGCGTCGATTCGACCAGTTCCCTGTCCTCTCCGACGGCCTCTCCGATGCCGGAAGGTGCGGGAAACCGGGAATCTCGGCAGCCGGCGTGTATAGCTCTGTCTAGGTGTAGTTCTAGGTAGGTAGTTTGTACACTTTCTTATTGTCATGAGTTCGCGTGAGGAATTTTGTCTCCGGCCAAGCTTCTCCGGCGACATCACCATCGATGGTGCCTGTATTGGATCTCGAATAAGAGTGGGGTTCCTTTTGGTGGCTACTTCAGTAGGGCTGCCTCAACTTTTGCTCCCCTTGGGCATCTTCGGCGAGGACGTCGGTTTCAACATCTTGCATGGAGAGATCTCAGTAAGGTTAGTTCTTCTCCTCTCCTTCCTTGCGAAAGAGGTAGAGATCTGGTCATCCCAGTATGTGGGCTCCTTTCCTGTGGTGTTAGTGAGGTGGTCATGTGGGTTAGTACTGAGTTTTCCTAGCTTTTAGCGAAAGGGCTGTTTGGATTTTTCTTCCACGGGTTGGGATTTGTCTTTTGGGCCGTTGAGTTCCTCGGCAGTGCCGACGTTCTGGTCTGCCATGATAGCCAATACTCCTTCACCCGGTTCTTTGCATACGAGAGCTCCTCAGCCGGTTGGTTGTGTTTGATCATATGCTTCTATTGTGGTTGTTCAACAAAGTTTGTGTCTTCGGTGTGTTTTGACAGTACCACTGCCTTTCCTGGTCATCGGATACTCCGACCAGTGGTGAACCAAGGGAGGTTAACAAGGAAGATGGTGTGTCCTCCGTTTGCAGTTTCTATCTTGTTTGAGGACCTTTATGTAATTTCCAGGATAAACTGTTCTCTGCTTCCATGAATATCCATCCAACCTCGAAAAAAAAATCTAGTTGTTGCAAGCATGAACGACTATCAGCGTGATAAAAGTACAGTATATGTATTGAGTATTGACCTAAGCAAGCAACAGATTCAACTACTACCAGCACGAAGATAGAGATGTATTTGACACAAATAAAAAAAAATGAAAGTCGATGGGGAAGACTCCTCGAATCTTAATAAGAGGGTGTCAAATCTTGACCCGTGCTTTACTGACCATTAGCTCCATAAAGGCCTTGGCATAGAGATGCATTTGGCGCCCTATTTGTAAACTAAAAACTAAAAAACGTTCAGAGCCACAGGTCTCTCGAGCAAGGTGTCTTGACAGGATCTGGATGTTCTGTCTTAATTGTGATTAATGTAGAGAATCACTGTGTGAACAGTGCAATGAGTCAACCGTACAGTAGTACACATTAATTAATCAGTAAACTGTAGTAAGTACTGTACCAACAGTGCCGTGGTAGACTGTACCACCGCATTTTACTGTTCGCAGGTTACTGTAGCTACAGATCTGGGCTGTCTTTTTTATCGGACGGTGCACGTTCATCTTAATGCAGAGAGTTGTAGCTCTCTGCATTGGTTTTTCTAATGTAGAGGATTTCAGTCCCACGTCTATGAGCATCTTAGTTTTTCTGTGCAAAAATAAACTTGTTGGTTTAGAGATCGATCAATCGATGCATTAACAAACACATGGAACACGTTCATTTCTGGACCGATTCTGGTCCGTTCATCTATCGCGTAACTATCTAGCTAGAGTTCTGTGTATCATGCATGTGTGGTGCTGATGAAACGCATGCACGAGGTAGTTCGTTTGCGTCACGTGCATCCACGCATATATATATATGTAACTAGCTGCTGTTCATTGCGTCCAATATATATTTGTATGCCAAATTGACGTTGTCTAATCACTTGTATGTACTGTACGCCGCTACCATTACAAAATGTTATTTGCAGTGTGAGGTACCGGTCACTGTACCACCATGTGTTTGCTAATTAAGACGAGATAAACCAAAAAAGAAAATAAGAAGATGGGATCTATAACATGCACGCGTTCGAAGTTCGAGATATCACACGTGATGCACGCGTCAATATATATATATATAGATGGCATCACTGTACTACGTACGTACTATTGTTCGAAGTTCAATGTCACACGCGATGCACGCGTCAATATGTCTATCTCGACAGCATGCACAAGATGGGGACGATAGATTGTGATATAAGTATATATATATACATGAGCTATAGAGCCACGTGGCTTGCAGACAGATGTAAAATATGTATCATTTTCTCAACCGTTGCAACAAATGTGAAGAACTAATGGAGAAACACAAAATACTTATGGCAACAGAGTAAAAACATCTATCTCTTTACAAGATCGAAGTCACCTTAAGTAGTCTAGCAAAACTGTTGGGTAAATTGGTTTTTTTTTCCGAAAGAGAGAGTAATATTATTAAGGAACCACTATGCGAAAAACAGATAAAAAAGACACGAAACAGACAAAAGCCCTGGGCACGAGTTTGAGTCTCACGAAACGCACAGACCAAAATATGTTTGAAAATAATGTGGATTAGGTATATGCGATGGGCCCTATATTAAAGTGGCTCTAGGTGGAAAAATATTTTTTTAACTTTTTTCGTATCTAAAAAAACACAAAACATGTTCATCGGTCATAAGTGACGGGTCACTGTTACAACCAGTCACTTATGTTTAGTTATAGGTGACAATGTGTCACTGTTACGATCTGTCACCTATGATATTCATTGGTGACGAATCAAATTGTGACCCGTCACCTATGATTACATTGGTGATGGGTCTGTACCCATCATCTATAATGACTCATCAATGACGTATTTAGAGTGATGAGTATAGAATCCATCACCCATAAAAATTATCACTCGTCACCTATATCTCTTTTTCACTTAGTAAACCTCCCTATTACAATCCAACTCAATTAGCTCCCTAATACAATAAGGAACATTGAATCTGCAAACCGCGCAATGATTAGTCCTACGAGCTAGCTGCACAAGCTCATGAGCACACTACTACATAAACATTTGTTTAGACAATTCGAAAACTAATGGTGAGATATTTTTTTAATCCTCTATACTAAAAGGTCTGAATAAATCATTAAAACCCGTATAAATTAATGATTAGCACATACAGTTCCAATTAAGACTTTTTTAGACTAAAAACAAATCCCGCTCATGCTAACCCCTAATTTTATTATTATATTAGCGGTCGCAAGTCACATATACGAGGAACGGTAATGTTCTAAAAGGGGGTGAATTAGGATACTTATAAACCTAAACCAAATTAACTTCAAACACTTCACAAGATAAATTTATCATAATTTCTATCTAAATGTGCTCTAAGTTTATCTAGTATATCTACTCTACCACTTAAGAGGATTGCAACTTACTCTAGTAAGGTAAATTGCAAGTGTGTAAACGTGAAAACGTAAATAAGGTAGAGAGACAAACTCGGCACAAGGGTTTTTATCCCGTAGTATCGATAGTATGAATGTTATTCCTAATCTACGTTAGAGCTCTATAAAGGATATGCTCCCGGTCACCAAGTCTCTTCTGGTCATAGCTCTTGAACTACCAACTCACCAAGACAAGGTCTTAAGCACGATGAGCTACTAAGCCACCAAGGTAAAGTCTCACCACTAACCTCTCTTCCAGTCACTTGCCGTTGTGATCACTTTGGAGCTTGAGCCACCAAAGCAAGGATCTCCACGTCTCCGTACACGTGGCTTGCCGCCGCTCCACATCAAGTCAGAGGGTCAATAAGCTTGAGCCATCAAAGTCCAAGATGTCGATGAGTCACCAAGACTCTAAGACGCGAGTGGTACAAGCTATGATCACTCTTGATCCCTTCTTCAAGCTATAGCACCTAACTACAACTCACTCTAGGCCTATAAGCAGTAAACACTCCCTAATCTTATGCTTAATTACCTTCGATGATTACTTTAAGCACTTTGGTGGTTTGGATATCTTCTCAAGTATATATAGGCTTCCTCTAGACTCCAGAAGCATGTCACGCCTATAAATGACTGAGTGGAGGGGTATTTATAGCCTCAAACCAGCTAATCAGCCATTTTTCAAACGGTTCAGAAAAGCTGTTAATACCAGATGATCCGGTGAGAACAGTAGTATTAACACCAGATCATCCGGTGAGTACAAACTCAGAAACTAGCAGTTAGAACTCCACTCACAGCCTCTATGAACACCAGACACTCCAGTGTGCCTTCAAATTCATCACCGAACCTTCCGGTGAGTTATCTTGAGTTAGCCGAGCCTTTGCAGCCTCTCTATGTAAAATGCTTAAGTACATCCATCCGGCGTTCATTCCATTCACACCGAACCATCCGGTGACTTGAATCTTCTCTTCTTTTCCTTGGAAATGCTCTGGTGTAACTATCTCTATAATCACCGGACTATACGGTAAGTTGATCTTCATTCTTCAGCACTTGTAGTCGCTTCCACAAGAAATGATCTAGTGTTACCCTATGCAGATCATCGGACTATCTGGTGAGGCTATCAGCCTCTGTGCACAATACTCTAGTGAGTACAAACTCTTCCGCACCGGACCTTCTGGTGAGGTCAATTCTCCTAGGACTTCTCCAATTTAATCAAACTTTATTCCGACTGCGGTGGCTTCTTGATGTATTGCATCCATAAGACCTACTAATATATATTCTTGACAAACATGTTAGTCCAAATGACTATATTGTCATTAATCACCAAAATCACAATCATGACCTAATATGACCATTTTCATTATAATCTCCCCTTTTTGGTGATTGATGACAACACAACCAAAGCAAATGGCAGATAATAAATGATACCAATCGTAAAGAGCGTAAAGTCTTACTACATTGCTTGGATGCATGTTCATGTTCTTACCATTTAGTCCTCTTTTGTTGTGGCTCCCCCATTCTCCATTGCCACTATCTCCCTTGATCGACCCATGCAAGAGTTTCTTCCCCTTTGTTAACCTAGGTGCCTTATGTTGCTTCTTGTATCTTCTTCTTCTCCCTCTTTTATCAACTTCGGTATTTTTAGTCATCTTGTATCTTGCTTCTTACTTTGGTCATCAAACTTCTCCCCATTTATCAACAATCTCCAAAAAAGGGTTTACAAACATATGTTGAACTTGAGGAAGAGCATTAGAGTATATAGGAGAGAGCTTCATAAATCATGATCTAATGAAATGATATTAATTGAAAGGATATGAGATATTGATATCAATTGGAAATGACAAACAAGGATCATATTCATTAAACTCACATGATATAATCTAAACTCCTCCTTATGTGTGCATACATATAATGAGACCCACTTATGAATACCTCTTGTAGAAATGTAACAATATATGCACATCTAGACAATAAGTAGAAGTAGGAAGTTTAAGTCATATCATGCATGGAGGTAGTTTAAATGTGAAAGAAATTGACAATGATACCAATTGAAGCAATTAAGCATTGTATACCTCCAGGGACGTGTTGATTTCTCCATGAAACTACAAAAGATACATCTAGCAACACATGTTAGTATTAAAATCACAATCTATAGGATATGCTTCCCCTAAATATGTACATACAAGTTTTGAATACTTGCGAGACATATGCACTTGTTATTAATAACAATTAGGAATGATGCCCTATAGATTGGTCCATGGCACATAAAAGATACCAATTGTGAACCTAGTGCCGCGTAAAGAACCTACAACTAATAAACCATGTATGTTGCTCATAAGAGAGAAACACAAGTAACCTATCATATGAAAAACTTACACTAGGCATTGCAATAAATTGAAATATGCACATGCAATTCTAGACAAGTCAAATGTGCTTAGATGCAAAAAGAAACGAATGAACAAAAGTCTAGATACCATTTACATCTTTTGCCTTTGGATGGGGATTTAGGTATATGATGATCAAAATCTTTATCAATTCGTCCAATCTTATACACTTGGCTTATTTTGCTTGAACCTTCACATCATCTTTGAGCCAAATCTCCAAATCCCCGAGCAAACCCTTAGGCTTCAAGTCTTCTTTAGAAATCAAACCGATTGGAGCCTCTTTATGTTGATGATGATTTCCTTGGGTATCCAAATGGGGTGGTTCCACCCCCGTTCCTTTCTCTCAACCTTTTGCTGAAGCACCTTGCCATTGTCCTTCTTCTTGAGCTTGTAGTGGTTACTATTAGCCTTGATTTTGTAGTTGGACTTGGTGTAGAAGGTGGAGGTCTTATTGGAGAGGTTCATTGCTTTCTTCTTCTCCCTGGTCTCCTTCTTGACTTGCTTACATTCGAAGAACTTGTGGCTCTCTTGATGACATTTGAAGCATGTCACGGTGGACCCCTCCGCAAGCTTCTTCACTATGGTAGCATGGTTATCTTGAGGAGGTTGGATATGGTTCTTGCCTTTTAATCTTGCCAAGCCCTTCTTGAGTTTTTCGACTTCTTGCTTGAGCTCATCATTTTCTTATGCAATGAGATCATCACATATTTCTACAACAGCATTATTAACACATATCTCATTGCAAGGGGGTGAGCTAGATAAATCAATTAACTCATCACAAGAAGTGCAAGCATCTACCTTAGGATTAAATTTAAATAGAGATGTAGATTGCTCCAAAGGGACCTTAGATTGAGATTCAATGAACTCAAATTTTGTTTTAAGCTCTTCATGCTCCTTGTTTAGCCAATTGAATTTCCTCAATAATTGTTCATAAGTAGACACAAATGTAGCATGAATGTCATTGAGTGAATTGAATTTCTTAAACTCTTTTCATTGTTTCTTAAAGGCCCTTTGTTGCTTATTGATCAAATGAAGGAGTTCATCATAGGAGGGATAATTCTCATCCGATTTATCATCACTTACATCGTTATCTATATCTTTGGCCATAAGACACTTGTGAGATGACTTATGTGTTGACTTGTGTGATGATGATCTTGAGAAAGAGCTTCTCTTGTAGGAGTGGGTAGCGAAGCTCTCATCACTTGATCTTGAATCTTTATCTTCACTCACCCATCTTCCCATACTTGCAAATTCTTTGGCTCTTCCCTATGTCTCCCTCTTGTTCTTGGTTGCCTTCTCCTTCTTGATGTGATCAATAGTTTTGACCAAGTATTTCATGAAGATTCGATGATCAATCTTGGCATTGATCTTCTTGATGTTCTTCTCCACTTGAGAGATGAGCTTGGCGACTTCGAGATCCATTTATTCATCACTTGATATGCTTTGCTCATCATCTTCATTGGTCTCTTTATCTTCATCTTTATCATCTTCGCTTGAGCTTGACTCTTGCTCTTGCCTCCTCATCTTCGTCTTCATGTGTGGACATGGTGCTTGCTTGCTTATGAGAGCAATGTTCTTGATGTCGGATGAGGAAGAAGCTTTAACCTCTATGTTCATAGTTATCTCATGGGCGGTAATCTTGTCGAGCAATTGACTTGAAGTCATCTTCTTGATGTCATTATTATCGTAGATGATAGAGACTATCAACTTGTACTTCGGAAAAAAGAGTTTGAAGTATTCTTCTCACCACTTGATCATCGTCAATTGGTGTCAAATCAAGCCTATTTATCTCATTGACAAGAATATTCAAACGTGAGTATATGTCATTAGCACTTTCATGGGCAAATTGTTTGTTGCTATTGAGCTTAGTAACAAGCCCATGATATTTCTTATTGCACATATCTTTTGTTCCTTCATGTATTTCAGTGAGACTATTCCAAATATCACGTTCATTAGTGATAGAATAAATACGATTAAATGCATCAACATTTAAAGATGATAAAATGATACTCTTCGCTAATGCATCTAATCTCTCCTTGTTGGTGATGCGAGGTCTCATTCCTTCCTCGGTGACTCTGCAAACATCTAGACCTTTAGTTTAAAAAAACAAGACATTAGAATTTTTCAATGGAGGAAATTTATGTCATTGAAAAATGGAGCGTTATGGGTATCCATTCTAACCCTGGATGTTACAACTCTAGGATATTAAACCTATCAAGAGCATGAGGCTTTGGTACCAATTGTGATGAACAGTGAGGAGGATGAATTAGAATACTTAGAAACCTAAATCAAATTAGCTCTAAAAACTTCACAAGATAAATATATCTCAATTTCTATATAAATATGCTCTAGATTTATCTAATTTGTCTATTCTACCACTTAAGAGATTACAACATACTCTAACAAGGTAAATTGTAAGTATGTAAATACGGAAACGTAAATAAGGTAGAAAGACAGACTTGGTATAAGGGATTTTTATCTCGTAGTATGGATTGCATGAATGCCACCCCTAATCCACGTTGGAGCTCTACAAAGGATATCCTCCCGATCGCCAAGTCTCTTCCGGTCATAGCTCTTGAGCTATCAAGTCACCAAGGCAAGGTCTCAAGCACGATGAGCCACCAAGACAAGGTCTCACCACTAGCATCTCTTTCGGTCACTTACCGTCATGATCACTTCAAAGCTTGATCCACCAAGGCAAGGGTCTTTACGTCCCTGTATACGTGTCTAATCTTGTGCTTAATTACCTTGGATGATCACTTTAAGCACTTTAGTGGGTTGGATATATTCTCAAGTGTATATGAGCTTCCTCTAGACTCCAATACCATGCCGCACCTATAAATGACTGAGTAGAGGGTATTTATAGCCTCAAACCCACTAACTAGCTGTTTTCCCAACAGTTCAGAAAAAACTATTAACAAGGATAATCTAATGAGAAGAGTAGTACTAACCGGATCACGGTGAGTACAAACTTAGAAACCAGCCGTTGGAATTCCACTCATAGCCTCTGTGAACAACGAACACTTTGGTGTTCCTTCAAATCCATCACTGGACCTTCTGATGAGTTACCTTAAGCCAGCCGAGTCTTTACAACCTCTCTATGTAAAATGCTCCGATGCATTCATTCGATGTTCATTCCTTCACACCGGACCATCCGGTGAGTTGAATCTTCTCTTTTTTCCTGGAAATGTCCCGGTGCAACTATCTCTGTAATCACCAGACTATCCGATGAGTTGATCTTCATTCTTCAGCACTTGCAGTCGCCTCTGCAAGAAATGCTCCAATATTACCCTGTGTAGATCACCGGACTATCCGGTGAGGCTATCAGCCTCTGTGTAGAATACTTTGGTGAGTGCAAATTAAACTTTATCTCCGCTGCAGTGGCTTCTTGATGTATTGCATCCATGAGACTTACTAACATATATTCCTGACAAATATGTTAGTCTCAATGACTATTTTGTTATTAATCACCAAAATCACAATCATAACCTAATAGGATCATTTTTGCTACAATAAAAAATACCACACATGCCTTTCCAGGGCGTCGAACTCGCGACCTCTAGCCTTGTGTGAAGATTTTTTACCATCTCACATGTCATTGATTGATAAGAGCAATAGCATATTCTTTCTTTTTTTACCCTTATTCTCTAATTTTTTTATGATTATTTGGGCTTTAAAATGACTTCAAATAAAAAAATTATCAACTACAAGTTATATATTTTTTATATAAAACCTTTTTCATCCTACTAGATATGAATATTTTATGAATTTTTTAACATCTCATTAAAAACATGCAAACCAATATGGTACAGATAATTCCAAACTAAAATTGTATGTAGTATAGACAGTTTTAGTTTGGAAGCGTTTGTACTAATTTTTGGTGGGGCGCTATAGTACAGACATATTGTACTACATCTGTATTATTAGTAATAGTATTGTAGCATATGTGCTGTAGCGTCCCACCAAGTTAAAACTATTTATCATTATTTTTTCAGACGGTTCTAGTTTTAAACAATCTATGATAATTTTTACATAAACGACTCCGTAAAACTATCTATATCAAAGCGTCCCACAAAATAGATTATGTAGTACTGACAACTTTATTACATAATCATTTAACTTTCAAACTTTGTATTAGAAAAAAAGAGAAAATTCCGTAAAACTACAGATATTTTAACAAAATTACTGCAAAACTACATATTTAAGCACTAGTTTTATAAGACTATAGATTTAGTGTAAATTTTATCATAAAACTACACATACTTTGATAAAATTATCATAAAATTAAATATTTAAATAATAATTTCTCAAAACTACATGTTTACCCAATTTTATCGCAAACTAGAACTAGAGAAGTTGTTCAAAGCCCCATTACCATAACAATAGGGTCCCGCTTACAGTCTCACAGTAGCTGTCAGCTCATGAACAGATCGCCTGCGAGTTCATATGACTGCAAGCGAGGCTCATTCGTCAGGTTAACAGGTTTGCGATAGAATCTATAGTTTTTGCGATAAAATTAGTGCTAAATTTGTAATTTTGTGGAACTATTACTTAAATCTGTAATTTTGTGATTTGCGATAATTTTATCAAAGTATCTGCAGTTTCATGAGCTCTCGGATGGTCCATTTTATGAGTTATCAGTTATATTGAGACTGTAAGCAGAGCCCGGTCGTTATGGTAACGGGTTAGAAATAACTCTTATAAAATATATAGTTTTATGATAAAATCGACGTTAAATCTATAATTTTGTGAAATTATTGCTAAAATTTTTAGTTTTACAATAATTTTGTTAAAAATCTGTAGTTTTACGATAAAATTGACATTAAATTTATAGTTTTATGAAACTATTATTTAAATATAAAGTTTTATAATAATTTAAAGTATATATAGTTTCACAAAAATTACTTAGAAAGAAGTTGTACCACCTTCTTCAGCTCCCCGGTAATATTGCTCCACCGGGATCTGTTTTGAACGAATAACGTCGATACCACCGCCGAGCAGTCTGACTCAAGAATTGACGGCATTCGCACCCACTCCGCTGCCAGTTTGATACCTTCTAGGTACGCCAAAGCTTCGAATTTTATTTTTATTTTAACCTTTTTAAAATTAATATTTTAATAATAGTCTACCGAAACTTAAATTTTCAGGCACTAGCCCTTTTTGTCACGTCAAAATACCTGGCGTGGCTCTCCAACGTAGTCACGCCATATTCATTGGCGTGACTAAAGTGGTCACGCTGATGAAAACTCCGATGGCTTTACACGTAGAATCCACGTGGCAGCCTGAGTCACGCCAGATTGTTTCGTGTGACTCGGGTGAACAGTGTTTTTGGATGAACAGTACTTTCTGCGGTTCCAATTGTTCTCTTTTCGCTTACTCTATTTGAACAGTAGGGTTGCCGTACTCTAAAATTCATAAAACTTTTTCTGTATGTCCTATAATTCATGATGAATCTATTTTAAAAGGATTCACCTCAATATCCCATCTAGGTTTCAAAATAAAAAAACTCCAAAAATGGTTACTTTTAGAAATTCTAGTAATTTTCAAGGCCTCAAATAAATTCTAAAAATCTAAGAAAATTCACTAATATTCCTATCATGTGGCGTAATAATTTCTAAAGATATTTCTAACCCTAGGTTACTTGGTGAAAAAATGAGTTCCTTCGCAATGCTCCATTTATATGCATTTTTATCATTTCATACTATTTAGCCTTATAAACGTCCTCTAAATAATTAGCAATTATATTCAATTTTCCTCAAAATTTTGCCAGCGCTTAATGCAACATGTACAGGTCCTATTTGCAAACATGCACATCCAATAGAGTTGTAGAATTTGAATTATTCAATTTTGAATGTTGGTATATGTTACAATTTGTTCTATAACAATAATACTTAGGTGACTTGTGGAGCCAAAAAGAATTGCCATTTGTGGTCTAAACCATACCAAATTTATTGTATAAATAGTTCAGAATATGTTTTAGCCGAACCGCACACATGATTTTAGGAAGACTAATAAACTTTAAATTGCGCATGTTCAAACATGGTTAAGTGCTATGGCTACCCACAGCCTTTGAGACTACAGTGTGAATTAAGTATTTTGAAACGTACATTTAAATTAGGAAATAATTTCCAATTTTGTTGAAAGTAGGCAATTGATAACATTAATGTTCTTAGGTTTAAGCCATGAGATATGTTCATCAAGAATCTATACACAATTTAGGTTATATTGAATGAAACAGTGGTAACCATTATCCATGAGTAGTTTAACTGTGGATTGGAATGAGCCGTCCGATGGTGATTACACGACAGAGATTTTAGCATGAAATGATAACACATCTGTCGTGACAAGATTATCCGAATATATTCTGGATGACAAACCAGAAAATGTCCATAGACTTGATTTTGTACTATTGGATCAAGAGGTATCCAGAAACATTAGGTACTTTAGAAAAAATAAAAGAGTATACATCATTTAAAATAATTTTCCATGCAAATGTATAGGGAAATGCAATGGAAGCTCAAGTGCCACAACGCCATGTAGATCAATTCAAGCCACACCTTAGAGAAGGAGTTGTATATTTCATAAAGTTTTTTCAAGTGTTCCTAGCTAAGAATAATTATCGAGCAGTTGACCATATATACATGATAAAATTCACGGGTCACACTGAGGTAATTGAATTCCCTGGTGCTTCTCCAACGATCCCCAAGTATGCATATACTCTAGCATCCGTTGATACATTAAGGACCAGAATTGATTACACTAGAGATATGTCAGGTAACTATATATTCATTTATATATTACATCTACCATTCCTAATATACATTTTATCTACTGTAATACCATCTATAACATTAATAAAATAACATATAATCTAACATTATACAGACACAATAGGACAAGGGGTCTCTATTAAACCTGCTACAACAACTTATGTCAAAGTATTAAGAAGACAATATGACACCTCTACATTTCGGATGGTAGGTATAACTACATAAAATAACTTATTGTAATTTATATACCAATCTTTACTCTTTTTCATTTATTCTTTCTCTTTAGTCTACTTATTTAAAGTTTATTAGTCTTCCAAAAAATCATGTGTGTGGTTCGGCTAAAACATATTCTGAACTATCCATACAATAAATTTGGTATGGTTTAGACCGCAAATGGCAATTCTTTTTGGCTCCACAAGTCACCTAAGTATTATTGTTATAGAACAAATTGTAACATATAACAACATTCGAAATTGAATAATTCAAATTCTACAACTCTATTGGATGTGCATGTTTGCAAATAGGACCTGTACATGTTGCATTAAGCGCTGGCAAAATTTTGAGGAAAATTGAATATAATTGCTAATTATTTAGAGGACGTTTATAAGGCTAAATAGTATGAAATGATAAAAATGCATATAAATGGAGCATTACGAAGGAATTCATTTTTTCACCAAGTAACCTAGGATTGGAAATAATTTTAGAAATTATTACGCCACATGATAGGAATATTAGTGAATTTTCTCATATTTTTGGAAATTTATTTGAGGCCTTGAAAATTACTAGAATTTCTAAAAGTAACTATTTTTGGAGTTTTTTTATTTTGAAACCTAGATGGGGTATTGATGTGAATCCTTTTAAAATAGATTCATCATGAATTATAGGACATACAGAAAAAGTTTCATGAGTTTTAGAGTACAGCAACCCCACTGTTCAAATAGAGAAAGCGAAAAGAGAAAAATTGAAACCGCAGAAAACACTGTTCATCCGAAAAATAATGTTCGCCCGAGTTACTCCAACCAATTTGGCGCGACTCAGGCTGCCACGTCGAATCCACGTGTAAAGGCGTCGGAGTTTCTGACAGCGTGGCCACTTTGGTCACGCCAATGAATATGGCGTGACTACGTTGAGGAGTCACGCCAGGCACTTTAGCGTGATAAAAGTGGCTAGTTCCTGAAAATTTAAGTTTCGATAGGTTATTATTAAAATATTAGTTTTAAAAAGACTAAAAAAAAAAAAAAACACCAAAGCTTCCGCACGATAGTACGCCAAGCGGTAAGAATAATTTGTCCCCTGTAATCCCGAGCATGCCGATGAAGGTTTAGATAAACACAATCCAGCTGCTTTTTTCTTATCACGCTGGAAAATAGAGAGTAGTTACTCGTATTATTCAATATTCATATTTAATTAAACATAAATATGATTAAAAAATCATATTTGATGGGTAGACATATACCAATATAGATATATCTGAATTCAGTTCCCAATACGAATATGAATGTATCCAAATATGTAGAAATATTTTTATAAAATATAAATATAAGTAACATAAAGTTTTATTCTTTTATCTTGTTCTCTTTCTTAATTCTTTCAATCCTACCTATTATTTTATTATTTGGTATTATGCCACATATACTATAGTGATAAATCTAATTTTTTTCATCTCCTATCTAACCGTCTAAAATTATCTATAGTCATGATATTGTATTAAATAGGCTCTTTACATTAAGGTAAATGATCAATCCGTTAAAATGAAGTTCCTTATGTTAAATTGTCGTCATGCTCGTGTCAAATAAATTTATTATTTTATAATTAGTCGTTAAATTGTAGGATATTCGCATATAACTGGATCTAATATATATTCGGAAATGGATATGGATTCATATTTGAATAATCTAATTTATATTCGTATTCAAAGATATTTAGATTCGTATTTGTATTAAAATATAGATAGTAATGTAAAAAATAAAATATTCTATTTCTATCTGATTCGTTTTGATCTCTAATCACGCAAAACCAACATGAGCACATTCGTTGTCGTTAGTCGTTTTTCCAAAGTTGTGCAAATTGATGTCTCCAACGACACGAACACGGAGGTGCATCTCCCTGGTCGAGAGCACTGTCCGGGGTGCTTTGCCAGGACGAGGGCCAGCACAATGATCGTTCTCATCCAACGGAATATATGGCAAGGATCGGAGGCCGAAGATCCGAGGAACTTCCCAAAACGAGCCCATGCCATGGCAGCAACCGCATCCGTTGGACTCGTCTACGCAGGAATCGCGCACGCCTGGGACCAAGCATCTGCACGGTGCAAGGTCGCCTTGTTGCGTGACTTGTGGTGGGTCGGGTCAGTGCATGTGCTATGGAAGTCGAAATTGTGTGGTGTGGTCTCGTGGTCCAAATCGGTGTGAAAATTTTCAAGACACGCCCTTTACTACGTTTGTGTTTGGGATTGACCGACGTCGAAGCGAATACGGAGTTGACCGGAGCATTTTCCAGGCAGGATCAGGGTCTACCCCGGTCGGGTCGGGCAGGGGCAAAGCCACTTAGACCCTGTAGGGTGCATATGTATCAGGTAAAAAAAACCACTACTATAGAATAAACTATAAGTAAGTCATATTACAATTAGTTGTGTAAAAATCATGATTGAAAATGTATCCGTACCAGTTTTTAATCACCCACACGTGAGAAATGAGTGAGTCATTAAGAACCGGCATCGAAAAGAATTATCAGTACCAGCTCATAGCTAGAAGTGGTATTGATACATCATTACTGGTTCATGTATTAGTGCCGATTTCAGTCACAAACCGACACTGATAGTGTTTTTCAGTGTCGGTTTTATCTACAACCGGCACTGATGTTTGTCCAGACCCAATTTTATAATCCAATACAATTTTAGCTCACGTCGGCTCAATTCTCACGTCTGTATCCACAGAGTCTTATCTCTTTTCTCAATCCTCACATCTGCAGAGCGCTAGAGCCGTAGAGCGCTAGAGCCGTATCTTTTTCTCACCACTCGTCTCCCTAGTTTTCAGGGTATGTAATTCCTAGGGCGGATTGGTTCGGCGCGTTCTTGGGCTTGCCTATCCATGGCAGAACCTTGGGCGGCACCATGTTGGTTTTTCAAGTTCTTAATGTAATACGGTTTTGTGTTGTTTTCAAATGTTGCTGCTTGTGAGAGTTGCAAGGAGCTAAGATCCATCTGAGGTTCAAGAACAGGGTGGCGATGAAGGGCTGCCATCGTATGCTGGCCCTGTTCTCCTAGCAGCAGGACCCGGCCCTGTTCAAGAGCATAGCTGGAGTAGACTAGTAGAGCTTATGCATCTTGTTTGTGTTGAGTTAGCTCAAGCGGCCACGACATTGTAGTGCTCTTGTGTTCATATATGGATGAGAGATGAGTAGATTTGATTGTGTTCTTGCGTTTGAGATATATTCTTGTGTTTGAGATGAGTCAATTTGATTATGTTCTTATATTTGAAATGAGTCAAGCGTGCCGGCTAAGAGCGACGCCGACGGTGCGGTTAGAGCTGGCGTGGCGGCGTAGAGCGCCGGCAATACTGGTAGCTGAGCCGGCTCGATTTTGAGCCAGCTTGTTTCCTTTCTTAGCTCTCGATTCACATATCACTGCCGGTTTGTGGTTCTAGAACCGACACTAATAGTCAGGGACTCTCAGTATCGAACAAAGAGTGCCGGTTGAAAAACCAGCACTTAAGCTATTTTTCAACCAACACTCTTATATCTTTTTGCAGTAGTGAACGCAATGCAATGCTATTAGTGAAATATTGTTTGAAAATTTATGCATTGCTATATGCACGAAGAGGTGATGCACTAAGGTATTATTTGCTCTAGCTTCATCACTGGGGTCGGGTTGGGCCGGTTTAGTGGATGTTTTATGTTTTGAAATAACCTGAAACCTCTTTTGCAGGGCTTTTTCATTTTGATTTGGTATCATGCTGCCTAGGCCCGTGTTGAGACTATCCGGTGTACCGAAATCTAGCAGGCTATGCTTTCACTATGCTCTCTTGCTCTGGGCTGTGACCGCTGCTCCCTCTCTCGTCCCTACCATCGTGTCCGGGTCTGACGATGGAGGCTTCCATCCGTTGGCACGGAGGTGGAAGCGACCATGTTGATCCACAATGTAGCATGATGACCACCCTCCATCCATGGCGCGGCAAGGGCCAAGGAGGGCATAGAAATGCAACTCCGATTGCCGTTATGAACGCACGTCCTATCTAAATTATCCATCTCTCCCACTTAATACTTATTTATCAGTTGAATTCTCTCATATTTTATATTTTCTTTTCATCTACTTTTTCAACACAAAACTTAATATAGATGAACAGTACTAGTAAGTCATAAGTCCACATGGTTTAGTGAAATTTATGTGTTCAGGGAGGGCATTGCTCTTTGTTACGGCTTTGTATCCACTCCAGAAGTTGGTTTTATTCTTGGAATATTTTTTTTGGTTCGGTGCGCCCCAGTTGCATGAATCAGCTCAAAAATAATTTTTAAAAAAACGCCAAGTATGAGAATCACACAAGTATGAGAATCACAAGATAGAGATCTTTGTATTATAGACAGTTCCTACGGTCATCTTCAGCAGCTACCTCAAATTTTTATTCTCAAAAACACTATTACAGCATCCCTTATTTTTTTATCTCCAGCAGCTACCCTATTTCCTACATTTTACTATTTTTTTCTCCCTTCGGTCCCACTATCAACCTCTGTAAACAGTACTACTACATTGTACTACAGTGTGTTTCTCCCTCTGGACCCACTGCCGTCCACTGTGAACAGTACTGCAACAGTACCCCAATACGGACCACATTCTTTCTCCGCAACAATGTAGCAGTACTGTATAACACTGTAGCACCGGATAGAGTAGATACATTAGCAATAGATAACAGTACTTTACGGGACACTGTAGCTCTGTGCTACAGTGACCTAAGGTAGCATTGTACTCCCAAATCGAAAGTAATCTCGCGAGAAGCAGCTTCCCCGAATCAGCCCTGGTTTTCTCGCCTTCTAATCCTTTTCCCCAGCTAATCGCTCACTCTTATGACGTCACTCCTCCCGCGCGCCTATATTAACCCGCCTCGCCCTCTGCTTGCCCTCCACTCCTCCCCTCTCCTCCTCCTCTCAGCGTGGCGTCGCCGTCGCGAGCTAATCGAGCTTCGATTCTAACGATTTGAAGCAGTTAACCAGCAATCGCAACTGCAACAAGCGACCACAACGTGCGGTGCCTTGCACACGTTAGCTAGACTATTCACCGTCTCCAATGGCGCTCCAGGCATCGACGCCGTCCGCGTTCCGCGCAGTCCCGCCCACCAACGCCCACGCCTCTTGCCGGCGGCAGGTACGGCCACTGCCTCGCCGGACGACTGTCCTTTGCTTACTGCGCGCGTGCACCCGCGGTCGTGCCGCGCGGCGGAACCGCAGATTTTTCGCGCGGAAAAATCGGAGCTTTTGTACGGTGCTGACGTACGGTGATGGCCTCGGTGTTGTCTCTGCAGTTCCAGGTGCAGGCGAGCGCGGCGGCCGCGAGCACCGGCGGCGGCAGCGTCAACGGTGATGGGAAGATGATGATCAGGAAGGAGCCGACTACTGGCGCATGGAAGATCGAGTACTCCGGCGAGAAGCCGGCGACGCCGCTGCTCGACACCGTCAATTACCCCATCCACATGAAGAACTTCTCTACCACGGTATGTATATGCCTACGGGCTCTTCAGTCTTCTTCTCCTTTCGCTCCGGCGGCTCGGCCGCTTTGAGATTAGATGAGAGCAACAGCTGAACACGGCGGTCTGTAACAGGAGCTGGAGCAGCTAGCGGCGGAGCTCCGTGCAGAGATCGTGCACACCGTGTCCAAGACCGGCGGTCACCTGAGCTCGAGCCTGGGCGTGGTGGAGCTGGCCGTGGCGCTGCACCACGTGTTCGACACGCCCGAGGACAAGATAATCTGGGACGTCGGGCACCAGGCGTACCCGCACAAGATCCTTACGGGGAGGCGGTCGCGGATGCACACCATCCGGCAGACCTCCGGGCTGGCAGGCTTCCCGAAACGCGACGAGAGCGCGCACGACGCGTTCGGGGCCGGACATAGCTCCACCAGCATCTCGGCGGCGCTGGGCATGGCCGTGGCGCGCGACCTCTTGGGCCGCAAGAACCACGTCATCTCCGTCATCGGCGACGGCGCCATGACCGCCGGCCAGGCCTACGAGGCCATGAACAACTCCGGGTACCTCGACTCCAACATGATCGTGGTCCTCAACGACAACAAGCAGGTGTCCCTCCCCACCGCCACCCTCGACGGACCGTCCAAGCCCGTCGGCGCGCTCAGCCGGTCTCTCACCAAGCTCCAGTCGAGCACCAAGTTCCGCCGCCTCCGCGAGACCGCCAAGTCCGTCACTAAGCAGATCGGCGGATCGACGCACGAGGTCGCCGCCAAGGTGGACGAGTACGCGCGCGGCATGATCAGCGCCTCGGGCGCGTCTCTGTTCGAGGAGCTTGGACTCTACTACATCGGCCCCGTCGACGGCCACAACGTGGAGGACCTCGTCGCCATCTTCGAGAAGGTCAAGTCGATGCCAGCGCCGGGGCCCGTGCTCATCCACATCGTGACGGAGAAGGGGAAGGGGTACCCGCCGGCGGAGGCAGCGGCCGACAGGATGCACGGCGTGGTCAAGTTCGACCCGACGACGGGGAAGCAGTTCAAGGCTAAGGCCCCGACGCTATCGTACACGCAGTACTTCGCCGAGTCGCTGATCCGGGAGGCGGAGTCCGACGACAAGGTGGTGGCCATCCACGCGGCCATGGGCGGCGGCACGGGGCTCAATTACTTCCAGAAGCGGTTCCCGGACCGGTGCTTCGACGTGGGCATCGCGGAGCAGCACGCGGTGACGTTTGCCGCGGGGCTCGCTGCCGAGGGGCTCAAGCCGTTCTGCGCCATCTACTCCTCCTTCCTGCAGCGCGGCTACGACCAGGTGGTGCACGACGTCGACCTGCAGCGCCTCCCGGTGCGGTTCGCGCTCGACCGCGCGGGCCTCGTCGGCGCCGACGGACCCACGCACTGCGGCGCCTTCGACGTCACCTACATGGCCTGCCTCCCCAACATGGTCGTCATGGCGCCCGCCGACGAGGCCGAGCTAATGCACATGGTGGCTACCGCCGCCGCCATCGACGACCGCCCCAGTTGCTTCCGTTTCCCTCGCGGCAACGGCATTGGCGCCGTCCTCCCTGCCGGCAACAAGGGCACGCCCCTTGAGATCGGCAAGGGGAGGGTGCTCGTCCGAGGCACCCGGGTGGCGCTCCTCGGGTACGGCACGATAGTGCAAGCGTGCCTGAAGGCGGCCGAGGCGCTCAAGGAGCACGACATCTACGTGACCGTTGCCGACGCCCGGTTCTGCAAGCCGCTCGACACGGAACTCATCCGGGAGCTCGCCGCCGAGCACGAGGTTCTCATCACCGCCGAGGAGGGATCCATCGGAGGTTTCGGTTCCCACGTCGCCCACTACCTCAGCCTCAGCGGCCTCCTCGACGGGCCCCTCAAAGTAAGTAGCTGACGTCACACCCTCGCTTGTTCACGTCGACTATATAAAAAGCTTAATCAACAACACGCGACATGGACCGGTCACATCTTCCCTCGACACCTTAAGCTTTCGACGAACTGATTGTTTGCACGAAACTTAAATATAATCGCGGTGTTCGGCGCAAACTTTTATTAACCATGTTCTTGTGTTCCTTTGCAGCTGAGATCCATGTTCCTGCCGGACAGGTACATCGACCACGGCGCACCCCAGGACCAGATCGAGGAGGCTGGGCTGACGCCGCGGCACATCGCCGCCACGGTGCTGTCCCTGCTGGGGAGGCCATTGGAGGCCCTGCAGCTCAAGTGAATCATCATTCATTCATCACCTTGCACACATCATCAACAACAGATAAATAAAGCTAAGGAAGGAGATCAATGTCCCTGACCTAGTTAACCACAGTCACATGCAGCAAGCTAGCTAGTAGCAGTACTAGGTAGAAGAAGATGCCAAGGCCATATGTGTATGTGATTCTTGGAATGTTCCAATGCTTCCAGACGCATGAGGGTAAGGGGTTGCACAAGGTGGTGAAGTGAGAGCAGGAGCATGGCCTTGCTTGATTCCTTTAGCAGGTGGATGTCTTTCTCTCAGCTGATCTTGTCAGTGACATGGGTATGCATGGCTCCACATGCCCGTTTGTTAGTTTTGTATAGATGAGATGGCAAGTATTGATTTAAAAAAATTAATGTAATATCAGTGCTTTATACATAAACAAAGAAGAAGATGATCATGAGCTATTGTCTGCGAAGAAAGAGTCATGGCTTGTGAATTGTGATCTCCTCCCCTTGGTTTTGTCCAGGTGCTATCCTGAAGCTCATGGAATCATGGGAGTGGAGGTGTTAGCATCTAGGACTGTGTTGTTAAGGGAGAATATTCCTAGGTGCCTCATTTTAAAACTAGATCTTGTCTGGACTCTTCAAGTAGTTGCAAGCAGTACTAGTACTTCAGAGACTCCATATTAGTGAAGCCATTGATGCAATCTGGATGAAATTAGTGGTAAAAGTTTGCTGATGTCTTGAATGATTAGCTAGCAGTGTCAGCAAAGAGTGTTTAGAATATGCTTCTCAAATAGAAAAAGGTGTTCACACATGGAACTGGCTTAAAGCAAGTACACAGTAGGCTTGGAAATATTACAAGTACTGATAGACGGGTTCAGAAAACCGATAACAGAACCACTGTTTTTTTTAAAAAAAATTGAAGTTATGAAGTTTGGACTTTGCGTCATATTTCACAAGTAATGGTACATCTGTTCTGCCAAAAATGGTATAAAATATATTATTTAGGCCCTTAACCTTGAAAAACCGGTCTGCGTGTCTTTAATACCTGCGGCATATGAATGACCACACACAATGTTCAGGCTTGAGCCTGAGCACTCTGCTTCCATGCTTCCGTTATTGCATTTGCTAACATCTTTTACAATCAAATTAAGACAAAAAAAAGAGTCAATATGACAATCAAATTACAGTGTATATTTCAATGATACGACAATCACATTTCAGTATACATTTTTGTAAAGAAAAAAGATTAACAATTTAAGTATGCATGTTGATAAGTTCTAAGGGGAATTTACATTTTAGTCATTCAGCTCTCCCTTTTTCTGGAAATTGATGCAACAGTGTTAATCTGAAATATCAGGCACAAGCGAGAAAATTCAAATGATAATGGTAGCAATGAAATGCCAACTTATACAATATAGTATATAATCTTAATCGTACGTGAAGCTAAAGAAAACTAAATCGCATTGCAAACTTGACGGTCATGTTCTGTACACCACGTGGAAGGAACTCTGCGGCAAGAAAGAAGCATGTGAAATACCAAGGTTGATAAAAAAAACAATGCCCAAAAATTAATGTAGATGAACTGGGTCTGAAACTAACCCTGAAATACTTTGAAGAAAATCAAGGAAATACGGTCGAGTAAGACTTCCGAACAATTGGATTATTTAACAAATCACTAGAAACCAAAGATTTTACTTTCATATTTGCAAAAATAAACTAGGTAATTTAGCTTGTAGCGACCATAAAACCTGAGGTCATGTGCTACAATCCAAAATTCTTAGGGGTTTCTGCAACTACAGCCACAGAAATTCCTGAGTTTTTGTAATTCAATATTTTCTGGAAAAAGAATTCGATAATTATTAAATGCAGGGCTCATAATGTTAGGAGAATATCTTGTAGTATATCGTAATCTAATGAGTAAATTTCAAAAACATATAACTATTTTGATACATGTTAAAAAAACTATAACTTATAGTGTTAATTCCAAAAACCTACAACTATTTTGACATATATTGTAAAAAATTATAATTTCTCACCGTAGGCCCATCTATCATCCTCCGACAATAGATGAGCACACGTTTAATCCTTCTATTACATATCATAGAGGATGACAGGCGAGTATACGGTGAGAAAGTTATAGTTTTTTTTAACATGTGTCAAAATAGTTTTAGGTTTTTGAAATAGGTACCAGAAATTGTAGTTTTGTGCAACATATGTCAAAATAGTTGTAGATTTTTAAAATAGGCACTAGAAGTTGTAGTTTTTTATAACATATATTAAAATAGTTGTAGATTTTTGAAATTTACTCTAATCTCATTATATATGGTAACCAACCCAATCAGGTCCCCGTGATTATAGGATCAATTGGTTGTCTGTTGTAATTTGTACACCACCCTTTAATATATACACACACACGTGTGTGTATATATATATATATATATATATATATATATATATATATATATATATATGAAGTCTTTTATACACTCCTGTGTGCACATACTCCCTCTCTAATGGATGTTCAGAAAGGAGTATATACATATTAAAAAGTAGTATATACATCTCAGAAAAAAAAATCACTTACAAAGAAGTATATATACCTCATAAAGTATTATATACTTCGGTTATAACAAGATCAACTATAAATTGAGATGAGAGTATGTGTTTGTGTGTATATATATACACACTATGTAAGAAAACACCATTAATGACACCGCATTAGTGATGACCGACCAGAACACGTCACTAATGCACTATTAGTGACGGTTCCAATGACGACACGTCACTAATGTATGGCTCGGGCTAGGACCCGGTTAAGACCCGTCACTGATGAGAAGTCATTAGTGACAGCGTAGGAATGACCCGTCACTAAAGATAGTAGTGACGGGCTACCTCAAACACCATCACTAATGATAGTCATTAGTGACGTGTAGAGAGGATACATGTCACTAAATGTAGCCTCGGGCGGCTCAACTCATTAGTGACAGGTGTCCTTATCACCCGTCACTAATGAGTGATGTTTTGGGTTATTTTGCGTCAAGCAGCTTGACCAGATAGTTTTTGTCCGTCGGTTGCTCGGCAAAGTGGGTGGTGTTTTGGCAATTCTATTGAAGACCAACCAAAATCTCCCTTGGCCTTTGAAGGTTTGCCTCCCCCCCCCCCCACCTTCCTCCTCCTCTTGCTCATATATGGTGGATTCTAAGATTTGATTTGGAATCAACGATTTTACTCCTTCTCCCAAATCTTGATACATGTGGATTGTCCTCCTTGGCCTTTGAAGGTTTGCATCCTCCTTCCCCCTCCTCTTGCTCATATTTGCTAGATTCTAGGGTTTGAGTTGGAGTCTACAATTTCTCCTTTTCCCAAATCTTGATATGTTTACGGTGCAATTATGTTAATTATATTATTAAAAGTAAGTTTAGTTTGCGTAACCTACGTCTCCTATATGGGAGTGTTTGATTATAAATATGACTTGAAAACCCATCATATTTATGCTTTGAGAGATGCATGTTTGTTCGGTAACCTCAAAAGTACACATTTTGCACGGATCGAGTCTCTTTTCTTGGCTATATTGTTACTCCACAGGGAATAGAGGTGGATGAAGTAAAAATCGAAGCTATAAAAAGCCGGCCGACCCCTGAGACTGTCACACATATGAGAAGCGTTCATGGTCTTGTATGTTTCTATCGGCGATTTGTGTGGGATTTTAACACCATTGCTGCTCCATTGAACGAGTTGATAAAGAAAGGAGTGATTTTCAAATAGATTCCTACACAAGAAAAAGCATTGAACTTGTTAAAAGAGAAGCTCACCCATGCTTCATTGCTCCAACTCCCAGATTTATGTAAGACTTTTGAACTAAAATGTGATGCTAGTGGGATTGAAATTAGAGGTATGCTAATTCAAAAAGGTAAATCTATTGCTTATTTCAGCGAGAAATTAAGTGGATCAAGTCTGAATTATTCTACCTATGATAAAGAGTTGTATGTTTTAGTTCGAGTGCTTGAAACTTGGCAACATTACCTATGGCCCAAAGAACTTCTTATACATTCTGATCATGAATCGCTGAAACATATTAAAAGTAAGGCTAAATTGAATAAATAACATGCTAAATAGGTAAAATTTATCGAGTCTTTTCTATATGTTATAAAGCATAAGAAATGGAAGGACAATGATTGCTGATGCGCTTTTTAGGTGTTATAAAATATTGTCTCAACTAGATCATAAGATTTTTTATTTAGAGATCATTAAGGACTTATATGCTACTAATTTAGATTTTAAAGAAGTGTTTTAACATTGTAAATAAGGAAAAATATGGAATAAATATGTGTTAAATGATGGTTTGCTCTATCATGTTAACAAGCTATGCATTCCAGCTAGCTTCGTTCTTCTTTTATTGTTGCAAGAGGCGCATGGAAGAGGATTGATGGCATATTTTGGAGCAAAGAACACTGAAGATGTGCTGGTCACCTACTTCTTTTAGCCAAAGATGAGACGTGATGTTGAACGCTACATGCCGCATTGTACTACTTGTAGTAAAGCTAAGTCTTGTTTAAATCCACATGGCCTTTACATACCTCTTCCTGTTCTTAGTGTACCATGGGAGGATACTTCTATGGATTTTGTGTTAGTTTTTCCTAGAACAAAGAGGGGGAGGGATAGCATATTTGTAGTTGTGGATCAACTTTCTAAAATGGCACATTTTATACCTTATCACAAGAGCGACGATGCTACAAACATAGCTGATTTGTTTTTCAGGAAAATTGTTCGACTACATGGGGTGTCTAATACTATCATCTCTGATCGTGATGCAAAGTTTTTGAGTCACTTTTAGAAATCCCTTTGGAACAAATTGGGGACAAAGTTGTTGTTCTCTACTACATGTCATCCCCAAACTAATGGACAAATAGAGGTCATCAACCACACATTATTGACCATGTTGTGGGCTATCTTAAAGAAGAATTTGAAGATGTAGGAGGAGTATTTACCACATATTAAATTTTCTTACAATAGGCCAGTACACTCCACCACCAAGGTAAGTTTGTTTCAGGTAGTGTATGAACTTAATCTCTGTGCTCCTATTGATTTACTACCTTTGCCTACTTCTAAAACTTAATTTGGAAGCTAAGAAGCGTGCTGAATTTATTCTTAAGTTGCATGAAACAACTAAAGAGAATATAGAGCACATGACTGAAAAGTATAGGATTGCTGGAAGTAAATGTAGAAAAAAAGTAAAATTTGAACTAGGTGATTTACTTTGGGTGCATTTGAGAAATGATAG
Source organism: Phragmites australis (assembly GCF_958298935.1). Classification (NCBI taxonomy): domain Eukaryota; kingdom Viridiplantae; phylum Streptophyta; class Magnoliopsida; order Poales; family Poaceae; genus Phragmites; species Phragmites australis. Next base: position 25,618,939 of record NC_084935.1, on the reverse strand, counting down.
GTTTTTAGAATTAAGAAAATCAAAGTTAATTAAGAAAGTAAATAACAATGCATACAAATTGGACCTACATGCCAATTTTGGGGTTAGTCCCACGTTTAACATTTCAGATTTGAGATCATACTTGGGAGAAGGAGATGAGATCGAGTCAAGGATGACTCCAATTCATGAGGGGGGGGGGATGATGAGGACATGACTCATTCGGATACGAGCAACACTGCTAATAATCCTCAAATCATATAAGAGCCAATTACAAGAGCACGTGCGCAACAAATAAACCACTAGGTGATCTCATTCCTCATTGTTCATGCCTTCTTGGATGGATTACTACTAAATTCTTGTGATGTTTTATTGCTTAGGAATATGGGAGAGGCATCACAATCTCACATGGACATAATTACTTGAGTGCCAAGTCTACTCGAACAACAAGTTGAGCTCAAGTCGGACTCCAAATTTGGTTCGGAATCTCAGGACAACATGTCAGTAAAATAGACATAACTCTCACATATGGAGTCCAATTGAGTCAATCTTGGACTTGATAAAAAGTTTAAGATGAGCCCTTTCTAATGGATCTAGGCTTGACCAAATATTCCTTATAATTTAGTCATAGTCAAAGGAATAAGGTATTGTGTCACCGTTTTAGACCTTGTTAAGTCATGTAATCACGTCGGGATCGGAGTCCAGGTTGTGTATGTCTCTTCTCAGGTCCACACAACCCTAGTGCGACCTCTTCACGTTTAGGCTTGGGAAGTTTAGGTTTAGGTTTTGCTTAGATTATTCTATTTTAGATAGTTTCGTCATTTATTGGTTTGTAGAATCCCAAACTTGAGCACTTTATTGGTAATCAGCAATATTCAAATTGTATCTACTTATTCTTACTTGTGTTCTCAATTCGCTTATAGGAAAAGCCTTCTTTGTAAGGTCAACCATGTCTTGGCATGATTAATAACCATGGAGTAGTGGTGTAGTGGTTGCGAGAGTTCTCGATCTATTCTGATCAGAGCCTTTGGATCATCAATGTCGAAGTTCCACCAAATCGACTTATCATATTACCTTCAGAAGATCGGGCAATCCCACATCACTCTTTGATTGGGAAATTTTCTCTTCGACCAGAGAGTCAGGGGCTACATAGTAATACCATATTTCATAAATACATGGTTTTTACAAAAATTATCAAATAGAACCAACAGAGGCATGTGTTGGGTCGATAACGGACAACTACACCTCAAAGGCATAACGACATCAGATATTATCAGATATCTCACACCTAAATGCTCACAAGGTTCTAAAGTCCTAGTCGGTCCCATATGTGTTCTCTATTAAGTTCATGCTCACATGTTGGCTAAATATGCAAGTCGGTAAAAGTTTGCAAAACCCATCATGTTATCTTCTTTTTCTAGTTATGCACTAGTTTTTTCCTTACTTTTTGGGTTACCTCGAGCATAGTCAAGGGCCAATATATTTTATGATGTGTCTAGTTCAGCTTTCATGTGCCAACGGATATGTAGTCAGCAAGTATTGCATCTCCTTATGCTAACTATATTTCATCGACAATGAAATAGTAGGCAATAGCATGCTAGACAAGTAAAATAGTAGTAATGTTACATATATCCCCAAATCACCAAACAAGTATTCAAATGTTTTAGGTTGAGAACTACATGAACTATAGATATCCTCAAATCGATGAAGACAGGGATTAGGGGCTTGACGCTTTGAATAATGTCCATTGCCTCCTCTATAGGGCACTCGAACTCCTCCGTCACTACAGATGTGTTGACGTTAGGGTTGTAGCTCTTAAGTAGACCAATCATAGTCTCTAATGGAAGCCGATTGGTTCATGCGATCGAGGGTCTGCTCCCTTAGCTTTTGAAGCACTGCAACCATATAATCCCATCTAACAGCCATGATGTCCTGATTAGTTTTCACCTTCTTCAAAGCACCCCTGAGTTCTTTCAGCCCTTTATCCTTATCCTTGATGACTTTTATTGCCTCATTGAGAGCCTTGAGTTTGACCTTCAAGTCAACTTCGAGGGCTAGTAAAGCAAATGAAAATAATGTAGCATCGGTTACCTAACATTTGAATCATATACTACTGACATGCAGGTAAACCAGCGATTGATCTTTTCTTGGTGAGTGGCTAGCAGGATATCCTTCTCCTCGCGGGCCTTCTTGTGGCCGGTGTGGTCGATCGCCAAATGCTGATATTTGGCAATCGCTACCTGGGCGCTTACGGTTGTAAGCATGCCAGCCCATGCCATAATTTGCACCTTCATGGCCTTGTTAAAATAGAAGAGGCAGAATTAATGTGGTCGAAAGGCAAAGCATGGGTTGTATAATGAATGCACAAAGGCAGACTACCTTGACTCAATTGCTTTGAGCTTCGAGTCTAGCTCGGGTGATCCATGGGACGTTGCTCTATTCGAGAAGGTGGAGACGGAGCAACGAGGGAAGCTAGAACTAATTGATTGGCTGAACCGCTTGCCGTTTGTTCCTCTGACTTCTCTAGATGAGACAACATGTGATCGACAGAGTAAGGAATGGGAAGGAAGGCTGCTATTCAAGATAAATACTCAAGTCAAACCTTTTGGCAACTGGAATGCTCGAAAGGACGTCCGATTTCTTCCTCTTGGTCGATATCTTCTTCCTCATCATACTGGCAGCTGGGACCAGATGTGTCGAAGGGACGACATGGGGGTCAGATGAAGCAAGGGTAGCCATTGCAAAAAAAAAATGCCCACAATGATGCATCATCATTCTGGACTTGTTCAGCAAATGCTCAGAAGAATAACTAACATAAGGGGGGGAACATAATACGAGTTATCTCTCTTACCAAGTTGCCAGGCGCGACGGTTACTGGAGGAGGCGATCGAGGAAGGGATCTGATTGTCTCCTATAGAAAGGCCACTCATATAGACTAGGCGTCAGTTGATATGTGCTCGATAACCATAGTAGCAGCTAGATAAATGATCACTTGAGGACTCAATTGAACCAGTTGTATTCTTCTCCGCGTGCGCATGAGGGGTGGCGGATCAGATGGAGAAGACGATCTCCTGGATCGAGGAGACCCTTTGGCTTCTTGATCAGCCATTGCTTTTTCGTTGGCTTCATTTTCCTCTCCAACATAAAAGGTTGCGGGGCGAAGGCCTTGCTTGTCACTGGCACCAGAGGAGTAGGTGTCCTCGAGAACAAGAACCTCAGTCGTGGGGATGTTGTCCTCTTGGTGAAAGACTAGAACCTGGAATCAACAAGATGAATCAGGTCGAACAAGTAATAATCAATGATACTTTCTTAATCAAGCAAATTCTCACCGGTGGTCGAGGACTCAAAAGGGAGTAGGGCTTGATGGAGCATGGTTGCGCCTCTTCAGCAAATAGTTTGCTCAATCAAGCAGCAATATTCTACAAGGATAGGGCTAAAAAAGATAGAAGAAAGAGTCACTCGAAAGAAATTGACTACGACAATAGAAGTAGAAAAATGCTAGCTAAATCTTACATCTGGCGATGTCTCAAGAGCTGTCATCGTCTCCAGCATAGTCCTAGGAAAAGTGATTTCATATTTTCAAGGGGCTCGACCTCTGACTAATGAAGTCTTTGGCCACATACCACCTGATTAATCCACTCTACCTAAGCTCACCGATCCTCTCGACATAATAGGTAGTGTGGTCGGACTCATGGTGCTTCTTCATCTAGAACAGATTCGGGTGGGGGTGGGGGCCCTTATAGACTAAGGGAGAATTGACTAGGTCAGGGTTGGAAAAGTAAAACCAATGTTTCTTTCAATCCTTTTGCCAGGAGGTGGTTAGCATAACTGTGATGTAGGAATTCTTCCTCCCAATCTGCATCTGGAAACCATAGCCTCTAACACATTTGTTCTCAGTATTCCTTTTCAAATAGTAAAATTACTGAAACAAATTCAAGTTTGGCGCAATACCAAGGAAGGCTTCACACAGAAGGACAAAGACGCTGAGCATAGTAATTGAGTTAGGGTTCAAGTGGTGAAGCTCAATTTGGTAGCACTCAAGTATGGTGAGAATAAACTTGAAAGGAGGAATATTGAAACCGCATCGGAAAAACGATTCAAACACCATAATCTCATGATCAAACTGGTAGGAGGGGAATTCCTCACTCGATGTCGACCTCCAGTTGGCCATCTCACGAGGAGGAATGATCCCTTCGGTATCAAGTTCCTGGAGCTTTGATTCTTGCATCATCGAGTTTAACTAGGCATCTATCAGGAGCTTCATCTCGTCCAATTGCTTAGGAGAGGTGTCGGTGGCCATCACACTAGGGTTCTTCTCAAGCAAAGAAGGAGCAGCGGCATTCGCAAAGGGGCTGGAAGCCATGGAGCTAGGTTTTTGTGCGGCGATGTGCGCTCGGGCAGAGAAAGAGGAAAGCTTGTGGGAGAAGATTGACAGCAAGAGCGTGAAAGAATGTCTACAGTCCAGGTTCATGCTAATAAATAATCAGGAACTTACCATCTCTTTGGTAACTACTCCCTTCACTGTGGCACCTTGTTCGGCGTGAAAGGCAGGGTGATGGCATCGTGCGAATCTTTGCATACTCATTCGCGTGCATTAAATGTGTCTATACCCAACGGTTCAAATTTCGGAGTTTTCTTTTTTTACTCTACTCAGAGTCAGATGTCGATAAGTCGAGTTTCAAGCCTTTTTTTGAGTCTCGAGTGTGGACAACGGCAGGAAGCTCGTCCCAACTGTGTTTCCACTAGATATTTGGAATAGAATCTTTCTTGCTCGATTCTTTCGACCGCAAGCTCCATTCACCTTACTCGATCAAGCTTAGACTTGACAGTACTCGAGTAGGCACTTGTGGAAGTAATCCCTACTGAGCAGAGTTAGGGAGTTACTGTCGAATATCTAACTATATGGGATATGCGTATAAGGAGTGCACTCTAATAACTACGGATATTACGGACACAGATCTGCGGAACCCGATATACTTGCAGATTATGAAGATATATACTAGGAAGGTCTCGATCAAATTAACCGACTCGAGTACAACTAGTGTACAGTTCAGATTCATCTAATTTGCCTTAGCCGACAAGACAAATGACTCCTTATCGACTTCGGAACCACAGAACAATCTGCGTATACGCAATTCAAGGCAAGCAATGCCAAAACCCTAGCAATTGGAGATATTCGGCGACTTCAATCCTAAATTAGCCTAGATCCAATCCTCTCATTTATAATAGATCTAGCCACATTGCTCATACTCAAGATAATCAATATACGGTAGCATCTACACAAGACCTATGGTATTATTCCAATTGGGGTTTGAATATATATACATTATATGTCTTATTTCCTACTTAATCTGTAATCTCAAAGATATCTTAATTTAATTACAGATATATTATCAGATATTAATCTTCAACTAGGCTGTTGTCAAAGTATTTAGATGAACTAGTTCTGCTATGACAAATTTGAAGCTGGCAAACACGACTGAAGTAGGAAAGTACTGACAGCAGTGAGTACCACGGGGCAGCATGACAGTAACTGCTACTGGATCTAGAGTGTTCCCATGCTTTTACAAATTGCAATTCTTCTTGATGTGTTCTTGTAATAGTGAAATGTATGTGAGATAACAGGGCAAAACAAAGCAGAATATTTCTTTGTTGGGTTTACATTTTAGTCATTTAAGCTTGAATGAGGCATAGAACTTTTTTAGGATTCAATGAGGCGTAGTACTTCACGAAGAGGGGAATTTTATGGCATTATTTAGGCCACCAAGGCATCTTTGGTAGAAAATAAGTTAAAATCTGTAGCGAATTCCAACCAAGTACGCCACCATTGACATTGATACGAAAATATATGACCTTCATTACTTTTTTCTCGAAGAATGTCACATTCAATAGTAATTATTATTATTGTTGTTGTTGTTTTGGATGGGCCTTCAATACTTAATTAACACAGAGGATATACAGTCACCCTCTTTAGAGGAAATGCAAAATCGCATGTATTTATACACACACGGTTTATCTAAGTCATCTATTTTTTTATCTGATACTTATACATCTTTTAATTCTCCTTACATATTTTATGATTTTTTCAGCTACTTCTCTATTATAAATCTCAACACAATAAATAGTTCTAATAAATATGGTTTATTGGTTCTTGACGGAAGATCGGTCTCTTATAAAGAACCCATGTCAAAGATCGGAAGCAAAAATGATAAGATTTACGCCGATATGGTTAGCTGTTTAGTAAGAGACTTTCTTCTTAAACTAGATCGGGCAATGTTAAGTATACTCTTGATTTTTCATAATTTATCCGGAATGTCAGGTGTTATATCAAACTTTGTAATAATAAATGGCTGCGTGCATAACTCTGTGCAGAGACCGAAATAAATTTTATTCCTTCATTAAAAAACCATGTGTACATAAGGCATGTGAAAATTTCTCAATGCCCTTTTAGGCGGGGGGCCCAGGTTAGGTTTGGGCCGCAACGACGGTGGCACAAAAATGGGCTTATTCTGTGTTGCAACCTTCAAATGGTAGAAATATAGGGAGTTTTTTTATATATTTTTTTGAGTTTAAATTTAAATAAATAGATTCCCGACGAAAAGATTTGCAAAAGTAGGCGCCCACCGCCCTCTCAGAGGGCTGCAGCCCTCTCAGAGGGCGGGTACGGGTGCTAACCACCCCCTGAGAGGGCGGTAGGCCTAACCGCCCCCTCAGAGGGCGGCAAGAGGGGCTAACCGCCCTCTCAGAAAAAAAAGAAGGGGTGTAAGGAAATTAAGAAATTAAATTTGGAGTAGGTTATGTAATAACGGGAGGGAAAAATCAGTAATTAGTAGTTGCAGTATTTTACGTGGGTATGGGGTGCGAACGAGGACAAACATAGTATTGAACACATGGTGAAAACATTACAATACACTATAACCGCGACGACACGATGAGGAAACAAATGTGGCATGTACGGTTCGCACTAAGACCTTATTAGTGCGCCGATCCTAATCATGACATGCCTTAGGGAAGGAAAGTATGTCGGGTTACATTAGGTACTCTCTACTGCGTGCATCTAGGATACTTTCCCTTTCGGAGGGCATCAGGACCTGCCGCCTTAGCACGGCGGGCTCTCTCCCGCTTCCTTTCCCTCTCAGCCTCTCGAGTCTGAGCCACGGTACGGTCGTGCGCCGCCTTCCTCATGCGCTCTTCTTCCTCCCGCTTGAGACGAAGTTCCTCTTGCTGTTTCTCGTACTCCCGACGTGCGTACGCTTCCCTTCTCCACCTCATGTTCATGTCGACCCACAGCTTCTGTGAGTCATTTTACTCATTGTCGAGCCACTGAATAAAATCACAGAGCGGTGGAGGGGACTGAACAAATGGAACAAGATGAGCGGTTCGTAAAAGAGGGTGCGTAATCGGAAGAGATGAGGCGGACATCTGTTACCGTACCGGTCGATAACCAGTTGTTGCATTGCGAGGCTTGTCATACTCGTAGTTGGCACACATGAAGAAGCGTAGTCCATAGGTGGATGAGATGTCCTGCGACTCGCGGAGCTTACAAAGATCACCACAGAAGCACATTGGTGGTTCGAGACCTTCAGGTACGGTAGTCCCCCAATGTTTCTTTGGTGGGCTCGATGGAGCTGAGGAAGACATTGCACTTGAGATATTTGAGAAATGAGCGATGCTTCTCCGTAAGGAGGTTTGGCTACTTATAGTTGGGGGAGGCAGGAGCATTGGATTCGCTCTTAAAGAAAGGAATTAGGGCATGGGCGTAGCTGGCGGAAGGAGCATCGGATTCCATCTTGAAGAATAGGACAGTTTTGTCGTTGCCCATGGTCAGAGATTCCACGTTTATTGGTACCCGTGTTGTCATTTACTGATTTGAAAAAGCTGGGTAGTGTTGTCACATCTTGTTTAAAGCCTGCGGCAGGAGGCATGTGTTGTCATGTCATGGTTAAAGTTTAGTGGTGTGGTCACTTGTTCATTGAACATGTCTGAATATGAAATGCATTTACGAAATGCTAAGTCGACCATACAAAGTGAACGTGTCTTAATACATATGAGCACATCACGAAGCGAATACGCATATGTTAGTTACAAAAAATGTAAAATGCAACTCATGCCTCCCTCGTTGCCGTCATCCGTGCACCCCATCGTGGTCCCGATGCCGCTGGTTAACCCTCATGTGACCCCTGGAGTAGGTGAGGGGGTCAGGTGGGCCGACGTGTCTGCTAGGCCTAGTAGGGACCACCGGTGTCGAGGGCTCGTCATGCGTGGGCTGGGTCCGAAGCGGTGCACTGGAAACCTGGGACCGCTGAAGGACATCGTAGTCAGGTGTGCCCCCGAAGAAGTCACGGACGATGTCGTATGCGGTGTCGGGGCCAGCCTCATCCTCATGACTAGGATAGGAGGACTGTGAAGGCTCGGCAAGCGTCCATGTGTACTGGCTGGAGGGACCTGTGAACAAATAATCACGTTAGATACGAACAATATGGTATTAAAAGTAGTAGTAAAAAATGTATAATTGTACCTGCGTGGTACGACGGTGCAGCAGAAGAAGGCCACGCTGACGTGCCGTAGTACGTTGCGGGGGGGGGGGGGTAGGGTGTGGGGCCACCGAAGACGAACCGGCCTCGTCACCGAAGTAATCTGAGCACAGTTGTAACTTATTTTGCTGAAAGTACTAGAAATTAGGAAGAAGGGTTCCCGGAGTACCTGACTGTGGACGTACAAGGCTCAATCTGCGAGGCTACGTCGACACTTGTGCAGACGGACCTAATGAATGTTTAATAACAATAAGTAAAGGATATTGATCAATAATTTTCAAAAGTATAATTCGTACCATGTTGCTCGGACCCTCCAAGACGTGATAGAAGGGGTCGTGTGGGTGCCGACACTGAAGAACGTCGGTGCACGTCTGACGGCCGAGACGACTCGGCGTGTGCACCACTCGTCCTGGGAGGCGGCCCTGCTACATCTGTGGTAGATCGGCAGGAGGTGAGTTTCAGGGCGCGCGTCGTCTTGTCGAAAACCCGTCTAATGAAGCTCGCAACATCCGACGCACTTAGGTGATGCCCTTGCCGGACGCGGTCCATGGCAGCAGCTGCATCCCTATTTACATCATAAATGATATCTGTCTGCGGATACGAACAATAGTGAACAATTAAAGTATACGGTTATGTTCATTCAATATGTAGTACGGACTTCAAAAAATGACTTACTGCTAAAGCGGCGTCCTCGTCCCAATGCACCGGGTATGTCTCCGTTGTCGATGCGACGTGGCCCCGGACATCATCAGGGGTGTAGGTGACACGAGTCCGCGTACGAGGTACGTACCACCGTAGGTACTCCCTAAAGTTTCCCTCGGTGTGGGGACGCGCCTCATCAACGACGTCCTGTAGCGCTTGGGCTCATGTTACCACATAAGGGGCCAAGCGGTCCGCCCAGAGGTGGCCAGCTGGCTGGCCTTTCCGCGTGTACCTACATTGAAACCACGGTAAATGTAAGGCAAACTGAAACGAAGGTTGCTCAAACTAAAATTTATCAAATGTACCTGTGGACGTGCAAGGGGACTGTACGGATGGGGACGAGCGGGAATGCCTGGTGACGGCCAAACTGCCGCATGATGCGTTGCGGTGAGTACTCTTCGACGTAGATGTCGAAGACAAGGGGCGCCTTGGTGAGCCAGTACTCCTCGTCACGGGTGCACAAGGGTGACAATCCCGACCCTGCACGTGTATGAACAGCCCGAACGTTGTATGGCTCTCATACCACATCGTTAGGACGTAGCCTGTCAAATTGGGTACGAAAATGCTCGTACGCGCTGCGAGGCTGCTCGTGGGCCCAGTGTGGCTGAGTGACAAAATCAAATATAGATATTTAGAGAGTAACATAGTACGAACGAAACTGTTAATGTAAATTACGTACCCGTCGACGACACCACAGCGAGGCCATTGTCGGCGCGTCCTCTTCCATCTCGCCGTACCATTCCTCTGGGTACGGGGAGCGATCCACCACCGGCCTACCTATGGAGAAATGCTCGTACGACCATAGCTGAAGAAGAAGTGGACACCTGGCAAAAGTGGCTAGCGCCTCCTTCTTCATGCATGCGTCGCAGAGCGCCCGATACGTCGCAGCAAGAACAGCTGATGCCCAGCTGAACTGCGGTACATCCTCTGCATGCGCGTCCGCTATCGACTGGGCGTACGGCACAAGGGTCCTCGTAACCAGGTGGCCTTGGCCACTAGTGAACATCACCCATCCAAACAACCAAAGGAGGTAGGCCTCCAAATGTCTCAAGACCGCGTATGCGTTGGCTTGTGGGTGGGTGTACGTCGGCTGCATATATGACTGGTGTCAGAAATAATCATTACGACATAATTTGTTAGAAATCGATAGGTTGCATGTTACCATACCTGGAACTGTAGGATCAACTTCTTCGTTGGCCCTCGTGCATCGGCTAAGAACTCAGGCACATACGGGGGTGCATCCGCCTTTCGCTCCACCGGCCCAAATCGCTGATGCATGTCGTTCATCCAGTCAGCCTGCATATCGATCACCCCAACCGCAGCTCCCAAGCAAGGAAGGCCTAAGAGGTAGGAGACGTCCTGCAGGGTCGGGGTCATCTCTCCGCACGGTAGGTGGAACGTATGTGTCTCCGGCCTCCAACGGTCGACCAGTGCTGCTATCAGCGACCGATCGAAGTAGAAATGACGGGCCGCAACCTCGGGGTCCTCCGTCGTTCAGGCCTCGACCAACCGGCAAAGCGGTAGGAGTCCGGCCGCTCCCAACCTATAAGTATTGCAGTACATCAATAATATGTAACAACAGCAGCGAAATGATATGTAACACCATCAGCTTTTCTAAGTACCTGTGGGTCCAGCGCTCGTCTACCGTCAGCAGCTCTCTAGGGCCTCGTGGGCGAAACACTCCTAGGTCCGTCTGGTGCTCGGCGGATAAGAAGCTGCGATGCTTCTTGTCCACGGTAGGGTCCAAAAGCTCTGGGGTCGAAGGCTGAGCCATCTCTGCATTTGAAAGACATGTACATTAGTACATTGAGAAATAAATACAAGAACAACAAACTTCGAATGCAAATTAACCGTACACGAAATTAACACATATTAATACAAAGTACAAAACTAGCTGACCTAGACAACATGTGCATCACCGCCTGCACTTTTGGGACAATATTTGTAAGTGTGACCTACTTCATTGCACTGACTGCATCGCTGCATCCTAGGGCCAGCCTCGGATTCATCCATATCGTTACGAATCTGCCGAGATTGTCTTCGGCCCGATGCGTTCTTCATCTTTCCCAAATCAGGCACATATATTCTTGAAGGCCCTGGGTTACTTGTAAAAGTGTCAACAATGCTGTTCACCCACTCTAGAAACCAATACCAGCTGTCCCCATTCTCACTCTCCACGAACGCAAACCCTAGTGGCAGCACTTGGTTGTTACCGTCGACCCTTATTGCAGACAATATCTGCCCTTTGTACTTCTCAGTTAGGAATATTCCATCTAGGCATATGATGGGTCGGCAATATCTAAATGCTTTGATAGTTGCACCGAATTCAAAGAAAGCACGCTGCAACACTCTTTTTCCGTTGTACTCCACATCAGTAGAGGGGTAATGCTTGATATCATAGTAGCTACCTGGATTTCTTGCACAAATTGTGGCTAATTGACGAGGTAGATTGTGATACGAATCTTCATATGTACCGAACCTAATCTCAATAGCCTTTTGTTTCGCCCTCCATACCTTCGCATAATTTATTGTGTACTGGAACCTTTGCTCAATAGCACGGATTATTGATCGTGGCTCATACCTTAGGTTGTCCACAATCTCTCCGTACATAACATTTGCATTGAAAGCAGAAGATAGGTTCCGATAGACGAACTCTATTTCCTCAATATGATAATTATGTTCCTTAACTATTGAGCATTGCCAGTAGTCTGCCCATTTCCCTCTAAATGCGTGCACCCGCCAAGGGCACTCAGGAACCAAGCACTTCACATCGTACTCTCTTTTACTTGATTTAACAACCTTGAATTGCCTACGAAGAGACAACGACCAGAATTTCACAGCATCAATAACTGCCTCTTTTGTAGGGTACATAGCACCCTGTGACACCTCATTCTCATGGTATGGCCACAGTGTCTGGTTAGCCTCGCTAACCACCAACTTCAAAAATTCTTGATCCCGCCACTCCGCAGGAACTGCAGCATTACCCTCCTCATCAGAAGAATCCCCATCGGCAAGGCCTTCTTCCAACTCTTCATCCTCCAAATCCATATCTTCAATGATGCTAGGGATGTGCTCCCCTTCATCAGCTACATCCATCGGCTCCAGGTCTAGAACATCACCAACCTCCTCTCTGGACCCTACATTAGCCGCCTCTGACTCATCTTCCACTGCCTCACTTGGTCCTGCTACTGCTTCTTCAGAGTTCACCTCATTTTGATCTTTCAGGTACGCCGCAGCTAATAAAACAAGCGGCATGCCACGTTCACAGCATATATCTACATACTACCTCCAAGTTGATGTGGCTTCGATGGGAACAAGCTCACCAAAGTATCCATGACTAGCACGGCTCAGAACACCTTTCAACTTTAGCTCATATTGCTGCGGATCCAGTTGGAAAAACCGCATGAGCCATTTACACACCCCCACAATAGTCCTCTCATTAGCCTTACTAAGCCCCTTCATAACATGGCGAAATCCAGAGAGATCTACACCGTTGGGACCGTACATAATTTCACCCTCACCATAATATATCTGAAAAATTAATTTATCTCCCATTCCTGAAAACACCCGCAAACATAACACATGTTAAGACAACAAACTATATTTCTGATTATCGGATAAAATAGTTTTTAAATGCTACCCTAGGTTCGCAAATTATCATCTACTGTTGACTCATACGTCTGCATGTACAAGTAATATACTATAAACTATATACTACAAACAACATACTAAAAATAATATACTACAAATAATATACTACAGGTAACAAATTGAAAATAATGTACTAAAAATAATATTCTATTTTCAACTATTATCGTGCAATTTTCTAACTAAATTTTACAATTTTCTAAACCCTAGATCTAACTATCTAAAATCTATGTCATATACTACTACTGCACTAATTAACAATAATAAAAAGGATAAAAAGATTGACCTGAAATTTTTTTCCAAATCCACAGCCCAAATGCAGCAGGGCTTCGCCGATCTCTCTTCCTCCCCTCTCCTCTCCTCTCTTCTCCTCTCTCTTCTCAACTTTTCTTTTTTTCCGACTTTTCTGGTTTTTTCTCCAATTTTCGGGGTTTTTATAGACTCAGGGCGCAGGGGGCCGGCGCGGGGCGGTGGGCGGGAGGAGCCCTTACCGCCCTCTCAGGGGGCGGTAAGGACCTCTACCCGCCCCCTTAGGGGGCGGTAAGCGGTGGGGCCGGGCAGTTAGGCCTACCGCCCTCTCAGGGGGCGGTTAGCACCCATACCCGTCCTCTGAGAGGGCTGCAGCCCTTTGAGAGGGCGGTGGGCGCCTACTTTTGCAAATCTTTTCGTCGAGAATCTATTTATTTAAATTTAAACTCGAAAAAATATATAAATAAAAAAAAACTCGAAATGTAGGAACGCATCCTCCTTTTGTTGGTCGTTTATGGAGCCAGGATCATAGAACATGTGCGTAAGCAGCGCTTGTTTGAATGGCAAGATCAAGGAGCTTCTACGGTCCTCCTAAAAATTCTACTATCGATACCTCCAACTCTACTATCGGTACATTCAGTAATTCATAACGACGAAGTGCTAAAAATAACACTTACTACCATGCTACCTCTCTCTCAGTACCGCTCCAACGTCTGTAAAAGCTCATCATCCATCTAAGAGAGTAGATCACGAGCCTCTGGTCACTCAATCATGTCCCAAATTCCCAACGCCACCACATCATCAACAAAGTACACAAGTTTATTAGCCAGGCCACATTACTAGCATCTACTATATGTACCACCACTAGAGAGAGAAAAGATAGCAGCAGGTTCATCTCCTAACTAGCTAGAGAGCTAGTTGGTGTTCTTCCCTGTTCAATCCTCAGCAACCATCTCCTACCACTGATCTTGGCAGCCATTGATCGATCCCATCTGCATCCTGCTCATGATCAGCAGGAGCCTGCTTGTACCTGTACCACTTGGCGCATGCTAGGAACACGAAGAAGTTGACCGCGCCAATGAATCCGATGAGGAGGTAGAAGCAGTCCAGCCTGCCCCTGTTGAGGTCCTCGGCGAGCCACCCGTCGACGCCCTGGGCGGGGTCACTCGTCGCGCGGTGGACGACGCTGACCAGGAGCCCGCTGAGGTAGCTGGACAGTGCCAGGCCGCTGAAGAGGAGCGAGCCGGCGACGCTGCGCATGTTCTCCGGGAACTCCTTGTAGTAGAACTCCATCTGGCTCACCTGGTTGAACGCCTCCGAGAGGCCCAGCGCTGCCAGCTGCGGCACCAGCCAGAACGCCGAGACCGGGGACACGCGGTTTTGCGACAGCGACCCGCCGTTCGCGGCGGCGTGCAGCACGGCGAGCTCGCGCCGGCGCTGCTCGGCTATTCCGGAGATGAGCATGGCCACCACGGAGAGGACCATGCCGACGCCCATGCGCTGGAGCGGCGTGATGCCCTCCTCGCGGCCGGTGAGCCTGCGCAGCCACGGCACGACGAGGCGGTCGTAGACCGGGATCCAGACGGTGAGCGCCAGCATGGGGAAGATGGTGAACGACGCCGGCGGTACCTCAAAGCCGCGGCCGCCGAGGCGGCGGTCGGACTGGGCCGCCTGGAGGACGACGTAGGTGTTGGTCTGCGCGAAGGCGATGTAGTAGACGATGCAGGTGCCCCACACCGGCAGGATACGGACGATGCACTTCGTCTCCTCCACCTCCTGAAGGGTGCACAGCCGCCACGGGTCCTTGGGGCGGCCGCCGGCGTCGTCGACCTCGCTCTTGGCCACCACAACGGCGGCCTTGTCCAGGAACCTGAACTGGTCAGTGTAGGGGAGCCTTGACACGAGCGAGCTCGCGTGGCGCGTCCTGAAGAGCGACGCTGCGGGTTCCTCGGACACGGGCGCGCGCCGCTTGCAGAACGCCGCTACGGCGACGCGGACGACGCTGGCGAAGGGGCTCCCCTCGGGGCGCACGCGGACGTAGAGCTCCGCGCCGGCGAAGAAGAGCGCGCAGGAGGCGAGCATGAGCGCGGCGGGGATGGCGAACCCGATCCACCAGCTCACGTTGCTCTGCACGTAGATGATCGCCGTCGACGAACCGCACACGGCGATGGTGAAGGTGAAGTAGTACCAGTTGAAGAAGCTGTTGATGCCGCGGCGGCCGGACTCCGTGCGCGGGTCGAACTGGTCGGCGCCGAACGGCAGGCTGCACGGCCGGATGCCGCCCGCGCCCATCACGATGAACAAGAACGACAGCACCAGCACCGCGAGCTGCCCCCTCGTCGCGCCCTCGCACTGCCCGTCCACGCCGGCGCACGGAGGCGGGTGCAGTGCCGGCACGCCAGCCGTCAACGTCAGGATGATCATGCCCTGCGCTCGAGAGAGTTGCCACATCAAGAAAGAAAGGAATTGCCCCCATAACAAAATCCAAATCAAATACGAAATGCCAATGGCTGAAGGCCTACGATTAGTGTGGCGACGCAGCCGATGCCGACGGTGGTGTATCGGCCGAGGTAGAGGTCAGAGGCGAAGGCGCCGAAGACGGTGGCGAGGTTGGTGGTGCCGCTGAACGCGTTGAGCGCCACGGCGGCGCGGACGTTGCTCATGTGGAAGACGGAGGTCAGGTACACCATCAGGTTCGCCGCCGTGCCGATGCTGCTGAGCTTCTCGAACGTCTCGTTGCCGATCACGAACGGCATCGTCTTCCAACCCCGGTAACGGACCTTCGGCTCGGAGGTCGCTGTAGAGTCCAAGTCGTCGTCATTGCCTCCCTCGTCAGAGCGGACCGTGCGAATGGTGTCGTCGCTGGGCGCCTCGAGGTCGCCGCAGGCGCCGGAGGTGGAGGCCGGCGTCATCCCGCGGTTCTTGCTGCGGCGAGACACGTGGCAGCAGACGGCTGTGTTTGAATCAGTCGAGGCGTCCCGAGGAGAGCGCGCGGAGGAAGCTGGGGAGGTGGTTGTGGCGGTTAGTTCTCATCGGCGGTGGAGTCGTCCGTCGCTGCAGGTGGGACCCAGAGTCAGCATCTGGTCACAGGTTGGGTGCTACAGACTGACAGGTGGGACCATCTAACATTGGAGAGAGAGTTGTGCTGGACGAGTGTTGCTGTCAACAGATTCAACAAGGTTTCTGTGATTCTGTTGAGAGATATTGCTGCAACATGCATACTTAGAGGAACTAGTCGTTAACTCGTGCACCGTAATCGCCAAATGACTGAATAAATGTACCCGATATGTTTTAAATGGGATTAACCCGTGCCCATATATTAATCTTAAAGGAAAATGTAAGAAAATGCGTCCGGTGAATGAAGTTAATGAAAAATGATGTGAGTTAGCAAGACCAGGATATACTAGTAACTACCTATGGTAGGATGTTCTTATTCTTTTTTTTCTTGTATCCTTTGCTGTGCTATATAAAAAAATTCAATCCAACATCAAATTCGATGTGAGCAAATGGGTTGTGCAAAAACAAAACCATCAAACTAAGCCCTTCAAATTGTCTATTTTCTTGGGCAAGCTGGAACCTCAGACTTGTTTTTAACATGAGTAAATAGGGTAACATACCATGCATATGTGTACGGATATGTCATACATGAGTTCACAGTGTTCACATGTGCTTTCCTATCTCGACCAAATTCTTACTCTTTTTCAATGAAATTCTTACTCCTGAGTGATAATGTGTGCCACCACAAGAGAGCTCCACTAGTCCAATGCGCTACAACTTAGGCAAGATCTGGTGAGCTTGTGGCGAAAGGTGAGCACGCTAGGAAAAGGGGATCAGAAGGGTGAATGAGATAAACGGAAAGAGGGTGAACAGAACAGGAAAGGGGGGAGGAACAGGACAAATTTGTATATTTTGTACTAACAAAAGGTGAGTTGATGGCAGCATTTTTGGAACATGTTTGTGACCAAAGAGTCAAAGAGCAACGACAAAATTCAAAATAACCAAATTTTCATCATGCATAGTGATAAATATCTCATCAAATGTATTCACCAACCTTGCCAACCACCACGGCTATTATGAGTGCCGCCATTGTTGGTGCAAGCTACAAACAAAATATTCCTTCGTCTCCGATCGCCGATTTCTCTTTTCCCCCATCTCCTTGTGCTCCTATTGCTAACTAGCAACCAACATGCTTTTCCCTGCAACTAGTGCCTCTTGGATCCATCATGCAACTTCTACCCATAGAACCTAACTCAATACTTGGGCTTGTTGCTAGCTGCCCTTGATATAGTATGTCACCTTTACCCAACACCGAAGTCACTACCATGACTGCGTGTTACCCTACCTCTTAGGAGTTAGGATCTAAGGTAGAGGAACCGATAAAAACCATAAGAGTTAGATGGGTGCTGATGACACATTACTGACCTATCAATGTGCTATTATGGATTGCAACATATTCCATCCGAATGGGATTATCCTTTTCTCTAAATGTTTACTAAATTGAAAAGTATGAAATACCTCTTGTTTTAATCATTCTAGCAAGGTACAATAAACAATTTTGGTTGAAGAATAGTTTCATACCTTGACTGAAATAGTCTAGCTCCTTCAGAAATAACCCAATATTCTACGAGTATTGGTAGATAAGAATCCCACTGCTCTTGTTGCATATAGGAATGGCAGGCCACAACTTGGACTCAGTGCTTTATATTGGTGAAATTGTGTGGGTGTTTTGGTGGAGAAAAAAATAATCAGTTCATATCCTATACATTGCATCGGTTGCAATAAATTAGTGCATTAAATATTTTTGCGGATTTGTCCCAAAGAGTTGGTGGTGACCATGATATCTTTTCTTTCTATCTCGATTAATGAGAACTTCAGTTTTCTTGGCAACTTTATGATGTCGACCTTAGCACATTTCGACATAAAGGCATTTATATATGTGAGAAAGGATTTCATACCAACACTAAGAGCGCTACTACTACGTGGTATCCCATCGGATACACAGTATCCCGTCGGATTCCATTTCAATGTGATATGAGGTATAAAGTTTCAAGGTCCAAATTTTAGACATGTTTCATCAAGTTCCAACAAAGTTTTGGATTAGGTTTTGTGAAGTTTCAAGTTTGAAACCAAGTTTCATGAGTTTTTTTTTCATCAGAAGTCCCAAATTTCTTGTTTTGCCCAATTTGGAAGGTTTTAAGCACCAATTTGAGAGGTGTTGGTGACTTTGATATTTTTTCCTTTCGCTCTCGATTAGTGAGTTCTCTTTGCATGGGAATAACAAAACTACAAAGCAAAAGTATTTATATACATGAGAAAGTATTTCATAATAGAGACTACTACATGGTATCCATTGGACTCAGCTCAAACGTTATAGGAAACATAAAGTTTCACAGTGTAGGTTTCCAAATATTTCAGCAAGTTTCAGTTTCAATTAAGCTTTGGTTTATATTCCAAGCTAATTTCAGAATGTTTGAAGTGTGAAACAAGTTTCATGAGTTCTGTTTCACATAAATTCCAAAGTTTCTTGTTTATCCATTTGACTGAGTTTAAGGTAAGGTGTTTCATCCATGTTTCAACTTGGTTCCAGAGAGGCTAATCAGCAAAATTTCCGGTAGCTTTCAGAGAATTTCGGGCAAGTTTCAAATAGGATCAAATACGCATAACAGACTATGTGATGGAACATCTCGACGATTGTGGTGGTACTGACGTTCCATTTCATAGGCTTTGTGGCTCACTTGATGGAACATTCCGAGGATTTTGGAATGTAATTTCACCTAGTTTAGGAGGCTGAGATGCAAATGTGGTTATTTTATTTTGCATTTTTAGAGTTTTACCTATAATATCCATATTCAAGGATATTCTTTGTGAAAGATCGTCACAATTAAATCATGAAATAAATATATGATCCATACGAAAAAAAAAATCCATCTAACATGGTTCTGACTCTGCAAGCTTCAGTTAGATTCCACTTGGACAAATGTGCAGGTGTTGTCTTGGAAAGAAGGAAAAAATCAAATGCGGACAATGACAACGCATCTTTGCAGTCGTCGTTTCAAAAGTTACAAAGGAAGGATAATATCCATTTATAGCACGTTAGAAAACCATGAGATTCCAAATGTTCTACCAAGCTCGAATGGTCATTGGTCCTTTGCGCTCAAAGGTTCAAGGTGCAAATTGCAGAGTTTGGATAACTTTTGTATCTAGCGAAAGGAAAAAGTCCATCTAACCCCCTAAAGTTTGATTGTGTGGTCATATAACACCCTAAGAAAAGAAAATGTCTATTCAACCCCCTCACCTCATAAAATTAGGTCAATTAACCCCATATGGCGGTTTTGAAGATGGTTTTGCCACCCTGGCAGCTAACGTGGATGCCATGTGATGATGATTATATAAAAATATTTTAAATAGTGAGAAGTATATTTTTTCGTTATCTTTTTCTTCTCCTTTCTATTTTCCCCCTTAGTTATTAACATAAAACAACTCCCACTATGTAAAAAGAAATAAAAATGGCAGCCACTACGTGGCAGTACCTGTTATAAAAAGGAAGTGTAGAAAATGGATAGGAGAAGAAAAATGGTATGTCAAAAACAAAACAAATTTCCCACTATTAAATTTTTTTATCACCGTGTGACAGCCATGTCAGCTACCACAGTGGAAAAAACACCTTCAAAACCACCATAGGGGGTGTATTTTATCGGTTTTCCAACGTTTGGGTGTTAGATATACCTTTTGTTTTCTCAAAGGGTTATGTAGTCGCACCATCAAACTTCAGGAGCACGTGGTCTTTTTCCATTTAGAAAATTGGCATCATGAAAGATCCTAAAGAACGAAAGATTTATCATATAGGGCATGTTTGGAAGGCCAGTTTTAGATCCAAAACCAGTATAAATTGTAGGCCTGAATATTTTTTTGGCTTAGATCAGAAGAAGGTGTTTAGATAGGGATATACGTAGAGCACCAATAAATATCAATAGATCCACCCTGTCCACGGATAGCTCTACACCCATTCCTATGTTTGGATGGGCTGTAAGTCTGTCTACTAATGTCACCCTCCCCTTTGGGCCAATCCAACCGGAAAAAGAAAATTGCACATCCAGCTCACACTAAAAATAAGACGAATGTCGAGCGCCTCCTCCTCTGCTTCATTGACTTCACCTTCTCCACCCACCCCCCCTCACCCCGACTCTCTCTCTCTCACGGCTTCGATGCACGCCTACAGGCACGATCCACGCTGCCACTGGCCTGGATCCACCGTCCACGTCGAGCGCGCACGGATGGCGGCAAGCCCGCGGGGAGCTCGATTTAGGCGGCGGGGAATTCGATCCCGCTGTTTCCTCACCGGCTCCGTCGAGTCCGAGGTCACCATCCCATCAAAGGGTCCTTGAGCTTGATTCCAGCCGTGCAAGGTTGACCTTTCTCGTGCGGAGGCAGATGTCTCGCTGTCGGAATTGTGACTGAGCTCGCGGGTGAACTAGAAGAGGCGAGCGGCGCAGACGATGGCCATAGATTTTTTTTATTGAAATAATATTATTTTATTAAAAATTTGCGAAAAAAATATTCAAAATAGGAAATTTGCATAAATATGAGTCCGTCAGCATTTCAATTGCCAACTAACCACCTATCAATAATCGGAGTGCCGATATGCCATTTTGCGCACACATAGAGTCTCGTCGGTACTTCGATTGTCAACATGTCTTGGGTTCCATAAATGATATTAAAAAAATTCATAATTTTTTTATATGATCTCAGATGAAGATGATCTTTATATGAAAATTGTATATATCAATGACATCTAAAATTTTCCAGTTGAACATTTTTTTATTTGAATCCGTTTATATACCCAAAAAATGTCAAAAAAAATCTAGATCTAGTTTTTTTCAGATCTGAAATTTATACTCACTTTTTGAGCATTTAAACGGATTAAAATGAAGAATTGTTCAACTATAATGTTATATAAAGAACATCTCCATTCAAGATCATATGAGTGAGATCATATAAAAAAAATTATAATTTTTTCTTTAAATATAGTCCAAAGGATATTACATGTCGGCTATCCGGTTACCGATAAGTAAGTAGTTGGTACTCCGATTGCCAATATGCAACTAGTCAACAATTGAAGTGGTGACTAATACCTATTTATATGACTTTCCTGTTTTAAATATTATTTTTGTAATTTTTTAATAAAATAATATTATTTAAAAAAGATTCATGGGCATGCGGATGCGTCGAGGAGGCGTCCTCAGAAATTACAGCATTTACCCAAACAAAATTTTACAAGAGAAAGAAATTCCGGTTGTATTCTTGTGCACAAAATACTACAACCGGAAGCTCATTACAGGTGTAAAAAATCACAAAGCTTCCAAACAGGGCCTAAGCGTTGTTTGGATGAGTTCATTAGAATGTATTGTAATTGGTTCAAATTTGAGCTAAAACCAAAATCTGTCAATGAAATACCGATCCAAACAGGCGCTTAAGCTTAAGGTTTAAAATCCTTTTTTAGGGTTGTCATCTTTGAGAATTCCATCTCCACTTAAGCTACATTTCGTCAACAATGAAGATTTTGTGGGATCATTTTGGGGAAAATAAGATTTTGTCGGACGAAATCAAGCCAGATATAAGACTATGGCATCCCACATCCGAAGAACATAGTTTGAGGTAATCAGGACAGAAGAACCAAGAATATACATGGATTTACATATAGCGGGGGGAACCAATTTAACTGGATGATAATGTTATATCAGGAAGATAGATATATTAGCTATTATAAATATAATAGCCATCATAAATCACGAATGAGCTTGCTCGTTGCCTTAATTCATGAGTTTTGGTTCCAATCAAATGATGTATTCTCGCCTTGGGAGCTTCCTCTTGTAGTGCGAACTATGCGTTGCATTCGATTCTATTTCTTAGGGGTTTTTGGCACTATATATACGGGGCAGTACTCCTCATTATAAACACAGATGAATAAAGAAGAGCCGGCTTTTCCCCTCCGCTTATGTCTCCTTTTGCAATTTTCTTGAGGGATCGTTAGACTACACCCGGTAGCAGCGGTTTCTCAACACGTTATCAGCACGAAGCTCTGCCGGAGATCAAGCTAGCGGAACGAATTTGCCTACGACCGATCTGCACTGCATCGACATCGTCGTCAAACGGGCAGGTCTTTGGCCTAGCCTATATGCCCTACGCGGCACGAATCGTTCGCAAGAATTGAAAGGTACAATCTGATCTGTACGTATAATCGCTGCTACTGTTTTTCTTTGCGTCAAATTGATCGGTAACGCATGAACAGTAGTGAGTACTAGCAATACCGTATGATCGTCGTTCTGTAGATTGATCTAGCGTAATGAACAGTAGCCCGTAGCATGATAAACAGTAGCTAGCGAATTCGATCTACACAGTAGGGCATCATGGCGAGAATCAAGCATCATCGGTGTGAACACGACTGGTGGGGCCCGTAACCGCCACCTCGCCATCGGCTGGAATCCGGCAGCCGTTCCCCTACAAAGTATGCGGTGGCTCGAAGGCCACCGCCGCAGATCTAGAAGAAACAAAAAGAAGAAGAAGAAGAAGCTGCTGGTCGCACGCTCGTCCTGGTCACCGTCATGCACATGCTGCCCGAAGCGGTGCCGCCCTCAGCACGCGCCGCTGTGCGCTGCCATGCGCCGCCCTGAGCACGCGACGCGCCGTCCGCCGCTCCCGCACGAGCGCCGCCACACGCCGTCGCCCGCTCCGCCGCTAGCCGTACGGGCCGCCCGAACACGCCACCTCCGGCTCCGCCGGTCCCGCACGAGCGCCGTCATGCACTGTCGCCCTCTCCGCCGCTCACCATATGGGCCGCCCGAACGCGCCCCCTCCGGCTCCGCCGCTCCCGCACGAGCGCCGCCCGGACAGCGCCGCCGCCGGCGGCTGAGCCGCTCCCGTACGCACGTCGCGCCGGCCGCCGCGCACCGCCTCCTCCCACGCGCCTGCTCCCGCCCGGCCGGAAGCCGCCGACGCCTCACATCCGGCGCCGCCCGACGAGCTGCCGCCCAGTCGGCATGCCGGCCGACCCGCACGACGCCGGAAGAAATTGCGGCTAGGGTTTGAAACCCTAGCCGCACCTCTATTTAGAGGATGCGCGTGGGCCGGATGGGCCGGGCCGGCCCATGGGTGAAAAAAATACCCGGGGAAATAAAGAAAAAAAGAAAACAAAACTTGCATTCAGCCCTCCCGAATTTTCCAACATTTAAGCGCAGTCCCTGAATTTTGCGTTTAGGCCCTTGGTTGTTCTAAAAATTATCCAAAGGCTCTGATTTTGCATATTAGATCCCGTGGTTTCTAAAAATTACACAAATTTTTGGAATTTTGCGTATAAACCCTCGGGCTTATGGAGAATCTTGAAAATACTTTTCCTACATGAAAGTATCTCTAGAATTTAAATTTTGCATATGTTTTAGCCATTATGCAATATTTATTTCTATGTTATTTTGCTGTTTAAATTGCCTGTTATGCGTTTAAATTCAGTAAAATTCACATAATAGCATAGAAAATATCGAAAAATTGCAGCAATCCAATTTAGCAACATGAAGCAACTTTACTGGTAGTAATACTTGCATCATTTAAATATGTAGATGGCTGGCATCACGAACAAGGAGTTCGCTGAGCTGAGTGCTGACGGCCGCAACTATCTCACTTGGGCATCGGATGTTTGGATTGTACTGGGAGCAAAAAGGCTCCACGCTGCAATTGGCTAGGAACAAGTAGTACAATTGTTCCCACGGAGGATGAGAATGATCAGGCACTTCATTTTCTCCGTCATCATCTCTCTCCCACTTTGAAGGATGAGTACATGGCAATGACCAGCGCTAAGGCACTATGGGACGCACTGCAGGAGCGTTTTGAGCATCTTAAGTACACCATCAAGCTTCTCGCAGAGCAAGAATGGGTCTGGCTCCGTTTCTGTGACTATAAGCATGCCAGAGAGTACAACTCCGCGCTGCACCGCATTTGCACACTACTGTGTCTCTGTGGGAAAGAGATCACAGAAGAGGAGAAAATTGAGAAGACTCTCTCCACTTTCCACCCAAATGCGGCAGAATCCGCACGCAATCATCGTCAATCAAATTACAAGAAGTATTCTGAATTAATTGATGTGTTGCAACTCCATGAAGTTCATGACGAAGTCATAAACAAGAACTTTTATCCTAGCCGCAAGGGAAGAGCAGTGGTCTAGAAGTCAATCACATCTCTTTCAAAGCGCGCAAGAACCGCAATATGAAGCAGGTGAAGGGAGGAAAGAAAGTGGTGGCAGGCAAAGTCAAGCCTGATGATGATAATGGTAAGACAAAGAAAAAGGTCAAACCATATGGTGAGCAGAACCAAACATGCTATAAGTGTGGTGTTTGGGGCCATTGGTCCCGAATCTGTAAAGCACCAAAGCATGTTGTGGAAGTATTCCGGAAGAAGAAGAAAGAGCAGCCAGAAGCAAACCTCACCATTGCAGTGGGGATGGAAGAGGACAAAGCAGTTGAAGTTGAAAGGGATGCATCTCACATGGAAGTTGATGACGCTCCCACAATGACTGTAAAAGACCTCCGGATGGAGGATGCGGAGATCTCTACTTTGCCCTCCTCCATTGACATAGAAGATGCCATAAATAATGAAGCGGAAAAGAAAGCCATTGAAGCAGAAGTGGTCGGATTTTTCGCAGACTCTTTCTAGAATTAGAGTAATTAGCCATTCAATTAGTTGCTGAATTTAGAGGATTGAATAAATGTAAGCTCTAGAAGAGAAATCTTAGCTGCAAATAATATTATTTTTTTTGATAGTTAATGAAACATTTAGTCTTGTTGCTACTTCCTCACATGTGAATGATTGAATGTTTTATTTATAGAATATGTGTGGCACCCGCATGAAGGAAGTGTGTATTATGGATAGTGGAACCACAAACACCATCTTAAGAGAAAATATGTATTTTCAATCTATTAGAAATAACTCTGGAAAGGTGATGACTGTCACTGGAAGTGATAAATGCATAGTAGGTTCTGGAAGAGCCACAGTCATACTACCTATAGGAACTACTTTCCACATTGAAGAAGCATTGTTATACCCTGAATCTACAAGAAATCTCTTAAGTTTTAAAGACATTCGCGCTAACGGTTTCCATATAGAAACTGGTGAAGAAGATAGTAGGGAGTACCTACACATCACTAAGCGTGATAGCGAAGTGAGAATACTAGAAAAACTTCCCTCCATGAGCAGTGCCTTGTACTACACTCGTATTAGGGCACTTGAAGTGTTCACTACCTTGAAAACTGTGTGTCGAAGTGCAGAATTATTCTCCCTGTGGCATGATAGGTTAGGTCACCCTGGTCTTAGAATTATGAGAAACATAATTACTAACTCACAAGGTCATGGCATAAATGTGAAGAATTTTCCGAATCATGAAAATTTTGTATGTCCTACATGCACTACTGGAAAATTAATAATAAGACCGTCTACCTTGAAGGTACAAGATAAAATCCCTGCATTCCTGGACCGAATCCAGGGGGATATTTGTGGTCCTATTCAGCCGCTTTCTGGCCTGTTTCAGTACTTTATGGTATTAATAGACGCATCCTCGAAGTGGTCGCATGTATGTCTATTATCTACCCGCAACCACACCTTTGCAAAGTTGATCTCGCAGATCATACAAATCAGGAATAATTTTTCGGATCATCGCGTGAAATCCATCAGAATGGACAACGCTGGTGAATTTACTTCTAAAGCGTTCGATGATTATTGCACTGGTATGGGAATTAAAGTTGAACATTCTGTACCGCATGTGCACACTCAGAATGGACTAGCCGAAGCGCTGATAAAGAGAATAAAGTTCATTGCTAGACCTTTGTTGCAACACTGTAATTTGCCTGCTACATGTTGGGGACACGCAGTCTTACATGCGGCAGCTCTAACTAACTATAGACCATCCTCCTACAACATCCAGTCACCTATGCAATTAATGCAAGGGGTAATTCCGAAGATTTCTCATTTATACAAATTTGGATATATGGTTTATGTGCCAATACCGCCGCCACAGCAAACTACTATGGGACCTTTGCGGAAAGTTGGAATATATGTCGGTTATGAGACTGCATCCATAATCCGATATTTAGAACCAACAACTGGAAATTTGCATATGGCCCGCTTCGCTGACTGCATTTTTGATGAGAATAATTTTTCGTCATTAGGGGGAGGAAATATACCCTTGGATGAAAAATATAGGGAAATTATATGGCAGGCTGAAGGAATTGCGGCACATGATCCTCACACTAGTGAAGCAAATGGTGAAGTACAGAAAATTATCGATTTGCAGAAATTAGCAAACAATCTACCTGATCATTTTTGTGATTTGAAGAGCATGACTAAGTCACATGTGCCTGCACGCAATGCACCAGAGAGGGTGGAAATATCAAAAGAAGGTACCCCTCATCTTGTCCTAGGAGCTCCGAAAAATAATAAAAGGACAAGAAATTCGGTTTCTCAAGTCCCAAATAGCTGGAGACGTCCGACGAAGGTGAGAAATGAGAGCTTACCACAGCCGATCGCAAAAGTGCCCCAAAGGAAAAATAAGGGGAGCCAGTTGAGACCTGGCGATGGTATGGAATCTCAGGAAGTAGGTATACCAGATTTGAATCTTCCCACGCAGGAAGAAACCAGCAAAAATGTGCGCGCTGAAATCGACGCTGGTAAACTAAAGGACCTTGCTCCAATAGTAAGAAATTATGAAGAACAAGATGAAGAAGCATCTGAAAGTGCAGCCCATGATGAAATAGCAATAAACTATGTGAATTCAGAGGAATCCTGGAATAGAGCAACCACAATAGTCGACACATACTTCGCAAATAAAATTACCACAGTCATAGATCATGACCCTGAGCCTGCATCGCTCGCTGAATGTAGAATGAGGTCAGATTGGGAAGACTGACAGAAGGCAATAATAGCTGAACTGTTATCTCTGAATAAAAGAGAGGTTTTCGGGCCAGTATGCTGCACACCTCCCCACATTAAACCAGTCAGATATAAGTGGGTTTTTGTTCGTAAGAGGAATGAAAGGAATGAAATTGTGAGGTACAAAGCACGACTAGTGGCACAAGGTTTTACTCAACGACCAGGCGTTGATTATGAAGAAACTTATTCTCCGATGATGGGTGGCATTACCTTTAGATATTTAATTTCAATGGCAGTCAACCTGGAGTTGAAAATGAAATTGATGGATGTTGTGACCGCATATCTTTATAGGAGCCTAGATTCGGTCATTTATATGAAGGTACTTGAAGGAATATCATTGCCGAATCAGGATAGAGGAAATAGACACCTTTATAGCGTACAATTAAAGAAGTCGTTGTATGGGTTGAAACAGTCAGGTAGAATATGGTACAATCGTTTGAGTGAATTTCTTGGAAAACGAGGCTACACAAATAGCACGGATTGTCCCTGTGTATTCATAAGAAGGTCCCAGGATGGATTTTGCATAATATCAGTATATGTAGATGATCTGAATATCATTGGTACAAAAGAAGATATAGAAGAAGCAAGTTCCTACTTAAAATCTGAATTTGAAATGAAAGATTTGGGTAGAACCAAATTTTGCTTGGGCCTGCAGCTAGAGCATGTGGCAGATGGAATCTTTGTACATCAGTCAAACTACACTCAGAAGGTGTTAGAGCGGTTTGGTTTTGAAAAATCATTTCCTGCTAAAACCCCCATAGTCGGAAGGTCATTACAAGCAGATCAAGATCCCTATAGACCTAGAGAAGAGGGGGAGGAAGTATTGGGACCGGAATTCCCATACTTAAGTGCAATAGGTGCGCTGATGTATCTGGCTAGTTGCACTAAGCCACACATAGCGTTTGCAGTAAACCTACTTACACGATACAGTGCAGAGCCCACTAAAAGGCACTGGAAGGGCTTGAAGGATATTTTGCGCTACTTGCAAGGTAGTAATGATCTAGGCCTGTTCTACAGAAAGAATCAGGATTTAAGTCTGATTGGATACGCAGATGCTGGGTACCTGTCAGACCCACATATAGCGAAATCACAGACTGGCTATGTTTTCTTATGTGGTGGAACTGCAATATCCTGGAAATCGTCGAAGCAAAGTCTTGTATCTACTTCGACGAACCACTCAGAAATAATAGCTTTATATGAAACCGCACGGGAATACGCATGGCTTAGAAGAGTGATCAATTATATCCAGCAGTCATGTGGTTTGAATACTACTAACACCCCTACCATTATCTATGAAGATAATGCTGCATGTGTTGCACAAGTGCAGTCGGGATATGTGAAAAGCAACTTAACGAAACATATCAACCCCACGTTCTTTTATGCTTATGAATTGCGTAAAATGAATGAAATAAAGGTAATGCATACCAAGTCATGTGAAAATCTTGCAGATTTATTCACTAAATCTCTCCCTGCATCTAGTTTTGGAAGATGTGTTCGTGGCATTGGGATGATGAGATTTAGAGAGTTGCATATTTCAGGGGGAGAATTTTCACATAATACCGATATTAAGAATTAAATTTTAGTCAAGAAGATTAAGTGCCCAAAGTTAATCATGAAGATTATATGAAGTATTTGGGTGGATTGTACTCTTTTTCTCTTAGATGAGTTTTCTTGAAGTTTTTCATGTTAAGGTTTTTAACGAGGCAATTCGTGTAACCATGTCGTGAGCTATGTACTCTTTCTCTCAATTTTTCCCATTGGGTTTTTGGGGAGTTTTGATGAGACGTATGCATTTTGCGAGAAGTGCCCAAGGAGGAGTGTTAGGAAACCTAGAGTTTTACAACCGAATGTGGGACTGTCTCGATCTCTTTAAAGGTTTGATTCTATCTCTTAGGGGTTTTTGACACTATATATACGGGGTAGTACCCCTCATTGTAAATACAGATGAATAAAGAAGAGCCAGTTTTTTTTCCTACGCTTATGTCTCATTTTGCAATTTTTTTAAGAGATCGTTGAACTACATCTGATAGCAGTGGTTTCTCAACACCTACAACATATGACATCCATCTCAATCGTTCCATGGTGAGTGTTTATATGGGTTGCAATTGCATTGTCAGTCGATCGCTTGTTTGTGCTAGTGGATCAGTGTTCTTGTTGGGCTGTTGCACTACCATCTGACCCAATATGGTCTAAACGACTGCATTTTGGCGCTTTGTCACATTGCCACAGTGTTGTGTGCCCAAGGATCATAGACGCGTTGCAGGGGACTGATAAACTGTATTTTTACCTTTTTAGCACCAATCTTGGAAGTTTACAAGTGCATTAAGAATGTTAATCATCAAGACATACATCATCACAACTGGAACAATTCTTTATACAGTCTACACAAGGAAAAACACGGAAAAACGAAGGGAATTTTCCAAAGGCCGCCGCGATCCTGGCGGACCAACTCCGGCCGGCCATGCGTGCCCGTCTTCTGCTACGCTCGCTCTCACGTTCTTGGCTCGGCTTGCTCTCCGCATGCATGGCGGTCGCGCGCTTCCCATCTCTGCTCAGAGCGTACGTTCTTGCACCGGCCAGCCCCGCCGCCATGTCCTTTCGGCCCTGAAGACGACCTCTCACGTTGCACGGACCACCGCGCGCTCGTGCGCCACGCCACGCCGGTCGTCCTCGGCCTTCTCCCACGCGGCGGCTGGCACGAGCTCGCCCACCCACACGCCCGGGCAGTGGTAGGCCTGGCGGCAGAGGGTGTGCGCCACCTGGTTGCCCTCCCGGTACACGTGCCGGACGTCGCGCCCGGAGAAGCAGCGGAGGAGGCCGAGGATCTCCTCCTGCATAGCCACCGGGATCCGTGTCTGCATCGCCTCGCCGCGCAGCAACTGCACCAACACGAGGTCGTCGCCCTCCGCCACCACCCTCTCCAAGAAGAGCCCCCGCGCGAGCCGCAGCCCGCGGATCAGCGCCCGCGCCTCGATGATTCCGACTGTGGAGTGCTCAGTCTGCTCGGCGAACGAAAGCACGACGCGGCCGGCGCTGTCGCGGATGGCGCCGCCGATGCTTGCCCGCCCGGAGCCGTCGTGGTACACGGATCCATCGAAGTTGAGCTTGAACCACCCGCGAGGCGGCGGCGTCCACCGCACCAGCACGGTGCGAGCAGGAGGCGACGGTTGGAACGGCCGCGCGGATGGAGACAGCTGCAGCCGGCGGCAGGGGCTCGGGAAGAACGGCGGCGCGGCGGGGAAGAGAGAGGAAGGGCAAGCCATCCTCTCGATCTGTGGCTACGCTCAGTGGTTTTGCCATCCGCCACCTGTGCGAGTGGCTTTTTATCTCGGAACGAGGTCGAGCTCGGAGTCCGATTGCGCGTCGGTGTGGCGTCTCCGAATCGGCTGTCGGATTGGTGTCCGTGGCATAGTTTCCTTGTTTTGCAAAAGCCAATTGCTCAATCGGACAAACGTTTCCAAAAATAAAAATGCTTGTTCAATTAATGTTGGTGAAAGAGAGCCAGCCAGGTTCATCGTTGATCAAAATATCACCGTGTTACGTAGCGCACACGCTGCCATCACACACCGACGCGCGCGACCGCCCCTGCCTCGACGTGCGGCCGGCACCCACCACGGGCACCACCGTCCGCCACCAGGCCGCCGCTCTGGCCGTGGCCGTCCGCCGTTGCCGTGGAAGAGAACACAAGCGGCGCGCGTTCTCGGTGCTCGTTAGTAAAACCGCACGTCTTTGTGTTTCTGCACGCCGCTTAATTTAGTCACAGAAATGCATCAGTTCAAGTGTATCAGCGGGACAGAGATGTGCTGGTACACACCACGCTTGTTGCTCTCGCACAAGCGTGGAGCTCATCAGCCTAGCTATTTGCGTCGCAGGTTGCAAAAAGATCGTAAAGTTGTATCTCTAAAACTAATCTTGAAATTCTACAAAGTACATTAGTAATGTTAATCCTCGGTACAAATTTCATCACAAACACGAACAAAGCTGTCTTGTATACAAGGAAAAATAAACAAAGATTTCCAAAGCAGCATCGATCTTGGCGCACCAACTCCAGCCGGCCATGCACGCCCGCCTTCTTCCACCCTTGCTCGCACGTTCTTGGCTCGGCTGGCCCTCCGCGTGCGAGGCGCTCGATCGCATGCCTCCCTCTCCGCTCAGAGCGTACGTTCTTGCACCGGCCAGCCCCGCCGCCATGTCCTTCCGGCTTCGTTCCGCTTGTACGTTGCACAGCCTGCACGTCTTGTCTCCAACAAGCCCTGAAGACGATCTCTCACGCTGCACGGACCACTGCGCGCTCGTGCGCCACGCCACGCCGGTCGTCCTCGGCCTTCTCCCACACGGCGGCCGGCACGAGCCCGCCTGCCCACACGCCCGGGGAATGGTACGCCTGGCGGCAGAGGGTGTGCGCCACCTGATTGCCCTCCCGATACACGTGCCGGACGTCGCGCCCGGAGAAAGAGCGGAGGAGGCCGAGGATCTCCTCCTGCATCGCCACCGGGATCCGGGTCTGCGTCTCCTCGCCGCGCAGCAGCCGCACCAGCACGAGGTCGTCGCCCTCCGCCACCACCCTGTCCAGGCAGAGCCCTCGCGCGAGCCGCAGCCCGCGGATCATCGCCCGCGCCTCAACTATGCCGACCGTCGAGTGACCCGTGCGCTCAGCGAACGAGAGCACGACGCGGCCGGTGCTGTCGCGGATGGCGCCACCGATGCTTGCCCGCCCGGAGCCGTCGTGGTAGACCGATCCATCAAAGTTGAGCTTGAACCAGCCGCGAGGCGGCGGTGTCCACCGCACCAGGACGACGCGAGCAGGCGACGGCTTGAACGGCCGTGCCGACGGAGACAATCGCTGCACGCGGTGGCACGGGCTCGGGAAGAACGGCGCCGAGGCGGGGACGAGGGACGCT
This sequence comes from Phragmites australis, assembly GCF_958298935.1. Lineage (NCBI taxonomy): Eukaryota > Viridiplantae > Streptophyta > Magnoliopsida > Poales > Poaceae > Phragmites > Phragmites australis. Next base: position 25,586,961 of record NC_084935.1, on the reverse strand, counting down.
GGGCACGCCATACTTCCTACTCTCTTTTTTTTGGCTAGATTTGGTTTCACTTTCTGGAGCGAGTGATCTCTCTGGCTAGTGATACGGGGCTTTTATCGACGGGCAATAGGGGAGTTCGAGTCGGAATCCGGTAGGCTTTCCGATCGGCAAGTCGGACCGCGCTCCGCGGCAACGCTGGAACCGATCTGGCATCCCTCGTGAGGGCCACCAGGGCTCCTAATGGGTAGGAGGAAATGAGGCCTACTAGCTAAAGCCGGGAGAGCGAAGCCCAGCACGGCCCGCGAGCAGTACAAGCAAACCGAGCCTGCATCTCGATTTTTTTATATTCTTAAAATAAAAAATTACAAATATATATGTCTATTTTAAATTTTTGCAAATCTAGACTCCTCTCGCTCGTTAAAAGGGCAATACGTTAACGTGGACAAGCCTTGCTATACCCCTTGCAACAGACGACATGTTCCTATTTTTTAAAATGAAATTAGGACCCATAAACTCCAATAGATCTTCACCATAGATCTATTTTGACAGAGCTTCGCCGCTTTCCCTTCTCTTCTATCACTTGACATAAGGATTTTTTCTTATAGTATCGATGGCATAAATATCATCCTTATTTCACATTAGAGCTCCACCAAGAATATGCGTTGGTCGGCACTCGATCACGGCTATTGAGCCACCAAATAACAAAGATAAAGTCTCAACTTGGATGAGCCACCAAATAATAAAGACAAGGCTTCACTATAAGCCTCTCTTCCGGTCCCTTGCTGCCGTGATCACTGCGGAACTTGAGCTACCAAGGCAAGGGTCTTCGCGTCCCTATACATATGTCTTGCCGCCGCTCCACACCAAGTCGGAGGGTCAACAAGTTTGAGCAACTCCGGCTCAAGTTGTCGGCGAGTCACCAATACTTCGAGGCATCGACGTACCACTTGGTACAATCTAGGGTCACTCCTTGATCCCTTTTTCAAGCTGCAACACCTAGCTACAACTCACTCTAGGCCTATAAGCACTAATCACTCACTAATCTTATGCTTCATTGTCTTAGATGATCACTTTAAGCACTTTGATAGCTTGGATGTTTTCTCAAGTGTCTTTGTATTTCTCTGGACTCCAGCAGCATATCACCTCTTCAAATGACTGAGTTGAGGGGTATTTATAGCCTCAAACCCATCAACTAGCCGTTTTCCTAACGGCTCAAAAAAAAATTAACACCGGATGATCCGGTGAGAATAGTAGTACTAACACCGGATCATCCGGTGAGTACAATATCAGAAACTAGCCATTAGACTCCCACTTACAGTCATCCTAAACATCGGATACTCTAGTGTATTATTCAATTGTATCACCAGACCTTCCGGTGAGTTAACTTCAGCCAAACCGCGCCACTTGTTCTCTGTGTAAAACACTCCAGTGCAAGCCTCCGGTGCACTTCCTCTTCATACCGAAACACCCGACGAGTTAAGCTTCAATCTTCAACTCCTGACACCTTCTCTTCAAGAAATGTTTTGGTGATGATGCTCCGGTGTACCCAATACATGCACTGGACCATCCGGTCACGTGATTTTCATTCTTCAGCACTTGGAATCGCCTTTACAAGAATTACTCCGGTGCTTTATACCCTTCATCACCGGACTATCCGGTCAATGCACAACCTGCAAACTTTTTCTGATAATACTCCGGTGTGCATCTTCTTCATCAATACCGGACTATTCGGCGGCTTCATCTGTTTTGCTCTTTTCTACAGATAAAGCTTCAGTGTGTACACTTTCTTCTACACTGGACTATCTGGTGAGGGCATTTCTCCTACGACTTCTCCAATTCAGTCAATTTTTGTCCCGACTGTGGTGGTTTCTTGATGTATTACATCCATAAGACCTATTAACAGATATTCTTGACAAATATGTTAGTTCCAATGACTATATTATCATTAATCATCAAAATCACAATTGATAGCTTAATAGAGCTATTTTCGCTACAACTCTCTTACCTATTATACCGACACTTCCCTCACCGGTGCTGACGTGATTCTTTATCCCTCGTGTGCGCGAGGGGTGGCGGCGTGAGCCATGGGTCGAAGAGGTGGCGCGAGCTCTGGGTCCGCACGAGGTTTGGGGTTCCAACAGCAGGGTGAGCTCCAGGGGTCACGCACGAGATGCGGGATTCTGGCGGCGCTGTTCGTAGGCTTGAGTACCGCCTAGCCAAAAAATCCCTCCCAGGCCCACCCGAATAGCCACGGTGCCACTCGCGTGTGGACTGCGAGCACACCATGAACGTGCCGGACTCGATGTTGTACATGACCCTCCTCTTGTCGATGGGCTCGATTGTCAGGGATGAGGATAGGGGCTTCCATGCAGATATGATGCCAATCCCAGGTGCAGCTAGATCCAAGGTTCGAAAATTCGTCAAAAACCACTTGATATTCGCAAAAACTGGTCAATTTGATCTGCATCGAATTCTGAATTCGATCTCTTTTCGAATTTAAATTAAAAAATTCAAAAAAATCTAAAAATACTAGAGACAATTCTAAGATCTTCTGTGATTTGGTTTTTTTTTAAATAATTTCATTTGCATCATATTTTATATGGAGGAAGTTTGAAAAAAAGGAAAATACTGAAATGGCCCATATGAATATGATGATTTGGCCCATCACGTTAAGAAAAAGCTTAACATGCAAACACATATTTTTCTTGTGTATGAAGTACCTTAAGAGGATATTTAAAATTTGTTTCACTTCATTTAGAGTTTTATTAGTTTCTCCATGATTTTACAACGTTCACAAGCATAAAGTGAACATGTTAAGAAACAACATTGCAGTTAACTTTTTCATGTCTATAATGATTTTTCCTAAATAAATCATAGTATAAGTAAACTAATAAAAGTGGTTTAACTAATTTTGGTGTGATGGGTTAGTTATGAATTAATCTAGTTGCAACATATTTACACTATCTTGCATGTTACAATAACTATTTCACAAGTTCATGTATTTTTAAAAGACATAGAATCATGTAAGAAGACTAAAAAAAATGGTTTCATGATTTTTGGATTAGTAAAGAATTAACTATGCATTTAACTATGTTTAGCAAATATATTTTTTCATAGAAAATATTCAACTTTTTTATGATTATAAATACTTTTATCATGTAGATAATATTACAAGGAAATTAACAAAATTTGTTTCACTTGATTTGAAGCTTAGATGAATTAGTTATTGATTTTACAAGGTTGAGATATTTTTTGGTTTTTTGCCGAACTTTATTGAAATTCGAGAAATACGCTCGGCAGATCGGAAAATTCAATCGGTTTTTGACTAATTCATACAAAATGTGTTCAATGCGGAAAATGTGATCGCCAAATCGGAGAATTCGCTCGGTTTTTTTTGGAATTCAACAGGTTTTTATATCTGATTTATAAATTTGATCAAGTGAATTTGTCTGAATTCTCGCCGAATTTCGATCGAATTTTCTGGTTTTCATGAATTTTGGAAAAAAGGTGGGTAGCGGTTTTCGATGTCGAAATGAAAGTACTCATTAAACAATTGACCTCAGGCATCACATATATGACCATAACAATTCACTTCAGGCATGAAAGCATGATACATATATGACCACAACAATAAAATAATAAACGTACTCATGAAAGCATGACATATATAATTACTTGATCATTTTACCTATTTTTTCTTGATTACTCAGAGATTGTTTTCTTCATTATGTGATTAGTTTCCTTGTTTAGAGAGGGAATCTTGTATGTAGTTATCTCTTTCCTTGATTAGTTGAAGATTGTTTTCTAATTATGTGATTAGTTTCCTTGTTTAGAGAGAAAATCTCACAGACTGTTATTCCTCTGTACTCCATATATGGCGTTGCTGTCAAATAAATCAACATATTTTTTGGTTTTAGAATATGTGTTTTTCAGTTTCTTAAAAGGTATTTTTTCTATTTTATAACCTGTGTTTTTTGGCTTTCCTATTTTATAATGTTTATTTTCTTATTTAATAATAAGGATTTTCTGGTTACGGGGTGAAAAATTATGCATTTCCCACTTCGACATAAGTTTTCATGTTTTTTCCTAACGCGAACTATTGGGTCGGTCTGGCGAGTTGGATTAGTCCGGGAGCTGGCGCGTGGAATATTATTTAAGGCGCAACACGTTAAATAGCGTGGCCCTATATATATATATGTGTGTGTATATATATTTATATGTATATGGATATATATACATCACCCAGCGCGTTAAATAAATATTTTCTGTTCATCTATTTTCCTATTTCAGAGTTTTCCTATTTTGTAATAGAGATATTGTGATTGTTAGTTTCCTATTTTATAATGTGTGATTTCCTGTTTTGTATTAAGGATTTTATTATTTTTAGTTTTCTTGTTTTATAATGTTTGATTTCCGGTTTTGTAAAAGAGATTTTCTAATTGCGGGCTAATTCGACAATATTGAATTGGCTGGTGCATTAAATACTTATTTAAGGCGTAGCGTGTTATAAATAGCATGCCCCAGCGTGTTATTTAAGGATTTTACTGTTATCATGAAGTTATTACTGCTGAAAAGTCAGATCTGGACAATGTTTTGAGTGGTGGCTGCATTGAAATGATCTTGAGTGCCGATAGTGAACCGAGTAATAGCTCGATTGGTAAAGCCTCTAGTTCAAACTCGGGTGCTGAGAACTGAGTTAGAGAGTTCAGTTCGCAAAAAGTGGGTATTCCTGAGAACTGATTTTAGTATGTTTCATGACCCATCAGGGTTTGGTGCTCCCCTCCTTTGCCAGGAGATGTCTTCTCTCTATTGTCAAGTTTTTTAATGACGATAGAGCAAAGAAGACATATGAAAAGAAATATATTGTTAGTTGAAATTTAAATTGACATATATTAGGATATTTTGCTAAGGATCCATCTCCTTCTCGGCTGTCTGATATATTGCCTTGTCTCAGTCACTTTTTGGAACCATTGAATCTAGATCTAATCATTCAGATCGGCTCCACTTTCTTTAACCAAATCTCCTCCCCTACCTCTCTCTCCTCGTTCTTCTTTTCTCTCAAGCCACACTCGGCGTTGTCATCACCATTGGGAAAAGGGGCACGTGGGCGCCATGTAGCGCACATGTAATGTAATAGGCATGTAATCTAGGTTGTATATTTGATTTATGTTCTCAGTTCGTATGTCTACCTCCTTTCTCGGGTTTGTTTGGCCTCAACCATTGAGTGCACTATGTAGTGCAGATTGACTTGCAACGAGCATCCCAAGTGCAGATCGAGTTGCAACGAGCATCCCATGTGACATGCAATACTTGAAGTGACAGAGAAACCTCCAAAGGATCACATCATAACCAAATCACCTAACGTGTTGATCCCTGGATTTCCCCTAATAGAAGGCGGGATGCGAGGATTCGCAAATGCTGAAGGAGAATTGTTCTATCTAAAAGGGACATTGAACCCCGGAGGATATATAACTTTAGGGTGCGCTACCCACATGCATACATGTTTCATTTATACAAGTCATTATGCATTGTGTCTATTATATTCTAGTGATTTCCGGTTGCATGAGAAATTAACTATACAGCTCCGAAGTGTCCTCTACCAAGTTCTATTATTATTAAATCACCATTTTAAGCTTGAAATTTATTTTCTTGCAATTAATTTCCTAGTTATTAATTTCCAACAATTTATAATTATTTCATTTATATTCCACACCATTATTACCATGTCAATGGAAGAAGAAACATAGAGGCAGTGATTCTTTTACAGGCTCACTAGGAACCCTCTTCGCTTCCTCGAGGGATCGATATTAAACCTAGGGTACTCTCTGGGAGGACAGGCCACATCAAGTGACGTCACCAACAACCATCAACATTCTTGCACTTTATTTATTTCCTATAACTTATTTATTTCTAAAACCAAACCTCGTTTTTGCATGTCAGTGCATCCCTACAATGCAAATCAAGTCACATTTCAGCAGATAGCAAGCTCCCAATGGATTTGGTTGCCTAGGAATACTCCCGGGTGAAAGTACACTACCATGATCCTGCTCACTTGTGAGTCGTCATCTAGTTCAATTAAAAGACCATTGTGTGCACTGAACTGGCGAAAAGATTAGACCGGCAGTTTAAACAGAGAACCGGGCAGTTTTTAGCATTAACTCTCTGAAAACCAGTCAGACCAAGGAGCCATTGAACCAATCAGTTGAGCGGCTCGATGGCCGGTTCGACTTCAATAATTCTGTTTGGGCCAGATGAGCTAGGAGCCAGTTGGCTCAGGGGGCGCCAGGTGGGCTTCGCCTAAATTCCAGGGAAGTAGCAGTGCTAAGATCTGGCTCGATTTTTAGTTAATGCATCAAATGGAAAATCTTCATTCCAAATATATTAACATGATGTCCGGTGAAAACTCACCAATAGAATGTCATGCGCATATTCACATCTATACATACCCATGTTTCCTCTTCTATCTCTGGATACGTGCTTATATAATCGCATGTGCCATTCCATCACAGGATTGTATCTTCATCTACATACTACTCTAAGACCTAAACAGAATAAAACTAGGGGATGGTGAAGCGTAAGTCATCCATGGGTAGGCAAAAGGTCGAGATCAAGCCTATCAAGAGTAAGTAAGCACGTCAGGTATGCTTCTCCAAGCACCCCCAAGGCATGTTCAAGAAGGCTAGCGAGCTCTCCATTCCTTGTGGTGCAATGGTTGGTGCCGTTGTATTCTCCCCTGCTGGTAGGCCCTTCTCCTTTGGTGTTCCCTCTATTTAGGCTATGGTCAATCGCTTCCGTACTTCGGTCACTTCTAAGAGCACGTACATATGTCACTGCTAAGAGGTAGCTACATGAGAGAGAAACTTGTTGGATTCGGTGCCAATCGATACAGCAGCCAAAGCTTATGGCATAAATTGTAGCAGCGATGCAAAAGTTAACCTCGGTGCCAAGCAACGGTGGTTTTAATGACTCAGCTAGAAATAAAAAAAACTGAACATTCAACCATCAACTACGTTTCATCAGATTTCTTTTAGCTGGACACTTTCTACCGGATCTCAGGCTCGACCCTATCTACCGGATCTCAGGCTCGACCCTATCTACCGGATCTCAGGTTGGACGTTTTTAACTGGTAGGTTGTTGCCATGAGCATTACATATATGTAGATATCACAATCAATTCTGTAACACACTCCTCAAATGGATCCTTCCCAACAACGTAGTTTCATGAACATGCTCAATTCTTCAAGCTCCATGGACCACAGCTTCCCATCTTTCGAATTCTCCGTGAATTATCCACCTCCACAACACAATCACAATTTTCCCCCACCCTCTCAATTCCCACAAAACTTCAATGGATTTAGTGCTCCGGAGGGCTATCATCAAGCAAACCAAAGTAATTTCCAAGGTTTCCCACACTAAGGAAGTTCCAGCCAGTTTGCACATCGGATGTTTGGAGCTATTGGAGGCCATTCCTCATCTCCAATTCCACCCACTGGTGTGATAGGCACACAAGATCCACCATCACATGGTCTGGAGGTTCCAGAAACCATCGAAAGTGGCGAGAGCAGTGAAGATGAAGAAAGGAGGAGCACACACAAGAATTGGCCCGAGCAAGACAACATAAGACTGTCGAGTGCTTGGTTGAATAATTCTATAGATCCGATTAGTGGTGCATGAAAGAAAGGGGATTTTTATTGGAAGAAAGTTGCAGAGGATTACAATGATAGCAACCCCATAAAGAGAAGATCAGCTTCGAGTTTGAAGGATCATTGGAGAAAGATGAACAAGAAGGTTGTGCACTTCAATGGAGTGTGGTCTTGACTGAACCTTGTGTAAACAAGTAGTCAGTCAGACGATATATTGATGGACAAAGCCCGAAAGCAATACAAACAAGAAGCCGGACACTACTTCATACTAGACTATGTTTGGAAGGTAGTTCGTGACAAACCCAAATGGAGAAGAACCTATCCAGTGGACAAACATAATGCATCTGGATCAAAGGGGCCTGAAAGCTCTCCTTCCATGCAAGACACGGTTCAGCAGGATGCAAGTGGAGACACTAAGCCTGAAGGAAACAAGACAACGAAACGAAAGGGGAAAGCCAAACAGCAGAGTTCTTTCAGGAACATTCCCGGTGACATGATGCAACAATATTGTGAAGCTCAATCATGTAAATCAGCTACACTGGAGAAAATTGTAGATGCATCTCAAGAGAAGGTCGAAGCAGATTTAATGGACAAGTTTATGAAGTTGATGGTTCAATATACTTCATATTTCAATGACGAACAAATGGACCAACACCATAAGCTTGTTGCTCATTTGGATAAGAAATTATTTTCCTAAGATGAGTATCTTAGGACATACGGTTTAATTAGTTTTCAGATTAAATAAATTTCCCCATTAGCATTCACTCTCCTAGTACTACTTTTACTTCTTATTTAGCTTTATTATTTTTCAATAAACTAAGTTGTAATCCCTTTTCATCAAACTACATGTATTTATTTTTGGTTCTTTCTTGTGGGAGTTCTGAAATTTCTTTGGATGAGTCTTAAGATTCAACAGGAAACCAATTTAAACCAAGAGATGAAAAAATTAATGAACAAATAAACAAATTAGTACCCACAATTACAACCGAGTTGCAACAAATCGAAAAAATTGAGAGACATTGCAGAGCAAGATGACTCTTCTTTGGATGAGTCTTAAGATTCAACAGGAAACCAATTTAAACCAAGAGATGAAAAAATTAATGAACAAATAAACAAATTAGTACCCACAATTACAACCGAGTTGCAACAAATCGAAAAAATTGAGAGACATTGCAGAGCAAGATGACTCTTCTTTGGATGAGTCTTAAGATTCAACAGGAAAACCAATTTAAACCAAGAGATAAAAAAATAATGAAAAAAATAAACAAATTAGTACCCACAATTACAACTGAGTTGCAACAAATCAAAAAAATTAGGAGATATTACAGAGCAAGATGGCTCCCCTCAGGAGCAACATCGAGCTCCCCTCACCTCACGAGCAGCATCGATCTCCCCTCATCGAGATCGCACCTCCCTTGCGCCGCAAGCCTACATGTGTTGGAACAAGGATTTATTTAGAAGAAAAGAGAGAGAGAGAGAGAGAGAGAGAGAGAGAGAGAGAGAGAGAGAGAGAGAGAGAGAGAGGTCACGGGTGTGCTGATGTTGGGACTTGGGAAGAGAGGGGTCATGGGTGTGCTAATGTTGGGACTTGGGATGTTGGAACTAGTCGTGTGGTGCTATCCAGCTCGGCTGGTTTCCATGTGCAGCATGGACATGTATATGTACATATGTGATTTTCTTTTGCAAAGTCCCATCTCAATGATAAAAACAATGCCGTAGTCGATAGAAATAAGAGTTCAGCTTATCTAGTTGTTGTAACAACTCACATCTCTCCCCCATAAATATCTCTGCCATAGTTGTTGTTACAACTCACATATCTCCCCTGTAAATATCTCTGCCAAACAGAGGCGTCGGCGCAAATATTTTTTGCAAACACACCTGCCAAACTCATCTCCTAGCTCTAGCTAATTTTCTATTATGATAATCCAAGTGAAGTGCATTCTATATGTCCCAAGATTCGCAAGCCCGTTTAGATGTTTCAGAAGGTACAACTCCTAACATCAACCCATTGTCTAGCATCAACCTTCACGATCTTGTCCTAGAAGAAATAGTTGATCCAGTTGAAGAGAAGATTTCGGATGAAGTCGAGGCTGAAATTCTTCATCAATTGGCTGGAGGATCCACGCATCAGCAAAGTCATAGACGTCGAAGGTATATCGAGAGAAGTAGGGAACAAGCCCATGAGCGTCTCATGTCTGATTACTTCTGTGACAATCCAGAGTATACCAATGAGCAGTTCCATCGAAGGTTCCATATGAGAAGGCCTGTATTTGAGCATATTGTGCACACACTCAGTAGTTGGAGCCCATATTTTTGCCAATCAAGAGATGCAACAAATAGGCAAAGCCTGTCACCTTGGCAGAAGTGCACAGTGGCAATGCGTATGTTGGCATATGCAGCTTCAGCAGATTATATTGAGCTTGCGGGTTTGTTGTAGCACTGCAATAAAGTGCTTGGTCCTATTTGTTCGGGGTGTGAAGGAGAACTTCGGTGCACGATATCTTAGAAAGCCAACTCCTGAAGATATTCAAGGATTACTAAAAATAAATGAGACATGTGGATTTCCAAGTATGTTGGGAAGTATTGATTGTATGTACTGGGAGTGGAAAAATTGTCCGGTTGCATGGCAAGGCCAATACACTCGTGGTGACATAGATTGCCCCACTGTCATGCTTGAAGCAGTTGCGTCACGGGACCTTCGGATATGGTATGTTTATTTTGGTGTTGCTGGTTCTAACAATGATATAAATATGTTAAACCAATCACCGCTATTCACTAAGGTGTTGCAAGGAATAGCTCCTCCTGTTAACTTCACTGTCAATGGGACGGAATATGATATGGGATACTATCTAGCTGATAGAATATATCCCAAGTGGGCTACTTTCGTCAAAACTGTCTCCCTACCTCACATTGATAAGCACAGGTTGTTTGCGAAGAAGCAAGAAGAAGCAAGAAAAGATTTCGAGCGGACATTTGGAGTACTACAATCTCGTTTTGCTATTTTGCGATGCCCAGCTCGTTTTTGGTACACAACATGTCTATCCGATATCATGTATGCTTGCATCATATTACATATTATGATAGTTGAGGATGAGAGAGATACATATAGCATCTATGAGGATATGGACTTTGATAAATTATTTGATTACGATGAAGAGAATACAGAGGAAATCTCAGGTTTGAATCATGGGCCAATTCAAGGATTCACCAAGGTGCTTGAAGCAAACGCTGCAATCCACGATCGATCGGTACATCATCAATTGAAGAGGGATTTAATAGAGCATATAAGGCAGAAGTATCCACGTGAGCCTATTGAATACTTTTATTTCTACTTAAGTTGTAGTTTAGTCACATTCCAAGTTATTCTCTTCATGTAAAACCAGATTAATATTTCTTCTCTATTTTGTAGTATCATGGAAATATATATTATCATTATATGGATTTATATATAAATTAGAATTTAAAAAACTAATAATGCTTTAGCTACCATGAATAAGTGCTAAGTGATACAACACAAGTAGCTAAGGAAGATATGAAGCTCGATAACTACCCTTAGCACCTAATAGAGAGGGGTAACGGATGCACATGCTCTAATGTCCCTACTACGAGTGATGGGAGCTATGATAGTAGTGGGGTGATAGATACAGTGCATAGTTCGAATATAGAGTATGCAAAGTGGGAACAATTGATGGAGGCTGAGGTGAAGGGGAAGGAAAGAGTGACAGAGAAAATTGAGCGAGAGATGGGTGGACGTGTGATGCATAGGTGTACTGCTAATGTCGATGCGTTGGGGCTTGATGAGCTGCAAGAGTTCTGCAAGGAGCTTGAAGCAATACAAGATCTGTTTGATGGGGCACGTCACACCCATATCTATCATTCCTCCAAATTCCAGATCTGAACTTCTTGATGGGGTTGAAGTCAATAACTCCTTGCTCAGCGGTGTCCATGGGTTGGTGGCTCAGTGAATTGCCCCAACAGTCGATTTGATGGGTGATGGATACAAAGTAGAATAGGTCAAAAGTATAATATATCAGACATGTAGAAATGTATCTTCTATTCTTATGCTGGATGCCTGGATGTATGTCACCCAGATATATCTAGGGCATGTTGTTAAGATGCATCAACGAGATTTTACAATTGGATCTTAATCTATAGAACTTTATTCATGCTATTACAGTGTTGGTTTCATATGACGAGTCCTGCGACATGATATTGCACTTTTTTTCAAAATGAGTAGCAAATGTTCAAGGATGTTGCAATGTTTGAATGGATCTAGACAGCATCTATGACAACTTTATGCCTTACATGTGTCTTGCTATACTTAACAGGACAAAAAACCATTTGGAATATATCTTATAGACTAACCCTACGCCCAACTCATCTGCGCCCTTAGCATGGCCTGAAAACCTTGCGCTGTCCCCGTTGAATGGTGACAATTTCCGTAGCATGAATGGATCACCAGCAAAATTTTGGCTCTTGGCTTTCCATTGATTAGAAGAAGCTAATCTTAAGAAGATATCGGATAGCGGAAACACACAATAACATCAAAGAAGAGATAGATTGCCTTTTCATGGTTAAACGAGATAATTGAAATTTCATCCATTCAAACTTCAGAGTATATCAAGAGAAATTCCATGGTGAGTAACAACCATTTAGTTATCCTCAAACTCAATGGTTTGGTGCTCTGCTGATACAAGTGAACAGCATATCTCACGCACTTAGGTGCCAAGATCATAGTCTCAATTCACAATATCAACTTGAATCATGCACACACTGACAACAAAAAATCAGAGCGACATCATACAATTCTGATTTGTCAAAAATGACTTGATTCGACAATACATTTTTTATAGTATCGATGCAATCCCTATAAAAACAATTGAAGCAATAAAAAACCAGAAAAAAAGAGTGGACAGGAAGGCCTTCTCCTGTCAGCAAATAAATCTTGTGCATGATCTGTTAGCTAGTTAGTTTGGTGTTCGGTTGCATTGGTCTAGAGGCATGCACAAGCTCATGACATATGTGGATGCCATGCGTGCGATGTAGGGCGTGGCGAGAATAGCTCGAGGCGTCCGAGTCTTGCGCCATGAACGGGACGCACATTGCGCGGGTCGTGGGGATGGATACGGCTGAGGCCCGGTGTGAGAAGCGCTCATGTGCTCTTTCATTCGGTTGGAAAAATTGGCAAAATAAATAGAGAAGAAGAACCCTTGAAAAGCTGTAGTTTTAAGGTAGCACCAATTTCTCAGTGTTCACGTGTGTTCGTTCTTAGATTCTCAGCGATGATCGTTGACCGAGAAACCTAACAATTGGCACCAGAGCTCGGTTCCAGTCCTGGACCCGTGATTGTGCACTTGAGGGCGTGTTCATGCCTCGAGGACACACGCACTCGCCGTGCCGGCGGTTGGCGTCACCGCTAGCACGCTCCCCTCCTAAGGGTTCCAGTGGCCGCGCCTCGTGCAACAGCGGGAGCGACCGTGGGTTGGTAATACACCGCATGGTCAAGGAGGCAGGCGGCTCGATGAACTACCCACTACTAAACAAGACAAATTACAATGACTAGTCCCTAATGATGAAGCTGAAGCTTCAAGCGCGGTGCCTCTAGAACGCCGTCGATCCAGGTGGTGTCGAGTTCCATGAGGACCGAATGGCACTGGAGGCTATTTGCAGCGCGGTGCCGCTCGAGATGATCTCCTCATTAGCGACCAAATCGTCGACCAAGGAGGCATGGGAGAGCATCAAGACAATGCGGATTGGCGACGATCGGATCAACAAGTCCAGCGCACAGAAGCTCCGGCGTGAGTACAAGACAATCTCGTTTTGTGATGATGAAATAGTGGAATACTTCTTCATGCACCTCACTAGCATGGTCAATCAGTTGGCCATCCTAGGTGACCCCGAGCCTGATTAGGAGGTCATTGAGAAGTACCTGCGTGTCGCTCCTCCCAGGTTCAGCCAGGTCATTCTTGCAATTGAAACCTTACTTGACACATCTATGTTGATGGTGGAGGAGGTGACCGGGAGATTGAAGGCGGCTGAGGACAGGTGCGAGCTGCCACCTCCGACTTCCTCGAGCGGTGGTGGCAAGCTCTACCTCACCGAGGAGGAGTGGCTTGAATGGTACAAGAAGAAAGGGCAGGAGGCAGGCCGTGGTGGCGGTAGCTCCAGCAGCCATGGCAAGTGATGCGGCGGAAAGGGGTGAGGATGTCGCGGCAAAAAGGGGCGGGTCGAGCTCTGGGCCAGGCTGCAATGGCGACAGATGTCGCAACTGTGGCAAGATTAGCCACTAGGCCAAGGAATGCCGTAGTAAGCCCAAGGAAGAGGACCATTCCCATGTGGCCCAGGGCGATGAGCCTACTTTACTCTTGCTGTAGGGCGGCGTTGACTCCACCACCACAATTCTATCGCCTTCCCACTGATCCCCACCTCATGGGTAGAGTGGCGAATCCAGCTACGCTGCAGCGTGCCCGGCCCTGTCGATGGTCGCCCACGCTGCATCTGTGATGCCATCACCGCATCCACCACGCGACACATTCGAGCTGGTGGAGGAAAAGGTCTTCACGGCACTCAACGACATGGAGGAGTGGGATCCCTAGCGATGGGTCGTGGACACCGGGGCCACCAATCACATGACTGGGTCTTGAGCGGCCTTCTCATATCTCAATGCGGGCATCACTGGCTCGGTGCGATTCGGTGACGGCTCCATCGTCTGGATCGAGGGATGAGGCATGGTGTTGTTCGCATGCAAAAATAGCGAGCAATGCACCCTCGCCAATGCCTACTTCATCCCGTGCCTCACCGCCAACATCATTAGCTTCGGGCAGCTGGATGAGCACGACTACCAGATCCTGATAGAGGACGGAGTGATGCGGATCAGGGACGAGCAACGACGGCTGCATGCTAAGTTGCACCGTAGCCCTGGCCAGCTCTACGTGCTCGACATCGACATTGCATGGCCGGTCTGCCTGACAGCACGTGCTGGCAAGGATGCGTGGCGCTGGCACGCCCGCTTCAGGCACATCAACTTCGTCGCGTTGCGCAAGATGGGACGTGAAGGCATCGTGCGTGGGCTGCCAGTGCTGTCGTAGGTTGAATTGGTGTGCGAGGCGTGCCTCACAGGCAAGCATCGATGCATGCCCTTCCTGTAGTTTCTTTAGATTCACTTTAGTTCAACTTAATTAACTAACTAGTCATGCCCATCTCTACCTCTCCGCTCCTAAGTTAAGTTGTTTGCTTCCTTACTGTAGTTTTTGTTTTGTAAAATGAAGGATATATAGTAGAGGAGCATATAAATGCAAACGATTGGCGATGTGCATGCATAGCTATCTGACTTTTTCATTGTTGGGATATGGTGACATAGCCATGACTTGTCTTCAGGCCAGAGCACACTTGTTCTTTTTTTGAAGAACGTGTCAGTGCACATTTGTTCTTTAAAGAAGCAAATTCTATAGGACCCTGTTCAGGAAGATCCTCATGAGATTCCATTCATGTTATCCATCCCGTGATCTAATGGCTAGGCTGAAGAAAAGAGAGGGAGAGTTAACATGTGTCATCACAGAGGAGAGGATCTTTCGTAGGACAGGATCTTATAGAATTTGTTTCTCACATTCAATAGCAATATGTTGTCCGAACAAAGAGCTAGAGGGGTATTGGAAAAGGTAAACTGAGAGGCTAACTTGGCATCCTAGTTCGTTTGCCACGAGGTGAGATTTGGGCCTAGAATGCACCACTTAAACAAGATCAATGGCATATACGAGCAACTCTCAAGCTGCACAACCTGGTAGAAATTTGTTGGTGCAATTTAGTCTGGAAATTAAGTGTGGCTGTGCAGGTCTTCGTCCATTGTTCCCTCTCTGCAACAATATGTTTTTGCACCTTTGTAGTACTGTATAGAAACGCCACCAGATCGTTTATGCCTTCACTTTGGATCCGATTCCGTTCTCTACGCGCATTCAGAAGCGTAACATACACAGCTCGCATTAGCTGCTGCCGATCCATTCTTTTCACGACGCAACTTTTGCTACTTCATACGCAACTTTGTGACATGGATGGAGAGAAGAAAAAAGATGAAAATGTCATGCTGGTCTCATACAGTGGTGGACCTAGGAATTTGTGGTGGATTCAAGAATTTTAACTTACAGGAGTAAACTTTTACCTTAAAAATTAAAAGAGCATGACGCACTCGATGTTCCATACAACTAATTATTCAAATCATATTCAGTTTTACAGGGACTACGTAAAACTACTAAAAATATAGAACATGATATAAAGACAATAAATTTTACTAATATAGGCTCACAATGCTTAAACCACTCATAAGATGTCCCTAAAACTTCAGAGAATCCAGCAGGAACCTTACAAGAATAAGAATATATTCAGATATGTTAGTCACAAGTAGTGCCTACAACAAACAAGATAATATAAGGAATCAAGCATTCTTATGAACGAAGAACAAAGCAAAAAGACAATCATTGAAAGAAGCAACTCCCCAAGTTGATGGTCTAGAGACAAGAGGATTCAAGAACCTATCAAATACATGAGTATATGAGCGTTTATGCCTCTAGCAACAAGAAGAACAACTTTCTAAGGTTGAAAAATCGCAAACTTGCTAAGGTGCAGTAATAGCATCTCTCAGGAACTCGACTGCCAGTCACTCTAGGCTCTCTCACAGATGCCCTCATCTTAGGCTGTGGAGTTCTCTTGGGTGTGGGTTTCTTCTTTATAGGTTGAGGTGTAGGCTTGTTCTTTTCTATCATGGATTGTGAGGTATTGATCTTGGCTTTCTCCGACTCTAGAGTAGTGGGTGGGATGAATATAATCTTGCCAGAACTGGTATAAGCAACTCTCTCAAAGACCAAACTCAAAACTAACATAGCCTTATCAGCACAAATCTTGGTCTTAGTCAAGATCAAATCCATTTTACCCTTACCTTCTGAGCACTTCTCCACAAGAGAAAGTAGGTACTCATTCTCAACCATAAGCTTTCCAACTTGCCCTCTAACCCAGTTAAGCTTATCCTTAAGGATCATGCAGGTGAGATACTTAGGCTGCATATCCGTAGAACCCTCAGCACTCTCCAATCTAGACTCTAGCTCTTTTATGCGCTTGTCTTTTACTTCAGCATCCTTTGAAAGCAAAAGACAATTCTTACAAGTGCCTAAGAGAGTAGATCTAAACTCCTCAAGGAGCTTCTTCTCGGTAGTATCAAGCCGACTGGCGACTTGATCATGCACAATTTGAAACCCGGCAAGCTCACTCATGACAACCAAGCAACTCTCACAACCCTCATCCTCAACCTTGGTCCTACATCTAAGCAACTCAAGCTTAGAAGAAACAAACTCATACTTAGGTTTAAGCTCCTTTAACTCACGCATAGCTTTCTTAAGTAACCTATCCTAGCTAACGAGAGCATCATTGAAGATATCGACTTGGATGGAAAGCTGGTCGTAGGAAGGTAATACCTCAGAGAGATCAAGCTCGAGGTCGCTATCATTATTGTCGCCTACCATGAAGCAGAGGCTGGTGAAGTCCTTAGCTTTTTTCTTATTCGTCACTTGCAGTTCCTCCTCCTTCGAGCTCTCCTCCTCGCTTAATAAGGTGTCGATGTTGCTGAGAGCTGCCACGAACACCCTAGAAGCCGCATTGGCTGCCTTCTTGATCATCTTATCATGATTCTTCTTGAAAAAGGGCTTCTTATTCTTCTTCTTGTACTTGTTGTAGTCGTGGTCGATGTCCTCCCTCTTCTTGAGCTTAGCGTAGTCCGCCTTGAAGTGAGTGGTATCACCACACTTAAAACAAGCACGGGAGCCCCCTCTCCTCCGGTCTCTCGTATTGTTGTAGAAGCGGGTGAACTTCTTCACGATAAGAACAAGGTCCTCATCATCCAGTGCATCCACCTGCTCCTCTGTGATAGAAACCAAGGAAGATAAAGCAAAACCACTGGTGAGGTGTTAGTACAAGAAAAGCTAGCTCCGGCTTGATTTCCACCATTTGGTCCAGACACAATGCCATGTTCTGAGAAAGAGGGTTTTTGAGGCCAATCCAAGCCGCCTTGGCTATCTCGATGGACTTGAGCTTGTTGAAGAGTTCATTACAAGTTAACGTGTCGTAGCTTGGTAACTCTTCAATGCTCGAGATATTCACTTCCCATATGCTACGGTCAAGAGCATAGAGAATCTTGATCGCCTCCTCATGGTCAGAGTAGGGCAAAACACTAATGGATCTAAGGTTGCTCATAATTCCATCAAAATAAGCAAACATAGCATCCAAAAATTTACCAGGCCCTTGCACAAATATTTGGTATTCTTGGTTATAAGTGCTTTGGCGTCTGACCTTAATCTGATTAGTGCCTTCATGGAAGCGACTTAGAGTAGTCCAGATTTCTCGGGCAGTACGGAGGTGCTGAACCCTGTCAAACTCATTCTGACTCAAGCTAGTGAACAAAATATTTTTGGCCTTATTGCTGGCCTTATACTGTTCGATTTGAACCTGAGTCGTATGAGCGGCAGGGATATTGTAGTTGGAACCAACTACTTCCCATATTGCACTTTCTTGGCTTAGAAGATAAGCCTCCATGTGCACCTTCTAGTATGAAAAATCTCGACCATTAAAGAACGAAATTTTTTTCACTTCTCTCCATTGTCTTATAAGGATCACAAAGCCATTTAAGATCAACAACTGATCAAACCAACTCTAATATCAATTGTAGGAGCGAGAATGACGACTAGAGGGGGGGGGGTGAATAGACGTCTTACAAATTTCTTGCGAAATAGATGGCCTACTCCTTATTCATCCAACACTCCTCAAAACGCACAAATAAAACATAAACTTTAGAGAGACAAAACGAGAAAGACAGTTCCAAGGCAACATGACTCCACGGATGGAATATGAACCGTATGCTCTATTCAAGACCATTCCTGTGTCTTTGAGCACAAAAGCTTGAAACTTGAACGAAGAACAAAGCAAAAAGACAGTCACTGAAAGAAATAACTCTCCAAGTTGATGGTCTAGAGATAAGGGGATTCATGACCCTCTCAAATACATGAGTATATAAAAGTTTATGTCTCTAGCAGTAAGAAGAACTACTTCCTAAGGTTAAAAAAAATTACAACTCAAATGTAAAAACGAAAATCAACAAGAAAATCATAACCGAAAAAGAAAAACTTGCAAACTTGTAGGGGAACCAATAGAGAGAGACTAGAAGGAGGAGAATTCAAACATATGCAAAAACATAAACTTTATTATTCAAAGATGTTAGCTCTATTTTAGACGGATTACAAGGATTTTTCTCTTAAAAACTCTCACCTATTACATAAGCTAAGCACTCATCTTCATCTCCACTAAAACCCTAGCACTATGCTTTCAAATAGGTAGCACAAGAGGCTCAAGTGGCTAGTTCAAACTATCCCATAGCCCTACCCCTTTATTTGTAGTCCTAGAAAACTTGACCCCTAAGTTTCCTAACTTGTTACCAAAATATCTCTTTCTTGTAGTATACTTCTACCTACCATCGAGGGTATTTTAGTCCATTTCTTGCTCTGTCCATCGAACGGCCGCGACGCCTTCATGACTTAGCTTCGTCTCAACGCAAGCTTCATAATTATGCCACATACTTCTCCAATCTTCACATGATTTTAAGGTCCAATCGTGAAATCCTATGCACACTTCTCAAAGCGTGTCTCACCACTTACTTACACCTTAAGCATGCGCTCTGATGTCGACACATGTATTTCGTCTTGCGATCTTGATCACCGGCAAGTCTCTCCCGTTCTTGATCCCTCGGGCCGCCTTGTCACTTACACTAGCATCCTATTCGCTTGACTTTGTCAACACGCCGTCTCTATCTACCTTCCATATTTTGCTTTACCTCTATGTGTTTAGCTAGGATCACATTTGACTCTGCCCGGCCTCTTTGATCGTCAACACCAAGCACTCCGCTTGGCCCCAATCATCCAACCGTTGACCGTCAAGTTGCATCCATCACCTGTACACCATGAGACAAACAAACACATATCTCTAACTTCAATTCTAGTTAGTCCATAATCAATATACTCAAATGAAATCCTAAATCAATTCAAATCACATCAAAGCTCATGCAAAATCGAAGATCATTAAACCAAATAAATACCAATGTTAATCACTCATCACAAGTAAATCAAGACACATTTCAACTTAGTTTCAAAAAATAATACTCATCCCTCAATGCTCATCACATATAACTAGAATTCTAGATTAGACGATCAGTATTGCACTATGCCGATTATGATTTGGGGGAACTTACAATTCCGACGTCGATGGGGGAGGATAGGACATTAGGCGTAGGGGATCGGGCGGTATTGAGCAGTGCAGTGTCTGAGCATCTATCCACCGCCGTCGGGCAATCGGTGGCTCCACGTCGTGCCAGCGTCACCTACTCAGGACTCGGGCGGACATGATCACGGCCTCACGGGAGTCATGCCCTCATCGCCTCACGGGAGGATGGGCACCAGCATGCCGTGCCGCGCCGCCACCTACTAACTGTTGTCCAACTCTGTCTCGGGAGCATGTTGTAGCTACACATGGACCGCTTGAGAGTCAGTAAGCAAATCGGCCTCACGTCGAGAGCATGCTGCAGTGTAGACCGCTCGGGAAGCAAAAGGTTAGACACCTAAAACCCACGAGAGATAAACTGAGCCAAGACAATAGATAAGGTACTCTCTAGGTTCATCCCTGAGAGCTGGGACAGCCGCCCCTCCTTGCCCATAGGGTGGATCCGCCCTCGGTCTCATATCCCCCTTGTTTGCTGCGTCTCGAGTTGGTACCGGTAGAGACGGAAGAGCAGAGTTGCTTCCCTGATCTGCTAGAGCAAAGTGGTTTAGGTATCCAGCAATCGTCAACCGTCTCAACTGCTCCACTACAGGGACGCGTACGTGCATGACATGATTACCCCTGCCTCGGTGGTCTGGTCACAACATTCCTGTGATACTAGCTACTTAGTACTTACACAGCACTACAGCAGGTAGTACCAATTTTCAATGGTATCAGGAACCTACATTTGCACATTATATACTTAGCCTAAAATCGCTCAACTCCATGATTTGCGCATACCGGAAAAAAGCACACGTGAGTTGTTAGATGCTGATCTAGTGGTTGAAAGAGGTGATTGAAAGGTAAACAGATTCCAACCACATGAAAATTAGCAAACCTGAAGAGAGAAAGATCATCAATCCATATAAACAAAACCAAAAGCGCTGCAACCTTGTTTGCGAATTCCTGGATGGAGCTGCCAACTGAGCCATTAGGGTTTTTTGGTGCAACCTATTCACCTGGCTTTAAGTTTTAGGACAAAAATACAAAATTAGACAACATATACGACTGTATTTACCGAAATAGACAACATATCGTCGTATTTATAATTTTTAGCATTCGTATTCGACACCTCGTTTACCGAAAATTGACTTTCGGTACACCATACACAAAAAAGTCAATTTTCGGTACAGTGCCATATTCGGCACACCGTGTACCGAATATGGTATTTTCGGTGTATGATGTACCGAAAGTCAATTTTTGGTAAATGATGTGCCGAATGCGAATGCTAAAATTGTAAATACGACGATATGTTATCTATTTCGGTAAATACGATCGTGTATGATGTCTAATTTTGTATTTTTGCCAAGTTTTAGATTTAGTATGGGTGTTTGTATTTTTTTAATTAAATTTTGAGAAGTATACTCACACGTGAGTGTGTTCGGTAATTAAAATGTATATCCATGTTACATATTATTATCTCTCTAATCTTATTTAGACGTGTTATAAGATACACCTATACAGTGTATGGATATATATGTCCGACTTAAACGAATACATGCTCGTGTCTTACTCATTCATGCCAAGTTGCCAACCGTAGCACCACCAGCATGCCGGGAATAATGTCCGCGCCGTCGCTGACGTGCCCGGCCGATTCGGCCTCACCCTCTCAATCGCCTTGCTTTCGCGACCCTCTGCTCGTCATCATAAATGCACACGAGACCAAGCAAAGCAACCTGTCCTAACTACCAGGTAATCGGACAGAGCGCACCTGCGTCCTCCCCTGCCGCAAAATTATCGTCACGTCGCCTTCGCGGCTTGCCTCCGCCGGCCGGTCCCCCGAAGTAAGCAGCTCCTGCTTCTCTTCTCCTCTCCTCCATCTAACCAACCAACCAACCCGCCGGCTCCGGAGAAGAAAAGGACTCGAGCTCGAGCACGGCGATGAGTGACCCGAGGTACGCGCACCCATACCCCGCGCAAGGTACGTGCTGCTGATGTGCTTCTCCACTCTGACCTGGATCGAGCTCATGCGCTGCGTGTTGATTATATATAATCATTCCTTTTCGTTGGTGTTTTTGCTCCCAAAAGGTTACTACCAGGGGCCGCCGGTGATGGCGCCGCCGCAGTACCAGTACGCACCGCCGCCGCCACGGTCGCCGGGGTTCCTCGAGGGCTGGTAACATCTCTAGCTCTCCTGCCTGGCCGTCTTGCCCGTGCATGCCGCGTGACCGGTCGACCGATCGATCAAGTTGATTTCGGTGGCTGATGCATGGCGGTGGCCGCGGCCGCACTGATCGCGAGGCGTTCGTGGATTGTCATGACCGGGTTCTTGCATGCTTTGCAGCCTCGCGGCGCTGTGCTGCTGCTGCCTCATCGACGAGTGCTGCTGCGACCCCTCCATCATCTTCGTCAGCTGATCAAGACACCGAAACGCCCAAAGGCGCGCCATGGTTGTACGAACCGCGTCGTGATCTGTCTATGTTCGTCCTGGATTCACTTCACGTATGTATATTGCTTGCTGGCTGCTGCTGTTCCTCTGGTCCGTTTAGCTAGGTTGGTGTTGCTTGTTGCTTCGGGGCCGGTGCCCCGTGCCCGTCTGTATCTATCTTATCTCACCAGGATCTAACTGGGAGTTGATGAGAGTTAATTGTGCGTCTCTTCCTGCTGCCGTTCATCATCTTCTTCTTCTTCTTTTGGGGGACTTTCCACTTGATTTAGTTGTTGCTACCTTCTTTGAGAGGATTAATGTACTCTTATCGACCGGGTGATTCTGTTCCTACAAGATGAACTATGTTTCTTCTTCTTCTTTCTTGGTTGAGTCGTGTTGGTGGATGCGACCAGCACCAGTGAATTGAAACCGCGATCGCGACTGTGAAAAGCCAAGGCAGAGGACGAATCTGTGAAAGAAAGGACGAAAAGACAACGGGCGCATGCTTTACTTGGGCGATTCCGTTGGGCTTGGCAACGCAGACCCCGTAGCCACCGCGGCACGGAACGACTCCACGTCTCCACCCGGGTTCGAACTGTGGGTCCCCACATGGTAGAGCCACCCCCGGCCCCTGGAGCTGGTTGAGCCGGACCAGGCAGGGCAGCGAGCCGGTCTCTCGTCACTTCACTTTCCTTTTCCTGGTGAGACAGTGAGAGCAGACCAAACCCCTCGCCCCGCCTGAAGCGGTTCTTATATGAAGTAACTGCAGGAGGTGACATCATTGCTGACACACTGTGTCTGCTGAAAGTTAGCCCACGTGTTAATGGTCACGTTACGGTGTGTGTGGTTATATCAGAGAATCTCTTTCCCTTCCCACCCGTTGCCGAGTTCGAGTCCGGCCACACATCATGGCCATGCGGCCGCCGCTTGCGCTGCTGGATGAGCTCGTGGAGGAGATCCCCAATGGTGGGCATCCTCCGCAATTGCATTGACGAAGAAGGCTTCAACATCGCCCACTTCATCCCGACCTGCTCCTTCCACCCGCCCCGCGCCGACCGCCATAGTTGGCGTGCGATCAACTCCCACCACGGCCGCATCCTCCGCTGCAGCGCACCATGTAGGTTCGGACCCGTCAATGTCCTCATCATCTGGGACTCATCACGGACGAGCAACAGAAACTGCTTGCACTGTCGCTTCTCCCGTTTCTGCCATTCCAGTATAAGTGGAATGACCCTTCCTCTGTGGCCTTCATGAGCGCTAATGGTGCCCTTAGGCTTCATTTGGGAAGGCCGGGATCACGGCCCGATCCCCGCCCCTCATGGATCAGACCCACGCCAGGGGAAAACCCACGTGATGGGCATACACTGCATTTGGCACGGTCGGGGGTTGGAACGATCTCGACCCAAACCCTGCCAAACCAAGGGGAAAAAAATTATCTCTAGTCCAAACCAGGAATGAGAGCGATCGCAGTCCCACGTTGCATTGTTCGCATCACCATATCGCTCGTGTGCGCCTCTCCTCTCCCCGACTCTGGTAGTGGAGACTACCCGACTCCAGCGATAGCGACGGTGGTTGCTTTCTCCACGCTGGTGTTGGCTTCTACTCTTCCCTCTCCCATCTCCTCCTCCTCTCAGGGTTTTTTGTTCCAACGGATCTAACATTTTCCTCACGAATCCACCATTTGAAGGTGGTCGATATGGGTGGGATAATTGCTCCAGTCTGCTGTATGAATTGAGTCGGTCGCCATCGTGCTCATGTACCCGTCGCTTGTAAAGATGTCCAAATGAGCCGTACCTATTGGGTCGGCCCGAAGCTCGATATTGTAGGTACGACACAAGCACGACCCGGCCCGAGGCTAGACGGACCGAGCCGGAACGGCACGAGGTCCCGGACCGTGCCTGGGCCAAGCGCGTGGCACGATAGGCTAGCACGGGCATGACCCAGCCCAGGCAGATACGAGCACGGCCCAAACCAGCCTGGGCACGCGACGGCTCAGGAGACATGGTCGTCCCGGCATGGCACGTGGCGGCCCAGGTGGCACGGTTGGTCCGGCCGGCCCGGTGCGGCTATAGCCGGCCCAGGAGGCATAGCCGGTCAAGGCGGCATGGTCGGCCCAGGCGGCACGGCCCAACGGGCACTCCTGGGCCGGCTGTAGCCGTTGTTCGTGGGCCTGGCACGCGGGTTTAACGGGTTAAATGGGCCTGGAACAACTTATTTAACCCATTAACTCGGTTAAAGATGTCCAAATGGACCGTGCCTACTGAGCCGTGCCGAAGCACGACACTGTAGGCATGGCCCAATCATAGCCCGACCCGAGGCTAGATGGGTCGAGCTAGCACGGCACGAGGTCCCGGGCCGTGCCTCGGCCGAGCACATGGCACGACAAGCCGGCACGGACACGGTCCAGCCCAGGCAGGCACGAGCACGACCAGAACTGGCCTGGGCACACAGCGGCCTAGGCAGCACGGCTGACCCAGGAGGCACGACCGGCCCAGGCATGCGGGTATTTTTATTTTTATAGCCGTTTTGTGACCGTTTGAGCTCCAAAAAATTCAATTTTTTTTAAAAAATCACTATTTTTCATCTATAAATAGAGGATCATCTTGCCCTTCCATTGCACACCAGCAACACCATTTACTCTCTTGTTTCCTCCTCTCATTCTTGTCTCAAAGTTCTTGAGAATTAGCGATAAATTTGGCAAAATTAGTTTGAATTGTTGCCAAAAATCCGAGCAATTTCAAAATTGTCATCCTGTTGTCTTTACATTGAAGAAATCTTGATAATTTTTTTGCATCGTTGTTCATTCGTGTTTTATTATTAGTTTTATTAATTGATTATTTCTAACTCTGAATATTTGCATCTTTTGTAGTGCCATTCGACATTGATCATGGATGCCGGTGATAATGATCATAATACATCTATTGATCATGATTTTTTTCTCCAAGGACTCACAGGGAATTACGGCCCCTTTGATACCAGTGCTGCAGGTAATGACGGACCCGATAGTGAACCTCTGGTTGGTTCACATGCAGGTGATGCAGCAGCATCTCCATCGTCAGGCTCTACAAGTGCACATGTATCAACAAGCACCAGCTCTAAAAGATCAAGAGCCGGTACTTTCAATGTTTGGTAAGACTTTAAAAGGTTCTACAGAGAGGAAGATGGGGTAAGTGTCAGGTATGTTAGGTGTTATATTTGCAAACATGAATTATCTGATAAGCCCTCAGGTGGAACGGGACATTTGAAGAGGCACGCCACAACTTGCAAGCGAAAGCGTGAAGCAACCATGAAGCAGACAGTGCTGCAGTACAACCCCGACAACTCTGTTCGTCATTGGGAGTATGACTCTGCTAATGCTCGAAAAGAGTTATGCCGCTTCATTGCAAGAGCGGATCTACCACTCAACATTGGTGAGTCTTCTATATTTGAAGATTACATTAAGCAAGCTCATAATCCTAGGTTCACGCATATTTCTAGACAGACAACTAGTATGGATATGGTAAAATACTACAATACGTGTCATAGTAAGCTTAAAAAAATATTGCAAATATGTACATTTTCAGTTGCTTTGACCTTGGACATATGGGTAGGTAGGGCTTGAGAGGATTATCTTAGTGTTGTTGCTTATTTTGTTAATAATGATTGGAAATTAGAAAAGAGAATAATAGGTTTCAGGTTGATTGACAACGCATATAGTGGTGAAAATATTGCTGAAAAAATATCTCAAGTAGTTGAAGACTGTGGTCTAACAAATAAAATATTTTCTATCACTTTAGATAATACCGGTGCAAACTCTAGAGCCACAGATATTCTTACTCTGTTGTTTAGTACATATGCTGAATCTTTCTTATTACATCAACGATTTGCTTGTCATATTATCAATCTTATAGTAAAATCCAATTTGAAGAGGTTGTCGCAATACCTAGATGATTTTCGTACTGCAATATCTTTTGTAAACTCCTCTAACCAATGAATTGCAGCATATAAGCAATATTATTTTGCAATGGGTGTGCGTCCATATAAGTTTGCTGTGGACATGCCGGTAAGATAGAACTCTACTTTCATGATGCTCAAAAATAGTGTGCCATATAAGAGCGCATTTGCTGTGTTTATTCATACACACTATCATCAGTATGGGGGTCAAACTTTACTCACAAAAGCGTATTGGTATGTTGCCGAAAGGATACTAGAGTTTCTTGAATTTTTTTATGATTCAATTGTAAGTTTATCAGGAGTTTATTATCCAACATATTGTTTAGTAGTACATAATATTGTTAAAATTTCTACTCATTTAAATATGTATGAAAATGACAATCTTCTAAGAGATTGTGTAGTTCCTATGAAATCTAAATTTTTAAAATATTAGAAAGAAATTCCTTTATTGTATGCATTTGCCTATATTTTAGATCCTAGAGCTAAAATCGCAGGTTTTTGTAGAGTTCTCATAATTCTAGGTGATGCTCTTGTCCATAATTATTCTACTTATTATACTAATATTCGTTCTAAGTTATTCAATGTTTATAGTAAATATGAAACAAAGTATGCTAGAGTTCGCTTGCAATGACCTCCACTAGCACCCACAATCAGTAAGAAGATAACAACGTAGGAAAAAATATTTGGTGGAAGTTCTTCATCAAGAAGTTCAGAATCTTCGTCACGATCGTCTACGACTAGGAGTGCTAGAATTCCAAGATCCGGAGGGGAGCTAACTAACTTCATCGACACCGACGTTATCAGCCATGAACAAGAAAATTTCAACATACTGCAATGGTGGCATGAGCACAAGACGAATTATCCAATACTTTTACTGTTAGCACGAGATTTGTAACAGTTCCCGTATTTATAGTTTCTTCTGAGGCTACCTTCAGTCTTACTGGAAGGATAATCGAAGAGAGAAGAACAAATCTGTCAAGTGAGATGGTTGAAATACTCACCATAGTAAAAGATTGTGAACAAGCTGAAGTACAAATGCAATACACTGCAGAGAATACTGAGCTTGAAGATTCATTCCAAAATTTGTATCTAGATGTTGGTGAGAACGTGTAATTTTTTATTTTCTGAGCTAGGTTGTACTCTTTTTTCTTCGTAGAAAGGTTTTTAATGAGGCAACATATCAATAAAGCTCATTTTTAGAATGAATTATGTGTCCCTATTATTTTTAAGTTTTTTATTTCATTAATGATTTTTCTTTATTTTTTTGAAAATGACCCGCCAGTCACCTCTCGTCTTGGCCTATAAATACCATCTCAAACTCCTTGTGATCCCATCGACCACTCATCTCTCTTTTTCTACTTGCTAGCCAGTGCCACTTGTCCACTTCAAGAGATCAATTCCATATTTTCATTTATAGATCAAGACACCGAGAACTCGCATCCATGGTCATGAGTGTGGCAACATTTTGAAAAGGTCTTTAGAGAAATTAACAGGGAACAGGTAAAATTTGCTAAGTGTAATATATGCAGCCATGAATTAGGTGCCAGATCTCCAAATGGAACGGGACACTTGAGGAAGCATATTAAATATTACAAGCAAAATTCTAGGGTTTCTAATGAAATCATGTAATTTTTGGAGCATAGCCATATGTTGTACTTTTTTTCCTTCTAGTAGAAAGGTTTTTTAATAAGGCAACTAATCAATAAAGCTCTTTTTATTTATTTTCTATATTTATTTTTGATTTTTTTGAATTTTGTAGCTATTATTTTTTATTTTTTTCTATTTTTGGAGTGGTGCTGGGCCGAGCGTGCCTCCACCATGCCCGCCAGTCCGGTCGTGTGCTGCTGTGTCGTCGGGCCGCCGACCTGCCACCGTGTTTCCACCATGCCCGCCAGTCCGGTCGTGTGCTGCTGTGTCGTCGGGCCGCCGACCTGCCACCGTGCCGGCCGGGCCCGTCGTGCCGATCGTGCCATGGGCCGGCCCGGCATGGCACGGTGGAAGATGGG
Source organism: Phragmites australis (assembly GCF_958298935.1). NCBI lineage: Eukaryota > Viridiplantae > Streptophyta > Magnoliopsida > Poales > Poaceae > Phragmites > Phragmites australis. Next base: position 25,558,688 of record NC_084935.1, on the reverse strand, counting down.
CCATGTCGTGGGCTGTGGGCGCGGCACACGGGCCGGTACGGCACGGCCAGCTATAGTAGTCGGGCCTATCGAGTCGTGCTGAGCTGGGCCTATGCAGGGCCAGCCCGAGTGACCTATTTGGTCATCTCTGATCGCTCGTACCTCCATGTCACAGTCTTGGACTCGGGCCCGACTACAGACTGGGTCGCATTGGGTCAATGTGGCCCACTCAGATGGTTGGCATATAAGAGCGAGACGTCATCCAGAGAGGAACCGTGGAAGAACTAGCGGACCCGGACGGATGAACCCTTCTTCTACCTCGGCTTCACTGGCTTTCTTCTTCGCGAGCTCTATCATGATTCCCCATTCTAGGCCTCTATTCTCCCCCTAAACTTGTCTCCTTCTTCTACCTCGGCTTCACAGACTGTGATTGACTCGGTTGGAGCTATATCTCACGGAGATTGAGTTAATTCAGTGTGTTCTGATGATGCTTTGTTTGTTGATCAAGTGGGGACGGTAACACTCCAGCAGCTTGTAGTGTGATGCAGCGCAAGATTTGGGACACCTCTGCCAATGGAGGCAAGCACCACCCTTAACTTGACTCTTTCTCCCCTTGAACAGATCTATAATTTCTTCAGTTCGATTTTTGGGGTTCATATCGCTGGTATTTGTTTTGTCAATTTTGTTTTATTTACATCATCTTTGTAGTCTAGTATTCATAGTATCAGCAAGCAGTATCACAAATTTGTTTATGTAATAGTCTAAGAATGCATTTCTATTTTGTTTTGGTGTTTCAGTCGTAGAACTTTCAGAAGATAATAAAACCAGTAGTGATCGATTAGAATGGTTGAACTATTGTTTTTTTCAAGCTTTTAGTTGTAAAATGGTTACAGCACTACTAATATTAAGTAGTTGGCTTGCCAAAATATGATGGTAATATTCCTCCATGTGCTATGACAAGTAGCCTAGTGTCCCAATCTGAATATGCATATAGTTTGTTTGTGCTTGTGAATTGAAAATGAGGCAGACCTAGGGGGTCCTCTAATGTTTGTCGAAATCAATATGCTATAGTTATAGAGCATATGGTGGTTGCAGTGTGCAGCTTATCCAATCGATTTCTACGCATCTGCTGACAACTAAGTTCAAATTTTCTTTTGGGGTTTATTTGCTATATTATTTCAATTTTTCTGCCCCAGAGATGAGCTCACATTGATGCTGCAGTAGTCTAGCACATCTGAACACATGACACTTTGCCATGCATGATTCATGAATGTTCCTACTGTTGTTGTATGTATTCAAGTCGGTGATGGGGGTAACAATCTTTTGCTTCCTCTATTTATTCAATTGATTTCTGTTTTCTTACAAGAAAATTTGAGTCATGCATATGCATCAAAGACTTTAGGGATCTACTATGACTAAACCGTCATGACAGTTTAGATCATGAAAAATACTTGTTTGATCCCTATATCATTTTGAAGCTATAATCCTGATTTTCAGTAAGGGTAGAAATGTTATTTGGATAATATGTACTTGTACTGAGGACCTGTTTGTTTTAGCTTGGGATCATGACAGCAGCTATTCTTGTTCATTCAAGAGTAGAAATGTTATTTCTCAACACTGCTGTCATGGTCATTTTGATCACTTCCCAAGGCAGCAAGCAGGAATTGTCTTCCTTTTCCTTTGTTCAATGACAATTAACTGACCATAATGGCTTTGGTGGCATGTACTATGTACATAAAGCATTTCCACTCACTACCAGTTAACACTCATTCTTCTTTCATATATTATCTGTAAGCATCTTGATTTCATTGCGTCTTGTTTCATATTACCAGTTAGTCACATGATAGCCATGTTTCTTTTTTTTTTCCCGCTTGCTCCTGCTCTTGACCAAAAAGTAATGTCTCCTTTGATACTTGTTTTTGCAGCAAATATAAGTTGGATCTGAAAAACTGTGAAATATGCTACAAGTTATGGTGACCTAGAGAAGAAAGCAGAATTGCAAGATTTGGTAGCATTGATTTCGAGACCAACAAAGATGAATGCTATTTTTTTTTTAAAAAATGTGCTGTTAAATTTGAAGACCAGGAGACACCTTGTCCTCAGTACATACATATCATTCAATTATCAAGTTTAGATCATGTAGAGTTTTCTTTTTACCTGCTTGAGATACTTGAGTCATGCACATTGTACTTAGGAATAATGAAATGCATTACTTGAAGTCATGTATAAATATTTCATGTATTGCCATGTGTAAGTATGTGCTTGCATGTTGTTTTTTATTTTATATTTTTGGTGCTTATTTTCTGCTATTTATATTTTTCTTTGATTTATTTGTGATTTCTTTAATTTTCTATTATTGTACTTTAAAATTTTAGGACTATTCTTTAATGATGTTGAAGACGCATAACGATATGCACACAGTGAATAGCTTTTGTCACATCCCAAATCCATAATCACGTAATTAAGCATAATTATGCTTTTTAAGTATTATACTTAATTTTGTGTAATTTTATTTTTGAACTAAGGAGCACTTTATTTTGAGTCAAATGGATGAGAGAAAGAAAATCGGGAGAGAAAAGAATAGAATTAGCAGTTAAAATGACCTTCTTTCTCTAGCACGTGGGTCTCACCGTAGTGGGCCAACCACTCTCTCCTCTCCACTTGGGCAGTAGCCCACTCCCCCTCTCTCTCCCTCCCTCACTGTGCTCCTCCCTCTCCAACCGGCCAAGACAAGCAACAGCTCCCCTCTCCCTCTCTCAAGCACTCTCTCCTTCTCCCCCAAAATCCCACCTCAAGGTGAAGGAATTGAGGTATGCATGTGGTACTCACGTGTTCCCTAGCTCACAAGCTTTTCATCCATCCAATTCATTTTCATTTTTACCGAAGGATCGAGCCGTTCTTGACTCGTTTTGGTGTTCTTAGTGAAGCACAAGGAGCACTGGCGTTCTTCCTCTTCCCGAGCTTTTCCACCTTTCCCCGACAGTCCCCAAGCTCGGCAAAGCATCTTGGGTGAGTCTCCTAGGCTCTCTTGGCATAGATGCACATTTTAGTTAGATGAATCCCGAATTTGGAGCTAAGGTTGTAAAGTTGGCATGTTCTTGAGCTTTGAAGTGAATTAGAGGGATTTTGGTGAGATCTGAGTTCGAAATCGAGTTGCTAGGTTGGTAAGTTCTAAACTCTATAAACTATCTCAAACATATTTCCCTTTTGGTTTGGAGAGGCTCGCAAATCAAATTGATCAAGTTTTCCGCTCTGAGTTGCTCTCTGCAGAAATTCAAAAACTCCGAATAAAAGTCCGGACAGTCCGGACTTTCCATGGAAAACCCCCCTTGTTTTGTACTCGGAAATCATTAGGGTTTAGGGTACAATTTGAGTCTAGAACCCTTTGTATAGTGTATGTGCATGTCTATGTAGTATAGATTCAACATGCAAGTTGAATTGATCGATGAAATGACACGAACACGTCTCCATAGAAATCCAGAGAGTCCGGAGAAGTCTAGAGACTCCGAACCAACATGTTCTCTGCAGAACCCCAGAGAGTCCAAAGAATTATCCGGAGACTCCGTAGTTCGGAGAGTCCGAATAATTATCCAGAGACTCCGCAACCTGGAGAGTCCGAAGAATTGCTCAGAGTCTCTGGCCTCCTGTACTTTTCTGACATTGTTAGATCAGGAAGTTTGTTATTGTTTCTCATGTCTTACACTTTTAGCATTCATTATGCATATTGCAGCATACATTGTCGCACTTCATTCATGCACATCATTGCATGTGTTCTTCTTTAGTGAGCGAAGAACTGGCATGTGACGCGAGCGTAGTTGAAGACGACGCCAATCTCCCCGAATTCTGCGAGTGTTTCACGTGTAGCATTAGGCGATCACTTGAGCAGCAAGGCAAGCATCTAAGCATACTTCTCCCATTCATTTGGATCAGATGTGTCTAATGTGATAAATATGCTTTATATATGTTATGCATGCGTTCGAGTCGATGTCAGGTTTATGATGGGTAGAAACTATGTTCATGCACTAATTCTCCTATCATGAATAATTGTTGATTTGTATCCTTGCAGCCTGGGTTTAATATGATGTTGTCTAACTTAAAATGTTATTCTAGATGCTTATCAAGTGCTTAGTTCTTCGGTAGAAGTCGAGCAGTGAAATATTTCATCATTCGCGAGCATAGGCTCTAATTATTTGCACAATGATCATAATGATGGGTTGATGGTATTGGTTGGATGAGGGCTGAGGATAAGACGAGATGTGGGCGTTGTTAGGGGTGTTTCTCTTGCCTAGATGTGGAGTTCCTCTGGGTAGGTCAGGAGAGGAATCCGGACACCATAGACCGCTTATATCGCTTAAGCACCGATCGTTGTTACACTTGGCTCTAGCACTTATCGTACTTACCACATGTTGATCTAATGGTAAGGCAAGCCGGATACCTCTGTAGTTGTGATCATTTGGGCTTGAACATTGATGGTGTGAGTGGGCGAGCTTGTAGTGACACTTGTGGTTGCTCTGGGAGTTAACCAAAGTGGGCTCCACACCGAGCGATGCACGATTTAAATGGTTGGGGCTTATTAGGAAAGGTTGATATGAGTACTTCCTTGTATGGACCTGTGTGTTTGTACAAGTCATATGATCCTCAAGTCTTGTGAGTAAAGTTGTAACCTCTGCATGGTGGAAAAACATTTCGAAATGTCGCGCTCTTGGTCATGAGCATACTTTTGTCCATTTGCAGCAGTCATAGAGTTGTGAGTGTGGATTGATGTGGTTGATGGTTTGAGATGGTATTTTACAGATATTAGTCATATGGTTCATTTTACATTATGTTCAGTTGATGTTTATGGGCTAATATGTTACTTTGGTCAACTATAAATGCTCACATATGTGTATGTCAAATTTGCTTTCGCATATAAAATTTACTTAACCATGTGGCTGCATCTTTGCTAACACCTAAATGCATAATCCTTAGAGTCGAGCTATTTATAAGTGTCCATTATGGATTAAATCTTGCGAGTACCTTCGTACTCACGTTACTATTTCATGTGCTACTTATGAGGAGGAGTTAGTCTTTGGCTACTTCACGCCTACCGAGGGTGGTGGCTGGCATGAGTAGGCAACTACTTAGAGGTTGTGCTTTTGTGATAGAGTTTAAGGGCATACAGCTCCATCCTTCTTTTGTTATATAGTCTTTCGTCTTCCGTTGCATAGTTTCTTTTGTTGGTTAGGAGTTGAATCGATTTTTATCTCCTTCTAGCTCTGTTTTTCTATAAACTGTAATACTTGGTAAATGCTTAAAAACTTATAATTAATGTTAATTACTCGCTCTTTATTAAGCTGTGTTATGATGTTAAACGTTGAAAAGGCATGTGTTTTGATCTTAGACACAAAACACGTGCTTGGACTACCTAGATGGTATTCCAATTAGTCATAAGAGTCATGATTAAAGAAATAATCAATTTAATGACCAATTGGAATACTGTTTGGACGGTTCCTCATAACGTGGTATCAGAGCGTGGTTTAATAAAGCAGCCTAAACATGCTTAAGACGTAGGTTAGCAAGAGTGTCAAACCCACTAAGCAACCCACTAAAGTTTCCTTTATACCTTCTCATGATTAATATGTATGAACTTGCTATACCATGCCCCTAAGTGTAACATATGCTTGGTTAATGCACTTGGATTGTTTATTTATGCATTGTGTCGTTTTCTAGTATGATGCATTTGTTGATTATGTTGCATTAATGCATCCTGATAGCGGTAAATATCGAGGGCTCAACTGGTGCGAGGTAGGGGCCCAGTGTGTCACGTACGGTGATGATACGAAAAGTGAATACGTTAGCAATAACGTCTGAACATGCACCATATGATGGTAGATATGGTCATCTACCCATGTGGCAATTACATGTGGTGTCCCATAAGACGATGGTACGGAAAGTGAATACATGGGCAACCGCATATGAAACGTCGCTTGTGCGATGAGTTGCACAAGAACCGTTCTCACAAATGCTTATTCTTTTCGTGCTAAGGGTGATATATGTCATTGTGATGATTGTGGAGAGAGATGCACTCAAGAAAGAACTATGTAGATAAGGGTCGAACATGCTTTTATATTCTGTTGTTGTTTTGCATCGTACCTTTGAACATGCATATTCCTTAATATATGATACCTTGGTATGCATCATATGTTTGGATCCGACTAGTGCGAATTTTTGCACCATACCTTTGAACATGCATATTCCTTAATATATGATGCCTTCTCATGCCTTGGTATGCATCACATGATAAGATCCCACCAAAGCCTAGGTGATCTTACCAAGGGTTCCAACGAAAATAACCCTCTGTTGCCTCCACCACCGAGTATGGCAGACGTGTTCGTGCAGATCGAGCAAAACCGTCAAGTACAGATGGCTCTCCTTGAAGCTCTAGTGTGTAACATGGCCCCTCAAGGAGGAGGTGTGGTCGGGCGCCAAGATGACTTCTCGGACTTTCTATGGACTCAGCCGCCCACCTTCACATGGGCTGAGGATCCTCTGGATACCGACCACTAGCTCCGCATGATCGAGTAGAATCTCGCTCTCCTTTGATGCAAGGGCCATGAGAAGGCACTCTTCGCTGCCCATTAGCTTCAGGGTGCGGCGAGCGCATGGTGGTCCAACTTTCTAGCCATGCACCCCGCCAATCACAAGGTATCTTGGGCAGAGTTCCGCCAGGTATTCCATGACTTTCATATTCCTAAGGCCTTATGGAGATCAAGAGGAGGAAGTTTATTGACCTCAAGCAAGGAGGCAGATCGGTGATGGAGTATGTACAGGTGTTTAACCACCTTGCACAGTATGCTCAGGATCAGGTCAACACCAATGAGTGAAAGCAATACCGCTTTGTGAATGGCCTCAACTTCAAGATGCGAGACCGGCTGTCGGCACATGAGTTTGCCAATTTTAACAAGTTAGTGAGCACCTCTCTCACGGTGGAATTCAAGTTGAAGAACCACCAAGAGAAGAAGAAGCGCAAAAGGGTCCCGTCGCCTTCCATGGGCGAGAGTTCTCAACGTGCACGAACGGAGAGTCAACCTCCTCCATCTCATGTGTTGGTCTCAACTACTCCACAACCAATGTGGATGGTGCGACGTCCATCCTTCTCCGCTCCGCAAGGACAATCTCGAAGACCCGCCGGTTCGCAAGCGAGTGTGACTGGTGGCCTCAACGGCTCGTGCTACAACTATGGGCGTGTTGGGCATTATGCGCGGGATTACCTTTACCCGAAGCCAAAGCCATGGTGACCACTCCATAAGCCTCTCAGGCTACGCATGTCCCCAAGAGTGGCCGAGTGCGCTACACCACTGTCGAAGAAGCTCAAGAGGGTGCGAATGTGTTGATAGGTACGTTGCTTATGAATTTTAATTATATCGTCGTTCCTATAGTTGTCCTTTTAATTCTGGATCTTCTCACTCATTCATAACGATGAGTTATACTCAGCGTCACAAGCTGAAAGTTAGCACCAACTCTACACCTTATCTCATAGACGCACTTGGAGCCAACATTCTTGTTAATCAGTGTGTGACCAAAGCATTGGTTATTATTAATGAGATACCCTTCGGTGTAAATCTATTGGTAATGGACTCCAAAGGGATAGATGTCATTTTGGGAATGAATTGGCTCACCAAGAATAAGGATGTCATTGATTGTGCTCAATGGACCGTCACCCATGTTGGTCTATCCAACACCCAGATTCATTTGAAGCTTAAGGATGTCGATCCTTGCCTTTATGCCTTGAAGGTTGTCACAACCGTGGACCTCCTAGATATTCCAATCATCTGTGAATTTCTAATGTCTTCCCAGAAGAACTGCCAGGAATACCACCCGATTAAACATTAGAGTTCTCCATTGAGTTATTGCCCGGTACGGCCTTGATCTCAAAAAGGTCTTATCGGATGCCGCCAAATGAGTTAGTGGAATTGAAGAAGTAAATTCGGGAATTGCTTGCAAAGTGCTTGATTCGTCTGAGCTCCTCACCTTAGGGATGTCTGGCGCTCTTTGTCAAGAAGAAAGATGGTACTTTGCGGATGTGTGCTGATTATCGTCCGTTAAATGCAGTCACGATCAAGAACAAGTATACACTCCCTTAGATTAATATTCTGTTTGATCAATTGACTGGTGCTTGGGTCTTTTCCAAGATTGACTTGAGATTGGGCTATCACCAAATAAAGGTCTGACTAGAGGATATTCCAAAGACGGCTTTATCTACCCGTTATGGGCTTTATGAGTTCACCGTTATATCTTTTGGCTTGATTAATGCACTGGAATTCTTCATGTATTTAATGAAAATGTTCTTCATGGAGGAACTTGACAAGTTTGTCATGGTTTTCATCAATGATATTTTCATCTACTCCAAGACCGAAGAAGAGCATTCTGAGCACCTTCGAGTTGTTGTTGGCCGCCTTCGAGATCACCAACTCTATGTCAAGTTCAGCAAGTGTGAGTTCTAGCTCAAAAAAGTTACTTTTCTGGGGCATGTTTTATCCGAGAACAGTGTTGCAGTTGATCCGAGCAAGGTGCAGAATGTGCCCAATTAGGTGCAGCCCAGAGGTGTCACTGACATTCGGAGTTTTCTCGGACTTGCGGGTTATTATTACCGGTTCATCGAGAACTTCTCCAAGATCGCTAAGCCTATGACCGAATTGTTAAAGAAGAATGTCAAGTTCGAATGGTACGAGCAGTGTGAAGCGGCTTTCCAGACTTTGAAGTCTCATCTCACCACATCGCCAGTTCTAGCACAATCAAACGTTCACAAGAGCTTCGATGTCTATTGTAATGCCTATAGCTTTGGACTCAGTTGTATTCTCATGCAAGAAGGATGTGTGGTCTCCTACGCTTTATGCCAATTGAAGCCACATGAGAAAAATTATCCCACACATAATCTAGAACTTACAGTGGTAGTGCATGCCCTAAAGATTTAGCGTCACTATGTCCTTAGAAATATGTGCAATATTTATACTGACCACAAGAGCCTCAAGTATATTTTCACCCAAGCTAATGACATCAACATGAGGCAAAGGAGATGGCTCGAGTTGATCAAGGACTATGAGTTGTAGGTCCAGTATCACCCGGGCAAGGCAAACATTGTCGCCGATGCCTTGAGCCGGAAGGCTCAGTGCAATTGTCTTAAGGTTTCATCCGAAACTCCACACTTTATGACGATTTCAAAAGGCTTAGGCTTGAGATGTGTCTGGAGGGATTTTTTTTGCAAATTTGGAGATAAAATCCACCCTCCTGGATGAAATTAAGGAAGCTCAGAAGCAAGACCAAGGCATGTAGAAGATACATGATAAGATCAAGGAGGGACAAGCCAAATGCTTCACCTTGGACGATGAAGGTGTCTTGTGGTTTGAGAAGAGGCTAGTGATCCATAAAGTCCCAGAGCTGAGGAAGAAGATTCTAGATAAAGCTCATGATTTCTTGCTATTCATTCTTCATAGGAGCATAAAAATATACCAAGACCTCAAGCCCAGGTTCTAGTGGACTCGCATGAAGCGAGAAATCGTTCGATATGTTGTACCACTGCAGGGTGTAAAAATATTTCAAAATGCCACACTCTCGGTCATGAGTATGCTTTTGTCCATTTGCAACAGTCGTAGAGTTGCGAGTGTGGATTGATGTGGTTGATGGTTTGAGATGATGCTTTACAGATATTAGTCATATGGTTCCTTTTACATTATATTCAATTGATATTTATATGCTAGTGTGTTACTTTGTTAAAGTATAGATGCTCACATATGTGTATGTCAAATTTGCTTTCGCATATAAAATTTACTTAACCACGTGGTCGCATCCTTATTAACATCTAAATCCATAATCCTTGGAGTCGAGCTAGTTATAAGTGTATATTATGGATTAAGTCTTGCGAGTACTTTCGTGCTCACGTTGCTATTTTAGGTGCTACCGACGAGAAGGAGTTGGTCTTTGACTACTTCACGTCTACCAAGGGTGGTGACGGGCATGAGTAAACAACTACTCGAAGGTCGTGCTTTTGTGATGGAGTCTAAGGGCATATGGCTCCATCATTCTTTTGTTGTATAGTTTTTAGTCTTTTGCTGTGTAGTTTGTTTTGTTGGTTAGGAGTTGAGTCGATTTTTATCTCCTCCTAACTCTCTTTACTGTAAATTGTAATAACTTGGTAAATGCTTAAGAACTTATAATCATGAGAGTGAGTTAGTACACATATGTATCTATTTTGTAGTGTAGAAGGCAATCCATACCAAGCCAAGCAAATTCAAGCACATTCCAAATGATGCTTAGGAGACCAGGGATTAAACCAGCTATGTGGGAGTGGATTAGGTGGTGGGTGGGGATCAACATAATCCCACTTGGTTCATTTCTCCAATGGTTTGTATTCCCTTTTTGCCAAACAAGGTCTTACTAGGAATGCTCTCTATTTTTAATTCCACTAGTTGAGTGTCCATGCGTTGCAACAGTTCTAAAATATAATGCAAAAAATACATTCATCTAAGTTTACATACTTTGCATCATCATATGTTGTTGAGTTGTGGTACGTATGTGCAAAAATACATTAACTCATGCTTAATAGAAGAATAGAAAGCATGCGCATTGCACATTAACTTCATGGGTTGTTACTCTTTCCCTTACCCTTACTCTCTTCATCATATCAATTGGGTATCTCCTATCAGTAAGCCTGCACAAATAAAAAAAAATTATTATTAGATGCATCACATCAAAGATAAGCGAAATATAGCTAGTAGTCACAAATCGATAAATAAGTAATAAAATACCTCAAAAAGGAAAATTTTGAGATATAAGAAACACTGAACCGTAAAAAGGAATAATTCAATGAAAGCTATGATTATCCCTCTCCATAGTACAATAACAAGGCGTCTATGGGGTGCTTCGAGTCGACACGAACATAGCTGGATCTGAAAGATCATCGCCACCAGCAGCCAACAGAAGGACAATCAACAGACATGTGTAAACCGAGACCACATGGATCTGAAAACGATATCACCGAACTGTCACCGTACATGACACTTGTTGGGATCGACCTTGCCAATTCGCTGGAGGTCCCAATTACGCGCTAGGTTTGTTTAGCAACCTAATCGATAAGATGGAGCCTGGAACGTACGAGTTTGATTGTGCGTGCATACAGCAACCTTTTTTATGGATAGTTACATGCTCGTGCATTGCAACGAAAACCCATATACAACATGAAATAATTGTACTTTGCACACTAACCATGTCTCGAGCACATGTATTTGCAATAATGAAACTTGTGAAACATTCCAACATTTTATCAAAGTGTAGCAGACATCCAACAATTGTTCAACAGTCAACCAGCTCCATCATAACCTTTTTTTTCTAGAAGCGATCTATCTACTCCAATCCCCCAAAACTAACTTTGTTCAGTGTTCACACGGCTTTGTTAAGGAATGAAAGGAGAACACATGATCAATCCGTCTACAAAATGACACGCCATGTAAATAAATGCAACAGGAAAAGAGAAGTCATACCCTCTCAGTCACTGGCATTGTTGTGGCTTCATCCTCAGCCACAGTTAATCTGTCCACACTGTCACCATCCATTCTCAAGCTGTCAGTTCGGTCAGTTGCCTTGTTCAAACCAAAGTCCACCTGGGCTCCGTCGGCAACCACCTCTCCAGCAACAGCTTTAGAGAGGTTCTTGGAAGGCAAATCAGTTTGCAAGTCAAAAGCCATGAGCCCCTTCCCTTTATGCCTCGAAGCAGGCTTCCCTCTTCACTCAACAACTGCCTTGTTACCTCTGCCTTAGCTAGATGAGCCATGAGCAATAGTGTCAGGAAGATTAATGGACTGATGGTATGCCATAGCAACCGTTGAGAGTGCTGGTCAGAAAAGATTAATGGATCATTGTACACAAAGCATAATATGAACCTATAAGGAGAAAGATTGTGTGAAGTGCTTACTGATAAACTTGCCACTCGTATGAGGGGCCGAAGTTGCATCCCTTACTACTCCGATGCTCAAGGTTCAGTGCGACCTGCAGGATATTCACCTAGATATTTGAATGGTGTACCAAATAGAACTTTAGTGTCCAACTGAAGAAGAAAAAACAAGGAACCTCATATGCATTAGGACCCATATGAGAAGTTCCACCTGATACTCTTCTGCAACATAGATCCGACCAATTTCACCTTTGCTTAACTTCCTATCAGTTACATATTCTAGGGAGTTACAAATTGTTCATAGGAGTAAAACTCTATATCATAAGGTGTTTAATGTTTATACATAAGTATATGTGTTTCATATACAACAACTATTTTGCTATATAACTGATACAATAACTTATATACTGCAATAACTTATATACTGCAATAACTTATATACAGCAATGGAAACCCATATACAACAACTGCTGTTTCATTTGAGGTAGATTAGGGCTCCCAACTGTTTTGCATGAAATTCTATGCAACTGACGCTTCCTTTTTTGGTAGTGTTAGTGCTTCATTTTAAAGTTCTATTCAACATCGTATAGCCTTTCCTCTGCAGTTGTTGTTGGTGCAATAGCAGCACTCTACCTCACCACAGGATCATTTTACAAAGGAGAAAATTGGCTCTCAACATTCTCGGTGTTCCTGTCTCTCTCAAGCACACAATCTGTCTCTCACTCCTCACCTCTGGTCCTGGCGATGGCCATCTCCTACCTCTCTCCTGAACCTCAAGCCAGGAACACCTGCAAAAAAGTAGCTTTTGTTAGAACCACTTGTTGTCGCTGCTGTTGGCTTCAGGCTCCAACATTAATTAAAGTAGTAAAAACATTGCATAGAGAAACCGTAGAAAGAACCAAAAAAGTGTTTTTTTTTCTTTTGGGGGTTTGTGGTGCTATTCAAGGTTCACATCAATCATGTGAAGTTTAGCCATTGGGGGAAACAAAGTGAGCTCTTGACACCATCCATGGTTCCACCCTTTCAAAGCAATGGAGATGTGTGTTCTTGCAGTGCTTGTGTTTGTTGCACCAGCTTTCCATCTTCCAATGGCGACAGCAGCAGGGAAGAAGGTGAGAAAAGACAGCATGAGCCACAAGCCATGGAGGGACAGGTGATGAGATGAGACACACATTGTAACATGGAAAGATGACAATCTGCAAAGGAGGGGCACATCCAAAAGCAACAGCCCCGCCTGTAACAAACCAGAAAAAGGTTTAAGGAAAAAATTTGGATTCCTAATGAAGATTGATGGATGAAGCCTGCATCCGGCAAAAACCTTTTTGCTTCAAAAGTAAAGAAGGCCAGGAGTGCAAGCACCTAATGCTTACTACTCTTGTTACCACCTGTAGGAGCATACAACAACTTGCTACTAACATTATCACAATTATCAAATTGTAGCTAACCACCTAACTCAAAGTTGTTTGTTCTATATGACCCAACTGATCTGACCAAGAGCATAAACAAGCACACTTGCGCCTGAATCCGATGACACCGAATCCGGTCAAACGCGCTAAACATCGCGTTCTTACTGAGCTCTAGTCCACCATACCAAGCATAGTCCATAAGAACACTTGTGTCGCAGAAAAAAGGAATTTTTTCAATTTTGTAGAGTAGTCGTGGTAAATAAGAGATTTTTGTTCATATAATAAATGCTCCTGAAGGGCTCAGAACTCCACTACCAAAACTATGGCTTTGATTTCACAAAACACCAGATGAACAAGTTTCCTGCGGAGTTATTGCCCCCAAAATCAGCTGCAACTGAAGCCATTAATCAATCCACCACCCCCTCCAAGATTTGCTCCTCCACAAGCTTCCAACTCCAAGACACCATAAAAATTCAATCTTTCCAGCTCCCCTCCTCACCAAATCGACTAAAGAACTACATAATTGCCAACTGTTAACTGGCGTCCACTGATCCAAGACAATTTATTTGAAACAAATGAGGAACAATTTTGCGTCAAGATCACAATCTGGCTCTAATCAGCTCTCAGAATCCAATGCTTGCAATTGCATCTCATCGATTGGGCTGATCAGAGGTTAGACTTGATGAATTCGACCAAAACCCTTCACACGAATGAATGGAACCTTGGGATAGAATTCCATCGAATAGAAGTTGAAACAAGCACCGAGAAACCAGATGGTCTACCTACCGGCTAAGAGAGGGAGAGGGTCCTAACAAATCGAGAAGGGAACCATGCCAGAACAAATTTGAAACACTAGAGAGGCATCTCAGAGAAAAAAATCTAACCTTGCCTATCCTTCCACTTGGCAGCATCAACGGCGCCCATCCTGGCAGCGGTCGACGGCTCGCATTTGTTACCCTTAGACTAATGAGCACGTGAGAATTCACAGTGCCGGCGACGGAGCAATCGGATCCACACCACTCATCGGTGAGGAGTTGCGGCTGGAACAAACTGCATCACCATCGGAGGGGATCGAGGAGCGTACCGTTGTGGGAGTAGGCGTTGCCTCCATGTATAGATGTGGTGGGCTCGACAGGGTGGGGAGGGGATGGCGGCTACGGCTGGAAGGGGAGGAACAGCGGTGGCTGCGGCTAGAGGGGAGAGGACGGCGGCGGCTGCGACGGGGGCAAGGGCTATGGCGGCGACGGCACAGGCATCTGGATCGAAGGTATGTCAGTTACGCCCGTGCGGCGCATGAGGGATGCAGGAGGGGGACCCGCGGGAGGGAGGGGACCAGCGTCGCTTACTCGTGTGATCGGGGGGTTAGGGGAGCGCCAGCGGGGGCCCACTGGTGATGACGAGGATGCATGCGTACGGATGGGAGAGCGGAGGACCACCTGTCAGCTCGGGAGAGGGAAAGGCAGGGCGTTCTGCCCTGTGCGATAATCATTACGTATTTTTTAAGTAGTAGATATATTATCAAAAATAAAGTATTCTCAAGTATGATCTGGGCACATTGTAAATGACCGTGATTCACCCACCAACTACGCCAAATGATCGCATTGTGCTCACGACTAGTGGGTGTTCGGCTGCGAATCATCACATTGAAGGGGACCAGACTCTATTTGTGGTCGAGAGAGGCTGATCCTGACAGAGATATAGGATGGGCTCAGAACAAAGTAATTTGAGCTCAAGATGCCGATCCCCGATGGTGCCGACTTGATCTTACTTGATGCGGCTGGCTTTGTGGATGGCGGTGGTGTCGTTTACATGGGGACAGATGATGGTTCTTTCACTTATGATGTAAAGTCCGGATGGGTCAGGAAAGTAGGCAGTGCCAGGGGTGTTGACGACTTTGTTCCATACATGAGCTTCTATAATGTAGGTACATCTTTGCTTAGTCTTTGATTTCCTAATATTATTGAATGAATAATATTTCAGTTAGTTACATGAAAATATGGACAATGTTACAGGCTCTATGTAGAACAGGTTACATCTACCTAATTTTTGTTTTCAGAAGTGGAATTTTACAATGTCTTATAAAATGGTGTCGCCTCTACCTCATTTTTGTTTGCTTAAACATGTTATGGACCCATTCTTGAAATTGTCTGGACATATGTGCTAAACAAAGGGAGGTGTTTCTCTAGAGTTTGACTCCATTTTCTCAAAGATTTCGCACAAGTATTGTGGTTGTTAACTAGTGGAGGATAACAAGTTAGTGCTGTTTGGTATTACCTCTGTTCTCTTTTACTTGTCGTTTAGAACGTCGACACAGTCTCCAACAAGTACGTTTAATCATTATTTTTGATAACTAACTCTTGGTAAAAATTGATAAAAATTAGGTGATGTTAAAATATTTTTCATGACAAATTTACTACTATTATTATTATATGCCAAATCCTAATAGTTTTTTTATATTAGTGGTCAAAGTTTCTATGTTTGACTGCACGTATTCTAGAATGACATCTATTTGAGAACGGAGTTAGTAGTAAGTAACTTGTTGGTCCCTTTTTTGGTGTGCTACAAATGTTCACTGAGAGTATGTTTTTTTTTTTTTTGCAATTGGAAGATGCTCAGACCTCGTAACAAACTTGGCAAAAACGGAGATCTACCCAGTACGCTGCGACAGCATCAACCTGCAGGATATTCTAGTTGGCTTCCGCAGAAAATTTGGAGTCTTCCCATGTAAGTATCTGGGCCTCCCACTTCACACGAGACATTTACGTAGAGTAGACGTCCAACCTCTTATAGACAAGGTGGGTAGCAAATTACCAAGGTGGCAAGGACGGCATTTCTCGCTTGCAGGATGTGAGACGCTGGTTAAAACGATTCTGTCATTGCAAACTACTTACCAACTCACGGTTCTACCTCTAAAAAATGGCTAAAAAAAGATTGATCGCATACGATGAAGTTTCCTTTGGAATGGAGAGGAGCCAGATAAGGTGTGGCAGCCATTGCTTGGTTAATTAGCCGACAGCAACCAAACCAAAGGAAAAGGGAGGCCCAGGAATCACTAATCTACAGATATTTGCATGAGCTCTTCGCCTCTGATGGCTCTAGTTTCAATGGCAGGATGATGATCGACCATGGAAGGGGCTTCCATTGCCATGTGATCAACTGACAAAGATCTGTTCAATGCATCCTCTATTGTTTCAGTGCGTAATAGGAAGAAAGCTGAACTTTGGCACTCGAGCTGGATAAATGGACAAGCACCAAGAAACATTGCTCCATTGATCTTCGCCAAATCAAAGAGAAAGATTTTTCAGGTCAACCAAGGGCTTCATAACCATCAATGACTGGCATACCTAGAGAATATTACAACACAGGAAGAGTTGCTACAATTAGTGGATCTCTGGGACAAGATCAAACACATCCAACTCACACAAGATGAGCCTTACAGGATCACGTGGCGTGGACAACAAATGAGCAATACATGGCCAAGTGCATACAAAGTGCAATTCCACGGCACAATGATGAAACACAGCATGAGTGCAATCTGGAAGGCCAAAGTACAACCGAATGCAAAACGTTCACATGGCTTCTCCTGCAAAACAAGATCCTAACAGCAGACAACTTGGTCAAAAGAGGATGGCCCCATGACCAGGCCTACCGATTATGTGATCCAGAAAATGAGATGCTGACACACCTTTGCAAAGACTGCGTTTTCATGAGAGAGTGTGGCCACACCTTCAAATTTGGCTGCAACTACACATCATTCCAACAGTGGATCGATATCACACCTTTTTGGATGGTGGCGCGTGGCAGCAAAAAAGATCTTCAAACAATTGAGAAGCCAATTTGACGGACTCGTTTTTGTTTTTTGGTGGAACATTTGGAAGGAGAGAAATTCAAGGATCTTCCAAAACTCAAGTAACATGGCACTTGAAGTGGTTCACATGATCAAAGAAGAGACCTATGAATACCTGTTAACTATAGGTGTCATTTAGTAGTTCCTTCTTTTCCTCTACCCTGTTTTGCTCATGCCGAGTTGTTTGCTATGTTCCTACGTCCCTGACCGGGCAGTTGGGCTTTTTTCCTTCCTTTTGTTTTCCCAAACTCTTATTTTATTCCTTGTCTAATAAAATTGGCCGGCCTCTCACCGTTGTTTCAAAAAAACAAAAACAAAAAGAAAAGTTGATGTGGTTTTTGAAACTTGTGTTTTCTGCAGCACTGGAAGTGACCTCTACATGTGAGGTCCCAAGGGCTGGTGCTTCAAGTGCATGAAAAAACTCTAGTTTGCTAGTGAAGGTCTTCTGATAAATCAAGAAGGAAGTGTCTAGTGGTAATCACAGATGGAGTAAGCGGGTTTTGTGGTGGAGTAACTCTTTTAGATTCTGTGATTTTCCTGCTCGTGTTGTTCTGTTGGCCTTAAGCCGGTAGCTTGATAGTCGACGTCAAGCTTTCTTGGGCTTGTCAGCTTGCAATCAGAGTCATGAACGAATATGGTTCTTTTCGTCAGTACTTATTGGTGTTCATGATTATTATGATAAGACAATATTAAAACATTGCAATTGAAAATGCACCATGTTACTCCAACCTAGTTTTTGTTCGGTTCAACTTCTTATGGCTTGAAATTGGTTGGATCACTAGAAGTTCTGCCTCTCCGTCTGTAATTTATCCTGAGGTGCACCTGCTGGCCGAGGTATTGCCGGCCCCTGCTTGTTGACAACAGGTTCCCTATCCGATGGTTGTCCAGCAGCACAAGATCACTGACCATCTGTTCGTTTTCATCACTGTTCAGAATTTAGACCTTCTGTTCGTTATACCTGAACTGCCTGTCGTGCTTGCGCGTCGACCAATTTGTAGTTTTATCTCTCATCGCCTAAGGTGTCGGTGTTGTCATGGTCAGACAAATTAAAGCGCAGCTTGCGGCACTGTGTTGCTGCTGCTGCTGCTTGATCGACGAGTGTTGCTGCGACCCCTCCATCATATTGTTCACCTGAGACGAAGGGTGCGGTTCGCTCTTGGTGCGTACCATGATGATATGAACCGTGTGTTTTATGGTTCGTCCTGGATTCATGTATGTACGATGCTTCTTGCTTGCTGCAGCTATTCCACTGGTGATCTGGTTCATAGTCACTACAAATTTGGATCGATTGGGTCGAGAAACGAGGTTGAGGGATGTGGGTCGACATATACAAAAATGTGATATGAGAGGGTATACCTCTTCGGGACAATAAATTAACGATGCAGAATATGACCCTAATTTATCCAGAACCATGACCTAGGTCGATGTCTTATCCGGGTTTTTGAGTTTTCAAGACGATCCAGGTATAAATGATATAAACATCAAGAAAAAAAAAAGAAAAATGAGCTACTAACTCATTCGGCCTACTATCAAGCCAAGCCCAAGAACCCATATAAACACCACACCCCGCAACCCTGCCCTAATCAGTAGTTCTATTCAGCATAGCTCGTTAATTTGGTATCTTTCGTAAGTAGCTTAGAAACGTAGAGGATCAAATCGAGGTTTGCTATGCTGTTTTGCCACGTGGGATCTATTTAGTTGTTGGAATCTTCACAAGTTCCAGTAAGATTTTGCCGTGCAGTTCCAAAAAGTAGATAAAAAAGCAGATCAAAAACAAGGAAAACATAAGTGCTAAAGCCACCGCAATGATGGTTAATATTGTCTAGTAATTAAATTACTAGCATACTAAGAATCATCATTGTAGCTTTATTACTTATTTGCTTTCTGATTCATAGTTTGCTGGAATTAAGCACACATCAAGCACGTTTTGATGTATTCTTTGTGCTTTTCACTTTCAGGGCTTCTTGGCTCTGCAATTTTCGTATGATTCCTGATTTTATCCCTGTTTCATGCTTCTAGAAAAACCGTATATGCATTTCAATGGACCTTGTGACAGCTGTGTTAGGAGACCATGGACAGAGGCCTAAAGATGATTATGGTGTCCTTTTTTTTTTGGTTACATCAATCAGTAATCTTCTTGTACTTTGTTCGTCGTCATTACTGGTAGTGTATTCTAGCCTATGACATATGATGCAATTGCTTCTACAATGGATATTTATCAATTCAATTGGTATATTTTTTGAAAGAATAAGAAAAGGGTGAGATTCTGGTTTCAGATGGCTTTCATTTATGCTCACGAAATTCACCATTTTATGGTGTCACAACTCTCATATAGCTTTATCGGGTAAATTCCATATATGCTACCGAATAATTCTTATTCTTCCTATTTATAATGCTACTTGATATGATTCTGCTGGTACCCATAGGGCAATTAATTTAGGGAGCTACTTTTCACGTGCCTTTACTTTCCTATTTATGTCGCTTGCTGCATTTGTTTCAGTTCATTACTTTCACCAATATTGATATGCATGTTTTTATTTGTTCTGTTTTGAGTTGGGTCATGGCAAGCCAAAATTCTATTATACTGCAGAGGTGGTTGCATTTTGTCAGAAACGGCGCCTACCTACGAACCATGTCTGGCTATTTTCCACAAGGTGCCCATTTGATAACTTTATGCTCCAGAATAATGCAGTATAAAGAATTTGGCCGCTTTGTTTCGTGTGAGATACATGTACATTGTTCACTTAATAATAGAGGGTGAAATACTGACAACACATTGTATAGGTGCTTTAGAGATGACCAGAAGACCTTCTACTAATAGAATTGTTGATTGTGACATCTCCTTTCATATTTTTCAATCTTGTGGCGTTTCTGCAACTTTCATTGCTGTGCTTGCCTTCTGCCAAAATTATCTCTTGCTTATTTCTTATCATAATAGATCTGGGTCAAAAAAAGAGCCTCTCCTGGGGATCTGGGTCCCCGTCTTATATAGGGATAATGTACCGTCTTCTATCCATCCGTAGTTGATAGAGAATCCTTCTTGTCGTCTAAGTAGATATATCTGTTATGAATACTAATCCTCTCAAGTTGGGTAAGCAATCGAAACCTTCCTAGTATACGTTTTCTAGATTCTGGGAGTATCAGGTACCGCAGATTGGGTTTCGTAATATCCAGATTTGTCAAGTATGCACACAGTATACTACTTATACGTATATACCTCATAGTTAGATATTCGACTTTTCTGATTACATCTTTCACCAGGAAATCTGCCACCTCATTTTTTGCTGCTTACGACGCATTATGTGAAGAAGGAACTGCATCGCCTGTTTGCAAAGCCCTTGATGAAATAGCTGATATAGCTGTACCAGGTAAGAATATCTCGAGTAGTGATTGCCATATTACTGCTGTTGTAAATCAAACTGGTACCTTTTACCTCTTTTTCTACCTAAATTGGCTAAGTACCATCTGTAGCGGGTACTCACACTAGGTTCATTTTGTTATAGGGTCAAAAGATCATGCAAAAGTGCAGGGTGAGATTCTTGAAGGTCTGGTTGCCCGTGTCGTGAGTCGTGAAAGTTCAGCACAAATGGAAGAAGTTTTGAGAAACTTTCCACAGCCCCTATTAGACATAGGTAAGCCACTGAACAAAAGTTTGATATGTTACATCTCATTGTTTGAGTGGATTATACAAGATAGGCAAGAAAGAAGTTCCGCTTTATGCGAATACAATCGTAAACGTTTCCGTTTTAATGTAATTTTTTTTACAAAGATGCCTTCTGATAGTTCTCATTCGAAGAAGACTAGGTTTTTTTTATATCATTTTTGTATTTTTACCATTTGGAAGTACTAGTCCTGTTACTGGCCATGGTAAATGAACATCATGATCAGCCGAAGAAAGAGAGTAAAATTCTTCATATTAAATTGTAGTATTCTTAAAATGGAGAAAAAGAACAGAATAAAAGGAAGAAAGCAAGAGAAGTAAAATACTTCCAATAAAATACTTGTTTTCTTCTTTGATTATGTGTATGATAGTTTATGGCATGTGATTTTCATTCTTTCTAATTTAGCAAGAGATAGACTCTTAAGTGATAACAGTTTTGAGGGGCAAAATCATTGTCTTTTCATTATGCTTTGGCCCATTGCATACAGGCGGCAAACTCACTGAGGACGTTTAGACCTTGAACTTTTAGGGTGCGCCCAGAATAAGCTTCCCAGGGTGTCAATAGTTGGTGCCAACTGACATCTAGGTCCACGTATCAGTGATTTCAGGATATGGTTCATTTGGTGAATTTTCAATGAAAGGTTTATTTTGCACTTGTGCTCAAAATAACACTTTAAGAATGTATCACTGAAAAATTCCACCTATCGAGGCCTAAAATGGACCAGGGCAGAGTCCAGGTTCCCTCTGGAAATCAGGCTTTTCTTTCTCAAAATCACTGTACTGCAGATTTGCTGTACATGGCGGTAAATGGCTTTTAACAGAGTATGTGCATATATGATTCCGATAGGTTAGGAACATACTATTTTCAGGAAACTTCAACAAAAAAAAAAAAGTCAACTACGTGCTGGCTAGAAAGAATCACAAATTGGCTGCTTTTTCAGAACTGTCCAGTTTGCAGGATTGGCTCTGGGTTGGCCAGTTCCGTAAACACGAACCCTTGGCCAGACTCTGAGGTTCAGGGAAAGAAACTAAAGAATAGAAGAACCTTCCCTTTTGGAAATGTGTATTAGAGGTCTGTATACCTTGAGGAGGCATGTGGGTACATTATACTTACATTATAGGAATACTTTTTGATGCATTTGAGAATGTTCTAAGAAGTAACCTCTGGTGCATTTGAGTTATGAGCTTGTAAGTATTCACCTTTTTTTATCATTCATTCAGAAGTTCTTTTCTTATGCAGCTGATTCAGATTTAGGACCAAGTTTACGAGAAATATGTGCCGCTAATAGGTTAGATGAAAAGCAGGTATTAATGTTGTCAAGTGGTATTTGATGCTCCATGATATGTCTTAGCTTTATGTTGGCTCAACCTTGCTATATAACCTCTTTATAATTTTACGTGATCAGCAAATTAAAGCACTTCTTGAAAATGTTGGAGCTTCGATGTGTCCAGACCATTCGGATTGGTTTGGAAATAGTGGTCTTGATGCTCAGTCTCGAAATGCAGATAAATCAGTTGTCACTAAATTTTTGCAAGCACATCCTAAAGACTATGCAACTAAGAAACTGCAGGTTAGTAGCTTTTATTGGTTCTTGGCCAAAGATAGATATTTCTCGATTGTAATAGACATGCTTTTGTTGTAAATTAAATTGCTACAACAACGAGGCAATAAATATATAGATGGTGATACAGTTCTTGACTTTTACAGGAGATGATTCGCTTGATGAAGCAGAGGCATTTCCCAGCAGCTTTCAAATGTTACTGGAATTATCTCAAAATTGATTCTCTTTCAAATGACAACTTGTATTACAAGATGGTTATCCATGTGCACAGTGATTCTGTTTTTAGACGTTATCAGCAAGAGATGAGGTGAGCTTGTGAAGTCAGCCATGCATATTGCCTTGTTATCTCATTTATTAACTCTAAATCTATGCTGCTGTTTTTAGGAAAAAACAAAGGGCTGTGGCCTCTATATAGAGGTAAGCTGAACCCTCTCTTAGTCAGAATTCCCTTGCCTGTCAAGATGAGAAGTTCTTTGTTCATGCAATTCATACATGAAATAAGGTGCCTTTGACTGACCTGTATTCCATGGTTAGGTTTCTTTGTTGATGTAAACCTGTTCAAGGTGAACAACAAGATGGCAGCTGATCTGTCCAAAGATGGAGACACTTTACTGAGAAATATCAATGGTGCCTTGGATTCAAATTCATCAGCTGTGGAGGGTCTGGCTGATGAGGATTAAAATCTAATGGTTAAACTTAAATTCCTGACATATAAGGTACTTCTTTATCAATGTTTACAGCTTTCTTTTAGGTGTTCATTGGTCACTTCTTGAGGTACCACTACCAGCATTGGTTACTCTGGATTCACATTAATTTTTGTGTGCTTTTAAATTAAATTTTGAAATGTTACTGGTATGCTTATGGTTGCACTATTCCTGTTATTGCCATCTAATCTACTTTTGGCATTTGTGTATGAACTTGCTTTCCCTTTGAAGCGATTTTATTCTTGAACGTGGAAGAGGACTAAAACTATAGAAACTTTGTTGCCTGCTGAATATATCCTCTAACAATTCTCTTTTTATGCTATTTGACAGTTACGGACATTTTTAATTCGTAACGGTCTATCCACCCTTTTCAAAGATGGGCCATCTGCTTATAAAACTTATTATCTAAGGTATGCTAAGTTATATTTTCTGCAACAGATTGGGTAATCAATGAATAATTGAAACGAGAACATCTTTTTGGGTAATCAATGAATAATTGAAACGAGAACATCTTTAGTTTGCTACTTTCTGATACTACTGCTCAGTTAAGATGTCTCCATAATTTATGTAACATTGGAAAAACAGTGCTAATGCATCCTCTAGACCTCTACCAAGTTGATAGTGTATTAATGGGCAATGCCAAGTAAAGTGTAGCCATGCAAATGTAGGATAGCCTTTTCTGGTATTCAAGTTCTTGTCTTCATCACACGATAATTTGATTCTTGATATTTTAATCTTATAGTTGTAAAGTAATTGTGTTGTAAATTCTGTACTACTGTAGTTAGTGTTGATTCTGTTGTATTGAAAGAAGTTATGCTTGACTATATATAATTGTAATGTAGTTTGATTTGTAAATTGTATGCTACTGCAGTTGGTCTTCGGTGCTGTTGTATTGTTTGAATAGAAACTATGACATCTCTGACATTAATGTCCTTATATGTGTTGATAAGCAAATGAAGAACTGGGGAACATTGGCAGGGAAACAGAAAGAGCTTAGCAAAATGTTGGATGAATGGTATATAACTACTACCTTCTTTCTCTTATTAAAGTGTGTATGTACCTTTGTTTAATTTAATTGGTTTACCCATTGCAGGGCTGTCTACATTAGAAGGAAGTATGAGAATAAGCCACTCTCTTCCTCGACGTATCTTACTGAAGCAGAGCCTTTCCTTGAACAATACGCTAAACGCAGCCCCGCAAACCAGGCTTTGATTGGGGCTGCTGGTAACTTGGTTCAAACAGAAAATTTCTTGGCCATACTTGATGCAGAGAGAGATGAAGAGGGTGATCTTCAGTCACAACGTGGGGTGGCACCTTCAAGTCCTACCTCAACGTCTGTTGATGTGGTTCCCAAAATGGAGGGCCTTATTGTTTTCTTTCCGGGTAAAATAACTGCCAACAGATTCCAAGATATATGTTTAACAACTTTTGATTTGTTTTGAATCGTTAGAAGAACTGAGATACTGGGTATATTTTTTTCAGTGACCAATATTAAAAAGGATGAAGAAATTTATTATTTCACTGGTTTGTGGGTATCAAACCTTGACCTTCAGCCGGACCACTGAGGTGCCAGTGCCACACTGGTACACTACCAATAGTTAGCTGAGACCTAATTTTTTAAGGAACCATGAACTCGGTAAGCTTATTGGTTCTAGATTTTTGAATTCCTCTGAACATTAGTAAGATCTAGAGTCCACTTGGTTTCACTTCTTGAATATTAGCCTAGAGCTTATAGCTTCTGTACCAGATAAACTAAGTAATCCACAAAAATTATGTCAGTATAGGCAGCTTCTCAGTGGATAGGCAATAGTTAAGCCTGATCTGTGCTTTGGTTTCGGCTTAAGTTTACAAAACCCCCATGGGCCTAAACTCATGCTTAGACCAAACATGCCCTAAGATTGGTGGTGTGATATTGTAAGTCTAGCTAGGCAGATTCTTAGCCTACTTTAATGGTGCATGGGTATTACCATTTTGTTGGATTCTCCCTGATGAAAAGCAGTCCCATTTGCCATTTTTTAACATACATGGTACTCGCTATTCTGTATTGTAGGTATTTTATTGGTCCATTTTATTTCTTTGTTTGTCCACCCTTCCCATGTCACTGAGAGTGTGTGGTCCACTACTAATGGTACTACAGCTGCCTACTGGTCATATCTGTCGCTGACTCGCTTCCATTTGACCACTGTGTCCATGTCAAATGCATAACCTTGTCTATATATCTGTCGCTTCCATTTCACAACAATGTCCATGTCAAATGCATAACCTGTGTGAAAAATTCTTTATGAAAGTGCAATTAAGTAATACAAGTAATACAATTTCATTTCAAGTCACTTAAGTGTGCCTTTCCCATAGCAAAGTAGGGAATGTTATTATACTTTGCATGCCAATCACATTCTCACCTTGGAATCCAACTTCCGCAGTGGCTTTAGACTTTAAAAAACTCGACTACGAGGAAAAGACGTCCCTCTGGCTTTGTCTTAAGAGGGGAGTACCAAACTCTTTAGGGAGGTACTCACGACCTGCGAACACCCGGGTTCGAGCTCGGGTGGGCGGCCTCTCAACTGGAGGCTCTACCAACTGAGCTATTGCTCGGTTCTCCGGCTTTAGACTTTAATTACTAGTAGTTTCTTTATTAATCTTCATCTTGTTCATACTTAAAACAACAAGAACAGCAAACCTTTCAGTCCCAAACAAGTTATGTAGGTTAGAAATGAAACCCGACAAGAGCCACAAAAAGAAAAGGATAAAAAGGTAGAGAGGTAAAAAAAAGTAATTAGTAATAGCAATAATAGTATTACTAGTAATAGTATTAGTGAATAGTATTAATAAATAGTTCTCTCAAATTCTGTCGTTTATATAGAAAGTTTTTTGGATTCCTAATTCTCATTATGTTCTTTAACTCTCCACATGATTATTCTTCTTTCAGGTGTACCGGTTGTGCAAAGTTGGTTCTATGTAAGGAAATATTAAATGTGCCTGGTGGCCTTGGTGATAATCGCCCTGTTCATAGCTTGATGGGAGATCTTATTAAAGGTATGGAACATTTTAGATATTATTTAATGTTATTTGGTTGCTTTATTCATTGGAGTAAAACATGGCTTCAATGAGTAGTGGAGGGCCATGTTGTTCTTTGTTATCCTGAGCACAAAATAAAATGTGCATTATGTAGGTGTAATTTAGTTTATGTGTGCTTACAGAGACATACAAATTAACTAATTCAGCCAGCATGTAGTCCTTCACCTGCTTTTGTGCCTTTGTTAGGACCATCCTATTGTTCACAATGATTATGGAGGAACCGATGTGTGCTTCATTCCTGCCAAGATATTGTATTTATCATCCTGTTGTACTGTAGTAACCGAGAAAGCCTTGATTTGACTGAGATTTTCTATCTTCAAGAACAATAGTTGTCCATTATGCTAGTGCCTAGTGACGTTTCGTTTTTGGTTGCTGACTTGCTTCCTATATCTCCACAATTGGTATAAACTTAAGTTGCAACTATATATTTGTAAGAGATTCTCATCTTGCAACTATGATCGCGCTCCGTCGGTGGAGCTGATCTCGGCAGTGTGCTAGTGTGTTCTTTCCCTTGTGCGATCGTTTCTTTATACTGGTTTTTCAATGGAAGTCTCAAAGATCTTTGTTTGGAATGTGAGAGGCCTCAACAAGAAGGCGAGATGTGACTCAGTGAGGGATATGGTGGATTCTAGTAGACTGGATATTGTTTGTCTCCAAGAGACCAAATTGGCGTCCTTTACTCCTTTCCTCATTGCCTCTTTGCTTGGTTCGGATTTTAATCAGTTTGTGTTTCGCCCGGCCGATGGTACTAGAGGAGGGATTTTACTGGCTTGGAAGGGAGCAGTCTGCAGGGCGTTATCTACTCGGGTTGATTCTTTCTCTGCCTCGGTGTTGTTCGCTGGGAATGATAGCCAAGATTGGTGGCTAACTGGAGTGTATGGGCCTTCAAGGGACAATGAGAAGACCACCTTTTTGCAGGAACTGAGGGATGTGCGAGCTGGCTATCCTGGTCCGTGGGCAGTCGCGGGGGACTTTAATCTCATCTACCAGTCGGAGGACAAGAACAATTCCAACCTGGATAGAGCTATGATGGGTCGTTTCTGAAGATTATTAAATGATGTTGAGCTCAAGGAGCTGAATCTCCTTGGGCGGCGTTATACGTGGTCTAATGAGAGTCACCTACTCTTGTGCGTCTCGACCGCGTCTTTTGCACCGTGGATTGGGAGCTCATGTTTCCGGATAGTTTGCTTTACAGCCTTGCTTCGGCGGCGTCGGACCACTGTCCCTTGATGGTTGGCCTCCGAGATAATGTTCATGGAAAGCGTCGTTTCCATTTCGAGAGTTTTTGGCCGAAAATGGTGGGTTTTCAGGATGTCGTGGAGGCATCTTGGGCATAGCAGGTTGACACTATTTGCCCTTTGAAAGTATTTTCGGTTAAGCTGAAACGCCTTGCCAAGGTGCTGCAATCTTGGAGTTCCAAAAAAGTTGGTCACATCAAAACTCAATTGCAGCTTGCTAAGGAGGTTCTTCATCGACTTGAGATTGCTCAAGATGGTCGTGCTCTCTCAACCGTTGAGGACTGGCTGCGACGCAAGCTCAAGTTGCATTGCTTGGGTTTGGCTTCTCTTGACCGCACCATCGCTCGTCTGCGCTCGCGCATCGGATGGCTAAAGGAGGGTGATGCCAACACAACTCTTTTTCATCTTCATGCACGATATCGCAAGCGGAAAAACTTCATTGCCAGGCTTCAAGTTGATGACCGTATAGTTACATCCCAAGAGGAAAAACATCAGGCTGTGTTTGATTTTTATAGTGGCTTGCTGGGCACTGCTGCTCCTCGGTCACACACTCTTAATCTTGCTGAATTTTACCAGCCGGCTGTTGTTTTCTCATCTTTGAATGATCAGTTTTCTGAGGAGGAAGTGTGGTCCACAATTCAGCAGCTCCCGCCGGATAAGGCGCCGGGTCCGGATGGTTATACCGGCAGGTTCTTTCCGATTTGTTTGCCTATCATCAAGATTGATCTGCTATGTGCTCTTCGCTCACTACAGCAAGGTGATTGGCGGCATTTGGGCCTTCTAAACTCAGCATTCATCACTTTGATTCCCAAATCTGCGGAGGCGATTCATGTGAAGGACTATAGGCCTATAAGCCTTATCCATAGCTTTGCCAAGCTTGTGGCAAAGCTTATGGCAAATCGTCTTGCCCCGAAGCTGGGCACAATTGTGTCGCCAAATCAAAGCGCTTTTGTGCGTGGGAGGTCTATTCATGATAATTTTCTGCTCGTTCAACAAACAGCGAAATTCTTACATCGTCAAAAAAATGCCAAGGATATTGATGAAATTGGACAACTCCAAGGCCTTTGATTCCGTATCATGGCCCTTCTTACTTGAGGTATTGACTCATCTTGGCTTTGGTCGAAATTGGTGCAATCTTTTGTGTGCTCTTCTTTTTACCTCCAGCACTAGGGTTCTTCTGAATGGCGAACCCGGAGAGGTCATTCATCATCGGCGAGGCCTCCGTCAAGGGGATCCTCTATCTCCAATGGTTTTTATCACAGTGATGGATGTTCTGAATGCCATGATAGTTAAGGCCAGTGAGGAGGGTTTGTTTCAGCCATTGGCATTTAGACCTCTCAGTCATCGGGTTTCCATGTATGTGGATGATGTGGCACTATTTCTCCGCCCCAATGCGGCTGAGCTGGGTCTCGTGATGAGCATTCTGGAGGTGTTTGGTGAGGCCTCGGGGCTGAGAACAAATGTGCAGAAGTGTTCAGTGCTCCCCATCAGTTGTTGTGAGCAGGATATCGATGAAGTTACTGCTGCAGTCCTATGTGAAGTCGCTTCATTTCCTTGAAAGTATCTTGGGCTTCCTGTATCGGTCAAAAAATTGACAAAAGCCGACCTCCTTCCTTTGCTGGACAAAATTGCCGATTGTATCCCAGGTTGGAAAGCTGTCCTAATGACAAAGGCCGGTCATGCAACGCTTGTCAGTTCAGTTCTCACCGCCATCCGCATACACCATCTTATTGCTCTGGGCATTCCTAAGTGGGCAACTAAGGCAATTGATAAAATGTGACATGGTTTTCTTTGGAAGGGTCGCAAGGAAGCTAATGGGGGAAATTGTGCGATGGCTTGGCAGCGAGATTGTCGTCCCCTGGAGCTGGGCGGACTTGGCATTCCCAACCTCCAAATTCTTGGGTGGGCTCTCCGTACGAGGTGTCTCTGGCTTAGAAAAACTGATCCGGATCGTCCTTGGTCTGGTCTTGACTTGCCAGTACACTCCAACGTCAAAGCCTTATTCGCAATCTTTGTCACGTCTTTGGTTGGCAATGGCTCGACCACTTTGTTTTGGTCTGATTGTTGGATCCATGGAAAGTCTATTCAAGATTTGGCTCCTGCCCTTGCTGCTTTTATTCCGAAGAAATCTCTGGAGCAGCGCACGGTTGAGCAGGCGCTGCATGATCGCTCTTGGGTGAGGGACATCAAAGGGGGTCTGTCCATGGCGGCTCTTATCCAATTCTTCCAGGTCTGGGACACTCTTCAAGGCTTTGAACTCATTCCAGGAGAGGCTGATCAGCATATTTGGAAGCATGTTTCTTCCGGCCGCTTCTCTACAAAGTCAGCTTATTTAGCTTTTTTCACTGGGAGCACATATTTTGAACCATGGAAGAGACTCTGGAAATCATGGGCACCGCGCCGTTGTAAGTTCTTCCTCTGGTTAGCGATCCTCAATCGCTGCGGGACGGTGGATCGGTTAGCGCGTTGTGGGATGCCTCATCCGACAAGCTGCCCGTTTTGCGATCAGGAGGAGGAAACTATACAACACATTCTTTGCTCATGTGTCTTCGCAAGGGAGTTATGGTTCAGGCTCCTTAATATGGTTGGATTGCAGCAGCTCGTGCCTTCCTATTCGGACCTCGTCTTCTCTAATTGGTGGCGCAGGGCTCAACATAGGGCGGGCAAAGAGCGGGGTAAGGGTTTCAATTCCCTGATAATTTTGGGAGCTTGGTGGCTATGGAAGCATCGCAACAATTGTGTCTTTAATGGAGCCGCCCCGAGGGTGGAGTTTGTTTTGCAAGAAATCTCGGCAGAGGTGCAGCTTTGGACCAGAGCAGGAGCAAGGAGGCTTGGTGCTTTGTGGCGTGGTTAGGTGGTGCTGATCATGGGACCTCCTGCCCCTTGTAGTCCTAGTCTCCCTCTGTGTTTGTGTTTTTTGTAATTTGGTTTGTTCTTCCTTTTCTTTCTCTCTCTTTTGGCCTCTTGAGGCTTTGTATGGGTCCGGATTCTTCTATCTTAATTCAAAGGCACGTAGATCTCATGCGTGTTAGAGTAAAAAAATAAAAAATAAATCTGTGTCCTTCAATTCTGATACAAAGTTCTGTTTTTGGAACTGAACATTTTGAGTGGCCAAATACCCTCAAACTTAAGTTCAAATATGATTTCACTGATTTGTGGAGCATGGGCTGGGTGGTGTTCTTTTGGCCACAAATAAAAAACCAGGTTTTAAACTTGGAGGGCCGAAATAGGACTATGCTCTTTTCTCACGGGAAAAGCTGTCCTATTCAAACAAGTATGATGGATACCTGCTAAAGAGGCAATTTGCAAAAAAAATATGCTGAAGAGTAATCAATGTAGTGATATCATATGGCATTTCTTTGAGCTGCTGAGCTGCGTACAACTGTACATCAATATATGTTTTGTTTGGCAGGTTGCTGCATAAACTATACATCTATGTCTGTTCTTTAAAATTTTGTTCCTGGTTTTAGGTCCTGTATTTTTAGTCAAACTTATATATCACAATAAATTGGTTAGGCTTCTAGAGTGAGTCTAATTGGACTGTTTTGTTAACTGTGATTACAGGAAGATACTGGCACAAGGTTGCTGATGCGTGAAAAAAGAAACCAGCTAGAATAACCCTTGCTGACAAAAATGCACCAAATGAAGAAGTGTGGAGGCAGGCAAGATTGCCATCATAAGATCAATCATGGCAAACAATTTTGCATTCTCTCTGTTTCTGCTTTATGATTAGTTTAACTGTACAGATAGAATTGATAAATCATTTTTTCCAGATTGAGGATATGTGTCATACCACAAAGGCGGCTGCTGTTCCTGTGATTCCTGACTCTGAAGGTAGCCTATGTGGTTCATTATTTTCGCTCCCTTGTCTCTTGTCTTCTTTTTTTCGTTCACTTTCACTATTAACTCAGACATATGATCATTAATGGTGATCCTGCTGCAGTTTGAATTTGTGATAGAAATGCAACATATCACACCTATGTGATTATCTGAAGCTTCCAATTTACGGATCCTATGGTCTTGAAAACCTCTTGAGTGGCACACTAATTTGAGAGTATATTGTACAAAGACCTATTTTAGCGTACTCCAATAGGGCATTAGGTTATATGTATATGTTTGTGTGTGTGTGTGTGTCATCTAAGGAGATTTTGAGGATTCTAAAAGAACACTTTCATCTTTGACCCTTATTTTCCTGCACCATTAAGTTCATCATGTAACTTTCCTTCTGGTTCCTTGATTTTGCAGGCACCGATTCAAATCCATTTTCTCTTGAAGCTCTTGCTGTTTTCATGTAGTGTGTCTCCTCCAATGGGTCGATCATCCGGTGTGCAGTCCATATTTACTCTTGCAAATATGTAACAGTCACTTTTATATATTGTGAAATGCCTGACATTTTATAATTCAAAAGGGAAATCTGGACAAGGCATCGCCTAATGCTGGTTATGTATTGCTAATGTTTTACCACTTGTATGATGGCAAGGTATGTATATCTAATGAAAAACTTTTTTCATCTCCTTGAATATACCAAATTACCAATACTCACAATTTCAGAGTCGAAGAGAATTTGAAAATGAACTGCATGAGCGTTTTGGCTCCCTGGTTAAGATGCCTCTCCTGAAGCCGGATAGGTAGGAGTATTTTCTTATATTGTTTCTCTCCCCTTGTTTTAAGGAAATACCCAGAGTTAGCTATGCAACTAGAGAAACTATTTAGGAAGATGAATGTTCAATACACTTATTTAGTTATTTCCAAGAAAAATGACAGCATTCCATATTGTGTGGAAGCAACAGAAAATCATGATGAGGTGACTTTCCACTAAACTAGTACTCAATTTTTTTGCTGATCTCAGAGCTCCATTGCCTGGTGATGTGAAAGCTATCTTAGATGAGGGGATTAACTTGTTCAGACTGCATCAGAACAGACACGGAAGGTATGGAACTGTTAATTCATCCCAGCCTTATCTGAGTATGTAGGCAACATATCTCACAATAGGTTGTGTATGAAAAAGAATGCCTTTGTACCATAGCACTTCGTAATTTGACATGTTGTCCACAATCACCCCCCCCCCCCCCCCAAAAGAAACAGTTAATGTCATTTATAGTGTTACTTCATCTGATAATGTTGATAGAATCACAGAACCAGTTCTGCATTTTTAAATTCACGTGTCTTTATATACTTGCTGATTTTTACAAAACAATGTCAAATCAGAGCGGAGCCATCAAAAGGTTCATATGCTAAAGAATGGACACAGTAGGAGCAAAGGTTGCGTGTGATCTTGTTTGGGAATGCTAATTATCTTAACTCCATTCAGGTAATTGTATTTCATTTATTTATCATTCAACATATGTATCCTGCTCAGGAATCATAATGATTGTTGAATGTAGACAGTAGCATCTTAACCCTGTGGGGCAACTACAAGTCTACAAATTTAGTGTGGGTCATTTCTTTATACTTTAATTGATAATTGATTTATATGAGAATACCAACAAGGATCTGGGGGTTTATTGAAAAGGCTGTTAGGTCAATCGATCCTACACCTTGCACCTACCTCCACCATTGCCATAAATCAACATTAAAAGAATACTTTAAGCTTAGCCAAAAGAAGTTACCGGCAGATCAATCCTCAAAACTGGCTCTACATTATAATCTGTGGGAATGGCAGCACCATATTAATGCTAAGATTTACTTTTATCTCTGATTTAGCAGTAGCAACAAAGAGACACTATGCAATGTCCATGTGTCTGCTCTACACTAATTCTAATCCTGCATACTGAAACCATGAAAGACTGCTTGCTATAATAATACAACTTCACACAGAATGATGATGCAGTTCTTGTGTTTAATATTATCTAAACTCTTGTAGGTTCCGTTTGACGTAGCCATGAAAGAAGTACTGGAACAGTTAAAAGCTGTTGCAAAAGGTGATCTCAAAACACCCAATACTGCAAAGCGGAAGTTTGGCAATATCAATTTTGCTGCTGTTAGATTAACCCCAGCTGATATAGTGGGCCTTCTCTGTAAGGTAAGAACCGTATGCTCAGCTCAGTCTAAGAAAAGGTAGTTTCAAATTTGCACTTAAGGGCTCGCCTTACATGTTTGCTGGAATCCTTCCCAGTTGTAGGCATGTACTGTACCACTAGGTTTGTCTTTATGATGACATTGCTATAATTTTAACACTTGTTGTACATTGCATTACTGTTATAGGTAGCAGAGAAAGACACTGATGTCAACAGTTTCCTCAACAACATAAAACTGGAGGATAACCTAAACAAGGCTCACGTCACCCTCGCCCACAAAAGAGGCCATGGTGTGGCTGCAGTTGCAAGCTCCGGCATCTACCGGAACCAGGAAGTCCCTTTGTTGTTCAACGCCTTGTTCTATACTGACAAGATGGCCGCTCTCGAGGCACAGATCGGATCGGTAAATGGTGAGCAGATAAAGTCCAGAAACGAGTGGCCACATACTACTCTATGGACAGCCCCAGGCGTTGCAGCGAAGGAAGCGAACAACCTACCGCAGTTGGCTTTGGAAGGAAAAGCGAAACGGGTGCCAATTGATCCTCCTATCACCGTATCTGGGGTGCTGGACTTCTACTGATTTCTCATCTTGGTTTTATAATCTGGAGGTGCAGAGGTGAACATAGAATCAGGAATCGTCGGTTGCTGGTGTCCTTTTACATTAACAGCTGATCGTGGCAATAACTTGTAAATTCGTCGATTCTCATGCCACATAAAATTTTGAGGGATTATAGGGTAGATCGAGATTATGGTATTTCTATTTTGTCATATTTGAAAAAGTGCAACATTCCATTTAGTACAAAATTGATACAAGAGGCGTCGAGTATTGTTGCTACTAGCAGTGTTCTGGCGTATTACTCCCCGTTTCTGTTGGCTTTTGTTTAATTGAGCCACGCGAAATTCAAATCATTTTCAGATGCCGTGGTTTGGAACGACGATGGTTCAGCCGAAGCTGTAAAATCCACCGGGCTCCAGTTGGCACTGTGGGAGCTCTTCGCCTCTTCGGCACCTTTTATTTACATTTTAGATGGAGTTTTCTATCAGTTTAGTAGCAGTAGCGAGTTTTGTAGCATCAGTAAAGATTATGCTGACACTAGTCCTTTAAGGAAGGTGATTAAGTAATTGGAAAGCAGAGTCAATGTGGGTGATGGTTGTAACACTGCAAGCTGCAGAACAGTGGTGAACGCGTATCCTGCACATATTTTTGTTTCCCAAACCTCCAGGGCACCATCAGCACATGCCATGACGTCACATCGTCACGCATTGGTTCAGCTATGACGTGTACACCAGACAATGGGATCTCCTTACTTCAAACGTTCGTTGTGCTCGCCGGATCCTAGATTGGTCCGTCCAAGTCGCCGACGACCGGACCTCGCATGCGTCGACGTGAATTTGGTACTGTGGAGACACCCATTCTTGGCATGCGTACGTAGCCACCTGGACCGTGAGGCGACGTGAACGGCATACGTAACATTGTACGATTGCACCGTACATTTTACGACATCATATACACAACAATAGTTTGGAGAAAAATATACAGAACAATAGGTAATCGTAACTATAGCGTATTGGTCTTTTGTTGTATCATACCAGACTAGCAATCGCGTTCGTACTGCTCCTTTCCACGCCATCAGCATCAACTTTATTCTATTGTCCACTTCACATGCCTCGGTTTCTCCACCAATCTTTTTTTTAATCCCCAACCAGCCTCGACTAGGATTCGACTAGCCCCAACCAGCCTCGACTAGATACTCGAATAGAATCTCGACTAACTACAAGGAGTCTCGACAAGATACTCGAGTAGAACTTTGACTAGGTACTAGAGTATGGATAGCGATGAATGTATCCGATGGCGATGTGTGATGCGGAGGCCCCCGTGATGTTGATGTAATAGGCGATGACGAAGATGAAGTAATCGAGGTTGATCTCGGTGTAGCAGGCGGTGACGACGGTGACGATGTAGACGAAGTAGCACACGATGATGTAGAGGAAGCAGATTGTGAGTAGTCGCGACGAACGCTTCCCAAAAACCTTATTCGCCCTCTTCTGGTGCAAGATCCTAAGAGCGATGGGTTCTAGAGACCTGCTCTCCCGTTCGTCGGCTTTGTGCCTGCCGATCAGGGTGGCGGGCATGAGTAGTGCATCCTACTCCGAAGCTCGAGCTTTTGGAGTGGAGCCTAAGGGCATGTGGCTCCACTCTATTTTGTTGTCTAGTTTATTCTTTCCGCTGCGTAGATTTTTGGATAGTTAGGAGTTGAGGGGTTTTTGTCTTCTTCTAGCTCGCTTTTGTTATAAATTATTGGAATCAGTTGTATGCTTAATTTTTGTAATATAAATGTTTATTACTTACTCTTTATTAAGCTATGTTGTGATGTACTATGTTGGAGGCATGTGTTCCGATCCTTGTGCACAAAATACGTGCCAGGACTACCGGGACAGGATTCTGGTTAATCGTTAAGGTTGGATTATGAATAATGATCCTCCTGATGTTTAATTAGAATATTGTTTGGACGGTTCCTCACAACTAGATTCGACTAGCCTTGACTAGGATTCGACCAGCCCCAACTAGCCTCGACTAGATACTCGAGTAGAATCTCGACTAACTACAAGGAGCCTTGACAAGATACTCGAGCAGAACTTCGACTAGGTACTCGAGTATGGATAGCGATGAACGTACTCGATGGCGACATGTGATGCGGAGGCCCCCACGATGTCGATGCAGTAGGCGATGACGAAGATGAAGTAGTCGAGGTTGATCTCGGTGTAGTATGTGGCGACAACGGCAGCGATGTTGACGAAGTAGCACACGATGATGTAGAGGAAGCAGATCGTGAGCAGTCGTGACGAGTGCTTCCCAAAAATCTTATTCACCCTCTCCCGGTGGAGGATCCCAAGAGCGACGAGTTCCGGAGACCTGCTCTCCCGTTCGTCGGTGCACACCAGTGCAACGGGATGGGTTAGACTACGTGCGACGGTGCAACAGAGAGAAATCGGTAAAACCCTAATTGTGTATGGTGTCTCGCGTATATCCTTTGTGGCGGCGGCTAGCGGATATATATAGAGGGAGAGTTGCACGGTTGAGATGCGCCACGATCAGAGTCGGTTACGTCGCCACGATCGAAGTCTTGACCAGCATGATTTTCATATATTTATCCGTTTACCCACGCAGCAAAAAGAATAAAATCGCAAAAGGAGGCTGGACCTGCGCAAGCAACTGGACCCGATTTTGGTGGACCATTCACGCAGGTGCCGCGTGCCTGCGCCCTCCGCCCCCGCCCCCGCCATGGCCTGGCTGGCCCGGTGAGGTGAGCGAGCGCGCGCGTGTTCTTCTAGTTCTCTCATCCACACATGCTAAGTGGGTAGATGAGAGAAACCCTTTTAAGTTGGTCTCCATCCACCTCCACTAGCAAGTGGGACTAAAGATATATATCTCCCTCACATGATTGAGCCTTTGAGATTTATTTAAAATTACACAAATATAATAGGCTAAACTCATATATTCTAACAGGTATAGCTGTAGTATCTGTTTATGTACAACACACGTCACACCCAACACACGCACACTAAACGTACACGACCAAACCTACAACTATACACAACAACTATATACAGAACACGTCCTTCAGAAATATTGACAGAACCTCCATAGCACCATGCGCGAGGGGAAATCAGGAAAGAGAAAATTGCAAAACCCCCCAAAAGTCAGGATGATTTTTAGATTCCCCTTAAAAGTTGTTTTGTTGCAACACCCCCCCCCCCCAAAAGTCATATACATTTTGAGATTCTCCCCAGATATATATATATATATATCCTTGATTTGAATCTCAAAATTTGAATATATACATACATGTATATATATATATATATGAATATATATATACTTGTAT
This sequence comes from Phragmites australis, assembly GCF_958298935.1. NCBI lineage: Eukaryota > Viridiplantae > Streptophyta > Magnoliopsida > Poales > Poaceae > Phragmites > Phragmites australis. Next base: position 25,521,386 of record NC_084935.1, on the reverse strand, counting down.
ATATACATGCTCAATTTATTGCAAGTATGTATATATTCAAATATATATACAAGTATGTATATATTCAAATACATATGCTCAACTAGGATTCAAATATGTATATACATATATTCAAATATGTATAAATTCAATATATATATATATATATATATATATATATATATTCAAATGTGTATACAAAATGTATATATTCATACTTGCAATAAGTATGAATATATACATACATGTATTATATATATATATATATATATATATATATACACACACAAGTATGTATATATTCAAATATATTATTTTGGCTAAGTATTCCAAAGAGAACCAAATTAAATTCTAATTTAATCCTTACAATAAATTGAGCATAGGCATTTAGCCAAAATAATATATTTGAATATATACATACTTTGATATTCAAATCAAGGATATATGTATGTATGTATGTATATATGTGAATCAAGGAATCTTTCAAATCAAATTCAAATATATTTCATCTGAACTTCAACCAAATTCCAAATTCAAATCTATGGGAATCTCAAAATGTATATGACTTTGGGAGGGGGGTTTACACCACAACAACTTCTAGAGAGAATCTCAAAATTATCCTGACTTTTGAGGGGTTTTTTTTTTTTACCATTTTCCTATTAGAAAAAACCCGACACTACCAGCGCGAGCCACCGCTCGAACGCGAGCTGGCTCGGAGCTCGGGCGCACGCGCAGTCCTTGCCAACCGAGCTATCGCTCGGACGCACGTCTCCTCCAATCTTGGCTGCCAAGGAAAAGCCACTACCTTTCCACGCCACCTTTTCGTCGTCAGAGCCATGCTACCGCGACGCGTGAACACGGTCGAAACGTGCGTGCGTTTGCACGAGACAAAGAGGGAGAAAGAAGCTGTGTCGTCTCGTGCCACACTCCTGTTCATATGCGCAAAAGGCAAGGAAAAGAGAGAAACCGACCTTGAGTGCGGAGTTCGGATGGCAATGGTGAAGACGGCCGGTGGACGCGCAACTCCAAAATACGACGAGATCCTTGCCTTCCTGCGAATTCAAGCACCATGGAAAGAAATAGGTAGTCAAGGAAAAGCTTCCGGCGCGAGGAATTGAACGACGATGCGGCGCTTACCGTGTTCGGCGATGGGGTAAAATGGGGAGGAGAGAAGAGGGAGGGGAGGAAGGAAGGAAAGGGGAGAGGGAGGAAGGGAAGGTGAGTGTGGCGCGATTCCTTCCCGGATTGCCATCGGCGATTGCGGGGTCCCGGGAGGATTCGGCGTGCTTGAATTTGGAAGGAGCCAGCGGGGATTCGGGGTAGGGAGCGGGAGGTGGAAGAAGGGCGCAGTGTGGGCCCAGTGCGCAGTGAGAGAGAAGAGGGAAAGGGAGCAGTCGGGCCGGCTTGGGTTTAAAGAGAAAGGTGGGTCAAATTCGGTTGAGGCCTAGGTGGGAATAGGAAAGAAGAAATGAGAGCTGGGCCGCGCGGGAAAAATGGGTTCCAGCCCACAATTCAAATTCAAAACGATTCCTTTCTTCTTTTATTTTCCAGATTTATTTCTTTCCTTTTTCTATAATTCTTTAGCACAAAATGTTTTATTCTTTATTTCTTTAGGCTAGAAAAATTAGGATGTTACACCTTAACATTTACCAGTATATGAAACTTGTCAAGTGTCATTAGATTAAAAACAGTCGTCCACCAAATCCTACCCCCAGTGGTGGCAGGCAGTGGTCTGAAGTCTCAACCACCGCCTGCTGCTTCCGCCGGTGGTTAGTTCATGACGCTTGTTACTGTATTAAGGTGTATTTTGTCAGGCTCTATAGAGGATAATCTCGACTTTACGTTGCTTCTGGAGATGTCATCTTGATCCGGGCGGCTAAAAGAGGTCCCTTGGTTGGTATTTTGTTTGTGCCCGGTGCGTTGTCAATGGAATCGATGAGGAGGAAGATCAATCCATGGTGCAGGGCGCTGGAGTAATGTCGGTGATCAGCCGATACGTAGATCGTGCTTATTTCTAGTTAGTAGTGTCGATTTTATTAGTTATCTCCGTGAGGTGGGAGCGGGAAGAACCGGCTCCACGAATCCTTGATTTTGTCCAGGGACTCGACAGTACGTTGGTGGAGGAACATGTTTGGGGTGTTCAGGCATTATATCTAGCAAAGAATAAGCCTACCTTCGAGGGAAACATCCATAGAAATCCTAGTAATGTGATTTCGACATTACGAGAGGAGATGACATGATGCCATGCACGCAAAAGAAGCTCCTTCCAGGCGAGGCAAATGCTAGACATCGCTCTTTATATTGTTTCTAGGATTTGGTGGTTCTATCCGCTGACACTCGTTAAGGTTTTTAGTTTGCACTGTAAACTTTTGTTATTGATCTAATGAAAGTTATGTGTTTTCTCTCAAAAAAAAATTTACTGGTATATTATAAATAAATTAATTCAGACGTCAAAATAATATTCAATTATACAAAATTAAAATGACCAAAAGTGGACTTACTTGGATCCAGTGTAGACGCAGTATCACTACTATAGAACATGTCATCCTTGATGGTCTATCACTCTCGGTTGGGTCCGAACCGACAGTGACACTACTATCACTGTTGGTTCACGTCCCGAACCGGCAGTGATAGTCAAAGAAGTATCACTGCCGGTTCAAATTAAGTATCACTGCTATTTCATAACGCGAACCGGCAGTGATAATAGTTTTCCAAAATTTATAATTTTTTCATACGGAGTTGGATGTAGATAAAGTGTATAAGAAAAATTGTAGCTCTCGAAGATATCTACAACTTTATAGTTGATAATTTTTTCATTTGAAGTCATTTAGATATCCAAATAACTATTTAAAGTTTCAAACAGAAGAGATCAAAATGAGTGCATATGCTATTTCTATTAGCAATGAATGTTAAGTGAGATGGTTAGAGGTGATCGTGCGAGTTGAGAGGTCCCGGGTTCGATTCCTGAAACCACACGCACGCATTTCGCGCGAAAAATGCGTGACTTGTGACGTGCGGCCGCGGTTCAAAATCCAGCAGTGAAGCTGTTTTTAAACAGCCTTTTTACTGCCGGTTCAACGATAACTATTTCTGTAGTAGTGCTATCACCTAGCGCCATCGGTACAGAGGCAGAAGGTTTGCAAGGCAGCTTCCAATGTAGCACAACTAACAAGGCTATATATAGTACATATGTACATGTATCCATGAGTTCTCACAACAAAAGGTGAAAAAGTGGCAAGCTTAATTTGGTTTTTTTTTTTTACTGGGATGGCCTTCCCGTTCCTTTTCCCTTCACCTATGAGTGCTTACAAAGCGTCCTCTTATTAACTACTTTATTGCTGTTAAAGTTCTTTACGTTATTAAAGTTTGGCATGCTTACAAAGCATAAGATTCCAGGTCACTTTGCTTTGACAACTATTTAGAACCACAACTAAGCTTCTCTTTGATGTTGATCTTGAAGGTCCTCATCAAGTGGAGCCGCCATCGAGACATCTTGTGGCGGCTGTTGTCGCGGGATCTGGATGGGTGGAGCCATTGATGAAGTTGTTTCGTATTTTGTTAGTTACCTTGTTTGCTTTGATTCCTTGTGAACTCTTTATATTAATAAAAGGTTAATGAGAAAATGGGCAGCATTGATTTGGCCCCCAAACAGAGTTCTCTTCCCAGTGGTAGCTCCAACATAAGTTCGGCTCACCATCCGGATTGGCCGTACCTCTGGCGCACTTGCATTTGTTGTCGGGTTCTTGCGTAAATCGGACGATCACTTGGTCATTGCGAAAGCCCACAATACTGTCAGACGTCTGAAATATAAAGGCATAAACTCAGCTAACAAATGAAATGTAGGCTTCTCAAAACATAACATGTCATCATTCTTGTTTGCAGTTTTCCTACAGTCGTACTCTTTGTGTGTAATCCTCCACCTCTTCATTGCAATTTCATCTTGTAGATCAAGTGTTGCCCGCATTACAAAGTGAGATTTTAATTCAACACATTATTAGTCATTCAGATCAAGGTGAAATCAGATCAGAAGATGTTCTTGGCTTCTTGCAAAGTGAACAAGAAATACGCGCATGAAGCATAATCTTTTACTTCATAACGTTTAACATTTGCACCGCAGCTTTATGTAAGATTAACCTGCATAAAGTAGCAATACACTTGCATAGAGTATCATCAATGCATGTAATAACAGACTAACAGTAACAAGTCATAATTCAGACGAACCCAGCATGGTCTAACAACAGTAATTCTAATTATTCATAAAAAATGGCAGCACAAAGACCACAATGCGTCAATCCATGTGTAAACCTGCTTAGCCTTGTAGGTGTCAACCTTCTTCGTGTACAAATAGATTCGACCTGAAGAGCAGAGCAATTGTATTACTCATTTGTAAACCTCCGTTCGAAGCAGGAAACACGCAGCAACTCAAGGAGCTTGACCTCGCGCGGCACGCTTCATCAACGGCTCCACGCATCGAGATCTTGCGACGACAACCGCCACAAGATGTCTCGATGGCTCCACTTGATGAGGACATTCAAGATCAACATCAAAGAGAAGATTAGTTGTCGTTGTAAATAGTTATCAAAGCAAAGTGACCTGGAATCTTATGCTTTGTAAGCATGCCAAACTTTAATAACGTAAAGAACTTTAACAGCAATAAAGTAGTTAATAAGAGGACGCTTTGTAAGCACTCATAGGTGAAGGGAAAAGGAACGGGATGGCCATCCCTGTAAAAAAACCAAATTAAGCTTGCCAATTTTTCACCTTTTGTTGTGAGAACTCATGGATACATGCACATAAGTACTATATATAACCTTGTTAGCCGTGCTACATTGGAAGCTGCCTTGCAAACCTTCTGCCTCTATACCGATGGCGCTAGGTGATGGTAAGTTCCAACGAATTTGTTTGCTGGATTTTGGATGTTTGTTTGTGTGACATGCTTGGATATGTGAATATTCTTGGTAGATTTTATCACCAATTATTTAGTACGTACTTACTGAATTTCCAGACTCACAAAATTTTGCATTGTAATGCCTAGGCTCTAGCACGAGGGATACTGCGTCTACACTGGATCCAAGTAAGTCCACTTTTGGTCATTTTAATTTTGTATAATTGAATATTATTTCGACGTACGAATTAATTTATTTATAATATACCAGTAAATGTTTGTTAGAGAAAAAACACAAAACTTTCATTAGATCAATAACAAAAGTTTACAGTGCAAACTAAAAACTTTAACGAGTGTCAGCCGATAGAACCACCAACTCCTAGAAACAATATAAAGAGCGATGTCTAGCATTTGCCTCGCCTGGAAGGAGCTTCTTTTGCGTGCATAGCATCATGTCATCTCCTCTCGTAATATAAAAATCACATTACTAGGATTTCTATGGATGTTTCCCTCAAAGGCAGGCTTATTCTTTGCTAGCCATAATGCCTGAACACCCCAAACATGTTCCTGCACCAGCCTACTGTCGAGTCGTGCAGCCGGTTCTTCCCGCTCCCACCTCACGGAGATAACTAATAAAATCGACACTACTAACTAGAAATAAGCACGAACTACGTATCGGCTGATCACCGGCAATACTCTAGCGCCCTGCACCATGGATTGATCTTCCTCCTCATCGATTCCATTGACAACGCACCGGGCACAAACAAAATACCAACCAAGGGACCTCTTTTAGCCGCCCGGATCAAGATGACATCTCCAGAAGCAACGCTACAAAATACACCTTACTACAGCAACGAGCGTCATGAACTAACCACCGGCGGTGGCAGCAGGCGGTGGTTGAGACTGCCACCACTGGGGGTAGGATTTGGTGGACGGCTGTTTTTAATCTAACGACACTTGACAAGTTTCATATACTGGTAAATGTTAAGGTGAGAATAAAAATGTTCCAGAAAGTAGCCATTTGGACTATACGTCCTGAATAATGATGATTATGCATGATATGATCTGTCTCATTACGTACTGAGCAGGTCAATGGAACAGTTCGGACCGTGGTCTTCGGAAATTTTGGCGTAACCATATTCTATGATTCTTCAATATTTGTTGAATTTCGAGACTCACCAAACAATTTTTTGCGTTGGTATATATGCCAAGGCGCTAGCAGGACCGAGATTACTCCTACGGAAAGTGAGGCTTCAGGGAACAACGCCAGACCATGTAAGTTCACTTTTACCATCTTTATTCGGAATAATTGAATACTGTTACTTATGATGTAGTACAAATTGTTGAGGAACTGTTGCTACCGAGCGTAGTCTAACGGTTCCCCGAGAGAACAATTGCAAAAGGAGACATAAGTGTAGGAGAAAAGTTGTCTGTTCTTTATTGATCTGTTTTTCTGTATGTTACAATGAGGGGTCTCCCCTGTATATAAAGAACCAAAATCCCTAAGAGTTGGACTCCAATTCTACTATGATTCGAGACGGGCCCACTTCCATACGTAACCTGCTAGGTTTCCTAACACTCCCCCTTGGGCACTTCTCGCGGAATGCATATGTCTCATCAAAACTCCCCAAAAACCCAGTGGGAAAAATTAGAAGAAAGAGTATATAGCTCGCGACATGGTCACACGAATTGCCTCATTAAAAACCTTTTTCATGAGAAACTTCAGGAAAACTCATATAAGGGAAAAAGAGTACAATTCACCCAAATGCTTCAAGTAATCTTCATGATTAACCTTGGGTACTTAATCTTTTTGATTAAGATTTAATTCTTCTTATCGGTATTATGTGAAATATCTCCCCCTGAACTGTGCAACTCTCTAAGCCTTATCATCCCAATGCCACGAACACATCTTTCAAAACTAGATGCAGGGAGAGACTTAGTGAACAAATCTGCAAGATTCTCACACGACTTGGTATGCATTACCTTTATTTCATTCATCTTATGCAATTCATGAGCATAAAAGAACTTGAGGTTGATATGCTTCGTTAAGTTGCTTTTCACATATCCCGTTTGCACTTGTGCGACACATGCAGCATTATCTTTAGTAGTGTTCAAGCCACATGACTGCTGGACGTGATTGATCACTCTTCTAAGCCATGCGCATTCTCGTGCGGCTTCATATAGAGCTATTATTTTTGAGTGGTTCGTCGAAGTAGATACAAGACTTTGCTTCGACGATTTCCAGGATATTGCAGTTCCACCACATAAGAAAACATAGTCAGTCTGTGATTTCGCTGTATGCGGGTCTGATAGATACCTAGCATCCGCGTATCCAACAAGACTTAGATCCTGATTCTTTCTGTAGAACAGGCCTAGATTTTTGCTACCTTTTAAGTAGCGCAGAATATCCTTCAAGCCCTTCCAGTGTCTTTTAGTGGGCTCTGCATTGTACCGTGCAAGTAGGTTTACCACAAATGCTATATCTGGCCTAGTGCAATTGGCCAGATACATCAGTGCACCTATTGCACTTAAGTATGGGAATTTCGGTCCCAATATTTCCTTCCCCTCTTCTCTAGGTCTATAGGGATCTTGATCTGCTTGTAATGATCTTCCGACCATGGGAGTTTTAGCAGGAAATGATTTTTTCAAAACCAAACCGCTCTAACACTTTCTGAGTGTAGTTTGACTGATGTACAAAGATTCCATCTGCCACATGCTCTAGCTGCAGGCCCAAGCAGAATTTGGTTTTACCCAAATCTTTCATTTCGAATTCAGACTTCAGGTATGAACTTGCTTCTTCAATATCTTCTTCTGTACCGATGATATTCAGATCATCTACATATATAGATATTATGCAAAATCCATTCTGGGACCTTCTTATGAATACACAGGGACAATCTGTGCTATTTGTGTAGCCTCGTTTTTCAAAAAATTCACTCAAACGATTATACCATATTCTACCTGACTGTTTCAACCCATACAACGACTTCTTCAATTGTATGCTATAAAGGTGTCTATTTCCTCTATCCTGATTCGGCAATGGTATTCCTTCAGGTACCTTCATATAAATGTCCAAATCTAGGCTCCCATAAAGATATGCGGTCACAACATCCATCAACTTCATTTTCAACTCTAGGTTGACTGCTATCGAGATTAAATATCTAAAGGTAATTCCGCCCATCACCGGGGAATAGGTTTCTTCATAATCAACGCTTGGTCGTTGAGTGAAACCTTGTGCCACTAGTCGTGCTTTGTACCTCACAATTTCATTCCTTTTATTCCTCTTACGAACAAAAACCCACTTGTATCCCACTGGTTTGATGTGGGGAGGTGTGCGGCATACTGGCCCAAAGACCTCTCTTTTGTTCAGGGACAACAGTTCAGCTGTTATTGCCTTCTGCCAGTCTTCCCAATCTGACCTCATTCTACATTCAGCGAGCGATGCAGGCTCAGGGTCATGATTTATGACTGTGGCAATTTTATTTGCGAAGTATGTGTCGACTATCATGGTTGCTCTATTCCAGGATTCCCCTGAATTCACATAGTTTATTGCTATTTTATCATGGGCTGCACTTTCAGGTGCTTCTTCATCTTGCTCTTCATGATTTGGGGCAAGGGCCTTTAATTTACCAGCATCGATCTCAGCGCGCGCATTTTCGTTGGTTTCTTCCTGCGTGGGAAGATTCAAATCTGGTATGCCTACTTTCTGAGGATCCATACCATCGCCAGGTCTCAACTGGCTCCCCTTCTTTTTCCTTTGGGGCACTTTTGTGATGGGCTATGGTAAGCTCTCATTTCCCACTTTCGCCAGACATCTCCGGCTATTTGGGACTTGAATAACCGGATTTCTTGTCCTTTTATTATTTTTCGGAGCTCCTAGGACAAGATGAGGGGTACCTTCTTTGGGTACTTCCACCCTCTCCGGTGCATTGCGTGCAGGCACATGCGACTTAGTCACGCTCTTCAAATCACAAAAATGATCAGGCATATTGTTTGCTAATTTCTGTAAGTCGATGATTTTCTGTACTTCATCATTTGCTTCACTAGTGCGGGGATCATGTGCCGCAATTCCTTCAGCCTGCCATATAAGTTCCTGGCATTTCTCATCTAAGGGTTTATTTCCTCCCCCTAATGACGGAAAATTATTTTCATCAGAAATGCAGTCAGCGAAGCGGGCCGTATGCAGATTTCCAGTTGCTGGTTCTAAATATTGGATTATGGATGCAGTCTCATAACCGACATAGATTCTAACTTTTCGCAAAGGCCCCATAGCAGTCCACTGTGGCGGCGGTATCGGCACATAAACCATACATCCAAATTTGCGTAAATGGGAAATCTTCGGGATCACCCCTTGCACTAGTTGCATAGGTGAATGGATGTTGTAAGAGGAGGGTCTGTAATTAATGAGGGCTGCTGCATGCAAAACTGCGTGTCCCCAACATGTAGCAGGCAAATTACAGTGCTGCAACAACGGTCTAGCAATGAACTTTATTCTCTTGATCAGTGCTTCGGCTAGTCCATTCTGGGTGTGGACATGCCGTACAAAATGTTCAACTTTAATCCCCATGCCAGTGCAATAATCATCGAACGCTTTCGAAGTAAATTCTCCAGCATTGTCCATTCTAATGGACTTCACTCAATGATCCGAAAAATTATTCCTGATTTGTATGATCTGCGAGATCAACTTTGCAAAGGCGTGGTTACGTGTAGATAATAAACATACATGCGACCACTTCGAGGACGCGTATATTAACACCATAAAGTACCGAAACTGGCCAGAAAGCGGCTGAATAGGACCACAGATATCCCCCTATATTCTGTCGAGGAATGCAGGGATTTCATCCTGTACCTTCAAGACATATGGTCTCACTATTAATTTCCCGGTAGCACATGCAGGGCATACAAAATCTTCATGATTCGAAAAATTCTTCACATTTATGCCGTGATCTTGTGAGTTAGTAATTATGCTCCTCATCATTCTAAGACTAGGGTGACCTAATCTATCATGCCATAGGGAGAATAATTCCGCACTACGGAATACAGTCTTTAAGGTAGTGAACACTTCAGGTGCCCTAATACGAGTGTAGTACAAGCCACTGCTCATGGAGGGAAGTTTTTCTAATATTCTTTCTTCACTATCACGCTTAGTGATGTATAGGTACTCCCTATCATTTTCTTCACCAGTTTCTATATGGAAACCGTTAGCGTGAATGTCTTTAAAACTTAAGAGATTCCTTGTAGATTCAGGGTACAGCAATGCTTCTTCAATGTGCAAAGTAGTTCCCATAGGTAGTGTGACTGTGGCTCTTCCAGATCCAACTATACATTTATCACTACCAGTGACAGTCATCACTTTTCCAGAGCTATTTCTGATAGAATGGAAATACTTCTTTTCTCTTAAGATTGTATTTATGGTTCCACTATCCACAATACACACTTCCTCCATGCGGGCGCCACACATATTCTATAAATAAAGTATTCAATCATTCACATGCAAGAAAGCCGCACAAAGACTAAATACTTTATATATATACTATCGAAAAATTATTTGCAGCTAAGTTCCGCTCTTCTAGAGCTTAAATTTATTCAATCCTCCTAAATTCAGCAACTAACTAAATAAATGGCTAATTACTCTAATTCTAGATAGAGTCTGCGAAACATCTGGCCACTTCATCTTCAATGGCTTTGTTTTCCGCTTCATTCATTTCGGCATCTACTATGGCAGTGGAAGAAGGCAAAGTGGAGGCCTCTGCATTATCCATTGGGAGGTCTTCCACTACTAGTTCTGAAGTGTTATCAACTTCCATGAGATATGCTTTCTCTTCAGAGACTGGTGCTTTGTCCACTTCCATCCCCACTGCTATGGTGAGGTGTGCTTCTAGTTGATCCTTCTTCTTCTTCCGGTATGCTTCCACAACATGCTTAGGTGCTTTGCAAATGCGGGACCAATGGCCCCAAACACCGCACTTATCTGGTTTTGCTCACCATAAGGCTTGACTTCTTTCTTTGTCTTGCCGTTATTATCACTAGGCTTGACTTTGCCTGTCACCACTTTCTTTTCTCCCTTCTCCCGCTTCGTATTGCGGATCTTGCGCGCTTTGAAAGAGAGTTGATTGACTTCTAGTCCACTACTCCTTCCTTGCGGCTGGGATAAGAAGTTCTTGTTTATGACTTCGTCATGAACTTCATTGAGTTGCAACACATCAATCAATTCTGAATACTTCTTGTAATTTGATTGACGGTGATTGCGTGCGGATTCTGCCGCATTCGGGTGGAAAGTGGAGAGAGTCTTCTCAATTTTATCCTCTTCTGTGATCTCTTTCCCACAGAGACACAGTAGTGTGCATATACGGTGCAACACGGATTTGTACTCTCTGACATGCTTAAAGTCGTAGAAAAGGAGCCGGACCCATTCTTGCTCTGCTAGAGGCTTGATGGTGTACTTAAGGCGTTCAAAATGGTCCTTCAATGCGTTCTATAGTGCCTTAGCGTTGGTCACTGCCATGTAGTCATCCTTCAGAGTGGGAGAGAGATGATGGCGGAGAAAATGAAGTGCTTGATCATTCTCATCCTTCGTGGGAACTGTTGCACTGCTTGTTCCCAGACCAATTGCAGCGCGGAGCCTCTTTGCTCCAAGTACGATCCGGACATCCGATGCCCAAGTGAGATAGTTGCGGCCATCAGCACTCAGCTCAGCGAACTCCTTGTTCGTGATGCCAGCCATCTACATTTTTTTTAATAATGCAAACATTACTACTAGTAAAGTTGCATCATGTTGCTAAATTGAATTGCTGCAATTCACCGTGTCCCGGCGGCGCGTGGCGAGGCGGCGGCGCGGTTCGGGCGGCGCTCGGCGGAGCCGGCGGTGGGGCGGCGCCGCGGTTCGGGCGGCGCACGGTGGAGCCGGCGGCGGGGCGGTGCCGCGGTTCGAGCGGCGCACGGCGGAGCCGGCGGCGGGGCGGTGCCGCGGTTCGGGCGGCGCACGGCGGCGGCGCGGTGCGCTATGGCGCTCGTACGGGAGCGGCGGCGCGACCGGCGGCATAGGCGAGGCGGCGGCGGGGAGGTCGGTGCCTTGCAGCGGCGCTCATGCGGGCGCGCGGTTCGGGCCGCATGCGGGCGGCGCAAAGCGCGACGCGCGGGGAGGCGACTGCGTGACGGCGCCGACATGGCTGATGCGGGGCGGCGCCGGTGGCCCACGGAGGCCTGCCGTGGCCGGTGCGGCGGCGATGGTGCCGCTTCGGGCAGCGCCGTTTTCTCTCCTTTTTTTTCGATGCGTGGCGGTGGCCTTCGAGCCACCCCGGTTTCTTGCAGGGGGAAAACCGCCAGTTTGCAGGTCAGCGGCGTGGTGGTCGACGGCTGCGGGCCCCACCGTCGAACCATGTGCTCGATATTGTGATGTTCGGGACTTATCCCGTATGCATACTGTTGCCGTCGAGATCTAGATCGAAGACTACTGTTGCGAATCGATCTATTCGACGAGAAGAATTGCTACTGTTCATGCGATTCACTACGGTTCATGTGCTGCGATTTCAGATCTATTTGATGCAAAACAGTAGTGGCTAGGGTACGTACCAAATCGATCGTACCTTTCAATTCTTGCGAATAATTTGTGCCGCGTAGGGCATATAGGCTAGGCCAAAGACCTGCCCGCTTGATGACGATGTCGATGCAGTGCAGATCGGTCGTGGGCAGAGTCGTTCCAGTAGCTTGTTCTCCAGCAGAGCTTTGTGCTGATAACGTGTTGAGGAACTGTTGCTACCGAGCATAGTCCAATGGTTCCCCGAGAGAACAATTGCAAAAGGAGACACAAACGTATGGGAAAAATTGTCTGTTCTTTATTGATCTGTTTTTCTGTATGTTACAATGAGAGGTCTCCCCCTGTATATAAAGAACTAAAACCCCTAAGAGTTGGACTCCAATCTTACTTAGGATTCGAGACGGACCCACTTTCATACATAACCTGCTAGGTTTTCTAACACAAATTAACTTGTTTTCAATGTAGCAGTTAAATATTGAGCCATGACCAAATCCGTTTTTGAAAACACAAGTGAAATGAACTATTTGTCTTGCTCAAAAAATGGAACTATTTGTTATGAATATTGATCATGGTGATATATGTTCATACTGCTTTGGTCGATGGAGCTGCCAGGACCAAACGTTTGTTGTTTAGCAAAAAAAAAAAAAAAAGACGACTTGTAAGTTTTAGTTATTTTGTACATGCACAATCGAAATAGTACGTACGTGGGTAACTGCTCTGGAACAAATAGATTTTTTAACAGATGGAAAGCTATAGGAGCCATTAAAAGATGTGCACACAAGATCACGTTGCAAATATATGGTTTGTATAAAAAAGAATTTACATCTATGATTAAGTAATACATGATCTCCCACGCATCACAAATCTACTTTTGATGTTGATTTTCTAGATTTTTGGTAACTTCTACTTTTTTTTCCTATCTTTCTGTACGACCTATTTTTATATATTAATAGAATAGAATCCATAAATAGAAGATAGATTTACTTGCTGATTATTACTACTATACAAGGCACACAAAAAAATTCGTTTTACTCATACACGTTCACTATTCCTCTAATGAGAGTTACTGAAATTCCGTTTTCGGGCGCGAGCTGGCCCACAGGAGCTCACAGGAGCGCGCGTGACGGCCCACGGAGCCCACAGGAGACAGCTCACTTGTGTCCGAATCGGCTTCCTCCTTCCTTAAAGTTTTTGAGCTAAAATTTTTTTCGTTAATTTTTTTTCTCAAAACCTTTTGAGCCAAACGTTTGACCCAAACTTTTTGAGCAAATTTTTTTAGCATGACTTATCCACCAGCGATGACCCACGTTTCCCAAATTTTACAGTACAAGTTTTATGGACAAATTTTGTTACAAAAGTTTATCAAAAAGTTACCTGCTAGCGCGCGAAAAAAGTTTTCAGTTAAACTTTTTTTCAAAAGTTTGGATAGAAAAGTATTTTAGAAAAATTTCCAAAAATAGAAAGATGTGGAGGGAAAAAAATTCTAAAAAAGGAAAGAGGGGTCATGTCGGAACGGTGCGCAAGTTGCTGTACGTCCGTGAGTTACTCAAGGGTGAACGTTCACCCAATTAAAAAATGGGTGAACAGATTAAAAAAAAAGGAAACGGGTGAACACGACAAATTAAGCATAAACTTTCACGTTTATCTTTTTAAATGAAATATAAATCCTTCCATATGTCTAAATATATTTAATTAATTTTAAGTGCTTACCCAAGTATTAATGGGTGAACATTAAGGGTAACTCTAACTAATTTCTAATTTGCAGCCCCCAGAATCCAGAGGGTGGAGAGTTCAATCCGTTCAGTTCAAGAGGACGAATATTCGCCCCGCCACGTGGCCATCGGCAAATACTATCTTGATCGTGGCATGGACAGGAACGATGAGAAGAAACAATGCTTACAGCTTCTCCTGCTTGCCCACGGAGCCGAGGTGCGGGAAAAACAAGACTTGGTTGACGCATTGAAGGAGAAAAGGACGACGGCGAGTGGTTTCTACCCAGGTGATGGCCTGGATGAGACGAGCCCAGACTTCCTCGACATGCTGGTGCACGACGGATGCTACATCCTGCATCAGTTCCTCAACATGCCGGTCATCATGTCGGAGAATATTAACAATGTCCACGACCACGACCACGTGGAGAGGTTCTTGCGTATTATTAAAGAATCCGATGTTGTTCGCGACGTTCTCTACCTCTTCGAGAACCAGATACCGTTCGACGTCCTCGAAAGTCTGTATTGGAAGCTGATCGGCAATGCTAAGGCTATTGCGTTGCCGCTGAGAAAGCTGATGTGCAAGTGTGTCTGTGTCCAACTGCAACGCCAGGAGTACGTTGAACCATCGCAAGAGGTGCTGCAACTGGTCCAGAGACCGGAGGCGCATTGGCAGCATCTCTTGGACCTCGTACATATGCTCATTACCAGCAGTGTACGCGGACAAGGGCAAGGCATTACCTGCGGCGTTAACCTAGCACATGCTCAGTCGGCGGCACGAGAGCATGTTGTGCCACCGCCGTTGGCAGCACAAGTGCCGGGCATACTACCACAAGATCCGACGGCGGTATGTGGACAAGGTGTACCACCACAGCAGGCAGCACAAGGTCAAGGCATGCCATCACCAATTTCGATGATGGAACAAGGGCAAGGTGTGCCAACACAAGCCACACCACCAGAAGTGCAACCACAAAAGTTGTGCGGCCCCCAGCCCTGCTGGCCTGCTCAAGGCTTTGTTGTGAGTGCCTAGATTGGAGGTTCCCGAATAATAACGGCACGGCAAATGCCAGGCTCCCTGGCAACTATGTTAAATGGCACAGGGCGACGTACTACGTCGACAAGGCCGCGGTGAGCTTCGTGCGGCGGCCGCTCGACGGCATACGTGCGTGCAGCATACTGGACGTGAATCTCGGCTGCTGTTGCAGGCTAGAGATCCCTCCCTTGACCATCAACGTCGACACGCTGACGATGCTGCTCAACTTGATGGTGCTGGAACAATACAACCAAGGCAAGGGTAAGCATGTCACCTCGTACTGCATCTTCCTGTCGAAGCTCGCCAGCGAAGTCAAGGACGTGGCGCTCCTGAGCAGGGAGAGGATCATTGATAACAATCTGCGCAACGACGACACCGCCGCCACCAGCATCTCCAACCTCATGTGTGAAATTTCTCCTCATCGGCCAGAAGAGAACTACCTCCAGAAGACGGCTTGGAAGCTGGACAGCCGTTTCCGCTCCCCCCTGTTCCAGGCCATCTCTTGGCTGAAGCTCAACAAGTTGAGAAACCCGGCCATGGCTGCAGCGTCCATTGGTGCCATCGGCATCTTCGTCTTCACTATTGTACAAACAGCTTACGCAATCAAGACCTACAAAAGAGGGCATTAATCATACAACTAATTAACTAAATTAGCATGTATGAACGGAGGCTCCTATTTTGCACCTAGTTATTTCATTGTTTTCATAGGAGCCAACCTGTGGTTCCATAAAATAATTTCTGGCGACCCCAGTGCTTTGTTGTAAGGGGTGTAGGGGTGCATTGTGTGTTTTTTTCCTTTACTTCTTCCTTTACAATACACCATGATACTAAATGGTGGAGAGTATCATTGTTGTGATCCAACCATCCATTTTAGTAGGTATTATTGTAATTATCTTGGTACCCTTAGGGGTAATTACGTCATTGACTGACCGGACTTCGGACCTTCGTCACCCATACCAGCGACGGAGGATGGAAACCCTAATAAATGAAATGAACAGAATAAGTGAAAGCTTATCCGAGGAATAAACTAATATTTTGACCTTTCCTAATTAAACATATAATTTACAAGTTTATCATGGTTTTTTTTTCAATCCTACCCTTATGATACCCATGATACTCTTTAATGATACCTATGACACTGGTGGGCGATAGAGTATCATTGGGTCAATCTAAACCACCGGATGAAGAAAATAGACGACATGCACTCATTTAGGTATACCGTAAAAGTCTTCTTCTTATTTGGTTCAGGTTGTATCCGGTGTCATGTTTCTGTAACATTTTAATTCCTTGGAAAACAAAAACTGTTATTTTGGCTTATTTGTGTTTTATGCTTTTTCCGCTTCCACAACTGGAGATGCAATACTTTTAAGAGCCTAATATGTACCGGAGTGTTCATATTTTATTTAGAATGAATCGGTGCCAATGTTGCGACTCCCCTTGACTTACACGTACAGCGTAATACTCTTTTTGATATCAGAAGTGCAACCTATGCGTCATTGTTGCTCCTATTTTGCACTCAGAGTTGTACCTTTTCTCTAGCTCAACTTTAGAAATGGCCACAAGTCACGTGTTAACTAAAAATAAATTGTTATGTACAAAAGCTTAGGGTGTGATTCTCAAGAAGAAGATCACATACCTAAGAAAAAGAAAGAATTCTAAAGCATAAATAAAAAGAAATACCAAATACATCTATGAGCTAGGATCTATGAGAGATCCAACCCTTGAGAAAGTCAAGCTGCATTCCTTTGGTACGATGCCTATGAAGTTGAAGATCTTTTATGATGTGCATGCATCGTCATGTCCCTAACAGATGAGTTCTCCTGTCTGAAGATCTCTGCATTTCTGAAGTGCCAAATGGTCCAGCATCCATGCATGATAATATCTACAGTAATCTTCTTCATAATTGCTAGGAATGATTAAAGGGATGAAAAATACCCAATGGGGACCTCAGATCCCAATCAGTAGAAGTGCTAGACTACAAGACAAGGGCAAACAGATTTTGAAGAAGGCAGAGGAGTTGGTTAAAATTAAAATTCTTGAAGGTAGAGCTCTCAAAAAGATTCATCTTCTGACTCCTTTATGCATTTAAATTTAATATGCATTGCTTCTAATGCTCAATTAGTTAAAACTTGTTGATTGTGGTATTCATGTGGATGGAGATGGGATGGATATTGGTGAAAATATAAACTTGATGAAGAAAAGGAACAAGCTAGGAGTGCTAGTTTTGTAGATGAAATTGAGGAATAAGAAGTTAGTGAGGAGGAAGAGATAGGGGTGATGTAACATTCCAATTTTTGGAATAAAGAAAAATAAGGGAAATAGTTTGAATTCATTTGAAATTTGAAATTTGAATTTGAATTTTTGTTTAAAACCTTTGAAAATCAACTTTGAGTGAAAAAAATATTTTAAACTTTTTTGTAAAAGTTAAAAACATATATATATATATATATATATATATATATATATGATAGTTTGAATTAAGAAAAGAAAACAACAAGAAAAAGTAAATTTTTTTAGATAAAGGAAACAAGTTCCGGCTTTTTGCATCGTTCAGTGCATACAACCTAAGTTCATTATTACAACGTTCAAAATGATGAAACCAAAGGATAAAGATTATAAAATTATTAAACTCGTAGCCTATAATTATGCGGCCATCCATTCTTGACGAAGAGTTCCATTGTCACCACCTCCATACAGTGACAGGCCTTCAGGATATCTTCCCTTTCTGATTCCTTTTGTAGCAGCCTCCAGAAGCGCAACCAAAAGGTACACCTGAAAATTCCCTGCATCATAGTCATAGTAGCTTTTTTTTTTATTAGAGACAATATCATTACGGTATAGCCATATGGACCAAAAAATAGCAGCCACGCCTACAAGGAGCGATCTATTCATAGCTACCCTTGATCTGAGCCAATATCTCATAATATGGCCGATGCTTCTAGGTTTCTTTATTCCCAAGACAATAGTGATTATATGCCAAATGGACCTAGCAAAATAACATTAAAAAAATAGATGTTGAATGCTTTCGTTATGATTGCAAAAACAACATTTGAGGCTACCTTTACAATTGCTTTTGGCCAAGTTATCCTTGGCCAAAATAACACCTCTACATAAGTACCACAAGAAAACCTTGATCTTGAATGAAAGTTTAAGCTTCTATAGACCCTTTGCTGTTGCGGAAATGGGTAGAGCTATCATTTGATTGTACATAGAATGAACTGAAAATACTCCATTCTCATGCAGCCCCTAATTAAAGGTATCCCGTCCATTGCATAGTTGAATATGTAACAATTTGGACACCATATTATGCCAAGCAATTAGTTTATCCCCAATAATAGATCTACGAAAAGAGAGAATAAGCGGTAATGAACACATGACTTCCGCCACTGTGGTTTGCTTTTTTCTAACCACATTATACAATGACGGATACTATTTACTCAAAGGGGAAACTCCCAACCAGATATCATTCCAGAATTTAGTCTGGCATCCATCCTTAACCTGAAAAGTCCCCTATCTGAGTAACTCATGTTTCACTTTCATTAGATCAGACCAGAAGTGAGAATCTTCTGGTTTGCCATCAACCTGAGTGATAGATTTACCACCTAGGTATTTATTCCTGGACATTTGTTGCCAAACCCCGTCCTCATTAAGAAGTCTAAAAAGCCACTTGCTGAGGAAGCAAATGTTCAAGACCGAGAGATTAGTAATTCCTAATCCAGCCCGATCTTTCGGTTGGCAGACGATGTCCCATTGAGCAAGTCTATATTTCTTATTAATGTTATCCCCTTGCCAAAAAAACCTAGACCAAAAATAATTCAGTCTTTTAAGTACACCTTGGGGGATTTCAAAGAAGGACATCATGAAAATAGGGAGACAACTTAGTACTGAGTTTAGAAGTACTAATCGACCTCCAACAGACATAAGTTTCCCCTTCCAACTGCTCAGTACCTTCTCAAACTTCTCTTCGACCCCCTTCCAATCACTATTTCTTAGCTTCCTGTGAATCATCGGAATGCCAAGATATCTGAAAGGCAAAGAGTCAATATCACATACAAATAATTGTATGTACTGGTCTTCACATTGTTTAGTAGTCCCATAGCAAAAGATTTCATTTTTATGAAAGTTAATCTTAAGCCCAGATAGTTGTTCAAATACATATAGTAAGAGTTTCATATTTCTTGCTTGCTCGATATTATGATCTATGAAGATAATAGTGTCATCTACATATTGCAGAATAGATAAGCTATCATCAACCATGTGTGGAAACACTCCAGTGATTTGCCTATCCTTTTTTGCTCTTAAAATTAATACTGCAAGCATATCTGCTACAATATTGAAAAGAATGGACGATAAGGGATCTTCTTGTCTCAAACCTTTTTGTATTTGAAAAATAAGGTTCTACTTCATCATTGACCTTAATTCCTACATGGCCACTGAACACAGAGCTTTGGATCCAGTCACACCATTGAGCTGAGAAACCTATCATTCTCAAAGCCTGCTGGAGAAAGGACCATTTAACCTTGTCATAAGCTTTCTCGAAATCGATTTTCGTAATTACACCATTTTGTTTTTTCCTATGCAACTCATGAATGGTCTCATGGAGTATTATCACTCCATTCATTATGTTTCGACCATGCATGAAGGCAGTTTGAGAGGGGCTCATTATTTTTTCAGCCACCATACCAATCCGATTAGTGGCGACTTTAGTGAAAATCTTAAAGCTGACATTAAGGAGGTATATCGGACAATATTCTTGAATCTTCAGCGTATTATTCTTTTTAGGAATCAGGGTAATAACACCGAAGTTCAGGCTGAAAATAGATAAATTCCCCTGATGGAAGTCCTTGCATAAAGCCATGAGATCATCTTTGATTATTTCCCAGAAAACTTGGTAAAATTTGACAGGGAAGCCATCAGGACCTGGAGATTTATTATGCTCTATTTGGAAAAATTGCCCTTTTAACCTCATCCACTCCGAAAGGGGTGGTAAGGATCTCATTTTCGCTTCCACTTACTTGAGGGATATCATGAATTATAGATTCATCCATCATAAAATTATTATTCTCCGGTTTGCCAAAAAGCCTTTGTAATATTTTGTGATAGAAAAAGTAAATGGAAAAGCAAAAACAAAAAGGAAAATGGTAACAGGCCGAAATCAACATTTCTCTACGGCCTATATCTCTTTTTCCTTCCCTTTCTTTTTCTTAGCTGAAGCCTGAGGCAGCCCAACGAATCTTATGCGCATTTAGCTGGATTGTAGGTAGAGGGGATTGTGTCAGACTGAAAAGACAAATGGCATGGAGACTCCTCTCTTGCCACCCAGTTCCCTTCCCTCTTCAGCTATGCGCACAACCAAGATGCTTGGGTTGCTGATGTATGGGATGGATCAGCAGCTTAGAATCGCATTCAGAAAGGGTGTAACACTTAATGAGGTTGTAGAGTGGGATAAACTAATGGAAAATATGCAACTATCTCCCCCACATAATAGGGCAAGCTTACCTTTAGATTTTCTAAGAATGTCTCATACTATTCAAAGGGTATGTATACTGATACGTTTGACAATGTATACGTTTCCAGGAAAACTAGGAAGTAGCACAATCGGATCGAGTAAAGGAAAGAGCTAGCAGCCGATTAGTACACGGCAACAGAATCCGGCTAGAATTCGTATCGTACCTTCTTTAGTTAGCTAATTAGCAGATTACTTTTCAGCATGTATACATCTATATATAGTAAAAAACTTCAAGGGAAAAGGCAGCTAATTCTGCCGCAAAACACTTCTCCAGGCGGCACCTACCGATCAAAGGCCAGTGGCTCCGTACAGCTTAGGGATGGCGTCGGGTCAGGTTGGGTGTGGATTGAGCTAAAATCCGTCCGCCACGAAACCTGAAAATTAAAATTCAATCTGCACCTGAATCACTAATCGGGTTAAAAATTACCCCCACGCTTGAACCTGACGGGGACCCAAAACCCGACAGGTACCCATCGAGTCCGAATTGCAGCACAAGCTCGAGAGATCCAGATCCATCGTCACTTCATCCAGTCCACCATGGTCGAGCTTCCTCTGATCCTCTTCTTTCCCTCTCTTCTTTCCCGTCACCTCACCAGCTTGCCGCCAGCCGCCCCATCACCTCCCCAGCTCGCCGCCCCATCACTTATGATCCTCTTCCCTCCCCCTACTCTCTTCCAAATCCGTCTCGGCTTGATGCCAGTCACTGCTGCCCCATCACCTCCCTAGCTCCCCTCCTCTCTCTCAGTCTCTCCGCCTCTTTGGAGGGGACAACGCTGGTGCGGACGGCCAACAACGAGGGGCGGCATGCCGGAGTGGAGCCGTGGATGGCAAGCCAGTGAGGACAAAGGGGCGACTTGCCAGCGTGGTCGCATAGAGCATTGGAGGCGAGGCTGAAGGGTCGGTGAGCCGACGAAGCCAAAGGGGTGGCGTGCCGACATGGTGTCGTGGTTGCGTTGTGTCGAGGTGTTGCCGAAAGGGCGGTGGCTGGCTGGGGAGGTGATGCCTGTCGCGCCCTCCACCTTGCGCCGGCCGCGGCGTCGCCAGCCCTTACGCTGGCTACGTCGGGCTAGCCCTTCCACCCCTGCGGCCTGTGCCGACGAGGGCCTGCACCAAGGAGGACTCGGCGCGGCGGCCGAAGATGGCAGATGTCAGGGTGAGGATTGAAGGAGAGTACAAGCGCTCGAGAAGATTGGGGATTGAGCAATCACTTGCGTTTTTTCATTGAGGTGGGCTGATAAGGTGGGCTGTTTCAGTCCCCGGTGGGCACCCACGAATGAAAATTTAAATCCGTCTCCGACCCACACCTTATCGGGCCCCCGACCTGTCAGACCCACAGGTGCAATTTTACTTTCGCACCCGACCCCACCGGGCGCTTAATCCGCCAGGGACCTGTACCCACCAGGTTCATTGCCATCCCTAGTACAACCCTATTTCTGTTTCCGTTCTTTGCGACAACTGTTAGGAATTTTTGATCTAAAAGACACAATATTTAACGTGGAAAAATCCTCTAATACAGAGGTAAAAAATCACATGAGACAAATCTGTATTATGATGGTTTAGGTTACAAGTATATGAGTTGGCCTATATTTATAAGTCCTGTTCGGAGAGTATCTGACTAGGACTCTATCTATAATTTTGAGGCATAATATCTAACAAATGAGAGGCATAATTTTGAGGCTCTGATACCACTTGTTACGAATTCATAACTGCAACAAAAGTCTGAATCTGTACAACTGACCTTGTTATCCAAATTAGAACAACGCTCAATCATCAAAAGCATAAGCCAAAATATCACATGTGTTGCTGAATAAAATCTTCAATGAAGAACTCATCTCATTAAATCATATATGCTCCACCTAAAACAAAAAACGCAACAAAAAAATATTCTTACAAGAGCAAATTATATGTGTGACCATTACATACACTAAATTGACAGCTATAAAAGAATATGAATCCTATGACATAGTATTTAACTGCTCCTTTAAAACAATAGTTTGGATTGAGATATAACGTGTAATTAACGGAGTATAAAAATTTTCATACTAAACACTTTTGAATAAGTAAAGACATCAACACCATATTGTATCTGTAATACCAAATGTTGTAATATTTAATAAAAAAATCTCCTGTTTTACACTCAGAATCCTCCAATTTAAACTCAATTAAGAGCAAAACCATCGGATGCACGTGAAAATTTTCGGCCAAAAGAAAGAACAGCGCACAAATTCCTGGTACGCTTTGTTGCGTGCGCGAAGCAAAAACCGCTTGAAAAATCCAAACCGACGACGCTTGACTGGATGACGCGCGCGAGGCACGTTTGATCTTCTGTGGCCGGGTCTTTGTTTTAGGTCGTGTGGTGGATCCACGGGGAACGGGCGGACAGCGCAGGAGGCGAAGCCGGGGTGGCCCGGCGCGGGAGCTGACGGCACGGGCGGCCGGATCCAGGGCGGAGTTGGGGACGCGGCTGCTGGATCCGGACGTGCGGGAAACGCCGGGCGACGCGCGGCGAAGCACGCACGCCAGCACAGAGAGCAGCAAGCTCGGCGGCCGAGCGGAGATCGGCGGCGCGTAGATCGGAAGGAACTGCTGCAACGCGCGTCAAGGTAGGTGAGCAGCGACGAAGATTAGGGGCACGAAGTCCGATGGCGCGGCAGAACGACGCAGATGCGACGGCGTGAAGCGGCGTGACGAAGCAGACCAGCAACGGCGAAATCGATTCGACGAAACCGAACCGATCCGATTTTTTTTTCTCTCGTGCGATCTGACTCTGATATCACTTTGTTAGAAATTTTTGATCTAAAAGATATAAGATTTAACGTGGAAACACCCTTCAATACAGTGGTAACAAATCACAGGAGATAAATTTGTATTATGATAGCTCAGATTACAAATATGGGTCGACGTATATTTATAAATCATATTCAGGAAGTATCCGACTAGAACTCTATCTATAATTTTAAGGCATAATATTTAACAACGACATCGACGAATCCTCTCTTCTGTCCAGGGTGGCGAGCAAAAATACGAGCCTTCGAGCGAGCTTGTAATAATTTGGTATCAAATTCGCTCAATCCTGCGACCTTGGCCCAACCCACTTCTGACGAGCGCCAATCTTCCGTTGAAGCATCCATCGGTGAACTTCAGTCGGCATTGGCCAAACACCTCACCATCGCCAATGAAGGAGGATTGAGATGGAATAGATATGTATTGATCATCTCATCAGATATTTATACAAATGTTATAGCAGTTTGTTGAGTAACTGAAAGCCATAGTGCTAGTTAATGTGCGCTAGAGACTAGAGAGGTTACAGGAGAATCGGTCATAGGCTAACAGAAAAAGTGACGCCTAAGTTAGCTATTCCTACAGTCAAGAACAATCAAGCCACGCTTGACGATACAACACACGCTAGCCGCGCTCTGACTTTGGGTCAGCGGCGGATCTAGCGGGAGCTCCACTAAAATAAAGGGGTGGAGGAGGGAGGACGAGAAAATAGGGAAGAAGGAGAAAGAGAGGTCATAGAATTTGGTTCCAACTTCGCCACTGCTTCCGACAACATTGGCCCAGTACGCATGCATGCGGTTTTCCCTTGCATCCCAGGGCGGAGAACCGTTCGTGGCCCTATCGGTGGGAAACGGCCCGTGGGAAACGGGACCCTATCGGTGGCCCTCTCCCGACCAGCGATTCCATGGTGACACTGAGGCTGGACGCCGCTATGAACCCCGACCACCACGCATCGAGCTTCCCACATATGATGGCACGGAGGATCCTCTCCTATGGCTGCGCTAGTGCGAGCGGTATTTTCACTTGCATCACATCTCCAGTCGAGATCAAGTCGAGATGGTCGGGCTTCACCTCCGAGGCGAGGCACAGGAAGTTCTGGATAGCTGGCAGATGGAGGCCGCTTGGATTTCTTGGGAAGATTTCTATGACACTTTTGTCCAGCGTTTTACGCATCAGAAGAACGCAGGTCCTCTCGGCGAATTGGTCAATCTCAAACAAGACGCCTGCACTGTGGACGACTACGCCCGGGAATTTTAGCGCCTTTTGTCGTGCAACACGCACATGCACCGCGCCGAGCAGTTGGAAATTTTTACCGTAGGCTTATCACGTGCCCTGGCAGCGGAGGTGCGGCGCGAATGACCTTCGGATCTTCTAGAGGTCATCAGCTTCACACGCGAAGCAGAGGAACACCAGTTCTTGTGGCTACAGGAGGCGCACCAGGGTGGCACATCTTCTGGCGGGGCTTTGGATTTTTTTCCACCCTTAGCACCGGGTGGCATCCTATTTGCTACCGGCCCCATATGGATAGGCTCAGGGGGCCCGTATGTCATACGAGAATTGCCACTTGATATGGATGGCAAATGAGCAAATTTCCCTCTTCTGGCCGTAGCCGTGCCCGCTTCCTCCGCAATACTCCATCTTCGACGACTTCATCAACACTGAGTTCTGTGGGACCATCTCCTCCAGCACCTGCCCATACGCGCTCTACAGTACAGCGTGCATCATCTTCAACAGGGGCACATGTTTTGGTCACCACGACCACTCCGCCTTCGGCAACACCGACTGCTTCTTTCCGCCGAATCCAACTGACGCTCGAACAGTACGCCGAGCAGTGAGCGAAGGGCCTCTGGTACAACTGGGACGAAGTGTACACGGGCCGCGACCATCGCTGCAAACGTCTCTTCTTTTTGGAGGTTGCTGAGGAGGACGATATGGACATCGACGACCCGCAGGGCCCCTCCACCGACGGTTCGGAATCACCATCCTTGTCCTTGCTTGCGATCCTCGGACCCAGGTCAGGTGGTACAATGCAAGTTCTGCTTCTCATAAGGGGTCACCGCCTACTTGGTTTGATCGATTCGGGAAGCACTCATAATTTCATCAGTAGCCATGCGGCCATCAGGTTGACTTTAAACCACCGTACAGCATTGTCGAAGGTCGCCAACGGCAACCACCTGCCATGTTTGGGCGCCATTCCGGAGGAAACGTTCCACATCGACAGCCTCATCTTCACCGTGCCATTTCTAGTCATTCCTCTAGAGGGGCTTGATGTCGTCCCCGGTGTCCAATGGCTCCAAACATATCTAGTGGAACTTCGCTTACTTAACTATGGCCTTCATCCATTCAGGGTTGCCAATCCAACTTGCGGCCGTCTAGCGATCCCGGCATCCATCCCTCATGGCGCTCGAGGAGGCTGCATCCGAGGCCATCATGCCTCTTCTCAGCACGTTCAGCGACATCTTCCACGAACCCAGTGGGCTTCCTCTACAACGCAGGTGCGACCACCGCATTTGCCTCCAGCAGGGTACCAACCAGGTCGTTGTTCAGTCGTACCGCTATCCCTTTCGACAGAAGGACGAGATTGAACAACAATGCGCCGCCATGCTCCTGCAAGGCATCATCAGGCCCAGCCATTCCCCCTTCTCCTCACCAGTCTTATTGGTCAAGAAGGCCGATGGTACGTGGCGGTTTTGCATGGATTACAGGGAATTGAACGCCTGCACTATCAAGGATAAATTTTCTATTCCGGTGGTCGAGGAACTGCTAGATGAATCAGTGGCGGATCCAGATTAAAATCTACCTATAGTGAACTAGCACTACTAATATATATAATGAACTCACAAAGCAAGCATATACAAAATAATAGGTAGTAATTGGATGAAAACAGGACCCAAAGAATACAAGTCAGATTGAGTTTTAAATACCATAATTCATCATAAACCAAAAGCCAATCCTGAGTACTAAAAGTAATTGAACGTACCACTAAAACACTAACTACGACAAGGAGACCGAGGCAAATTCATTCTCCTATTTTTAATGGCTTGAAAACGCTTCATAATTCTCCTGTCGTCAAGTCCTTTGAATATCTCCTTCTTGGTGTAGCATATCATCAAATCATTAAGCCACTCATCTACTGTCTTATTGCACAAATCAGTCTTGATAATATTCATAGTTGAAAAGACTCTTTCCACATAAGCTGTTGCCACCGGTAGGAGCAATGCTAACTCAATGAGGCGATACACTAATGGAAAGACCACATGTCTTTTAGTTTCAACCATCTTGACTGCCAAACTTCCAATATCATGACAAGTAATAAAATCATCAACTCTTCTAACATGAATAATGAAGGTGTCAAATTGATCCTTTATAGTTGCACGATCAGCATTTGAGAAGTTTGCATCATAGATCTCCGCAAGTTGTGCAAGCTTGGCGACATCGAACTTAGAGAATGAGTCCCTTGGATCTAAACAAGAAAAGCATACAAGCAACTCCGTCGAAACCTCGTTAAAGCGATGATTCATCTCTGTGTTTGTAGCATCTACAACAACATAGAATGTATCGACACGATAATGATGTTCTTCAGTGATCATTATCCCCTTTTCTTGCCTTGATCGGCCCTATCTTGGTCTTGGAGCATCCATATTTGGTATTTCAATTTTCTTTGCATCAAAAAATGTTTGAACTTTAGCAAATAGTGGCTCCCAACCATTGTTCCTCAAGTCAACCAATCGTGCTTTCACATCAACAAGCAATGACATGGCTTGAACAATATTTTGATCTCTCCTTTGCAAGAGAAGTGACAACTCATTTGTTATGCGAAATACTTTCAGCATCATCTTCAAAATGAACACAAAGTTAAAACTCTCCATTATGTCTACCAAACCCCCCGCATTGGTTGCACGGCGCTGATCTTGGTTCACAAAGGTCAAAACTGGTAGCACGACATCCCACATTAAGTCAATACGGAGTAATGTAGTATAGTGCGAGCCCCATCTAGTGTCTCCAGGTCTGACCAAGCTAGTGTGTTGATGCTTCCCTCTTCCTGAAAAAATCTCTCCACTCTCCAATTTATTCAAAATATTTTTGTGATGCTTCTCGGCTAATATATCCTTCCTCTTGCAAGATGTACTAGTGTTGGTTACAATCAAATTGACATACTCAAAGAAATCCTTAATGCCAACACAACATTTAGTGACTGCAACAACTACTAGCTGCAACTGGTGTGCGAAACAATGAACATAGAAAGCATACGGATTATCATCATGAATTTGTTTCTGTAGCCCATTAAATTCACCTGTCATGTTGGATGCCCCATCATATCCTTGTCCTTGTAGCCTAGCGATTGGTAATTTATGCATACTAAGCATCTGAACAAAAGATTTCTTTAATGCATCAGACGATGTCTCCTTCACATGTTGTAGCCCCAAAAATCTCTCCATAACCTTCCCTTTGCTGTTCACAAACCTGCAATTATTAATTAGTTAATGCTACAAAAACAATGGACTGAATGATCCAAAACGGGAATATATAATCAATAGCTTACCTTACAATCACGGCCATTTGCTCTTTGATTGATATGTCACGGGATTCATCAATAAGGGCGGAGAAACAACCATGCCCAATTTCTCCCATAATAACTTCAATGACCTCTTCGGCACAACATTGTGCAAGATCTTTCTGGATACTTGGAGCAAGCATTTGACAATTAGCTGGGCATAACTCATCAAATGCATCCCTCACATCTTCTTTCTTGTCTTTATACCAATCAATCATCTCTAAATAATTTCCCTTATTTAGAGAGGAAGAAGATTCATCGTGCCCACGGAAAGCATGACTTTGCATAAGGAGATATCTTGCACAATCTAAAGCAGCAATCAAACGGATTTTATATTTCATTTTAGACTCTTTGCTATAATTTCGCAACTTAGTTGCCACACTTGCCCTTGGATTGTTAAAGTCCTCACATGCTTTCCTAGCAATTGTATGATGACTGTCGATGCCACCAACATGTAAAGGAAGTGCTTTATATGCATTTTTCTAGGTGTTAAAGCCTAATTTTGTGAAGGAATCATGGCCAAATTGACCATTGGATGGCTGATCTTTAAAAAGAAAGCAATAAAAGCAATAAGCAGCATCCTTGGACACACTATATTCCAACCAATCATATTTTGTAAACCATCTTTCACAAAAGGACCTATAGTCATTACTTCCATAAAGTTTGCGAGGAAAATTATGACCAATAGGCTGCGTGGGACCTTTCAACAAATAAGCTCTCTTCACTTGATCTCTAATGTCAGGATGAAAATTCTCGATTGGAATCCGAAGTCCCGAATCTGCAGTGATATGATCTTGGTTGATCTCTTTAATGTAGTCACCATCCTCTACTTGTAAACTTTGTGCTTGCGGTTGTTGTGCCGGTGATTGTTCAAGCTGTGCTTCTAGAGCACTATTGTGCCCATCGTTTTCCTCTTGTGAAGGTGCAACAATATTAGATTGTTCTTGTTCTGGTGCGGCAGCAGTTCCGCCTGTGCCGGTACTTGGCCCAGAAATTGTGCTATAGTATCTCTTCAAGCCCACAACTACAAAAATCAAATAAATGTATCAAACATGAGCACAATTGCAAACGATTTGTAGTCAGAACTAGCACAACGTTCTAGACTTCTAGTTTAGAGCATTTAGCCAATTCAAATTTACTAATATTTCCCCCTTTTCCCCATCCCACCTTCAGCAATAGCCAACAGCTAGCCCTCGGCAGCGGGACGGTGCTCCCTTTCAGCTGCTTGCTCTTCCACGATCTTGCAGAGACGGAGTGGTCGCGGTGGCAAGCGCCCCTTCCACTCTGCCTCTCTGTGCTCCGGTGCTCCGATCCTCACTTCTTTGATGATCTCTCACCGCCTTCGCCTAGGGATCCTCCGCCGACCATCGCTCATCGTGTCTCGCGTGGTGCCGCGGTGTGTCGCTTCGCGTCCAGGTTGGGTACATCGTACATGGATCGGATGGCCATGGCCCATGGGCTATTGCGACTGGGAAGCACAAGGCAATGCCTCAAGCTCACAAGGCCCAGGTCCAGGTCGGCCGTCAAGGCATCAACCAATGCTCACGCCGCTGCGCTGCGATGCTGCGGCACGCCGGCAGCAAGACACTGGGGGAGGGGAGGTCCACCAGCCGGCAGGTATGGCAGCCGCCATGCCTCGCCATACAGGTGAATCTGCCCCTGGGATGAATTACACGGTGCTCAATTTTTAATTTCTCAAAATTGGATCTCCATTTCGGCTACCATCAAGTCCGAATGCATGAAGACGACATTCAAAAATGGCGTTCCTTACACATCATGATCACTATGAGTCCCTCATCATGCCTTTTGGGCTTTCCAATGCACCATCAACTTTTCAAGCACACATGAATGAGGTACTACAAGACTTCCTGCGTAAATTCATCTTAGTTTTCTTCGATGATATTCTTATTTACAGTAAAATGGAGGCCGAACATGTCAACCACATGCACCTGGTGCTGCAGCATCTCCAACACCACCAGTTATATTTGAAGCACTCCAAGTGTGTGTTCGCACAACAACGGGTGGGTTACCTCAGCTACATCATCTCCGGTACTGGCTTGGAGGCTGATCCAGACAAGCTACGGTTGGTCGACGCCTGGCCCAAACTAGCAACTATCACGGCCTTGCGTGGCTTCCTCGGCCTCACCGGCTACTATACTCATTTCATCAATTCAGACGCCCACATCGCCGAGCCCTTGACAACAATGCTCCGTCGTAATCAATTCGCTTGGACGCCGGTAGCTGAGCTCGCCTTCACTGTCACACCCGGTATTAACGGACAAAACCAGATGCGGCTTATTTGTACCCAAGATGTTCAACACACATAAGGACGTCACAAGTGAAGTAACAAAAGCAATATTTTTTATTAAATAAACGTTAAACTCTTATAGCAATTGATATATATTGTCTTCTATGAAGATATCTGCAGTGGAACAGAAGCACTGGTGCCCAACAACACCGCAGGCAACCGACCGGGAGACACGCGTCTAGAATGTCACAACCTCGTCTTGATAGTCTTCAACATCTTCACTCACTGAGCAGCAGCATATATGTTGCCTGGTGTAGGGAAAATAGCAAGTGTGAGCACATGACGCGCTCAGCAAGTGTGGGAAAAATAATGATATGCAGGCTTATATCAAGAATAGGCTAACAAATGGTATTTTTGCGTAAATGCGAGTAATGAAAACATATTTGGACTCAAAAGTATTAAGCAATTATTAAGTGAATGTAACCCATACAGTCCAACACGCAGCATACAAGGCTCCCCACCTTTCATACCATAACTGTCTAGTACTCCCTGTACTATAACCAAAACCACAACCATCTAGTACTCCCTGTACCAGAACCATAACCACAACCAAACTCATAACCATAACCATCTAATCATGTGAGGATCCAAGTCTCTCATGACCGTGAGCACGGCTGATATATCAGATTTTACACTCTGCAGAGGTTGTACAACTTTCCCACGAGTCGTGATTTCATCACCTGCAAGTAGATGACTAAAGTCTCTATGTTGCAATGCCGGCCAAGCACTATACACACGCCAGTGGTGTGTTGCCAAGAGATCACTACGAAGCCTTTACAAAGAATCCTCCCAGTATGTGTAACAAACACTCCAGGTTTCACCGCTAGGTGCTACCACCTAGAAGCCCCCTCTTGTGCCATGTGGTTTCTGAGAATTACCTTCCCTCATCCACGCCTCCCATCTGGCCCATACAACACTGGAAGAACCCTTATTAATCGGCTAAGCCTTCCCATATCAGTCTCGTGTTTGTACGGAACTTTTCAGGTTGTCGCTCCACGAACTGGTCCTTACTTAGGTTACTTGAGCAAACACTAAACCAACATCATAACCATGACAACCATTAAAACCACTTTGCTCAAGGCCTAAGGTTCCATGTTACTAGACCATTAACCAGTTAACCACTATTGTTGCATATGTTCATTAGTCAAGTATATGCCACTTCCCAATATCCCAAAAGCATGGCTAAGCAATCTACTCAACAAAGACATCTAACCATAAACCATCTAGGTTCCAAGGGATGATAAGGGAAAATCTAGGGAAAACTCTAACATAGGTGACTACCCATCATATTGACTCTGCATGCAATTTTGTAAAACAAAACATTTAAAAATATATGTTCAATATGATCAAGGACACTTACCTTTTACCCAATGCTGCTCAGTGTTGTCGAAATCTTGATCTTGAAGTCCTTCGAACTGCTCCAGAACGTTATCGACTAATCATGAGAACTACCGACAAATAACACAAAGAAAACACTAAGAACAACATACCAAACATCATTAAAACACTTTAAAAACACTATGGTTGGATAGAGATGATTTTAGAAATATTTAGACGCAAGAATCGTCTAAATCGGAGTTAAGATGAAAAGAGAACAACTTTCGGGAGATGGATTAGACTGAAAAGGAAACTATCTCCCTATGGGAAAGGCTTTATTGCACAATCACTGTGTCAGGCTTGACAACATTATTGCGCAAGATTCAAAAGTGTATGGCAGACCAGACTTCGCTGAATAGGCTAAGGAGAATGATGTGGGGCTGACTTGGTATGCTATGCAAGTACCATCTTGGATTAAAGCAGGGATACGTAGAGGTCTAGTCTCGACCACCTATGATGGATCAAAAAGGCCAAAGGTTGCACTTTTAGGTTAAGGATACTACTGGTGACTCTATATAGCGGTGGTGGTTCGGGTTTCGTTGAAGATGGCGATCAGGCATGTGGCCACAGACATCGATGTCGGCTTCAGTGGTGTTTCAATGAAATGAGGGAAGCATGGCGTAGAACGTGGAAAGACTAACTCAGCGGTATGGTTGGTTTTGGAAGGGGTCATCCGAGATAGCGGCAAAACAACGATGACTGCTTCTAGGTTTGGTGGTGACCGCGAACAGATTCAAGAATGAAGACGCTAGCGTTCCTAGAGATTGGCTATGAAATTTGAGAAACCGTTTGAAAAAAGATGTTCATATATCCCGGGAACACAATGCTATGGCATAGTTTTGGGTAGATCATCCACCGAGAGGAAGAACGATCAGCAGAGATGAGATGGGTGATGGCTGCGACATGCTGTGGTTGGCAATGGCGTCCTGGTCGTGTCGCTGCACAAATGGGGATGGGCTCCTAGGGTCACGTAGAAGACTCCATGGGACACACTGTGACGTAGTTGGTGCATCTGTACGGCTTTCGGATTGACGGGGAACGCAAATGCAAATCCGGTGCGCGCGTAGAACGCGTCCAAAAATCAGACAGCGGGTATGTCGACCTTGATTGTGGTAGTTTGGCTGCTCTACTGGCCGACCTGGTTGGTGAGGGCATGGGGAACATCATGGGACATGCACCAGTGAAAGGGTTTGGTGATTTGACCTCTGGTCGGTCGGGAACGTCGATGCCAATCGGCTACAGCGCGGCTGTCCCGCGGCTGTCCGCGATGGCAACGACCGTGATGGCATAGATCGGGCTTTGGCCGGGGCTAGGGCTTGGCTAGGAACTTAGTATGATACTAAAATAGTAGTAAGGGAGGAGAAGAAGGGGTCCTCACCTTGCTTTGATGGTCGAGGAAGAAGGATTCGCGGAGAAGACGACGTAGCGCACCACGGGCGACGGCGGCGGGGGCTCCGGCGAACGGCGGCGCTCCGATGACACACGGATAGGGCAGCAGCAACTTCTAGGGCTTGGGGGCTTGGAATAGTGGTAGGAGAGGGCGTGCAACTCATATTTAGAGGGGTAGGAGCGGCTAGTTGAGGTGCAGTCCAAACCGAACACGAATCGGATTCGAGTTCGAGTGGGTTACGATTTCCTTTTTCGTAGCTCTGTATTCCGAGGATGATATATCCATCGTCCAGACTCCAAATTGGAAGTTTCTTGATTCTAAATTGAAGTACTCGAAAATATCTACAACTTTGGTAGTCATCAAAACTTCTGAAAATGCCATCTTGAATTCCAAAAATGTGTCACAAGATAAACTGTTTGAACTCGGACTTCTCTGCGCAGCACTGATTTTGGGGGCCATAACTCCCAGCTCCATTATCCAAAATGTGACTTCCATAGGTTCAAATCGAAGATCTCGACGAGGCCTACAACTTTGGTATTTTCAAGATTTGCATTTGGGGCCGTTTTGAACTCCAAACGTCATGAGAAGATGAGGCTGTTCAGGACTCCGTGAAAATTTGCAGATTTCGTGGATCCTTTGTGTTGGGCCTTCTAGAAGACTTAGCTAAGGGTTTGGACTTGAGCAAAATTGAGCCCAAAGACATTTTAGATATATCTAGGGTTTAGAAAAGAAACTTTTACAGAGAAATTTGAATAGGGTTTAAATTTGAATTGAGTTTGGTGTGAATTTAAGAGAAATGAAAAATGAGGTTGAACAAGAATAGGAGTAGATAAGGAATTTGAATTTGGATTTGGGTAGAATTTGAGAAAAAAGAGAGATTGACTTTAAACAAGGATTTGGATAAGATTTGAATTGAGCTGGAGAAGGACCAGATATGATCAAGGATTGAATAGATGATTAATTCAAGGCTTTTGAATTCCAACAATTAAGATCCTTAACTTAGTTACTATTGAGTTTTGTAAAAAACTTTTCAAAATCTTTTTCACTCAAAACACCAAACAGAAAGAAAAGAAAAAGAACTCTAATACATTTACCTGGCTCTTAACAAAACTCAGCATGCAATGCACACAAAATAATAACCTATATTGATTGATTGATTAAGAAAATAGGTTTTACACCTATACTACTCGTGAAGCTATTCAATAATCTTGAAAATTTTTAGAAATTTGAGAAATCTGAAAATCAGGGTGTTACATTCACTAAGCTCAAAGGGGCTCTCACCACTTCTCCTACACATCGCCTTCCCAACTTTGATATTACCTTCATCGTGGAGTGCGACGCTTCCGGCCAAGGCATAGGAGTAGTTCTACAACAGGAGGGGCACCTAGTTGCATTCTTTAGCCAAAAATTAGCAGACCACCACATAAAATTGGCGGCATACGAGCGTGAGCTCATCGGGCTTTCCAAAGTGGTGCAACATTTGTCACACCTGGTTTTATAAAGGGACAAAACTAGATGTAAACTACATATATGCCATGATCAAGTTTCATACATGCAGCGACTTCATTAGTGTATCACACACAGTGCCATTATTACAACGTTTAACTCAAATAAATAGAAAGGACCTCAAGGTCTTAACCAAGACACACTAGCAAAACACAGCGAAGCTCCCATCTTCCACAGGCAATCGTCCAGGGGATCTACCAACCTAGTGATCTTCATCTCCGTCTGACTAGTAGTCTGGTTCTCCTTCATTGTCTGAGCAGCGATTTGATGGACATTTGTATGAAAATAGCAAGTGTGAGTACATGTCGTACTCTGCAAGTGTGGAAAATGAATGACATGCAAGCTTAAATAAAGGAACGTGCTATAACATGTATAATTTGTATAAATGCTAACTATGCTAACGTAAGAGTTATAAAAACATCCTATTTAACTAGGTGAATCAACATTAACTACCAATCCTCTAGAAACATCTCCACATATTTCCCAACTTCCTGAAATCCACATCAGGTTCCCAAACCAACCGACTTGATACTCATCGTAGGTAACCAACAACCATCCTCAACTGCTACCCATCACAGGTAACAACCCATCCAACCAAACCAACTAAACCAAACCAATTAATCATGTGAAGGGACCACGCCGTTCTTAACCGTGAGCACAGCTGATATACCAGTTTTACATTCTGTAGAGGTCGTCCAACTTTACCCATGAGTCGTGATTTTCATGTTGCCGTGTTTGCAAAACACTTAACACACGTCCATGGTGTGTCGCTAGGAGATCACTACAAGGCTATTACAAAGCATCCTCCCAACAAGAATAAGCCTGCTGAGGTTTCACCACCATCAAAGTGGAGTCACACCACCAAGAAGTCCCCTCTTGCACCTTGTAGCTCCAGAAAGAATCACTCTTCCCTTCCACTACACTACCATTGACACATTATATGTTGAGGATCCTCTAATTAATTGGTCAGACCGTACCCATATAAGCCTCGTGGTTGAACTATTAATCGGGGTTACCCATTCCACGAACCGGTCTTTAAGATATCAAGTAGACACTACCACCAACCATAGTGCTTCACGCACCATTATCACCCAACCTTCTGCTCGACATCCCTATGTTCCATATTGCTACACAATTACCAGAATTCCCAACTCATAGTTGCATAGTTCATTAGTCACGTTTAACCAACAACCCATACATACCCTTGTGCGAAGCTACGCATAAGCTACCCAACATAACCACTACTGACAACTAGGGTGACAAGGAAAATATGGAACATGGTACTATAAGTAAATGGGATTTAGAATTAATAGCATGTATGTTTTAAATAAAGAACGCATTTGAAAAACTAGGATCGAAATGTTCAAGGACACTTGCCTCTTCCAACTTGCTGCTCAGACTCTTCAAAGACTTAGTCTTGGAGATTCTCGAACTGCTCCTCGTCTGCTCACGATACACACCGGAAAAATATACAACAAAACTAACTAAGAATAGTACACCAAACAAGAGCTAACATCTATGAAAAAGGTACTAAAAGATAGTACACGTCGCTACGAACGCGTGAGCACAAAAATAGTTTAAATCGGAGCTAAAATGAGAAAGTTATGCTAAAAACTAGTTTTGGATTAAATCTAAAAAGAAAAAGGGCCTATTTTGAATAAAACAGAAAGGACAGGGGCCTTTTTGTAAATATAGAGGGACCTATTTGTAAATATTGGAAAGTTTAGGGACTAAACTATAAAAAGGTAG
The DNA here is from genome assembly GCF_958298935.1 of Phragmites australis. Lineage (NCBI taxonomy): Eukaryota > Viridiplantae > Streptophyta > Magnoliopsida > Poales > Poaceae > Phragmites > Phragmites australis. Next base: position 25,485,068 of record NC_084935.1, on the reverse strand, counting down.
GGTTTTTTTTTGTAAAAACAGAAAAGTTCACGGGCTAAAGTGCAAAAGTTGCAATTTTCCTGAAATAAATAAATAAATAGAGGATGACTGGGTAAAGAGCTGCTGACGTGGTGGACACGTCGGCGTAAAGGCTGAGGTGGCTGCTGACTGGGCGATGACACGGCACTGACTGGGTTATGTAAAACACGTGTCATCGCGTCATTGGCTGGTGAAGTGGTATAACTATATCTAATCTTGGCTATCGTTTGTGGATCGGATGGAGGAGAAGAGAGAGGGCGGCTAGAGAGGGGCGACTGGCAGCGGAGAGCTCAGGCACGGTGGCGCATGGGGATTAGCGGCGGCAAACGCGCCGTAGAGGGGTGAAAACCTCATCACCGTGCAAGGAAGACAACGACGAGCGGCGGAAAACGGAGCGGGGCGAAAGGTGAACTCGTTTGAAACAGATCCGGACGGCGGGGAGACTCATTGAGGCCTGGCGATGATGCGCGGCGGCGGAGAAACTCGGTGAGCGGCGAAGGAGGTCTTCCGGCAGCCGGTAGGCGACAAGGAGGGGTCAGCGGACTTGCCCTTAAGCTTGCAAAGCCGAAGGACCGGTCGGTAAGCTCCGGAGCAGCGGCGACGCGAGCTCCAGCGTGGATGGCAATGGTGACAGCTGCGCTAGGGCTCGGGGAGGCGAAACATAACGAGAAGGGGTAGGGGACTTATATAGGCAGGGAATATATCGTGGGGAGTTGGGATTCAGCCGGGGTTGGTTGGGATTTGGTCGAGAGGTGACGGCGTGTCAGGTGCGAGACGGACTCAGCCAGAGTCTGAGCTCGGGTCGGAGGTAGGGGACGGGTGCGGGGCCCATGCGGCAATGGCTGGGAGGAGGCGTCTTTGGCCGAGGCACCATCTAAGAGGGCGGGCGGAGCGGCAGCAGGCGGCTGGGCTGAGGCACGGCCTAGGCGGGAGGCGGGGTGGACGGAGAGCTACACGGGCTCGCCCTGGGAAGAAAGAAAAAGCGGGCCGAGAAGAAGAAAAGAAAAAGGAAAAAAGTTGAAGGATTCGACCCAAAAGAAGAAAAGAGGTTTTTCTTTTATGAAAGCTTTTTTTTAACTTTTCCAAAATATAAACGGTGCTCCGCGGTGTTTTCAAAACTAATTTCCACATGATAAAACTCTAATGCATCTATTCCCGCATGAATGCATCAAATAAAATAAGTATAACCTATGTCAATATTAAATTTATTTAGAAAATAGGTTTTTACCTATTCTATTTATTTAAACCCTAATTTATTTATAGGAAAGTTTTTAGGAAATTATGAAATCCAAAAATCAGGGTGTTACAAACCTACCCCCTTAGAATGAATCTCGCCCTCGAGATTCGGAAGGATCGAAGAAGAGCTGCGGAAACTCGACTTTCATATCTGATTCTCTTTCCCATGTCGCTTCTTCTTCGGAATGGTGACTCCACTGCACCTTGCACATACGAATTCTTCTGTTTCTGGTAATTCGCTCTGACGTCTCTAGAATCTTGACAGGATACTCCATGTAGGTGAGATCCTCTCCAACTTCTACTTCGTCTAGGGGCATTGGCTCTTCAGAAACTCGTAGGCATTTCTTCAACTGCGAAACGTGGAAGACATCGTGAACATCTGCTAACTTAGGTGGTAGTTCCAATTGATACGCTACTTCTCCTCGGCTTTCCACCACCTTAAATATCACACCCTAATTTTCAGATTTCTCAAATCTCTAAAAAAATTCTAAGATTAGTTATGGATTAAAAACATAGAATTGGAAAAATCCTAATTTCTAAATTCAAATTCAGATTTGAATTAGGATTATTTTTTTGTTTGAATGCATTCATGATGAAATCAGGCATTTAGGTTTTATTTTCTCTGGATTTTATTGGATTTTGTTTGATCTCATTTGGATTTTATTTGAATCATTCGAGCAATATTTAATTTTCAAAATATCAACATGTTTTATGAGTTCAAAATATTTTGGCTTCTAAATGATTTCAAAAGCTTGCCGGAGTTATTCTAGAATTTTTAGGCTTTATTTGGTATTTTATCTAGGTTTTATTTGCTTTCATGGAAATCGCAAAACAAAATAAAAAGCCTAAACCCTAATCTAAGTCCAGCCCAATCCATTTCTTCCCCCTCTCTCTGGCCCAACCCAGCCTGCTCTTCCTCTCGGCTTGGCCCAGCCTGTGCTTCCTCCTCCATTAGGCGCGGCCCATTTTTCCCTCCTCGGCCTATTGGCCCAATAGGCCACCTTTCTCCCCTCTTCCCACCTGGGTCCCGTGTGCTAGCCTGAGTCCCCATCAAGCCGCGCCTGCTCTCTGAGCCGCATCCACCCACGCCCGATGGCGCCCCGTGCCATTCCGTCACCGCCTTGTGCCGCTGCCATGTAGGCCCGCCAAGCCATCATCTCCGACCAGGACACCGGCTGAGTCCGAGTCGAGTATGCCACGCCGCCGCCGATTCCCGGCCCCACATGCCTCCCTAGGCGCTATAAGTAGTCCCCGACGCACCCCGTCTCACCCTCACCTCGTTTTCGTCATCAAGTCACCGCCTCCTTGCCCTAATCGCTGAGATGCGCAAACCCTAGCGCTGCCCACTGCCATTGGAGCTCCTCGGTCGAGCTCAATGGCCCGCTGCCCTAGTGCCGCATTGCCACCATCTATCCACTCTCAAGATCCGCCGTCGCCTTCTGAGGATGACCCGCCCTCACCTTCGCTCTCCTTCCACCGGAGCACCGCCACCACCGAGTTTCGAGAGTCGCTGCCGCCTCCTCTCACCGTTGGCTCGTGTCGTCACCTCTCTGAGCCCCCTGTCATCCTAGGTGAGTTCTTCGACCGCATCTCTTGCTCCGCCGCTTCTTTATGTTGAAAACCGGGGCCGGCGACGAGCTTTTCGCTTCGCTCTGGCGAGTCCATCGCCGTCCTGAGCTCCCTCCGCCGTCTCTGTCCCTACCGCCAGCCGTTAACACCTTTGCTCTCTCTCCCGTCCGTTGGATCCAATCTAAACTTCCGAGATTAGATCATCAGAATACCCCTTCTCCAACCAATCAGAGGCTGCGACGTGTCCACATAAACCCAGTCAGCATCCTTGATGACGTGTCAACCCATGTGTCTACCACATCAGCCAAAACAGCATAGTCATCGTGCCCAGTCAGCTTTTCCTTTTAAATTTAATTCTTTCCTATTTATTGCATCAGCTGACGCAATAATTCTCTTTTCCAGTACACAAATAATTCCAATAATTGCATCTTTTGTAGAAAAGTCCCTGGATCTTTGAATAGCCATAACTTCTTCATTTTAGCTCTGATTTGGGAGATTCTTGCGCTCAGATTTTCCTAAAATCATGATCTATCCAACCATGCCAGTTTTAGGTGTCAAGTCTCACATCTCTATAGTAGTTATTCCTCATTAACATCTAGATCCCTACGACATGAGGATATTATTTTGATTAGTAAATTTATGGTTGCTACAATGACATATAGGTTCGGAACTACATGTCATTGTATCACACACATGAGTTTATGATATTAAAATAATATATTAATTCGTAGGTCACACATGTTAATGCTTCAGTCAATCTTTTCTATCATTTTATGTGAAGCCCTAGATCTTATCGTTCCATCTTTCTTCGAAAGAACTCCAGTCAATTCTGTTATATTTGCTTAGTCCAACCAAGATCCCAATCCACTGTTCTCTTTCTTTTATGTTTGAAATTTGGAGTTTATTTGGTGTTTATTCGCTGTTGCTTTTGTTTGTTGATAGAATTCGCGATTAGTCGATAACGCTTCGGATCAGTTCGAGGGACTTCAAGACCAAGATTTTAGCAACACAGAGCAGCATTGGGTAAAAGGTAAGTGTACTTCTTGATCATATTGCTCCCATGTTTTAAACTATTTTGTTTTACAAAATTGTATGCAATGCCAACTTGATGGGTAGTTACCTATGTTAGGGTTTGCCCTAGTTCTTCCTTTACATCCCTTGAAGCCTAAGTAGTAGATAATATGAGTCTTTTGGGTAGATTTTCTTAGCCACGCTGTCAGGATGTTGGGAAGTGTCATAAACATGATTAAAGAATGCAATTATGCTAATGAATTTGATATAGCAACATGGAACCTTAGGCCTTGAGCAGATAGGTTTTGGTGATGATGATCATAGTTATGTTGTTGGTTTAGTCTTTGTTCAAGTTACCTAATTAAGGACCGGTTCGTGGAGCGACAACTCATGAAGTAACGTACCAACCATGAGCTTTTATGGGAGGGCATGGCTTATTAATTAGTGGATTCCAGTTTGTGTGTGCCAAACGGCGGGAGTGGACATGTGGGGAAGGCTTTTAAGCCAGAACCATTTAGCTAGAGAAAGTGAACGTATGGGGAAGGGATCAAAGATCCAGAGAACCATCTGGCGCAAAAGGGGGCTTTTGGGTAGGAAAGATACGTTTGTTCCGTAAAACCTGGCGGTGAAATCTCAGCGGGCATACACATACTAGAAGAAACTTTGTAACAACCTTGTAGTGATCTCTTGGCCACACACCTCGAAAGTGTGTAAGTGTTTGCGCGAACATGGACAAAATGGAGAATTTAGTCACTTGCTTGTAGGTGATGAAATCACGTCACGTGGGGAAAGCTGGACAACCTCTACAGAGTGTAAAATCTGCTATATCAGCCGTGCTTACGGTCATGAGAGACTTGGATCCTCACATTATTAGTTGGTTATGGAATGGTGGTGGATATGGTTTAGGTTACGGTTTGGTGGTACTGGTGGTACGAGATGGTTATGGTTTGCTAGGTGGTTAGCCTTGGGAGTGTTCAGTTGTTGTGTTATTTGGGTTATATTCACTTAATAACTGTTTAATGCTTTTGAGTTAAAATATCTTTTCTTTACTCACATTTATGCAAATAAACCCTTATGCCAGTCTGTCATTGTTATAAGCCTGCATATCATTATTCTCTTGTACACTTGCTGAGCACGTCATGTGCTCACACTTGCTATTTTCCTTATACCATGTGACATGTGTGGTACTGCTTAGTGAGTGAAGATATCGAAGGCTATCAAGACGAGGTTGTGACGTTCTAGGCGCGTGTCTCCCGGTTGGTTGCCTGTGATGTTGTTGGGCACCAGTGCTTCTATTTCGCTGCAGATATCTTCTATAAAAGTATTACTTTTGTTAATTCACCTGTGACGTCCTTATGTGTTTTGAACATCCTGGGCACACATAAGCCGTATCTAGTTTTGTCCTTTAAAATCGGGTGTGACATTAAAAGGGCATATAAACTTAGGTGCAAGTTTTCCTTCGACTTTTAATCTACAGAAACCTCTGATCGGTGAAACTAGTAGATATACGAAGTCACCTGCTTCAAAAATCAACTCACGACGTCGATGATCAGCATAACTCTTCTGTCGGGATTGAGCTATTTTCAAAATTTCCTTGATCTGTTGTACTTGCCTTTCTTTTTCTCTCAAAATTTTTGGGCCAAACACTTGACTTTCACCAGTTTCATTCCAGAACAGTGGTGTTCTACATTTTCTTCCATACAATGCTTCGAACAGTGACATCTTCAAACTAGCTTGATAGCTATTGTTGTAGGAGAACTCTGCACAAGAAAGATTTTTATCCCAGCTAGTCTTGTTTTTCAGGGCACAAGCTCTCAACATATCTTCCAAGATTTGATTTACCCTCTCAGTCTGACCATCGGTCTGCGAATGGTATGATAAACTAAAGTTTAACTGGGTATCTAATGAGTCATGTAGCTTTTGCCAAAACCTAGAGGTGAACTAGCTTCCTCCATCAGACACTATCCTCTTAGGTACTCCATGCAAACATACGATTCTAGCTATATACAACTCGGCAAGTCTAGGTCCTGTGTATGTGGTCTTGACTGGGATAAAATGAGCAACCTTCATCAAACGATCCACTATAACCCAAATAGAATCATTACCAGATTGAGTTCGGGGCAATCCAACGATAAAATCCATACTAATTTCTTCTGATTTCCACTCTGGTACTTTCACAGGTTGAAGTAATCTAGCGGGTCTCTGATGTTCACCTTTGACTCTCTGACATATATCACATATTGCTACATACTCTGCAATCTCTCTCTTCATGCCATACCACCAATAACGGTTTTTAAGATCTTGATACATCTTGGTTCTTCTGGGCTGAATAGAATACGCAGACTCATGTGCTTCTCGAAGTATAGTTTTCTTGATAGGTTTGATATCTGGGACGCAGATACGCTTCTCAAACCATACCGTACCATTCTCATCCTCGGTAAAACCTAGGGCTTTACCGTCCTTAATACACTGCTTGATTTCTAAAATCTTCTCACAGAGTTTAATCAACTTCCATTATCACAGCTTCTTCATTGTTTACTAATCCGAGATTGAGCTTTAGAAACTCTTAGCATAACTCAGGTTGTCTATCTTGCACGGTCATTACACTGAGATGAGCTTTTCTACTCAAGCCATCGGCAACTACATTCGCCTTTCCAGGATGATAATTGATTCCCAAGTCATAATCTTTAATAAGCTCTAACCATCTATGCTGCCTAAGGTTGAGATCAGGCTGAGTAAAGATATACTTCAAACTCTTATGATCCGAATAGATCTCACACCTTTTTTCAATCAAGTAGTGTCTTCATATCTTGAGTGCATGTACCATAGAGGCTAACTCTAAATCATGTGTCGGGTAATTCTCCTCATATTTCCTCAATTGCCTTGATGCATAAGCTACCACATGGCCTTCTTGCATAAGAACACATCCTAATCCTTGACGAAAAGCATCACAGTAGATGGAAAACGGCTTTTGTGTATCTGGCATAACTAATACTGGCCCAGTTGTTAATCTTTTCTTCAACTCTTTAAAACTTGCCTCACAAGCAGGGGTCCATTTAAACGTTTCACCATTCTCAAGTAACTTTGTGATGGGCTTTGCAATCTTGGAGAAACCTTCTATGAAACGACGATAGTAACCTGCTAATCCAAGGAAACTTTGAATCTCAGAGACATTCTAGGGAGGCTTCCAATTCAAAACATCTTTCACATTACTTGGATCAATTGCTATTCCTCTGGAGGAGATGACATGACTGAAAAAGAAACTTGATCTAGCCAAAACTCACATTTGCTCAACTTAGCATACAACTGATTATCCCTAAGCTTTTGTAGAACCAATCTCAGATGTTCTGCATGTTCCTCTTCATTCTTTGAGAAAACTAAGATGTCATCGATAAAGACTACTACAAACTTATCCAAGTACTCCATGAATACCTTGTTCATAAGATACATGAAATAGGCAGGGGCATTGGTCAATCCAAACAACATAACCGTATACTCATATAGTCCATAATGAGTGATGAAAGAGGTTTTAGGGATGTCTGATGCTCGAATCTTCAACTGATGATATCCTGAGCGAAGTTCGATCTTGGAGAACACACATGCTCCTCTTAATTGATCACATAAATCCTCGATCCTGGGAAGAGGGTATTTATTCTTAATGGTTACTTCATTCAAGGATCGATAATCTACACACATTCTTTGGGTACCATCCTTCTTGGGTATGAAAATTACTAGTGCACCCCATGGCGACGAACTAGGTCAGATATAACCTTTGTCTAACAACTCTTGCAATTGTTCCTTAAGTTTCGCTAGATGATTAGCAGCCATTCTATACAACCATTTAGTTATAGGAGCCGTACCAGATACTAGTTCTGTAACAAACTCGATGTCACAGTTAGGTGGCATACCTAGCAAATCTTCTGGGAAAGCATCCGGATATTCACAAATGACTGGAATGCTCTCAATTGGGATTCCATCAGCTTGATTGATTGTTCCTCTGACTACTGACGATACTTCTGCAACGTATTCCACTTCATTTCCTTCTTTAGAAGTTAGACAAACGGCTTTCCTTGAACAGTCAATGATTCCATTGAATTTTCTTAACTAATCCATTCTAAGAATGACATCTATCCCTTCGGATTCCAAAACAATAAGGTTTGTAGGAAATTCTACCCCCTTATTTTAATACTAAGGTTAGGGCATACATGCCTTGCTTTCATTTCTCCACCTAGGGAGCTAACAATCATTCTATGCTTCATAAGAGATATAGGTAGATTGTATCTTGCCACATACTTGGTTGATATAAAAGAATGCGATGCTCCAGAATCAAATAATACTATAGCGAGGTTGGAGTTGATGAGAAACATACCGATCACGACATCTGATGCATCTTGAGCTTCGTCTACTGCGACATGATTCACACAGCCTCTGGCAACATTCTGCTTCGCTTGACTTTGAGGTTGATTCCCATTGTGGTTCTACTGCTAGTTTTGCACCTTGGACGGGTGGCTGACTTTGACGCTTCTGAGGGCATTGATAGGCAAAGTGTCCCTCTACTCCACACTGGAAACAAGGTTTTCCTTTGATGGAATCTTGAGTGTTCTTGCCAATGTTGTTGTTCCTTCGAGTGATTGGAAGTACAGGGCGCTTGAAAGTTGGAGCACTGGTTCTGTCCTGCATTCCTGGAGGAGCTTTGATTTGTTGACTTGGTCCTGGGCTGATTGTACTATTTACCAGAATGATTCATAGATCCAGAATGGGATGAGTCATAACGGGGCCTGGTGTTGCTACTTGATTGACCTGGGTGGTCCATCTTGCGCTTGCGCTCAATCTTGTTTCTCTTGTGCTCCAAGATGAGAGCACGATCCACAAGGGCCTGGAAGTTCTTGAAATCATGAGAAGCCAGAGAATACTACAGTCCATCATTCAGTCATTCCAAGAAGCAGTCTTGCTTCTTCTCATCGGTGTCCACATCTTCTAGGGCATACTGGGACAGCTGAGTGAATCTAGTGACGTACTCACTCACGGACATTCCTCCTTGCTTGAGTGCTAGGAATTCCTTCCTCTTGATCTTGATTGCTCCTTGGGGAACATGATGAGACCGGAAGGCATTCTTGAACTCTTGCATCCCACCAATCTGTGGCAGAGACATAGGCGTCCCACCAATCTGTGGCAGGTCTCATCTGTTGGTGTGAAGCAAACATGACTTTCTCCCTGTTGTTGCACTGAGCGACCGAAAGCTTCTTCTCGATGACCTTGAGCCAGTCATCGGCATCCATAGGTTCAATAGTATAACAGAAGGTAGGTGGCTTAGTCCTTTGGAATTCTCCAAGCTTATCTCTGGATTGTTGTGGTGGTGCAAGAGCGGCGGTGGAGGGATTCTGCTGCATTTGGGCCATTGTCTAGGACACTCCTTGTAGAATCTGGGTTTGCACTGCTAGAAGCTGCTCAAGGGAAGGCTGCGGCGGTGGAGGTGGATTGTCATTGTCTTGTTCACCACTAGTGTTGGAATTGGCGCGGGTGGCATGGTTTGCAATGATTTGACTCACCATCTGACATAGATGCAAGAAGATGAGGAAAAGAAGAAACAGGTAGAACAACAGAAGCAAGAACGGACATAGATAGATTCCCAAACTAACTAATATATTAATATTATTAAAGGATGCATTCGTGAAGAAGCTCTTCACAATACATCATACACTCAGACAAAGATCCAAATCATTACATAGCACACCACCAAACACAACCAACTCACTAACTAGCACATGATTCTAACGACTCATAGCAACTAATGGGTAACCTCCTAAACGATCACACAACTCTGTAGATGCCTCAAGGTGCTGGTGCTGGGAAACGACGTGCCATGTGGTGGGGTGGAGAACGCGGAGTCTTCTCCTCAGACTCAGAGTAAAAAGAAGATTCCCAACAATCTGGGTGCTGGTGCTTCTATGAGCTAGCTTGCCTCTGACGTACTACAACTCCTCAGCGGTACGATCTAGCTCACGACTCAGCTCTAAAGCCAGGGTAGTCTGCTCTTCAAGCTTGGTAGTGCCTTCTGTGATGACGGGAAGAGCGGTGATGTCGGTGAATCGACTGATGCGCTGAGGGTAGTCGATGAACTGAGTGAAGATCAGGTCATCGCTGTAGCGGTGGCAGAGGACTAGAAGGGCTTGGCGTGTGGCATCATAGATTCCAGCCTCGAAGGTAGCTTTTGGTGAGATGGCGTAGTGGATTTTTGTCACCTCGTAGGCTCCACGCTATGGTAGCGAACTCAGTCTTTAATCCTGCATACTCAGGAGCCTTCTCGTATCCCAGACTGCGAAGTGTCTCCCAAAGCTTGGAGGGGAACCGTCCAGTGCGGCGTCCATCGGAGTGGTAGACGCAGCTTCAACGCTGAACACGGGGCTATTGCGGTCTTGCGAAAGCCATAGCATGGGTCAAGGTCAATGATCGAGCAAGGAGATGACCACCTGTGCTCTTGCGTGTAGTCTGACGGGTACGGGTCATCTACAACATTTGAAAGGGATAGGAATAAGTCTATAATAGGGTTTAAATAGAATCAGTCAAGAAAAGCACGGAAAAGCCAAGATAGAATTTTTGAAAATAGTTTTCTTAACCAAAATAATCCTTAAGAATCAACCATTCTAACTAGGCTCGTGTCCTACGGTTGACACGGCTCTGATACCACCTCAGTCACACCTAGTTTTATAAAGGGACAAAACTAGATGTAAACTACATGTATGTCAGGATCAAGTTTCATACATGCAACAACTTCATCAGTGTATCACACACAGTGCCATTATTACAACGCTTAACTCGAATAAATAGAAAGGACCTCAAGGTCTTAACCAAGACACACTAGCAAAACACAGTGAAGCTCCCATCTTCCACATGCAATCGACCGGGGGATCCACCAGCCTAGCAGTCTTCATCTCCGTCTGAGTAGTAGTCTGGTTCTACTTCATTGTCTGAGTAGCGATTTGATGAACATTTGTATGGAACTAGCAAGTGTGAGTACATGTCGTACTCCGCAGGTGTGGGAAATGAATGACATGCAAGCTTAAATAAAGGATCAGGCTATAATAGGTACAATTTGCATAAATGCCAACTATGCTAACGTAAGAGTTATAAAAGCATCATACTTAACTCGGTGAATCAACATTAACTACCAATGTTCTAGAAACATCTCCACATGTTTCCCAACTTCCTGAAATCCACATCAGGTTCCCAAACCAACCGACTTGATACTCATCGCAGGTAACCAACAACCATCCTCAACTGCTACCCATCACAGGTAACAACCCATCCAGCCAAACCAACTAAACCAAACCAATTAATCATGTGAAGGGACTATGCCGCTCTTAACTGTGAGCACGGTTGATATACTAGTTTTACACTCTACAGAGGTCATCCAACTTTACCCATGAGTTGTGATTTCCATGTTGCCATGTTTGCAAAACACTTAACACACGCCCATGTTGTGTCGCCAGGAGATCACTACAAGGCCATTACAAAGCGTCCTCCCAACAAGAATAAGCCCACTAAGGTTTCATCACCGTTAAAGTGGAGTCACACCACCCAGAAGCCCCCTCTTGTGCCTTGTAGCTCCAAAAAGAGTCACTCTTCCCTTCCACTACACCACCATTGGCTTATTCTATGTTGAGGATCTGCTAATTAATTGGCCAGACCATACCCATATAAGCCTCGTGGTTGAACTATTAATCGGGGTTACCTGTTCCTCGAATCGGTCCTTAAGATATCGAGCAGACACTACCACCAACCATAGTGCTTCACGCACCATCATCACCCAACCTTCTGCTCCACATCCCTATGTTCCATGTTGCTACACAATTACTAGAATTCCCAACTCATAGTTGCATAGTTCATTAGTCATGTTTAACCAACAACCCATCCATACCCTTGTGCGAAGCTAAGCAAAAGCTACCCAACATAACCACTACTGACAACTAGGGCGATAAGGAAAATATGGAACATGGTACTATAAGTTAATGGGATTCAGAATTAACAGCATGTATGTTTGAAATAAAGAACATATTTGAAAAACTAGGATGAGAATGTTCAAGGACACTTTCCTCTTCCAACTTGCTGCTCAGACTCTTCGAAGACTTGGTCCTAGAGATTCTCGAATTGCTCCTCGTCTGCTCATGAAACACACCAAAAAAATACACAACAAAACTAACTAAGAATAGTACACAAAATAATAGCTAACATCTATAAAAAAGGTACTAAAAGATAGTACACGTTGCTATGAAGGCGTGAGCACAAAAATCGTCTAAATCGGAGCTAGAATGAGAAAGTTACGCTAAAAACTAGTTTTGGATTAAATCTGAAAAAGAAAAAGGGCCTATTTTGAATAAAACAGAAAGAACAGGGGCCTTTTTGTAAAAATAGAGGGACCTATTTGTAAATATTGGAATGTTTGGGGACTAAACTATAAAAAGATAGGGGCTTTTAGGTAAAAACAGAAAAGTCCAGGGGCTAAAGTGCAAAAGTTGCAATTTTCCTGAAATAAATAAATAAATAGAGGATGATTGGGTAAAGAGCTGTTGACATGGCAGACACATCGGCGTAAAGGCTGAGGTGGCTGCTGACTAGGCGATGACTGGGTTTATGTAAAACACGTGTCATCAAATCATTGGCTGGCGGAGAGGTATAACTAGATCTAATCTTGGCCGTTGTTTGTGGATCGGACAGAGGAGAAGAGAGAGGGTGGCTGGAGAGGGACGGCCGGCGGCGGAGAGCCCGGGCACAGCGGTGCATGGGGATTAGCGGCGGTAGACTCGCCAGAGTGGGGTGAAAACCTCGTCGCTGTGCACGGAAGATGACGGCGAGTGGCGGAAAAAGAAGAGGGGCAAAAGGTGAACTCATTTGAGATGGATTCGGAAGGCGGGGAGACTCACCGAGGCCTGGTGACGATGCGTAGCGACTGAGAAACTCGGTGAGCGGCGAAGGAGGTCTTCCGGCGGCTGGTGGGCGAAAAGGAGGGGTCAGCGGACTTGCCCTCGAGCTTGCGAAGCCGAAGGACCAGTTGGTGCGGGTCGGGAAGCTCCAGAGCGGTGGTGGCACGAGCTCCGGCAAGGATTGCAATGACGGCAGCTGCGCTAGGGCTCGGGGAGGCGAAACAGAACGAGGAGGGGGGACTTATATAGGCGGGGAATATCTCGTGGGGAGTTCGATTCGGCTAGGGTTGGTTGGGATTTGGTCGAGAGGTGGCGGCACGTTGGTTGCGAGATGGACTCGGCCAGAGTCCGAGCTCGGGTCGAAGGTAGGGGACGGGCGTGGGGCCCACGCGGTAGTGGCCGGGAGGAGGCATCTTCGGCCGCGGCACCATCTGAGAGGGTGGGCGGAGCGACAGCAGGCGGCTGGGCCAGGGCACGGCCCAGGTGGGAGGCGGGGTGGAAGGAGAGCTATGCGGGCTCGGCCCGGGAAGAAAGAAGAAGCGGGCCTCGAAAAAGAAAAGAAATAGAAAAAAAGTTGAAGGATTCGGCCCAAAGAAGAAAAAGAGGTTTTTCTTTTATGAAAATATTTTTTAACTTTTCCAAAATCTAAACAGTGCTCCGCAGTGTTTTCAAAACTAATTTCCACACAATAAAACTCTAATGTATCTATTCTAGCATGAATACATCAAATAAAATAAATATAACCTATGTCAATATTAAATTTATTTAGAAAATAGGTTTTTACCTGTTATATTTATTTAAACCCTAATTTATTTCCAGGAAAGTTTTTAGGAAATTATGAAATCCAAAAACCAAGGTGTTACAGCATTGGCGGCTGTATCTATGAGGGAGGTCGTTCCTCATCCTCATCGACCATGCTAGCCTCAAATTCTTGCTTGATCAAGCCCGCGTCACGCCCCTTCAGTAGCACTTGATCAGCAAGCTCATGGGCTTTGATTTTACGGTGGAGTAGAAACCCGGCCGCACCAATCAAGCTGCTGATGCTCTCTCCTGAATTGATGATGCCACATCTGTTTGCACTGCTCTTTCGTCAGTTTGTCGGATCGCGGAGGACGATTGGCATGCTCTTCTTCGACATCACCCTAAGATTCAATGCTGCTGTGTTGAGATTTTGGCTGCCCCAAGTGATATGGCACTGGCCGGAGAGGTCGATCCTTCACCATCCACAACGCCTCACCCAGGCTTGGGTTTTTTGTCGAGTGTGTCCAGCCTCGTTGTGAGTGATTTATCTGTAGGATCGAGAGGGGTGACTAGAGGGGGGTGAATAGGCGCATCAACAAATTTCTTTCAAAATTGAAGGCCTTCTCATATTTTGATCACCAAACACACCTGAAAACTTAAGCAGAAGCAAAAACACTAGAGAGACTGTCCAAGAAGGGAAGTTCCGAGGCAACATGACTCCACGGATGGAATTTGACCCGTAGGTTCCATTCAAGACCATTCCATGTGTCTTTGTGTACAAAACCTAGCTACTTAGAATCAATCACGATTTACCGAGTGAAGAAAACTCCCCTAGTTGATGGAATAGAGGCAAGGGAATTCAATACCCACTTGTACACATACGTGTGTGAATTTTATGCCTCTAACAACAAGGAGAATAGCTTCAACAAGGCGAAAACATTCAGCTCAACAAGAAAACAAAAATCAACTTGAAAATCAAAAAACTTGCACACAAGACAAGGGAACCAATAGAAGGAGATGAACATGAGCATATGCGAGAAAATAAACTTCATTAAGCACATATGTCAGCCCTATTTAGGCAGATTACAAAGTATTTTCCTTTCACAAAAGCTCTAACCTATTACAAAGGCTAAGCCTATCCTCTCCTCTCATCTCCTCCAAAACCTATCATTAGGCTCTCATATAGCTGGCTGAAGGCTATAACACAGCCATACCCCTCTATTTATAGGCCTTGGGAGGCTCCTTGGATGCCAAGTTTCCTTATTCCCAAAGTGCCCTTCCTACCTACCACCTGCCAATGCACTCGCACCAACCACCGGGGGGCATTTTCGTCCGTTTTGAGCTCTGTCCATCGAACATGTGAGGAACTGTCCAAACAATATTCTAATTAATCATCAGGAGGATTATTATTCATAATCACAACCTCAATGATTAACCATAATACCATCTCAGTAGTCCCGGCACGTGTTTTATGCCCAAGATCGGAGCACATACATTTCACAACATAGCTTAAGAAAGAGTGAGTAATTAAAGATTATATTACAAGTTCTTAAGCATGCAACCATTTGCAACAGTTTATACAAAGAGAAACTATGCAGCGGAAGATTAAAACTTTAACAACAACAACAGGAGAGTGGAGCCATATGCCCTTAGGCTCCACCCCAAAAGATACGCCTCACCAGAGTAGGATGCACTACTCTTGCCCACCACCTGCATCGGCGGGCACGAAGTAGCCAAACACAGCCTCATCCTCACCAGCGAAACCTGAAAGAGCAGCGTGAGTATGAAGTTACTTGCAGACTTAATCCATATAGGGCACATACAAATAGCTCGACTCCAAGGATCATGCATTGAGCTATTAGCAAGAGTAAAGCCACATGGTTAAGTAAAACATATGCGGTAAGCAACCTGGACATATGTGTGTGAGCACCTATACTTAACCAACCATGGACAAAACTACCCTGCAAACCTCCATATGAACATAAATGTAAATGGAACAATCATAAAAATAACTGTAAAGAACCATCTCATCCTCATACCAACATACCAAAACCACCAACCAAAATCGGAAACTCTACGACCGATGCAAATGAACAGAAGCATGCTCATGACCGAGAGCGCGGCATTTCGAAATATTTTTACACCCTGCAGGGGGATACTCCTGGACCCACATGACTCAAGGACCATACAGCTCATGTGTCCACACAGGCCCACGCAAGGGGGTACTCGTGTCAATCTTTCCCAATAAGCCCAACCATTTGGATCGTGCATCGCTCGGCGTGGAGGTACCTAGAACTACTCCCGGAGCAAACTAGATACCTCTACAAGCCCGCCCGCTCACACCGTTGATGTTCAACCCAAATGATTACGGTTACAGAGGTATTCGGCTCGCCTTACCATTAGATCGGCATGTGGTAAGTAAGGTAAGTGTTAGAGACAACTGCACCGACAGATGGCCTTAAACAATGCAAAGCAGTCTATGGCATCCGGGCTCCTCTCCCGAACTACCCAGAGGACTCCTCCTGGGCAGAAGATACCCCTAACACCACCCACATCTCGTCTCATACTCATCACTCATCAAACCATCTCAATCATTATAAATGTATTCGTAAACCATAAATGAGCCCTATGCTCGCGATCAACGGGGTTACCGTCGCTCGACTTCTATCGAGGACCTAAGCATTGCTAAGCATTTTGAACGACTCTTAGACATCGACCATGTTACTAAGGCTACAAGGATGTGGAGATACAACATCTCAAGGTAGAGGTTGTGCAATACAACATAGGTTCTACCCATATACAACCGACAACGACTCGCTAACCATGCAAACATACATACATAAGCATAATTTATCAATTGAGACACCATTCCATTCGAACAAAGGGTGTAATATGCTTAGATGCTTGCCTTGCTGCTCTATGGTCTGCCTGATACTGCCTACACAAAACTCGCAGAAGCCTTGTGCCTCGGTATCGCCCTAGATTACGCCCGCGTCACGTTCCGGTTCTTCGTTGACTAAAAGAACGCATGCAATGATAAGCATGAATACTGTGCAGAGAAAGATGCTTCACAGTGTATGACAACAGTGGAGATGCAATGCTTTCAGTCCATGAGTTTTAAGGCCTTAAAGGTTTCCTAACTTGGATTAATGTTAAGCATTTAATCATTTCCTGGATTAATTAAGCTTAACAAAAAGCTTAGACCTAATTAGAAAATTAATTCATAATTAGCATGAGGGTGATTATTTGTAATGAGCAGGGAATCAATTAATAAGATTTACAAAATTGATTTCATCAATTTTGGAGCTACCAATAATTAATTATGGATTAATGAAGCTCAAACCTATTTTGTTAACCCATGAAATTTAAATCCATATTTCATAGCTCCCAGTATTTTTAACAGGTAGATATTGATCATACAAACATAACAAATTGTTTTCATGATTTTTGGAGCAATATTTAATTTTCTATGCATTTTACAAATTCCAGCTGATTTAATAGTTGAACAAATATTCTATTTCGCATTTTATGGAATTTCCCAAATATTAAAATGTCCGCAATACTCTTTGCGCAACCGGCCGGCTAGCCACTGAGGCTGACAATGAGCCCGGATGGGTTGACCTGGGTCAAAATTGACTCGCTCCTTGGCTGGCAATGGCGGGCGGAGCTGGCGCAGTTCGCCGGCGGCGAGCGGCACAACGCAAGTGGCCAGGGAGGGTAGCAGTGGCTTCAAGAGACACACGCGGATTTGCGTGAGGCACACCTGGCTGATGGCGACGGCTGGAAGGCGGCGAGCGGCATCGCACGATGGAGAAAGCACGGCGGTGACTCGGTTCATTGCGCCGGTGACGAAATGACAGTGAGATCGACTCGGCCGAAAGCTCCTAAAGCATCTACGAGGGCATGCGGACTCAACGCGCGGTTATGGCCGACAGGTGCAGTGGGTCGGCGGTGCACGATCGTACAACGGGAGGCACGCCAGCCACGGGCTAAGCCCAAAATAACACGCGCGGAAGGAAGAAGAGTGCTCGGGGAAGCTCACCACGGTTTCGGATTGGACGGAAGAGCTGTGGTGAGGTGGGTCGACAGTGAGCGGCGGAGGAAACACACCGGAGAAGAGGAAGGAGCGCGGGGAGCTCGGTCCGGTGGAGGAGAGGGCGAATTCGGCCGGGGAATCACACGAGGAGAGCTCAACGAAGCTCCTCCGAGCTTCTCGGTGGCTGGGCGGGTTGAAGATGGCAGGGCTCCGACGAATTTGAGCGGCGGCATGCGTGCACGTGCTCTGTGCTGCTCGGCTGAGTGAGGGACAAAGTAGAGAGAGAGAGAGGAGTGAGGGAGAGAGCGAGAGAGGCCAAGGGGGAGGGGATAAGGGCGATAGCCCATGCTTCTGGCTGCCTCGGTGCCGTGGCCGGGATTTTCTGGCAACGTGGTCGGCAGCGAGAGTCAACAAAGCTGGCGGTGAGAGGCAGAGAGAAGGAGAGGGGATGACGGTGGGGCATGGTGAACAGTGACGGCCGAAAGAAAAATACCCACTGCACTTTTGTGAACTAAACGAAGATCTTCCCACGGTCTTAAAAACCTTGGGACAAAATTTTGTATGAAACTACAATTCATGGTCAATCCATTTTAATTGGTTTGACCCAAAAAGCTTGAGCCAAATTTGAACTAAACTTCTTCAAACATGCAACCTTTCCTAACTTGATGTAATTTTTTTGTCTCCAAAATAATTCCCAAATATTTGGGAAAAATCACTAATATTCATTAGATGGCGTGGATTAATTTCTAAATTTATTTCCAACCATATGTTTCATAGCAATTTTGTGAGTTGCTTTACAAGGCATCATTTAATATTAACTTTAACAATTTGAGTTCAGCTTAAAACACACGCCAAGAATTGCCCAAAACAATAAACATGATGCTAATGATGCTCATTAATGCTTAATGACCTGATTAATGACTTTGGGCCGTCACAAAACTCCCCCCCCTTAAAAGAATCTCGTCCCGAGATTCGGGCAAAGTGTTGGGAAGAGAGTGATGAAAAGGAGTTTCCAGGACTGGAACGATAATGACATCACTAGATGATACGACAGTGCTGCATGGCATATTTCTCAGACCTTCGGAAAAGTCCCAGGTTTCTGAGTGCCATATTCACCTAGACAAGTTAATCTTATGACAAGGATATTACAAGATAACAAGGTGGGTATCATGTGAGTGACGGTGGTGTCATCATCCTTTCTCATTTCAGTTCACTGACTTGACAAAGTCACAACTTCTATTTATATTCATGAGAGAACAAAGGTGAGGGTGGTCTCCTTGGTTACTTGATGGTGATTGTGTACATATATACGAAAAATAGGAACACAAGATTCCTACTAAAACCATGGTGGTGTGGATGGGATGATAGAACTTTCATTAACTCCAAAAGTGAACGCGTCCCAACATTATGCAGGGTGTTTCATGACGTCTATACTACTATCGCACCATTTACACGCTGTGAGGAATAGGAACTATTGCAATAAGCTGGAGAAAAACTCGGGATAATCGACACGAAGCCGATCCACACGTTCCCTTGTTGCTTCATCTTTGGAGTGATTACTCCACTGAACCTTGAGAAACTTAATTGACTTGCGCCGCGTCTTTCGTTCGGCTTCATCAAGAATACGAATTAGATGTTCGCAATAGGAGAGATCCGTCTGCTATTCTTGGTTTGCAACTTCAATGACTTCGGTTGGGACTCGAAGGCATTTCTTCAACTGAGAGACATGGAAGATGTTGTGCACTGCGGAGAGGGACAGATGCAAGTCCAACTGATAGGCCACCTCACCACGCCGAGCAACGATTTGAAAAGGACCAACATAGCGAGGTGCTAGCTTCCCTCTAACTTGAAAGCGTCGAACCCCTTTGAGAGGTGATACCTTAAGATAGATGAAATCCCCAATCTCAAACACAAGATCTCGTCTGCGGCGATCCGCATAGCTCTTTTGTCGGGACTAAGCCATTAGGAGACACTTGCAAATCGTCAGAACATGCTCTTCTGCCTCCTTGACCAAATCTGGGCCGAGAAAAGCCCTTTCGCCGGATTCAAACCAATTCAACGGCGTTCGACAGCATCGACCATACAAAGCTTCAAATGACGACATCTCAATGCTCGCTTGATAACTGTTCTTGTAGGAGAAATCCACAAATGGCAAGCAGATTTCCCACTTCTTCCCATATGTGAGGACACAAACCCTCAACATATCTTCTAAGATTTGATTCACCCTCTCGGTTTGACCGTCGGTCTGAGGATGATATGCAGTGCTATGGAAGAGCTCGGTTCCCATATCTTCATGAAGGCCCTTCCAAAAATGGGAAGTGAATTGAGTGCCTCGATCGGAAATGATTTTATTCGGAATCCCATGGAGGCAAACAATCTAAGTGAGGTATAGCTCCGCGTACTGCTTGACCAAAAATGTGGTCTTGACGGGCAAGAAATGAGCGGACTTCGTCAACTGGTCCACAATGACCTAAATTGAGTCATACCTATGAGAGGTCTTCGGCAATCCGGTAATGAAATCCATGCTGATCTCCTCCCACTTCCAAGATGGAATGGGCAAGGGTTGAAGCGTACCTGCCGGCTTAAGATGCTCAGCCTGCACTCTTTCATAGACGTCACACTCAGCTACATATCGAGCGATCTCTCGCTTCATGCGAGTCCACCAAAATCTAGACTTGAGATCCTGGTACATCTTGGTACTCCCTGGATGAATGGATAGCAGGGAATCATGAGCTTCATCCAGGATGTTCTTTCTCAACTCCAGATCTTTAGGGACCACTAACCTCTTCTCAAACCACAAGACACCCTCATCGTCCAGGGTAAAGCACTTGGCTTGCCCCTCCTTGATCTTATCACAAATCCTTTCCATGCCCTTGTCCTTCTTCTGAGCTTCCTTAATTTGGTTGATGAGAACAGATTTCACCTCCAAGTTGGAAAGGTAACCCTCCAAAACCATCTCAAGCCCAAGCGGAAATCATCACAGAGGGTGGAATCCTTGGGTGAGACCCTAAGACAACTGCAATGAGCTTTCCGGCTCAAGGCATCGACGATCACATTCACCTTGCCAGGGTGATAATGAACTTCCAGCTCATAATCTTTGATCAACTCGAGCCATCTTTGCTGCCTCATGTTCAGATCGGCCTGAGTGAAAATGTATTTGAGGCTTTTGTGATCCGTGTAGATACGGCAGAGATTTCCCAATAGATAATGCCGCCAAATCTTCAAGGCATGGACAACTGCCGCGAGCTCTGAATCATGGGTTTGGTAGTTCTCCTCATGGCACTTCAATTGACGTGAGGCATAAGCAACAACTCAGCCCTCTTGCACAAGGACACATCCGAGGCCTATGCGGGAAGCATCTCAATAGATGTTGAAACTCTTGTCCACTTCTGGTTGAGTGAGAATGGGAGTAGTCGTGAGCCGTTTCTTCAAGGTTTGTAAAGCTAACTCACATTCACTGGACCACTCGAACACGCTTCCTTGCTTCAACATCTCAGTCATGGGCTTGGCAATTTTGGAGAAATTCTCGATGAACCAACGGTAATAGCCCGTGAGTCCGAGAAAACTCCAGATGTCAGTGACATTCTTGGGCTGAACCCAATTGAACACATCCTGCACCTTGCTCGGGTCAACAGCGACACCATTCTCTGACAAGACATGACCTAAAAAAGCAACCTCTTTGAGCCAAAACTCACACTTGATGAACTTGGCATAGAGTTGGTGATCTCAAAGTCGACCAAGAACAACACGAAGGTGCTCAGAATGTTCCTCTTTAGTCTTGGAGTATATAAGAATGTCATCGATGAAAACCACGACAAACTTATCAAGTTCCTCCATGAACACGATGTTCATCAAATACATGAAGAATGTAGGTGCGTTGGTCAGGCCGAAAGACATGACGGTGAACTCATAAAGCCCGTAGTGGGTGGAGAAAGCCGTCTTCGGAATATCCTCCGGTCGAACCTTTATTTGATGGTGGCCCAACCTCAAGTAAATCTTCGAGAAAACTCGGGCACCGATCAACTGATCAAATAGAATATCGATCCTAGGAAGCGGATACTTATTCTTGACAGTGACCTCGTTCAGAGGACAGTAATCAACACACATCTGCAGAGTGCCATCCTTCTTCTTGACAAAGAGTGCTGGGCATCCCTAGGGCGAGGAGCTCGGACGAATGAAGCCCTTCGCAAGCAACTCTTGAATTTGCTTCTTCAATTCCGCTAACTCATTCGGTGGCATCTTATACGATCTCTTCGAAATTGGGGCCGTTCCGGGTACAAGGTCAATGGAGAACTCCACTGCTCGGTCAAACGGCATTCCTGGCAATTCATCTGGGAAGACATCAGGAAACTCACACACCACTGGGATAATCATGATATCCGGTGTGGTGGCGACCTTCAGAGCATAAAGGCATGGGTTGATGCCCTTAAGCGTCAAATGAACTCGAGTGCCAGATAGACCATTAAGGGTGATGGTCTGCTGAGCACAATCCATGACAACTTTATTCCTGGTGAGCCAGTTCATCCCCAATATGATGTCTATCCCTTTTGGAGTCCATCACCAACAAATTCGCACAAAAAGGTGTCTCGTTGATGATAACTGACGCCTTGGTCACACATTGATTAATAAGAATCTTGGCTCCGGGTGCGTCTATGATATAAGGCGTAAGGGTGGCACTAACTTTCAGCCCATGTCACTGAGTATAACTCGTCATTACGAAACAATGGGAAGCTCCAGAATCGAAAAGAACGACTGCAGGGATGATGACGGAATTAAAATTTACAAGTAATGTACCCATCAGAACGTTGTCACCCTCGTGAGCTTCTTCGGCGGTAGTGTAGTGTGCGCAGCCACTCTTGGGGACATGCGTAGCCTGGGAGGCTTGTGGAGTAGATTGAGCGAGTGGTGGCCTTGGAGCAGTCGCCATAGCTCCTGACTTCGGGTAGGGGCAATCTCGAGCATAGTGGCCGACACACCCACGGTTGTAGAATAGGCTGTTGGGACCACCTGTCACACTGCCCTGAGATGCAGTGGGTCTTGGAGGCTGCCCTTGTGGAGCGGAGAAAGATGGGTGCCACACTATCCACATTGGCTGTGGAGCACTCGAGGCCAATGTGTGAGATGGTGGAGGCTGACTCTCCGTGCGGGTGCGTTGAGAACCCCGCCATGGAAGGCGACGGGACCCTCTTGTGCTTCTTCTCCTCCTGGTGGTTCTTCAGCTTGAACTCCACCATGAGAGAGGTGCTCACTAACTTGTTAAAATCGGTGAACTCATGTGCGGATAGCCGGTCTTGCATCTTTGAAGTGAGGCTGTTCATAAAGCGGTATTGCTTCTGCTCGTCAGTGTTGACCTCATCCGGCGCATATTGGGCAATGTGGTTAAACACCTGCATGTACTCCATGATAGATCTGCCTCACTGTTGAAGATCTAGGAACTCCCGCTATTTATCTCCATTATCCCCTTGGGGATATGATAATTGTGGAATGCCTGGCGGAACTCTGCCCAAGACACCCATTGGTTGGCGGAGTGCATGGCCAAGTAGTTGATCCACCACGCGCCCGCTGCACCCTGAAGTTGATGGGCGGCGAAACGCACCTTCTCATGGTCTTCACATATGAGGAGAGCGAGTTTCTGCTCGATAGTACGAAGCCAGTGGTTGGCATCGAGAGGATCCTCAGCCCACGTGAAGGTGGGCGGTTGAGTCCATAAGAAATCGGTGAAGTCATCTCGGCGTCCGGCTCCACCTCCTCCTTGAGGGGCTGTGTTATGCACGAGAGCTTCGAGGAGCACCGTGTGAGCATGACGGTTCTGCTTAATTTGCATGAGCACATCCGCCATGCTCGGCGGTGGAGGCGGCGGAGGGTTGTTCTCATTAGAACCCTCGGGAAGATCTCCGAGACTATGGCGGGTTCTCATCCTGTTGCAATGATAAGACAAAGAGGGGAAAGTCAAATTCCAACACAGCCTAAAAGCATTCACTGGATATCATTTGCTTGGACCCTTAATACCGTATATATGGAAACATGCATGCATATGACCAATAGGGAAAAATGAATGCATGCTCAATTCCTTTCTACCGTTTCTTTCTCGTGCGTGTCTCTCTGCAACAAACATCAAGATCACATGCATTTATATAACCAATCATCACCCTTCGCGCTAGAAAGAATAAGTAGCGCAAACGGTGCTTGTGCATCTTGCCGCGCAAGAGACAATTCGTACGTTGTTGCCAACATATTCACTTCCCGTACCGTCGCCTTACGGGACACCTTATGTAATCGCCACATGGGTAGACGACCATATCTACCATCGTATGGTGGATGTTCATACGCTATTGCTAACGTATTCACTTTTCGTATCATCACCGTACGGAACATACCAGGCCCCTGTCTCGCACTGGTTGAGGCCCCGATATTTATCGCCATTGGGATGAGTTCCTTACCTTTTTCGTCGATGCAACATAAATCATAAATGCATCATAATACGGAAAACAAACAACTTAAGCGTCGCTCATACCCACGCTTTACACTTATTGGCATAATATAGCAAGTTTATACATATTAATTATGAGGAGGCATAAAAGAACTTTAGTGGGTTGCTTAGTGAAGTGACACACTTTACTAAACAACATATTAAGCATTGTTTAGGCTACCTCATTAAACCAAGCTCTGATACCACGCTATGAGGAACCGTCTAAATAATATTCTAATTAATCATTAGGATGATCATTATTTATAATCATAACCTCAATGATTAACCAGACTACCATCTCGGTAGTCCCGGCACGTGTTTTATGCCCAAGATCGGAGCACATGCCTTTCCAACATGTACATTACAACATAGCTTAAGAAAGAGTGAGTAATTAAAGATTATATTACAAGTTCTTAAGCATGCAACCATTTGCAACAGTTTACACAAAGAGAAACTACATAGCGGAAGATTAAAACCTTAACAGCAACAACAGGAGAGTGGAGCCATATGCCCTTAGGCTCCACCCCAAAAGCCACGTCTCACCAGAGTAGGATGCATTACTGTTGCCCACCACCTGCATCGGCGAGCACGAAGTAGCTAAACACCGCCTCATCCTCACCAGAGGAACCTGAAGGAGCAGCGTGAGTACGAAGGTACTCGCAAGACTTAATCCATATAGGGCATATATAAATAGCCTGACTCCAAGGATCATGCATTGAGCTATTATCAAGAGTAAAGCCACAAGGTTAAGTAAAACATATGCGGTAAGCAACCTGGACATATATGTGTGAGCAACTATACTTAACCAACCATGGACAAAACTACCCGGCAAACCTCCATATGAACATAAATGTAAATTGAACCATCATAAAAATAACTATAAAGAACCATATCATCCTCATACCAACATACCATAACCACCAACCGAAATAAAAAACTCTACGACCGATGCAAATGAACAGAAGAATGCTCATGATCGAGAGCGTGGCATTTTGAAATGTTTTTACACCCTGTAGGGGGATACTCCTGGACCCACACGACTTGAGGACCATACAGCTCATGTGTCCACACAGGCCCACGCAAGGGGGTACTTGTGTCAACCTTTCCCAATAAGCCCAACCATTTGGATCGCGCATCGCTCGGCGTGGAGGTACCTAGAACTACTCCCGGAGCAAACTAGATACCTCTACAAGCCTGCCCGCTCACACCGTCGATGTTCAGGCCCAAATGATCACAACTACAGAGGTATTCAACTCGCCTTACCATTATATCGGCATGTGGTGAGTAAGGTATGTGCTCGAGACAACTGCACCGACAGATGGCCTTAAACGATGCAAAGCGGTCTATGGCATCCGGGCTCCTCTCCCGAACAACCCAGAGGACTCCTCCTAGGCAGAAGATACCCCTAACACCGCCCACATCTCGTCTCATACTCGCCACTCATCAAACCATCTCAATCATCATAAATGTATTCGTAAACCATAAATGAGCCCTATGCTCGCGAACAATGGGGGTACTGTTGCTCGACTTCTACCGAGGACCTAAGCATTGCTAAGCATTTCGAATGACTTTTAGACATCGACCATGTTACTAAGGCTACATGGATGTGGAGATACAACATCTCAAGGTAGAGGATATGCAATTCAACATAGGTTTTACCCATATACAACCGACAATGACTCGCTAACCATGCAAACGTACATAAGCATAATTTATCAATTGAGACACCATTCCATTCGAACAAAGGGTGTAATATACTTAGGTGCTTGCCTTGCTGCTCTGTGGTCTGCCTGATACTACCCACACAGAACTCACAAAAGTGTTGTGCCTCGGTGTCGCCCTCGATCACTCCCGCGTCACGTTCCGGTTCTTCGTTCACTAGGAGAACGCATGCAATGATGAGCATGAATGCTCTGCAGAGAAAGATGCTTCACAGTGTATGACAACAGTGGAGATGCAATGCTTTCAGGTCATGAGTTTTAAGGCCTCAAAGGTTTCCTAACTTGGATTAATGTTAAGCATTTAATCATTTCCTGGATTAATTAAGCTTAACACAAAGCTTAGACCTAATTAGAAAATTAATTCATACTTAACATGAGGGTTATTATTTGTAATGTATAGGGAATCAATTAATAAGATTTACAAAATCTTTTTTATCAATTTTGGAGCTACCAATAATTAATTATGGATTAATGAAGATCAAATCTATTTTATTAACCCATGAAATTTAAATCCATATTTCATAGCTCCCAGTATTTTTAATAGGTAGATAATGATCATACAAACCTAACAAAATTGGTTTCATGAGTTTTGGAGCTATATTTAATTTTCTATGCATTTTACAAATTCCAGCCGATTTAATAGTTGAACAAATATTCTATTTCGCATTTTCTGGAATTTCCCGAATATTAAAATGCCCGCAATACTCTTTGCACACCCAGCCGGCTAGCCACTGAGGCTGATAGTGGGCCCGGGTGGGTTCACCCGGGTCAAAATTGACCCGCGCCTAGGCTAGCCATGGCGGGTGGCGCTGGCGTAGTT
The DNA here is from genome assembly GCF_958298935.1 of Phragmites australis. Lineage (NCBI taxonomy): Eukaryota > Viridiplantae > Streptophyta > Magnoliopsida > Poales > Poaceae > Phragmites > Phragmites australis. Next base: position 25,458,526 of record NC_084935.1, on the reverse strand, counting down.
CACCGGCGGTGAGCGGCACAACGCAGGCGGCTGGGGAGGGCATCAGTGGCTTTAGGAGATAGACGCGGTTCTTCTCAAGGCACACCTAGTCGATGGTGACGGACGGAAGGCGGTGAGCGGCAGCACACGGCGGACAAAGCACGACGGTGACTTGGTTCAGTGCGCCGGCGGTGAAACAACAGCGAGACCGACTCGGCCGAAAGCTCCTAAACAATCTACGAGGGCATGCAGACTCAACGACACGGCTATTGGCCGACGGGCCCAACGGCGGCTCGACCGACGATGTGCGCTGCGGGTTGGTGGCGCACGGTCGTACAACAGGAGGCGCGCCGGCCACGGGCTAAGCCCAAAATAACACGCCTGGAAGGAAGAAGAGAGCTCGAGGAAGCTCACCGCGGTTTCGGATTGGACGGAGGAGCTGCGATGAGGCGGGTTGACAGTGAGCGGTGGAGGAAACACGCCGGAGAAGGGGAAGGAGCGCAGGGAGCTTGGTCCAGTGGGGGAGAGGGCGAATTCGGCTGGCGAATCGCCCGAGGAGAGCTCAACGAAGCTCCTCCGAGCTTCTCGATGGCCGGGCGGGCTGAAGACGGCACGGCTTCAGTGAATTTGAGCGGCGGCGTGCGTGCGCGTGCTCTACACTGCTCGCCCGAGTGAGGGACGGAGCAGAGAGAGAGGAGTGAGGGAGAGAGCGAGAGAGGCTGAGGGGGAGGGGATAAGGGCGACAGCCCATGCCTCTGGCCGCCTCGGTGCCGTGGCCTGGATTTTCCGGTGACGTGGTCAACCGTGGGATTCAACAAAGCCAGCGGTGAGAGGCAGAATGATGGAAAGGGGATGATGGTGGGGCACGATAAACAGTGACATTTGAAGCAAAAATATCCACTGCACTTCTGTGAACCAAACGATGATCTTCCCACTATCTAAAAACCTTGGGACAAAATTTTGTGTGAAACTACAATTAATGGTCAATCCATTTTAATTGGTTTGACCCAAAAATCTTGAGCCAAATTTGAACTAAACTTCTTCAAACATGCAACATTTCCTAACTTGATGTAATTTTTATGTCTCCAAAATAATTCCCAAAAATTTGGGAAAAATCACTAATATTCATTAGATGGCGTGGACTAATTTCTAAATTTTTTTCCAACCCTATGTTTCATAGCAATTTGTGAGTTGCTTTACAAGGCATCATTTAATATTAGCTTTAACAATTTGAGTTCAACTTAAAACACACGCAAAGAATTGTCCAAAACAATAAACATGATGCTAATGATGCTTATTAATGCTTAATGACCTAATTAATGACTTTGGGCCATCATAGAATGGCTGTGGTGTCTTCATGACTTCACTTCGCCTTGACGCTAGCTTCGTGATGATGCCACGTGCACTCTATCCTTCCACGGTTTTATGGCCAAACCGCGAAACTGCCTCGCACGATTTTCAAAGCGTGACACACTGCCGCTTGCCTTGACCTTAAGCAAGCATCCCGAAGTCGACATATGTACTTCGTCTTGCGATCTTGACTGCCAGCAAGTCTCTCCCGCTCTCGATACCTTGAGCCGCCTTGTCACTTGCATCAGCATCACTTTCGCTTGACTTTGTCAACATGTCGTCTTCATCCTTCCTTCCATGCTTTGCTTGATCTCCATGTGCATAGCTAGGATCATCCTCGACTCCGCCCGGCTTCCTCAATCATCCGACGCCAAGCACCCCGCTCGGCCTCGATCGTCTCGCCGTCGACCGCCAAATTGCATCCATCACCTGCACAACATGAGAAAAGCAAGCACATATCTCCAATTTCATCTCAGATTAGACCAAAACCAATATGTTCAAATTAGAACACATCCTGCCGAAAACGTGAGCACCGGATGTTCCGGTGTGTTCTCCCTTTGAACACCGAAACATCCAGTGGGTGTAACACCTTCTACGCTCTGAAAACTTTGCTCTTTGTAGAAAATAGTCTGGTGAGAACCTATGGTGTGCACACAGTCCAGCACCGGACCATCCGGTGCATTCATCTCTTCCAGACTACTCATTTTCATCCTCTTTGCAGGAAATGCTCCGGTGTATACTCTGATGTTCACAAATCCAAGCACCAGAATATCCGGTGAGCACTTCTGTACCAGGCACACAGATTGCAAGCTCTCTGGAAAAATTAGTCCTGTGAGCATAACTTATCAACACCCGATCATCCGCCGTGGCAGCACTTTGAATTTCAATTTTGGCGCTAACTGGAAAAATGCTTCAGTGCTTATTAACACCGGACAATCCGGTGGGGTCTTCCATTTTTCCACCAAAAATTCCTTCTCTGCAAGAATTAGCCTAGCGTGCCCTCATAGCCAACACCAGACCATTCGGTGAAGTCTTTCATTTCCTCCTCTGCACCAACAAGCTCCAGCGTGAACTAAATCTTCACATCGGACCATTCAGTGGGTTCAAATTTACTGGACTCAGAGAAAATTGCCAATTCCATTCTCCTCCAACACGGGTTAGTCATGAACAAAGATAAGCATAAACAAACTCATGCTAACCAAGCTCGAGCAATCCAAAACCAAATCGACAACTTTGTCAATCACTCATCACATATAAACTAAGGTACATTTTAACTTGGTTTCTCAATCTCCCCCTTGATGAGTGCATTGACAATACTTAAAGCACAAATATTATGAGTTTGAGCAAAACTTCAAGAAAAGTTCATCCAAGTGACCAAAAACTCAAAAAGAAGCAAAGGCATGTCACTTGGCATAAGAAGATTGCAAAAGCATGAAGAGAAAAGAGGCAAAGCAGAAACTTCAAAAACTCAGATGCATATGCTCCCCCTTGATGAATGCACATTTTTTTTTACTTCTATTCTCCCCTTTTCATTATGCATGATTCCTCTTTGTGGCTTAGTGCATATTTTCTCCCCCTTTGGCAATGCAAACATAAAGGACAAAGACAAATGCAATGCATAAAAATGCACACCTAATGAGCTTTCATAAGTATACCACAAAGCATTTGCAAACGCTAGAAACATCCAAGGGCTACGGAGAGTAGAAAGCGGAGCTCACAATTGCACAAAGGCTAAAAAAGATATAGTGTCACATAAACATGAAGCTACACAAGCTAAATTGGAAGAATTGTTGGCTCATTTGGGTTCACATAGCCGAATCATGATAAAAGTGATCACCACATAAACATCCACTTATGCCGAGGCAATACAAGCATTAAGAATTAGCTAACTTCAATCTCAAGCTAGGCAAATAAGCATTCACGATAGTAGGCTTTGCAAAAACTCACATATGGAACCAAGACTTAGTTTGATCAAGTGATTAAAAAGATTAAACATTTTAGGCACATTTCTTTGTATTTCATTTTGTCCTCAAGCAAAGCGTTGTGTGACTGGGTACGGCAAACACCTTGAGGCTTCAAGGCAACCGTATTGGATCACATTTTAGCACAAGAGACTTGATTGCTCAAAAGGAACACAAGTTATCAAGTTTTTCACAAGATCAAGTTAAGTAGTGCCTTTGTGACACAAGGAACACATGTTCCCCCAAGGTTCTATCATGAGCTAAACATTTGACAAAGATAGAAAACATAGTGCAATGTTCCTCAATCCACTATTATGAACCAAGAGGCCTAGATCAAGATATTCATCAAACTAGTCTTAACACAACCATTGACTAAGCCAAAGCTATTACAAACATGATGATCAAGAATGTAGCATTTCATAGTCTACATGATTCATAAAATAGCCAATTTTCATCTTTTAGAAAGGTAGCTTGCTTGAAATATTTCATGTCAAAGCATCAAGATAAGCCTAAGATTTAAAGCTTGCTCTACACAACTACTCAACTTAGTCCAAATTTAAGACTAGCAAAAGAAAATGCTAAATACATACAAGTAAAAGCTCAACTACTATGATTATCTTACATGATGAGATGCAATGCAAATGCAACAAAAGTAAAATAGAGTATATACAAGAACAGTTCCCCCTCACACAATGCCATAGGAATGGCATACACCAAGCTCTCCCCTCAAATAGGTAAATCTTGTTCCATCTAGAGGCTTGGTAAAAATGTCGCCTAGCTAGTGTTGGGTATCAATGTAGCTCAGCTCAATGTCTCCCTTCTCATTGTGGTCTTGATGTGCGTTTGCCCGATCTTCCGAAGGTAATATGATAAGTTGATTGGTGGAGTTTCGACGTTGATGATCCAAAGGCTCGGAACAGAACAGATCAAGCACCCTCGCAACCACTACACCACTACTCCGTGATTATCAACCGTGCCAAGACGCGGTTGACCTCACCAAGAATGTTTTTCCTGCAAGCGAATTGAGAACACAAGCAAGAACAGGTAGATGCAATCTGTATATATTGCTAATTACCAATGAAGTACTTGAGTTGGGGTTCAACAAACTGATAAACGGCGAAACTGTCTAAAACAGAATAATCTAAACTATGACGGCTACCATATATTTATAGGGGGGCGTGAGGAGATCAACCTAGGGTTGTGTAGCTGTGGAAAGAGGCCTGCACAACCTAGACTCCGACCCTGACACGATTACAAGACCCGACAGGGCCCAAAACGGTGATTGTCGGAGGGTGAACTCCTCAAGCAGGGATCCAGAGGGACCCCCTTTGAGATTCAGCCGGGGGGATGATTCTGAATCTGTTTGCGGGTGAAATAAATGGGCGTAAATGCTCGAGGGATTTTTAGACAGGTTCGGGCCGCACTGAGCATAATACCCTACTCCTGTGTGTATGCTATGAATGCTTTGAGAATGTCACTCAGAGATGTTTGCTGGTTACAAGAATATTTGTCTAGCCTAGAGCTTCGGGCTCCTTGTTCTTCGGTGATCTTAGCTTCTGTGCTTGTACTGGCGGTTGCTCCGTGTCAACCGGGGTCTTGGGATTTTCTCAAAGTTGTATGTCGTCTAATCATCCTCCTTGCCGGTGAGCCCGCCCAGCCTTAAATACTCGTCGGGCGGTAGCATGCCCAGAAAGGGAGGGCGTGAGTTCCAAGGCACCATAAATGGAAAGCAACCATCATGGGCTACTGCGCGAAGTGACGGGGGGGGGGGGGGTGGCACTGATGAAGGACTTCTTAGGCTGTCGGGGAACCGAGTGCCCGGGGGTCACTGTTCACGACCCCGAGTGCTCTCTCCCGGAATCTGACTGATCGGGTTCTCGGGGAACCGAGTGCTCAGGGGCCACTGCTCGCGACCCCGAGCACTCTCTCCCGGAACTAACTTCCTTTGGGTCATCGGGGTACTTGGGTGCTCGGGGGCCGCTGCTCGCAGCCCCGAGCACCCCCTTCCCGGTACTCGGCTTTTCTGGTCGTCGGGGGACTTAAGTGCTTGGGGGCCACTGCCCGCGGCCCCGAGCATTCTCTTCCCGGCACTTGATCTTCTCGGGTCATCGGGGAACTCGGGTACCCGGGGACCACTATTCATGGCCCCGAGCACCCTCTCCTGGGACTTAGTCTTCTCATACTTCGGGGAGATGATCCCCGTGGGAGGGCGCCATGTGGCAACCTGCTGATCTGGCCTCGGGACTCGGGGACCCCTGGTTCCTGTGTCACCGACAGTGATGTAGCACCTTATTCTTTTGACTCTGACTAAACTATAAGGAATATTTTGTCAATCATAGATCCATTGGAAAGGACTCATAATAAGCTTTCCAGCAAGTCCAAGAACGCCTAAAACGGACTTCGTATGAGAGAGTTATGCCCGTTTTACTGACGTGCTGTCCTGAGACTCGACCACGACAACGACTACGACCACGACTTCGACCACGACCAGAGCTCAGCCTCGAGTCCGAGTAGACTTGGTCTTCAAAGGGTGACATCTGGGTAAGGTTTTAGTACTTCTCTCACATTCCTAAGCAATAAAATATCACAAGAATTTAGTAGTAATCCATCGAAGGAAACATGAACAACAAGAAACGAGTTCATCTGGTGGTCTAATTGTCGTGCACGTGCTCCTATAATTGGACCTTTTATGATTTGAGGATTATTAGTGGTATTGATCATATCTTAAGGAGCCATGGGCTCATCAGGTCTCTCAAGAAGTAGAATCTCACATCTATGTGTTTGGTTCTGGAGTGTTGAACTGGTTTAGTGGCAAGGCTTATGGCACTAGTGTTGTCACACAAAAGTGGCACACTCTTGAAGTTCATAGTCCCTCAAAGTAGCAACCATCCACAAAATCTGAGAAAAACAGCTAGCTGCAGCAACATATTCAGCCTCAGCAGTTGACTGCGCAACACTAGGCTGTTTGCGAGAAGACCAACAAACAAGAGAGGTACCCAATAAATGACAAGTATCGGAGGTACTCTTTCTATCAATTCTACAACCAGGAAAATCAGCATCCGAAAAACCTCGATGAGAGAGAGAAGAAGATGCAGAAAACCAAAGACCATACTCAAGGGTGTGCTTGAGGTACCTCAGAATGCATTTCACTGCTTGGCGGTGAGACGTCCTCACTGATGCTTGGAAGCGAGCACACAAGCAGATGGCAAAATAGATGTCTGGTCTTATCCCTGTCAGGTACAGAAGAGAGCTAATCATGCTCCTGTACTCATGCTGGTCCACCTCCTCTCCATTTTCATCCGAATCAAGCACGGTTGAGGTAGCCATCGGTGTCGACAAGGGCTTCGCATCACTCATGTCAAACTTCTTCAGCAAATTCTTGGTATACTTCGTCTGGTGGACGAATGTACCTTGCTTGCATTGCTTGATTTGAAGTCCAAGAAAGAAGTTGAGCTCGTCCATCATTGACATCTCGAACTCCTTGCTCATAGTTTCTACAAACTTGGCCACAAGTGCATGAGAAGAGCCACAAAAAATGATATCATCAACGTATATCTGAACAAGTAAGAAATCATTGCCATGCCTGAGAGTGAACAAGGTTTTATCTACCGATCCCATCTCATACCCATGCTCTAGCAAGAAGGACCTAAGTCTATCATACCAAGCTCTAGGTGCTTGCTTAAGCCCATACAAAGCTTTCCGAAGCTTGTATACTCTATTTGGGTATTTTGGGTGTTCAATGCCTGGGGGTTGCTTGATATAGACCTCTTCTTCTATGAAACCATTTAGGAACGCACTCTTGGCATCCATTCGATACAACTTGAAACCTTGGGATGCCGCAAATGCAAGGAGAATCCTAATGGCTTCTAGTCTAGCTACCGGTTCAAAGGTCTCTCCAAAGTCTATCCCCTCTATTTGAGTGAAACCTTGAGCCACAAGCCTAGCCTTGTTTCTCACTACAGACCCATCCTCCCCCTGTTTGTTCTTGAAGACCCATTTGGTGCCTATGGTGTGAATGTTAGGGGGTGGCTCTACAAGGACCCATACTTGGTTTCTCTCAGAGTTTTCTAGTTCCTCATGCATGGCATTGACCCAATTCGAATTAGAAAAAGCGTGTCCAATATCATGGGGTTCAAAAGAAGCAACAAATGCAGAATCTGTAAAGTGAGCTTGATGAGCAGTTTTGGACCTCATTACCCTCTCATTGAGATCACCAATCATTTGTTGTGGGGGATGTTGATGTTGAATGTGTTGAGGAGCCTCGCGCCATGAGACGATCTCCCCCTCAAACACAGTTGATGCAAGCTTGAAGCCAGCTGAAGTAGAAGTAGAGGTTGCAGGACCCTCTGTCGGTGTAGGGAAAGCAGGAGCTAGCTCTGGAGCAGGTGTCATCGAGGGAAGTACCGGATCATCCTCGTCCTCACTGAGAGCTGGAAGGTCACCATCTACAAAGATGCTTTTGCTCATCTCTTGATCACCTGCACACTCAAGGATAGGGCTAGCACAAGGAGTTGATTCATCAAAGGTCACATCACAGAACTCCATGATGGTGTTAGTGTCAAGATTAAAGACCCTGTAAGAATGACCATGAAGAGAATACTCCAAGAAAATCCCATCAGAAGTATGCGACTCGAACTTGTCAATATTGCAACACTTTAGGATGAAGCATCGACAACCAAACACTCTCAAATGAGAAACTTTCGGCTGCCTCCCAAAGCGCAACTCATGAGAAGTAAATTCAAGATTGAGCACAAGAAAATTCGATTGGAGATATAGCAAGCTGTGCTAATAGCCTCCGCCCAAAACTTTCTAGGAGTCCTATGTTCATCGAGCATCGTCCTAGCCATCTCTACCAAAGTGCGATTCTTCCTCTCAACCACGCCATTCTGCTGAGGAACACATGGGGTAGAAAATTGATGCTCAATGCCATGCTCAAGACAAAAATCATCAAAGAGGTAGTTCTTGAACTCGGTGCCATTATCACTGCGAATTGATTTTAATGCACCCGGGAGTTCCTTGAACAATCTCAAAGCTAAGCTCCGAATGTGTGAGAACACTTCATCCTTGCTCACAAGAAAGAAGACCCAAGAGTAACGAGAGTAATCATCAACAATGACAAGAACATACCACTTCCCACCCACCGAATGAACCCAGGAAGGACCAATAGTGTCCATATGGAGATGTTCTCCTTGTTGTTCAGTCATTACCAGATTGACTGGTGGGTGGGAGGCGGCAACCATCTTGCTATGCTGACAAGGAGCACAAACAAGGTTCATCTCAAACTTGAGCTTGGGCAATCATTGGATCAAGCCTAGGGCACTCAAACGAGTAAGCAAATCAAAACTCATGTGCCCTAGTCTCCTTTTCCATATCCAAAGCTCAGAAGAAGGTTGAGCAATCAAACAACGAGAAGAACCAAGAGACTCAGAGAAATCAGCTCATAAAACTCTCCCAACTTTAGAAATCTGATAAATCAAAGCGCAAGAACTCAAGAAGTATCACGTTTGAAACACACTTCCAAGTCTTCATCCAACAATTGAGATATAGAGAGAAGATTGTATCCCAGATGCTCCACCAAAGCCACATCTTTGAGAGTGAAACTCTCATTCACCCTTACCATACCTTTGTCTTTCACCCTTCCTTTCCGATAATCCCCGAATGTGATGTACATGTGCTACTTCGTCGGGGTGAGGCTGGAGAACCATGATGAATCTCCGGTTATATGGCACGAACAACTGGAGTCAATGAGCCACTTATTCTCTAGGCCTCCACTTGCTACCTACATATGAGAAGAATAGTAGATGGATGTCTCAGTACTGGGATTAGTCATAAACCTCTTAGGAATCTAGTACTGGGTTATCCTCCCTGAAGTAGTAAAAGTAGGTGCATGCAAACCAATATTAGCACGCTGGGGGGGGGGGGGGGGAGTCCCACGATGAGGAAAAGTGATGCGCCAAAGTACTGGAACTCAAAGCTTCTTACACGTGACCCAAAACCATATGAATCATGGTAAAGTCCACGTCGGGCACCACCTTGAGAAGAGAACTGAGGAGCATCAAAGACTTGTGAGTGAGAACAAGAAAAAGGCTCATATACACCAATAGAGGGGCGGTACATTTCCCGAGTGCTCCACTCCCACTCACGCCGCTCTTCTCTCCTACGGTGAAAGCAAAACCCAACAAGGTGACCCTCTCTCTAGCAGTAAATGCAATGATAGCATCTCTCGGGAACATGGCTATCGGTCACTCTAGGCTCTCTCATAAGGGCTCTCATCTTGGGCTGTGGAGTTCTCTTGGGTTGTGGTGCTTTCTTGGGTTGTGGTGTGGGTTTCTTTTTGATGGGTTATGATGTGGCATTGATTTGGACTTCTCATCTTCTAGAGTAGTAGACGTGGTGAAAATAGCTTTACCATCTCCATTGTGAGCCACCCTCTCAAAACCCATCCCGAGAGCCAAACCTGCCTTGTCAGCACACATCTTGATCTTGGCCAAAATCAAATTCATTTTCCCTTTGCCTCTTGAGCACTTCTCCACTAGAGAAAGGAGGTACTCATTCTCTGTCAAAAGCTTTTGAACTTGCCCTCTAACTCAGCTGATGTAACACCTTGATTTTCAAATTTCTAAAATTTTCCAAGAGTATTATATAGCGTCACTAGTAGAATAAGTTTAAAACCTATTTTCTTAATCAATCAATCAATATAGGTTATTTTTTTCTTATGCATTGCATGCTGAGTTTTGCTAAGAGCTAGGTAAACGCTATAGAGTTCTTTTTCCTTTTCTTTCTCTTTGGTGTTTTAAGTGAAAAAGATTTTGAAAAGGTTTTTACAAAACTCAGTAGTGAATAAGTTAAGGATCTTAATGGTTGGAATTCAAAATCCTTGAATTCATCATCTATTCAATCCTTGATCATACCTAATCCTTCTCTAGTTAAATTCAAATCTTATTCAAATCCTTGTTTAAAGCCAATCACTCCTCTTTCTCAAATTCTACCCAAATCTAAATTCAAATTCCTTACCTACTCTTATTCTTGATCAACCTCATTTTTCGTTCCTCTCAAATTCACTCCAAACTCAATTCAAATTCAAATCCTATTCAAATTTCTCTGCAAAAGTTTCTTTTCTAAACCCTAGATATACCTAAAGTGTCTTTGGGCTCAATCTTGCTCAAGTCCAAACCCTTAGCCAAGTCTTCTAGATGGCCCAACAAAGGATCCACGAAATCTGTAAATTTTTGCGGAGTCCTGAACAGCATCATATTCTCATGCCGTTTCGGAGTTCAAAACAGCCTCAAATACAAATCTTGACAATACCAAAGTTGTAGGTCTCGTCGAGAGCTTCGATTTGAACCTATGGAAGTCCTCTTTTAGATAATGGAGCTAGGAGTTATGGCCCTCGAAATCAGTACTGCACAGAGAAGTCTGAGTTCAAACAGTTTATCTTGTGATGCATTTTTGGAATTCAAGATGACGTTTTCAGAAGTTCCAATGACTACCAAAGTTGTAGATATTTTCGAGTACTAGAATTTAGAATCAAGAAAAGTCCAATTTGAAGTCCGAACGACAGAGATATCATCCTCGGAATACAGAGCTACGAATAAGGAAACAGTAACTGACTCGAACTCAAATCCAATTCGTGTTCGGTTTGGACTCCACCTCATCCAGCCGTCCCTAGCCCTATATATATGAGTTGCACGCCCTCTCCTACCTCTATTCCATGCCATCAATCCCTAGAAGTCGTTGCTGCCCTGCTCGTGCATCGCCGGAGCGCCGCCGTTCGCCGGAGCCGCCGCCACCGCTGTTCGTGATGCGCTACGTCGTCTTCTTTGCGAATCCTCCTTCCTCGACCATCAAAGCAATGTGAGGACCCCTTCTTCTCCTCCCTTACTACTATTTTAGCATCATACTAAGTCCCTAGCCAAGTCCTAGCCCCGGCCAAAGCCCGATCTATGCCACCTTGGTCGTCACCGTCGCGGACAGCCGCGAGACAGCCGCGCTGTAGGTGATTGGTATCGATGTTCCCGACCGACCAGTGGTCAAATCACCAAGCCCTTTCACTAGTGCATGTCCCATGATATTCCCCACGTCCTCACCAACCGGTTTGGCTAGTAGATTAGCCAAACTACCGCAATCAAGGTCGAGAAACCTGCTGTCCGGTTTCTGGACGTGTTCAGCACGCGCACTGGATTTGCATGGATGCACCAACCACGTCACGGTGTGTCCCATTGAGTCTTCTATATTACCCTAGGAGCCCATCCCCATTTGTGCAGCGACACGACCAGGATGATATTGCCAACCACAGCATGTCGCAGCCATCACCCGTATCATCTATGCTGATCGTTCTTCCTCTCAGTGGATGATCTACCAAAACCCATGCCATAGCATTGTGTTCCCAGGTTATATGAACATCCTTGTTCAAACAGTTCCTCAAAATTGATAGCCAATCTCTGGGAACGCGAGCGTTTTCGTTCCTACATCTGTTCGCGGTCACCACCAAACCTAGAAGCAGTTATCGCTGTTTTGCCGCTACCTCGGATGACCCCTTCCAAAACCAACCATACCGCTGAATTAGTCTTTCCGTGTTCTACTCCATGCTTCTCTTGTTTCACTGAAACACCATTGAAGCCGACATCGATATCTGTGGCCACGTGCCCGATCGCCATCTTCGACGAAACCCGAACCACCACCTCTACATAGAGTCACCAGTAGTATCCCTAACCTAGAAGCGCAACCTTCGGCCTTTTTGATCTATCATAGGTGGTCGATACTAGATCTCAGCATATCCCTTCTTTAATCCAAGATGGTATTTGCATAGCATGCCAAGTCAGCACCATATCATTCTCCTTAGCCTAGTCAGTGAAGTCTAGTCTACCCTACACTTCTTGAATCTTGCGCAATGATGTTGTCAAGCCTGACACAGTGATTGTGCAATAAAGCATTTCCCATAGGAAGATAACTCCAGTAAACTAGTTTTTCCTTTTCAGTCTAATCCATCTCTCGAAAGCTGTTCTCTTTTCATCTTAACTCCGATTTAGGCGATTCTTGCGTCTAAATAATTCTAAAATCTTTCCGATCCAACCATAGTGTTTTTAAAGTGTTTTAATGATGTTTGGTATGTTGTTCTTAGTGTTTGCTTTGTGTTGTTTGTCGGTAGTTCTCGTGATTAGTTGATAACGTTCCGGAGCAGTTCGAGGGACTTCAAGACCAAGATTTTGACAACACTGAGCAGCATTGGGAAAAAGGCAAGTGTCCTTGATCATATTGAACCTATGTTTTTAAATGTTTTATTTTACAAAATTGCATGCAGAGTCAATATGATGGGTAGTCACCTATGTTAGGGTTTTCCCTAGATTTTTCCTTATCATCCCTTGGAACCTAGATGGTTTATGGTTAGGTGTCTTTTATGGGTAGATTGCTTAGCCATGCTTTTGGGATGTTAAGAAGTGTCATAATCTTGAGTAATGAACATATACAACATTGATGGTTAATTTGTTAATGGTCTAGCAACATGGAACCTTAGGCCTTGAGCAAAGTAGTTTTGATGGTTATCATGGTTATGATGTTGGTTTAGTGTTTGCTCAAGTAACCTAAGTAAGGACCGGTTCGTGGAGCGATAACCCAAGAAGTAACGTACCAACCACGAGGCTGATATGGGTAAGGTGTGACATATTGATTAGAGTCTGTCCAGTGTGTGTTGGGTCAGCATAAAAGGGGGCTTCTGGGTAGGAGTTGAACTCGCATAAAGCCTGGCGGTGAAACCTAGTGGGCAAACACATACTGGATTAGTTTCTGGTTAGTGGCAAATGTCATGCAGTGATTCTTGGCGGAACACCACTGGCGTGTGTTAAGTGTTTCGCGAACATGGCAACATGGAATTCACTGACTCGTGGGGAAAGCTGGACAACCTCTGCAGAGTGTAAAACTGTTATAACAGCTGTGCTCACGGATATGAGAGACTTGGATCCTCACATGATTAGTGGGTTGTGGTTATTAGTTTAGTTGTAGTTATGGTTCTGGTACAGGGAGTACTAGATGGTTGTGGTTATTGTTCTGGTACAGGGAGTACTAGATGTTTTGGTTATAGTACAGGGAGTACTAGATGGTTATGGTATGCAAGGTGGGGAGCCTTTTATGCTGGGTGTTGCACTGTATGGGTTACATTCACTTAATACTTGCTTAATGCTTTTGAGTCCAAATATGTTTTCATTACTCGCATTTACGCAAAAATACCATGTGTTAGCCTATTCTTGATATAAGCCTGCATATCATTACTTTCCCCCACTTGCTGAGTACTCTATGTGCTCACACTTGCTATTGTCCCTATACCATGTGACATATATGTTGCTGCTCAGTGAGTGAAGATGTTGAAGACTATCAAGACAAGGTTGTGACGTTCTAGGCGCGTGTCTCCCGGTCGGTTGCCTGCGGTGTTGTTGGGCACCAGTGCTTCTGTTCCGCTGCAGATATCTTCATAGAAGATAATATATGTCAATTGCTGTAAGAGTTTAACGTTTATTTAATAAAAGTATTGCTTTTGTTACTTCACCTGTGACGTCCTTATGTGTGTTGAACATCCTGGGCAGACATAAGCCGCATCTGGTTTTGGTCCTTAAAAACGGGTGTGACAGCTGAGCTTGTCCTGAAAGACTATACAGGTGGAACAGTTTGGTTGCACATCCTTCGAATATCTAGTACTCTCCAATCTAAATTCTAGCTCATTAAGGCTCTTGTCTTTCATTCAACATCCTTTGCGAGCAAAGGGTAATTCTTGCAAGCACCTAATAGAGTAGACCTAGACTCCTCCTCAAGGAGCTTCTTCTCGGCACTCTCAAGCCAACTGGTAACTTGAGCATGCACATTCCGAAGCTCGGCAAGTTTAGCCATGACAATCAAACAACTCACACTCCTCAACATCAGGCCTAGACCTAAGCAATGCAAGTTCAGTAGACACAGACTAATACTTAGGCCTAAGTTCCTTCAACTCACGCACTGCTTTCCTAAGTAACCTATCCTGACTAACGAGAGCATCATTGAAGGTATCGACTTGGATGGAAAGCTGATCATAGGAAGGCAATACCTCGGAGGGATCAAGCTCAGGGTCACTGTCATTGTCGTTGTCATGCGCCATGAAGCAAAGGCTGGTGAAGTCCTTGGCCTTTTTCTTGTTCTTCACTTGAGGTTCCTCCTCCTCCGAGCTCTCCTCCTCGCTTGAAGAGGTGTCGATGCTGCTAAGAGCTGCCACAAACGCTGTTGAAGTTGCCTTGGCCATCTTGTCGCGGTTCTTCTTGAAGAAGGGCTTCTTGATCTTCTTCTTGTGCTTGTCGTAGTCATTGTTACGGTCTTCCCTCTTCTTGAGCTTGGGGCAATCCGCCTTGAAGTGAGTGGTATCACCACACTCAAAACAAGCATGAGAGCCTCCTCTCCTCCGATCTCTTCTGTTGTTGTAGAAGCGGGTGAACTTCTTCACAATCAGCGTAAGGTCCTCATCATCAAGTGCATCCACCCGCTCCTCTGTGATAGAAACCAAGGGAAATAAAGTAAAACCACTTGATGAAGTGTTAGCACAAGAAAAACTAGCTCCAGCCTGATTGCCACCACTAGGTTCTGAAACCAACGCCATGTTATGAGACAAGGGATTTCCTAGACCTATCCTCGCCACCTTGGCAATCTTGGTGGACTTGAGCTTGTTGAAGAGTTCATCACAAGTCAATATGTCATAACTGGATGACTCTTCAATGCTTGATATCTTCACTTCGCATATGCTACGGTCAAGAGCATAGAGAAGCTTGATCGCCCTCTCATGATCAGAGTGGGGCAGAATTGTTGGGGAATGGGTAGGCTACGCTAGCACAAAATAATTTTCTCTACCGCATCCAACTAGGAAACCATGCGAGTAGGGGATCATGGATCGTTACCACTAGACGTGCAGTGCAGTGGAAGAAGAGTTGGACTAGACCAGCTCCGAGTAGCATCGCATGTTCCTCGACCAGCTTCGAGCAGCGTCGCGTGTTCCTCGACCAACTCTGAGCAATGTCGCTTGTTCCTCGACCAGCTCCAAGCACGATGAGGAAGTAGTCGATCACCTCCGCAACCACGAAGAAGAAGTAGTCAATCACCTTGACCACTTCATCGACCAGGTGCTCACGCTCCTCGATCACAAAGCACGATCAACACTGCGATCTTCAAGTAGTGGATTTATCATGATTAACCCTTTAATTATATTGGCATGGCCATGCACTTTCTCAATCCAACTACCTCGAGGGGCCTAGAGATATCTCTCCCTTTATCTAGGAGGGGTAAATTCCATCTTGATCGCTCACATCCCGTGACATATTTCATAACATACCCAAAAGCAACCTTTATAACTACCTAGTTACAGAATAGCGTTTGGAAGACCCTAAGTGTGTTACTACACATACTAGAATCTATGACGCTCTTAGGTCAAAGAATTCTGCAGGTACACCATTTGAGATAATAACTAATGGCATATCACAAATAACAATCCTAGCAGTATCTCAAGGTGGGTCTATCCAACACCATATTCTCTAACATGCGTCCACATTATTGATGTGATATCTATATATCTATGATCTGTGAAATATGATCATCAATCAATCAATGTGCTAATCTATAAACCATTATTGTCCCACATAATGATATGAGATGAGGGATAATTTAGAATAGCATCATAACAAAACAAGGACAAGTCACATACTTGCTGATCGATGTAAATGATAATTATTCAAGGAACCAGATAAACGATTATCCAAAAGCACAATAACATAGACACGACTCATTCTCTCACATGCACAAGACTCAATCACGCAATTATCTAATATCCATATAGCTCACGTGCGCCTCATGCTTGGGCTGTGAGAGAGGCTTCATCAACGGATCAGCAATATTCGAATCTGTGTGCACCTTGCATATCTTTACATCACCTCTATCTATGATCTCTTGGATGAGGTGATAGCGCCATAGTATGTGTTTGGACTTCTGGTGTGACCTAGGCTCCTTGGCTTGTGCAATGGCTCAACTATTATCACAATAGAGGTCCATTGGACTAGACGCACTAGAGACCACACCCAACTCAGAAACAAATTTTATGATCCAAACAACCTCTTTTGCAGTTTCACAAGCTGCTATGTACTTAGCCTCCATCGTTGAATCTGCAACCGTTTCTTGCTTGGAACTCTTCCAACTCATCGCGCCTCTATTAAGGCAAAACACAAATCCAGATTGCGATGTAAAATTGTCCTTGTCGGTTTGGAAGCTAGCATCAGTGTAACCATTTACAATGAGCTCATCTTCACTTCCAGAGACCAGAAACATGTCCTTAGTTCTTCTCAAGTACTTGAGGATACTCTTTACCATTACCCAGTGACCTTCACCCGGGTTTGATTGGTATCTACTCGTAACACTTAAAGCATAGGAGACATCTGGGCATGTACAAAACATGGCATACATGATGGACCCGATAGTGGAAGCATACGGGATCGCACTCATCCTCTTTAGCTTATCAGGTGTCGAGGGACACTGATTCTTGCTAAGAGTTATGCCATGTGACATTGGCAAGAAACCTCTCTTGGAATCCTGCATATTGAACCTTTTCAATACCTTGTCAATGTACGTACTCTGGCTTAATCCGATTAGCCTTCTTGACCTATCTCTATAGATCTTTATGCCCAATATGTATGATGCCTCTCCTAGATCTTTCATTGAGAAACTCTTTCGCAATGAAGATTTGGTAGCATCAAGCATTAGAATATCATTCCTGATCAACAATATATCATCTACATATAAGACCAGAAACACAAGTACGCTCCCACTAGCTTTTTTGTAAACACAAAGCTCTTCTTCATTCTTAATGAAACCAAACTGTGGGAAACCGTCCAAATAGTATTCTAATCAATCATTAAGTCGATTATTTGTATAATCACGATTGCAACGATTAACCAAAATACCATCCCGGTAGTCCCGGCATGTGTTTTGTGCCCAAGATTGGAACACACGCCTTTCTAACATAGGTAATCACAACAAAGCTTAAGAAAGAGCTAGTAATGAAATTATATTACAAGTCTTTAAGAATTTATAGTTCTTGACAATTTACAACAAAAGAGAGCTGGGAGGCTAAAAGAATAGTTCACCTCCTAGCCGAAAGAAACTACGCAGCGGAAAACAAAATCTATGAACAACAAAAGATGGGTAGCGCCATTGCCCTGAGGCAGCACCCCAAAAACACATCTCTCAAGTAGTTTGCACTACTCATCCCCACCACCTACATTGGCAGGTGTAAAGTAACAAAAAACTAGCTCCTCCTCACCTGTAGCACCTGTAAAAGCAGTGTGAGTACGAAGGTACTCACAAGACTTAATCCATAATGGGTACATATAGATAACCCGACTCTAAGGATTATGCATTTGAATGAATTAGCAAGGATCGGCCATAAGGTCAGGTAAATTCATATGCGAAAGCAGTTTGGACACAACTATGTGATCATATATACTTAACCACATCTAACTTTCTACCATGTAATCAACAACATCAACATATATGTAATTGGAGCCATCATAAACATATCTGTAACAGAACTATCTCAATCACAACCCAACATACCATACCACATTATCCCACATTCGTGACTCTACGACTGCTACAAATGGACAGAAGCATGCTCATGACCGAGAGCGCAGCAATTCGAATTGTTCTTACACCCTGCAGGGGATACTCCTTTACCCACACGACTCGAGGACCATTCGGCTTGCGTGACCACACAGGTCCACCCAAGGGGGTACTGGTGTCAACCTTTCCCAATAAGCCCCAACTGTCTGAACATGCATCGATAGATACGGGGGTCATCCAGAACTACTCCCGAAGCAAACTGGATACCCCTACAAGCTTATTATGCCCACGACACCATCAACTCGCACGCCAAAGGATCACAGCTACAAAAGTATTTGGCTTATCGTTCCCATATGTGACATGTGGTAAGCACGGAAAGTGCTAGAGCTAACTGCAACAACGGTCGATGCTTAAATGACGCAAGCAGTCTATGACATTCGGGTTCCTCTCCCGACCTACCCCTAGCACCGCCCACGTCTCGCCTCATCCTCACATCTCATACATCCCAACATCATAATCATTATTCTTGTGAACAAATAAATAAGCCCTAAGCTCGTGAATAATGGTTGCACCATCGCTCGACTTCTACCGAGGACATATGCATTGCTAAGTATTTTGAAGAAAATTTGTAAGTTAGACAACAACATTGTCAACCCAGGCTACAAGGATAAGGATCGTCAACAAGATCAAGGTAGAAGTAATGCATCAACATATGTTCTACCCATTTAACCCAACATTGGAACTCTAACATGCATAACTTACATAAGCATAATTTATCAATTAAGACATCACTTGATCCAAATTATGAGGTGAAATATGCTTAGATGTTTGCCTTACTGCTCCGGTGCTTGCCTGACACTGCCTGCGCAGTACTCATAGAACTTTGGTGGCTCGGCGTAGCCTTTGTTCACTTGAACCATCAGCGCGACACTCCCTAAACGAATCAAGAATGCATCGCATAAATAAATAAACAACGGAAAAGTGTGCATATGATGCACGCTCGAACAATAATAGAGCGCCGTGTTTCGAAAACATTTGCAAAAGATCGACAAAAGACTCAGGGTGGAAAAAGGTTTGAACCTCGAATAAGCCAACCTAAGTTCATACAGCATTGAACAGCTGGCGATCAAACCGATGGTGTGGCAGCTGTCAGACCACCGGTGTGCAGAGAGTTTTGGCATCTGGCGGTCAGACCGACGGTGTGGCGGTGGTCAGACCGATAGCTGGCGGTCAGACCATTCCTAGTGGCGGTCAGACCGCTGGACCTTGCCAGAAGCACCTTGGAGGGGTCACTAGCGAAGGCTCCGGCGAGGCCTTTGACTACGAAGGGTAACAAGGCAATCCACACTAATAGGGGAACGTTTTCTGTGATTGCTCGGATGACATGCACGGTCCAAACACGTAGAACCCCGTGGATGGGATCTAGATCTAGGTTCAACTTGGGTTTCTTGGTTCAAATCAAAACGGCGATCGGCTAGATCTAGGAAAAGACGGAAAAATGATAGGGGGATGCTCACCTTGACGTAGGGGAGCTTTGTATTGGATTGGTTCACCTCGGGGAAGCTCCAATTTGCGGATCGGGCTCCGAGGTGGTCGCTAGGCTTGTGATGGAGAAAACTCAGGGAAAAGTGTCACACCCGGTTTTAACGGACAAAACCAGATGCGGCTTATGTGTGCCCAGGATGTTCAACACACATAAGGACGTCACAGGTGAAGTAACAAAAGCAATACTTTTATTAAATAACGTTAAACTCTTACAGCAATTGACATATATTGTCTTCTATGAAGATATCTGCAGCGGAACAGAAGCACTGGTGCCCAACAACACCGCAGGCAACTGACCGGGAGACACGTGCCTAGAATGTCACAACCTCATTTTGATAGTCTTCAACATCTTCACTCACTGAGCAGCAACACACATGTCGCATGGTATAGGGAAAATAGCAAGTGTGAGCACATAGAGTACTCAGCAAGTGGGGGAAAGTAATGATATGCAGGCTTATATCAAGAATAGGCTAACAAATGGTATATTTGCGTAAATGCGAGTAATGAAAATATATTTGGACTCAAAAACATTAAGCAATTATTAAGTGAATGTAACCCATACAATCCAATACCACCATACAAGGTTCCCCACCTTGCACACCATAACCGTCTAGTACTCCCTGTACTATAACCAAAACCACAACTATCTAGTACTCCCTGTACCAGAACCATAACCACAACTATCTAGTACTCCCTGTACCAGAACCATAACCACAACCACAACCAAACTCATAACCACAATCCACTAATCATGTGAGGATCCAAGTCTCTCATAACCGTGAGCACGACTGTTATAACAGTTTTACACTCTACAGAGGTTGTCCAGCTTTCCCCATGAGTCAGTGAATTCCATGTTTCCGTGTTCGCGAAACACTTAACACACGCCTGTAGTGTGCTGCCAAGAATCACTGTATGACACTTTCCACTAACCAGAAACTAATCCAGTATGTGTCTGCCCACTAGGTTTCACCGCCAGGCTTTACGCAAGCAAAGCTCCTACCCAGAAGCCCCCTTTTGTGCTGACCCAACACACACTGGACAAACTCTAATCAGTATGTCACGCCTTACCCATATCAGCCTCGTGGTTGGTACGTTACTTCTTGGGTTGTCGCTCCACGAACCGGCCCTTACTTAGGTTACTTGAGCAAACACTAGACCAACATCATAACCATGACCACTGTCACCAACATCCCTATGCTCAAGGCCTAAGGTTCCATGTTGCTAAACCATCAACATATTAACCATCATTACTGCGTATGTTCATTAGTCAAAATTATGACACCTCCCAATATCCCAAAAGCATGGCTAAGCAATATACCCACAAAGACACCTAACCATAAACCATCTAGGTTCCAAGGGATGATAAGGGAAAATCTAGGGAAAACCCTAACATAGGTGACTACCCATCATATTGACACTGCATGCAATTTTGTAAAACAAAACATTTAAAAACATAGGTTCAATATGATCAAGGACACTTGCCTTTTTCCCAATGCTGCTCAGTGTTGTCAAAATCTTGATCTTGAAGTCCCTCGAACTGCTCCGGAACGTTATCAACTAATAGCGAGAACTACCGACAAACAACACTAAGTAAACACTAAGAACAACATACCAAACATCATTAAAACACTTTAAAAACACTATGGTTGGATAGGGATGATTTTAGAAACGTTTAGACTCAAGAATCGTCTAAATTGGAGTTAGGATGAAAAGAGAACAGCTTTCGAGAGATGGATTAGGCTGAAAAGAAAATGCTGATTTTCCGAAACTATCTTCCTATGGGAAAGGCTTTATTGCACAATCACCGTTTCAGGCTTGACAACATTATTGTGCAAGATTCAAGAAGTGTAGGGTAGACTAGACTTCACTGGCTAGGCTAAGAAAAATAATGTGGCGCTGACTTGGCATGTTATGCAAGTACCGTCTTGGATTAAAGAAGGGATACGCTGAGATCTAGTATCAACCACCTATGATGGATCAAAAAGGCCGAACGTTGCGCTTCTAGGTTAAGGATACTACATGTGACTCTATGTAGCGGTGGTGGTTTGGGTTTCGTCGAAGATGGCGATCGGGTATGTGGCCACAGACATCGATGTCGGCTTCAGTGGTGTTTTAGTGAAACGAGGGGAGCATGGCATAGAACGCGGAAAGACTAACTCAGCGATATGGTTGGTTTTGGAAGGGGTCATCCGAGGTAGCGGCAAAACAGCGATGACTGCTTCTAGGTTTGGTGGTGACCACGAACAGATGCAAGAACGAAGACACTCGCGTTCTAGGAGATTGGCTATCAAATTTGAGAAACTGTTTGAATAGAGATGTTCATATATCCCGGGAACACAATGCTATGGCATGGGTTTTGGTAGATCATCCACTGAGAGGAAGAACGATCAGCATAGATGAAACGGGTGATGGCTGTGACGTGCTGTGGTTGGCAATGGCGTCTTGGTTGTGTCGCTGCACAAACGGAGATGGGCTCCTAGGGTCACGTAGAAGACTTGATGGGACACGCCGTGACCCAGTTGGTGCATCCATACGGCTTTCGGATTGACAGGGGACACGAATGCAAATCCGGTGCGCATGCACAACACGTGCAGAAACCGGACAGCGGGTATTTCGACATTGATTGCGGTAGTTTGGCTAATCTACTGGCCAAACCGGTTGGTGAGGGTGTGGGGAACATCATGGGACATGCACCGGTGAAAGAGCTTGGTTATTTGACCTCTGATCAGTCGGGAACATCAATGCCAATCGGCTACAGCGCGGCTGTCTCACGGCTGTCCGCGACGGTGACGACCATGGCGACGTAGATCGGGCTTTGGCCGGGGCTAGGGCTTGGCTAGGGACTTAGTATGATGCTAAAACAGTAGTAAGTGATGAGAAGAAGGGGTCCTCATGTTGATTTAGTGGTCGAGGAAGAAGGATTCGCGGAGAAGACGATGTAGCGCATCACAGGCGGCGGCGACGGCAACTCCGGCGAACAGCGGCGCTCCGGCGACTCACGGGCAAGGCATAAGCGACTTCTAGAGCTTGAGAGCATGGAATAGAGGTAGGAGAGGGCGTGCAACTCATATATATAGGGCTAGGAACGGCTAGATGAGGTGGAGTCCAAACCGAACACGAATTGGATACGAGTTCGAGTCGGTTACGGTATCCTTTTTCGTAGCTCTGTATTGCAAGGATGATATCTCTGTCGTCCAGACTCCAAATTGGACGTTTCTTGATTCTAAATTGTATTACTCGAAAAGATCTACAACTTTGGTAGTCATTGGAACTTCTGAAAACGTCATCTTGAATTCCAAAAATGCGTAACAATATAAACTGTTTGAACTCAGACTTCTCTACGCAGCACTGATTTCGGGGGCCATAACTCCTAGCTCCATTATCCAAAAGGTGACTTCAATAGGTTCAAATCGAATATCTCGACGAGGCCTACAACTTTGATATTTTCAAGATTTGCATTTGGGGCCGTTTTGAACTCCAAAACATCATGAGAAGATGAGACTGTTCAGGACTCCGCGAAAATTTACAGATTTCGTGGATCCTTTGTTGGGCCACCTAGAAGACTTGGCTAAGGGTTTGGACTTGAGCAAGATTGAGCCTAAAGACATTTTAGGTATATCTAGGGTTTAGAAAAGAAACTTTTGCAAAGAAATTTGAATAGAATTTAAATTTGAATTGTGTTTCAAGTGAATTCGAGAGAAACAAAAAAGATAAGGTTGAACAAGAATAGGGTAGATAAGGAATTTGAATTTAGGTTTGGGTAGAATTTGAGAAAGAGGAGCGATTGGCTTTAAACAAGGATTTAGATAAGATTTGAATTGAGCTGGAGAAGGATCAGGTATGTTCAAGGATTGAATAGATGATGAATTCAAAGATTTTGAATTCCAACCATTAAGATCTTTAACTTATTCACTACTGAGTTTTGTAAAAAACTTTTCAAATTCTTTTTCACTCAAAACACCAAAAAGAAATAAAAGAAAAAAGAACTCTAATGCATTTACCTGGCTCTTAACAAAACTCAGCATGCAATGCACACAAAATAATAACCTATATTGATTGATTGATTAAGAAAATAGGTTTTAAACATATACTACTGTTGAAGCTATTCAATAATCTTGGAAAATTTTAGAAATTTGAGTTATCTGAAAATCAGGGTGTTACAAAAAGCGCCTCCGGTGATGGGAAGAGGGGGAAGAGCTCAGGGAAGCCTTCGGGAAGCTCAAAGGAGTTCCCACCTTCGATCTCCGTCCATCAAACATGTCGATCGGACCTCTTCTTCTCTCTTGAGCGTGGTGGAGGAAGAGAGAGTGAGAGGGAAATGAGAGAGGGAGAACGAGAGAGAGGTGGTCGATGGCCTTAAGGGAGCCTCTGCGATCTGGCGGTTAGACCGTGACTGGCACCGGTCAGACCGCGGGGAACAAAATTCCCGCATTTTCTTTCTTTTCTTTTTCTCCTCCTTCCTAAATGGCTTTGGATCTTCCTAAATAGCCCTAAACCATATCCACACATGAATATAGATATACATATACGTACATATATCTACATATGGCAAAAACGCACAAAACTTTAAAACAGATCTCCCCTCGTCCTGCATCTCCCTCGCCAAGCCATTGCATCGCCGTGCTCTTCCTCGCCACCGCAGCCCTCCCCTTGTTGTCGTCCTCGCTCGGCCACGCTTGGGCACCGGCTGCTCCACCGTGGCCCACCTTCGGTGCCACAGGTTTGGGCCCCATTCGGCCCCGGTTCCCCGCCGGCGTGCCTTGCCGTAGCCCCAGGCCTAGCCGCTCGGATCTAGGCTCCTCCACCCGTGGCCCTCCTGCTACGCCACCCGGTAGAGTGTCACTCGGCAGTGGAATCCGCCGACAGCGAGCTAGGCTCCTCCCGGCTAGCTTCTTCCTCCCTAGTCGCTCCCTCCGCCGCTTCCCTGGCCGGCGCCCCCATTTTTCCCTCTCTGTTCTCTCAGCATTTCTCTCTCTCGCGCGCAAAGAAGCTGACACCGGCGAGCTCGGAACCATTCCCCGGCCAGCCTCACTCCCTCCAGTTGTCTCTCCATCGCGGTCTCTCCCTCCGTCTCCATTTCTCTCTGCTTCTCGATCTCTCTCTGATCCTCACACACCTGCAGGTCGCCGACCTTATCTTCTGGCCTCTCTGTCACCTCACTACTACGTGGGCCTCTCTCTCACCTCAATGCATGCACTTGTATGTTTGATTTGTTCTATACTTCTATGGCACTTGTATGTTTGATTTTTTGTTCTATGGCACTTCAACTAGCTCTGAAGAGCTACAATGGCAGCTTCATTAACATTACCTTTCTTGCACTCAAGAACATGCAAAGAGCTCTAGATGAGGCTGGTTTTGGCCAATATATGAAGGCAATTGTTCCGTTGAATGCTGATGTCTATAGCTCCCCTGGCCCTGAGAACAAGCCAGTGCCATCTGCTGGGAGTTTCCTCAGGGATATCAATGCCCTCATGCAGTCATGCTTCACATTGTTAATTTCCTCCATGTGAATGATGCACCCTTTGTTGTTAACACCTACCCATTTCTCAATCTATACTTGCACAGCTCCTAGTGCCCCTTATGGCACTTGGCAAGGTTCGGTCTTCCCGATTTTAATCACCAGTTTCCATTCGATACCGACATATTTCCGTTTGGATTGGTTCATTTTCGTATAACCGGCAATCCCGTGTTCGTTTTCATTTCTGTCTGGTTGAGAAAATGTGAAACTGAAAACGGTTAGGGGGTTTTCCCGACCGTTCACGTCCGTTTCCATCCCTATCCATAGCCGATGCTCACAATGAAGGACCAATGACTAGAGCTCGAGTTCAATAGCTTAATCAATCGGTGAGCTTTTTTCTAACTATTCCATCCAACATCGGCCAAGATTGGTTGCTACTAAGTAATTCTTGTGACATTCTTTCACTCAGGAATGAAGGATCAGCTATACCGGATCGACCAACCCTTAGCCGACATCAAGATCTTATGCTACCAGACATACAAGAAGCCCACAATGGTGAAGCCTCAAGTAGCCAACCACGACATGATGTTACAAGAGATTTATGACAAGATCTACTTGGAGAGCTATGATAAGGTTCTGAGCGAGATAGCTGACATCGGCCAAACCCTGCTAGCCGACGTCAACTAAGTTCAACAAAGGCTTCTGACTTGCACACGACTTCGAGTTCAACTCGGATTCGTCCATCAACACGTCACTCCGAGAATGACATGGCCATGAGTTCAACACTGCCAAGGAGGATTGATCCAGGATGATTTAAGCCGACTCTGAAAGGACTTCAAGTTCGGGTCCAACTCGAAGACGACTAGATATTTTCCATAGTTAGTCACCAGGACATTGTAACCGACTCGTATCGGGTAGGGGTTAGTCCGCCCCATAAATAGAGGCACTAAGCCATACTTTCTCCTCAGGTTTTGTTTAGATATTGATCTAGAGTCATCGACTTAGATTATCGCCTTGCGCCTGACTGGGTTCGGCAGCCGTACAGGTTCAAGACCCCAACCTTTGTACTTTAACTAGTTTTCAGCAATAGAGAGATTGCATCAAACCATTGTTCTTGCGTGTGTTCACAATTTTGCAAGTAAGATACTATCGGAGTTGTTGTGAGATGATTGCAAGGGCACTCGATTCCGCAGTCTGGTCAGAACCCTTAACATCGTTTTCGTCTACTCTCCACCATATCATCTTATCAACCGACGCTAGAAGTCTACATCGGCTTGACAAGTAGTTATTGTACCTATCGGAAGATCGGGAACAACACTTAGCCTTCCATCAGCTCATGCTAGCAGTCTACTTTAGCCGATGGTAGCACACCATTTGGTATCAGAACTACTGTTGACTGTCAGGTACACACCTTTGTTCCATCCATCATTTTTTTCCATACCTAGAGTCCAAAAAACTGTCCCACAAAAATATTTGTGTAACCATCGACTTTAACATCGTCCAAACCACTTTGTGCCTTCGTAATTTTTGTTTTCAGTTCCGCTTTGTTAAGTTTGAGTCCATGGTCAAGTTGAGTTGCTGGTTTTATTGTGTTTATTGTGTCTAGTGTCTAGTCGACGCCCGTGCTATTTTTGTTTCCGCCGCCAACCTATTACCACCGTTACCCAGGCAACAAGTTGATCCACCACATCAATCGACTTTCCCCGCTAGCCGCCTTGTGTTAACTCCTCGCTACGGAAAGCCTTAGTTTTGCTGCAAACCGCGTTGTGTCGAATGTCCTGCCCCGTAAACCCATCCATTGTTCATCGGCTATCCTACCAATCGACTAATACGTCTAGTTGATTTGCTGCTATCTTTAAGAACTAAAAGAAACATCGACTATCCAAGACTGATTTGAAGAATAGCAATAAGTCGACTCGATTAACAAAAAAGAGAAGAAAGAGGAAGAAAACAAAAGAGCCAAAATTCAAAATCAGCTCAAAGAAAGAGTGCAAAAGCAAGAAAAAGAAAGAAATGATCTAGTCGACTTGACAAAGATTAATCACATATCACGAGAAGACAGATCGACTACAAGATCATAGTAGATCCACATCATTTGGTATCTTGCACATCATTTGGTATCAGACTGACATATCGGCTATTCAAATCCTTGTGCCTGTCCTTTGATTTCAGCTTTGCTAGGTCTAGATACATTTAGATCCAGCAAAATCAACAAGTACTTTGGATTGTTATTTAACTTGGTTACTGTTTACAAAAATTTTGCTACCAAATAGCTTGTCCAAGATCCACAAATTTCTGTCCAGTTTGAATTGACCTTGCAATTAACTTATACTCATGTTGCTTTGTGAACACTTGTAAGAACTTTTGGTAAGTTGCTTGAGATGTCTAGAGATTCCACTCTTGTCATAACCTAGTAGTCGATAGAAAATTTTCTTTTCTGCTACTAACCATGGCAGGAGAACCATCGGACTTCAAGGATTGTGTGACTAAGAAAGAACTTAAAACTTTCTGACGAGACCAACATGATATCAACTGACAGATCCTATCTAGACTTGAAGATCTAGCCACTAGACTTGATCTAATGGAAACAAGATTGCCTAATCAACGATCTGATCGACGCAATCAACAAGAAGAACTTCCAATGCCAACGACGACATTGAGGAAGATACGGTCCAAGAAAGGCTGCGTCACTGACTAAACCGCAATCGACAAGGAATAGGAGATCGTCGACAAGAAGATCCCTTCAACAAAGTCAAGTTTTCAATTCCTTCTTTTGATGGAGCTTATGATGCCGACGCCTACCTTGATTGGGAGATGATCATCGAACAAAAATTCAGTGCTCACCTCGTACCTGAAAGACACCGAGTTCGTTTAGCCACATGCGAGTTCACTGGCTTCGCACTCATGTGGTGGAACGAGTTGGTTAAATCAGGCACTGAAGCTGATACATGGGAAGGATTGAAAAGAGCTATGCGACATTGGTTTATTTCACCTTCTTACAAAAGAGATTTGAGGAAGAAGTTGCAAAGATTCAATCAGGGAAACAAATCAGTACAAGATTATTACCAAGAGTTTCAAATCGGCATGTTACGTGCTGAAGTTGAAGAAGAAGACAAGATGGCAAGATTCTATGGAGGTTTATGTCGAGAAATACAAGATATAATCGACTACAAAGAGTACAACTCACTCAATTGTCTATTCCATCTTGCCATGTTAGCTGAGAAGGAACTCAAAGGAAGACAACAAAAGAGGAATTTTCTGAGTTCAACTGTGCAGAGATTAACTCAAGCCTGACAAGCCACATCGGCTATCGGCAAGTTTCATGTTCCTTCAGATGGTTGACAACGTACAACAGTACCTGCCCGAGTACCCGAGAACAGATCGACTATGCCAGGGAATCGAACCAGTAGCCCATTGGCTACTGAGCAAAAAGCCAAATTGGCTATTGCACCGACACCAGCAAGGAGTGATTCATCAGTAGCTTCAACTGGCAGAACATCTACAATCGTCTGCCATCGATGTAAAGGCATGGGTCATGTCTAGAAGGATTATCTGAGTCAAAAGGCTTACATTGCAACTGAAGAAGGCTATATCAATACAAGCAATGTTGAGGACTACGCCTTACTAGCCAACGTAAATGAAGAGCCAGAAGCCAACAGTGAAGAAGAAGTTATTGGAGCCAACACGATTGATAGCTATGGCACTTTCATCGTCAAGCGAGTTCTGAGCATCCAAACAGAACAAACCGACACTATACAGAGCCACAGCTTATTTCATTGCTTCTTCATTGTCCAGAACTACAAGGTACGTAAAATAATTGACAGTGGAAGCTTCAACAATTTGATCAATGCCGACATGGTCAAGAAGCGTGGCTTGACTACTAGAGAGCATCCACACCCATATCATGTGCAATGGTTCAACAATAGAGGAGCTACCTTGCCCAATCGAGCTGCTTATTGGACCAATCCCGAAGAAACAAAAGAAATTCAACGACAAGTTTAAGAACTCTTGGACAAAGGTTATGTGAGTGAGAGCCTAAGTCCATGTGTTGTTCTAGTTCTACTCGTACCCAAGAAAGATGGAAGCTGGAGGATGTGTGTCGACCGCAGAGCCATCAACAATATAACCATCAGGTATCGACATCCTATCCCTTGACTTGATGATATGCTTGATAAGTTAAGCAGATCGACTATCTTTTCCAAAGTTAATTTGAGAAGTGGGTATCACAAAATCCACATGAAATTTGGAGATGAGTGGAAAACTACATTCAAAACTAAGTTTGGACTTTATAAGTGGTTAGTTACACCCTGCGGCTTAACTAATGCACCAAGTACATTCATGAGGTTAATGAATGAAGTCTTGGGAGCATTCATTGGTAAGTTTGTTGTCGTCTATTTCGATGATATATTGATTTACAACAAGTCAATAGCCGATCATGTTGATCATTTGCAACTTGTTTTCAATACTTTGAGAAATGACCGACTGTTTAGTAACCTTGAGAAGTGCACCTTTTGCACCGATCAAGTGCCTTTTCTTGGATATGTTGTGACACCACAGGGAATCAAAGTCGACAAGGCCAAGATTGAAGCCATCGACCAATGGCTGACACCGACGACAATCACACAGGTAAGAAGTTTTCATGGCCTTGCAGGATTTTACCGACACTTTGTCAAGGACTTCAGTACAATTGTTGCACCTTTAAATGAGCTGACCAAGAAGGGAGTTCCTTTCAAATGGGGATTGGCTCAAGAACAAGCAATCAAATTGTTGAAAGCAAAGCTTACCAATGCTCCTTTACTCCAATTGCCCGATTTCGGTAAGACCTTTGAGCTTGAGTGCGATGCAAGTGGAGTTGGAATTGGAGGAGTGATGACTTAGGAAGGTAAGCCGATTGCTTATCTTAGTGAGAAGTTAAGTGGACCAAGTTTAAACTATTACACTTATGACAAAGAACTTTATGCTTTGGTTAGAGTACTTGAAACATGGCAACAGTACATTTGGCCTAAAGAGTTTGTCATACACTCCGATCATGAATCGCTAAAATATATTAGAAGTCAGGCTAAATTGAACAAAAGACATGCCAAATGGGTAGAGTTCATCGAGTCCTTTCCATATGTGATCAAACATAAGAAGGGGAAGGATAACATCATAGCCGACGCCTTGTCTAGGTGATACACAATGCTTTCACACTAGACTTTAAGATTTTTGGTCTTGAAACTTCGAAGAATCTATACACCAACGATGAAGACTTCAAAGAGGTCATCCAAAATTGTCGACAAGGCAAGACATGGAAACAAGTATGTCTTAGCCGATGGACTACTGTATCAGACTAACAAACTTTGCATTCTAACTATATCCGTTCGTCTTTTGTTGTTATAGGACACGCATGGAGGAGGATTAATTGCTCATTTCGGAGTTAGGAAGACAGAGGACATCTTAGCCGATCACTTTTATTGGCTGAAGATGAGTAGAGATGTTGAACGATTTGTTAGCCAATGCACTACATGCAACAAAGCTAAGTCTTGACTCAATCCACATGGTCTTTTATATGCCTCTTCCAGTTTCTAATACACCTTGGGAGCATATTTTCATGGACTTTGTTTTAGGATTGCCTGGAACAAAGAGGGGAAGGGATAGCATTTTTATAGTTGTGGATAGATTTTCTAAAATGGCACATTTCATTCCATGTCGTAAGAGTGATGATGCCTACGCTTCCCCTTAACACCGCGTGAGTCCTAACCTCCCTGTCGACCTTGGTCGGCCGAGCCAGACTGGCTCGCCGTCGGCGCGTTGAACCGTGCCGCCACTGCTCACTCTCTTCGCCGTTGTCGCCCTCTCACCCGTTGGTCTCTCCCCCCCCCTCTGTGCCTCTGTGCCGACCAGACTAACCCACTGGGGAAACCCTAAAGCCCGCGCCCCTTTTATCTGCAGCACAATGGGCCTTCCGTGGGCCGGCTCCAAAGGCCGGTGCAGCACAGGCCTAGGTTGCCTCTGCGCGCGCCCGCACATTAGTGACTGGTGTTTTTATTACCCGTCACTAATGACCAGTGTCGTCACAACTCATCACTAATAACTATATCATTAATGATGGCTTATCAAGTGACCTATCACTGTTGTCATTAGTGACAGATCTGATACGGGTCCCAGCCCGGGGTGACATTACTGACGCGTCGTCACAGGACTCGCCACTAATAAGTCATTAGTGATAGGTTTTAGTCGGTCGTAACTAATGCGGTGTCACTAATATTGATTTGTTACGTAGTGTTAGACGCAATGCCTGAAGCAACGAACGAGAATGCGGACCCGGAGCCAGATGAGTACCCATATCCGGAGACGTAGGACCCACATGAAACGACGCAAGGCAAGCATCCTCATATTGAATCCCTTAATTTCTGAAAGTCTTGGAGTTAATTTGATACGTGCTCATTAGGTAAAACCCATCCATGATATCCAGAAACCCTAATTCCGATCCTAAGGGCAATGTGAACAACGCGAAGGCCAAAAACCGCCGCCAGAATGACCCCAACGTTTTCTTCGTCATCTACACTGAGCCTACACTGATGTGCTTCTTCACCGAACGATCAAGAGCGGCTCAGGGAGAATCCCTCAGCCCTATTGTCAACTCTGTCACTCCTCTACATCGACCACGCGAAGACATGACTTTTGGATCACCTAATTCGGGTCAGTTAATCTTAATTCCGCATTATGTTGTGATCATGATCTTAGGCTAGAGTTTATGAGCTAAATTAGGCATTAGCTTAAGCCTAAAACATCTAACACCTGTAACCTTGCATATATTCACCACAGAAGCACAAGTTATTATGTCCTTCTATTCCGACTTATATGTTGACTCGTTCAATTACTTGTACTTATAGAGTGGCTTCAATGGCGGAAGAGTCCCTACATTCAAACTGAAATCATATAATAAGACAATAATATGTTGACGACCATGATGCAGCTTTTTTATTGACCATGATAGCTGACCAAAAATTTACTAAACAAAGCAAATGGAGAAGGGAAATTACCTATGATGTTCTCGTAAAAAAAAACATCCGCTTTCTATGAGAAAGAACTTCCACACAGTATACTAAGAAGTCGGGAGGTTGAGTTCAGATTTTTTTTTTCTGGAAACTCTGACAGCTAAATGTCACTTTGATGTCTGAAGCAAAATTTTGACTGAACTATGTGTAGTTGAGGTCTGAGGCATGAGGGTGACCACTGAAGGTAATACCGTAATGCACAATACAAGCAACATCTGAGAAAATATAAACAAACTGAAGACATGTGCTTATCTCATCTCTAGGTTAGTAGAAAAAAA
This sequence comes from Phragmites australis, assembly GCF_958298935.1. Classification (NCBI taxonomy): domain Eukaryota; kingdom Viridiplantae; phylum Streptophyta; class Magnoliopsida; order Poales; family Poaceae; genus Phragmites; species Phragmites australis. The sequence goes on along the minus strand of NC_084935.1, from coordinate 25,426,299 downwards.
AAGGGAGGGAGCATATGTTGTCATCAAGAATTCAGTATTGGTCCATTCCCTAATTATGATTCTGGAAGCCATAACTATAGGCTAAGTTGCACAGCTCAACAGAAAGAACATAATGTTCAGCACGATGCGAGAAATATCAACATACTGCGAGAAGATTTCAGAATGAAATGCTTGGAATTGTTTTGCTAGGACAAAATTTAGATGAAAAAACATACATGCGAAGTCGCGAGGGTGTTAATTCCTACTGCATGTGTCTGCATCAGCCTCTAATAAGGATTCAAGGGTTTCCACACACATAAGCACTCAAGCAGAAATTGCAAAAGAAAAAAAAATGCCGCTCTGTGTTAACATCAACATGATATGGTGTTGGGGAGCACGGAGATAGGAGCAGAAGATGAGGAGAGGGAAGGTCGGAAGGAGTTCCCCAACAAGTGATTGTGGGTACATAAAAAAGCATGACCTTTTGTCCATTTTAGAGTATGCCAAAAACCCGTTTGCGATTCCTTTTCCTTTTACCAAATCTCAGTTGATTTTCTCACCTTTGATAGGACATGGATATTCATGCTCCCAAAGGGTTGTCGTCACACTCTCGAGACAACGGCACTATGTTGGCTAGGATTCAGATTTATTGGAGTCCTATGCTCCCAAAGAGGAACGATGGTCTGCATAGCAATAGCTGGGGCAGTAGCAGTAGCGTCGCTAGTATCAGTATCGCAAGAAGGCGGTGAGCGGGATGACGAGTAAAGTGATGAAGCAAGCGACAAAAAATCAATGGAGACAGGAGAAGATAGACAATGAATTGAAGGGGCTGGAGTAGGGGTGAAGGTGAAGGTAGTAAGTGGTTCTAGCGCTGGCCTCAGCTAGAAACAATGTCTTAATGCTCGATGGAAATGCTCGAGGGTGATATAAGCCCGACGAGGTGAAACCCTTGCTGCAAATGAAGTTGTTGCTGGATCCAACTTCACCATCCGTTGCCAGCTCCTCTCACCTCTTTTCTAGCATTCTAGGGCAGTGTTGCGTGAGTAGGGATAACATGCTGATTTCTATAACAGAATTATTTTATTTTTTCGATGAACCAATGGAGGCAAATAGCCCACCTGAAGACTTTTTACATTCCACTGTGAACAACAAAACAAAGTCAGGTGTGTTTTTCTAGCCAGGCATGGTGCCCGGCAAGGTTTTGCTTTTCGATTTCAAACAGAGTTTCGGCAATTTGACGGTAGCAAAATTCGATAGAATTTTACAAAAATCGGTGAAAAGTCAGTCAAAATTTTTTAAATGAATTTGAAAGAACCAAACGAAATTCACCAAAATTTAAAACGAATTTCGTTCGAAAAACACCGAAATTCACCCGAGAAGCACCGAAAATCAGTAGAGTTAGATAAAAATCTGGAAAAAAAATAGGAAACAATAATAAATAATTTTGTAAAACTGAGGGGAAGGCTGTAATAATGACACTAGAAAAAAATGGAGAAAAAAGATAACAAGTTAGGAAAAAAAATCGGCATGCCCTATACTTTTTAAATTTTGCAAGTTACATATTTCAAGAAATAATATGACAATCACATATCTGACGGCGAAAATCACTCTAATATCGACGATATCCTCTTAATACATACATATATATGCATATAACAGCTTATATAAAAAACTATATATAACAAAGCATGTCTTTTATGATTTTTTTATATTTGCATTTGGCTTCGCAATATAACAACACAAACACTTCAAAACATGTCTTTTTTCATCCAATTTTTTTGCCAAAGGGTTCTTACATATTACTCCCTTTGGTTTTACTTGACATTTTTATCAAGATCCAGTTAAAATTTTAAAACTTTGACCATCAATAGCTTACAAAATATTTTGTTTAGAAACATAAAAATTATACGTGTAGATTTATCTTGAAAATATTTTCATAATATTATATTTTTATTGGATATTATAACTATATTCTAATAGAAAATAGTGGTCAAAGTTTTAAAAGTTTGACTGGATCGTTAAGTATTTAAAATCAGAGGGTGTACTACTATTTTTTTTAAATTATTATTTCTTCCAAAATTTCAAATTCAAAATTTGACAGAAATTTGGGACCGATTTTTCATTTCGTACTGCACCAAAATCACCGAATTTCGAGCGCTTTTCGTCGATTTTTGAACCCTGTGCCCGGTACAGAGAGGGGAGGGGGTGAAGAGACTAGGGCTAATTTACATGAAGAATTGTATTTTTCTCATAAATTTTCCGTGTGTGATGATGTTTTCATATTTCATACTGGCCAGACTCACGTCGACAACGAATTACAACGACTCTGTCAGGGATTAAGGCCCGGAGTTGGGCACAAGTAAATCAGCAATGATTCTTGCACAAAATATCATAACATTTTATAGTCAAATATCAATCTACGTATTAGACAACCGGATTCAATGACATGCATATATTGGCAGGCCATATGGACTATGGATCGTAGCTGCTTTACTGACGGCAAGTTGGAGTTTCGTAGTTTGTACGATTCTACTTTGTTTCTCCTGTCACTGGCTTAACGTGTATACTTAGGGGCTAAGTATTATCTCTTAGCATCCTATCGCCTTCCTCCTTCCTATTTAACCCGAGAAACCTCTCTCTCTCTCTCTGCCGTTTGATCCGCTCGGAAAATCTGGGTAAGCAACCGAACTCCGTCCAATTCTTCGCACCGGAGACCTTCTAGTGACCTCATATTTCTTTATTCTCGGTTTGAACTCGCAGGGAAGCAGTGGTTCTCGCTGGAGTTCAGATTTTTCCCTCCGCTAGCCGCCGTCGCCATTGCCGCCCTTCCTCGGTGCTCAATGTCGGTTCCTCTCAACTCTCTGTTTCTTGAGTTGTTTTAGGCGTAATATAGTTCGACCAGTAGCTTCTTATGGAGGTTTTGATCGCCGTAGGGCTCTAGCTCTGTGTGGATGCTCTGCTCCACCGTCGGTCATCGTCGAAGAGGGCACTCCACTTAATCCAGATCTGACCCGTAGGCCTAGAAAGGTTCCAGAAAGTCCATAGATGATCTAGGAAGCTTTTGTTTGGCATGTTGTTATTTGTTAGCGCTGTTTTACCATGCTCTGGCCATGTCTGCCGCCGTGGTTTTCCCAGTTTCCGATGAAGCTCGACGCTAGTGCTTCTGGTCTTCTCGGTGTAGGTCAGGAAGCGTCGCAGTAAGCCATAGAACCAATCCCAAGGGGCGGCCGATCTTCCCCGCCGTCGGCCGCGCGTTCTTGTTTTCCAGTCTGTATGGCACCACCGCCTCCCTCGCCGCCGTTTTGCCGCCGGAGCTCCTTCTCCGGACTTGGTGCCACGTCTGGGTTCGCAAGGTCCTAAGCAACGTTACGGGGCAGCGTGTCGACGTTGCTGCGCCGCCCGTCGCCGGCAAGCCGCCGGGACAGAACCGCCGCGCGCGTGCTCTGTTTTCCATTGTCGACAATAGCAGTGAGGGCCTGACAGGACGGGCCCACTCGACAGTGAAATTGCCGCCGAATTCATCTTCCCTTGGGTCAAAGCGTAAATCAATGTAGCCGTTTCCCCTTTAATAACGCGTAAAAGCAACTTAACTTCTCTATCCATGTACGTTTCCTCTTAAGGAAAGCGTAATCAACTTTATCCAGAACAGCCCGTGGGCTGTTCTGGGCCGTATTGGCTCCGGGCCGAGCCAAATTGGCCAATGATTCCTTTTCCTTTTAAGCTGAACAATGCACATTCACAATTTCATATCTTTAAAACTATTAATTGGAAAACTCTGAAATAAATTTATATAATCTTAGACAAATCAGTTTAATCTTTTAAAAAATTTAAATAATGTTTTCTATTAATAATGTTTTCTATATTTATTAAAAATAAGATAAATTGTTTTTTTCTGTTTTAATTCAAAAATAGTAAAATAAATGTCTAAAAACACAGAAAAATCAGTATTTCACTCTATAAATTCTATAAAAGCTTTTAACATATTTTTTTTACCTGAATTCTATGTATTTATTTGTTGTATTGTTTTTCGTGCTTTAGGTCAGGAACCGGAAAACGACTTGATCATTTTAATCCCGTTTTTCTTTTAAATTGACTATATTATTGTCGGTGAATCAGTAACTGGGGGTCCCCGAATCCCGAGGCTAGGTCAGCAATCCGCCACGTGGCGCCATCCCGCGGAGTCTCCTCCGCGAGGTAAAAAAGATTAAGTCCCGGGAGAGGGCGCTCGGGGCCACAGTCGGTGGTCCCCGAGTACCCAAGTTCCCTGATGATCTACGAAGTCTAAGTGCCGGGAAGAAAAGTGCTCAGGAAGGTATACGGTGGCTCCCGAGCACCCGAGTCCCCCGACGGTCAGGAAAGCTAAGTACCGAGAGAAACGTACCCGGGGCCGCGAGCAGTGGCCCCCTAGGCACCCAAGTATCCCGAGGACCCATTGAAGGAAGTTCCGGGAGAGAGTGCTCGGGGCTGCGTGCAGCAGCCCCCGAGCACTCGGTCCCCCGAGGATCCGTACAAGCGTGCCTGGGAGGGAGTGCTCGGGGAGGTGAACAGTACCCCCGAGCACTCGGTTCCCCGAGGACCAAGAAAGGGCACTCTCGGGAGGGAGTGCTCGGGGAGGTGAACGGTGACCCCTGAGCACTCGGTTCCCCGATGACTCAGAGAGCCCCCTGACAGTGGCCCCCGAGGGGCCCACTGATGAGGTGTCAGTTAGTCAAAGGCCCAAGGCCGCATTTAAAGAGCGCGCGTGGCCCGTCACCTCCAACTGTTTCCGTCACGCTCGGTGTTAGTTCCTACCACATTCTGGCAGAAGGGCGTGGGGTCATTAATTGCACGGGTCCCATCCCGTGCCATCCGGCCCGTCTTAGGATAACGTCGTGAGGGCCGAGGCGTTCTGTCTGCCGCGCTGCCATGGCAGGAGAACAAGACGAGGCGGGCACGCCGGGCCGCTCTGTGGCTGCCCGGTGGGCCCTCTCCACGGCGCCCGTTGCCAGTGCATTCATGGTGACGGATAACCGGGCGTGAAACGCATTCTTTAACCCCCGGTCACTTCGCACAGAGGCTATGATGACGCCATTTTCCATTTATGGTGCCTTGTAACTCGTGCCCTCCCATTCGGGGCACGCCACTGCCGGCGGGTATTTAAAGCAGCTGGCAGCACAAATAGAAAAAAAAAGAGAGAACCAACTCAGGCGCTCTGACCCCTCTCTCTCAAAGGAGAACACACAACCAACCCGGACGCTCTGACTCTCGCTCTCTCACACGGACAAAGAGAGTCTCTGGGAAGAGTGAAGACAAACCAAAGAGCAAGGAGCCCCAGGCTCTAGGATAGACAAACATTCTTGTAACTAGCAACATCCTTGAGGGACATTCTCAGGGTATTTATAGCATTCATACAGGAGTAGGGTGTTACGCCCCCGTGCGGCCCGAACCTGTCTAAACACCAGCGCATTTACTCCGTTCCGCACTAGATCATTCCACCCCACCGGCCATCCCATTCATACCCATTTTATTTCTCCGACGAACATATTCAGGATCATCCCCCCGGCCGAATCTCTAAAAAGGGGTCCCTCAGGATCCCTGCGATAGGAGTTAACCCTCCGACAGCTGGAGCGCCAGGTAGGGGAGAAGCATCCCTGAATTTGTTTGTTTGTTTCCTTCTGCAGAAAAAATGGCCGGTGGTCATCGCCTCCAGCGTTCCGGCTCCAGCTCCAGCGGGGAAATGGAGCCCCTCGCTCAGGAGGCCCCAGTCGCTGCTGCGTCCCAGCAGCAGCCGCGATCTGCACGCATGGCGTTCCCCTCTCAAGGGGACCAGGGCGCTGGGCTCAGCAGGGCCGCTGCCGCCATCGCCGGTGCATCACCCAACTGCCAGCAGGTGGCCGAAACTCCTGCCGCCAGGACCGCGTCTGGACAGCGCCGGGCGCCACTCCGGCGTAGGCTCGCCTTCGGCGAGGCCAGTCCCGAGAGCGCGCTGCTTGCGGCGCACACTCTCCTCAGGCATCCGCCAGTCCAGGCAACGGGGGAAACCCTGACGGGCCGATGGCTCTAGGAAGTCGCCGCCCTAGTCGGCACAGCCCACCGCCAGGTGCTGGCCGAAAGTTCCCGCGCCACCTCCCAGCGTGGCGCCGCTAGGACCGGCCCATCGTCAGGTTGCGGTCACGCTGGCCGGGGGGCCTCCAGGCGGAGTGCCACCCCCCTGGCCACTTCCAGAACCCAGGACCTCCGCTTACACCTCTTCGAGCGGAGGGGCATCGAAGACGCGCGCGTCACTCTCAAGCGCCAGCGGGAGACCCGGCAAGAGGCTGAAGCCGAGGACCAGGCCTCCTCTTTACCGACCCATGATCACCGGGGCTCCCCGGCTCACCGGCTTTTACCGCCCAAGGGTGCTGCCCGCGCCGCAGGGTACGGCACCGGTTGCCGTGCCTTCCCCAGTGAGCTCCGTCGGGTCAAATGGCCCACCAAGTTCCGCCCCGAGCTGCCAGAGAAGTACGACGGGTCCATCGACCCCGTCGAGTTCCTCCAGATATACACCACCACTGTCCAGGCGACTGGTGGCAGCGAGAAGGTGATGGCTAACTACTTTCATATTGCCTTGAGGGGCTCTGCCCGCTCTTGGCTTATGAACTTACCCCCAGGATCTATCTGCTCCTGGGATAATCTTTGCCACCTGTTCGTGGCTAATTTTCAGGGCACATTCACGCGCCCCGGCCTGGAGTGCGACCGCCATGCCGTCAAGTAGCAGGAGGGGGAGACGCTGCGGTGCTTTATTCAGCGTTTCAGCCAGGTTCGCAACACCATCCCACTGTCATCGTCGCATTCCGGCAGGGCGTCCGCGACGATCGGATGCTCAAGAAGCTTGGCACGCACGAGGTTGAAACCACCGTGGAGCTTTTCGCGCTGGCCGACAAGTGCGCCAAGGCAGCGGAAGCTCTAGCGTGGCACGTTCCGTGCCCTGAGCACCCCGCCGCCGATCAACCAGGTCCTTCCCGCTCCGACAGGTGGGAAAAGAAAAAGAGAAGGAGGCGCGAGGCTGTCCCCGTCGAGCCAGCCCAGGGCCCCGCCCGTGGGCTGGCCTAGGAGCCCGATCGCCGACAGGCACACCGGGCGACCGCCGACAGAAGGCATGCGCCTGGGAGGGCTCCGGCCCGAGCACCTCCTAGGGCTCCGGTTCCTGCAAGGGCTCCCGCTCCGGAAAGGGCCCCGCTCCTGCGGGGCCCGAGCCGGGGAGGCGGTGCCTGATTCACCAAACCAGGTGGCATGACCTCACGGTCAAGGGCCTCATCGAGCAGCGCCAAAGGGACCACGAGGAGCCCCGCCAGGGTGGCGACGACGAAGCCGCCACCAACAACCCAGAGCTCGGCTTCCAGGAGCCTGAGCACACCGTCGCCTTCATCGACGGAGACGCGTACACGCCCTCCTCCCGCCGCAGTGTCAATACCATGCAGCGCGAGGTGTGCTCGGCAACCCCGAGCGAAAAGGCCGTAAGGCCCCTGAAGTGGTCGGACGCCCCGATCACATTCAGCTTGTGAAAGCATCTAGGCCCCTAAATAGGTTTTGGTAATTAATGACGATATATCTTTGTGAACTAACTCGTTTAAATTGAGTTGTGAAAAGGTTAGTCATGAAGACGTTGCGAAGATAGAAAGATGCATGTATGGAAGGCGTAAGAGGCTAGCTCAAGGCAAAGGTACATGTTAGGGCATTTTAATTTTGCCGGTCAAAGGTGTTTAGAGAAGAAAGTGACCGGATTTATAGGTTAAATGCCGAACTATAAAGAGGGGTTGATGTTTGGTTACTTGAAGCCTCTATAGTGCCAACTTGCTCAAACTTGCTTTCACACATATGACAAAAACCTGTTTGAGAGAAAAATCCTTTGAAAAAGGCTGTCTCTGTATTTTTCTCTGTTAGCGGTCTGACCGTGCCTCTGGGCGGTCAGACCGTGCCTCTGGCAGTCTGACCGCGCCTCTGGGCGGTCTGACCGCTGTCTTCCCCCTGAGCAGCTCTTGAGCCTTTCTGTTTGCTCGGTCTGACCGGAAGGGCTGCACGGTCTAACCGTGAGCATACAGAAACTTTTAAGTGCTGACGGTCTGTCTTAGAACTTTGTCGGTCAGACCGTCCCACAGTGTTTCAAAGTCAAGTTAGCCGTTAGACGTCAGCGGTTTTCTCGGTCGGTCTGACCGACATTGGGCTCGGTCAGACTGGCAGAGTCAGCCTTCACGTGTCAGTGTACGGTAACGGTCGAATTTATTGAGGTGGCTATAAATATGAGGTGTGCTGGTCATTTGGACCTCTCTCTTGCACTAAAAACACTTCATATTCATTCTTGGAGCTCTTGTTTCTCCTCTCTAACTCACTTTGCTTTAAGTTTGCATTCTTGTGAGATTTGAGAGAATCTAGTGCATAAACTTGAGGGTTTGAGCATTTGGGCACTAGTGAATCTTCAAGCAAGCATCATCGGCTTTTTACTCTTGGAGGTTGCCGCCTCCTAGACGACTTGGAGGTTGTGGCACCGTTGAGCCCTTCAAGGAGATTGTGAAGGTGCCGCGGTGGTGGTTGTAAAAGGTTTGAGCACACCTTGTCGGAGTGACAAAGTGCATCTCTAGTGCTAACGAGGTTTGAGTAGTTCTTGTCAATTTCGGCTTAAGATCAAGTTGCTCGGAGTGAGCCTTTTCTCTTGCGAGATTTGACACTTGATAGAGAAGCAGGTTGTAACTTGAACTCACCTCAACGTGGATTAGGGGTGATCGGCAAATCACCGATACCACGGGAAAAATTCTTTTGTGTTCTTTGAGCAATTCTACTTTTTGTTGTGATATCTTCTTTCAAGCATTTGTCTTAAGTAACTTATTCCTAGACATTGAATTGTTGCTTGTCTCTTATTTGTGCAAGCTTTCTCTTTAGCTCTAGTTGTTCTACTTATTGCTTTTGTGATCATTAGTTTAAATTATGCAAGTTTTATTGATTGCATCACAATTAGTTTCAAAACCGCCTATTGACCCCCCTCTAGTCGGTATCCTTGATCCTACAAGTGGTATCAGAGCCTAAGACTCCTTTTTATTGTGGATTTAACCATCCAGGAGTAGGATTATGGCTAGTGATGCTCATGTTAACGTGGGGAAACCTCCGTTCTTCGAGGGGTCAAACTATGCCTATTGGAAGGCTAGAATGACCGTCTACCTAAAGGCTATGGGTGGTAAGCTTTGGGAGATTGTTGATAATGATTATGTGATTATTGATCCCACTAATCCTACCGATATTGATAAGGAAAATATTCTTGCTAATGCTCAAGCTATGAATGTTCTTTATAGTGCTCTTGATCTTAATGAATTCAATCGCATTTGCAAGCTTGAGACCACTCATGAGATTTGGGAAAGACTTAAGGAGATTCATGAGGGTACTACAATGGTAAAAGATGCCAAGCTTTTTGTTTATAAAGGGAAACTTGAGAAATTTACTATGCTACCAAATGAAAGCATTGAAGAAATATTCAATCGTTTGAATAACATAATAAATGAGCTCAAGGGGCTTGGCATGGATGTCTCCGATGTTGATTTTTCTCATAAGTTTCTTAGAGCATTGCCTAACAAGTATGACACAATTGTTACCTTTCTTGTGAGGTCAAATTTGAAGGAGACATCACCTATGCAAATCTTGAGCGAAATTCTTACTCATGATATATTCAAGAAGTCTCAAGAAGATCTTTATGATGACACCAAGGATGTCAAGAAGAAGAATGTTGCTTTCAAGGCTCAAGCGTCAAGAGATAAGAATGATCATGAAGAAAGTGATGATTGCGATGAAAGTGATGAAGAAATGGCTCTCTTCGTGAGAAGATTCAAGAGATTCATGAAGAAGAAAAAGTATCAAGGCAGATTCAACAAGAAAGGGCAATCGTCCAAAGGAAACCCCTTTGAAGAAAGAAGGTGTTTTGAGTGTGGCGAGAAAGGTCATATCGCTACAAATTGCAAGAACAAGGAAGAAAAATCTTTCAAGAAAAAGAAGGAAGGTGATGGCAAGAAAGTATTCAAGAAATACTACAAAAAGAAGAAGAATGGCCAAGCTTGCTATGTTGAGTGGGATTCGGATGCAAGCTCAAGCTCCAACTCCAAAGATGAGAAGCCATCTCAAAAGGGCCTTGCCGGTGTCGCTATCAAAGAAGCGCCTTCACTCTTCTCCACTCCACATTGTCTTATGGCAAAAGGTGACTCAAAGGTATTGAATGATGAAGATGAATATTCATATGATGATCTTGTAGAGCTTATAAATGGTTTTGATGATTTCATGAGCAAAGAAAGAGCTAAGTTTAAGGAATTGAAGAAAAGGTATACCTATCTTCAAGAATCCCATGAGGAGCTAAAGATGGCTCATGAGGGTCTAAAGGAGACTCATGAGTTGCTTAAGGAAGCTCATAACTCTCTTGTTGCTTATGAAGCCAACAAAACAAAAGTAGATATGAGCATATCTTGCAATATCCTTGATGATGTGTCTATTTCGAGCTCATCTACCATGCATGATAATATTCTTGCTATGCCAAATGCCATACCTTTCAATAACTCTTTGATTATCAATGAGAATGTCATGTTGAAAGAAAAAGTTGAAATGTTAACCCATGATCTTGCAAGATGTTATGTTGGAGAGTCCAAAATTAGACAAATTTTGGATAGTCAAAGGTTCTCCATCAACAAAGAAGGCCTTGGGTATGTTCCCAAGAAGGGTAGGAAAGCTTTTGTGCATCACAAATCTATGTTTGTGAAAGGTAACGGCTATTGCATGAGGTGCAAGAAAACCGGGCATGTTGAGAAGGAATGCAAAAATGTTAAGGATAATTCTTATGCCTCTTTCGTTTCATGCTATGTTCTTAGAAGATGCTCTAATGGTAGTGTTAAAGCTAGATTTATTGGCACTGATATAATCGGTACTAAAAAGAAAGCCATTTGGGTGCCTAAAGCCTTGGTTACTAACATCCAAGGACCCAAATAAATTTGGGTACCTAAAAGAAATTAACTTTGTTTTGTAGGTGAACTACAAGTTCGGTGGAAAACATTGGGTACTAGATAGCGGATGCACTCAACATATGACCGGAAATCGAAGGATGTTCTCTTCTATGAGCAACGACGGATCGGAATATGACAAGATCACCTTTGGAGATAATAGCAAAGGAAAGGTAAAAGGGTTAGGTAAAATTGCTATCTCAAATGATTTATCTATCTCTAATATTTTGCTAGTAGAATCCTTGAATTTTAATTTATTATCTGTAGCTCAATTATGTGATCTCGATCTCACATGCACTTTTTCTCCAAGTAATGTGATTATTTCTAGCATAAAGAATAGTAGTATTGTTTTCAAAGGTTTTAGACATGGCAATCTCTATCTAGTTGATTTCTCGTCTAACGATGCAAGCCTTACCGCATGCCTATTTACAAAAACATCTAAAGGATGGCTTTGGCATAGAAGGCTTGGTCATGTTGGTATGAGTCAACTAAATCGTTTATTGAAGCATGAACTTGTAGTTGGCTTAAAGGATGTAAAATTTGAGAAGAACAAGTTATGTAGCGCTTGTCAAGCCGGAAAACAAGTGGGGAATTCACATCCTTATAAAAGCTCAATGTCAACTTCAAGACCATTGGAATTATTGCATATGGACTTATTTGGACCAACTACATATGTAAGTATTGGAGGTAATAGCTATTGTCCTGTTATTGTTGATGATTTCTCTAGGTATACTTGGGTATTCTTTTTGCATGATAAATCTATTGTATTTAACGTGTTCAAAAGCTTTGCAAAAAGGGCCGAGAATGAGTTTGAGTTCAAAATCAAGAGAGTGAGAAGTGATAATGGCTCCGAATTCAAGAATACAAATGTTGAGGACTTTTGTGATGATAAGGGTATCAAACATGAATTTTCGGCTAAATACACTCCGGAGCAAAATGGAGTTGTTGAAAGGAAGAACCGAACTCTTATTGATATGGCAAGGTCTATGCTTTTGGAATATAATGTCTCGGACAACTTTTGGGCCGAAGCTATCAATACCGCTTGTCCTTCTTCAAATCGGTTATATTGTCATCGGTTACTGAAAAAGACTCCATATGAATTGCTAATTGGGAGAAAGCCCAACATATCATACTTTCGGGTATTTGGATGCAAATGTTATATTCTAAAGAAAAGCACTCACTTATCTAAATTTCAAAGTAAATGTGATGAAGGCTTCTTGCTTGGTTATTCTTTAAATAGTAAAGCATATCGTGTCTATAATCAAAATACCGGCTTGGTTGAAGAGACACACGATGTTGAATTTGATGAGACTAATGGCTCTCAAGAAGAGCAAGAAAATTTGGATGATGTAGGTAATGAAGGTTTGAGAAGTGCTATAAAAAATATGTCTATAAGTGACATCAAGCCAAAAGAAGAAGACGAACAAGAAGATGATCCCTCTATCTCTATTCAAGCTATTCCATCATCCTCTACCACAAATGATCAAGCTCAAGATCATAATGTAGAAGATGTGGACAATCAATTGCCCCAAGTGACCACTTCATCAACTCCATCTCAAGAATTGGTAACTCACCCAAGAATTCATCATTCCATTGCCAAGGATCATCTTGTTGATCAAATTGTTGGTGATCTTAGTAAGGGTGTTCAAACTCGCTCTCGCATTGCTTCATTTTGTGAACACTTCTCCTTTGTTTCTTCTATTGAGCCTAATCATGTAGAGGAAGCACTAAGTGATCCGGATTGGGTGAATGCAATGCATGAGGAATTGAATAACTTCGCTCGCAATGATGTATGGGAATTGGTTGAAAGACCAAGAGATCATAATGTTATTGGCACCAAATGGGTTTTTCGAAATAAGCAAGATGAAGATGGAATTGTTGTGAGAAACAAAGCAAGATTGGTTGCACAAGGATATACTCAAGTCGAAGGTTTGGATTTCGGTGAAACTTTTGCTCCTGTAGCTAGACTTGAGTTTATTAGAATTCTGCTTGCTTTTGCCTCATCTCACAATATTAAGTTATATCAAATGGACATGAAAAGTGCTTTCTTAAATGGTAGAATTAGTGAACTTGTATTTGTTGAGCAACCTCCCGGTTTTGAAGATCCTGAGAAGCCTAGTCATGTTTACAAACTCTCTAAGGCCCTCTATGGTCTTAAACAAGCTCCATGCGCGTGGTATGAAAGGCTTAGAGATTTTCTTGTTTCAAAGGGCTTCAAAATTGGAAAAGTTGATACTACCTTGTTTACTAAATCTATTGGTAATGATTTCTTTGTGTGTCAAATTTATGTTGATGATGTCATATTTGGATCCACTAACAAAGATTTTTGTAAGGAATTCGGTGAAATGATGTCAAGAGAATTTGAAATGTCCATGATTGGTGAATTAAGTTTCTTCCTCGGACTTCAAATCAAACAACTCAAAGATGGGACTTTTATTAGTCAATCTAAATATTTGAAGGATCTATTGAAGAAATTTGTTATGGAAGATGCAAAGCCTATCAAGACTCCTATGGCAACAAATGGTCATCTTGATCTTGATGAGGGAGGTAAATTGGTAGATCTAAAGCTTTATAGATCAATGATAGGTAGCTTGCTTTATCTTACTGCATCTAGGCCCGATATCATGTTTAGTGTTTGTATGTGTGCACGATTTCAAGCATCCCCTAAAGAATGTCATTTGATGGTCGTTAAGCGCATTTTGAGATATTTGAAATTCTCACCTAGCATAGGGCTTTGGTATCCTAAAGGTGCAAAGTTTGAGCTGATCGGTTATTCAGATTCCGATTATGCCGGTTGCAAGGTTGATAGAAAAAGCACCTCCGGTAGTTGCCAATTCCTTGGAAGATCATTAGTGTCGTGGTCTTCCAAGAAACAAAATTCCGTAGCACTTTCTACTGCTGAAGCCGAATATGTTTCTGCGGGTAGTTGTTGTGCCCAATTACTTTGGATGAGGCAAACCTTGTTAGATTATGGTGTGAAGTTCGATATAGTGTCTCTTTTGTGTGACAATGAGAGTGCTGTAAAAATTGCCACAAATCCGGTCCAACACTCTAGAACCAAGCATATAGATATTCGTCATCATTTTCTCAGAGATCATGTTAGCAAAGGTGATATCATAGTTGATAGTGTTCGGACCGAAGATCAACTAGCGGACATCTTTACCAAACCTCTAGATGAAAGTCGCTTTTGCAGATTGCGAAATGAGCTTAACGTCATCGACTTCTCAAATGTTTCTTGAAATATTCGAACACATATAATTCTTGTTTTTAGCTAATAAAATGTCTCATTTCATGCCTTTCGTATTTCTTTGCTACTACATTCACCTTATCCTACAAATTTCTTTTACTCAAAAATATGGTTATTGTAATCTTTTAATTCAAGATCATATACTTTATGTTTCCACTTATATGGATCCATCGTTTAAATCTTCTTAAAGATCTTTTGATATTTCTAACCTTGTTTGTATGCTAAAATGTTGAATTCAGCAAGATGTATCTCCAGCGGTCTGACCGGTGGGAATCACGGTCTGACCGTCAGAGCAGTTTCGTCTCTGCGCCACCACGGTCTGACCAGTGGGAATCACGGTCTGACCGTCAGAGCAATTTCGTCTCTGCGCTACCACGGTCTGACCGATGGGAGTCCCGGTCTGACCGCCACGGTAATATAAGCCCAGGTCGACCTTATCCTCTCGGGCTCTTTAGTCTCTTCCCCAAACCGAGCTCTCTCTTTCTCTCTCAACCGTGCCCAAAGCCAAACCCAAGGACAACAAATCCCTTTGCTCCCGGTCTATCCGAGACCTTTTCTGATCTAACCAAGGATTTCTCTTCCATGGCCTCTCGGTATTTTCTCAAATCCCTCTCTCTTTACCATGGATTTCAAGGTATTTTTGATACCTAGGGTTTGAGATTGGGGATTCAATTTTCAGCAATGGATTTTGGGAAAAATTTATGGGAATGTGTATCTATCATCTATTCTATGATACTCTCATGTTTTGGTTCGATGGAAACCTCAACGGGTTCGAATTTCTTCAAAATTCCATAATCAAAGGGGGTGTTCCTGTGCTCTCCATGACAATTTCATTGAATAAATCTCTGTTTTAGCTTGTTCTAATTCGTTTTTCTAATGCATTATGATTGTTGTATGCTCAGTAGAGGTGAAGGAACAAGTGGACTTAGAAGATGGAGGAAGGTTTTGGCTAGCAAGGTAAAAAGAAGGAGACATGAGGCCACAGATGATGATGATGATGATCAAGGTTCAGACTGGATGCCTTCTCAGAGTACATATGGTGAGGGAGCTTCCTCCTTTGCGAGTAATTTTTATGAAGATGAGATGAATGAAAATGCCAGTGATGAAGATAATGAGTTTAACTTGAAAGAATACACTGGTCATAGAAAACATTGGACTGCATCTGCATATACTAGAGCCCGAAGTATATATCAGTATGACTTGGAAAACGATGCCACTATCCCTCAATTTTATACCATGGTCCAACAAGATGCTTTCTTTGGTCTTATTGAAGAAAAGCCAGTGTTTAAGCATAAATGGATTGATTGGACATACATTCGGAGTCAACCTAACTTGGCGGCTCTAGAAAATATCTTTCAAGAGTTAGGGCTTTATGAATTTCTAAATCTGAAATGTCCTTGGAATGAAAGTGTCATCAAACAGTTTTATGCCACAGTCGAGATATCCTTTGAACATCATCTTATAGAATGGATGACAGGGACAAAGAAATATCAAGCTTCTTTTCAGGAGTTTGCTAATGCTGCTAGAATTCCCTATGATGAAGCTTTTGATTCTCGTGATGTGCATAGAGAAGTGGTCCTAACCGAAAATGAATGGGTTATTTACTATGAAGCACAAGGAGTTGTTCCCAAAGTTATTCTTGGAACTGTTACAGGATTAAAAGTGCTCCCGGCTGCAATTAACAAAATAATGAGAGCCACCTTTGCTCCTAAGAGTGGAAACAATGAAGCCATTCGGGATATACATTGGAATCTTATTGATCATATCATGAAGAGGCATAGAATTAATGTCGTTAAGTATATTCTAAAGGAAATTGAGCATATCACTATGAGCATCAAGCTAAATCTATATTTTGCTCCTTATATTATATCCCTTGTGCTTCTAAAGACTAACTTCCCAGGATCATCTTGCACTTGCAAACATCTGGGTTATCAGCCTTTCAAGGTAAATCCAGAAATTCTTCATCGAGGCCTGGATGATCAAGATGTACCTCAGGAAGGATAGGGCGGTGAACATCAGCATTATGTCCCTCCTCCAGCACATCCTATCCACGAAGCAGCTCAAGCAGATGCACCACAATGGTTCTTAGGTTTCCAGCAGCAATTTCAGGACTTTCCACAGGAGTTTGCAGGTTTTCAACAGCAATTCACTGATTTTCAAGCTCATCCTCCTGCATCCTTCTTTCAGCCAGTCATTCAAGCGAATCAGAATGATATTGCTCTTGTTAGAGAAGACATTGCAGCCCAGAACCGGGAATTGACTGAAATGTTCAACAACGTGTCTCTTGAGTAGCAGAATCTACAGAATGAGCTTCATAACTTTACTAGCAGCTTTGCCAACTTCTCCCAGCACTTCTATAACATATATCCACGGCCTCCTCCGAGTGATGAGTAGACCTTTTTGGTACTTGATGCCAAAGGGGGAGAAGAAATGAAGTGATGATTTGACATATCTTTGATAGTCGCATTGTGCATTTCTTTTTTATTATTATTGCATAAGTACTATGTTTGAACTATGTGTTTATTGTAATATGTGATGAACTACGTTTAATCTTCTGCTTATCTTTTATTCATCAATACTTGATTGGCTATCTTGAGGAAGAAGCACTTTGCTGACATGCTTTCTTAGAAATCTCCTTGTTATCTTCACTTCCTCGGATCCAAGAAAGTAAGGTAAAACTCCGTCAAAATTCTATTTACTATCCATGTCATGTGCCATTTTCTCCTCATATTCTTATGGGCACATATGTAGGGGGAGCTTACCTTACAATGAGTTTGTATAGCATGTATTTCTTTTTCTTCAAAACTCACATCCTTGAAATTCTTGCTATGGAAACTCACCCTCGAGTCTTCTTTATGCTTTATGCTAAAAGCGGGCTCAAAACTTATACACAACACTTCTTTGAGATATTGTCATCAATTACCAAAAAGGGGGAGATTGAAAGCATCTAGGCCCCTAAATAGGTTTTGGTAATTAATGACGATATATCTTTGTGAACTAACTCGTTTAAATTGAGTTGTGAAAAGGTTAGTCATGAAGACGTTGCGGAGCTAGAAAGATGCATGTATGGAAGGCGTAAGAGGCTAGCTCAAGGCAAAGGTACATGTTAGGGCATTTTAATTTTGCCGGTCAAAGGTGTTTAGAGAAGAAAGTGACCGGATTTACAGGTTAAATGCCGAACTATAAAGAGGGGTTGATGTTTGGTTACTTGAAGCCTCTATAGTGCCAACTTGCTCAAACTTGCTTTCACACATACGACAAAAACCTGTTTGAGAGAAAAATCCTTTGAAAAAGGCTGTCTCTGTATTTTTCTCTGTTAGCGGTCAGACCGTGCCTCTGGGCGGTCAGACCGTGCCTCTGGCCTCTGGCGGTCTGACCGCGCCTCTGGGCGGTCTGATCGCTGTCTTCCCCCCGAGCAGCTCTTGAGCCTTTCTGTTTGCTCGGTCTGACCGGAAGGGCTGCACGGTCTAACCGTGAGCGTACAGAAACTTTTAAGTGCTGACGGTCTGTCTTAGAACTTTGTCGGTCAGACCGTCCCACAGTGTTTCAAAGTCAAGTTAGCCGTTAGACGTCAGCGGTTTTCTCGGCCGGTCTGACCGACATTGGGCTCGGTCAGACCGGCAGAGTCAGCCTTCACGTGTCAGTGTACGGTAACGGTCGAATTTATTGAGGTGGCTATAAATATGAGGTGTGCTGGTCATTTGGACCTCTCTCTTGCACTAAAAACACTTCATATTCATTCTTGGAGCTCTTGTTTCTCCTCTCTAACTCACTTTGCTTTAAGTTTGCATTCTTGTGAGATTTGAGAGAATCTAGTGCATAAACTTGAGGGTTCGAGCATTTGGGCACTAGTGAATCTTCAAGCAAGCATCATCGGCCTTTTACTCTTGGAGGTTACCGCCTCCTAGATGGCTTGGAGGTTGTGGCACCGTTGAGCCCTTCAAGGAGATTGTGAAGGTGCCGCGGTGGTGGTTGTAAAAGGTTTGAGCACACCTTGTCGGAGTGAAAAAGTGCATCTCTAGAGCTAACGAGGTTTGAGTAGTTCTTGTTAATTTCGGCTTAAGATCAAGTTGCTCGGAGTGAGCCTTTTCTCTTGCGAGATTTGACACTTGATAGAGAAGCGGGTTGTAGCTTGAACTCACCTCAACGTGGATTAGGGGTGATCGGCAAATCACCGATACCACGGGAAAAATTCCTTTGTGTTCTTTGAGCAATTCTACTTTTTGTTGTGATATCTTCTTTCAAGCATTTGTCTTAAGTAACTTATTCCTAGACATTGAATTGTTGCTTGTCTCTTATTTGTGCAAGCTTTCTCTTTAGCTCTAGTTGTTCTACTTATTGCTTTTGTGATCATTAGTTTAAATTCCGCAAGTTTTATTGATTGCATCGCAATTAGTTTCAAAACTGCCTATTCACCCCCCCTCTAGTCTGTATCCTTGATCCTACAGCTTGGCCGACCACCCCGCCAGTACTGCAGGCGTGGGGCGACTACCTTTGGTAGTGTCCCCCACCTTCTACAATGTGAACATCAGCAGGGTGCTGATCGACGGTGGCGCAGGCCTTAACCTCCTCGCCAAGGAGGCTTTCGAGAAGCTGCAGGTGCCCTTCAGACGCCTAAAGCTGTTGCTCCCGTTTTACGGGGTGACACCCGGGCACTCCCTGCCCCTCGGGCAGGTCGAGTTGCCTGTGACATTCGGGAGCTGGGACAACTTCCGAACAGAGAACGTCATCTTCGACATCGTGGAGCTCCCCCTCCCCTACAACGCCATCCTCAGACGCCTAGCGCTCGCTCGGTTCATGGTGGTCATGCACTATGCGTACCTCACGGTTAAGATGCCGGGCCCCGCAGGCCCCATCACCGTGTCCGCTGAGACTAGCAGCGCCGTCTCCTGCGCCGAGCAGTTATACTCGGCCTTGGTCTTAGCTCGAGCCGAGGCCGAAGGTCATCTAGGGGGCCCGGGACCCTCTTCATCCAAACCCCGACTCGCTGCCAACGCCTCCGTTCCTACAAAGGAGGTCGTGGTGGGCGAAGGCGCCTCCCAGGTCGTCCGAATCGGCGGTGACCTGGGCGGCAAATAGGAAAGCGCGCTCGTCACCTTCCTCCGGGCTAATGTCGATGTGTTTGCATGGCAGCCGTCCGATATGCCCAGGATCCCTAGGGAGGTGATCGAGCACCTCCTGGCTGTGCGCCCGGATGCACGCTCGGTGAAGCAAAAGGTCCGGCGGCAGGCACCCGAGCACCAGGAGTTCATTCGGGAGCAAGTCAGCAAGCTCCTTGATGCCGGAATCATCCGAGAGGTCCTCCACCCCGAGTGGCTGGCAAACCCAGTTATCGTCCCATAGGCCAACGGCAAGCTCCGCATGTGCGTGGACTACACCGATCTAAATAAGGCTTGCCCCAAAGATCCTTTTCCTTTGCCCCGCATAGATCAGATTGTAGATGCAACCGCGGGATGTGGTCTTTTGTGTTTTTTAGATGCAAACTCTGGGTATCACCATATTCGCATGGCCATAGAGGATGAAGAAAAAACTACTTTTACCACTCTGGTAGGGACTTATTGCTATGTATCGATGCCTTTTGGTTTGCGCAATGCTGGGTCTTCTTTCTAGCGCGCTATCCACATCACTCTTGATTCGCAGGTTGGCCACAACATCGAGGCCTACATCGACGATCTCGTGGTCAAATCCCGAGACCACGCCACCCTACTCGAAGATCTTGCCGAGACTTTCAACAGTCTCCACACTACCCGCCTGAAGCTCAACCCCGAGAAGTGCGTCTTCGGGGTGCCTGCGGGCAAGCTCCTCAGTTTCTTGGTTTCCAGCCGAGGGATCGAGGCCAATCCAGAGAAGATCCGGGCCATCGAGCAGATGCGACCCCCGGCTCGACTCAAGGAGGTTCAGCGTCTCGCCGGCTGCATGGCGGCCCTCGGGCGCTTCATTTCCAAACTCGGGGAGCGAGGACTCCCCCTTTTCAAGCTTCTAAAGAAGACCGGTCATTTTGACTGGACGTCGAAGGCCGAGCAGGCCTTCTGCGATCTAAAGAAGTATCTCACCTCGCCACCCATACTGGTGGCCCCCTCCAAAGGCAAGCCACTACTGCTCTACGTCTCGGCCACTCCTCAGGTCGTGAGCATGGTACTGGTGGTGGAGCGCGATGAGTGCATGGGGTCAGGTGCTGGGTCCCAGCTCCCGGCCGCCCCCGAGCACTCCCCCGTCCTCGTGGCTCCCCCCGAGCAGGGGGTTGAGCCCGAGCACTTGGCTCCTCCCGACCAGGGAGTCGAGCCTGAGCACCCGGTTAGCCAAAACCACGTCACCGAGCTCGGGGGCTGTAGCGGGCCCTCGGGTGAAGCCGCAGCCCGGGCCCACCGGGTACAGCGATCGGTGTACTTCATCAGTGAAGTCCTCTGGGAGGCCAAGAGAAGGTACCCCTAGGCTCAGAAGCTGCTCTACGCCGTGCTCATCGCTTCCCGGAAGCTGTGCCACTACTTCCAGGCGCACAGGGTGTCGGTGGTTACTACGTACCCACTGGGGCCCATCCTACGGAACCGAGAAGGCACTGGGCGCGTCGTCAAGTGGGTGGTGGAGCTGGCCGAGTTCAACCTGCACTTTGTCAGCCGCCAGGCGATCAAAGGCCAGGCGCTCTCTGACTTCGTGGCAGAGTGGACACCTGTCCCTGAGGTCGTCCAAGAAGAAATCTCCACATATCCCGGGCACGATTCGCCCGGGTACTGGATTATGCATTTTGACGGTTCCCTCACGCTGAAATGTGTGGGGGCCGGGGTGGTTCTCACCTCCCCAACGGGTGAAGAACTCTGGTACGTCGTGCAGCTGCAGTTCTGCGCATCCAACAACATGGCGGAATATGAGGGCCTCATCGCCAGCCTCCGAGCCGCGGTGGGCCTCGAGATTCATCGCCTCCTGGTCAAGGGAGACTCCCAGCTGGTGGTCAACCAGGTATCGAAAGAGTACCAGTGCACGGATCCTCAAATGGCGGCGTATGTGGCGGTAGTCAGGAAGCTGGAGAAGCGTTTTGACGGCCTGGAGCTGCGGTACATCTCTCGCCACGACAACACTCTGGCCGATGACCTCTCTCGCCTGGCCTCCTCCCGTGCGCACGTCCCTGCTGGAGTCTTTGAAGAAAGACTCACACGGCCTTCCGTCCTGCCTGCCGAACAGGACGAAGGGAAACCTCGAGCTCAATTCAGGGGACCCCGACGGCGCCCTCAGTGGGAAGCCCCGACAGGGTGCCACCGTCCGGCGAGTGCGCTGTGCTTGCTATCAGTTCTCAAGATGCCTTGTGGATGGACGAGATCCGAGGGTACTTGAAGGAAAAGTTCCTCCCCGGGGATGAGACTTCTGCTGAAAGAGTTGCTCAGCAGTCCAAACGCTATGCCATAGTAGATGGGGATCTGTACCGGCGTAGCGCAGGTGGCATCCTCCTGAAATGCATCACCCGGGTAGAAGGTGGCGAGCTTCTCGCTGAGGTCCACGAGGGCGAGTGCGGTGGCTATGCATCGTTCCGCACATTGGTCGGGAAGGTCTTCCGGCAAGGTTTCTACTGGCCTACAACCCTCCAGGATGCTTCCGAGCTGGTTTGGCGCTGCAGGGCGTGCCAGTTCCACGCAAAGCAGATTCACCAGCCAGCTCAGGCTCTTCAAACCATCCCCCTGTCATGGCCTTTCGCGGTCTGGGGGATGGACATTCTGGGTCCATTCCCCCAAGCAATCGGGGGCTATGAGTACCTCTACGTCGCTATCGACAAGTTTACCAAGTGGCCGGAGGAGGGTCCAGTCGTCAAGGTGACCAAGAACACGGCGCTCCAGTTTATCCACAGTATCACCAGTCGTTTTGGTGTCCCGAACCGGATCATCACCGACAATGGCACTCAGTTCACAAGTAACCTGTTCGGGGACTACTGCGAAGACCTCGGCATCAACCTCTGCTTCGCCTCTGTCGCTCATCCTCGGAGCAATGGGCAGGTCGAGCGCGCCAACGCGGAGATACTGAAGGGGCTCAAAACCCGGACCTACAACGTGCTCGCAAAGCATGGGAAAGGGTGGATCGACGAGCTGCCTACTGTGCTATGGGCCAATCGGACCACGCCAAGTCGCGCTACCAGGGAGACTCCTTTCTTCCTTGTGTACGGCACTGAGGCGGTCCTCCCCTCCGAGCTCACCCTCGGCTCCCCTCGGGTGCATGCCTACTCTGAAGACGAACAGGAGTAGCAAAGGCGCGATGACATCGACTATTTGGAAGAGCGCCGGCTGCGTGCCGCCGTCCGGGCAGCCCGCTACCAGCAAAGTCTGCGGCGCTACCACCAGCAACACATCCGGGCCCGGTCTCTCTAGGTGGGGGATCTAGTTCTCTGACACGTCCAATCGCGCGAAGGAAGGAATAAACTGTCCCCTATGTGGGAAGGCCCCTTTACCATGATCGGTGTCCCGCGAGAAGGCTCCTTTCGGTTGGCTGCAGAGGACGGGCAGCCGCTCCCTAACCCGTGGAACATCGAGCACCTGCGCAAGTTCTTCCCGTAGATGGCCATGTTTGCAGGCTCAGGTCAACCAGGCCGGGGGCTTCCCCCCCCCCCCCCCCGCCCAAGTTGACCGGGGGCTACCACTAACTGGGTAAGTCACCCAACCTTGTAAAAAAAATTTGTCAATACAATACATATATCAATGAGCCGTTCGTATGTCAAAATTTCATTTTTCTGGATTCCATATGTTTAATCTATCTGGTGAGATGCTCGATTGTGCGAGAAAAGTTCGCTCTCTCATTTTCCCCGTTGATAAAAGGATCCCGATCGGTATGCACGCGGGCAGTTGCCGCTGACTTACGTCTGTTGTGGTAGGCTATGGTGTTCGGTGTCATGGCAGGCTCCCGGGCACTACCGAGTCCCTAGGGTTCTCGGGTAATCCTATCGCTCGAGCCGCTCGAGTAGTCCGGAGCCTGGGCCCCAGGGGCGGGCTGTCGGTGCTCGGTCTGGTCTGTCATACCCGGGTGCCACCGAACCATAGGACCTCTGGGTTATGCCTCTGCCTGCTTTTGTCCGCCGGTCTGGGCATTCGAGAGGTCTCGGGTCGAAAACGAGAGCAGTCTATAATGAGTACCGCACTAACAGAGCGCACCAAGCAAAGAATTTCTCTATTTTTCTCAAGTTACAGATCGACAATCAAAAGCAAAAACGGCTCGACCTCGAGGGCCTCAGTGCCCAGGTCGTTGCTCGGCCCTAAGGGTCCTCGGGTGGTCCTACTGCTCTGGCATGAGGGGTCGGGATCGCCTGTCTCCAGGCTCTCCATGCGCCCCTCAGTGCTCGGGCGCCCCAGCCGTGGGAACCAAGTCCCCGGGCACCCCGAGCTCGGAAGCGCATACCTCTCCTGGATCGGTTGGCCGAAAAGCTGACAGCTGTCCGGTGAGTGGTTAAATTCATACGATTTTACATTCAGTAATATATTGTTCCCAAGTTGTCCTTGGGGGTCCCTCGTGCTCTAATCTGCTCGGCGAGATGGTCTCCTCGCGCACAAAACCCTGCCACATGTGCGCTTTTCTCGGAACGATAGAACGGACAGTAGAAAGGTGTACCGTACGTACGGCAATGTCTGACCGAAGTCCTTCATGGTGGCTGTGGTGTTCGGTGTCGTGGCAGTCTCCCAGGCATCACCGAGTCCCTGGGGTCCCCGGGTAATCCTATCGCTTGAGCTGCTCGAGTAGTCCGGAGCCTGGGCCCCAGGGGCGGGCTGTCGGTGCTCGGTCTGGTCTGTCATACCTGGGCGCCACCGAACCATGGGGATTCTTGGTCGCATTTCCGCTCACACATGTCTCCAGTCTACCTGTTTGAGTGGTCGCAAAATGGGAAAGTGTTCACTGGTCGTGGCATGCTCCGTGCTGGATTGACCTACCCCCCGAGCAAGGAAGTTCGTGCCTTTGTCTTTTGACTTAGCCACTGCGGACTCGCGAGGGCTCGGGTGCTGAACCCGCAAAGAAGGTCTCACTGCTCGGGCGACGAGTGGTCGGGGCAACTTCGTTCTCGGGGAGGGAAAGGTCAGGCTCGGTCTGACTGAGTACTCCTCGGGGCATTAAGTGAAAAGAACAGAAACTTCATCAAGCACTCAGAGGAATACTGGAGTTGCGACCCCAAAGAAAGGCTTCCATTATATTCACAAGAAGGGACAGCTATTCTGAGGGATCACTCCCATATTTACATCAAGTTAAAGAAAAAGAAAAACTACAAAAGCCTACTCTAAGTCGGAGCCCTCACCGCTGCTCCCTGGGTCCGGAGTCGGCGGCGCCTCTCGCGCAAAGTAGGCCACCACCTCAGCGGCGGCGCCCCGGACTGCCTCTCGGGCGGCCTCCTCCTCGGCTTCGACCACTCCTTCCCGAGCTGGTTCCAGCGGGAAGTTCGGGTCCCGGCTTCGGTAGCAGGCCAGGACATGCTCGGCCACTGCCTGGGCCAAGCCACACCCTTCCCGGGCGGCTAGTTCCTGGACAGCCTGGGGGAGCGCCTCGAGGCGCTAGCTGATTCTTTGATAGCCAAGGGCAACCTGGCCAAGGCCTATCCCCTTCGCCTCCACATGGCCTCGCTCGAGCCCAGCCACCCTCACAGACCTCTGCGTTTGCCAAAGGATGTCTTCCATCATCCGCTTCACGCTAGCCTGTTCGGTCTCGGCGGTCTTGAGCTCCTCCGTCACGCTCCACAGCAGCTCCTCGAGATCCTGTCCCCCGGCCATGCCGGACGCCTGGGCTTCAGCTTGCTTCACCCTCTCCGCAAGGGCGGAGAGGGCCTGCTCGTGGGTGGTCAGCTCGGACTCCCACATGGCGGCCCGCTCCTCCCGAGCAGCTGAGGCCAGCACCGCCTCGGTAGCCTCCGTCTCCCGGAGAATCAGTAGTTCCTCCCGGGCCTCCAGATTCGCCGTCATGATGCCGACGTCGGTCTCTCGCATCGCGACGTCCTCCTCCCGGCTCTGGAGCTCCTCCTCCCGGCGCTGGAGTTCGGCGCGGATCTGGTCAGCCTCACCTTTCTGGTGGGCCAAGTCGGCTTGGGAGGCCTCCGTCGTCCTCTCGCGGGCCAGGACCGCCTCCTCCCGAGCCTGCGTCTGCCTCTCCCTGGCGAGTGCCTCGGCAGCCTGCTGTTACGATGCTTCGGCCAGGCGGGCGTCTTCTTCCCGTTCCCGCACGGCCTCCGTGCGAATGCCCTCTAGGGCCCTCGGCTCCTCCTCTAGAGCGCGCCACGGCGACATGGGCTTCAAAAAGGCGCCAGCACGCGACAAACCGCTCCCTCTCCGCGGCAAGGGCGGCGCGGTTCACCTCAAGCTACGTCATCTCTCCCGCCACGGCAGCCTCCAGCCGCCCGATCACCTCCCGGGCGCTTCCTAGCACGACTGGGAGGGGGTCGGCGGGCCGGCTGGGCGACGGCTGGGCGCTGGGTCCCCTGCGAGCCTCCTTCGAGGGGTCGGGGTCCCCGAAAATTGCCATGCAGGCACCACCCATGACGAGGTAGTCCGCCCCACGCTCGACACGCTCGGGGCGGACTCAGCCGGCGCCGGTTGCTCGGGCATGGCCGCTGCCACCCGCTCTGGGCTGGGCGGCGCCTGTGGCGGTCGGCGCGCTCAGCGGCTCCGGCTCCACCGGCGCGCTTGGCTCAGGCGCGCTCGGCTCGGGGGCTGGAGCTGGCCTCGGCACCTCCAGCCCTCCTTGGTCTCCGGCGGTGCCCATAGGCGGCCTGCAAAAGAAGAACGAGGTTAGTCTCTAAACTCGCACCGGGCAAGGCATGCTCAGAAAAAGGGGGGGGGGGAACTTACGCAGATTTGGGTCCTCGGTATTGCCACCTCGATGTCAGGATCCTGTACCCCAGGCCCGATGGCATTGGCCCGGAGTCCTCCCTCCTCCTCTTTCGTGGGGGCCTCTGCGGGGCCGTCGTGCAGTCTCCGGGCTCCAGACCAGGCCCAAGCAGATCAAGGTCTGGTTCCAGAACCGCAGATGCCGCCCCCGCTGATGGCCCCGCGCTGGGCAGCTGACCGCCCCGGCCTCCCTCCTCGCCAGGCGACAGCGACGGCGGGGACGCCGGCGTAGGAACAAAAGTCCGGGGGCGTTTCCCTCTATCCCCCAGCGCTGTCGCCGCCACGCTATCGGCGGTGCCTCCTCCTCTGGCCTGGCGGCTGCTGTCTGCAGTAGCCCCACCGCTGGCCTGCGGCTCGCCGCCTGCGGCGCCCTGGCCACCGGGCTGCGTCGGATCGCCTGCGGCCTCCTCGCCGGCCGCCTCGTGCACCCCGGGAATCTGGATGGTCCCGGGGTTCCGGCGCCCCGGCCGGTGGACCAGCCCCTGGGCGTCGAACTCCGGCAGCTTCACCTGTAGTGCCACCCGGTCAGGGTCGGCGCAGAGCACTAGCTCCTTCTAGGGGAGCTTCGCCCGGCTCAGGTCGTCCACCCCGATCACCACCCGGAGCAGGCCCCTCAGCGCCGCCCTATCCAGGTCCCACTCCGCACCGATCTGGGTCCGGGTGATGTCCTGGGAGCCGATGTAAAACCAGCAGGGCCTGGCCCGCTCCCGCAGTGGCGCCAGGCGGCGGCGCAGGTAGTCCGCCACCACCATCACCGAAGTAAGCCCGGCCTGGCGCAGGAAGTCGATGCGCTCCAGGACCGGTGCCATCCGTGCGTCCGCCTGCGGCGGCACCTCCCAGGTCACCTTCTGGGGTTCCGCCGCCATCTCCGGCAGGGTCAGACGGTCGTTGGGGCCGACGTCAATGTAGAACCAGTCGCGTCGCCAGTCCTCTCACTTGCTCCGCAGCACCTGGGGAATGTACTGCTCCCCCAGGCCATCCCGCAGCCAGAAGTTGCAGCAGCCGGCGATGTCCGCGGTGGAGAGACCCCTCTTCTTCCCAGCCGATCGCAGCACGAAGAAGTGCCGGAAGAGTGTCACCGACGGTGGCACACCCACGAACATCTCGCAGAGGTGGGCGAAGACCGCCAGGATTACGACGGAGTTGGGACTGAGGTGCACCAACTGGATCCCGAACGTATCAAGGATCTGGAGGAAGAACGTCGAGAATGGCGGCACCAGCCCGGCCGCCACGAAGGAAGTGAAAAGGATGATGCGCCCCGGACTGTCCGTCGCCGGCGGGAAGTTCGCCGGCGTCACCACCGAGGCCCCTCGCTAGCCCTCGGGCACCATCAGCTTCTGCACCTTGTCCGTCGCCTCCTCGTTCACAAGGCGGGACTCCGGCAGCACCCTGTCGGGAGTCCTTTCACGGTGGCTTCCTCCTGCTCTCGACATCTCGTTAGGGTGGGGGATGATTTGGACGGTGGGGGAAGAGGGGTGCTCTGATCGCCTAAGGAAAGTCTAGGGCTCAGGAGCACAAGGAAGGCAAAAGCTTGATCGCAAGATGGCATAAAGAGGGGCACGGTTCGCTCCCCTCCTCCTTGTATACCCCAAGGAAATTCAAACGTCGCCTGCCGCGGCGTGCTCAGCGGGACGGTTTCCTCGGCCAGCGCAACCGCCAGGCGAATCTCCCTCAGGCCGTGCGGGTGTCAGCCATTGCCATGCGTATTTTCCTCAGTTTGCGCGGTTGCCACGCGCACCGCCTGCCTCGATATCACGCGCCGCCCATCCCGTTGTCACACGCCTCGGGAGTTGGTTGGACGCGCATCCGTTCGGCTCCCCGTTGGGCCGTACTAGAGGCCCGGACCGGAGGAACCACTATCCGAGAGCTCGCCGCGTGGCATCCGTACTGGCTTCGGCCTCGTTGACGACGAAGGGCCCATCCGCAGTCTCTGGGCCATCGCCTGCCCATGGGCCCGGGGGCTGCTGTCGGTGAATCAGAAACCGGGGGTCCCCGAATCCCGAGGCCAGGCCAGCAATCCGCCACGTGGCGCCATCCCGCGGAGTCTCCTCCGCGAGGTAAAAAAGATTAAGTCCTGGGAGAGCGTACTCGGGGCCACAGTTGGTGGTCCCCGAGTACCCAAGTTCCCCGATGATCTACGAAGTCTAAGTGCCGGGAAGAAAAGTGCTCGGGAAGGTATACGGTGGCCCCCGAGCACCCGAGTCCCCAGACGGTCAGGAAAGCTAAGTACCGGGAGAAACGTGCCCGGGGCCGCGAGCGGTGGCCCCCTGGGCACCCAAGTATCCCGAGGACCCACTGAAGGAAGTTCTGGGAGAGAGTGTTCGGGGCTGCGTGTAGCAGCCCCCGAGCACTCGGTTCCCCGAGGACCAAGAAAGGGCACTCTTGGGAGGGAGTGCTCGGGGAGGTGAACAGTGACCCCCGAGCACTCGGTTCCCCGACGACTCAGAGAGCCCCCTGACAGTGGCCCCCGAGGGGCCCACTGATGAGGTGTCAGCCAGTCAAAGGCCCAAGGTCTCATTTAAAGAGCGTGCGTGGCCCGTCACCTCCAACTGCTCCCGTCACGCTCGGTGTTAGTTCCTGCCACATTCTGGCAGAAGGGCGTGGGGTCATTAATTGTACGGGTCCCATCCCGTGCCATCCGGCCTGTCTTAGGATAACGTCGTGAGGGCCGAGGCGTTCCGTCTGCCGCGCTGCCGTGGCAGGAGAACAAGACGGGGCGGGCACGCCGGGCCGCTCTGTGGCTGCCCGGTGGGCCCTCTCCACGGCGCCCGTTGCCAGTGCATTTATGGTGACGGATGACCGGGCGTGGGATGCATTTTTCAACCCCCGGTCTCTTCGCACAGAGGCTATGATGACGCCCTTTTCCATTTATGGTGCCTTGGAACTCGTGCCCTCTCATTCGGGGCACGCCACTGCCGGCGGGTATTTAAAGCAGCTGGTAGCACAAACAGAAAAAAAAGAGAGAACCAACTCAGGCGCTCTGACCCCCTCTCTCTCAAAGGAGAACACACAACCAACCCGGACGCTCTGACTCTCGCTCTCTTACACGGACAAAGAGAGTCTTTGGGAAGAGTGAAGACAAACCGAAGAGCAAGAAGCCCCAGGCTCTAGGATAGACAAACATTCTTGTAACTAGCAACATCCTTGAGGTACATTCTCAGGGCATTTATAGCATTCATACATGAGTAGGGTGTTACGCCCCTGTGCGGCCCGAACCTGTCTAAACACCAGCGCATTTACTCCGTTCCGCACTAGATCATTCCACCCCACCGGCCATCGCATTCATACCCATTTTATTTCTCTGACGAACATATTCAGGATCATCCCCCGGCCGAATCTCTAAAAAGGGGTCCCTCAGGATCCCTGCGACAGGAGTTAACGCTCCGACAATTATGTATTGCATATTTAATAATAAAATTTGACAACATAGAATTAAAATTGGGTAGAAAATTATCCTGTTGTATATTTAAATTATTGATAATATTTCTACCTTGCCCTTGTAACCTTAGGAATAATTGTTTATTAATATTCCTTGACAAATGCCTCACACTTAGAAATGGCTATGCTTAGTAACTTTAAATAGGATAAAATATGAGAAATAAAAGTGTTGAGTGATCAACATTATTTGAAGTGTTAATCATATCCACAGATATCTCCCGAGATGGGAGTATTGTATATTCCTGAGATAGGAATCCTTGGTCTTTCCCGAGATGGGAATGTTGATGATCCCGAGATGGGAAAATCCCTTGTCTTGAACCCCAAACTCCTGACTAGGATGACATGGAAGGCATGGTGGGCTGAGATGGCAATCGGAAGCGCTGAATGAGTTCGTCCCTAGTCTAAGGACTTGAGTCCTGTCTTCGACTGAGCCACCAATGGTGCAACCACAACTCCTGAAATGGGATGTGATGAGTAATGTTAGCCTGATCTTCCGATAGGTAGTGATAAGTCAGTGAGTGGAGAACTCGACGTTGATGATCCAAAGGCTTCGACCCGAACAGATCGTCGCCCTTGCAATCACTACACCACAGCTCCGATGGTTATCAACCGTGTCGCGCGGTTGACCTCGCCAAGAAGGCTCAATCCCTGCAAGTGTACCGAGAATACAAGCAAGAACGTAGAAGATGCAATCTGAAATATTGCAAATTGAAGTCAAGCACTCGAAGTCGGGGTTCCACAAACACTTGCGGCGGCCTAGTCGGTCCGGAACAAGAGCGAAAATCTCACAATTGTGTGTAGATCAATATCTAAGCAAAACCCAACCCTAATTAGGGCGGTGGCTACAGTATATAAAAGACGAAGGTCGGCCAAGGACCCCTGGACGCGTCCCTAATGGACTCCAACACGATACACGGCCCAACAGCCCAAAAGATGGTGGCGCAGCACCTGACAGATTCTGGACGTCCACTTGTTTCGACGATTCCCGTTGACTCAAAAAGAATTTGGACATGGGACCAGTCCCATTGGAAAGCTTATCTCCTTAGCTTTCTAACCATGTGTAGGACGTCAAAAACGGAGTCCGTATGCATCCTGGGCAACGATTTTAGTGTAGGCTGGTCCTGGACTCCGAAACGGACTCGAACTTGATTGGACCTCCACCTTGGCTTGGGCGCCCTTGCTGTTCTTCTCCCGTGTTTCTAAGTAACAATACATCACAATTATTCAGTAGCATCCCATCCTCATCAAAATATAAAGGAACACTAAGGAACGAGCTCACCTCATGATTTAGTTGACGTGCACAAGCTCGTGTCAATGGACCTATTGTTGGAGGAATACTCGGTGTGTGTGTGTATCCGAAAGAGTGATGTCCTCATCATCCTCCCCCTCTTGAATTGGAGTCGTCCTCGACGCAATGTCATCTTCTTCTCCCAAGTAAGGCTTTAAATCTGAAATATTAAATGTGGGACTAACCCTATAATCTGCAGGCAACTCAAGCTTATATGCATTATCATTGATCTTTTCTACAATTTTAAAAGGACCATCAGCTCGAGGCAGCAATTTATACTTTCTCAAATCAGGAAACCTATCTTTGCACAAATGTAACCACACAAGATCACCATTTTCAAAAGTAATATGTTTCCGACCTTGGCTACCATAAGTTCTATACTTCTCATTCATCTTTTCAATATTTTCCTTAGTCAACTCATGCATTTTCAGAATCAAATCAGCACGTGTCTTAGCATCAAAATTCAATATCTCGGATGTTGGTAAAGGAAGTAAATCAATAGGGGCACGGGGGTTAAAACCATACACTACCTGAAACGGAACTACCTTGGTGGTGGAGTGAACTGATCTGTTGTAATCGAACTCAATATGGGGTAGACACTCTTCCCACATCCTCAAATTTTTCTTCAAAATAGCCCGCAACATGGTGGATAATGTGCGGTTCACAACCTCCATTTGTCCGTCGGTTTGAGGGTGACATGTCGTCGAAAACAGCAGCTTTGTCCGAAGTTTATTCCAAAGTGTCCTCCAAAAGTGGCTCAAAAATTCTGCATCACGATCCGAAACAATGGTGTTAGGAACTCCATGCAAGCGAATGATTTCCCTGAAAAACAAATCAGCTATGTTTGTAGCATCATCGCTCTTGTGATAAGGTATAAAATGTGCCATTTTTGAAAAACAATCCACAACGACAAATATACTATCCCTCCCCCTCTTGCTCCTAGGCAATCCTAAAACAAAATCCATATAAATATCCTCCCAAGGCACACTAGGAACAGGAAGAGGCATATAAAGTCCATGTGGGTTCAAGCGAGACTTAGCTTTATTGCAAGTAGTGCAGCGTGCCACGTAGCGCTCGACGTCGCGCCTCATCTTAGGCCAAAAGAAGTGAGTAGCCAGTACATCCTCGGTCTTCTTCACTCCAAAATGTCCCATCAAACCACCTTCATGCGCTTCCTGCAAGAACAATAGGCGAATAGAGCTAGCTGGGATGCATAGCCTGTTAGCACGGTATAGTAATCCATCATTCAGCACATATTTATTCCAAGTTCTTCCTTCTTTACAATGTTCAAAAGCATCTTTAAAGTCCAAATCAGTAGCATATAATCCTTTAATTGTTTCTAAACCAAAAATCTTATGATCGAGTTAGGACAACATGGTATAACGTCTAGATAACGCATCTGCAATGACATTGTCTTTACCTTTCTTGTGTTTAATGATATAAGTAAAAGACTCTATAAATTCAACCCATTTAGCATGACGTTTGTTTAGTTTGGCTTGGCTTCTAATATGTTTCAAAGCTTCATGATCAAAATGAATAATAAACTCCTTAGGCCAAAGATAATGTTGCCATGTTTCTAACACTCGCACTAAAGCATACAACTCCTTATCATAGGTCGAATAATTAAGAGATGGCCCATTCAATTTCTCACTAAAATAAGCAACGGGTTTACCTCCTTGTAGTAGCACTCCTTCAATTCCAATGCCGCTAGCATCACATTCTAACTCAAAAGTCTTACCAAAGTCTCGAAGTTGGAGTAGAGGTGCATGCATAAGCTTATCTTTCAGCATATTAAAAGCTTGTTCTTGTGTTGGCCCCCATTGGAACGGAACGCCCTTCTTTGTCAACTTATTGAGTGGGGCAGCAATGGTGCTGAAATCTCTCACAAAACGCCGATAGAACCCTGCAAGGCCATGAAAGCTTCTCACCTATGTGATAGTCCCAGGGGTCTGCCAGCTCTTGATGGCTTCAATTTTAGCTTCATCCACTTCAATTCCCTGTGGAGTAACAACATAGCCAAGAAAAGCAACTCTATTCGTGCAAAAGGTGCACTTGTCAAGGTTAGCAAACAAACGTGCTTATCTCAAAGCAGTAAAAACAGCACATAGATGATCAATGTGTTCTTCATGTGACTTGCTATAGATCAAAATATCATCAAAGTACACCACCACAAATCTTCCTATGAAAGCACGTAAAACCTCATTCATCAATCTCATGAAAGTGCTAGGTGCATTAGTTAAACCAAAAGGCATCACTAACCACTCATATAGACCGAACTTAGTTTTGAAAGCAGTTTTCCATTCATCTCCCAATTTCATTCTTATTTGGTGGTAACCACTACGCAAGTCAATCTTCGTAAAAATAATAGAACTACTCAACTCATCAAGCATGTCGTCTAGCCTAGGAATAGGGTGACGATACCTTATTGTGATATTATTAATGGCTCTACAATCAACACACATGCACCATGTACCATCTTTCTTAGGAACCAAAAGAACAGGAACAACACAAGGACTAAGGCTCTCTCGTACGTACCCACGGTCCAAAAGGTCTTGGACTTGTCGCTGAATTTCCTTAGTCTCCTCCGGATTGGTCCTATATGCAGCGCGGTTTGGCAAAGTCGCTCCCGGGATCAAATCTATTTGGTGCTCTATCCCTCTCAATGGTGGCAGCCCCAGGGGTATCTCAGCTGGAAAGACATCCTTATACTCCTGCAAAAGGTTAGTGATAGCAGGAGGCAAAGAGCTAGGTATATCATCAATTGAAAATAAAACCTCTTTGCATACTAAAGCATAGCACAAAGTATCATTATCTTGAATTTCAGCAAGGTCAGTTTTAGTAGCAAGCATAACACCACCCTTTAACTTAATGCCTTCGGACCTAGGTGTGTTCTTCTCTTTCTTAGGTGGAAAAATAGATTGAGTTACTTGCTGATTTTCAGATTCCAAAACACGTTCTTTCTTTTCTTTTTCAGCTAAAGCTTTATCACATTGCACAATTTCAGCAGGTGTCAAAGGAAGCAAAGAGATTTTCTTTCCCTTGTGCATGAGAGAGTATTTATTACTTCTACCATGGTGTGTAGCATCGGTATCAAATTCCCAAGGACGGCCTAACAAAAGTGAACATGCTTGCATAGGCACTACATCAAAATCAGTATAATCATGGTAGGAACCAATAGAAAAATGTACTCTCGCAGATTGTGTTACCTTAACCTTACCGCTGTTATTGAACCACTAAATGTAGTATGGATGAGGATGTGCACGTGTTGGCAAGGAAAGATTCTTCACAAGATCGGAGCTCAAGAGGTTGTTGCAACTCCCGCCATCAATTATGGTACGAACACGTGCATCTTTGACAATGAGGGATGTCTGGAATAGATTATGGCATTGTAGCTGCTCTGCTTGCCCCATTTGAGAACTCAAAACTCGCTTCACAATGAAGGTGCGTGCTGCATAACTCTCCGTGGCAGTGGTACCACTAATCTCCTCCCTCTCACTATCCATGTCATGATCGGCTGCAAGATTAGCTTCAAATGCATATTCTTCCTCGACATCACTATGACTAACATATCCACCATCTGCTGTTGCGGAGTATGCTCGCTGGCTTGGGCAATCCTTCATGACGTGGCTAATACCTTGGCAGCGACGGCACACAATGCCCATTGTACGACCCGTGGTAGCTGCACCTAAAGAAGAGCGTGGCATTGGATCCTGCGAAACAGTAGATTTACTCACCTCACGTGATGGTTGTGGTGCTCCTGCTGAACGCGCCCGAGTGTTGGAGGAGGGGGCAGCAGATCGTGTAGATGTAGAAGGGAATGTTGTTGCTTGTCCCGGTGGTACTCGTGAAGTAGATGTACTCCCAAAATTGTTCCGTAATTTCTGCACCTGTTGTCGACCCTGCAGTTCTTTTTCTGCCAAGATAGAAAAATGGAACAATCTATTGGTAGTATTGTAATCTTTATAATCAACAAGGTCCTGAATTTCACGCCTCAACCCGGAGTAAAAACGAATCATGGTATCCTCATCATCCTCTTGTATACTACAACGAAGCATAGCAATTTGAAACTCTTGATAGTAATCATGCACAGATTTAGAACCTTGATTTAAGCGCTGCAATTTCTTTTTCAATTCACGTGTATAATCAGAAGGAATAAATCTATTGCGCATGGCACGCTTTAGTCTAGGCCATGATTCAGGTTCTAAGCCACTAGAAACTAGACCATTCCACCAAATAATAGCATAATTCATGAACTCACAAGTGGCTAGTCTAACTCTATGCATTTCAGGAACCATATGAGAACTATACTTTTGATCAACCGTCATTTCTCAATTCAAATAAGCATCAGCATCATATGCACCATCAAAAGGAGGCATTGAAAACTTAATCTTAGAATAAGGATCATCGCGACCATTGCGATTAACATTATTACCTCCATTACCTTGACGACGTTGTTGTTGGCCACGACGTAATTGTTCAGCATGAGGACGTTGCTCAGCACACGCATCTTGCCCAACAAAAACCTCACCATCTTCTTGGTCACCATTATTAGTATCGTCATCATCATCATGTGAATGGTCATCATCCTGTGGTGGCTGTCGCAACTCAAGATCGTTGACTCGCGTGACGAGGTTAGCAATGCTTGTTCTAATGTCTGTCAATAGCCTAGTATGATCCTGCAAGGCTTTGTTGAGTTCTTCCTTGGACACACAATCCTTAAAATCCGACGGAGAGCCATCACCTGACATGGTTAGTAGAAAACAAAGGACAACAAATATTATCCCTATCAACTACTAGGTTGTGGAAGGTGGAATCACACACACTCAAGTGTCTTACCACGCTCTTACAAATGTTCTTACCAACGCAGCAAGGAGGAACAACCAGTGACGAGTCTGGAAGCGTGGGATGATTGCAAGAGTGAACCTGTTCGGATCAAGGGAGGTGGAGCTTGGATGGCACAATATGGTAGCAAGGATTAGCAATAACTGTAATCAGAAGAGCAAAGCTAAATAAGTGTCCAAAGTATGAATCACAGTTGCTGATCTATCTCGTGTCCCTAGTCCTAGCACAACAGCTGAAACAAAGCTAAAAAGGATGATCAGAGAAAGACACAGCAAATAGCACAATGATCTGGGTGTTCTCTATATGCTCCTCTTTTTTGTCTTTTAGCACTAGTAGGAATCACGAAATTTGTGTTTTTTTTTGTATTTTTCTAATATTTTTTTCTGAACTAGGAGCACACAAGCAACAACCACAGAAATTTTCAGCTCAAACGGATGCAAGATGTGGCCTATAGAAAATCAAGCACGTTCTCTGAAAATCGTGCGGAAACTTCGCGGCTTGAATATTACTGAACCCCTGTCGAGTTAGGGTTTTTTTTCAAGCACCTCTTGCAGAAATTGACCTCTTTAAGGTATGGTAAGCAATAGGATCGCGAGATGAACAAGGATGACAGCGGTGGCAGGGCAATTGATACAAGGCGGCTTGTGACCTATCTATGGTTGGCGTGGCGGAAAGTAACACAAGGCGGCTCGCGGTGGCAAATCGAGTAATGTGGTGGCTCGACTTGTTGGTGGGGATGGTGACGATGGGATAGCGGCGTGATCAAAACAGCACGGAGCGTTGACTAAAAACCAAGAACACGACTCTAAAACCAGCAACAAGACTCGACCACGGACACAAACTCAACAACGCGCAACTGAAAACAAAAATTGCAAAGGCACAAAGGGTTCTAGGGCAGCGGAAATTGATAGAATTTTTTTGGCTTTTTCTGGACTCTAGGTAATGAAAAACAGACTAATCTAAAGGGGAAAACGAAATTACCTAACGGGCAACCTGAAAATCTGATACCAGTTGATGAGTAATGATGGCCTGATCTTCCGATAGGTAGTGATAAGTCGGTGAGTGGAGAACTCGACGTTGATGATCCAAAGGATTCGACCCGAACAGATCGTCGCCCTTGCAATCACTATACCACAGCTCCGATGGTTATCAACCGTGTCACGCGGTTGACCTCGCCAAGAAGGCTAAATCCCTGCAAGCGTACCGAGAACACAAGGAAGAACGTAGAAGATGCAATCTGAAATATTGTGAATTGAATTCAAGCACTCGAAGTCGGGGTTTCACAAACACTTGCGGCGGCCTAGTCGGTCCGGAACAAGAGCGAAAATCTCACAACTGTGTGTAGATCAATATCTAAGCAAAACCCAACCCTAATTAGGGCGGCGGCTACTGTATATAAAAGACTAGGGTCGGCCAAGGACCCCTGGACGCGTCCCTAATGGACTCCAATATGATACACGGCCCAACGGCCCAAAAGATGGTAGCGCAGCACCCTGACAGATTCTGGATGTCCACTTGTTTCGACGATTCCTGTTGACTCAAAAAGAATTTGGATATGAGACCAGTCCCGTTGGAAAGCTTATCTCCTTAGCTTTCCAACCATGTGTAGGACGTCGAAAACGGAGTCCGTATGCGTCCTGGACGATGATTTTAGTGCAGGCTGGTCCTGGACTCCGAAACGGACTCGAACTTGATTGGACCTCCACCTTGGCTTGGGCGCCCTTGCTGTTCTTCTCCCGTGTTCCTAAGTAACAATACATCACAATTATTCAGTAGCATCCCATCCTCATTAAAATATAAAGGAACACTAAGGAACGAGCTCACCTCATGATTTAGTTGACGTGCACAAGCTCGTGTCAATAGACCTATTATTATTGAAGGAATACTCGGTGTGTGTATTTGAAAGAGTGATGTCCTCATCAAGATGGGTCTGAATAAGTAGGTTGTAAGATTTGTTAGTGGCTGCTGAGGTGGAGATAGCCTGTGTGGTTACCAGGAGGTGTGGGCATGAGATTTGCTCAGGTTAGTCTACCCGCGGCGCTATTGAGATAGCAGGCTAGCAGAGAGTTGGGTCCGGGACCTGAGGGTGCTGAGATAGGTCCTGTTGTGTGCGTGTGTAGCAGCCATTGACCACATGCGAGTGAAAATGGCCTTATGGCTTACGCTTAGGTGATGATTCATCATGTTATAACTGTGTGTACTATCTACTGATCTAGAGAATAGTACAGGTAAATATAGAGGGATCCGAGCAATGGTCCGGGGGTCAGGACAGAGGTGGACGTGCTCATGTCGCGGGCAGCCAGGCTGTGGCATGCGCTTAGGGACACCCGACAATGGTCTCTATATTTGAAAAAAATCGGATATTTCAACATGATCGGAACATCTGATTAAATATTTTGATCTAATCCGAGAGATCTATGTTTAAAAAAATCAAGCATTCCAATATGATTGGAGCATCCAATCGGGGCATTGGAACATCTTATCCGAGTCGGATCGGGATTTTTGGAAAGAGATCGAGTCAGATTTAAAGATGTGTTTTGATATATTCTGATTCAAAACGGGGCAAGACTGACCCATCCTATAAATATAAAGGGTCATGACCGATTGATGACATTCAACAACCAATCGATCAAATACAATTTACTTTATCTTTTATTTTTACCTCTTTTTGCCATAATTCTCTTTTCCAATCTACATTGCTATCCGTTCTTGATATCGACGATCAAGGACAAGCCATCGGCTACCTGTGCTCTGTCGGGGTCCCTCCCGAGCATGAGTGATGACAAAGGTCCAATGGTCTAGTGTCACGACTAAGGTTTCCTAGGTGCTGCTCGTCGGATACACAGATCCGAACATTCGATCTGAGGATTGGAACATCCGATTATGATAGGAAGTTCCAGTCCAGTTTTGTATACAAGGTGCTCAGTGTTTGGCGTGCCACCTTTACATGTCATTACACTTTTTGGCGACTCCATTGGAGAATAAGTTTTTCGGTTATCTCCTAGCCGAATTCTAAAATCCTAGACATGTCTACTTCGGAAATCGACAAAGATAATATTATCATGACGTTCTACGATGAGTTGCCGAAAGAAACGCGTTTGGCGTTCGAGGCCGACTTGGAGCAATGTCAGCAGCAACTCCTCTCGCATTACGTGAAGACTCGGCAAGGCGTGTTTAAGAAGAAAGATTCTCCACCGCCCGCCATCCAAAACCCTAATGAACCAACCAATGTAAGCGCTCAACTCCCTCTCTCATGAAGATGTTGCTAATATGATTGATCAATCTATTAGTGCAACCATAGCTAATAGTGTTCAAAAGTTAGTTGAGTATACATTGGTTGATAGAATTCGGCCTTCAATTTTACAAATACATAAGGAGCAAAACCTGAAAAAAACTTTTTGCTAGTAATGTTAATGCTTCAATTCTTTTGCTGTTGTTAAAATATTACCTAGTACTTCCTATGCATACTTGAATAATTCTCATGATGGCTAAAATTATATAGGTAATAGTGCACCTAATTATTTTACTGCTCATTACTATTAAAACTGATGTGAAATAAAATCCGTATCAAGCACCTTGTTGTCACCCTTGGCCTTGAACTTCTCGTGGAAGGTTTTGTTTTCAGTATATCAGCTTTCCTGAGTCGATACCTTACGAAGAACCTGGCTCTAGTTTTCAAATTCTCGGCCAATAAAATTTTCCTTTAGCTGCGGTAACAGGACTTGGAATGCCAAATCGGCTATTTGTTTCTCCGGCAAGTTGACGCTGTAGCATCGGTTGCGAACATCCATGAAGCGCTTGATGAAATCGCTAGCCAATTCATTTGGCTTTTGCCGCACGAATTTTTGTGGTTAAATTAAAATTCCTAAGGTTTCCATTTTGACTGATTTCACTCTTTTTAGATTTCTAGAATTTAAACTAAAATTCTTCAAAGTTTGTTGCTTTTAATTCTTAACTAAATTCCCAAAAATCTGGGGAAAATTACTACAATTCACTAATGGATTTATAGTATTTGGTAGAATTTTAGCAACCCTATGTTCAATGTGATTTTTTAGAGTTTCCTCATTTGTGCTCTTTTATTAATTAACTTATCCATTAATTTGAATTACCAATTCAAATACAAATGCATTCTTGATGTATGATATGAGCCCAAGACATGCTTAATTAAGTAAATACTACAACATTTGGGCTGTGACATATACCCTTATTAAATAGAGCAAAATACTAAGTAATAAATGAGAGCAACATTTTTCTATGCAGTTTTTGTATAGTTATTAATAGGGGGTGTATGACTTTCCTATGTTTCTTAATAAGTGTGGCCAAGGCTAAAAAGTCATATATTTTTGAACAGAGAGTAATCACAAACCTAGCTTAATTTCACACAATAAGAGTGCATATAGTGAAGGGAAGACATTAAGAAATAAATAGAGTCGCCCACACAAGACTAGCATTAAGTAGGAATAGCATCATACAGTACCAAAGTTCACAACTGAAAATAAATACGAAATTACATCGGAAAATCACAAGTTCACAACTGACGATAAATAGGAAATTTCAGAAACTCACAACTTGACAACTGACATCGATTAAATAGAAATGACGCATGCAAGCGAAATCCCAGTCGAAAACCGGCCGGAGGCATCAACCGGTTCTCAGTTCTATGGCCCGGCTGGAACCATTAATTTGCTTGACAAGTTTAGGAGTCTTGGCTTCCTTTGAGCTTTCATCCTCAGTAGCATCACTTGGTAGTACTCTTTTGACGCGATTCTGAGCTCCCCCTGCATGCAACCAATCAGTTTATTCAAAAGTTCAATTAAGCTGTAAAGGCGGGAGTATTTGTTAACATCCTGACACGTCAAACCTTAATTTAGAGCCATATAAGACGTGAACATAAATGGTAAGTTGAGCACAAGCATTATTTGTTTAATATGTTGACTCTAATGCTTATGAAATGGTGCAAGGGTGACCTATTCCTACGGCACCGGTATGTATTGGACACCAAAGTCACACCGGTAACATAAGGAGAGATAGAAGTCATCCAAACTTGACATGGTGTAGGCAATAGATGTGTAGGTTTCATTTTTACTATTACTACTATTACTGCTACTACCACTGGTATTAGTCTGCTACTGCTACTTTTACTATCTTTTTTTTATAAATGTCTTTGGCTTGTGTTTCAACTTAGGTTTTATTTCTAGTCTATTTCAACTTATTTAAGACAAAATGTTGTTCTTGTTGTTGGCGCTCTAATGCCATGTTGGGCTAGTTGATGCATGATTTCTATAACCGGTTTGTAACTTAAAATGTGGCACAGGTAGATGGGTGCCACTCTAAATTAGGGTAAGTAGACGGATATATGCCGTTGAAACCTTGAAATTTCTATGCCACTTAAAGTTTTAAAACTTGGGAATTTGCCATCCCACTTTTTTTGGACGAAAACGCCCTTCTCGTTGCTACACATGCACCATCCTTATGAACAACGCATCCAATTTTCAATTTTGTGAGAAAAAATGCTCTCTTTAGTGGATTGATCAAGCGGAAACATGATAAAAATATATACCTATTTAAAATCATTTAAGTATTCGAAACCATGTTTTTGACATTCCGAAAGATGTTGCACATTTCCAAATGCCAGACGAAATGAAAGGAAATGATAGGATAGGCGGAATAAGTAGAGTACCAAATTGACATGTTATAAATTACCTGAGCGCCCCGCTGAACTCTGTTCCATTGCTGGTTTCATTCCTGGACGTGACTTCTTTTTTATATCTCCTCCTACAAATTCCGAAGTCAAATTGCATCTTCAATCAGATCAGGTAATTAAGATGCTTATGATGATTAAACTGGCTTCCATGGTAACAGAAACCGAAATATATATAGGACATTTAGACCCATTTTTTTTAATGAAGAACAGCTATATAGCTCCTTTGGTATAGATGACCAAACGGGTTAGGCCAGCCAGCTCGAGCATGACCTCGTCGGGGCATGTCGGCATGGCGTGAGGAATGCAAGCTGTGCCGAGCCTTGAGATGTGGCATGTTGGGTTGGTACGACTTTGTGGGGCTGGATCTGCACAGCACGAAGGTGCGGGTTATGCCGGACCTTGAGATGCGGCACGGTTGGTCGGCATGACTCCATCAATTACAAAAAGTGTAAGGATAATGAGCTGAAACGGGCCGGGCAAGCCGTGTTGGGCCTTCGAATTATGCTATTAGGACAGCATGAAACAGTCTGCAACGTGGTATGGGTCGGGTCGGGTCGGCACATGCAGTTTACACATAGCAATGTGCATAACAGTAATTAAATGATATGACGTAACGATGAAACCTGCACAAGGCCGACTCCAGCGGAGTCTCTTTCGAGTGATACATGATCCTATATGGCAAACGTCCTCCAGCGGAGTCGCTTTCGAGAGTGGAGGTATCACTGTTTATATGTATGACTGTAGGTTCAAAGTGAGAGGAGAATAATAGAACGTAGGTAATAGGTAGCTGTTGAAAATAAAAAAATTGAAGATATTGTAATAGTATTAACGAATATTATAATAATATTATAAAAAATAAATTTTTAAAGTATCTACGGAAGATGATTTAACACCGTAAGGAGCCGGGTCCATACAGCTCCTACATAACGGCATGGCCGGTTAGCCACATACATGATACATGTAGCCTTTGGTGTAATGGTATTATTGTAAGACTTATTTAAGTGCAGAAATAAAGAGGCCTCGAGTTTGAAGGGAGTACGTACCTGAACCAGACCCGCTGCGTTTTCCTTCTTCCGGCTTATCTGTATCAAAAGATATTTGTAAATGACATGCAGCAGCAATCGCAGGTCTACTTTGGATTGATTTCTGGCAAATAATAAAAACTAACTAATTAATTCATCTTACTGTTCATGTGTATGACTGTGGATCTGAAGAGATGAGAAAAATAATAAAATGTAGAAAATAGGGTAGCTGATGGAGATGAAAAAAATAGAAGATGCTGTAATAGTGTTAACGAATACTATAATAATATCATAAAAAATAAATTTTTAAGTATCTACTGAAGATAACTTAACGCGGTAGGACCGGATCCATACAGCTCCTACATAACGGCCGGTTAGCCACATGTATGATACATGTAGCCTTTGGTGTAATGGTATTATGGTAAGACTTATTTAAGTGCAGAAATCAAGAGGCCTCGAGTTTGAAGGGAGTACGTACCTGAACCAGACCCGCTGCGTTTTCCTTCTTCCGGCTTATCTGTATCGAAAGATATTTGTAAATGACATGCAGCAGCAATCGCAGGTCTACTTTGGATTGATTTCTGGCAAATAATAAAAACTAACTAATTAATTCATCTTACTACCTTGATGGCCGCGGCCGTCAGGAGTACGCAGCAGGGTTGCTATACGTTTCGCCTCACGCTCTTCAGCAGAATCACAGGAGAGATTAATTATATAGAGCAAATCATGCCACAATCGGCACTAAGTGCAGTTAGTGCGCAATTAACAAAACCTGAACATATGTATATGCTTACCAGTCGTTGCACGATTCCCTTTGTAAAATCCATTAAATATTTTCTCGAGAAAGTAGTCACCTTGACCAGATTCTTCAATCAACACCTGAACAATACGATTCGAATCTGTCGGATCCAGAGCTACACCCAGAATTGCCACGAACGTAACATGTGCACGCACTGGATTTCTTGGATTATCTGCACAGCGGCAGATTCAAAATTTACGACCAATGGTATCACCTAACGACGGGCCCTCAAAAGGGAATTGATATCACTAGGTTCGTTATCTAAGTAGAAATATATACGAATTGTAATTTTTCATTAAATTGCATAAACTGCGTGTACTGTTTTGAAAAAAAAAAACAAGGGGTGTCATGTGACACTGATGGCCACCACATTGGGTCCGCCACTGTCCGCATGCATATTCCTCGTTAATAACGGTTAAGAAAATTTAATGAAATCCCCAATAAAATATGCTGAGTATATACAAAAGTTGTTTATTTATTTTCTAATTTTAAAATGACTAGGGAGTTTGCAAAGTGTTTCTTAGAAGTGCCCTACTATCGGGATTTCACCTAAATCTGCCACATAAGCAACAGAAAGGATACACATGTGGCAAGCACATAGACATTTGGTTATCACAGCACCACCTGTCTTCTCCCCTTTTTTCTCTATTTCCTTCGTCTCTCTGCTCCTCCCACCGACGAAATCCGGGTGAGCACCAGATGCCTCCCTCACCAAGCTAGTTACTCTACTCCGGCCATACTCTAAAAGCCGGTGTAGAGTATGGCCGGAAAAATTGCTCATTGTTCTCCTCCTTCATTTTTTAATTCAAAAAACTGATCTGGCGATTCATTTCGTTATACCAACAGTTTTTTCCGTGAAACCCCAATGGTAAGTGACTTTTGTGAACACTTTGCAAACTGCTGGGACTTTTAGTAGTTCTGGGTTTTCTGGTTAAACCCGTCTAATGTTTAATTTGGAAATTTCAACATGCCCTCAGCCACGCTATCGAGCACATATAATACGCACAAGTACATAGAGCAATGAAAAAGAAGGAAACGAAAGGTTGTTTTTGTT
Organism: Phragmites australis; assembly: GCF_958298935.1. Classification (NCBI taxonomy): domain Eukaryota; kingdom Viridiplantae; phylum Streptophyta; class Magnoliopsida; order Poales; family Poaceae; genus Phragmites; species Phragmites australis. Next base: position 25,382,107 of record NC_084935.1, on the reverse strand, counting down.
TTTGTTGCAGAATGTGACATTAGCCAACATTGATATTTCATGGTAGCTAGCATGATCTAAAGAATTATTTAAAAGACATGTAAATGCATGCCTTCATGTTGACAATGGGATATGGGGGGTTAAATGCAATTAGGGAGCTCCTCAAGGTTGAACGTTCACCCAATAAGAAATTAGTGAACACCCCAAATTAGGTAAAAAATGAACTTTTATTATTTTAGATAAAATCAAAATCATTATTTGATATATCTAAATGTAGTTAAATTTAGGTGTTACCCAAATGTTAATGGGTGAACGTTCACCCATTAGTAATGCTGATGCAATTACCCTTTCTGAATTTAAACAATTCGGTTCAAGATTGATAAAGAAATACAAAAAACAAAAAAACGACCTATAATTATAATCAAGTACTGATGAACTTACCCGACATTTTTTCTCGAAAATGATGATACTGTACTTTGAGTAGTTTCAACTGGTTTTAATTCCTCTTAGCTAGTGCTTACTGCAGGCTCTCTACGTACGTCTATTTATAGGCCAAGTACTTCAGGCTGGGGATATGACAAACCATCTACTAAGTTAATTAGTTATTAGCTGGTCTTGTCTTATCTCTAATCTTTGTATCCTTGATTAGTTACTCTTGTTTTTTAACTCAATTGGTAATATAGTTTTGTACGTTTGGAAAATACTATAAAATATGTTATGTTTGCCATCTAGTGCACGTTTGTCCGAATAAAGAGTCGTTCAGCAGCATGTTAGAATGGTACCCATGTGTAAGCTCCATTTGTTACTACTGAGGCAAAAACCCAATCTCTCTCTCTCTCTCTCTCTCTCTCTCTCTCTCTCTCTCTCTCTCTCTCTCTCTCTCTCTCTCTCTCTCTCTCTCTCTCTCTCTCTCTCTCTCTCTCTCTCTCTCTCTCTGTGATTTTTGGTGATGTTCATACAATGACATAATGTATCGTTTGAAAATTTCGTAATTTTTGTGACATGGAATTGTTCAAACCCTTGATTATTGTATATAGGCAAATTCGATAGGAATCCCCCAAAATTACTGCGGTTTAACCGGAGCCCTCCAAAAAATTTAAGTTTTTTTTTATCCCTGTAAGTTATATAAAACAAAAATCCCTATTAGAAGTATAAGGCCACGCCGATTTCGCGGCCTCTCGGTGTGGCCACATCTCTCTTATTTTTCGAGCCGTCTGATGTGATGTGTGCGGTGCAGCCGAGTTCGCGGCCTCTCGGTGTGGCCACGTCTCTCTTATTTTTCGAGCCATCTGATGTGATGTGTGCGGTGCAGATATATGATTACAATTTCTGTATACATGCAAACGCAACTTTCTGTATCACATTAATTTCTGCCTGTTCATAATTTGTAGTGTTCTTCCTTACAAGGCAGCGTTGGTTCACCTCACATTAATTTCAGTCTATATGATTACAATTTCTGTATACTTGCAAACGCAACTTTCTGTATCACATTAATTTCTGCCTGTTAATAATTTGTAGTGTTCTTCCTCACAAGGCAGCGTTGGTTCATCTCACATTAATTTTAGTCTGTTCATAATTTGTAGCGTTCGTCCTAACATGCTGTTGATGACATAGCGTTTGACATATCTTTAGTAGTACTCCTAGTACTCCTAGTACTTTCTTGTTGCATTCTGCAGCTTTAGTTCTAAAGGTGCTATAGATTGATATGAATGCTCACCTTTACAATTTACAAGCTACGTGAAACATCCCATCCCATATTCAATTTACACATCACTCATTTTAGCTGTAAATTGAATGTGTGTCCCATCAATTTACAAGCCACGTGAGAGGTGTGCAGACAGTAAATTGACTTAGTAAATTGAGTCGTTCATCAATTTACTGCGTGAGATGCGTCCAAACAATTTACACTGGATGCACCTCATCTCTCCCAAAAGGCGCCATTTTTTTACTACCTCCCAACTCGTGAAAGCTAAAGGCGAGTTTTTTTTCTCCTAGATGTTTGTTAGTCGTTACAGACAATTGCGGATCTCGATGTAATTTGCGTTAATACTAATTTCTTTCCTTGTATGAAAACACACATAAGAAATCTAGGACAAATACAAATATTAGTAGACGGTAATTATGGCTTCGATTTTGACAAGCAGCAATTTTAGAATAGTGTAATTTAGTCTGACACTATGGCAATTTGGATTAGTTTGTGTTCCATACATGTGTTTGTTCTATTTTTTCCTCTGAATATCCTATAATATTCATCACAGTCCTTCAAGATATAAGAGGAAATCAGAAACTAATAGTACATACTACTACTGGTTAATCAGTTCTATTAGTAATAATTAATGGCCCTATGACAGATTCAGTTTATAGTTTTGTCCATTCAACCAATCATTTTAGTGTTATCGGTATTAAAGATTCGTTCAATTTACAAGCAGCGTGAAACATCCCATCCCACATTTGCTATCAATTGATGTATCCAGTGTTCCTTCATGTCACATTAAATTGCTACATCCAGTGCTACTTCATATCACGTCACTTATTGACTATTCATCTTTTATAATATTGTTCCTGGCGGTACATGCACAGCATGGTGCTTCTCTTGGCTATATAAGCATGATGCTACCTTCATTCCATCGCACCTTTCATCCAGTTCGTGCCTTGTATGCTTGATATAGTGCATACTTAAGGTACCAGTGTTACCTAGTTGTGAGGTTCACACAGTCCTGCTAGACGATGCGCTTCTCGCCGTACCATGATATACAATTATTGTTTATGCTAGCAAAATTTTCACCATCCAATAAAATTTACTAAGACCAACTGATGATATGATAAGAAGTTACTCCTCATATCGATAGGATAAGCCTCTGTTGTGGTTTTGTAGGAATGATTGATTTTAATATAAGAATAAGTACCATGAGACTATGGACTTAATAAATGGTTATGGGCCGAAAAGACATATTTTGTGGACATGATTTGTAGTGATCTGCAGGCAGAAGCCACTTACATGCATGGCTTACTGTGACCACTATATTAATTTAAAGTCTTGTTTGCTATTTTTGTTTTTTTATTTTCCTTGGAGTCCTTCTGGCGTTTTCTTTTGCCACATTTTTCTTTCATCGTCTCTCCTTGAGGTTACTTTTTAGAGGTAATTTTTGTAGTCTGATATCCACAGGTACAGGAATGTCGCATGGAGGGGGCACCTTCCTCTAGTTGGACAAGGAAGAGGCAGCGTGGCAAAGGAGCAGCTGCAGAGCTAGGTGTCTTTACCTACCTTCCTGCTCTTTTCATTGTATTATTTAATTTTTTTAAGTTGGAGTATTTTCTGTGGAATACCCATGGATACTCTATACTTATGCCTCGCTATGCTCATGCATCATATTAATTATGTTAAATACTTGAAAATAAAGTGTATGCATATATAGAAAAAATATTTTATTTTGCATTTTTATTCTCGTTTCCTAAGAGTATCGTTTTCAGTTGCTTCGTCTGGTTATACTGGCTTTATTATTTTTTGTTTTCATCTCTAGCTGTAGGTGGGGGAACGACACGTGAGAGGCAGGAACTTCAGAGATCCATAAGACACGCAAAGAAAAAAGGTGAATTGTGTACCTCTTTGTGCTCAATTTATAATTATGGATGCCCAAAGATTACAATACTTATTCATTAACATGTGAGTGTTGATTCCTTATGTAGGAAATTGTGCTATCCAGCCAAAAAATCTAGGTAACAGCATATGTGTTAAGATTAGTAGATAGATGCATGCCAATGTTCTGACTAAATAAATTTGTAAGTTATCTAGTGGTTTGTTTCCTCTGTAGTATATCTTTCACCCGAGACTTCATACTACGGCCCTCCTGCACATGAATGCCAGTACTATGGTGCACAATTTTGGTACCAAGAACGTGTGAAAAGATCATATTCAGGTGAAGGCAGTTGTATTCGTTTTCATCTTTGTTGTAGGGGAGGTAAGGTCAGGTTGCCATTTCAAAAATATCCTCCTCCATTTCTGGCTGGGTTGTTGAATCCAAACGGTGATGTTTTATCTAAATACTTCATTAAGTCTATTCGATCATATAATTCGATGTTTGCTTTTACATCACTCGGTGCTAAAATTGACATCGGTATAAACAAAGGTCCTGGGCCATATGTATTTAAAATTAATGGCCAGGTCTATCATCGAATTGGATCTTTGCTACCAGATGAGGGTAAGCCTCCAGTGTATGCACAACTCTATATTTTTTATACTGAAAATGAGGTCTAGAATCGAATATCAATTTTTGATAGAAACAGGGATTGTGATAATGATAACGGAGTTGATAAAAAAATTGTTGAGGGCTTGGTAAGGATGTTTGACGAATCAAATGAGTTGGTAAAATTATTTAGGGCGGCTAGGGACCTATTGGGACAGAGCCAATGCCAAACTTTGCACCTTAGGCTATTGCACGATAGGTCCAAGTCTGCACCTCAGTATAGTACACCGACAGGATCGGAGATAGCTGCTTTAATAGTAGGGGATTTCTCGGAGGAGAAGAAGAGTCCTGACATAATTATTCAAGATAAAGGTGGTGGGCTTAGAAGAATTAGCAACCTTCATGCGAACTATATGGCCTTACAATACCCAATTTTGTTCCCTTATGGGGAGCAAGGATTCAAGTTAGGGATTAAATACAATCGGTCAGGGACCTTGCGGGTTGGAGTTAGAGATGAGGTTACCATGCTCGAATACTATGCTTTCCGGTTACAACAACGTAGAAGCGAGGCAACAACACTAATACGTGGCGACCGACTATTCCAGCAATATGTTGTTGACGCTTTTGCATCAGTAGAGGAGAACAGGCTTAGATTCATAACGAAAAACAATAAAAACTTAAGGTCTGAGGTGTACAAGGGCATTGCAGATGCACTGCACAAGGGTGATGTTGATGGGAATAACATTGGGAAAAAAAGTTATTTTACCCGCTAGCTTTACAGGAAGTAAAAGGTACATGGTACAGAACTATCAAGATGCAATGGCGATTTGTCGATTCTATGGACCTCCGGACCTATTTATTACTTTTACCTGTAATCCAAAGTGGCAGGAAATAGTTGATACTCTTACATTTGTTCCAGGGCAAAGACCTGACGCTAGACCTGACCTAGTTAGTCGAGTCTTCAAATTAAAGGTCGAGGAGCTTGTTTATGAGTTGAAGAAATGTGCTTATTTTGGGAAGGCACAAGCAGGTACGATTATCAAGTTTTTGCCATATGTCGTTCTTATTTGGAAAAATAGTCATCACGAAGCATTTAGTAATTGTCCACTCTGCAAAAAACATGCATCAATGCAAGAAAGTAGGGCATTAGGTTTATGTGGGTGTTGCCCAATTAATTGCCCCATGTGCATGCAACTAGCAGCATGGACTTATGTGATTTCTTAATATTGTTATTGCTATTTTGTTTCAGTACTCTATACCGTCGAATTTCAAAAGTGCGGTCTGCCTCACGTTCATATTTTGGTTTGGATTGAAGGTAATACCAAAGACCCCCGCCCCTCCTTTATTGACTCAATAATATGTGCGGAGGTACCAGATAAATTATCTGATCCTTTGGGTTATAGCCTTGTAGATGAATTTATGGTGCATGGCCCTTGTGGAGAGCTGAACCAAAAATGCCCATGCATGAAAAACAATAAATGCTCAAAATTCTTCCCTAAGGGTTATGAACCAAACACAATTGTTGGTGAGGATGGCTTTGTGCAATATAGGTGTCGTACTGAGGCTGGGCATTTTATCGAGCGATATGGGGTTAAACTTGACAATGGATGGGTTGTCCCATACAATTTAGCGTTGTTAAAACGGTTTAGAGCCCATATAAATGTGGAGTGGTGCAATAAAACACACCTCATCAAGTACCTATTTAAGTATATTATGAAAGGCCCAGATCGCGCTAGAGCCATCATTGAATCCTTTGGAGCCGACGTTCCTCATAGAGATTCACATGGTGAGGTTATCAATAGCAGTCTTGGTGCCCATCCATTAGATGCACAGATACAACATGAAGATGTCGACGAGGTTCGGGAGTACATTGATTGTCGTTATTTATCTTCACATGAGGCTATCTGGCATATGTTCGAATTTGATATCCACTATAGGACGCCAGCGGTGGAGAGGTTAGCTGTGCATCTCCCTTTGATGAATAGCGTTGTGTACCTAGCTAAAAGGCCATTGGTTGATATCGTAGTTGACCCTTGTTACACGCAGACAACATTGACTGAGTGGTTTTCTGCTAATAGGATGTTCCCAACTGCTCGAGAGTTAACATACATAGAATTCCCAACAAAGTGGGTTTGGAATAAAAAGGATAAGGTATGGCATTCGCGTAAGGGACCTAAAAAAATTGGGAGGGCTATATATATCAATCCTAGTTGTGGTGAGCTTTACTACTTTCGTATGCTTCTGAATGTTGCCAAGGGTGCTACGTCTTATGAGGACCTTCGAACAATTAGTGGTGTTCTGTACCCAACATTTAAGGATGCATGTCAGGCTATTGGTCTTCTTGGTGACGATAATGAGTGGTGTGAGGCTCTTAAGGAAGCATCTGTGTGGGGATCAGCTGCTCAAATGCGATAGTTACTTGTTACTATAATTCTTTTTTGCTCTATTTGTGATGCAGCCTATTTGTTCATTGAGTTCTATACTTATTTCACTGATGATATACAACACAGAATTAAAAAGATGGTACAATTGCCTTGCTATAAAGTGCCTGCAGAACATCTTAAAAATCATGTTTTGGTAGAGCTCGATAATTTGTTTGTTAGGAATGGTGCTTCAATGACTGATTATGGTTTACCAAAGTCTGATCTAAATCTTTGTAACAAGGTGAAAAATAGATTGTTAGCTGAGGAGCTGGCTTACGACTCTGCAAAGCTTTTACATATGCATGATACCCTCATCAACCAACTAAACTTTGAACAGAGACATATATATGATGCTATCATACACTCAGTTTACGAAAAATAGGTCAATGTTTTTTTATACGGGTACGGTGGTACTGGGAAAATATTTCTTTGGAATACAATTATTTCACGCTTGCGATCAGAAAAGCTTATCGTCCTTGTTGTAGCGTCATCAGGGGTTGCTTCCCTCTTGCTCCCTGGAGGTCGTACTGCACATTCTCGATTTAAAATTCCTATAGTTATTGATGAGTCATCAGTGTGCGATATTAAAAGGGGGACTTTTCTTGCTGATTTAATAATACAGAGTTCTTTGATTATATGGGATGAGGCCCCAATGACTCACCAGCATTGTTTTGAATCATTAGATCGTAGTATGCGTGACATCCTTGGTCAAATGGACTCTTCAAGTTATCACCAGGTGTTTGGTGGGAAGACAGTGTTACTTGGTGGAGATTTCCGCCAAGTACTACCTGTGGTTGAGGGTGGCACTAGAGTAGACACAGTGGATGCATGTATAACTAACTCTTACCTATGGAGTCATGTTAAGATTCTAAAGCTTACAATCAACATGAGCTTACTTGGGATGGCAGATAGTGGTTTACCAACTGAACAGGTGAAAGACTTTAGTGGCTGGGTGTTGAGTATTGGGGATGGCACTGCAAAAGGGACTACTCACACTGATGATGGGGACTCTGAGTTGATTGTGATACCATGCGACATCTTAGTTCCGAAATTAGACTCTGCTGTTGATAATATTATAAGATCTACTTACCCCAACTTAGAGACATCATATGCCGACCCAACCTATCTAAGGGAAAGGGCTATCATTGCTCCAAAAAATGATACCATTGATGAAATTAATAACCGCGTTCTTTCTTTAATCCCAGGACATGAAAAGGTATACCTCAGTTCAAATACTTTGGTTGAATCCTCAAAGGAACACAGTAATTTGGACTTACTTTACCCAGTTGAGTTCCTAAACTCTCTACAGTTCAAAGGTATCCCTCCTCATAAGCTTATGCTCAAGGTTGGTTCGCCTGTAGTGCTACTACGCAATTTAAATCAGAGTGCTGGCCTTTGCAATGGTACACGTCTTATAATAACACAGTTAGGAGATCGGGTATTGGAGGCTCAAATAATAACTGGATCGCATGTTGGTGACAAAGTACTTCTTCCTCGAATTGCCTTGCATGTGTGAAGCACTAAAAGGCCATTTGTGCTTAGTAGATGACAATTTCCAGTTCGATTGTGTTATGCAATGACCATAAATAAGAGCCAAGGACAAACTTTGCAGAATGTTGGTCTCTACTTGCCACGTCCAGTTTTTTCTTATGGACAACTCTATGTTGCTATATCACGTGTGACATCTAGAAATGGGCTCAGGGTTCTAATTGATGATGATGCAGACCCTAACTCCAATGTGACCCAAAACATTGTTTTTAAAGAAATTCTTCAGTCCCTTTGGTAATTTTTTTGGTCAAATGTCAATACTACATGTTGTATACACACTTTCAACCTATAATTTGTTATCTACTGCAAAATATAATGCTCCATTTGACATCCTTTTATTTTCTTCCCTCCTTGGTTGAACCGACAATAGATGGAGTACAGCTTACTATCACAAATTAATCCAACAAGGCACAATTGGTACATCAAGGTTAGAGTTGCTAGGATGTGGCAGCTATCTGGGACTTCTAAGGGGAAAGGTTTTACTGCTGGAACTTGCTCTGGTTGATGAAGAGGTATACCATTTGACACATGTGTTATTTTTGCTTAATAGTTGCGAACTTTGAATTTCTGTACATCAGGGTGTAGGTATTACAGCTTGCATTGGGCAGAAGGACCTTAACAAATTTGCTAAAACTTTGGTGGAAGGACGATCTTATATGATTAAAAAAATTCAAGTTAGTAGGCAAGCAAAGAAGTTCAATGCTGTGCCCAACACACACACAATCTTTTTTACACCATGGACTGTTGTGGAGGAGGTACCTACTGAGTTATCCAACAATCTTCCACTCTATATTTTTAATTTTGTGGACTTTGAGGACTTAGATCGCAGAGCAAGGAACGACCATGGTTTAGTAGGTACGCACCATCCATAATTTTCATTTCATGCTTTGACTGTCTATTTATCGAAGTCATATAGTATAACATGATGACGCCGTTATGGAATATTGAACAGATGTTATTGGACAGCTTACAGTTATCCATCCAGTGGTGCAATTTAGCGGTCTAAATGGCCCTTCTATTAGGCGATCAGTAGAACTACGTGATTTAAGGTTTGCTTCCTACTAATTTATAACATTTTTGAAATTATTGTATACTTAGGGTACATAATATTGCAGCGATCGGCTTTTATCAATAACTTTGTGGGGTGAACATGCAACATCTTTTGAGGATGAGTTCCTTATTGAAACCATCGGTAAAGATGAACCAGTTGTAATCATTTTTGCTGGGATGAAAGTGAGGCAATACTTAGGTGAGTGTTAGTTTATCCCATGCTGGCCATCAATAATAAATCCTATGTCCAGCTATTGTTGTAATGCGCTTACCTGAATACCAAAATAGGTGCTACAACCTGTGGGAGTGGTGTTGCAACAAAATGGTATATGAACATTGATATTCCTGAAGTTAATGTTTTCCGTGCTAGGTAACCTATTGTATATATCATTTATTTTCCTTGGTTAAATTCTGCATGCAAGTGTGGTTGAAGGTGTACTTTATTTTGTCCTTAGCCTACAGGGAAGAGGTTCCGAAGTTCTGTTCCTACCAGGGGATAGTGATGCAGCGGCAGGTGATATTGACAAGGCAATTTCTAATAGGAAGACTGTATCAGAGCTCCTCTCCTTGGATCCTCATGACACTGATGTATTTTTTGTTTCTCAGATATGTTCTATGTGCAACTGTTATGTCTTAGTACTGAAATTTAGTCTCCATTGTGTACTAGAATGTATGTTTTACTTGTAATGCAAAGATAAAGGAAATCGATGTTTCAAATGGTTGGTAGTACAAAGGATGTAGTACATGCAAAAGGGGACTAAAAGCAACTCTCGAAGGCTTTGAATGTACCAACTGTGATGAAACGAAGCCAATGATGATTCCCAGGTACCTCCTATTTGACATGGCATCCCCTTCAAATTTCCCAACTTGTAAATTATTCCTAACGTGCCTTATATTCACAACACAGCTACAAGCTAAATGTGGTGATTGAGGACAGCTACAAGCAAAAATATTTCTGTTCGGAGGTGTAGCTGAGCAGGTTGTGCGGCGGACTGCTGCTGAACTTGTGGAAGAAAGCTCATCCAATCAGATCTTACTGCCTGCGCCCCTCCGCAGTCTTGTTGGCAGGAGGTATGTGTTTCAAGTGGTTATCAGTGAGCAAACCTTTAGAACTGGGCAGCTATATTTTCATGCTAGGAAGGTGTTTGTGGCTCCAACGGTTGCTGGGGACCAACACAGTGGGGCTGATGCCACTGGTCGTGAACCTCCAAAGGACCCTAGCGTTAAGTCTGCAATTGGGACATCAAGCACTACCTGTGGTAAATAAACTAAAAATAGTGTTTTTAGCTTAACTGAAGCCCCCATAGATCCAGAAGGGGGCTCCACACCACCTCATGAAACTCACACAGTTACCACTGGAAAAAACTCATCAACCAAGGGAAAGGAGGTTCCTTCTAGTGCTCATGACGAGCCTGGGTATGTACCTTTGTCCTCTATGTTATGTTTGTCATGGATACATGCTATGCTCCTCTAATTACATAAGTAACAATGTACAAATCATTAGAATAAATTCTTGTAATATAGCTCCCCATATTTGAAGAGGTGTGGAGACTAATAATGTATTTTTATAATGAAGTAGACTATTGTGTGGATAGTTTATTGATTTATTTTTATAATGTAGAAGTCTTCTGGGTAAAAGATCAAGGGCTGCTCGCAAGGAATTGTTCTCTGCAAAAAAAGAGAAGGCAAGGTAGCTTATTGTTTATCATACTGTGTTACTGATTAAGCTTGTACAACTAAATGACTTATAATATTCCTAATTTACAGTGACGAGTAAGCCTTCCTTTGTGGTCTGCAGCATCAGCTATCTACTACATCTCCGCTTTCAATAAAATGGTGATTGTTGTATGTGCCTGTGTTGGTGTCCTAATCTTCATGGAGTAATAAGTGGTGCACCATTGTGCTTTATGCTTAGGTTATGTATTGTTACTTGTGTTGTCCTTTGAAGGTCCTTGGTACTATTTGTATTTACGAGGCCACTTTGTTAGTGTAGTAGATAAGATCTTTATGCCTGTGATTGTTTTAGTGTTTAGTGTAATATTCGTATTAGGGCCCTTAATTGTGGCACCTTGCTATCAGTCACGCAAGGCTCTGAACTTAGAAGATATAATTTGTAGGCCCTTGTTCGTTGGTTTGAATGGCTTCATCAACTATGTAAGTGTAGAGCTTGGATAATGGTGTTTCCATATGGTAGAATTGCATGATCCAGGTCTATCACAATTGTTCACATCAATCAATTCACTTATTTCGCATTCATCACATCAACACATCTGCAGGCTTGGCTGAGGTGCTTAGGCAGGCTTGGCTGAGCATGATCAGTAGTAATGGAGGAAAACGACATATAAGTATAGTAAATAAATAATTATGGCACCCATAAAGTTCAATTTGATAGGTGACCCGGAGTGCCTTCGGTAAAACGAGCATAACTTTTACATACAGACTCTGATTTTGACGTTTTTTTTTTCTACGGACATCTACAAAAAAAGTTACATCTGTTTCTCCCCTACTTTGTTGGGTTCGGAGAATTTTTCAAGGCCAAAAATGCCTTGGAAGATTGAGTCCTCACCCCGGAAGTTTCTGCACAGTTTTCGGAACACGCGCATGTGTCCGTAGCCGCCACCCCTTACATCAAACTTGAGTAAAATTGTACACTAATTCCTATTCTAGTGCTGCTGAGTTGAGAAAAAATAAGAGACAAATAAAAGAAAAATAAAAAAATATTTGTGAACAACTCAAGGTCAGAAAAAATGTTGATTTTCCTTTTTTTTTGTTGTTATGTTTTCGTGTCCACTGTGTTCCGTAAATGACATTAAAAACATGAAGTGATGATACATCAAACTATCAGGCGAGGCAAGTAAAATTCATATTCAGTAAGGTAAATCGAACTGGCATTGTTCATTAAATGGCATCTCGTACCACACATACAACAGCATGAAATGATGATAAATGAAACTATCAGGCTAAACATTAGCAAACAAAAGGACCCTTGCCTTGGAGAACACAGAGTGCCCGATACTAGATGGAATCCCAGTTGCAACAATGAAAAAAGGCAAAAGGAAGTTCTTAGACGCCCCTCCAGCACCCCCGCCGAGGAAGAAGAAATTCTCCCTCTGACTCATCCACCGCCAAAAGATGATGCTTTCCCTCTCATCCCCTTAGAAGACCCTTTGACCTCAGAAGAATGATCTAATCAGCCACTCAGACACCTCAAGGAATGAAGCCGCTCCGGTCCGAATTTAAAAGTCTAGAAGTAGTTCTAGCCAGCTCCCCCTTACGCCCAAGGGAAGTGAAGGCTACTTTACTTTATGTATACCCTCGCATACAGGGGATGTATCCATATTGTAGTGCGTGTTCTTTCTACCTATAATGTAATCTGCCGTGATTGCTATCAAGACCTAAACCTGGCACTTTTACAAAAAAAGGAACTAAACCAACAAACATCACTCCAAGTTGTTGTTCCCTGTCAAATTGTGGAACAACTTGGACTGCAGAAATAAAAAATAACATCTGAGGAAAGAGAGAACGGGATGTTTCATGCTACCATACAAGTGGACCTTGTTAACTGGATATCTATGGGATTTAGAGGCCCATGAGAAATCACAGGGAGGGCATCAATTTCTGCAAGCTGCTGGAAACTTTGGCCTGTGTGGAAGAAATTTCCATGCGACGAGTTCAGACCTCGTATTTGGTTTCCTCCAAAATGTATGTTGACATAACTATTTCATAGTGATTTCATAGAAAATCTGATAATCCGATCATTTGTTCGAAATAGACGCATAGGAACATTTTCCACGGGAAGTAAAATTTCTTCGAAATTCATATGAAATTAAATACTCCCGGCGGCCTCCGAGCATAGTCACATTAGTCTCCCTTTAGTTGCTCCATTTCATATGTTTTCTATGGTCTAGATTCAGGCTTCCCACCTTTTTACTGTGACCTTAAAGTGCCAGCTTATGTCGGCCTTTACAACAGCATCGGCGACAATGTCGTGTCATACTATAGCTTTATGCCTTTCTGTGACATGATACAAACAAAATTAGAATATTATATTTTGCTGCTATACCAGTTCACTCACCCGCAGCGAAGCGCGGGCATCAATGGCTAGTTAGATAAATGTTGTGCCTGAGAAGCAAGTCAGAGAAATAAGGATGAGTATAAAGATCACATTTATGTATTCACATATGATACTCTCCAAACCCCTCAAAGCCGTCTGCAGTAGGGACAAGTTCGTTCTTCCTAGAGACTACCGGTGGGACCTTGGATTGGACATCTGAATCCTTCTGTCACTACTACAGAAACACCAATCTAGACGGTCTATCACTGTCGGTTCATTAAAAATTGATAGTGATAATATATCGTTGTCGGTTCATGTTAAGAATCGATAGTGGTAATTTATCGGAAAAGACAAAAAGCATCGTAATTGTCCGTTTGTGCCACGAACCGACACTGATACTATCACTGTCTGTTCGTGTCATGAACCAACACTGATAGTGGATTATCACTGTTGGTTCGTAATACGAACCGACAGTGATAATGGAGAGAGTATCACTGTTAGTTTGTAACACGAACCGACAATGATAAGATCTTTGGAAGATCCGTAACTTTTTCATACGGAGTCAGATGGAGACAAAATTTATATGAAAACTATAGCTCCCGATGAGACCTATAACTTTGTAATTGACAACTTATTCATTTGAAGTACTTTAGATCTCCAAATAATCGTTGAAAGTTTTGGATATGAAGGGTAAAAAGGAATGAATATCCCATTGCTCTCAGCACAAGATGAGAGGTCGCGGGTTCAACTCCCACAAATCACATGCACACGAAAATTGCGTAACTTGTGACTATGAAGTGCTACCGCGTCGCGTTGGGGTGGTCGTGGTGCAAGATATTTTTTGGTTTTCTCAAAGAAGGAAATGGGGACTATCACTGTCGGTTCGTAATACGAACCAACATTGATAGCCGGTTCTATAACCGACATTAATAGTTGCTTCGAAAACAGTGATAGTCACAACGGTGACTATCACTGTCGGTTAAAAAACCAACAGTGATGAGGGTTTGTGTATATGTGTGTGTTGCTAATGCACTATTCCCTGAATCAGTAGATAGTGCACACAGATACATGCCTAGTAACAGATTTTATACATCACAAAAACAAGTTAATATTTTGGCATAAGTCTTACACAACCGCATAGGGTTGGACATACAAAAGGGGTCTACTCACCGAATAGATTTCCTGAGTTTACCAAAAGATAGCAGTGAAAAAACAAAAAGAAGCGGTGGAGCCCCATGCTATGCCACAGGCAAGTGATGGGGGTTCCCGACCTAGGATGCGCCGTTATCGTTTTCTTTCCCTTCATACGCATATAGATCTTCCTCTTTTGAATTTATTGTTGCATAAGCAAGTGTGAGTAACATCCATCGTACTTAGGAAATTACCACGACAGAAATACAGATAATAATGTGCACAATTTTAACAAGAAAAGGCGGAGGTTCTCTTGACGCATAAAGCCAACAGATTCAAAACCTATCACCTAGTATTTACCATAACACCTTATCCTACGACAAGATTCCATTTTCAACTGTGACGGCCTTGTCCTCATTTCAACAATCATAGCCCTCATGGCCAACACAACACTCACCTTGACCAACACAACATTCACCTTGAGGGTCACGCCCTCCCGACTCATCAATTACCAGAGTCAACATTGTTACCATTCCATTACCATCTCATATCCCTTTACGAGACCCAATCCATTGGGTTCGATGATTACACATCTACCCAGGCTCTCACCACACCATTCTTTTGAAATTCTCTGAGTCTATATCCCTGACATTCACGTGGCCTGCTCTTGACCGTGAGTATGGCTATTGGAGTAGTTTTTACTCTACAGAGTTTATGTACTTTACCCACCTGACATGAACTTCCATTTGGTGGTACCCTCAACACGAAGGGTGTACCAAGGTGTCATGACAAGGCCTTTACAATGAGCCATTCTACTCCTAACTCTATGCCAGCTAGGTTTTACAACATGGTAGCATGTGGCATCCAGCCTGAGCATCTCCACTAGACTACCATGGGTAGCGCGTGCCCCTTTTGAGCACCAAGATAGGTTGTGACCTTGTCTTACAAGGGTGCCCACTTGCTAGCCGGTACCTTTGTCCTATCGAGACATCGTTGGCACTAGTGGCACTAGTCCACCCAATTCTCCCCGGAAATTGTCGACTCTAGCTATGCTAGCCAGCATAATTCGTCCACCACTTCTCTGAGCGGGGTTAGCACTGGAACTTTACAAATTACTCAACCAGAGCTATCCCGTACCAACACATGTGGTTGCACTGTGTAAGCTCGTTGGGTTGGTCATAGGCTTCAGACCTTAATTGACCAGGGCAGAACTTCCACAAACCTAACTCTTGTACCTACAGCACTGTTCAACTCTCATCATCTGCCCCAGTCAAGACCTAGACTCTAGTTCTCCCTTCCCATTCCCACACACATTTTCAAAACACACGCACCAGCCATTCGCTGAATGGCTGCCCATCCACAATTTCTCTAGATGAGAAATATGAGTGTGATGCACTTCCATGCAACATAGACTCTAAGCTAGGCTAAGCATCGACATAAACATAGACAATATCCCAAGATTGTAAAACACGAAATTACCAAAAAGCGAGAAGTTGAGAAAAAGTTGACCTTTTGAAATGTAGCTCGAATGGACGATGGAGGCCATGGATGCGTAGAGCTCATTGAGTTGATTGAAATGGACTATAAATTTGCCTAATTTGAACAACGGATGAGTCTGTGGTGAACCTAATAAATTTGGACCATTGGATTTTGAGTTAGGGTACCCTATTTGGAATTTAATTAAAAAATAACAGGCAATATGGCCTGCCGCCAGCCTAACCCTATGCTGATGCCCTAGTTCCTCCACTGCAGCACTCCACAACCCTAGGACATGCACTTCATCAGAACTCTACTAGCTCCTTTGCAATAAAGGTCGCCATCAACCAAAACGTACATCCTGGCCTTGTGGGCAATTCTCTTTGATTCAGCACCAGCCTCAGGTATAACATGATCTTGAGGGTATGCGCGGATGGTGTTCATCCACGACTCTTCACGCTCGAGAGGTGCAACAGCATAACTTTTCGCTCCATATGAAGTGCGATATATCCCCGCGCTTTGTGACACTTTGGGTGCAGTATCAACGCTATGTGATACCACGTGCGCTTTATCCATTTGGGAACAAGCATGTAAGAGCCGTCCAATTCGTACCCGGTTTAATTGAACCACCGGCTAGTCTCAAAGATGAGAGCTAGCATTTGCCTGCCG
The DNA here is from genome assembly GCF_958298935.1 of Phragmites australis. Taxonomy (NCBI): domain Eukaryota; kingdom Viridiplantae; phylum Streptophyta; class Magnoliopsida; order Poales; family Poaceae; genus Phragmites; species Phragmites australis. The sequence goes on along the minus strand of NC_084935.1, from coordinate 25,365,593 downwards.
AGACACATCTAAAAGACAACCGAGACGCAGTAGCTCAATTAACACAGAAACAAACCCAGTATTCCCGATATGTGCTTCAGCAAGCCCAAGATCACATGCACATACCACTCACAACATTCGCATCACACCAACGTACAAAGAGAGTTCAACTTTAAACTTAATTACACATGACTTAACCATATTACAAGTTTGTACAAGAGTGGATCTATGCAGTGGATTTATTGAATAAACAACAAAAGAGGTTAGGCAATGTGTTGCCCATAAGATTGCCATGCTTTAGGATGATGCACCGACATCCAAAAACTCTCAAATGAGAAACTTTCGGCTTCCTCCGAAAACGCAACTCATAAGAAGTCAAATTCAAGATCGAGCACAAGAAAATCCGATTGGAGACATAGCAAGTGATGCTAATAGCCTCTGCCCAAAACTTTCTAGGAGTTCTATGCTCATCAAGCATCGTCCTAGCCATATCCACCAAAGTGTGATTCTTCCTCTCAACCACGCCATTCTGCTGAGGAACGCATGGGGCAGGAAACTGATGCTAAATGCCATGCTCAAGACAGAAAGTATCAAAAAGATAGTTCTTGAACTCGGTGCCATTATCACTGCAAATTGCTTTCAATGCACCAGGAAGTTCCTTGAACAATCTCAAAGCCAAGCTCCGAAAGTGTGAGAACACTTCATCCTTTCTCACAAGAAAGAAAACCCAAGAGTAGTGAGAGTAATCATCAACAATGATAAGTACATACCACTTCCCACCCGCCGAACGAACCCGGGAAGGACCAACAGTGTCCATATGGAAAAGTTCTCCCGGTCGTTCAGTCATCACCAGATTGACTGGTGGGTGAGAGGCAGCAACCATCTTGCCATGCCGACAAGGAGCACAAACAAGGTTATTCTCAAACTTGAGCTTGGACAATCCTTGGATCAAGCCTAGGGCACTCAAACGAGTAAGAAAATCAAAGCTCATGTGCCCTAGTGTCCTGTGCCACATCCAAAGCTTAGAAAAAGGTTGAGAAATCAAACAATGAGAAGAACTAAGAGACTCAGAAAAATCAGCTCCAAAAACTCTCCCAACTCTCAAAATCAGATAAATCAAAGCGTTTGAAGAATCAAGAACTCGAGAAGTATCGCGTTTGAAACGCACTTTCAAGTCATCATCCAACAACTGAGATACAGAGAGAAAATTGTATCCCAAATGCTCAACCAAAGCCACATCTTTGAGAGTGAAACTCTCATTCACCCTTACCATACCTTTGGCTTTCACCCTTCCCTTTCGATCATCCCCCAAAGTGATGTACTCGTGTCGCTTCGTCGGGGTGAGGCTAGAAAACCATGATGAATCTCTGGTCATATAGCGCGAACAACCGGAGTCGATGAGCCACTTGTTCTCTAGGCCTCCGCCTGCACCTACATATGAGAAGAATAAAATGTGGATGGCTCAGTATTGAGGTTAAACAAAAACCTCTTGGGAATCTAGTACTGAGTCATCCACTCTGAAGCAGTAAAGGTAGGTGTATGCAAATCAACCCTAGCACGCCGGGGACGAGTCCCACGATGATGAAAATGTGGTCCGTCAAAGCGTTGGGATTCAAAGCCTCTTATACGAGGACCAAAACCATATGAGCCATGGTATGATCCACGCCGGGCAACACCTCTAGAAGAGAATTGAGGAGCATCAAAGACTCATGAGCGAGAGCGAGAAAAAGGCTCATATACACCAACAGAGGGACGGTACATGTCCAGAGTGCTCCACTCCCACTCACGCCGCTCATCTCTCCTACGGTGAAAGCAAAACCCAACTATGTGACCCTCTCTCTGGCAGTAGGTGTAATGGTAGCGTCTCTCGGGAACTCGATTACCGGTCACTCTTGGCTCTCTCATAGGGGCTCTCATCTTGAGTTGTGGTGTGGCTTTCTTCTTTATGGATTGTGAAGTGAGTTTCTTGATAGGTTGTGGAGTAGCATTGATCTTGGACTTCTCGGCTTCTAGGGTAGTAGATGATGTGAAAATAGTCTTACCAACCCCATTGTAAGCCACCCTCTCAAAACCCAACCCCAAAGCCAAACCCGCATTATCGGCACACATCTTGGTCTTGGCCAAGATCAAATCCATTTTGCATCCATTTTGCCCTTGCCTTCCGAGTACTTCTCCATAATAGAAAGGAGGTACTCATTCTTGGTCATGAGTTTCTGAACTTGCCCTCTAACAGAGCTGAGTTTGTCCCTAAAGATTATGCAGGTGGAACAGTTCGGCTGCACATCCTTAGAACACTCAACACTCTCCAATCTAGACTCCAACTCTTCTATGTGCTTGACTTTTATCTCAACATCATTTGCAAGTAAAGGACAATTCTTGCAAGCGTCTAAGAGAGTAGACCCAGACTCCTCCTCAAGGAGCTTCTTCTCGGCAGTCTCAAGCCGACTGGTGACTTGAGCATGCAAAGTCTGAAGCTCGGCAAGCTCACTCATGGCCACGAAGCAATTATCACACTCCTCATCATTGGCCCTAGACTTAAGAAACTCAAGCTCAGAAGAAGAATATTCTAGCCTAGACTTGACCTCCTTAACCTCACGAACCGCTTTCTTAAGCAATCTATCCTGGCTAACAAGCGCATCATTCAAGGTATCGATCTGAACAGAAAGCTGGTCGTAGGTAGGTGATACCTCAGAGTTGACAAGCTCGGGGTCGCTGTCGTTGCCGTCTGCCATGAAGCAAAGGTTGGTGAAGTCCTTAGCCTTCTTCTTGTTCTTCATGGGCTGCTCCTCCTCCTCTGAGCTCTCCTACTCGCTTGAGGAGCTATCAACGTCACTGAGCGCTGCCATAAATGCCCTTGAAGTCGCCTTGGCCACCTTCTTGGCCATCTTGTCGTGGTTCTTGAGGAAGGGCTTCTTGTTCTTTTTGTGCTTGTCATGGTTGTGGTTGCAGTCTTCCCTCCTCTTGGGCTTAGGGTAGTCCGCCTTGAAGTCGGTGGTGTCACCACACTCAAAGCAAACGTGGGAGCCACTTCTCCTCTGGTCTCTTCTGTTGTTGTAGAAGTGGGTGAACTTCTTCACAATCAACGCCAGATCCTCATCATCGAGTGCGTCCACCTGCTCCTCTGTGATAGAAACCAAGAAGGACAAAGCAAATCCACTAGATGAAGTGTTAGCAAAAGAAATGCCAGCTCCAACCTGATTGCCACCACTAGGTCCTAAAACCAACGCCATGTTCTGAGACAGGGGGTTTCCAAGATCTATCCGAGCCGCCTTGGCTATCTCGGTGGATTTGAGCTTGCTGAAGAGTTCATCACAAGTCAATGTATCATAACTGGATGACTCTTCAATGCTTGAGATCTTCACTTCCCATATACTACAATCAAGAGAATAGAGAAGCTTGATAGCTCTCTCATGATCAGAATAGGGCAAAACACCAGTGGATCTAAGGTTGCTAACAATTCCATCAAATCTAGCAAATATAGCATCCAAAGACTCTCTAGGGTTCTACACGAACATATGGTATTCCTGGTTGTACGTGCTCTGGCGCCTGGCCTTGATCTGGTTGGTGCCCTCATGAAAGACACTAAGAGTAGACTAGATCTCACGAGCAGTACGGAGGTGTTGAACTCTATCAAATCATTACGACTCAGGCTAGTGAACAATATATTGCGAGCCTTGTTGTTGGCCTCATATTGTTCAATCTGGGCCGGAGAAGAATGAGCAACAGGAATCACATAATTGGAGTCTACAATCTCCCATATTGAACTTTATTGGCTTAGGAGATAAGCCTCCATGCGCACCTTCTAGTACGAAAAATCTTGACCATTGAAGAACGGAATCTTCTCACTTCTCTCCATTGTCACCTATGGATCACAAAGCCGGTTAAGTTCAACAGGTGATTAAACTGGCTCTGATACCAATTGTAGGATCGAGAATGATGACTAGAGGGGGGGTTTGAATAGGCACCTCACAAAATTTCTTTCGAAACTTGATGGCCTTCTCCTATTTGGGTCACTCAATGCACCTCAAAAGTCGAAGCGGAAGCAGAACAGAGAGAAAACTTGGTTGCAAAGAAGATCACAAAGACACGACATGGCTCTCATGAGAGTAGATGAACTCTAAGTTCCATTTGCACTTGTCCCATAAGTCATCGCCACAAAAGTTTGCAACTTTGAGGAAGAAAACCTTCGAAAAAGAAGGATCACCGAAAGAAGAACCTCTCCTTGTTGAAGATCTAGAGGCAAGAGAATTCAAGACCCAATTTTGTATATTTGTACGTGAATTTTATGCCTCTAGCAACAAGAAGAAGAACTTTAAAAGGAGGAAAAATTTCAGCTTTCAACTAAGAACAAATAATACAAGAACGAAAGAGAAACTCGCAACAAAGCAAGGGAGCCAATAGAAGGAAACTAGAAGGAGATGAATACGAGCATCGGAGGAAACATGCACTTCATTTCTTCAAGAGGTTAGCCCTATTTTAGACAGATTACAATGTTTTGCACTCTCAAAAGCTCTTCCCTAAACAAAGGCTAAGCACTCCTCTCTCCAAAACTCACCACATAATCACAAGTGGCTGGCTCAACCCTCCATGCAGCCCTACCCCTCTATTTATAGACCTAGGGAAGCCAAGTTTCCTTATTCCCGAAGTGCCCCTCCTACCTACCACCTTTCAATGCACTTATACCTACCACTGGGGGTATTTTTGTCCATTTTGAGCTCCCTCCATCGAACGGCTGTGACACCTTCACAACTTTGCTTTGCCTCGACGCTAGCTCCATGATGATACCATGTGCACTCCATCCTTCCATGGTTTTGAGGCCAAACCATGAAACCGCCTCGCACGCTTCTCAAAGCGTGACTCATTGCTGCTTGCCTTAACCTCAAGCAAGCATCTCGATGTCAACATGTGTCCTCTGTCTTGTGATCTTGATCGTCGGCAAGTCTCTCCCGCTCCTGATCCCTCGGGTCGCCTTGTCACTTATACCGACATCCCCTTCGCTTTACTTTGTAAACACATCATCTTCATTGAACCTTCCATCCTTTGCTTGACCTTCATGTGCACAGCTAGAATCACCCTTGACTTCGCCCGACCCTCTTGATCGTCCGGCACCAAGCACCCACTCGACCCCGATCATCCCGTCGTCGACCGTCAAGTTGCATCCATCATCTACACACCATGAGACAAGCAAACATGTATCTCCATTTTTATCACAGGTTAGTCCAAATCAATATCCTCAGTTCAAAGCACATCTTAGAAAATTTGTGAACACTGGATGTTCCGGTGTGCACTCCTTCTCAGCACCGAAACATCTGGTGAGTGTAAGTCCACTGAGCGCTGAAATCCTTTCCTCTTTGAAAAATATGGTCCGGTGCAAGCCTCCGGTGTTCACTCTCCAGTCACCGAAACATCCGGTAAGATCAACTCCACCAGATGAGTCATTTTCAATCTCTCTACAGAAAATACTCCGGTGAAGTCTCCAGTGTTTTCTTTCCAGTCACCGGAACATCTGGCGTGTGCATCTCCACTAGACCAACCATTTGCAACCTCTCTGGAAAAATTAGTCCGGTGTGTACTGATCCTCATCACCGGACCATCCTGTGAACATAGCACTTGAATTTCAAAACTTTGGCGCCAACTGAAAAATGCCACGGCGCTCTATAATCCTTAACACCGGACCATCTGGTGAGATCTTCTATCTTTCCACCGAAAATCTCTTCTCTGCACGAAATAGTCCGGTGTAAGCTCTGCCCCTCATCGAACCTTCCGGTGATAGCATTCATTTCTGTCTCTGCGCTGAAATGCTCCGGTGAGTACAAAATTTCTAACACCGGAATATCCGGTGAGACAAAATGTCCTGAACTCAGAGACAAAAACAATTCCAACACACTTTTCATTCCAACTTTAGTTAGCCATGTTCATAATTACAATATATAATCATGCTCATACAATCCCATCAATCAACAAACCAAATTAATAAACATGACAATCACTCATCACATATAAATCAAGGCACAATTCAACTTTCAATTGAGTTCTCATAAACTGATTGTGTTTGCCCTTTTTTAGGTAGTGTCTTGCCCATTTTGCACAAGAAATATTGGTCATTGAGCAAACTATAATAGTAAAGGGAGGGAGTAACACGCCTGATGATTAATTACACGGTGATCATCAACGGTAGTCAACTAATGATTGTTCGTCGCGCATGTTAGAAGATGCTCGTACAAGTGCCATACGTATATACGGTTGGCTGCCGCGCATTTGTATACTTGATTATACTCACTCGTCAGTGCAATTATTCTCTCTCTCTCGACCGTAGTATAAATACATCTTCCTAACTTAACGCATGATCTTCCGCATAAAGCTTCGGATCGAGCTTCCGCTCTCTCTCCTTTCTACCTTGTGCTAGCTCGAAACCTCAGCCGTCACTGGCTTTGTTTATGTTAGTCGCATTCAATACGAGATGCCATTACACACATTGGTACGTAGATAATAGTTATGAACCAGTATAGTACAGAGGAGAGACAAAATGTACCAGAAAACAATCCATTTGTACATGTGCTAGAATTCCTTACGACCGGAAAGGTGCTGCATCTTTGTTTGCTCTTACCATTCCAACATTGCTTAGTTGGCGATCATGCTCTTAGACGGCGCTTATGTACATGTTCTCGAATCATCCATTTGTACATGTTCTCGAATCCTTATGGGTTATGACAGCTCTAATCCGAAATTTATTACTGGAAAGTTGCTCCATCTTTGTCTTTTGCTCATACCATGCCAACGTCGCTTTGTGTTTGATGAAGCTGGACAGCCGGCAGTTAAGACAAGTGATTGATTTGTGCTTGTTTTCTTATGTAGTGTTTTTTTCTTTGTTTTCGGTTTTTCTCAGTACAATCATTTTCATCCAAAGAACGGTTCCTCCTCACCTGTAAAAACTTAAAAGTAACACCGTGAGTATAAAGGTACTCGCAAGACTTACCAATATAAGCTCGAACGAGGATTATGCATTTGGGCATAGCAAGAATGAGGCCACAAGTTCCATATTTTTCTTAGCATAAAGCGTTTTTATCCATAAAGTGAGATAAGCTACTAGCATAATCAAAAGAAATACCATTAACCTAAGCATAGCTAAGCATCAACACGACGTTTAACTCTAGACTCCAATCTAACATCTCAGATTATCAAGGACCAGGTGAACACAAGAATCAATAATAGACAATGCAAATCAAAATATATAGGTTCTACTCACAACCGTGATGATAATCCATCTAGCGACACATGCATAAGATTCTTAATGCAACTAAGCCAATTACCAAACATTCACCAAAATAAGGGATTCACATGCTTATGTGATTGCCTTGGTGCTTCGATACTGATTCTTGAACTTTGAGCTTGGGTTCGACCTTGGGATCGAGCCCGCAACTCTCCGACACTTTGTTCTCTAAAACACCAAAAGGAATAACACGTTTAACATGCATGTAATGCAATGAAATAAGATCTAACATGTATGAAACTTTGTGGGGATGAAGTGCACTGAATGATGAACCAAATAAAACAACAATGAATTGAATTGGAATAGTTAATAAATAAATATGATTTACCTTAGCTAAATACAATTCTTTAAGAACACAAGTGTCATTAACTCTTTCATGATTTCATGCATTTTTTTTAGATATAGGACTCTAAAATAAAATTAACGGAGGTGGTTTCATTATTTTTGGAGATCTCAATAATTAATTATGGCGTATTCAATCTTAAGGACAGTTAAGCACTTAAATTTGATTTATGGATTTACAGTAGCTTTAACATGCTCATCAGTATTTTTCTCCGCTAGAGGATAACCTACTGGACACAATAAAAGTAGTTTCATGATTTTTGGACTAGTGAGAGATTAATATACATTTAAAAATGTTTATCAAATCAATTTTCTCACAGAATTTACATAGATTTTTCATGAGTGCACATATTTTTATCATGAAGCTCATCTCTCAAGGAATCCAGAAAAATTTGATTCACTGGATTCAGAGGTCCGATGATTTTCTTATCGATTTTCAAATGTTGCAGCGTTTTCGTATGTAACAAATAACTTATACCCGAATTTCCATTTCAACTAAACCCTAAAACCAGACCACCTTTTGCTACTCACAGGATCGTAACTTCCGTCACCGTCTAGTGGGTCCAGGGGATTTGCTGACGCGGTGGCGAGCAGCAGAGAGGGAAATAGGAAGCAGGGGAGCTCACGTGGGGGCTTCGAGGCGCGACGGATCCATGACTCAATGGCGACAGCGCGCTGGCAAAGCTCGAGATTGAGCGGCTATGGCGTCGGCCAAGAGAGAGAAGAAAGTGGTGGCGCTGCTCTATAGAAAGGTGAAGAGATATGAGAGGGTTTGGGTTGGAAACTGGCTGAGCTACGTATGAATCGACCGAATCAAGGCTTAATCGGTCTTTCCGTCGAAGTTTGAGGCTGTTTGGCACTTTGGCTGGCGGCATCTATGTGTCTGCACAGTACTCGGCCACCTCCTGCTTGAGGTTGAAGATAAGGTAATAGGCGGCTAACAATGGGCCCCTGCGACAGTGTTCCTTTTTATTTTCTGTGGATTAATTTACTTCCTTCTTTCTCTATAAAAAAAGGTTTATCTAGAGACATCCAAAAATTCTACAAATTTTTATGATGAACTAAAATTCCTAAGGATTCCATTTTGACTGGTTTCACTCAATCTGGACTTCTAGATTTCACATTAAAATTCTTCAAATTTTGTTATTTCTATAATTTGTTTGAATTTTTATGTTCAAACTAAATTCCCAAAAATCTGGGAAAAGTCACTACAATTCACTAATGAAGTTCTCTTATTTTTTAAAATTTTATAGACCCTATGTTCTATGTCATTTTTTTGAAGTTTCTTCACAAGTGCTATTCTAGGTTTAATTTCACAATTTAATTTAAATCTCCAATTCAAATACAAATGCCTTGCAAATGCGATCTTGATGCTTATAATGCATTCTAAGCATGATCAAGCATGTTTCCAAGTTTGAGCTGTGACAAAGCAGCTCCTACTTCCGTAGATGGACTAGATGTCAGAAGGCATAGATGCCCAAAAGATACTGGAGATCTCGAGGAAGCTAATTTTGCTAACCTATCAGCTGAGAAATTATCCCTTCTCAGTATGAAAATTACTTCTAGACCGATGAAATGTTGTGTTTAACTGATGTCAGATTAGAATGTCGTGATCCTTACGGACAGCGCCAATTGTCGATATTGTGAGATACTTGTATTAAGTAGGGTTACGGCTAAATCAATCAGCGCGAGGTGTAGACGACGCGAGATTTATATAGGTTTGAGCCCCCCTTAAGATAACAACCCTACATCCTGCGTTTCCTTGATTATTCATGGAGAAGATGATTATAGTGGGGGTGTCTAGATCTGCTCTTGGTCTTCCGGCAAGTTGCCTCGTACTCAAATCCTGGTGAAGTCCTGTGGATGTATCCGTATGTGGCTTAAACTGGACGTGGGACTTAATGGGTGATTCCTAATATGTATACTTGATATGAGATCAGAAGCCTGTGATGTACCCCTACCCTTTTATTATATAGTCGGGAGAAGGAGTCACATCGTAGTCGGAGTCCTTGACGTAACCTACTTGGAGACCTAGGTGTAACCAACCTGGAGATCTGGGCGTAACCTACTCGGAGTGTATCTACTTGAGTGCAAGATTGACTCTTTCCTTATCCTGGGATCCGTTTTCTTGTCGAATAAGGAAACTACCCAAAATATATGCATGTGCCTTAATTTTTGGATGACGGCTGCCAAACCAACTGTAATTGTATGGGACACGTGTACAATGAATATACCATCTTAGGATATACCGAAATTATAGTAAAACCCTAATTTATTAATCCTTATCAGATTTATTAGAACATTATATTGCTGGTTTAGCTAATTAGTTGTGTACTCCTTTTGGTTGAGACAATATTGTGGTTGGTGTGGTCATGTTTCCGACCTGTATATTCTGCCGGTCTGTGTAATAACGCTTTTATGTTAGTTCTTGTGTGTTTATATTATAAACTCCCTTTACAGGGGTGATTCTACCAATTGTTTTTTAATATTTTTAGACTTAGTAAGATTTTATGTGATATATGGTAGCCTCTGAGTAAGTGAATACCTACGGTGTTACACTTGTAGTGAAGTAACAGATGATTAATTCGACTGAGAGGAGCTAATTGGTCCAAACAAGTACCGACCACATGCATGCCACCACCTATATATACCCTTCAATGGAAAAAAAAAGAAACCCAGAAGGGCAGGATAAATCGAGAAGGTAATAATCTTGCTAAGTGTAATGTCCACCTTTTCTCTAACAACTTGAACTTTAGGTAAACTGGTTGGTACATGTAATCTTACGTGGTATCATAACCAAGACGTCATGGGTTCGGATCCCGCTCAGCGCACATTAAAAAGTACATTTTTGCTAGAGCACAGTCGACTGCAATCCGCCGGATTTACAGTCGACGGTGTGAATGCGGGCACCGGCGTTGACGTGGAGTCAACGGCCACCAGAATGGGTTAGCATCGAGGGGGTTCCTTCTTTGGTGGGATTCCGGTGACATTCTCCATCTCCGTACTTAGAGGGAGCTCACGGGAAGCAGGGTCGACCGACAGAGAAGCGGGCGCGGGGGCGGAGTGGCGGGGACGCCGCCGGCCACGGGCGAGGCAACGGACTGCCGTGGGCCAGTGTGAGGGCGGGGAGGCTTGGTGACCGGCCCGACTGAGCCGGGTTAGTGCGGCGGCAGCGGATCTGGCGGCGAGTGTCGAGACTGGTTAAGAAACAAACCAATCTCATCTATGTGTTGAGCCCATGAATCAATCCCAACACATAGCAACTTCATTGATGATAATAATTACAATATCCATACTTAATCGAATAAACCGTCTTACACAAATGACCTTTAAGGGTCAAAGAACCAATTAAACTCTACAGCGGAACTAAACGAACTAATACTACTCTAATCCTTTACGACTCTTCCACATGCATCATCGACGTAGAAAGCATCTTAGAACAATCCATCTTTAGCGTACTCCTCGATACCTTCTCCAACTGAGTGTTTGGTGATAGCAAGAGTGAGCACTTGTCATACTCCGCAAGTTGTGAAGAAAATAGTATGCATATGAAGGCTTTAACAAGTATATGGCTAAATGACTCTTTTGCATAAAACGACATTTAAGTATAAATATTTGAAAAGTAATAATAATTAAGTGAATAACAAACCACCTCAAGATTCCATCCATCTTGACTTAGCCATCTATCCAACACCTCAACTAAAGTTCCATCCACTAAGGTTGAACCCTCAATCATATTTCCCACCACTATGATTGACCACCCTCAACTATGATTCCCACCATCACAGTTGACCCGACTAACCAACATCAAGTTATAGTCATGGTAGGTTTTCAGTGCCGCTCGTGACCATGAGCACGGCTGAATATTCAATTTTTTAACTTTGCAGATGTTGTACTTTATCCACAAGATGTTTCATCCCGTTTTGCCGAGTATCCGTTTGCCGATGGAAAACTCTTACACACTTCCGAGGTGTGCTCTAGGAATCCACTGCAAAGCCATTACAAAGTATCCGTATCCACTAGTACGCATGCACCCGCTAAGGTTTCACCACTGTGGGAATCACTCCGCTCCGAAGGCCCCCTCTTACGCCATTGTCGAGGGTAAGTCCCTGACAATGAGTCCAGGGTATACCGGTCGATGGGTGCATGGTCACGCTTCGGTGAATATGTGTGTGTGTGTTGAACTCAAGAACACTAGGGTTATCCAGGTTCAGGCCTCCCTTGGGACAATAGCCCTACGTCCTGTGTACTTCTTTAATGGAGGATGGGAATTGGTTACAGAAAAGTATCTTTTGGACTTCAATCTCCCCTCTATAAACCGGGACCTCCTCTCTTTATATAGTGGAGAGAGGGAGGTCTTACAAGTGGGTCCGGCCAGTAGACCCATGTTCAGATAGATATGCCTAACTAGATATTTCAGTCCTGGTCATCATGACGGTGGACCGGATGAACCCAACTTTCTCTGGGAGCCCTGAGAACCTGTCTCTTTCGTGGAACGTCTCCGTGCCTTCCTCTCTTGGGTCGTTAGGCCCGTCCTATCAAAGTGCGCCGCAAGCCCGCCTGCCAGGCCGTCCTATTGCCTTGCACCGCAATCCCGTTTGCCAAGCCGTGTCACCCAGGTTCTGCAAGACTTATCTGCAAAATAGATCCACTTGCCTGTCACCCAGCGGCCTCTGTGAGCCGGCCCTATCGCCTTGCGACGCACGCCCGTCTGACAAGTCATCCAATCCCAGCTCTCCAGAAGCTTGCCCGCAACGCCATTCGTAGTTTTTAATGCTACGGGATGGGCCTCTGTACCACTATGCTGGCCGTGACTTTATCTGTCAGAAGGGGAGACCTGGGGAAGGGAAAACACTTGAGTAGATATCAGTAAATATGATTTGACAGATTAGATGAATATCTGCCCACGACCAGTGAGACCTGGTCGCAGGGCGGGCCTCCTTGACCAGGGACCTGGTCGAGCAGTGGGGCGGAGGCTCTGGAAAGAAAGGCCGCCAGCTGACAGGGGACCCCCTTACCTTTTATCTCAACTGTAGCCCCCAAGCTCCTTTGCGGATGTGGTGGTCAGGTCGTGTGGTTGCGGATGGACCTGGTCGCATCACTTGGACCCTAGGTGAACATGAGTTTTCCTGAGGAATGATCGTTGACACAACACAGTTTTTGTGTTGGGCCCAGATCATTATATCCGAAGGGAGGTTTTGATTTTTCGGGAATGGAGAGAGAGTAGAAAGGAGGAAGTGGAGAGAGAAATATTGATGTCCGTCAGACCCGAGGGAACTTTGGGTTCCCTATGTGCGGCCCTTCAATTTTTGAGCGAACCGAACTTCGCGGCAGTAGAGATGCCTTTGTGGCCCCTTTAAATAAGATAACTTGATGGTCTCTCCACACTTCCTCTCGCTTCCTTCCTTATTTTCAAGCTATCTCTGCTTAGAGCTTTTCTTCGTCCCCGTCCCTTCTTGCGTATTGCTTCGTAGTGCCCTCAGGCCTTGAGGTTATCACCTCATCTTCTCAGTCGACCTCCAAGCTAAGCCCAGAAAACGGAGGAGTAGGATCCCTTTCCCCGTGTCCTCTTGCCAGGGTCCTACTTGGCGTCATCATCATTTCTTCTGATGAGGAGGAGTCGAGTGAAAGGCCTGGGGGGAGGAGGAAAACAACGTCCGCCGGTGGTCATCAATTCTTTGCTCGGCACCTCCAGCAGTTCCTGGATGCTGCCGCCGTGGAGCGGACAGCTCAAGGCACTCGGGAGGAACTTGAGGGCGATGGTGACCTTGATGTGATCATCGACCGGGCGGCCGATGAGGTTTTCGGCGATGAACCGCCTGAGTTTCCATCGATAACTGCCAGATCGCCTCAACTGCCTGTGGAAGGTTTGTCACTGGCCTTTGATGGTGGTCCCAACGGGGTTTTCACAGCGTCCACCTTCCCTGGTCCCTATGCCGGTCGTCGTCTGATCCTCGGAGCGATCAGCTGCCGCCCCAAGGATGAGCATATGAGGTTTATCGACTCGTTTAAAGGCAAGTAGGGGCCCTCTTACTTTGAACTTTTGGAGGCGGTGGATTTTCCCTGTCAATTTTGCGCTAGCCATGGAAAAGAAAAAGTATGTAATAGAATAGTTGGACGGATCGAATGTAATCGTCCTACCTGTAAATTGTCTTTTCCATGAATGCAAAGGCTGGGATCCTTGGTTGCTCCCTCATGTCTCAACCTTTTCTGAAGATTTTGTTGATGGTCGGAGGACTGCGTAGGGGTCCCACGATTTTTGGGACCGCCCTGCTCGAGTTACTGCTGGGAGTGCTCGGAGGGTTTTGATTGTTTTATCTTTCTCGCTTAGTTTTTAGGCTTTCGAAGTTTCAGGACAGCCCTTAGCATGACAAGCCCCTCGGTGGCGACCAACGCTTGACCCGAGTAGGGGACCTGCGGTCTCGTGGTTGTTATCCCGAACTATTCGGACCTCTGATTTTATGCGAGCAGCGATCTCAATTGGCCCTGGAGCTCCTGGTTGCCTGGTCTCGTAGCAGTTGTCGAGCGTTGTTGCGTGCCATGGTCAGAGAGCCCAATTGGTGGAGGCATGTTGTTGGTCGTGATATCCTGTAAAACAGAGATTTGGGTTTTTTGAATCTTTAAAAACTTATGAGTCGTATTCCCCGCTTGTCTGGAAGGTTCTGCAAAATAGAAAAACAGGCCCATTTTCAAGCAACCCTACTCATAGAACTTGCGCAATAGGGCGATGTTCCAGGAGTTGTGTAATTCATGACTGTCCTCCATGGCTAATTTGACCGCACCAAGTCGGGTGATATCGACTACCTTGTAGGGTCCCTCCCACTTGCGGGAAAGTTTATTCCGACTGGCCTTATTTTGAATTTGTCTAAGGACGAGGTCGCCTACGGCCAGCCTCCGTTCCCGCACCTTGCGGCTGTGATAACGTCTGAGGCTTTGCTGATATCGGGCAGCTCGAATTAGAGCACGCTCGCGGAATTTCTTGTTCAGGTTTATGTCATCCTCCCGTCGCGCCACCTGGTCATGGTCCGAGTAGTTAGCTACTCGGGGCGACCGAAGGGCGACCTCGGAGGGAAGCATCGCTTCTGCACAAAAAACAAGGAAGAAAGGGGTTCCGGTCGTAGCCCTACTGGGAGTTGTTTGTAGCTACTAGAGTACTGTGGATAGTTCATCCACCCAGCATTCGAATTGCTTTTAAGCTGGTCGAAGACCTGGGTTTTGATCCCTTGTAGTATCATCCCATTTGCCCTCTCGACCTATCCGTTGCTCTGGGGGTGTGCTATTGACGCATAGCAAACTTTGGTCCCGATCTCTTCGCAGTAGTCCTGAAAAGCACTACTAGCGAATTGAGTCCCGTTGTCCATGATTATGCGATTTGGACTGCCAAACCGCACTACCAGCCCACGTATGAACTTAATTACTATTTCAGCGGTGATCTTCCTGACGGGCTTGGCCTCGATCCACTTGGTGAATTTATCGATTGCCACGAACAGGAATTCAAAACCGCCCAGGGCCTTAGGGAATGGCCCTAATATATTGAGCCCCTAGACAGCGAAAGACCAAGAGAGTGGTATAGTTTGCAGTGCTTGGGCTGGTAGGGTGGTTTGTCGACCATGGTACTGACATGACTCGCACCATTTCACCAACTCGTAAGAATCCTGGAGGGTAGTGGGCCAATAGAATCCTTGCCAGAACGCTTTTCCGATCAAAGTGCGGTAAGAAGCATGGCTGCCACATATGCCTCCATGGATATCAGAGAGCACTGTGCTCCCCTCGTCCTGAGTGATGCATTTCAGTTAAAGGTCGTTGCTTCCCCTGCGGTAAAGGCATCCCTCTACCAAGGAGTATTTGCGGGCTTGCTGCGAGACATTTTCTGTTGACGCATCATTGTCAGGGACTGCTTGATTCTGAAGGTAGTCCAAGATCTGATCCATCCAGGTTGTACCTGAATCGAGCAGGGAGACAGAATGATGGCCACCCGAGGTTGACGACACCGAAGGAGGCGTTGCCTCCAAAAGTGTTGCCTCTGGTGTTCTGTTTTCAAGCAAAGCATCCCCATCACCTTGGCCCGAGGCCGCAGTGGATGGTCGTGAGAGACTTTCTTCAAAGACTAGACGGGCCAGCTCATCGGCTAGGAAGTTATCCTTGCGAGGGACGTGCTGGACTTCAAAGCCGAAAATACATCGCTCTAGTCTTCTCACTTTGGCGAGGTATGCCATCATTGTCGGATTGGAGCACTGAAACTCTTTTTGCACATGGTTTACAACCAGTAGCGAGTCCCCTATCGCTAATAGGTGTTTAATCCCAAGTGCGGAGGCTGCCTGCATTCCAGATAAGAGGCCCTCGTATTCCACAATATTGTTAGTGACCGGAAAATGTAATTGAACTACATACTTGAGGAGGTCGCCGGTCGGTGAGGTCAGGACCACTCCAGCCCCTGCTCCTTTCAGCGTGAATGACCTGTCGAAGTGCATGGTCCAGTGCTCGCCTGTTTCTGGTCGTTGCACCTGCTCGGGCTCTAAAGATGACCATTCGGCCACAAAATTGACCAGCGCCTGGGACTTGATAGCCGTTCGGGGGACGAACTGGAGGTCGAACTCCTCGAGCTCTACTGCCCACTTTGCCATTCTTCCCACTGCATCTCTATTATGGAGAATTTCCCTAATCAGGAGCGAGGAGATTACCTTGATTTTGTGGGCTTGGAAGTAGTGCCTGAGTTTGTGAGAGGCCATTAGTATGGCGTATAGTAGCTTCTGAGCCTGTGGGTACCGTGCCTTCGTGTCGTGTAGGACCTCGCTGACGTAGTATACTAGTCGCTGGAGACCCTCTCGCTCGATGACTAGGACCGCGCTCGAGACCTATTGTGGTGCTGCCACATAGAGCAAAAGCTCCTCGTTTGGTCGAGGCGCGGTCAGGACATGAGGGGAGGAGAGGTACCTTTTGAGCCCCTGGAAGGCCGTTTATGCTTCTGGTGTCCAAAGGAAGTGGTCATTCTTCTCTAGGAGTTTGAAAAGCGGTAGTCCTTTCTCCCCCAGCCTTGAGATGAACCTGCTCAAAGCAGCAATACACCCTGTTAATTTCTGGACTTCTTTTAATCTGGTCGGGGATCTCATTTGGTTGATAGCTTGGATTTTGTCTGGGTTGGCTTCTATTCCTCGACTAGATACAAGAAAACCGAGCAACTTCCCTAATGGGACCCCGAACATGCATTTCTCCGGGTTCAGCTTCAATCGGTACTTCCGGAGGTTGTCAAATGTCTCCTCGAGGTCGGCAATCAGGTCGTCCTTGGTCCTACTTTTGACGACCACATCATCTACATAGGCCTCGACATTTCTTCCGACCTGTGGTCGGAGAACTAGCTGAATACACCGTTGGTAAGTGGCACCTGCGCTTTTCCAACCAAAAGACATTTTTATATAACAAAAGACCCCAGAGGGGGTTACAAAAGCTGTTTTCTCCTCATCTTCCCTATACATGTTAATCTGATGGTACCGTGAATGGGCATCCAAAAAGCTAAGCAGATCGCTGCCAGTGGTTGAGTCAACAAGCTGGTTGATCTGGGGTAGAGGGAAGAGATCCTTCAGGCATGCCTTGTTGAGATCGGTGAAGTCGACACACATCCTCCACTTATCGTTGTGCTTCCAGAATAGGACTGGATTAGCTAGCCAATCTGGGTACTGTACCTCCCGGATGAAGGCTGCTTTCAGGAGCTTGTCGATCTCCTCACGAAGTGCTTCCTTTCGGTCAGACACGAACCGATGCGCCTTTTGTTTCACTGGTCACGTGTCGGGTCATATTGACAACTTGTGCTCGATCACCTCTGGGCATATCAGACGGACTCCATGAGAAGACATCCGTGTTTGCCCGGAGGAAGGTGATGAGCGTGAGTTCCTATTTGGGGTCCAAGCCGGTCCCTATCTGGACTGTCTTGGCCGGGTCGGCCTCGTCCAAGTTGATTGCCCTGAGCCAATCGTCAGGGCTAGCCAGGACATTGACTTTCACCGGGCAACCACTGGGCCCAGCGTTCTCGGGCTACGACCCAGGAGTCAGCTCGACCATGTCGAGACTCCTCTTGTCACAGTGCAGGGCCATCTTAGCATTGCTAAGGACGGTGATGGCCCCTGCCGGACTAGGGATCTTAATCGCCTGATATGAGTAGTGGGTGATGGCCATGAACTGGGCCATCGCTGGTCGCCCCAGGATCGCGTTGTAGGCGGTCCCGAAGTACGCTACGTCGAAAAGGATCTTTTCGGTCCTAAAGTTACCCAGCGTGCCGAAGGTGACAGGCAGCTTGAACTGCCCCAGAGGTTTGGCTGAGGAGCCGAGGGTGATTCAGAAGAAAGGAGGAGATGGTTTCAACGTTCCCCTCGGAATCTACAGGGCATCAAGTGCGTCGGCGAAGAGGAGGTTGATAGAGCTCCCTCCATCGACCAGTACACGACCTAGCTGGATATTCTGTATAGTGGGCTCGACCACGATAGGGTAGCGACCAGGTCGTCTGACACACGAAGGGTGGTCTGCCTGGCTAAAGGTGAGAGGGACCTCCGACCACTTTAGACGTGGCCAGGGTGCGTCGTGGTCGCCCATACCTCGCGGACCACCGACTTATACTCCCTGTTCGAGGAGTAGGTCACGGCACCCTCGAAGATGTGGTGGACCATGGTGTCAACCTATTGGAATCCCAACACCTTCTGGTTAGGGTTGGCCCTGTCTTCGCCATCATCATCGCGCCCTGCCTTGCGCTCTCCGAGCTCTTGGTGGATGATGCCCCAGACAACCTTGCATTCAGTAAGGTCGTGGGCGTCCGTACGGTGGATCGGGCAATAGCCTCTGCCCTTCTTACCATCCTTCTTGTCGAAGCGCCGGTGTAGCTGGTCGGTTTGTTTGACCGCTAAGACTTCAGGGCGGCCTTGCGCTTGTTCTTTTTCTCTTTCCATCCAGCCCCTCTTGAAGAGGCGGGTTTGTTGGAGTTTTGCTGTGGTTTTGCATCAACTTGACGCTCCCGGGCCTCGGCGGCCTGTGCGCACTTGTTCGTGAGCTCGAAGAGCTTGGTAGTGCCTCTGATTTGCCTGGTGGCCAGCTTTTCGACCTTTTTCTGGTCTTTGACCCCCCGTTTAAACGCAATGATCACGAATTCACCCATGATCCTGGGAATGGTGTTCCGGCGCTCAGTGAAATGCCGGATGAAGTCTCGCAACAACTCTCTACATCGCTGCCTGACCTGGTGTAGGTCATCCTTGACTCCTGGTCGGGCATAGGTCCCCTAGAAGTTGGCGACAAACTGGTCGCACAGTTCCTCCCAGGAGTGAACTGACCCACGGGGAAGGTTTAGAAGCCAGGACCAGGCTGAACCAGTCAAGGCGGTAGGGAAGTAGTTGGCCATGACCCTCCCATGGCCTCCTGCGGCTTGCACTATAGTGGTGTAGATCTGCAAGAACTCCTCGGGGTTGGTCGAGCTGTCATACTTTTCGGCTAGGACCGGCCGGAACTTGTCCAACCAGCGTACCTCCTGTAACCGGGCTGGTAGGGCATTGCACCCCATCCCGTAATGGGATCTACCTTTTCATGGGCGGCCACGAGTGTTCGGGGGGAGAGATGGCGATCTCGCGGCCCCAGGGACAGAATGGAGTCATTGGATGACTCCCTACGCGAAGAAAGTGGATGGTAGATATGCTCGCCCCTCTCTTGCACTCGCCGAGCATGGTTATCATGCTCTCGAATGGCCACCTAGCTCTGGATCACAACACGGAGGTCACGTTGGTGTAGAGAATCGCGCAGGTCGGAGGGTTGGCTGTCCCTGTGCGGGGTGGCCTCCGAGTGCTCCCAGTTGCTGAGGGGGCATGAAACTTTTCCCGCTGAGGAGACAACCATGACCCTTGGCGGTCACGGCCCCCGCCTGTCCTTGTGAGGGGCACAGTGCAAGTTGACATGGTTTGGAGCCAGGCGGTCTCTGCCAGTAAGGCGAGGTCGCGCAACCACAACGCCACAAGTGAGCCCTCTGGTACAGTTACCAGCGGATGGCTGAGGAGCGTGCGTATGGTTTTCAGATTCTGCGCAGGCGTCATAGCCTCGTACTCGAGACGTTGGGCATGAAGTGGTGACATGGCCTCACGAGGAGGGGAGCCCCCAGCATTCGCGCACTATGATGGCCTGGGTGACACCGCCGCTAAGGAGAGAGTCCCAAGTGGGAGGTCGTGCGGCCGAATTGGTAGTTGTGGGGGTTGTATCAGGACGTCTCGATGTCCAGCGTCGGTCTGCTTTCTCTCGTGGCATGAAGCTTGGGGTCATTGCTAGCACCCGGAACATGAGAGCCCCCGCTAGTCCCTGCTGCATGAACTGTCATGCAGACCTCTCGTTGAGCCTCGGAGCTCTCGGGCTCTGACACGGTGTCCCACTCTAGGAGCACAATAGGCTCGTTAGGGGCGTACCCCATGGTGAATACCTCGCGATGACCGGGGTCCTCGGAACGGGATGCCTTGGTTCTCGTGGATTCGGTCATGAGCATCCCTACTAGATTGCTGACCCTTACCGAAAATGTAAGAATGCGCCCCCTACCTGGCGCACCAAATGTCGAGGGTAAGTCCCTGACAATGAGTCCGGGGTATACTGGTCGATGGGTGCGTGGTCACGCTTCGTTGAATATGTGTGTGTGTGTGTTGAACTCAAGAACACTAGGGTTATCCAGGTTTAGGCCTGCCTTGAGATAATAGATCTATGTGTTGCGTACTTCTTTAATGGAGGATGGGAATTGGTTACAGAAAGTATCTTTTGGACTTCAACCTCCCCTCTATAAACCGGGACCTGCTCTCTTTATATAGTAGAGAGAGGGAGGTATTACAAGTGGGTTCGGCCAGCAGACCCATGCTCAGATAGATATGCCTAACTAGATATTCTAGTCCTGGTCATCATGACGGTGGACCGGATGAACCCAACTTTCTCTGGGACCCTTGAGAACCTATCTCTTCCGTGAAACGTCTCCACGCCTTCCTCTCTTGGGTCGTCAGGCCCGTCCTATCAAAGTGTGCCACAAGCCCGCTTGCCAGGCCGTCCTATTGCCTTGCGCCGCAATCCCATTTGCCGAGCCGTGTCACCCAGGTTCTGCAAGACTTATCTGCAAAAAAATCCACTTGCCTGTTGCCCGACAGCCTCTGTGAGCCAGCCCTATCACCTTGCGCTACACGCCTGTCTAACAAGCCGTCCAATCCCGGCTCTCCGGAAGCTTACCTGTGATGCCATTCGTAGTTTTTAATGCTACGGGATGGGCCTTTGTACCACTGTGCTGGACGTGACTTTATCTGTCAGAAGGGGAGACCTGGGGAAGGGAAAACACTTGAGTAGATATCAGTAAATGTGATTTGACAGATTAGATGAATATCTATCCGCGACCAGTGAGACCTGGTCGTGGGGCGGCCTCCTCGACCAGGGACCTGGTCGCGGGAGCTATCCTAGTCGAGCAGTGGGGTGGAGGCTTTGGAAAGAAAGGCCGTCAGCTGCTGCTATATTGTAGTGGGCCGCCCTGACAAGGGACCCCCTTACCTTTTACCTCGACAGCCATGGGTCCGTAAATTACTTGCACGGACATCACACCCGCCCACATCCAAATGGCACACACAATACCAGTGAACCACTAATTAATAGGCTAGGCCCGTCCCATATCAAGCTTATGGTTGTACTGTAAACACAAAAAGGTCACCCCATGAACCAGTCCTTAGATTTGAGGAAGACTACTACTTTCCCAACCGTACATCACATACCAGCCTAACCATACCACTTGCTCAAATCTCTATGCTATGTTGCTAAAAAATTATTCCATCATATTTTATCTTTGTTACATAGGACTATTATCAAGTTCGTAGAACAATTATCATGATTACCATCCCACAGCAAGGCTAAGCATCATCTACCCTTCTATAACCTAAAACCGTACTATGGCGACAAGGATGATAATGGAAAACTAGGGTAAAACCTAACTCTTGGGATTCCCAACATATTATCTGCATGCATATTTGTAAAATAAAACATTTAAAAACTAGGATAAAGGATCAATAACATAACTTGCCTTCACCGAACTCAGTTGGGTCTTCAAAATCCTGTTCCTGCAATCCTTCTAGCTCCTCGAAAATGTTGGTGTCTACTCGCAACATACGCGGAAAAAGAACAACACATAAACACCAAGATCCAAAAGAACCAAATATCACACAACAACATCATCACATACAAGACTACACTTTCCCGAACAATCCAGCGAAAGAACGGGTCAACACGGAGCTACGGTTAACAAGTTATGATTTTCTAAAGAGTAAAACAGGACTAAAAGATTATCTACAGATGAAATTATGTTGCTAGAAATTTTCTATAATTCTTCCAAGGCCATCTATGATTTTCTGGGATTTTCTCGGATTTTTTGGAATTTTCTAGCATTTATTTGTATTATAAAACTATTTGAAACTATTAAAAAGAATTAAATAAACCTATAAAACATTATTAAACATTATCATAAATTAATTTCCTAATTATTATTATTATTAGAATTATTTTATACTAGAAAAACTATTTATTGCGTAATATATACTATTTATGGCGTCATCACCACAATTAAAACAATTAAAAAGAAACCAAAAGCTGACTGGGCTGCTGACTAGACTCTCTGTGCTGAGGTGGCATGACACATTAGCAAAAACGCTAACGTGGCTGGATGACTTGGCTCGATGACGTGGCATCCGGCTGACTGGGTTTATGAATGCCACGTGGCGCGCTACGATAGGCCGGCGAAGGAGTATGAAAATCTTCTAATCTGGGCTCTCAGTTTTGGATCGGATGGCTCACACGTTTATTCTCTCGGCTCCGGCGGAACAGAGGTGGTGGCGCACGGCCAAAAACCTGCCGGAATGGTGCTCCGGTGGTCTAAACTTGACGGCGAGCGGTGGAAAAAAATCGGGGAAGCACGGGAAACTCACCTAGGGCACACGTTGGCATCGGAGAGGCTCCAGAGAGGCTGGCGACGGCAATGGGCGGCTCAAGGCTTCGGAACTTGTCGGCGATGGGCTCTGACGACAATTTCTCGGCGAGACGTTGGTTAAAAGGCTTGAGATGATATGGGGAGGGCGTAGGGATGCATATTTATAGGCGGGCGGCTCTCCTATCTCCAATTCGGTTCGGACTTTGAAAAGGGCAGCGACGGCGATCCAAACTCGATTATGGCGATTCAAACGTGCTCGGGTCTCTATCTTTTGGGCGAAAGTTCACGTATAGCCTCTGGATTCTTCCTTCCTTTGCTGCTTGGCTTATCTCCAACGCAATCCCGTGAATTTGATCGGAACTTTGTGCGGCCGGTGGTTGAACTCTTGTGCACATCTCGTGGTTGGCTCGGGCTCTAGCAAAATTGGCTCGGGCTTGAGTTTCTAGATGTTCTGGCGAACTTGTCGGGCGGTTGGGTGGTCGAACTCCGGCTCAGACACGGCGGTGTCCTCACGGCGAGCAGAGAAGAGAGGGGAGGGAAGATGACGGTGGGCTCGGCTGGGCCGGTTTCGTCAGGTGGGCTGGGAGAGAAGAGAGAAAGAGAGGAAGAGAGACGTGGGCTTCGGCCTTTTCCAATCTAAAAGCTTTCTTTTTTTCTTCTAATTCCTCTCATGTATATACACATATATAATTATACATACAGCGTATATACCACATATATATTATATTGGCTCACAAAATCAATCAAGCAATAAATATATATACATATATATCTATAAATATTCTTTTATAGGAAATTAGCCCTCAATGTGTACATAACACATATATTCACATATATGCATATATATATATGTATAAAGCACATAAACACACTTAGGGATTTTATTTAGTTTTTGCAAACTCTTTTATTACTTTGGAAAAGTTTTATATTTTTTTGGTTTTATGAATTTGGGCTGTTACAGCGAGAGCGCCGCCAGAGACGGGTGCAGGAGGGGGGGGGGGGGGAGAGCGACGCGACCCAGCGCGACGAAGAAAGAGCTGCGTGACGCGGGTGAAGAAGAAGTAGCGGAGGTAGAAGAGAAGCTGAGAGCCGTCCGATCAAGATCTAACGGCCAGGATTCATCGACTTTAAAAAAGAAAAGATACAGTTGATTGTAATATAGCAAAACCCTAAAAAGTAATGTGCGTGCTTGTCCCCCATCATTTGTGGTCACGTCTGTCTTCGTCCGTTATTCCCTTGGATTGGGAAATCAAAGTGCATCCGGGCAAAGTTCTGATTACCGAACCAACATTGAAAACTGAGGATTGGTTTGGAAAACAGAGGGAAAGCTAACCAGTCTTTTGTACGCTGGCATGCGGGCGACGTGATTTCGGGCATGGCATCAACGGTCGGCGGGCGGCGCCAGGCTCCGTGGGTAGCTTCGGGCCGCGTGGTGCCGAACACAATTTATTATTTTTTCAAAAAACAGATCGAAAAGTGTACCTAAAAAACAGGTCTAACATAACAGATCCTAAAACAGGTCTAGAGTATGCAAAAGATCGGTTTTAGCAGGGCTGATCAACGGGAGCAAAACCAGAACAGATCTAATCTAATCCAGAAAACATCTAATTAACAAACATACTGGATCTAAACTGCAAGTTCTAGTAAGAACGAATTTACAACGTGAATTAATCTAAACTACGAGTTTCAGATCTAAACAACAAGTAGGTTTATAGATCTAATCTGGTAAGATGTGAAGATCACGTAAACATACCGATTAGCAGGAGAGACTTGCGTTGATAATGTGTTGAGAAATCGTGCGTCGTCGCAGCCGTAAACATTATCGTTGTGTTCGTCAAGCGCCCAAAATCACAAAGCCACAATCACAATGAAGAACTAAAATAAAAATTGACACAATACACAGGAGATATGGGAAAGCTTTTCTCCTCTTTTTTATGATTTTGGTGTAAACACCATGTAAAAGGGTTACACTATTTATAGGAGTCCTAGATGTATTTGGCATTAGCCTATATTTTTTTGAATGGCTGTCCTAACCGGATAGGTTTTCTTAACAGGAGCCACGTTCTAAAAGGAAAAAGGGTGAAAAACTCCGTTTACTATATTATAGGACATATTAGGATTTCATGACTGTCTGAAAATGTACGGCGCACACATTTTTCCTTGCAAAAAATAGTGATTTCTTCCCCTAACGCCCTTATGTATTTAATCACAGACCAAACATGAAGTATTACTGAAATTAAATTTCCAAAGTAATTTTCAATGATAACTTCATTTCATGAATGTAATTAACCCCTTTTATACTTATTATGTTTTAGAAAGGCCTTAATCAAGCTCAACGTTTTCAAGCATTAAACACATCGTCTCATTAGGAAAAAAAAAACCCCTTACAGTCAGGTTGAACCATTATCACAGTCGGGTTCTGAATTGACTGCATTCAAATGATTGCACAAATCAGATATTATTATAGTCGGTTCAGGGACCGACTGTAAAATTTATTACCACAGTTGATTCATGGATAGAACTGATTGTAACAATGCTTTTTAAGTCGGTTCTAGCCACAATCCAACTGTAACATAATTTCCAGAAAAATAAGATTTTTGGCATACGAAAAATAAAAAAATTATGAATTTCTAAAGACAGCACTGATAATTAAATTTTCAGCAATTATTACAGTCGGTTCGTGGCTAGAATCGATTGTAATAGTGCTATCGTAGGATCGAGAGTGGCGACTAGAGGGGGGGAGTGAATAGGTATCTCAACAAATTTCTCCTCAGAATTGAAATGCACCGACGTGTGTCCCATCAGAGCGCCAGAACATCTGGTGTGTTTAGTTTACAGAGTGCCAGACCATCTGGCACGTACAAATTTCCCGAACTCAGAAATACACTCGCCAACTCCATTTTCTCTGCAACTTTAGTTAGTCATAATTATAATTACAGTACATAGGTAAGCTCATGCAATCCAAAAATCATCAAACTAAATCCACACACTTGTCAATCACTCATCACATATGAACCAATGTACATTTTCACTTGGTTTCTCAATCTCCTCCTTGATGAATGCATTGACAACCCTTAAGGTATAAAGAAATTGGTTTGAAGCACAAACTCCACGAAAAGCTCATCCAAGTGACCAAAGAACTCGAGAAAGAGCAGAAGCAAGTCACTTGGCAAAAGAAAGATCACAAAAGCACGAAGAGAGGGGCAAAGAGAGGCAAAGACAAGCCAAAAAAAAAACTCAAAAGCTCAAATGCAAATGCTCCCCCTTGATGATTGCACATTTTTCACATATTTTCTCCACCTTTCATCATGCAAGAATCTTCTTTGTGACTTAGTGCATATTTTTATTTTTCTCCCCACCACTGGAAAACATAGCTTTAGCAACACATTCCTGTAACACATTGAAAAATATGTTACAAAGGAATATTGCAGCAACACGTCAAACGTGTTACAAAGGTAGGCTATAACACATGCATCATGAGATTCAAAAAGGTGTTGCAATGAAAGGGGTACAGGAACACATAGAAAAGGTGTTAAAAAAGAAGCGCTATAGGAACACATAATATGCAGGAAAGCTATAGAAAAAGTGTTAAAAAAAGAAGCGTTATAGGAACACATAATATGCATAAAAGCTATATAAAAGTTGTTACAAAAAGAAGCGTTATAGGAACACATAATACGCAAGAAAGCTATAGAAAATGTGTTACAAAAAGAAGCGTTATAGGAACGCATAATATGTAGGAAATCTATAGAAAATGTGTTAAAAAAGAAGCTCTATAGAAACACATAATATGCAAAAAAACTATGTGAAAAAAATAGAAAAAATTATTCATGATAAGATATAATAGTGCAGCAGTAGTACACTTTACTTGCTAGGGATGCATCCTGGATCGATTCTCACATGTTTCTTTTTTTCCCCCTCAAAAATGCATGTTACATGAAAAATGTGTTACTACTGCCTATAATAACATATATCATACGTGTTACTATAGTTTAGTTGTAACACCTTTTATTACATATAGAAACAACTATTATGTGCGACAATAGACCCTACTGTAGTAACATAGCCAACAAGGACACATATAAAAAATGTTACTACAAACCTCTGTAACACATTTATTGATATATAGTAGCACATATGTGTGTTACTACATCCCTGTCCTGACGTAATATTTGGCTATGCAAACATCTAGAACAAAACACCATGCAAAGCATGAACATGCAATCCTAATGAGCTTTCACAAGTATATCGCAAAGCATTTGCAAATGTTAGAAGTTTCAAAGGGCTATGGAAAGTAGAAAGCGGATCTTACAATCGCACAAAGGCTAAAAAGATACAGTGTCAAAAGAACATGAAACTATACAAGCTAAACTGAAGAATAGTTGGCTCATTTAAGTTCATATAGCCGAATCATGATAAATGTGACCACCACATAAGCATCAACTCGTGCCGAGGCAATACAAGCATAGAGCTAGCTAACATCAATCTCAAACTAGGCATACAAGTATTCATGGTAGTAGGCTTTTCAAACACTCACATATGAAATCAAAACTTAATTTGATCAAGTAATTTGAAGGATTAAGCATTTAAGCACATTTCTTAGCAATTCATTTTATCCTCAAGTTGCCTCTTATCGACTTGGTACGGCAAACACCTTGAGGCTTCAAGAACACCCGTATTGGATCACATTCTAGCACAAGAAACTTGATTTTTCATGATTATTCAGGTTGCACAAGTTTATCAAGTTTTTCACATGATCAAGTAAGTAGTGTCTTTGTAACACAAGGAACATTTGTTCCCCCAAGGTTCTATCATGAGCTAAATATTTGACAAAGACAGAAAACATAATGCAATGTTCCCTAATCCATTATCTTGAATCAAGAAGCCTAGAGCAAGATATTCATCAAACTAGCCTTAACACAAGCATTGACTAAGCCAAAGCAATTAAGAACATGGTGATTAAGAATGTAGCATTTCATAGTCTACATGATTCCTAAAAATTGCCAATTTTCATATTTAGAAAAGCTAGCTTGCTTGAAATGTTTCATGTCAAAGCATCAAGAAGAGCCTAAGATTAAGAACTTGCTCCGTGCAACTACTCAACTTAGTCCAAATTTAAGACTAGCAAAAGAAAATGCTAAAGGCATAGAAGTTAAAGCTCAACTACTATGATTATCTTACAAAATGCAAAGCAATGAGAATGCAACAAAAGTAATATAGAGTATGTACAAGAATAAATCCCCCTCACACAATACCATAGGGATAACACACTCCAAGCTCCCCCCTCAAATAGACAAATCTTGTTGCATCTAGGGGCTTGGTAAAGATGTCGGCTAGCTGGTGTTGGGTATCTATGTAGCTCAACTCAATGTCTCCCTTCTCATTGTGGTCTCGCAAGAAGTGGAATCTCACATCTATGTGTTTGGTTCTGGAGTGTTGAATTGGGTTATTTGCAAGGCTTATGGCATTGGTGTTGTCACACAAAAGTGGCACACTCTTGAAGTCTAACCCATAGTCTCTCAAGGTAGCAACCATCCATAAAATCTGTGAGCAACAACTAGCGACAACTACATATTCAGTTTCAGCAGTAGACTGCGTAACGCTACACTATTTGCAAGAAGACAAATACACAAGAGAAGTACCTAAGAAATGGCAAGTACCGGAGGCACTCTTCCTACCAATTTGACAACCAGTAAAATCTGCATCGAAAAAACCTCGAAGAGATAGAGAAGAAGAGGCAAAAAACTAAAGACAATAA
Organism: Phragmites australis; assembly: GCF_958298935.1. Classification (NCBI taxonomy): domain Eukaryota; kingdom Viridiplantae; phylum Streptophyta; class Magnoliopsida; order Poales; family Poaceae; genus Phragmites; species Phragmites australis. Next base: position 25,337,288 of record NC_084935.1, on the reverse strand, counting down.
CAGAGATTGTGCTTGAGGTACCTTATAATATGTTTCACCGTTTGGTGGTGAGACGTCCTCAATGATGCTTGGAAATGAGCACACAAGCAAATGGCGAAGTGGATGTCGGGTTTTGTCACTATCAGGTACATGATGGAGCCAATCATGCTCCTGTACACCCGCTGGTCCACCTCCTTGCCATCTTCATTCTGATCAAGCACGGTTGAGGTAGCCATCGGTGTCGCCAAGGGCTTCGCATCGCTCATGTCGAACTTCTTCAGTAAATCCTTGGTGTACTTCGTCTGGTGAATGAATGTATCTTGCTTGCATTGCTTGATTTGAAGCCCAATGAAGAAGTTGAGCTCACCCATCATCGGCATCTCGAACTCCCTGCTCATAGTTTCTGCAAACTTGGCCACAAGTGTATGAGAAGAACCACCAAAGATGATATCATGCACGTAAATCTGAACAAGCAGGAAATCATTGCCATGCTTGAGGGTGAACAAGGTTTTATCTTGACCCCATCTCATACTCATGCTTTAGCAAGAAGGACCTAAGCCTATCATACTAAGCTGTAGGTGCCTGCTTAAGCCCATACAAAGCTTTCTGAAGCTTGTATACTCTATGTGGGTATTTGGGGTGCTCAAAACCTAGGGTTGCTTGACATAGACCTCTTCTTCTATGAAACCATTTAGGAAAGCACTTTTGACATCCATTTTGTACAACTTTAAACCTTGGGATGCCGCAAATGCAAGGAGAATCCTAATGGCTTCTAGCCTAGCTACAAGTGCAAATGTCTCTCCAAAGTCTATCCCTTCAATTTGAGTGAAACCTTGAGCCACAAGTCTAGCCTTGTTTCTCACTATAGACCTATCTTCCCCTGTTTATTTTTGAAGACTCATTTGATGCCTATGGTGTGAATGTTAGGGGGTGGCTCTACAAGGACCCAAACTTTGTTTCTCTCAAAGTTTTCTAGCTCCTCATGCATGGCATTGACCCAATTTGTATCAGAAAGTGTGTCTCCAACATCATGGGGCTCAAAGGAAGCAACAAATGCAAAATCTGTAAAAAGAGCATGAGAAGCGGACTTGGACCCTGTTACCCTCTTATAAAGATCTCCTATCATCAAGTGTGGGGGATGCCTCCGCTGGATATGTTGAGGGGCCTCACGCCGTGAGGTGAACTCCCTCTCAACCCGTGCTGGTGCAGGCTCGAAAGCAGCTATCGGAGGATGAACTCCTCAAGCGGGGATCCGGAGGGACCCCCTTTGAGATTCGGCCTGGGGGATGATTCTGAATCTACCTCGTACGTGAATTAAATGCGAGTATGAGAGTAAATGAGATGTAGGCAGGACGGACGATCAATTGCTGATGAGAGTAAATGCTCAAGGGGTTTAGACAGGTTCGGGCCGCATGGAGCGTAATACCCTACTCCTGTGTGTATGCTATTATTGCTCTGGGAATGCCTTTATCTGGATCTCTTGTGTTACAAGGATTTCTGTCTAAGTCTAGAGCGTCGGTCTTGGAGAACCTCTGCTCGGCTTCGAGCTTGGTGTGCCCTGTCTTTGTTAGCTTGTCTGCTTGTTCAACATGTTGGGCCTTTTCCTTCTCCGGGGTGTCCACCCCCTTCTTATACCGTCGGGAGGCTTGGCGTGCCTAGAAAGGAGGGCACGAGTCCCTAGGCACCATAAATGGAAAGCCATCATCATGGGATGCAGCTTGACGTTACGGGGGGGGGGTTGAAAATGCGTCCCTGACCGGTCTTGTCGCCCGTTACGCACGACTTTAGCTGTTTGCAGGAGGGGAGCCTACCGGGAAGCCACCGAACCACCCTACATGCCCGCTCGGACAGAGCGGGCCTGACACAGCAGGGGGGCAGGCGATAAGCCTCAAGCCCAGCGACGATATCTTCGAGCCGCGCAGGATGACGTGCGATGGGACCTGTTGCATTAAATGCCCCCACGCCTCCTTGACGGGAGTTGGCAGGGACTGACAACAGGCATGGGGGGAGTGGTTGGAAGTGTCAGGCCGCGCTCCCTCTTAAATGCAGCATTGGGCCTTTCACCAACTGACACCTCACTGCTGAGCCCTTGTGGGGCCCTCCAGCAAGGGGCTTCTCAAGTCCTCGAGGAATTCTGGGCGCTCGGGGACTACTGTTCATAGCCCCGAGTACCTCCTCCCAGATATGTCCCTTTTTGGTCCTTGGGGAACTCAGGTACTCGGGGGACCACTGTTCATGACCCCGAGTGACGTCTCCCGAAACTGTGTCTTCTCGGGTCCTCGGGGAACTCAGGTACTCAGGGGCCACTGTTCATAGCCTCGAGCGTCCTCTCCCAGAACTACCTTCTCGGGTCCTCGGGGAACTCGGGTACTCTGGGACCACTATTCATGGCCCCGAGTGCCCCTCCCGGAACTGGGTTAATCGGACCTCGGGGGGATAGTCCCCGAGGGAAAGCACCACGTGGCATTCTGCTATCCTGGCCTCGAGACTCAGGGACCCCTAGTTCCCATGTCACCGACAGCAGCCCCCGGGCCCATCGGCAGGCGATGGCCCAGAGACCGTGGATGGGGCCCTACTTCTTCGAGGCCGATCACAGCATCGGTGCCACGTGGCTTGTCGTCAGGCGCCAAAATCTTGCGGTCTTTTTGGCCCAGGCTCTTGGTACGACCCAGACGGGAAACTGAAAGGACGCGTGCCCTTCTGTCTTCCGAGGAGAGTGATAACGAGGCAGGAGGCACGCGTGGCAACTACACGGATTGAGGGAGATGCGCCTAGCAACTGCGTCGATCGAGGGGAATGCGCCTCGCAGATTGTGCCGACGAATGTGCCATTTGAAATCCCCAGCATATAAAAAGGAGAGGGGGAACGAACTGTTGCCCCCACGCCATTCTTGTGATCTCCATCTTCTGTCTTCTTCCTTGCGCACCAGGAGCTCTCACCTTTCAGCCCATAGCGCATCCTTCTTCTCATTTCCTCCAGCACACTCCCCACCCCCAAAGAATGCCAAGGGCAGGAAGCGGCTGCCGGGACGCGTTGAGCTCCAACAGCGTCCTGCCGAAGTCCTGCCTCATGAACGAGGAGGGGGCAGAGAAGGTCCGCAAGCTGATGGTGCCCGCTAGCCAGTGGGAGGCATCGGCGGTGACACCGGTGAACTTTCTGCCCTCCACGCGCCGGCCGGAGCAGATCGTGATCTTAGTGTCCTTCGTCGCCGCCGGACTGGTACCACCATTCTTGACGTTCTTCCTACAAGTGCTGGACATGTTCGGCATCCAGCTGGCCCATCTGAGTCCGAACTCGATGGTGATCTTGGTGATCTTCACCCACTTCTGCGAGATGTTTATGGGAGTGCCACCGTCGGTCGCGCTGTTCTGGCACTTCTTCGTCCTCCGGGCGGCTGGGAAGAGGAAAGGATCCGACGAGGTGGAGGTGGTCGGCTGCTGCAACTTCCGCCTGCGGGAAGGGCTCGGTGACGTCTACATCCCGCAAGTGCTGTGCGGCAAATGGGAGGACTGGCGTCGGGACTGGGTCTACATCGACGTCAGCCCCCATGACCGCCACAAGCTACCTCAAATGCCGGCAGAGCCCCACAGGCCGATCTAGGAGGTGGCCCCTGCAGAGGACGAGGGCATTCGCCCGATGCTGAACCGCATCAATGACCTACGCCAGGAGGGGCTGACTTCACTGATGGTGGTTGCTGATTACCTGCGCCGCCGTCTAGCCCCTCTACGGGAGCGCGCCCGCTTCACCTGGATGTACACCGGCTCAGGCGACCTGACGAGGACCTGCATCGGCCCAGACGGGGACCTCGATGAGGGGGCACTGGCGACCCTGCTAAAGGTGGTAACCGGTGTCGACGATCTTACCCGGGCAGTCCTGCCCTGAGAGGAGCTGGCACTTTGCGCCGACCCGGGCCGGGCGGCACTGCAGGCATCCATGCCGGAATTCGACGCCCAGGGGCTGGTGAACCGTCCGGGGCACCGGAACCCCGGGACCATACAAATCCTCAGGGTAGATGATAACAGAGGGCGGGGCGTCACGGTCGAAAGCAGCAGGTCGGCAACTCGAGGCGACAAAGGGAAGCATCCCCGGGCGTATGTCCCCCAGCCATCTTCATCTTCATTGCCGTCACCACCGCGACAATGGCCGACGGCAGGTGGCGTGACGGAGCGGACTCGAGGGCCAGAGCCTCGCGAGCGGCGCAACGGCTGGCGGCCGGACCGACCAGCCGCTGGAGACAGGCTCCGGGGCGACCGCTGGGGCCGGCCCACAACGGCCCGAGGGCCAGAGCCCTCTCCCAAAAAGGAGGAAAGCAGAGCCCGGACCGAAGACATAGAGCCCCAATTTCCGGATCCCGGAGTCTCTATGGCGGTACCGCGGGCCCAAAACCACGTAAGCTCCCTTTGTCTCGAGCACATCTGCCCAGATTTTGGCTTGTCACTAACCTGTTTTTGTTTCAGGCCACCCAAGGACACCATAGGAGGCCTGAAGCAACCGGAGGAGCCGAGGTCGGCCCCAGTCCCCAGGCCGAGCGTGCCAGTGGACCCCGAGCCGAGGGCTCCGGCCAAATCTGAGCAGAGGGCCCCGGCCGGTCCCGAGCAGCGAGCACCGACTGAACCTGCCCTGAGCACTCCGAGGCAGGAGTGAATGGCTGCCAGGGAGGTGGTGGCGACAAGGGCGGTGCCGGCGCGGTAGCCATCGGGGTCCCCGAGCGCCTCTGCAGGCCCCGGAATCCCTCCCGACCACCTTCTGGCCAGGCCCTGGAATCCCTCTCGGAGGTGCTGGCCGTGGCGGCAGAGCGGGCCAAGCTTGACAAAGAGCACACCACCCTGGTCGATGAGAGGGGCCAGCTGGAGGAGGCCCGGAAGCTTTTGGAGACCCGCATCGCCTCGGCCCGCGCGTCCTATGAGAAATCCATGCGCGAGGTGGCTGAGGAGCGGGAGGCACTGGAGGAGACCCGCGACGAGGCTATCGCTACGCAGGAGAAGGCTAGCTGCATGGAGTGGCTCGCGACCGAGCGCGACCAGGCATCCCGTAGGTGCACCGTAGAGCTGCTTGTCTTGGGAGGCGGCGGCCAGCAGAAGGGAGGAGGTCGTGCAGTCTGCCTAGGCAGACTTGGCAAGCCAGAATGATGAGCTCGAGCGTGGCCACGCCAAAGTCCTCCGCTGGGAAGAGCATGTCGTGATACGCAAGATCGTGCGATGTGAGGCGGATGCTGACTTGGCATCGTCGGCACTCACCACCCAGGAGGAGCTTTTCGCCAAGCAGGAGGCCGACCTGGCTGCCTGAGAGCAGGCCGCCAAGGCCCGGGCCGAGGTGGCCACCCAACACCAGGAGGTCCCGACCGTGAGAGGCGTCCCTTTCAGTGCCGCCTACGGCACCAGCCTCGAGGACCGGCTAAAGAACACCGAGGACGGGCTCGAGATCATCCGCGCTGAGTGGACGAACGTGTAGCTGATGATGCGGGACATCCTCCAGCAGGCACGGGACTCCGTGGAGGCGGTCGGGCTCAGGCATGTGTCCGTGGGCGAGCAGTCGCGGGACCAGGAGTCCACATGCCACATCGCCCTCGGGTTCACAGAGATCTCCCGGCGCATCAAGGCCCTTCCGGATGCAGTGCAGGAGCTGGTGACCCAGGAAGGGCATGCTCTGGCCCAAGGAGTGGCCGAGCATGTTCTCGCCTGCTATCGTAGCTGAGACCCCGCCTTCTCATTGTAGCCTGCCCGGTAGGGCGTGGTTGAGGCGAAGGAAGCTGCCGCCCGGGAAGCCGTTCGCGACGTCGCCGCTGAGGTGGTGGCATGTTTTGTGAGGGAGCCGGAGCCGAAACCGAGCGGCGATGGCAGCAGCGACGCGTCCTCTCCTCCACCTGAGCCTGTAGATACTTAGGTTTTTTGTTTTTTGGAATGTTGTAAATATGGGAGTGATCCCCTCCTGAACAGTTCCTTTTAATGCAATAGAAACCACTCTTTGGGATTGAAACTCCGCTCTGTGTTGTCCTTTGTGTTGTTTGCTTTTTGCTTGCTGTCCCAAGAGGTACTGGCCGGAATGAGCCCAGCAATCTTCTCCCGAGAAGTTCTATTACCCCGACCACTCATTGTTCGAGCAGTGGGACCACCCGAGCGTCCAGCCCCCGAGCCCTCGCGAGTCCGCAGTAGTTGAGTCAAAGAGACACAGACACGAACTTCCTTGCTCAGGAGACAAGTCCATCTAGCATGGTGCAGCCACAACCAGTGAACACTTTCCACCCTGTGACCTCTCAAACAAGCAGATCGGAGACGCGTGCGGGCAGAAACGCGACCACTAGTCCCCACTATTTGGTGGTGATCGGAGTAGGACTAACCAGACCGAGCACCGACAGCCCGCCCCTGGGGTCTAGGCGGTCCCGACCACTTTTTGCTCAAGTGGTAGGATTACCCGAGAACCCCAGAGTCTCGGTAGTGCTTGGGGTACTGCCAAGCCGGCCGTGTACCATGGCCCTAGGTCAGCCATCGCCGCCTGTACGGTACACCGACTACTGTCTGCTTTTGTCATTCTGGAAAAGCGAGCACGTGGGTAGGGTCTTGCGCGCGAGGAGACTATCTGGCCGAACAGATTAGAATGCAAGGGTCCCGAGGATAACTCGGGAACAATAATTTATTGCGTATGTATGGAAGGAAATTCATGTAACTTTAGTTACTCACCGGACAGCTATCAGCCTTCTGGCCGACCGATCCAGGAAAGGGTAGATGCCCTGAGCCCGGGGTGCCCGGGAACGTTGGTTCCCTCGTACGGAGCGCCTAAGCCCAGAGGACCACCTTTTAGCACCCGAGCACTGGAAACCCGGTGTTAGAACCAGGGGCTAGGTTGTCCCGACCACTCATGTTTGAGCGGTAGGATTACCCGAGGACCCCGTAGACTCGAGCAGCACCCTGGGCACTGAGGCCCTTACGGTCGGGCTGCTTGGTTCTTGACCATTGATCTGTAAACTTAAGAAATGTGCAAAGGCTCTTTGCTTGGTGGACTCTGTTAGTGCGGTACTCATTATAGACTGCTCTCATTTTTGACCCGAGACCTCTCGAATACCCGGACCGGCGAAGTGTACAGACAGAGGCATAACCAAGAGATCCAATGGTTCGGTGGTGCCCAGGGTAGGACTGACTAGGCCGAGCACTGCCAGCCCGCCCCTGGGGTCTAGGCGGTCCCGACCACTATTTTCTCAAGTGGTAGGATTACCTGAGAACCCCAGAGGCTCGATAGTGCTCGAGGTACTGCCATGCAGCCGGACACCACAGCATACCACAACAGACTTAAGTTAGCAGCTACTGTCTGTGCGCATACCAACCGGGATCCATTTTTATCAGTGGGAAAAATGAGAGAGCGTGTTTTTCTCGCACAAATCGAGCATCTCACCAAGCAGATTAAACATATGGGTTCTAGAGAGAAAACTCGGAATAAGAGCGTATATTAAGTGTATATTGATAATTTGTACAGAAGTGCAAACTTACATGGTTGGTGGCAGCCCCCGACCAACTTGGGCAGGGGGGACCCCTGGCTTGGTTGGCCCGAGCACAAGCATGCCGACTTATGGATAAAATTTGCACAGATGCTCGATGTTCCACGAGTTTGGGAGTGGCTGCCCGTCCTCTGTGGTCAGCCGAAATGAGCCTTGCCGCGAGGCACCGGTCATGATGAAGAGGCCTTCCCACATGGGGGAGAGTTTATTCCTTCCTTCGTGCGTCTGGGCGCGCCGGAGAACTAGATCCCCAACCTCGAGTGACCGAGCCCGGATGTGACACTGACGATAGCGCTGCAGGCTCTACTGGTATCTGGCTGCTCGAACGGCGGCTCGTCACCGACGCTCCTCCATGTACTCGACGTCGTCGCGTCTTCATTGTTCCTATTTGCCTTCGGAGTAAGCATTCACCAGGGGGGAGCCAAGGGTGAGCTCAGAGGGGAGGACCGCCTCAGCGTCGTATACGAGGAAGAATGACGTCTCCCCGGTGGCGCGGCTTGGCGTGGTCCGGTTAGCCCATAACACAGTAGGCAGCTCATCGATCCACCTTTTCCCGTGCTTTGCCAGCACATCGTAGGTCGAGGTTTTGAGCCCCTTCAGTATCTCGGTATTTGCACGCTCAACTTGCCCATTGCTTCAAGGATGAGTGACAGAGGCAAAGCAAAGCTTGATGCCGAGGTCCTCGCAGTAGTCCCCGAACAGGGCACTTGTGAACTGGGTGCCATTATCGGTGATAATCCTGTTCGGGACGCCGAAGCGACTTGTGATACGGCGGATGAATTGAATTACCATGTTCTTGGTAACCTTGATAACTGGGACCGCCTCCGGCCACTTGGTGAACTTGTCGATGACGACGTAGAGGTACTCATAGCCCCCGATTGCTCGGGGGAATGGACCCAGGATGTCCAGCCCCCAGACCGCGAAGGGCCATGATAGGGGGATGGTATGGAGAGCCTGAGCTGGCTGGTGAATCTGCTTTGCGTGGAACTGGCACGTCCTGCAGCGCCGAACCAACTCGGAAGCGTCCTGGAGGGCTGTAGACCAGTAGAAGCCCTGCAGAAAGGCCTTCCCGAAGAGCGTGCAGAACGATGCATGGCCACCACACTCGCCCTCGTGGATCTCAGTGAGAAGCTCTCTGTCATCTACCCGGGTGTAGCATTTCAGGAGGACACTGTCCGTGCCGCGCCGGTAGAGATCCCCATCTACTATGGCATAGCGTTTGGACTGCCGTGCAATCCTCTCCGTAGAGGCATCATCCCTGGGAAGGATGTTTTCTTTCAAGTACCCTCGAATCTCGTCGATTCGCGAGGCATCCTGAGAACTACCGGCAAGCACAGCACGCTCACCGGGCGGCGGCACCCTGACGGGACCTCCCATTGAGGGTGCTGCCTGGGTTCCCCCAACTAGGCTCAAGGGCTCCCCTTCATCCTGGTCGGCAGGCAGGACGGAAGGTCGTGTGAGCCTTTCTTCAACTACTCCGGCTGGGACGAGCGCCCGGGCAGAGGCCAGGCGGGAGAGGTCATCGGCCAAAGCATTGTCTTGGCGAGGTATGTGCCGCAGCTCCAAGCCGTCAAAGTGCCTCTCCAGCCTCCTGACTTCCGCCACGTACGCCGCCATCTGAGGATCCACGCACTGGTATTCCTTGGATACTTGGTTGACCACCAGCTGGGAGTCTCCCTTGACTAGGAGCCGCCAGATCCCGAGGCCCACTGCTGTTCGGAGACCAGCGATGAGGACCTCATACTCCGCCATGTTGTTGGTTGCCCAGAAATGCAGCTGCACGACGTACTGGAATACTTTACCTGTAGGGGACGTGAGCACCACTCCAGCCCCCGCGCCTTTGAGCGTGAGGGAGCCGTCAAAGTGCATGACCCAGTACCCAGGCCCATCTTGCCCGGGGTACGCGGAAATGTCCTCATTATCGATCTCGGGGACCGGTGTCCACTCCGCCACGAATTCAGACAGAGCTTGGCTCTTGATTGCCCGGTGGCTGATGAAGTGCAGATTGAATTCTGCGAGCTCGATCGCCTACTTGACGATACGCCCAATGCCTTCTCGGTTCTAAAGGATCGGCCCTAGTGGGTATGTGGTTACCACTGAGACCTTGTGTGCCTGAAAGTAGTGACGCAGCTTCCTGGAAGCGACAAGCATGGCATAAAGCTTCTTTCTGAGTTTTGGGGGTATCTTCACTGACGAAGTACACTGGTCGCTGTATACGGCGAGCCCGGACAGCAGCCTCACCCGAGGACTTGTCACAGCCCCCGAGCTCGGCACAGTGGTCGGGGCCAGCCGAGGTCTCGGGCTCGTCTCCCGGGTCGGGACGAGCCGTGGTCTCAGGCTCGACTACCTGGTTGGGAGGAGCCCCGAGAACTGTATGCTACTCGGGGCGGCCAGGAGCGGGTTGCTCAGGGTGTGGGACATGCCATGCCCGAGCCTTCGCCGCCTTGGCGCACTTGTTAGCCAACGCGAAGAGCTCCACGGTGGTTTTGACCTCGTGCGTACCTATCTTTTCAAGCATCCGCTCGTCGTAGACGCCCTGCCGGAATGTGACGATAATGGCATGGGGGGTAATCCACGAGATGGTGTTGTGGACCTGGCTAAAACACTGTATGAAGCGCCTCAGCGTCTCCCCCTCTTGCTGCTTCACGACATGGAGGTCGCACTCCAAGTCGGGGCGCGTGAACGTGCCCTGAAAATTGGCCACGAATTGGTGGCACAGATCATCCTAGGAGCTAATAGACCCTGGGGGTAAGTTTATAAGCCAAGAACGGGCAGAGCCCTTCAATGCTATATGAAAGTAATTGGCCATAACCTTTTCACTGCCGCCTGCTGCTTGGACCCGTCGTACTTCTCCGGTAGTTCTGGCCGGAACTTCGTGGGCAAGTTGACCCAACGGAGCTCACTGGTGAATGCACGGCAGCCTGTGACGTATCCCACGGCACCAGCAACGCCCTTGGGGGGCTATAACACCCTAGTTTTTTTCATTTCTAAAATTTCTCAAAATTTGCTAAGTTCAAAATGAGTTTAAATATTTTTTTTAAAAGAGAGAAAATCCTATTTTATATGAAAGAAGGTATAAATGACATAGGATATAAGTGATTATTTTGCATTCATGCTGAATTAGGCAAATAGGATTTTTATTTGATTTTTGATGAATTTATTTGAAGAGTTTTGCCTTGATTTTGATTTTGAATTTGGATTTTAAATTTAAAGGAAAAAGAAAAAGATTAAAACTCTTCGCGTGCTGGATTTTCCTTTTTCGGCCCAGCTCCTTTTCAGCCTTGGCCCAGCCGCTGCCCCGGCCTCCTCTCCTACCTGGGCTGCCTTCCTACCTCGGCCCACCTCCGCGTGCCAGCCCACGCGCCGACGAGCCTCACCAAGCCGCTGACATGCGGGTCCCGCATGTCAGGCCTTTCTCCTTCCTCGGTCGGACTCCGACTCGGTCACGGGAACGCGTCGACCGTCGTCTCCCGTTCAAATCTGAACCGACGCCGAACCCGAGAGCTTCTAGAGAGTTGCCAAATCGAATCCCTGGGATCTCCTCTATCTCTAGCTGGCCTTATCTCTAAGGAATTCGCGGTTAACGAAGGAATCGAGCTCGGATACAACTCTCCGCCGCTGTGTCCAAGTCGATCTCGCTGCGCCATCGCCCTGGACATCCTGAGCTGCCTATATAAGTAGAGCTTCCCTTCCCGAACACATCTCAACCAGAAATCGCCAAAACCCGAGCCTTAGACGCCGAGTTCAGAGCTTGCCGAGCCGCCATCGCCGCCGCTTCAACCGAGCTCGCCGCCGTGCCGTTCCAGAGCCTCGCAGTGCATCTCGAGCCCACCATCATGAGTACCTGCCACCACAGAAGCTTTTCCCGTCGTCGCTTTGGTCTCTGCGCCGCCGGAGAGCCTTCTCCGACGAGATCCCGAAAGCAACCGCCGCCCCCTTCCGTCGTCGACCGCCTTCCCTTACCGCGCCGCCTTCGGTAAGCCCCAAAACGAGTTCGCCGTCCCCTTCTCATTGTGTTCCGCTGCTCTTCGTCGTGCTACGAGGCCGGCGACGAGGTTAGCGCCTGTCTCCGGCGAGAGCGCCGCCGCTATCCTTTAGTCGCCGCCGTCCCGTTCCCATCCGGCCACCCAAACCCTCTCCAATCGTCGGATCCGAAGCCCATGGCCCAGATTAGATCTGTTCTTACCTCTTTGGCCAACCAACCAGAAGCTACCACGTATTGCCACTTAACCGAGTTAGCAGCCATGCCATGTCATCCAGCCACCTCTGCCGCCACCTCAACCTCTCTGTTGATGTGTCATCCCTGTCACCATGCCACGTCAGCCAGAGCAGCCCAGTCAGTAATTCAAACCTTTTTCAGTAACAAAAAAAATCTGATAATTCCTTTAATTGGTAATTTTGCAATTTAGCCCCTGAACTTTTCTGAAATAACAAAAAGAGCCCTGTCTTTTTGCAGTTAGGTCCCTATACTTTTTTCATAATTACATTTAGGTCCCTCTGTTTTACAAAAAGGTCCCTAAACTTTCTGTTAATTCAATTTAAGCCCTTTTCTTTTTCCGGATTTATCCCTAGACTTATTTTAGCCCTAACTTTTTCATCGTAGCACCGATTTAAGCGATTCTTGCGCCGATGGATTCGTTTTTCAGTGCTCTTTCTTTTTAGCTAGTTTTTATCTCGTTGTTCTTTTGTTTTGTGCTCTGTTCTTAGTGTATCTTGTTTGTCAGTTTGCTGATTTTTGTGCGATTAGCCGATAACATCCTGGATCAATTTGAAGAACATCAAGACTAGGAGCAAGAATAAACTGAGCAGCAGCAAGGAGAAGGCAAGTGTCCTTGATCATTTTGAACCTATGTTTTAAATGCTTTGTTTTACAAAATTGCATGCAGTGTCAATATGATGGGTAGTCACCTATGTTAGGGTTTTCCCTAGATATTCCCTTATCATCCCTTGGAACCTAGATGGTTTATGGTTAGGTGTCTTTGTGGGTAGATTGCTTAGCCATGCTTTTGGGATGTTGGGAAGTGTCATAATTTTGACTAATGAACATATGCAGTATTAATGGTTAATATGATGATGTTTTAGCAACATGGAACCTTAGGTCTTGAGCATAGGGATGTTGGTGATAGTTGTCATGGTTAATACATTGGATTAGTGTTTGCTCAAATAACTTAAGTAAGGACCGGTTCGTGGAGCGACAACCCAAGAAGTAACATACCAACCACGAGGCTGATATGGGTAAGGCGTGACATACTGATTAGAGTCTGTCCAGTGTTCGTTGGGTCAGCACAAAAGGGGGCTTCTGGGTAGGAGCTTTGCTTGCGTAAAGCCTAGCGGTGAAACCTAGTGGGCAGACACACACTGGATTAGTCTCTGGTTGGTGGAAAGTGTTATACAGTGGTTCTTGGCGGCACACCACTGGCGTGTGTTAAGTGTCTTGCAAACACGACAACATGGAATTCACTGACTCGTGGGTAAAGTTGGACAACCTCTGCAGAGTGTAAAACTGTTATAACAGCCGTGCTTACGGATATGAGAGACTTGGATCCTCACATGATTAGAGGGTGGATGGTTTTGGTTCTGGTACAGGGAGTACTAGATGGGGTGGTTTTTGGTCTTAGTACAGGGAGTACTAGACAGTTGTGGTATATAGGGTGGGGAACCTTGTATGCTAGATGATGGATTGTCGGGTTGCATTCATTTAATACTTGTCTAAAGCTTTTGAGTCCAAATGTGTTTTCATTACTCGCATTTACGCAAATAATACCTTGTGTCAGCCTATCCTTGATATAAGCCTGCATGTCATTATTTTCCCACACTTGCTGAGTGCATTATGTGCTCACCCTTACTTTCTCCTATAAAAACATATGCTGCTCAGTGGAAGACTTTGAGGATTTCCAAGACGACGACCTGGTGTTCTAAGGAGCATGTCTTCCAGTCGGTGCCTGTGGAGTTTTGGTCGCCAATGCTTTCGTGCCGCTGCCGTCGTTTAGATGATGTCATTTAGGTTAAGTTTTGAGGTTGCTTAGGTGAAGTCTTTTATTGTAAGAAGCAAACGTTTAATTAAATAAAGTATTGCTTTTGTTACTTCACCGATGACGTCCTTATGTGTCTTAAACTTCCTGGGCACACATAAGCCGCACTTGGTTTTGGTCGTTAAAACCGGGTGTGACAGGGGCGAATGCCGACGCGCCGGGGAACCCCGGCGGTCGCGGGCCGGCATAGAGGAAGCCTGGTCCTCTACCTCGGCCTCGCGCCGGGACTCCCGGTGATGCTCGAGGGTGACGCGCGCATCCTCGACAGCCCTCCACTCATTGAGGTGTAAGCGGAGATCCTGAGCTCCTGTTTTGGCTAGGGGCGCCGTGGTGGGAGGTGGCACGGGAGCTTTCGGTCAGCACCTACCGGTGAGCTGTGCCCACCAGGGTGGCCACCTCCTGCAGCCAACGGCCTTCTGGGGTTTCCCCCGCTGCCTGGACAGGCAGGTGTCTGAGGAGTGCTTGCGTCGCAAGCAACGCACTCCGAGGGCTGGCGTCACCGAAGGTGAGCCTGCGCCTTAACGTTGCCCGGCACAGTCCGGACATAGATCTTGCGACAGGGGCGTCTACCGCTCGCTGAGGGTTAGGTGGCCCGCCTGCGATGGCGACGGTGGTCCTGCTGGGCCCAGCACCGTTGTCCCCAAGGGAGGGGAGCGCCGTACGGACCGACCGCTGCTACTGCTGAGGAACAGCAGAAACTGGGGCCTCCTGAGCCATGGGCTCCACTTCTTCGCTGGAGTTGGAGCCTGAGCGTTGGAGGCGATGTACGCCTACCATCTTTTCTGCAAAAAACAAGGCGGATTCAGGGATGCAACCCCCCTACCTGGCGCGCCAGCTATCGGAGGATGAACTCCTCAAGCGGGGATCCAGAGGGACCCCCTTTGAGATTCGGCCAGGGGGAATGATTCTGAATCTACCTCGTACATGAATTAAATGCGAGTATGAGAGTAAATGAGATGTAGGCGGGACGGACGATCGATTGCTGATGGGAGTAAATGCTCAAGGGGTTTAGACAGGTTCAGGCCGCACGGAGCGTAATACCCTACTCCTGTGTGTATGCTATTATTGCTCTGGGAATGCCTTTATCTGGATCTCTTGTGTTACAAGGATTTCTGTCTAAGTCTAGAGCATCAGTCTTGGAGAACCTCTGCTCGACTTCGAGCTTGGTGTGCCCTGTCTTCGTTAGCTTGTCTACTTGTTCAACCTGTTGGGCCTTTTTCTTCTCCGGGGTGTCCACCCCCTTCTTATACCGTTGGGAGGCTTGGCATGACCAGAAAGGAGGGCACGAGTCCCTAGGCACCATAAATGGAAAGCAACCATCATGGGCTGCATCTTGACATTACAGGGGGGGGGGGCGGGGTTAAAATGCGTCCCCGACCGGTCTTGTCACCCGTTACGCACGGCTTTAGCCGTTTGCAGGAGAGGGGCCTACCGGGTAGCCACCGAACCACCCCGCATGCTTGCTCGGACAGAGAGGGCCTGACACAGCAGGGGGGCAGGCGATAAGCCTCGAGCCCAGCGATGATATCTCTGAGACGCGTAGGATGACGTGCGATGGGACCCATCGCATTAAATGCCCTCACACCTCCCTGATGGGAGTTGGCAGGGACTGACAACAGGCGTGGGGGGAGTGGTTGGAAGTGTCAGGCCCCGCTCCCTCTTAAATGCAGCATCAGGCCTTTCACCAACTGACACCTCACCGCTGAGCTCGTGTGGGGCCCACCGGCAAGGGGCTTCTCAAGTCCTCGGGGAACTCTGGGCGCTCGGGTACAACTCTTCGTAGCCTCGAGTGCCTCCTCCCGGATATGTCCCTTTTTGGTCCTTGGGGGACCACTGTTCATGGCTCCGAGCGTCCTCTCCCGGAACTGTGTCTTCTCGGATCCTCGGGGAACTCGGGTACTCAGGGGCCACTGTTCATGGCCCCGAGCGCCCTCTCCCGGAACTACCTTCTCGGGTCCTCGGGGAACTCGGGTACTCAAGGACCACTGTTCATAGCCCCGAGCGCCCCTCCCGGAACTGGGTTAATCGGACCTCGGGGGGATAGTCCTCGAGGAAAAGAGCCACGTGGCATTCTACTGTCCTGGCCTCGGGACTCGGGGACCCCTGGTTCCCATGTCACCGACAGCAGCTAAAGTGGAAGTAGATGCTGCAGGACCCTCTACTGGAGTAGAAGAAGCAGGAGCCAGCTCTAGAGCAGGTGTAGAAGAGGGAAGTGGTGGATCATCCTCGTCATCACCAAGAGCTGGAAGGTCATCATCTACAAAGATGCTTTCGCTCATCTTTTGATCATCTGCACACTCAAAGACAGGGCTGGAATAAGGGGTTGATTCATCAAAGGTCACATCACAGGACTCTATGATGGTGTTAGTGTAAAGATTAAAGACCCTGTAAGAATGATCATGAAGAGAATACCTCAAGAAAATGCCATCGGAAGAACGCGACTCGAACTTATCGAGATTGCCATGCTTTAGGATGAAGCACCGATAACCAACGACTCTCAAATATGAAACTTTTGGCTTCCTCCCAAAGCGCAACTCATAAGAAGTCAAATTCAAGATCGAGCTCAAGAACATCCGATTGGAGATGTACCATGCTGTGCTTATGGCCTCTACCCAAAACTTCCTACGAGTCCTATGCTCATTAAGCATCGTCCTAGCCATCTCCACCAAAGTGTGATTCTTTCTCTCAACCACGCCATTCTGCTGAGGAATGCGTGGGGAAGAAAATTGATGCTCAATGTCCTGTTCAAGACATAAAACATCAAAGAGATAGTTCTTGAACTCGATGCCATTATCACTGCAGATTGCTTTCAATGCACCAGGAAGTTCTTTGAACAATCTCAAAGCCAAGCTCCAAAAGTGTGAGAACACTTCATCCTTGCTCACAAGAAAGAAGATCCAAAAGTAGCGAGAGAAGTCATCAACAATGACTAGAACATGCCACTTCCCATCAGCCAAACGAACCTGGGAAGGACCAATAGTATCCATATGGAGAAGTTCTCCCGGTCATTCAGTCATCACCAGATTGTCTTGTCGATGGGAGGTGGCAACCATCTTGTTGCGGTTCTTCTTGAAGAAGGCTTCTTGTTCTTCTTCTTATGCTTGTCATAGTCGTGGTCGCGATCTTCCCTCTTCTTGAGCTTGGGGCAATCCGTATTGAAGTGAGTGGTATCACCACACTCAAAACAAGCACAGGAGCCCCCTCTCCTCCGGTCTCTTCTGTTGTTGTAGAAGCGGGTGAACTTCTTCACGATTAGCGCAAGGTCCTCATCGTCCAGTGCGTCCACCTGCTCCTCTGTGATAGAAACCAAGGAAGACAAATCAAATCCACTTGATGAAGTGTTAGCACAAGAGAAGCCAACTCCAGACTGATTGCCACCACTGGGTCCTGAAACCAACACCATGTTCTGAGACAGGGGGTTTCCAAGATCAATTCGAGTCGCCTTAGCTATTTCGGTGGACTTGGTCTTGCTGAAGAGTTCATCACAAGTCAATGTGTCATAACTGGATGATTCTTTAATGTTCGAGATCTTCACTTCCCATATGCTATGGTCAAGATCATAGAGAAGCTTGATCGCCCTCTCATGATCAGAGTAGGGTAAAACACCAGTGGATCTCAGGTTGCTCACAATTATGTCAAATCGAGTAAACATAGCATCCAAAGATTCATCGGGCCCTTGCACAAACATTTGATATTCTTGGTTGTAAGTGCTTTGGCATCTGGCCTTAATCTAATTAGTGCCATCATGGAAGATGCTCAGGGTAGTCCAGATCTCCCGGGCAGTACGGAGGCGATGGGCCCTGTCAAATTCATTCTGACTCAGGCTTGTGAACAAAATATTTTTGGCCTTGTTGTTGGCCTTATACTGTTCAATTTGAACCTGAGTCATGCGAGCAGCAGGGATCTCGTAGTTGGAATCAACTACTTCCCATATTGCACTTCCTTGGTTTAGAAGATAAGCCTCCATACGCACCTTCCAGTATGAAAAGTCTCTTCCATCGAATAAAGGAATCTTCCCACTTCTCTCCTTGTTGCCTACGGATCACAAAGCCGGTTAAGGTCAACAAGTGATCAAACCGTCTCTAATACCAATTGTAGGATCGAGAGTGACGACTAGAGGGGGGAGAGGTGAATGTAAGGATTCGACCAAATAGCATTCTAATTAATCATTAGGACGATCATTTACTTAATCACGTCCATGATGATTAACCGGAATACCATTCCAGTAGTCCCGGCACATGTTTCGTGCCAAAGATTGGAACACTTGTCTTTCCAACCTATAACATCACAACAAAGCGTAAGAAAAAGTGAGTAATTAAATTATATTACAAGTTCTAAAGTATTCAACCATTTACAACAATTTACACAAAAGGAAGCTAGGAGGACTAAATAAAAGCTCACCTCCTAACCAAAACTAGAAACTACGCAGCGGAAGATTAACACCTATCAACACCAAAAGCTTGGTGAAGCCATATGCCCTTAGGCTCCACCCAAAAGCCTCGCCACACAAGTAGTTTGCACTACTCATTCCCGCCACCTACATCAATGGGCGTGAAGTAACAAAACACGTGCTCCTCCTCACTGGTAGAACCTAAAAGAGCAGCGTGAATACGAAGGTACTCGCTAGACTTAATCCATAATGGGTACATATAATAACCCTACTCCAAGGATTATACAGTTAAGTCAATAGCAAGGAGTAGGCCACGAGGTTAAGTAAATTCATATGCGTAAGCAACCTAGACACTTATGTGTAAGCATCTACACTTAACCAAAAGTATCTTTCTACCCTGTAACTAACAACTTGAACATAAATGGAACTAGAACCATCTCATGTAATCAATAACCATCAACAACCATCCCAACATGCCATACCATATCATAGATCCCCAATTCGGAAACTCTACGACTGATGCAAATGGACAGAAGCATGCTCATGACCGAGAGCGCAGCAATTCAAATTGTTTTTACACCCTATAGGGGAGTACAACTTTACCCACACGACTCGAGGACTATACGGCTTGAGTGACCACATAGGCCCACCCAAGGGGGTACTCGTGTCAACCTTTCCCAATTAGCCCCAACCATTTGAATCAGGCAACACTCGGTGCAGAGCCCACTTAGGTTAACTCCCGGAGCAACCACAAGTGTGTCTACAAGCCTGCCTGCTCACACCATC
The DNA here is from genome assembly GCF_958298935.1 of Phragmites australis. Taxonomy (NCBI): domain Eukaryota; kingdom Viridiplantae; phylum Streptophyta; class Magnoliopsida; order Poales; family Poaceae; genus Phragmites; species Phragmites australis. The sequence continues at coordinate 25,318,612 of NC_084935.1, read as the reverse complement.
GATATGCAAGCCTAAATGATCACAACTACAAAGGTATTAAGCTTATCTTTCCATTAGATTAACATGTGATTAGTACAGAAAGTGCTAAAGCCAACTGCACCGACAAATGGTGCTTAAACGATGCAAGCGGTCTATGGCATCTGGGTTCCTCTCCCGAACTACACCAAGGAACTCCTCCGGTGCAGAAGATACCCCTAGCACCACCCACATCTCATCTTATACGACCCACATCATTATCATTGTGTTTGTAAACAAGAAGTAAGCCCTAAGCTCGTGAACAACGGTTGAACCATTGCTTGTTTTCTACCGAGGACCTATGCATTGCTAAGCATTTCGAATAAATCTTATGTTAGACATCAACCAAGTTATCAAGGCTACAAGGATATGGATAATCAACAACTCAAGATAGAGGTAATGCACATCAATATAGGTTCTACCCATATAAACCCGACATCGATATCACTAAGCATGCAAATATACATAAGCGACCACTTATCAATTTAGACTTCATTCAATTCAACTAAAGGGTGCAATATGCTTAGATGATTGCCTTTCTACTCTGATGGTCGCCTGATACTACCCGCACAACACTTACAGAACTCAAGAAGCTCGGTGTTGCCTTCACTCGCTTGGACCGTCGGCTTAACGCTCTCTAAACGAATCAAAAATGCATTGCAAAATAATCAAACGATGGAAAAGTGTGCATATGATACATGCTTGAATATCAATAGAACACCGTGTTTCAAAAACATTTGCAAAAGACCGCCAAAAGATTAGGGTTTTGAAGTTTGAAACCCCGGATAAGACAACCTAAGTGCATATAGCTTTAAGTGGCTAGCGGTCAGATCGGCGTTGAAGTGGCGGTCAGACCGCTAGCGTGCAGAAGGTTTTGGCCTCTAGCGGTCTGACCGACGGTATGTCGGCGGTCAGACCGACGTCTGGCGGTCAAACTGAACCTAGTGGCGGTCAGACCGGGAGACACTATCGGCAGCACCTTTCGAAGGTTGCCGGTGAAGGTTACGGTGATGCCTTTGACCAAGAAGGGTACCAAAACACTCTACGGGACTAGTGGAGTGCTTCTAAGGTGATTTGGAATACATTCACTGGGCTAAACTCAAAATACCCCATGTAGAAAGCTCTAGGCTAGGGTTGAACTCGGGTCTAAATGGAATGGGGACCGATTAGAGCTTGTGAACGGCGGGGAAATGGTAGGGTATGCCTCACCTTAGCGTAGGGAAGCTTTCTATTGGAGGGGTTCACTCCGGGGAAACTCTGATTTGGAGATTGGGCTCCGGGGTAGTGTAGGGGCTTGAGGTGGATGAACGCACATAGGGACTCCTCCGACGAAGAGGATGAAGGGGATGAGCTCGAGGAAACCTTTGGGGAGCTCGAGGATGTTCTCTACGTCGATCTCCGGTCATCGAAGCCATTGAGGTGATCTCTTCTTCTCTCTTTAGGGCTTGAGTGAGGGAGAGAGTGAGAGAGCAAATGAAAGAGAGAGAGCGAGAGAGAGTGTGATCGATCCCCTTAATGGACGCTCTGTGTACTGGCGGTCAGACCGTGGGGAGCCCCAGTCAAACCGTGGGAGCGGTTTGATGCTAAAAGTCTCATTCTTTTTCCTTTTTCTTATTCTTTTTCTTTTCTAATATCTATGGGGTTTCTCCTAATTAGCTTCTAAGCTATTTTCACTCTCAAATACTCACATATATGTGGGGGAAATATGTGAAGGTTCAAAACGCATAACTTTTGAAACGCGTTTAAATTCAAATTAATAATCAATCGCACAAAACATAACACAATTATGATTAGGCATGCCTAATCACGTAATTAACGTTTTGGGACGTGATAGTGAATAAGCACCTCAACAAATTTCTCATCAGAGTTGGAATGCTCCGGCGTGTGTCCCATTAGAGCGCCGGAACATCCGGTGTGTTCAATTTACAGAGTGCCGGACTATCCGGTGTGTACAAATTTCCTGGACTTAGAAATGAACACACCAACTCTAATTTCTCTACAACTTTGATTAGTCATGATCATAATTACAGTACATAGGCAAGCTCATGCAATCCAAAAATCATCAAACAAAATTCACATACTTATCAATCACTCATCACATATGAACTAAGGTACATTTTCACTTGGTTTCTCAGCTATTTTTACAATTGGTTTTAACTACAAACCGACTATAAAAAATCAGTGATTATCACAGTCAGTTCGTGGCTAGATCCAACTATAATAATGATATTGTTACAGTCAGTTACAGCCACAAACTGATAATAAAAATACATTACTACAGTCGGTTCTTACCACCTCGGTCATTTGTGATGGTCGAAGATAAAGAACTGACTGTACAAATATAGTCGGATTTAAAATCCTACTTTAATGAAACTGATTGTGTTTGCCCTTTTTTAGGTAGTGCCTTGCCCATTTTGCACAAGAGACATTGGTCACTGAGCAAACTATAATAGTAAAGGGAGGGAGTAACACGCCTGATGATTAATTAGACGGTGATCGTCAACGGTAGTCAACTAATGATTGTTCGCCGCGCATGTTGAAGATGCGTGTACAAGTGCCATACGTATATACGGTTGGCTGCCGCGCATTTGTATACCTGATTATACTCACTCGTCAGTGTAATTATTCTCTCTCTCGGCCGTAGTATAAATACATCTTCCTAACTTAACGCATGATCTTTCGCATGAAGCTTCGGATCGAGCTTCCGCTCTCTCTCCTTTCTACCTTGTGCTAGCTCGAAACCTCAGCCGTCACTGGCTTTGTTTATGTTAGTCGCATTCAATACGAGATGCCATTACACACATTGGGACGTAGATAATATTTATGAACCAGTATAGTACAGAGGAGAGACAAAATGTACCAGAAAACAATCCGTTTGTAAATGTGCTCGAATTCCTTACGACTGGAAAGGTGCTGCATCTTTGTTTGCTCTTACCATGCCAACATTGCTTAGTTGGCGATCATGTTCTCGAATCATCCATTTGTACATGTTCTCGAATCCTTATGGGTTATGACAGCTCTAACCCGAAATTTATTACTTGAAAGTTGCTTCATCTTTGTCTTTTGCTCTTACCATGCCAACGTCGCTTTGTGTTTGATGAAGCTGGACAGCGCAGTTAAGACAAGTGGCTGATTTGTGCTTGTTTTCTTCTGTGTTCTTTGCTTTGCTTTCGGTTTTTCTCTGTACAATCATTTTCATCCAAAGACCGGCCGGTTCCTCCTCACCTGTAAAAATTTAAAAGTAGCAGTCGGTTCATGGATAGAACCGACTCTAATAATGCTTTTTACAGTCGGATATAGCCACAAACCAACTGCAACATAATTTTCAGAAAAATTAAATTTCGGCATACGGAAAATAAAAAGATTACAAATTTCTGAAGACCGCACTGATATTTAAATTTTTTGCGATTATTACCGTCGGTTGGTTGCTAGAATTGATTGTAATAGTGCTATTTTTACAATCGGTTTTAACTACAAACCGACTATAAAAAATCAGTGATTATCACAGTCGGTTCGTGGCTAGATCCAACTGTAATAATGATATTGTTACAGTCAGTTACAACCACAAACCGATGATACAAATGCATTACTACATTCGGTTCTTACACTACTATAGAACACCACATATGTAGCACCCCATCAGTGCCGGTTCAACAGGTAATCGCGACTGAAGGTGCATCAGTGCCAATTCTCAAAGTCCCGCACGCGTACAATGATTGAGGCTAATAACGGGCACTGATAGTCACTATAAAAGCCCACTTTCTCCCCCAAGATCGACCAGAACAGATTCGCCGCGAGCCCAAGCAAACAGCGCCGGCCACCATTTTTTTGCCGTCTTGTGGTTGAAGGATTCAAAATTTGGAGGAATTAACATGCACTACTACAAAACTGGTCATAAATGCTGGCCCATCACTGCCGGTTCCTAATGAGCCGACAGTGATGGTGCTTTACTGCCGGTCCATACGCCTCGCGAGAAAAATTAGCCAATATGGCTTACGAACCAACAGTGACAAGGGGAACCACTGCCGGCTGATAAATTGAGTCGGTAGTGATACCCTTCACTGCCAGTTTATAATATCAACCGGCAGTGAAGAAGTGCCTCGACCCAAAATTTTATTCCACTCGACTTTTGGCTCGCAAAGCTTCACGTCTGGCTCTCTCTCTCTCCCTTATCTTCACGTCCGACTCTTTCTTTACCTTATCCACCCACATCCGGCTCTCTCTCCCCACCTTATCTCCCCCACCGGCCTCCTCCCCACCGCCGGTTCCCGTCGCCCGTAGCTCCAGCCACTCCCTCCACTGGTGGGCGGTTGGCCGTCGCCGCTGCTACCGCACGAGCAGGTGACGGCCGCGGGAGGTATGTGCCGCCCGAGTGGGGAGAAGGGCGGGTCACCGCTAGCACCTGCTCGGTGCACTGTCGCCAGTCGGGCGGAGCACCGCCTTGGAGGAGCGCAGGTGGTCGTTGCCGGTTGGGACGACGAACCTCCTTCACGTGCCGTCACCGATTCGTCCAAAGCCGGTCACCATCAGATCTGAACATGAGGTCATGGGGCTGACTGAAGGGGCGCCATGGGTCACAGGCGGCAGGAAGCATAGCCGGACGCTAGGTGGCGGCTTCCATGGCGGGTCGGCCAACGTCGTCGAGAAGAAGAAGCAACGCCGACTGAGGCTCACTGAGAACATCTAGGAGCATGTTGATGCCGCAACACTCGAGATTTTTTAGAGAAATTGTGTCTTATTCATGTTTGCTTGTTGCCTGATGTATATGTATAGATAATGCATGATTTTTGTGTTCGATGTGAACAAAAGGGGGAAATGGGTTCATCTGTTCAAGGTGGTTATTTTTCTTTTTCGAGTGGTCGTGGCAGCGGCGGAGCTCGCACGGTGGGAGCACGAAGGCTCAAAAACGCGGTGGTGGTGGCGGCAGCCGAGCTGGCTCGATTTCTTTTTTTGGCTTCTGGAACCACATTCACTGCCAGTTGTACAATCGACAGTGAAAGGGGTGTGTCTTTCACTGCCCCTTACGTACTGCCGATTCCAAAACCGGCAGTGAAAGCCAGTTTGGAACCGGCAATACATGGGTGTATGTAGTAGTGATACTCTAAGGTTAGTGAGATAATCTATATTTTATTTTTAGATAGATTTACTTGGTAGATTGCTCTAGGGTTGATGGTTGGTGCTTGTTCCATTGTTATGGATTTTGAGATCCAATTGAGATCTAATTTAGGAAAAGTTTGCAACTTTATCATTGTTAGATGTATAGAGATGATCTACATTTCGTTCTTAGTTGGATTTAGTTGCTAGATTGCTCTAGATTTGTTAGGTGGTTGTTTCTTGGTGTTAAATTTTGGAAGGAGCAAGAGCTCCAATTGAGATATAATTTAGAGAAAGATTGAAATTTTGTCATTGTAGATGATTTAAGGAGTAGATTTAAGTCACATGTAAATAGATGTAGGTGCGTACATTAAAATCTAGGGACAATTGCAAATTTACCACTACTTATTGCAAATTTTCCATTAAAAAATTGCAAAAATACCACTAGAATTGTCATTTGAGTGGCATCCTTGCCAAAAAAAAACTAGGGAGGTATTTGCAAATGCCCCTAAAGTCTAGCTCTAATTTTCTAGTATGTGGATTGCGTATATTTTTAAAATCTTGAATTTAAATAATAATCCAGTGGATTTCCTCTATTTATTAATCAACCTAGTGAATTTAACACAATTGATTGAATACCGTGTTGTAGGATGGCACGGCCACCCACGAGTCGCAATCGGACATGACAGCCTTTGGATGGTGGGTCTCCTGACCCGGCCCAAGTACCGGAAGGAGATGGGCCCTCAAATAGGGACCAATCAAGATGTGAGGTAATTCAATGAATTTAATCTAGATTTTGAAATGTTTAATGATTATAAGTTGAATAGGTTTAATTATAATGATTTGCAGATAGACCGGTCATGGATGTACAAGAATCGAGGGCCAGAGTTCTTTATTGGCGTTGATGCTTTTTTGAGGGCTGCCGCGGTGTACAAGAAGCCAAAAACGAAGCGTGCCGATCACTATATATGATGTCAATGTGTCGACTGCAAGAACGAGAAGTAGATTTCAAACATAGAGCAGATCCATGCACACTTGATTCGCAGGGGTTTTAAGGCTGGCTATACCCGTTGGACTGAGCACGGTGAACTTGAAGATGTTGGACATGAAGGGCAACTAATAGTCGAAGAAGACAAAGGCAATGATATGACGGGTAACAAAGACTTCGATATGTCGGCATTTGAAGATATTTTTGTCGAGAATGATGGAGATGACACTTTTGTTGGCAACAATGAAGACGACATAGAACAAATGTTGCGCGATGGGGAGGGGGACTTCACCAGTGAAAGACAACATCAAAAGTTCCAACACATGGTAGAGGACTCTAAAACACCAGTTACCCAAACTGTAAAGATGAGCACAACAAGTTGCATGTGGTGCTGACACTGATGCAAATGAAGGCTAGCAATGGTTGGGCCGATAAGAGCTTCAATGAATTGTTAGAATTCTTGAGGGAATTGCTTCCAAAGGGGAACGTGTTGCCTGAAAACACGTACCATGCCAAGCAGGTTGTCTGCCCATTGGGATTGGAAGTAGAGAAAATACATGCATGTGGAAACGACTACATGTTGTTTCATGGCGAGGATGCATACTTGGAAGCGTGTCACGTTTGCAATGCACCATGGTACAAGCGCAACGTTGATGATATCGAGAACGATGGTGTCGGGGTGAAGAAAAAAAAGAAAAGACCCCCCGTTAAGGTGGTTTGGTATTTCCCTATAATCCCCCATTTGAAGCGATTGTTTGCTAACAAAGCGAATGCTGAGTTGATGCGGTGGCACGCTGAACAGTGCAAGAAAGATGAAATGCTTAGACACCCTGCTGATGGCATGCAATGGAGATTCGATACAAAATACAAGGAATTCAAAGATGAAGTGAGGAATATAAGGTTCGGGTTGAGTACAAATGGGATGAATCCTTTCGGCAACATGAGAAGTACTCATAGCACTTGGCCCATGGCTCTCTGTATATACAACCTTCTACCTTGGATGTGCATGAAGTGAAAGTACCTTATGATGTTTTTGTTGATTAGTGGGCCAAATCAACCAGGCAACGAAATTGATGTGTACTTCAAATGATTGGTTGAAGATCTTCTTGTACTGTGGAAAGATGGCATACGGGTATGAGATGAGTACGGATGTGAGAATTTCACCCTGTGCGCAATGTTGTTCGTAACGATCTCAGATTGGCCTACTCTTAGTAACCTATTAGGGCAAACTGTAAAAGGGTACAATGGATGTGTTCAATGCTTGGAGGAAACAGGGGGGCGGTGGCTGACAAACAGTCAAAAAATGATGTTCATGAGTCACCGTAGGTTCCTTCGTCCGGATCACCCATACCGCAAGAATAAAAGAGCTTTTGACAGGACAGTGGAGCATCGTCAAGCTCCTAAGATTCGCACTAGAGAATAGGTATTTAAGATGGTAAAGACACTTAGAGTTGTACTTGGAATGGGGCCAAGCAGTACAAAAATCCTGGCTGGGCAACATGCTCCTATGTGGAAAAAGATATCAATATTTTGGTTGCTGCCATATTGGAAGTATCTTATAGTCTGACACGCAATTGACGTCATGCAGGTGGAGAAGAATGTGTTTGGTAGCTTGATTGGTACCTTACTAGACATATCCGGCAAAACAAAAGATACACTAAATGCACAGCTAGACCTGGAAGAAATGAACCTCAGGAAGGACCTACATTACATACAATTAGACAACGGTAAAAAGAAATTTCCCACAGCTTGCTACACTAAGAGCAAGGAAGAAAAGATTAGCTTGTGTGGTTGCTTGCGTGATGTCAAAGTTCCGACTGGTTACTCCTCCAACATCAGGAGCTTGGTAAACATGAAAGATAAGAAGTTAGTTGGTATGAAGTCTCATGATTGTCACGTGATGATGATGCAGATGCTTCCAATTGTAATTAGAGGTATTCTCCTAGATAAGGTTTGAGATCCAATCATAAAGCTATGTTCGTTCTTTAATGCAATTTCACAAAAGGTCATTGATCCGAAAAACTGTCAAAGCTACAGGAAGACGTGGTCCATACTATATGTTAGTTTGAGACTATTTTCCCTCTGATATTTTTTGATATAATGCCCCATCTAATTGTTCACATTGTGGGTGAGATAAAGAGCCTTGGCACTATGTTTCTGCATCAGATGTATCCTTTCGAAAGGTTCATGGGGGTTCTAAAGAAATATATTCGTAACTGAGGTCGCCCGGAAGGTTGCATTGCCCAAGGGTGGGGTACAGAGGAGGTCATTGAGTTTTGCATTGAATACATGAAACTGAATGCGATTGGTATGCCTATATCTCGCTATGAGGGGAGGCTAAAGGGGAAAGGGACGATATGTCATACTTCAATCCATATCAAAGATCGTGTTTCATTCACTCAAGCACATTTCGTAGTTCTGCAACAATCACTTATAGTGGGCCCGTATGTCACTATGCATGTGAGCATGCTACGCTCCACAAATCCAACAAAGTTAGAGGATTGGATCGCAAGAGAGCACAGAGATAATTTCAGTAATTGGTTACGTCAACACATGATGGGTAAGGATACCGACGATACTCTGTTGGAAATGCTGGTTAATGGCCCGTCAACTACGATTCGCACATTCTAAGCATACGAGATTAACAAATATACATTTTATACGAGAGCACAAGATAACAAGAGTGCTAACCAAAATAGTGTTGTCCGTATTGATGCATATGACCACACTGGCAATAGGGAGATCTACTATGGATTCGTAGAGGAGATTTGGGAGTTTAAATATGGCGAGTTGATGGTCCCTCTATTTTGGTGCCAATGGGTCAGACTCCCAGGGGGAGTCAAGGTCGATAAGTACGGTATGACTACCGTGGACCTCAAACTTGTTGGATACAGAGAACAACCATTCGTGCTTGCCAAGGATATTGCACAAGTCTTCTACGTAAAGGACCCGGACCCAGCTAACAAGGAGGAGCGTCATGTGGTTCTTCAAGGAAAAAGAAAGATTGTCGGTGTTAAGAATGTTATCGATGAAGAAGATTGCGACAAATTCGATGAACTGCCTCCTTTTGGAGAGAATATCGAACTACCTCTCATTGATGGCACTGAGGAAGCTACCTACATACGCCGCGACCATAACGAAGCATTAATCATTTAATGAAAGCAACTTTCATGTATTTGGTGAAATTTGTATAAATTTAAGATAAGCTTTAATTTGTATTGAAAAGTGTCGTCCGTTCATTGGGGACCTCATAATTTAGGATAGTGGACTATGTATTTATGCTTGATTTCTACGTCTTCAAACTTTTTAGTATTTGCTTTAATTTGTATCGAGGTCATGTATGGATGATGTAAGAATATGCTTTAGTTTATATCGAGGGTATGTATGGAGTAAGAATATGCAATTTTACCTGAACATATACCCTCCCAAATCGGAGCCATGATGTGAAAACTACGGCTAAATGAATTTTAAACGGCTAAAAATGATAAAAACTATTTTTCTGGAATTAAATCTAAATTTTAAAAGGCCTAACACATTTATTTAAAATTTTCTAGAATTAAAACTAATATTATATGCAACAAAACATATTAAAAGTATTTATTTTATCAAAGAAAATATTTTTAAACATCATCAGAATTAATTTGGATTTTCTAAAACTATTTCCAGATAAAACATTTATTCTAACATTAAAACTATTTTCAAAATTAAAACAGAATTTTTGGGATTTTGTTTTTGCATTTTTGCATCAGTGCCGATTTGCAACTAGCCATTCAGCATCCTTAGCGGCCCCTCCTCCTGACGAGCCACCCCACCATCCCCCAGCACGCCATCCCTCCTCTCGATGCGCCGCCGCTCCTCCTCCTGACACGCTACCCGCCGACTCCTCCCCGACACGTCGCCCCGCAGCCGGCCACCGCCTCCTCCCGACGCGATCCCGATTGTGGCGGCCTCCTCCCCGGCGACCTCCTCCGTCTTCTCCCTCATGGCCAGCCACCCGAGCCCCCCCCCCCCCTCTCCATCAACCGCCCAGATGCCCGTAGGTGAGCCTCCGCCGGTCCTGTATGTATGTGATTAGGGTTACACATGTCTTGAATCTTGATTCCTACAGAATTTTGATTTCTGGTATTTCAAATGGCTTTGTTCCTGTTGCCCGGATGTAGAAATGGCTTGTCGCTTCCATTTTGTATGTCGTGATGTCCACGTGAAGCAAAAAACTGAGAGAATTATGTATGTTTTTTGGTCATGTTGAGAAAATTGGGTTGTATGATTGATCGTATCTTGTGATATATATGCACTGCGCTATATCAACAGACGAGGCATAAATATCTAAAACTATTAGTTATGCTGGCCTTTTCGTGAAAGAAAGGAGGCTTCAGTGGTTATGAAGTTATATGGATTCCTAATTTGATATTTGAGTGGACTGGGCGGCAAATAATAGTTGTGTTTCTAAGACATACTTGTGGTCCTAAGTTTGACAAAAACTACCTTGTAGCAATCTTAGTAAGTGGCACTGGGAAAATATATTAATTTGACATCATGTTAGTTATGTTGTCCTTCTCTTGGAAAAAGGAGCTATGCTGTTTATTCAGTTAAATACAGTGCTTATTTGAGTGGACTTAGAGTGTGCGGTACATTACAACTTGTGTTTAAGTACTCTCTGCAAAATCCTGGATGGAACAGTTGTTTCTATGGCATGCTTGTCGTTTCGGAATTAGTTACCTCCTAGCAGTCTTTGTAAGCCCCAGTGGTAGCATGGGCATTATACTTTTGACTTCCACATTAGCCGGTGCCTTTAAACTTGCTGGCTAAGAAGTTAGGAAAAAAAAATTATTACTTGAAAGGCTGGACACCAAAATGAAAGGATTATCTGACGGTGGAACTATTTTGGAATGATTTTATAGAGCACAGGTTGTCAGAGGAAGCACAACGGCTAAGTGAGACAAACAAGGCCAACTCCCACAAAAACTTATACCCCCACATAACTGGCTCGCGTGAGTACGTGAGAAAATACGATGAGTGGGAAGAGATGGAAGAACAAGTAACCCGCAGTGGTGCCACACCTGTGACTGCCGACTGGATTGAACGAGGGAAGCACTATCTGTACGCGAGAGGGGTGACTTTATTGGTAGATGGCAACCTAATCTTCAAAAGTGAAAGAGAACAGGAAGTGACTCAAAGAATTGCTGATGCCCACGTCCAATCTTCCCAATGCTCTTTCAGGCCAGAAAGGGAGAAAGATCAGCTAACCTTGGCGCTACGAAACAAGTAGCACCCAGGTCGCACTAGAGGCAAGGGTGTGGTGCCTTGGAAAGAGGGATTCTCAGAAGCCGCCAAAAGTTACAGGAGTCGGAAGAGAAGGAGAGAAGAATTGGAAGAGCTATTGGCTTTAGTACGACAAGAACTTGTACAAGAGTGACATATGACAGACGCCTAAATCAAAGAAGTATTTCAGCAAGGAAACAGGTAGCAGCAAGACGAAGATAATGTTTTGAGCCCTGGTGGTTGTCGGAGCAGTTGCGTGTCAGTGGGGTTTCCAAAAGAAGAATTGGCATGTTACCCCGTGGGCGACATCACAGAAAGCAAAGTGTGCAAGCTTCTCGTGCCCACCTTGAACATTACCACCACGGTGGCTATGGGGCAGGTCGACCAATGTGTGGAAGGGGTTCTCTTCAACGATCTCCTGATACCGCGGGGATACGCCAAGGTCCACGTGGACTCCGTACAAAGGTCGTATCGTAAGGTTGACATGGATTACCCTGGAGAGACAGGTTCCAAGAGGCTCAGATCAAACGTAGGTGGCTTTGTTCTGTGGCACAAGCGCTACATAGTGTTTGAAGAAGAGACATATGAGTCCTCTGATGCGGAGTCGGACCCACCACACAGAAGATCTCCAACTCCTCCACGGTCGCTACCACCGCCACCGTCACCAAGAAGATCTCCAACTCCTCCATCACAAAAGTCGCCACTAAGAGAGCCAACTCCTCCCCCTCCGAAATTAGCACCACTGCCACCAAGATAGCCAACTGCTCCCCCTCCGAAGTCAACACCACTACTATCAAGAGAGCCAACTCCTCCTCCTCCTAAGTCAGCACCACTACCACCAAGAGAGCCAACTCCTCCCCCTCCAAAGTTGACAACACGTGCACAATCAAAGAATTTGAGTTCATCTTAGAAGTCGACTTCATCCCATAAGCAAAGGTCACCTAAGAATGTGGCAGCACCTGAGAAGTTGCCTTATGAAAAAAATTGAAGAGGAAACCAGAACGATAGTGGACGCCAGTGTCAAGAAATGGATGCAAAAGCCAAAGCCTAAGAAGAAAATAGCAATCCGTGCAGAAACGCAAAAGTTTTTCTTGAAGATGGCCACACCTATTGACCCTAAGCGTAAATTAGACTACGCGTGCATCAAAAGCAAGAAATACTTGAAGGAGTCTTCTATCGAACTAGTACTATAAGAACAAAATTTAGAAAGATTTCTTAAAGAATCCAAAATGAGAAGAGAGCAACTTCTAGACGAGTCCTTGGCACCAAAAGCAACCGAGAGATGGTAATTTAAGGTGGGCGAACTGTTGGTCGCGCCAGATGTGTGAGAGAAACTGACATATCAACTTCGGAAATTCCATGCGTGGTACATGAAGGAGTCGAGGGAGGGTAGAGAAATGTTCGAGGCCATATACAAGGATCGAGATTTCCTCCAAGGAGACGGCTCTATTTATATATTATTAGAGGAAATGTATCGAGTGTACCAGCAAGATGCTCTCGACGTGTCTATCTTGAGTTGTTGGACTCTGTAAGTGTCGTATACGTATAATTCATAGTATACATTTCTGTACCATTATATTGAATGTCTTAACTTATTCCTTGTGCAGAATGGAGGTATAAAGATGCAAGATGGACGGTATCCACCATGTGGGATTCATTGACCCACATCGTGTAAACCCGACAATGATCAAATCCGATCCAAAACAAACTGAAGACTATGCATTGAAGTGTATTCTGGAGCTACAATTGAAGAAATACATACTTTTACCCAACCACTTTGGGTATGTGTTTCCCTCTATGAATGTTCTACTCTTTTTGAGCAATACATCATTAGAAATTAGGACCAACTAACCTATGGTGACCTATGGGCAATTATCACTGGATCCTCCTTATCATCCAGCCAGACCTTAGCAAGATCATTGTCTTCGACTCACAAAATAATCCAAAAGAAACCTACCACTGATGGCGATTTTGAACCGCCACTGATGAGGGTTTCTACAGTAGTGTTACCACCTCGGTAATTTGTGATGGTCGAAGATAAAGAACTGACTGTACAAATATAGTAAGATTTAAAATCCTACTTTAATGAAACTGATTGTGTTTGCCCTGTTTTAGGTAGTGTCTTGCCCATTTTGCACAAGGGACATTGGTCATTGAGAAAACTATAATAGTAAAAGGAGGGAGTAACACGCCTGATGATTAATTAGATGGTGATCGTCAACAGTAGTCAACTAATGATTGTTCATCGCGCATGTTAGAAGATGCGCGTACAAGTGCCATACGTATATACAGTTGGCTGCCGCACATTTGCATACATGTTCTTCTTTGGGATCGAGCACTATGTGAAAAATAGACAAATAAAACATGATTTAGTGATGGGTAATTATACGACCTGTAACTTATATAGCCTTGGGTCGGGACCGAACATTGACCCGTCACTGATAACAGGTTATCAGTGACGGGTCATAATACTAACCGTCACTTATCACATTAGTGACGAGTCATAACTTCACCCGTCACTTATGACCTGGTCATAGGTGATGAGTCTTCCTGTACAATTCATAAGTGACGGGTCATTATACGACCCGTCACTTATATAGCATCGGGTTGGGACCAGATATTAACCCGTCACTGATAACAGGTCATCAGTGACGGGTCATAATATTAACCGTCACTTATCACATTGGTGATGGGTCATAACTACACCTGTCACTTATGACCTAGTCATAGGTGATGGGTCTCCCTGCACAATTCATAAATGACGGGTCATATTACAATCTATCACTTATAAAGTGGCATAGGTGACGAGTCTCCCTACATGAGTCATAAATGACGGGTCATATTATGACCCGTCACTTATGAGAAGTCATAAGTGACGGGTAATCTTATGACCCATCACTTATGACTAGTTATTAGTGACGTCTTTTGCGTGGTGCGGGACCCGTCACCCATGACGGTTATCACCTGTCACCCTTGGCCTTTTTTCAATTAGTGGAGCCCACAACTCTCCGACACTTTGTTCTCTAAAACATCGAAAGGAATAGCGTTTAACATGCATGTAATGCCATGAAATAAGCTGTAACTTGTATGAAACTTGCTAGGGATGAAGTGCACTGAATAATGAACCAAATAAAACAACAATGAATTGAATTGGAACAGTTAATAAATAAATATGATTTACCTTAGCTAAATACAATTCTTTAAGAACACAAGTGTCATCTACTCTTTCATGATTTCATGCATTTTTGTTAGATAGAGGACACTAAAATAAAATTAACGGAGGTGGTTTCATAAATTTTGGAGATCTCAAGAATTAATTATGGCGTATTCAATCTTAAGGATAGTTAAGCACTTAAATTTGATTTATGGATTTACAGTAGCTTTAACATGCTCACCAGTATTTTTCTCAGCTAGAGAATAACCTACTGGACACAATAAAACTATTTTCATGATTTTTGGTCTAGTAAGGGATTAATTATGCATTTGATAAGCTTTAGCTAATCACCTTTCTTGCAGAATTTACATAGATTTTGCATGAGTGCATATATTTTTATCATGAAGCTCATCTCACGAGGAATCCAGAAAATTTTGATTCACTGCATTCAGAGGTCCGATGATTTTCTTATCGATTTTCAATTGTTGCGGTGTTTTCCTATGTAACAAATAACTTATACCCGAATTTCCATTTCAACTAAACCCTAAAACCAGATCACCTTTTGCTACTCACAGGATCATAACTTCCTTCACCGTCTAGTGGGTCTAGGGGATTTGCTGACACGGTGGCGAGCAGAAGAGAAGGGAATGGGAAGCAGGGGAGTTCACGTGGGGCCTTCGAGGCTCGACGGATCCATGACTCAATGGCGACGGCGCGCTGGCAAAGCTCGAGATTGAGCGGCTATGGTGTCGGTCAAGAGAGAGAAGAAAGTGGTGGCGCTGCTCTGTAGAAAGGTTTGGAGATATGAGAGGGTTCGGGTTTGAAACTGGCTGAGCTACGTATGAATCGACGGAATCAAGGCTTAATCGGTCTTTCGGTCAAAGTTTGAGGCTGTTTGGCTGGCGGCATGTATGTGTCTGCACAGTACTCGGGCACCTCCATCTTGAGGTTCAAGATCTTCATCTTTATTCGGCATCGAATGGTTGCGCAGCTAGGCCGTCTATGTCGCCCTTTTTTTGCCGTCCGATCGCTACATCTAGCGGCTCTCGTTGCTTCGGGGGGGGGGGGGGGGGCGGTTAGTTGGGGGATGCTGATATTTGCCACGGCTCCTTCAGTGCGGGACACACATCCGCAGAAAAAGTCGATGGGTGATTAGAGGGTCCGGTCGCCGGTCTTTACTACTTTGCTCGTTGCTTTTTGTGTTCCTCTCGTGAGTTGCTCCTGGTGCTCTTCCTTTGTTTGGTGAGATCTGTTGTTCTCTTTTTTTTATTTCACCTGTCTTTTTTTTATTTGCTTCATTGGGGGTTTGTTAGATCTTTCTGGTCCGATCTGGTTCTTATGTGCGGTTCCTTTTCTTTGGATTTGGGGCAACAAGTTGATGTGAGTTGTTTGTCTATAAAGATTTTGGGGTTTTAATGTGGGGATGGTTCTGTGGTGGCCACGCTTCTTTTGTTTTTTTTGTTTTTTGTTTGTGTGGTCCGGTTCCTTTCTCGGTGTGGCTGGTCTTCGGGTTTGTGCAGGTGGGGATTTGGTATGTCCAGACGTCTCTTTCTTCGTACACTTTTTCTTTGTGCGATGACTTGGTTGCCTCTTTTGGGGTGTTTTTTTGGGGGGGGGGAGGGGTGAGAGGGGGCCAACCTTGTTGATTTTGGTGTGGACTAGGGTTTGGAAACTCCTGTTCAGGTCCCTTTCGTGCTTGCCTTTTTTGATTTCCGTTGTTGTATTGGCTCTATTGATAATTCGTTTCACACTTCGTGTGTTTCTTGTTTTGGGTCCTAGGTTTCGTTGGAAAGGCCGGTGTTTATGTGCGGTGGTATTCGCTGTCATTTTTGTTGTGGTGGGTGTTGGTGAAAGAAAATATCTTTCACAAACAAAGTACGACGAGAGCTCACTCACAGGAACGACTCAAGCTTGGAGAAGAAGTGGAGAGGAAAGGAATACCCAATATCATTATCGAAAAAGGATCCCCCTGGCCTGATGGCCATGGGTCCATATTTATACTGCCATTCAGGTGTAAGTGTACAGGCATCCCCCAATGAGGGTAATGATACAAGTTGCCCCTATATAGTCTGGACCTAAGGCCTGCATAGTAAAGCATTGCCTATGCTAAGGCCGAAGGCATATCAGACGTCAGAGCCGAAGGATGCAAGGCACAGTGGAGACTGCGCGGTTCGAAGCCTGGCGATGGTGACAAAGGCAAAGTTGACGACTAGGCTGAGAGATGAAGTCTGTGACCCCCTCGGCGTTGGTCGCGGTTAGGCTCGATGGAGACAGCGTGGCCCGGAGCCCCGCGGCGGTGACGAGAGGCCTAGACAACTTCGGAGCCAAAGGAAGCGCTCCATGACCTCCTCTGCGGTTAGCCACGGCGAGGATCGACAGAGGTGAGGCCGTCCAAAGCCCGACGGCGGTTGCCGGAGGCGTAGTCGACGTCGGAGACGAAGGCCCTCTAGGCTTGATGGAGCCGAAGTACTTCTAGAGCCCATGTTGAGGTTGGAGCGTGGTCTCTAATGGTGAGTCTTTTTGCCAGTTGAACTATCACAATGGAGATCATGTGTGGAGGCGAGATATTTCCTCTTTTTCTAGCGCAAGTACTTGATGGTGTGAGGTAATGGCAGCGTATTTGATGAGGGTACTGCACCAGTTCTTCTCGGGTCTCGTGTCAACTGCCCTTGCAGGTGCCGAAAGAGATTCGAGCAATAACTGTGACGCAATGTGTGTGTGCAAAAAACTAGGGCATTGACGTAACACGCCACCACATGTGTGTGGTTTTGACCAGGATGCAACCACGGGCCCCTAGAGTAATAGCTAGAAAAAACCATGAAAAGACCCTTGCGGTGATTTTGTTTCTTTCCCGAGGCACGCATTAACGACTGGCCGGGCTATAAAAATTGGTGGTTTTATCCAACTTGACATCCATTGTTGCCTTTGTTGGGTAAGAAGGCGATCCTCCTTTGTTGATCATGGCGTCCTCTTCCTCTTCTTCTCCGAGCGCAAGTGATTTGGCCGGGACTGGGTCGCCGGTTCCACTGGGAGGAGTACTCCTGCTCTTCTTCGTCCTCTGATAGCTCGGGGGCCGGCTACTGCATCAGTCTCTGCGGTGGGACGCTGTGCCAGAAGCACCTGCACTGCTATTAGGACCTTGTAGTTTCCCTCCCCACCTTTTCTTTGTGTTTCTTTTCACCTTTTCTCCCGAGTAGACCAAAATATTAGGAACTCAGAGGGGTATGTAAGCGTCTTTTGGATGGAAAAAGTTTTAATATAATGACCTATTGGATCAGTTACCATCTCTCTTTTTGAAATACCTTATGCTTAACGATGTTTTTCTCTTATCTAAGGCGTTAGCTAGTCCCCAAGTAGGACTTCCATTTAACCGGGGTCCTGGTAGTCCAGCGGTTTATCTAACTGGGGCACTGAGCCTTGTTCGAGTAGCCCCGTGAGGCATCTAGTAAGTACCTTCTTTTGAGCAGGAATTCTGGGTTAGCTGGGAAACTCCTTAGGACGGGGAAGGCTGGCACTCTGGAGGCGAGGGGTGGTGTGAGGACGGAGAGGCTCCAGAGCCAAACACACACTCGAGTGATACCTAAGTCATCGGGATCTCGATCCTTATAACCATTTGAGGGTAGCGTGTGCGGACAAGGTTAGCGAAAGACCTTTAACTGTGCAGGGCCATCTAAGCCAACTATCACCAGTTGGCCTAGTGTGCAACCAGGTTCATCGCTTGTTCCGTGCCCGCCCTTCTGACTTCCTGACCCTTCGGGCTCATACAATAATGTATGAATAAGGTTGTGATGTGATGGCTTCACTTTTCGCCTCTTATTTTTTCTCACACCTACGCTCCAGAATCTTCCCCTATCACGGCACCCTCGTATGCTGCGGTTGTTAACGGCCAGAGGGTGTGACTATAGGTACATTTTAGTGTCTTAGGTGCGACTAGAGCGATGAAGCCTCACACCAGTTTAAACCTCAACGCGACCGAGGTAGGCGCCTTCAAAGTGCGAAGGATTTGGACATCGACACTCATGGAGGAGGGTTTAGACCTCGACGCTCATTGCGGAGGGTTTAGACCTCATCGCCCTTAGCAGAGGTGTAGCTGACAATAGAGCCGAGGGACGAGGCTCGATGGAGGCGGGGCTGTCTAGAGGCCCGCAGCGGCGGTTGGAGGCGAGGTCGACGCCGGAGCCAAGGGACGACGAGGCTCATCAGAGATGGTGTAGTCCGGAATCGCATGGCGCGGGCTGGAGGCGAGGTCGAGGGCGAAGCCAAGGGAGGCAGTCCGCGACCCCCTCAGCTCTTAGCTATGGCGAGGCTCGATGGAGGCAGGGCTGTGTGGAGCCCTGCAGCGGTGGCCTGAGGTGAGGTCGATGGTAGAGCTGTTCGAAGCCCCACGGAGTCGACAGTGCTTGGTCGGTTGCCGACTATGGTGCCGATCTTGTCTAGCGTGTTAGGGCAGCCACCACTTGCATCGAGATATTAGGGTGGCTACCACTTGCACCGACATTAACTGACGGTCACTTCGTGTCATGTCGATTGTGGTCATTGAGTCCCCCTCTTACTGATCTTCCTGGCAAAGGCTAGCTGCCTCGCCCATGCTCCGAGAGTTAGTGGCTTGAGGAGGTTCACGGGCTCCGGAGGCCTTGGTCTCCACAGAGAGTCCGGAGCCCTAGGGCTCCAAAGGAGTCCTTGATGGCGGCCTCCCTAACAGTGTCTGTGGGCTAGGGCTTTTCCCCCAACAGTGGGTTTGTGCTCTTGGCATTACTTTGTGGAGGTTTTTCAGAAGGGTGCCAGATGGTTGGTGAAGGGTTAGTCTTCTTCCCTTTTTTTTCTATATGTTTCAATTTTTTAAAAGGTTCCTTGTGTGACTATTGCTTACCTTTGTGTTTTTTTTTTGTGCTCTAGCTCTATGATGTAGGGCTTCTTTGGCTCCGTCCGCAGTGGTAGACTCTTCCAAAGGTAATGTTTCCTCTCCGATCTGATTGTTAGTTATTTTTGGTTGGATGTTTTAGTTTTGTTCGTTGGGAAAGGGGTGCTTTTGTTTGTTGTGTGTTTGGGAAAGCATGAGGGTTGTTGGAGGAGGGTTGTTAGATGACTGCTACAACCATGTATCAGGGATTAATTGTTGATTGTCAATGGTTTAGAAATAGCTTTATTGCTCAATGGTTTGTGTTGTTTGTATGCCTATTGGGATTATGAGATGATAGAATGTTAGGCCCTATAGGATATGTGTGTCCTTATTGATTCCTTGCACGTGAGCAAAATGAGATCAAATAGGTTGTTGAGGTTCATTACCGGAGCTTCTTTTTTGTGCTCATGGTTAATGCGCTGGGATTTGGGGTTTGGTTACTGCAGCGGAGGCCATTATTTTGATGATGTCACCTATGAGTTGGTGCTTACTTCATTTAGCAGGCTACATTGTTTTTTCGTTTGTTATTATATTTTTATCCTTGGTATATGTATGGTTGCTTATTTTTGAGCTGATATGTATTGCAGGTTTGCAACCTTCTACTTTGTGATCAGTTTCATTTGTCTATAAGCTGTCTGGGATTTTGGTTTTCTGTTTTCTTAGTCCGTTGCTGATCTTGGTACCTTAGCTCCCCAGCTTATCTTCCTCTATTGATGGTGAGGCTTTAGATGAATATGGTTACTTATTTATTGATTTAATTTTTTATGTTTGTATATGTTGTGTCCAGTTCCTTTCTTGTGGTTCATTGTTACTAATGCTTCGAATTATCTTTTCTCTTTTTTATTTCCTTTTCCTGTTCTATTCTGAAGGCGTTGGTGCACCGGTTTTTTTATATATTTATTTGCCAGTCGGTGTCTACTTATTATTTATGTGAGGTTGCTAATGATGGAGTTGTTCTAGGTGCTTTAGAGATAGAGTTGCCCCCTTTGCATGCACAGGTCACTCCTCTTCGTGTGTTTTTTATTGAGCTATCCCCATATTACTTATATGGCTCCTTATGAGCAGGCAACGTTTCAGGCTGTTAGTTTTCTCCAGGGTCTCTATGGTTTTTTAGTGCTTGATTACAACTACCCGGGCTTATTTTTCTATAGGAGAGTGGCACAATCAGCTATTTGGCTTGCGGCAAGTGCCGTGCGTTGGGTCAGCGGTGTTGATCGGTATGTCCATTTTCAGGCGATGTTTCTTGAGGACATCAATGGGTCTTGCCGGTTTTCCCTTGTTGATGTTTCTTTTGGTAGTTTATGGTTTTAGAGATATGTCTTTTATTTATGTTTGTTTATGTCAGTGTGTAAGATTTATTCGTCATGTAACCTTTGTTCTTCTTGTTCCCATAATTATTGATAACATTACTGTTCTACTTGCTGCCATTGTCCTTTCGCCTGTTACGCTTCATTGCGGTAAGTACTATAGCTATGTATGCATGCTATGTGGTGCGTGGTTTTATATGTTCTTTCTGATTGTTGTTACAGCTTGTTCATTCTTAGGTTCCTTTGGTTGTTGTAAATATGTTGTTTGCTTGTGCAGCTGTTTTATCATTGTCTATTTGGTGTTTTTTTTTTGTGCTTCCAAGTTGATAGTTGTTGCCACAATGCCTCGAGTTTCACTTAGGAGCCCAAATATGTGTGCTACATCATATTTCGTTGTCTATGTTTTGTGTCTCCTCATTGCCCCCCCCCCCCTGAACTTCTATTTACGTCTCTTTTCGTGGGGTTGGGGGGAGGGTACGAATAGGAGATGTTGTATACCCGTCTTTCCCTTCTGATGTGACAACGGAGAATCACCATAAGCGTCGAAGGTTGGATAATCACCGTCGATTGAAACTGCCAGGTAGTCCTGGTGTAGATTCCCTGGCATTGTGGTTGGTATGATTACCTGCTAGGGATACTTAATGTGATGAATTATCTTGTTTTTCCCATAGGCCCGAGTGAGGGTTACGTTGTGACTAATCTGTATGCGTAGTTCACGTAGGAGTACACCAAAATCTGGGCTTCAGATCCTGGTACATCTTGGTATTCCCTGGATGAATGGATAGCAAGGAATCATGAGCTTCATCCAAGATCTTCTTTCTCAACTCCAGAATTTTAGGGACCACTAATCTCTTCTCAAACCACAAGACACCCTTGTCGTCTAGGGTAAAGCACTTGGCTTGCCCCTCCTTGATCTTATCATGAATCCTTCCCATTCCCTTGTCCTTCTTCTGAGCTTCCTTAATTTGGTCGATGAGAACGGATTTCACCTCCAAGTTGGAAAGGTAATCCTCCGAAACCATCTCAAGACCAAGTCTTCGAAAATCATCACATAGGGTGGAATCTTTGGGCGAGACCATAAGACAATGACAATGAGTCTTTCGACTTAGGGCATTGGCGACTACATTCGCTTTGTCGGGATGATAATGTACTTCTAGCTCATAATCCTTGATCAGCTCAAGCTATCTTCTCTGCCTCATATTCAGATCGGCCTGAGTAAAAATGTACTTAAGACTTTTATGATCCGTATAGATACGGCAGAGATTTCCCAATAGATAATGGCATCAGATCTTCAAGGCATGGACAACTGCCATGAGCTCTAAATCATGGGTTGTGTAGTTCTCCTCATGGTGCTTTAATTGTCGTGAGGCATAAGCGACAACTTGGCCTTCTTGCATGAGGACACATCCGAGGCCTATGCAGGAAGCATCGCAATAGACATCGAAACCCTTGTTCACTTCAGGCTGAGCGAGAACGGGAGCAGTCGTGAGCAGTTCCTTCAAGGTTTGGAAAGCTGACTCACATCCACTGGACCACTTGAAAATGCTGCCTTGCTTCAACAGCTCCGTCATGGGCTTGGTAATCTTGGAGAAATTCTCGATGAACCGACGGTAACAGCCCGCGAGTCCGAAAAAACTCCGGATGTCGGTGACATTCTTGGGCTGAACCCAATTGAGTACATCTTGCACCTTACTCGGGTCAACTGCAACTCCATTCTCCGACAGCACATGACCTAGAAAAAGCGACTTCCTTGAGCCAGAACTCACATTTACTGAACTTGGCATAGAGTTGGTGATCTCGAAGTCGGCTAAGAACAATACAGAGGTGTTCTAAATGCTCTTCCTCAGTCTTGGAGTATATAAGGATGTCGTCGATGAAAACCATGACAAACCTATCCAGTTCCTTCATGAACACCGTGTTCATCAAATACATGAAGAATGTCGGTGCATTGGTTAAGCCGGAGGAGATGACGGTGAACTCGTAAATCTCGTAGCGGGTGGAGAAAGCCGTCTTCGGAATATCCTTCGGTCGGACCTTTATTTGATGGTAGTCCAATCTCAAGTCAATCTTAGAGAAGACTTGGGCACCGATCAACTGATCGAATAGAATATCGATTCTAGGAAGCGGATACTTATTCTTGACAGTGACCTCATTCAGAGGACGGTAATCCACACACATCCGCAAAGTGCCATCCTTCTTCTTGACAAAGAGCGTCGGGCATCCCCAGGGTGAGGAGCTCGAATGAATGAAGCCCTTCGCAAGCAATTCCTAAATTTGTTTCTTCAATTCCGATAACTCATTTGGCAGCATCTTATATGACCTTTTCGAAATTGGGGTTGTACCGAGAACAAGATCAATATAGAATTCTACTGCTCTGTCGAGTGGCATTCCTGGCAGTTCTTCTGGGAAGACATCAGGAAATTCACTAACCACAGGGATATTCAGAAGATCTGTGACTGTGGCAACCTTTAGAACATATAGGTGGAAACCTCCCTCTCCAAGGTGAAGAGAAGCCCGTTCACCTCTTGGACTTCTAAGAGAAATGACTCTCTTAGCACAATCAAGTCGAGCAATATATTGTGCTAACCAATTCATTCCTAAAATTACGTCCATTCCTCTAAGCAAGATCAAATTTGCAAAAAACTGAACTCCCTCAATGAGACTCTTGGCCTTCGGAACAACCCGATTGGTTATTAATTTAGTCTCGGGTGCATCGATATGGTAGGCGGAAGGCAGGGTCTCGATAACTATATGGTGTCTCAAAGCATAACCCTCCTTGATGAATGAATGGGATGCACCAGAATCAGAAAGAACAACCGCGGGATGAGAATTCACGAGTAGCGTACTAACGAGCACGCTGTCGTCCTCCTGAGCCCCTTCATTGGTGACGTGGCGCACTCAGCCACGCTTGGGGACGTGTGTAGCCTGAGAGGCTTGTGGAGTAGATTGAGTGGGTGGTGGCCTTGGAGCAGTCGCCACGGCTCCCGGCTTGGGGTAAGGGCAATCACATGCACAGTGCCCAACGCACCCACAGTTGTAGCACGGACCGCTAGGGCCACCTGTCACAGTTACTTGGGATCCTACGGGTCTCGAAGGTTGTCCTTGCAGAGCGGAGGGAGACAGGCATTGTACTATCCACATCAGCCATGTAGCAATCGAGGCCGTCATGTGAGATGGTGGAGGTTGACTCTCCGTGCGGGTACGTTGAGAGGTCCCGCCCACAGAAGGCGACGGAACCCTCTTGTGTTTCTTCTCCTCTTGGTGGCCCTTCATCTTGAACTCAACGGGGAGGGAGGTGCTCACCAACCTGTTGAAGTCGACGAACTCATGAGCCGACAAGCAGTCTTGCATCTTGAGAGAGAGGTTGTTCACAAAGCGGTATTGCTTTCGCTCGTCAGTGTTGACCTTGTCTGGTGCATATTGTGCAAGGTGGTTGAACACCTACACATACTCCATAACAGATCTACCCCGTTGTTGAAGATCTAGGAACTCCCGCTTCTTTATTTCCATTATCCCCTTGGGAATATGATAATCACAGAATGCCTGGCGGAACTTCACCCAAGACACCCAGTGGTTGGCGGGGTGCATGGCCAAATAGCTGGACCACCACGCGCCCGTCGCACCCTGAAGTTGATGGGCAGCGAAAAGTGCCTTCTCGTGGTCTTCACATCTGAGGAGAGCGAGCTTCTCCTCGATAATCCTAAGCTAATGGTCTGCATCGAGAGGATCCTCAGCACATGTGAAGGTGGGTGGCTGAGTCCTGAGGAAATCCGAGAAGTCGTCTCGGCATCCGGCTCCACCTCCTCCTTGAGGGGTCGTGTTACGCACGAGAGCTTCGAGGAGTACCGTCTGAGCTTGACAATTTTGTTCAATTTGCATAAGCACATCAGCCATGCTCGGCGGTGGAGGCGGTGGAGGGTTGTTCTCGTTAGAACCCTCGGGAAGGTCTCCAAGACTATGGCTGGTTCTCATCCTGTTGCAACGACAAGACGCGGAGGGGAAAGTCAAATTCTGACATAGCCTAAAAGCATTCGCCAGATATCATTTGCTTGGACCCTTAATACCTTATATATGGAAACATGATGCATATGACCAATAGTGAACAATGAATGCATGCTCTATTCCTATTTACCGTTTCCTTCTCGAGTGCACCATAATGCGAAAACAAACAACTTAAGCATCGCTCGTATCCACAGCTTATACTTAGGGGCATAATATAGCAGGTTCATACATATTTGCAGGAAGAGGCACAAGTAAACTTTAGTGAGTTGCTTAGTGAGGTTGACATACTTACTAAACAATGTCTTAAGTGTTTTTAGGCTACTTCATTAAACCAGGCTCTGATACCATGCTGTGAGAAACCGTCCAAACAGTATTCTAATTAATCATCAGGAGGATCATTATTTATAATAACAACCTCAGTGATTAAACAGAATACTATCCCGGTAGTCCCGGCACGTATTTTGTGCCCAAGATCGGAACACATGCCTTTCCAACATGTACATCACAACATAGCTGAAGAAAGAGTGAGTAATTAAAGTTATATTACAAGTTCTTAAGCATGCGACCATTTGCAACAGTTTACACAAAGAGAAACTACGCAATGGAAAAATAAAACCTTAACAACAACAAAAGGAGAGTGGAACCATATACCCTTAGGCTCCACCCCAAAAGCTATGTCTCACCAGAGTAGGATGCACTACTCTTGCCCATCACCTGTATCGGCGGGCACAAAGTAGCCAAACACCGCATCACCCTCACCAGCAGAACCTGAAAGCGCAGGCATGAGTACGAAGGTACTCGCAAGACTTAATCCATATACAACACATATACATAGCTCGACTCCAAGGATTATGCATTGAGCTGTTAGCAAGAGTAAGCCACAAGGTTAAGTAAAACATATGCGGTAAGCAACCTAGACACATATGTGTGAGCATCTATACTTAACTCAAAAACAACTACCTTTCTACCCTTTAAACCACAACTTGAACATGTATGTATAGTAACCATAATATCTCCTCAACAAAACACCAACCAAACCATCACACCATAACCTTATCCCACATTCGTAAACTCTACGACCGATACAAATAAAATAATAGCATGCTCATGACCGAGAGCACGGCAATTCGAATTGTTCTTACACCCTGCAGGGGTACAACTTTTCTCAAGGACTCAAGGACCATTCGGCTTGTGCTACTCGCAAAAGTACACACAAGAGGTACTCGAGACAACCTTTCTCATACCCAGAACCACCTACTTGCAATGCCCCTATGGCACCGGGGTTACTGCGAGCGTATCTCGGACACCTCCGGTTCCCCGCCACCTTGCTTCTCCTTTTCTTTTTCTCTTACGCGTCATAGAGCTACAAGGCAAGTGTCAACACAGCATATGATAATCGGCTTACCTTACCATTAAATTAGCATGTGGTGAGTATGGTAAGTGCTAGAGCCAACTGTACCGACGGACGGCCTTAAACGATGCAAGCGGTCTATAGTACCCGGGCTCCTCTCCCGAACTACCCAGAGGACTCCTCCTGGGCAGAAGATACCCCTAACACCGTCCACATCTCACCTCAATCTCACATCTCAACCATCTATCTCAACCTCATCTTTGTATCTATGAATAGTGATTAAGCTCTAGACTCGCGAACAACGGCAACACCGTCACTCGACTTCTACCGAGGACCTAAGCATTGCTAAGCATTTTGAATAATCCTTGAAGCTAGGCAACAACTATATTATCAAGGCTACAAGGATAAGGATTCATCAATAAGTCAAGGCAGAGATAATGCAAACATAGGTTCTACCCATATCAGCCCGACACTGGACTCAACACATGCAAACATACATAAAGCATAATTTATCAATTTTAGACTCTATTTAATTTGAAAAAAGGGTGCAGTATGCTTAGATGCTTGCCTTTCTGCTCTGGGGATTGCTCGATACTTCCTGAACTGAACTCGCAGAAGTGGTGTGCCTCGGTGTCACCCTCGATCACACTCGCGTCACGCTCCGGTTCTTCGTTCACTACTGAAGAATGTATGCAATGATGAGCACGAATGACATGCAATGATGGATGCTCCACAGTGCATGACAAGGTGGAGATGCAAGGCATCATGACATGAGTTCTAAAGCCTCAAAATTTTCTTAATTTGGATTAATGTTAAGCATCCACTCATTTCCTAGACTAATTAAGCTTAACACAAAGCTTAAACCTAAATAGGAATTTAATCATGTCTAACATGAGGGTGATTATTTTTAATGAGTAGGGAATCAATTAACAAGATTTACAAAATTTATTTCATCAATTTTTCGAGTTACCAATATTTAATTATGGATTAATGAAGCTCAAACCTATTTTATTAACCCATGCAATTTAAATACACATTTCATAGCTCCCATTATTTTTAACATGTAGATAATGATCATATAAACCTAACAAAATTGGTTTCATGATTTTTAGAGCTATATACAATTTTCTATGTATTTTACAAATTTCAGCAGAATTATGTGTTGAAACAAAATTCAATTTCGCATTTTCTAGGATATCCGAATTAAAGATAGCCCGGAAACCGTTTTGCACCCAGGCCGAGCTAGCCATGGTCGCTGACAGTGGGCCTGATTGCTTTGACCCAGGTCAAAATCGACGAGGGCGGGGCGGCATGGCCCGGCATCGCCGGCGGCGAGCGATGGTGCGGCGCGGTCAGCGGAGGGCACCGGCGGCACCAGTGTCACACAGGGGACTCGATTGAGGGTCATGCGGTCATCAGCGATGACCGGAGGGCGGCCATTGACGGCAAACGACGGTAATCAACGGTGACGGCTTGGTCAAGCACGCCGGCGGCCAAATGGCGGCGTAATCAACCCGGCCGAGCACTCCTACAATATCTAGGTAGGCATGTGGACTCAATGGCGCGGATAGTTTCCGACGGACCCAACGGTGGCCCGACCGGCAGCGTGCGCCAAGGTGGTGGCGGCGGGCGGCTGACGCGGAGAAGCGCGTCGGCGACAAG
This sequence comes from Phragmites australis, assembly GCF_958298935.1. Taxonomy (NCBI): domain Eukaryota; kingdom Viridiplantae; phylum Streptophyta; class Magnoliopsida; order Poales; family Poaceae; genus Phragmites; species Phragmites australis. The sequence goes on along the minus strand of NC_084935.1, from coordinate 25,290,877 downwards.
CAAAAGGGAAAACTACACGTGCAAAGGGTTCAAGAGATCGTGGGGAAGCTCACCGTAGGACTGATTCTTCTGGAGAAGCAACAGTGCGGTGGCTCAACGGAGATGTGGCGACGAAGGCCATCGAAAATGGGGAAGAAGGTGCCTGCGCCCGATTTCGGCCGAGGAAGAAGGGGAATCCGGTGGGATTATGCCGGTGGAGCGTCGCACGACCCCTTCCTTTGCTCCTTGTGGCTTAGGCCTGGTTGAATCGAGCTCAGCTCATCGAATTTTGCTAGTGGCGCGGTGTGCTGCTGTGCAGCGCTGCTGTGCTCTGGACTCGGCCGAACACGAGAGAGAAAAGAGCAAAGAGAGCGAGGGGGGGGGGAGAGATAAGGGCGACGCCCAGCACCTCGGGAAGGAGCACGGTGCCGTGCTCGACTCGTCTGGCGATGTGGCTGGCCTCCAAAGTCAAGGAAAGTGGTGGCCGCCCCTGAGCAAAGCTCGGCGAGTGAGAGGAGGTGAGAGGCAGAGAGAGGGATGACAGGTGGGGCCGATGAACAATGACCGACTAAAGAAAAATATCATCTCTACTTCTTCTATTCAAAAGAATACCTTCCCTTGGTCCAAAAATCATGGGACAATTTTTGTGTGAAACTACAATTCATGTGTAACCCATTTTAACTAGTTTGACCCATAATGCGCGAGCCAATTTCAAACTAAAATTCCCGAAACATACAACATTTTCTAACTTGTGTTAAGTTTTATGCCTTCAAAATCATCTCCAAAAATTTGGGAAAATTCATTTATATTCTTCATATTAACATTGGCTTTTACAATTTATGTTTAATGGAAAAAACATGTTCATAATTCACCAAAACAATTAAGCATGATGCCAATGATGTTTATTATGCTTAATGACATGCTTAAGCCATTTGGGCTATTACAGCAGCTGTGGGGCATAACTAGTGATCAGTAGGAGTTCTGGCGGGTTACCTCAAGCGCACACAGCCAGAGTCCTACCGAACCAGAGGCGGAGCTGGCGAGGCCGGAAGGGCTTGCGTGTGCGCTTGGAGGGACTCCACCAGTTTGGTCCTTGTGAAGCCGGGTCTCGACCACTCCTTACTCCCAGGCCCACTCAAGGTTCTACTTTTAGCTCCTGAAAAATAGAGAAAGTTGTGCGTGCATGCATGCATATATCACAAAAAGCAAGAGCTACATGCAAGCGTGGCGTTCGTGGCCTAATGCCCTGCTCCTTTTATGTGTGAGGAAAAGAGTACATGCCTGCTAAGCATTAAATACACATGCTGCGCTCTGATGCTTGGCACACGTTGGCCAGGTTTTTCAGCCTGCGATGGGACCAAGCACTAGTACTACCTTGCAAAGGATATGCATGAAAAGAATATGCACTAGCAAGGTAGTACGTACCTTGCAAAGGAATGCATGCAAAGACTATGCGTTAGTAGTGTAGTACGTACCTTATTATATTGATTATGCATGTAGATGACTTCCTATGCAGCCCAGGATGGCAACCCGTAATGCCGCTCACGGTTTGCAGGGGCAACTAGCTCGCTTGAGCTCCTACGGCAGTTGGCGAAGCACGAGGAGGCAGGATTTCTCAGCCAACAAGCACGGAGGGTGGCGGCTGGAGCACGGCCTCTGTCGAGACGGGCGGCCGGAGCGAGGCCCCCGGCGAGGCCCCCGGCGAGGAGCTCAGCCTCCGGTGTGGAATGCGGCTGGAGTACCTCCTCCGGCAAGGAGTTCGGCCTACAGCATGTAGGACGGCCTGTGCACCACCTCCGGCAATTAGGTTGTCTTATCCTGGGTTTCAAATTTTGAAACCCTAATCTTTTGGCGTTCTTTTTCAAGTGTTTTCGAAACACGACGCTCAATTGTTATCCAAGCATGCATCAATTGCAAGTTTTTCCGCCATTCATTTATTTATGCTTTGCATTCTGGTTTCGTTTAGAGAGCGTTGCGCTGACGGTCCAAGCGAGTGAAGGTGACGCCAATCTACCTGAGTTCTGTGAATGTTGCGCCGGGAGTATCAAGCAACCGCCAGAGCAGCAAGGCAAACATCTAAGCATATTGTACCCTTTGGTTTGAATTGAATGGAGTCTAAAATGATGAGTTGTCACTTATATATATTTGCATGTTTAGCGAGTCGATGTTGGGCTTATATGGGTAGAACTTATGTTAATTGCATTACCTCTACCTTGAGTTGTTGATTATCCATATCCTTGTAGCATTGATAACATTGTTGATGTCTAACTTAAGAGTTGTTCAAAATGCTCAGCAGTGCATAGTTCCTCAGTAGAAGTCGAGTGATGGTTCAACCATTTTTCGCTAGCTTAGGGCTTACTTATTGTTCACATTTACAATGACAATGATGAGGGATCTATGAGATGTGAGAATGAGGCGAGATGTGGACGGTGCTAGGGGTAGGTCGGGAGAGGAACCCAGATGCCATAGACCACTTGCATCGTTTAAGCACCGTCCGTCAGTGCCGTTGACTTTAGCACTTTCCGTACAACCACATATTCGAATAATGGACGAATGAGCCGAGTATCATACGTCGTGGTGACACTTGCCATGCGTCCCTATGACGCGTAAGAAAAATAAAGGAGGAGCAAGGTGGCGGGGAGCTGGAGGTGTCCGGGACACTCTCGCGGTAACCCCGGTGCCATAGGGGCATGTGCAAGTGGGTAGTTCTGGGTATGAGAAAGGTTATCTCGGGGGCCAAGAGGATGGACCCGGGTCATGTGGGTAAAGTTGTACCCCCTGTAGGGTGTAAGAACAATTTGAATTGCCGCTCTCTCGGTCATGAGCATGCTTCTGTCCATCCGCATCGGTTGTAGAGTTTCCGAATTTGGGGATATGGCATGGTATGTTGGGTTTGGTTGTTGAGGATTATTGATTACATGAGATGGTTCCTTTTTCATTTATGTGCAGGTTGTTGTTGCAAGGTAGATGTGCTTGAGTTAAATATACATGCTCACACATAGATGTTATGTTGCTTACGCATATGAATTTACTTAACCTTGTGGCCTACTCCTTGCTAATGACTCAATGCATAATCCTTGGAGTCATGTTATCTATATGTACCCATTATGGATTAAGTCTTGCGAGTACCTTCGTACTCACACTGCTCTTTGAGGTTCTACCGGTGAGGAGGAGCTCGTGTTTAGCTACTTCACGCCCGCCGATGTAGGTGGCAGGAATGAGTAGTGCAAACTACTCGTGTGGCGAGGCTTTTGGGTGGATCCTAAGGGCATATTGCTCCACCTAGCTTTTGGTGTTGGTATGTGTTAATCTTCCGCTGCGTAGTTTCTAGTTTTGGTTAGAAGGTGAGCTTTTCTTTCGTCCTCCTAGCTTCCTTTTGATGTAAATTTTTGTAAATGGTTAAATGCTTTAGAACTTGTAATATAATTTAATTACTCGCTCTTTCTTAAGCTTTGTTGTGATGTTATATGTTGGAAGGCATGTGTTCCAATCTTGGGCATAAAACACGTGCCGGGACTATCGGGATGGTATTATGGTTAATCATCGTGGACGTGATTAAGCAAATGATCATCCTGATGATTAATTAGAATACTATTTGGTTGATTCCTCACACCTTGAGAGTTGTAACCTGTTACGGACTTAAAGTCCATAAAAACAAAGGTGCGACCATTCACGTTGAGCTTCGGGTAGGATAACAATTGTTGCTCATAACACTCCTAGAGATAGTTACAAAGAGTGAGTGGATCGTTCTCCATTGAATACTCTGATTTGAGATCTGGATGGAGTTGATGCCATAAAAATGCAAAGTTGCATATTTGAAATGGTCGGGACTAGAATTAGCATTCTATGTTGGTGGAGTTATGGTGGCAATATATTTCTGGGCAGTCAAAGTTATGTTGACATCCATGGCCCAGGTTAAGTAATTGTTTCCATCCAATGCAAGTTATGTGAATTCTTTTGTGGAAATGTCAGACATGTCCCACATGAAATACCATGAATTTAATTAATTTACTATGAGAGTAAATTAAATATCATGGAAATGTTGTAAAAATGCAAAATTAAAACTCAATATGAGTATTGAATAATTATTGCTGTAGACCTTCATGATAGGCAAAATATTCACTGCTCATGTATCGTACACCACTTCTAAGGAAGTAGGTAACATGTAGTCACTGCCAAATACATAGACTCTGTAAATGTAAAATATTGGGAAACACGTTGAAGGTAATCACCATAAGGTGTAGACCTCGTAGCAGTAGACGAGCAACTCGCTGCTATAACATAGACGCCATACAATTAAGATGGACGACACTACAATCGCAGCCAATGTTATAGTCTCTACTACCTTGTATTATGCCAATATTTTATGAAAAGGTAATCATCAAAATTTTGCATAAATTTATGCAAATTATGGTGCATAAATGTTGCATAAAAAATAAATTGCAGAATAGATGGATAATAAAAATTGCAAGAAAGCAAAATAAAAATATATAGTAAAATGCAATTATATTGAAATATTGAGTATTACTGAGGTAATACATAGTAATTGCAGAAAATACACATCAACATGCAATTTCTGATGACCTAAGGGTCCAGAATGCTTATTTACAAAAGGTAAATAAAACATAACATAATTTATGTAAAAGCCAATGGCTTAAATAGAACAATTACAAGTGTGTAATATTTTCTTTTTGCCTGTTCTGCAAATTGTTTTATTAATATCCTGAGGGACGTAATTGCAAAAATGTGCAATATAACTAAGGTTATATTGAATTGGTGTGTAATACATTGAAAACCCAAAGTGTTGATATGCAGCAGTAAATATTACTATGCAATTCTGGAGGACCTGAGGGTCTGAAATGTATATTTATATTAGGTAAATATAATATAGCAGAATACATTTAAAACCTGAGGGTTCAAATGTAAAAATACAAGATAATATATTGTTTGACATGAATATACATAATTCCAGGGGGTTATCTTTAAAAAAACATCAGTTTGGTGCAAAATGACATAATGGGCTTGAAACCCATTAATGCTTCCGACCCAAAATGGCCCATTTGAGCCTAACCGGCCTAGTGGGGCTGAAAAAACCTGGGCTGAGGCCCATGTGGCCTTTCAGCCCAGTCGCCCCGTGTGGCAGCTGCGCTTGTATAAGGGCTTGTTTGTTTGGGATTTTAGATTGTGGATTGTGCTCCACAATCCAATTGTGTAAACAAACAGTCGGATTCCGGAATCGGATTGTCACAATCCAAGCTCGGATTTTGGCCCAATCCACAATCCAGCTTTAAGGAGCTTCTATGGATTGTGTGGAGTGCGGAAACAAGACTAGCCCTCAAGTTGACCTGTATTTACCCGCCTGTGCCATCAGCAAGTCGTCCGATCGAATAATTTTTCCACATCTTCTTTCTCACTCAGTCTCTCTCCCCGACTCCTCTCGCTCGCTCTCTCCCGACTCGCTCTCTCTCGTGAACCCTAGCGCCGCCACCCTGAGATGGAAGGCCTCCCTAGCGCGATGGAATGGGATTCGATGGAGGAGATCGACGCGGTGGTGCACAACCCGGCGCTCGTCAACTCATTCCTGGCATGACTCGTGGCGCGAGCTCGTCCCCCGGCTCCGTCCTTGCCGCGTTGAACTACCCAAGTGCGGTCGCCCTCGCCTTTAGGGACACCATCCTTGGCGTGGCGTCCTGGTCTGGCACACCTCCCACTGTGTCTCTAGGCATGGCGGTCTGGCCTCGTGCACCTCCAGCCGCAGCAGACTACCCTGTTGGCTCCCGCAATCGTGGCAAAGGTGCAAGTGACGCTCATGCTTCATCTGAGGTAAACAAACCAATGACAATTTTGTGCATGGTTGTGATCTATGCTTGATGTGTGATTTGTAGCTACAAGTGCGTATACATGTACTGTAATTTGTAGGTACAAGTTCAATTGAATGGTTGACTGATGCGTGAGCCATTGCGTGAACTGATCTGTGCCTAATGCTAGAACTGATGAAAGGAATTTTTTTCAAGAAAAAAATCAGATAAAAGGATGACTCACATCTGTAACTAACAGCTTTTAGGATCCAACTCCAGTTCCAGACTTTAATCTGATGATGTTATAATCTATTTTGGCCTTTGTATTAAAATTTAAAAGCATAGTACATAAATATTTGTAACATTCATATCAGTAGCAGGCAAATCTGCTATGTTCACAACAAGAACCTAGGTATGTATGTCATGTACAGATGTGATTTGTAGCTAATTGATTTTTTTGCTTGCTGCAATTTTACTACTGATAGAAGGACGACTTTGTTCCAAACAAAGCCGATTGGAGATCTGTAAATAATATGGCATTTTGTGAAATATGTGTGGAGGAAATAAGAGCTGGGAATAGGCCTGTTGGTGTTATGACTACTAGAGGTTCCAAGAACATAGCTGAGAAGTTCTTATTAAGGATAGGGTTGTTTCACACTAAATTGCAATTGAAGAACCGATGGGATGCACTTAAGGGTCTGTATAGCTTCTGGATAAGCATTAATAAACGGATAGGCCTTGTATGGGATAGTGCTAAAGGAATAGTGACAGTAAGCCCCACTTGGTCGATAGAGAACACAAAATTACTAAATTTGTAGTGCTGTCCATTTTGTACATTATACTGTATTGCAGCCATAGTGATCCTAATATTGTCTATGTTTTTCACGGAGATGGAGAATGGAAGAAACTTAAGGATGGTCCACCAGAGTGTCTAGATGAACTTGAGATCATGTTTCACCATATAGTAGTAGATGGTTCTTCTTCTTATGTTCCTGGTGAAGAAGTTGGTGAAGGTTTTGGAGGACAAGGTGAAGAAGTTGGTGAAGGAGCTGGAGGAGAAGGTGAAGACGTTGCTGAAGGTTCCAATCCATTGAAGAGAGGGAGTTGTAGCAATACTGCTACTAGCCCAAAGAATAGAGTAAAGAACCCCATGGTTAAGATAATGAAGGGCATATTGGATACTATGCAGGCTAATAGTGTTGTAGCGAAGAAGGTGATGCAAGGTGAATTGAGGTTTGAATCCATTAAGGAAGTGATGGACTCGGCTGTGGAGTGTGGTGCAGGTGAAGGAAGTGTGGAGCATTTCATGCCTAGTCAGCTTTTTGTTAAAGCTAAAAACCGTGATGTGTTCCGCACCATAACAACCAAAAAAGGAAGGCTTAGTTGGTTGAAGATGTGGTGTCAGAAGGAAGGGTATTAGTAGTCCTCAAATATTTTCTTGAACTTATGTTAATTTGTTGTTCAATGGACCTATCTACTGCTATGTAATATTTTCTTGAATTTATGTTAATTTGTTGTTCAATGGACCTATCTACTGCTGTGTAATATTTGCTCGAACTTATGTTAATTTGTTGTTCAATGGACCTATCTACTGCTATCTAATATTTGCTCAAACTTATGTTAATTTGTTGTTCAATTGTTAGTGTGTAACCTATCTTAAATTCGTTTGTAGATGAACACAAGTGGAAGTGATGATGAGGATGAAACATTTAAGGTTGCATGTAATCAACTAGATGTACTTCAAGAATATGGAGCAGTAGCATGTGCTTTTGGTATATACTATGGTGATACTTTCTTGAACAAATCGGCGAGGAGAGAATCTTGTCTCAGGTTATGATTGGGTTATGAGAACTTTGAATCATCCAAGAGATAGCTATAAAATGTTTAGGATGAGTAGGCCACTTTTTGATATGCTTCATGACTTGTTGGTATCAAGTTATGGCTTGCAGTCAACTAGCAATATGACTTCAATTAAATGTTTAGACATGTTTTTATGGACTATTGGGGCTCCATAGTCATTTAGCCAAGTTGCAAACCAGTTTGAGAGGTCAACCGAGACAATAAGTAGGAAATTCCATGAAGTATTGGATATTGTCAAACCAAAGGATCCAAAGTTCAAGATAGGGCATCCTAGACTTCTAGGTGCTCGTTTTGCACCACAATTCAAAAATTGCATTGGTGCAATAGATGGTACACATATACTTGTTGTTGTGCCTTCCAAACGGTTGGTTGCTTATGTGGGATGACATGGATATTCCACTCAAAATGTGCTGGTTGTATGTGACTTCGACATGCGGTTCACTTTCATTGTTACTGGATGGCCCGGATCGGTACATGATATGAGGGTGTTCAATGATGCTTTGCGCAAGTATGCAGATAAGTTCCCACATCCTCCACATGGTATACTCACATATTGTCTCGTTGTCCTCTCACTTGCTTCAATATCAATATTATTTCTCATGTTGAACTTTGTTTTCCAGAAAATTTTTATGTTGTTGACTCAGGCTATCCTAATTGAGTCGGTTTTCTAGCTCCATACAAAGAGACAAAGTACCATTTACCGGAGTTTCAACAAGGCTCACGTCCTAGTGGTAAAAAGGAGGTATACAACCACTTGCATTCATTTCTTCGTAATGTGATTGAGCGTTCGTTTGGTGTTTTGAAAATGAAATGGATAATATTATTGGACTTGCCGAGTTACCCTATACTTAAGCAAAAAATAATAATACTTGCATGTATGACTCTTTATAACTTCATTCGAGATAGTGCTTTGAGGGATGAAGAATTTGATATGTGTGATCAAGATGAAAACTACATGCCAATACCCTAAGCATCTTCATCTTAAGGGAGCGGTGGCAATGCATTAGGAGATGGAGAAGGAGATATGAATGACTTCCGTGATAATCTTGCTAATGATTTGTTTGCTATGAGAGAGTAGATTGTTTCCGAGAGGTTATTTGTATGGACAAAAATTCAAAATTGTATGGATGATGTACCATTTGTTATTTTATTTATGCATATTCATATTTCTGAAATAAGTTATAAGTCCGACCGAATGTGAAACGTAGCGACAAATGGATAAACATGCCACCTTAAATATCTATGGGTATTACATACTTTTGACATCTAAAAATAGCAATCCAACCCTACCAGAATCCAGTTTGCCAAACATCATCAGCTTTTACAATCCACAATCTACAATCCAGATTCTTACAATCCGCTGGGGAAACAAACAAGCCCTAAAAGGGATGGGGGGAGGGGCGGCTAGGGTTTGCCACCCCCACCTCACCTCTGTTCCCTATCGCGCCGCCTCCAACAAGGAAGGCCTAGTTGAGCCACGCCGGCTGATGCCGCCATCGCCAGGATTGAGGCCGCCGCCACCATAAGCTGCTCGGGTAGGCCGCCCTAAGACTGGGCACCGTCATGGTGGCCCGAGCAGGCTGCCTTTGGTAGCCATCGGGCAGGCCGGTGCGGAACAGGCCGTCGTCAGGCCGGCTTCGCCGCCCGGACACCACGGGCGCTTTCGGCCGCCTTTGCCTTGTGTGAGGTCGCCAAAGGGCTGGAGCCGATGTGTGCTCTGCCGGATGAGCCGTCCGCCATAGGTGCACGGGTGCCACCGAAGGGCGAAGATACGCTGGTGGACGTTGTCGCCACTGGGTAAACGGATCCCTCGGTGGATCCCGTAGTGGCGAGGAAGGAAGATGTCGCCGCGGTTGTCGTCATCAAAGATGATGAAGATGGTGCAGAGGATGGCGGTGGCGACACAAGAAGAATAGTGGTGACGAGAGACATCAGTGTTGGTATGTTCTTCGATCTATGTTCGTCCTTGTGCGCGTCGCTGTCGCTCAATCCGTCTGTTCTGGCTCCGATGCCTTCGGTGTTCTGTGTGTTCCTCGGTTGCATCTGTGGAGATCAAAGATGTCCCCTGATCTTGGCCGAGTGGCGATTTTTGCTTGTAGATTAATCGGCTTATTAGCGTAATGTAGAACAAAATGCTGATAACATGTTATGATGCAAAGAATGCAGAAGACAAAGATGAAGTCGAGAGTCAAAAAGCTTATCTTCGTTGATATGATATTTATACATTTATACATGGTGAAGGGGTGAGTTGATGCCCTTCGAAAGACATCTCTTCCGAACATGCACCTCCCTGTGGAGAGGCACAAGCAACTGCTCGGCAGATGCCACCGGTTTGATCATCTTGGTAACAACTGCAAGCTGCAGAACAGTGGTGAACGCGTATCCTGCTCACATTTTTGTTCCCCAAACCTCCAGGACGATCGGGTCGAGACTGGTCCACTTGGCACCATCAGCACATGCCATGACGTCACATCCTCACGCATTGGTTCAGCTATGACGTGTACACCAGACAATGGGATCTCCTTACCTAAGAGGCTAAGACAAGAAGAAATGGAAGTCCCAGCAAGTTTGTAGTGCCTAGGCGCAGATGAACCGATCGACTTCAAACGTTCGTTGTGCTCGCCGGATCCTAGATTGGTCCGTCCAAGTCGCCGACGATTGGACCCTCACATGCGTCGTCGATGTGAATTTGGTACTATGGAGACACCCACCCTGGGCATGCGTACGTAGCCACCTGGACCGTGAGGCGACGGGAACGGCATACGTAACATTGTACGATTGCACCGTACATTTTACGACATCATATACACAATACTAGTTTGGAGAAAAATATACAGAACAATAGGTAATCGTAACTATAGCGTACTGGTCTTTTGTTCCACCGTACCAGACTACCAGTCGCGTTTGTACTGCTCCTTTCTACGCCATCAGTATTGTCGAAGATTAGTTCCTGACAATATATCCGTAAACTGACTAGGTATCTTCGAGTACAGGGATTAATAACGAGACAAGACAATCGATGTATACAGATTCGAGCCTCCGATTGGAGTAATACGCTACGTCCTGTGGGGGTGTTGCTGCCGTATATTGATAATCTCGAGTACAAGTAATGTGGCTAAAACTATTACAGAGAGTAGATCGGATCTAATCTAACATAAGGCTAAAGTCGCCGAATATCTTTTCTGCTAGGGTCTTGATGCTTGCCTCGAATTCTCTCTTCTCTCCCCCTAGCCTTTTTGCTTTATATAGGGGTGAGGTACCGACTCCTATCCAACCGTAGTTGATAGGGAGTTGTCTTCCTTGACGTCCAAGTAGATAAATCTGTTTTGAGTACTAATTGTATCGGGTTGGGTAACCAATCTAAACCTTCCTGATATGTACTTCCTTAATTCCGGGTGTATCAGGTACCGCTGATTCAGTTCCGTGATATCTGAAGCTTCCTAATATGTGTTGTACATACCCTGTCTGTATATGATATACTCCTTATGAGCATATACCCCATAGTTAGATATTCGACAGTAGCCCTCTAACTCTACTCAGGAGGAGAGGTTTCCATAAGCTCCCACTCGAGTACCACCAAGTTTAAGCTTGATCAAGTAAAGTGGATCAGGCTCATAGTTGAAAGAATTGAGTATAGACGGATCCTTCCTTGAGTATCGAGTGGAAGCTCAGTCAGGTCGAACGCCCTGCGACTAACCACACTCGAGACTTGAAGAAAAAGATTAAAGAACTCAACTGATCGACACCCGACTCCGAGTAGAGTTAAAAAACCTTTCAAAATTTGAAATTACGGGTGTAGACGCATTTAATGTGGGCAAAAGGGCGTGCTGAGATTCGCATGTCGTCATCATACCACTTTTTACGCCGGTCGAAGTGTGGTAAAAACGGGCGTGGTTCTCGAAGAGACGGTAAATTTTCCCTTTCCGAAGCACAAACGACTTCTGTGTCCTACCTTGAGGCAAGGCCTATTTATTTGAGTAGAAAACTCTATCGTCCAACTCTTGTGGCCTCTATTGCAACCTTGCCCTTCGAATTCATCCACTATTGTTCGTGTTCTGCTCGAAGAACTTCATCTTTCCCCTTAACTCTCATGGCAGAGACTTTTGATTGGGCAGCTGTTCCCTTGGGAGTGCTCGACATCATCTTCAACAAGCTGGTTCATCCGAAGGATTTCACCTTCTTTCGATGTGTCTGCACCGCGTGGCGAGAAGTGTATAGAACGGCGGAATTTTCTCCATGGATCTTGAAAGGGCTGGGCTGTTCATACATGAGGACAGCTTGGTGGAGGTGCATCGCCTAAGGAGCAAAGCAGTTTTTGACCTTCGTTTCCGAGGCCTGGTCGGCGACAGGTGGGAGATGATTGGGGCCTCGAACGGGCTCCTAATCATCATCAAATGAGGGCGTCAAGTCAAAGGTAGGGTGATCAACTAGGTAACAGGATGGTTTTCTCACCTTCCTCCACTTTCGTACGACGCATTCTGGGTCAGTCTAGAAGGATGCGCAGTGCGGAGGAACGGGAAATTGTTCATCATCGTTGTCCCGAGGATGCCTTACTTTCACCTTTAGATGACAGAGGGAGTGCATATATATCTTGTTGATGGACCACTGCGATGGTTCTGAATTTCCAGTAGCAAGTTTTGGTGGCGTATTGCGGATTTCTTGGATAGAGTGGCTTCAGGAGATCCATCAGGTGTGGTGGCAGCATTGGAACAATTGACCCCTAAGCTCGAGATCTGGCAACCTGGTTTGAGAGGTTCTCAACTGCTCCTGGTCGACACTTACGCATTTTTCCTGAAAGTTGGAGAGCAGATCGATGATCTAGCTGAGCATAATGCACTGACGCCAGTTTCCTTTCACACATTTGGTGATAACATATGGGAGCCCGCTAGAATGGGAAGTTGTCCCCTGGTCGAAGGAGAGAATAATCCTGCTGGGCCTGACGTCTGAAGCCGTCCCTCCAGTACCCAGGATTACAAATCCTAATCGAATTCTGAGCTTCCGCCGGACGAAGTTAGCTTATGACCGAGATGATTTTGACGTGCTTGAAGTTTCCTACGACAAAGTGTCCAGAACCGTAAAGTCCCTTGAAGGAAATTTCAAGTGGCATTCTTGTAAATAGATATCACCGAAGCTTTTTCCTTAGTAGAGTAATAGGCTTCTTGTTAGGATTTTTGACGGATGTAATGGAGTCATTACTAATACTTTGCCTGTCTAATATGCTACTGCCTTCCATTCCCTTACTCTGTTGACGACTGAAAGGGATACTGCCATTGCTCAGCAGGATGCTGCTGTCTTGTCTCTTCAAGAGCTGAAGGAATAGACACTCGACCGCATGACCCAATCAACCTCTGTAAGCACCGCTACATTGCTCGATATCCTCAAGAGTTACAATCCCACGCTTGATACTTCGTTGGTGACAGTCGGGTTTAATTGTATTAGTAAGGAGGCCACAGAACTTGTTGAAAGCATCCAGCCCGTAGTTCCAGCCTTTGTCGAGTCTTTGAGGCTTAGTTTTCCTAGTGATGATACTGAGGAGAGCCCCTCAGACTGATGGTCCATCCTGTTCTGGCACTTGTAAAATATGTTTTATGATCTAAGAATGCCCGCAACAATGCTACACTTTGCCAGTCTATTATGCTTTTGTCTACTATGTCCTTGTCGATGAAATAGGATAGCATAAGTAGATGCAATAACTGATAGATGCATGTTGTCATCGTTCTCAAGACTGATAGATGCAATAACTAATACGATTATGCATCTATCAACCTGAAATTTTAACTAGATAAGCTATTAGATGCGTGGCCCTCGGGCACTCGAGAAGACCGTAATAGTAAGGAAAAGACTAATACATAGCTAGAAAAAGAAAGAGTATATCGAATTTTTTGTGAACTTTTATCAACGTGCGCATTCAATCAGCATATAAACATGAACTCGATAGAGAGCACACGCGAGGCAGACTAGGACTTCAGAACCCTTTTGGCCGTTAGGCGTGAGATGTCTGACAATCTCTGTGCCGTTATGCCTCCTGAGGTATAGTTGTCCGTCATCGACACAACACATGCCTCCGTTGGTTCTATTCAATGTGATCGACGCAGAGCGAGATAAAATTTTACAAAAAAACATATAACAGAAATATGGTATTATGATATAGCCCCCGACTCTATGGTCGAGGAAGAAATTACTCGATCGGAGAGTAGAAAATGGCATACCTGTACCATTGATCGGAAAGTAATTTTATTGCTCTCAACTATGTACTCGATAATGGAGTCGAACGAAGAGTAAAGCTCTAGCATCGAAAGTATGCGATGTAGCCCCCGACTCTCTATTTGATGTGATAATCAAGATAGAGAGTAGAGCATATGCGTCAATATATACTTGGTGTGGCCTCTGTTGTTTTGCTCAATGACTGAATTCGAGTGTAAAGTGGAACATAAACACTAACATCGTAGAATGAAGCAAAAGCATCGAAAAATATGATGTAGCCCCCGACTCTACACTCAATGTAATAATCGAGTGGAGAGTGGAGCGTAAGCATCAAAAAATGCATCATTCTCGCCTGCATATTCGAGAGTGCAAGCCCCCGAGCATTATCATTTTAACTGCAATGTGGATACTGAGTGAACTCGAACCACCAGGTAGGTGGGCATTAAAAACCCACTCCCATTTGTGCTCATTTTCACTACAATCTTGATTTGACGCGTCGTAATGACTGCCCATCCCTCTTTGCAGAGATGAGACAAGTCCTAATGCCATCATGACGTCTCGACTTCCGCCGAACGCGCTACGCGCCCGAGGCGACGCCATGGTTTTAGATTTTGACGGCTACATTTACATAGTACGACCCGTTTCCCCCGCTATAAATAGAGGGAACTTGAAGCCGTCTGTCCTTCACATCGCCTCCTTTGTTTCCTTTGCCCATTGCCTTCTAGGACTTGTAGAGCTTGAAGCTATGGCCTCCACTCCATCTCTGCCTCGTGAGCCAATCCCAGAAGTCCTCTCCCCTAGGCCTCTCGCCATGGTCCCTCCTGAAATCATCATCATTTCCTCTGATGACGAGGACTCGAGTGGCAGGTCTAAGAAGGAGAGGGAAGAAGCGCCCACCGCAGATAATCGTCGTCCCCTCATTCAGCGCATTCGCCGTTACATCAAGACCTATGCTTCAAGCTAGACGGCGTAGCGCTCCGCACGGGGGAGGATTGAGGATGGTGGTGATCTCGACCGGATCATTGACCAAGCCGCCATCGAGGTCTTTAGCGGTGGAGCCTTCAAGTCATCGCCGGCTAAGGAGGTGCGGTTGTCTTCTCCGTCGACAACCGCCAGATCGCCTTTGCACCACGCAGAAGACCACTCGGCATCACCAGCGTCAGCCAGCAGCTCCAGCAGGGTCTTCGCCTCGGCCACTTTCCCTGGTCCTTATGCTGGTCGGCGGCTGGTTCCAGGAATGATTAGCTGCCGCCCGAGGGAGGAGTATAAAAGGTTCCTCGACTCATTCAAGGGCGAATAAGGGTCCATACGCTTCCAAACTCTTGGAGGTTTTGGATCTTTATATTTTGCAAGATATAAGCTGATCCTTTCTGTCAATTTTGCACTAGCCGCATGGATTAGAGTGAAAAAGAAAAAATTAAGTAATCGAGTAGCCAACCAAATCGAATGTAATCGACTTACCTGTAACCTACCTTTTATATGAATAAAACTTTTGGAATTGATCGATGTTCCACGAGTACCTTCCGTAGGACGAGGTCCCCAACAGCGAGTTGCCTAGGCTGAATTCTCTGGCTTTGATATCTACGCAATGCCTACTGATACTTAACCGCTCGAATAGATGCTCGATCTCGGTACTCCTCGAATAAATTTATGTCATCCGCTCGTAAGTGCTCCTGCCCTTCTTCCGAGTAACTTTCCACTCTAGGTGATCCAAACTGCAACTCAGTCGGGAGCACCGCTTCCGCTCCATAAATCAAGAAGAACGGAGTTTCACCGGTGGCCCTATTAGTCGACTTACAAACGACCCATAGTACCGAGGGAAGCACTTTTACCCAGCATTTTGAGTAGTCTTTTAGCCTGTCGAAGACCTGAGTTTTGATACCCTTCAAGACTATACCATTAGCACGCTCAACTTGACCATTACTCTGCGGGTGAGCTACTGAGGCGAAACAAGTCTTAATGCCGAATTCTTCACAGAATTCAATAAAGGTTCTGCTTCTGAACTGGCTACCGTTATCCGTAATTATCTGATGCGGAATGCCAAATCAAATATTTATGCTCCTCATGAACTTCTTGGCCACTTCTGCGGTTATTTTTCCTACGGGTTCGGCCTCTATCCACTTGGTGAACATGTCGATAGCCACGAATAGGAACTTGTAACCACCTTGGGCCCTTGGGAACAGTCCCAGGATATCCAAGCCCTAGACGGAGAAAGGCCAAGAAAGAGGAATTGTTTGTAGAGTTTGGGTTGGTCGAGTGGTCTGCCTTCCAAAAATTGGCAACTCTCGCACTTTTTGACCAGCTCGGAAGCATCCTGGAAGGCAGTCGGCCAATAGAATCCCTGGCGGAAAATTTTTCTGACCATGGTGCAAGAAGACGCATGATTACCACATGTGCCTCCATGGATATCGAGCAATATTTTATTGCCCTCTTCCTGAGTGATGCACTTCATCAAGATTCCATTACTCCGCTTTCGGTAGAGCTTGGATTTACGAGCAATTTTCTCTGTAGACGCATCATCAGTAGGGATGTCTCGACCCTCGAGATAGGCTTGGTACGGAGTCATACAAGTCGGGTTGCATTCGAGTAGTGCAGCATCCATGTTTGTGGGTTCTGCCTTGCTGACCTAGCAGAACTGCTGGTCGGGTTGCGTAGCATCCGTTCGCCGAACTGTCGGGATAGATGGTTTAAGGAGTTTCTCAATGAAGACCTCTATGGGTACCGGTGCTCGAGAAGAAGCGAGTCTAGCAAGTTCATGGGCACCAGAGTTATCACTCCTTTTGATATGCGTCACTTCTAGCACTTCAAACTTTTGCTCGAGCTTTCGTACCTTGAGTAAGTAAGCTGCCATGTTGTCATCCAAGCACTGGTACTCCTTTTGAACTTAGTTTACGACTAGCTATGAGTCCCCTTTCACAAGAAGTCATTTAATCCCAAGCGATGCAGCTATACGGAGCTTGTTTACCAGTCCTTCATATTCTGCAACATTATTAGAAGCTTTAAAGTCTAATTGAGCAGCGTACCTGAGTTCGTCTCCCGTTGGAGATTTGAGTACAATACCAGCCGCCGAGCCCTGAAGCATGAGCGATCCATCAAAGAAGAGCGTCCAGTGATCTTCGACCATGTTTGGCCTTGTTTCTTCAACGTTTGTCCATTCGGTGATGAAATCTGCTAACACTCCGGATTTCATGCTTGTGCGTGGTGCGTAGCTTACGTCGAACTCATTTAGTTCTACCGCGCATTGCGCGATTAGTCTAGTAGCTTCCCGATTGTGTATTACATCCTTCAGCGGATACGTCGTTATGACGGTGATCCTGTGTGCTTAAAAGTAGTGCCGTAATTTCCAGGAAGACATCAAGACTGCATATATCAGCTTCTATACTTGCGGGTATCATAGCTTAGCATCGTGTAGAACCTCGCTCACGTAATAAACAGGTTTCTGGACCTTGGCCTTTTTCTCGGGACATTCCCGTTCGACTGCCAGTATCGTGCTTACAACTTGTGGGGTAGCTGCAATATACAAAAAGAGCTCCTCTTTCTCGTTAGACAGTGTAAGAATTAATGGAGAAGATAAGTACCTTATTAAGTCCTGGAAGGCGCGCTCTGCTTCTTCTGTCCACTCGAATCGGTCTTATTTCTTCAACAACTTGAAGAAAGGCATTCCTCCCTCGCCCATCCTGGAAATGAATCGACTAAGAGTAGCAATGCAACCTGTCAGTTTCTGAACCTCCTTAAGTGTTCGAGGTGACCACATCTGGTCGAGAGCCTCAATTTTGCATGGGTTGGCCTCAATGCCGCGACTTGATACCAGGAAGCCGAGAAGCTTGCCGGATGGCACACCAAACGTGCACTTTTTGGGGTTGATCATCATGCGATACTTCCTGAGGTTGTCGAACATTTCCATGAGATTGTCAACCAATGCGTTTCCGGTTTCCGATTTGACTACAATATCATCGACGTATGCTTCTACATTACGCCCAATTTGGGGTTGTAGACAGTTTTGAATACACCTTTGATACGTAGCACTAGTGTTTTTTAAACTGAAAGGCATCTTTACATAGCAAAATACCCTGAATAGGCATTTAGAAAACATAGCAATTCGCAGCCTGCCATAGAGTCGATGATCTGGTCGATGCACGGGAGAGGAAAAGGATCCTTGGGGCAAGCCTTGTTGAGGTTGGTGAAGTCGACGCACATTCTCCATCTGCCATTGGCCTTCTTGACGAGGACGGGATTCGCGAGCCATGTAGGATGACGCACTTCTTGAATGAAGCCCGCCTTTAGGAGCTTATCGACCTCCTCCTGGATGGCCCACTTCCTATCTTCCGTAAATCTTTGCTGATTCTACACCACAGGTTTGGCATCGAGTTTAACAGCTAGTCGATGCTCGATCACCTCCCTGGGGACCCCAGGCATATCGGACGGTTGCCATGCAAACATGTCTTAGTTTGCCTGGAGGAAGGTGATGAGCTCGAGTTCCTATTTGGGGTCAAGATTGGCCCCAATCTTAACCGTCTTGGATGGTTCAGACGGGTTGAGGGACACTGACTTGACACAACCATCTGTCTTTCTATTGCTGACGCCATCTTTGTTCTTGCCTTTGGCATCGTCAGACTCAGAAGTGCCAGCAAGACTTATGAGCCTAGAATCTTTGGCCTCGACGACACCTTGGTGCCTTTGACGCTTAGAATTTGCGTCCTTGGGAGTGATGGCCACTCGACTGAAGTGTTCGACCATATCCAGGCTTTGCTTGTCGCATTTGACCGCTGCGCGCTGATCCCCTTTAACTATAATGGCCCCCTTAGGACCCGGGATCTTGAGTGTTTGGTAGGCATAGTGAACCACTGCCATGAACTTGCCTAGTATTGGACGGCCTAGAATCACATTGTATACTGTCTCGAAGTCCACGATATCAAAGGTCAGCTTTTCTGTGTAGAAGTTGTCGGGCGTGCCAAACGTGACTGGCAGCTCGATCTGGTCGAGAGGCATGGTCGATGAGTTGGGATTTATACTGTGGAAAGGCTCAACTCCTGTCTTAAGCTCTGATCTCTAAATTCCCATCTTGTTTAAGGTTTTGGAGAAAATGAGGTTGAGTGAACTACCACCATCGATCAGAGTTCTGGAAACTTTGATGTTGAGTATGGTCGGCTGAACCACGACCTAGTATCGACCAGGATGAGGTATCGTGGCTGGAATGTTGGTTTGATCAAAGGTGATCGACTGTTCTGACCACTTGAGATACCGAGTGGGCCCAATTAGGGCCAGGTTGACTTCTCGCTCGACTGCCTTGTACTACCTTTTGAACTCGTACGTGGCGGATCCTCCAAAGATGTGCGCCAAGCTGTGGTCAGCCTCATGGAGCTGGGGCTCGTTACCCTCAATGTTTGACTTAGCCTGCTTATTGCCACGCTCAGCGTTCGCCTTGATCTTTTCATCAAGCTTCTTCTTGAACACATAGCACTCATCGAAGTCGTGCTGGTTGCTCCGATGGATGGGACACCACTTTTCAGCACCTCGACTGAGGCCTTTGTTGTTCCCAGTGTTGCGCAATTTGTTCCTGTCGACTACAGCTATAGTTGTATCGGGACCCTTGCGTTTGTCACCGGATTTGGTCTTCTTTCATCCGCTCTTCGAGGACTCGGGTTTGTCCTTACCAGATTGAAGGTTTTTAGCACATACCTGTCCTTCCGCTCATTTTGTGCACTTGTCGGCCAACTCGAAAAGCTCTCTGACCATACGGATCTTCCGAGTAGCCATCTTTTCACGTAAATCCGTGTCCTGAACACCTCGTTTGAAGGTGATGATTACAGACTCATCGGATATGTCTGGGATCGTGTTACGCTTGTCGCTGAATCAGCAGATAAAATCTCGAAGAGATTCATTGTCGCCTTGGTGTAGTTGGTGAAGGTCGTTCTCTGTTCCTGGGTGCTCGAATGTGCCTTGGAAATTGGCTATGAATTGAGCCTTAAGTTCTGCCCACGAACTAATCGAGTTGGGCAGCAAGTTTAGCAACCAGGACCTTGCGGGTCCATCAAGGGCAGTTAACAGGTAATTGGCCATTACTCAATTGTCACCACTGGCTTCTCGAATAACAGTGGTGTAGATCTGCAACCACTCATTGCTATTGATTTTCATGTCATATTTCTGGATCAGGCCCGCTTTGAACTTCTCGGGCCACCGAATTGACCGAAGTTCGTGCATGAAAGCCTCGCAGCCCCCGTCGAACTCTTTAGGAGGAGGTGGTGGGAGACTATCACGCCTGGCTCTTTGAGCAGGGGAGTCATGTCGACCATCTCGTCCTATAGATCTGCAGTCATAGTAGCGGCGATCATCTTTAAGGCATTCTTCACGGTGGTTTTCGATCACCATCCGTAGATCATGCCAATTGTGAGGAATACGATTCCTCAGGTCTTCCTGATTTCTACGCCTATGGATAGGGCAGCTACAGTTTGGCCCACAGTGTCATGTTCGGGCTCGACCACATGAGCTTCCCATCTAAGATTCCTCTACTCGAGAGTGTTCCCGACCGTGGCTCCTTGAGCCGGGACCGTATTGACTGGGGGGCCTGGAATCGCCTAGATTATTTGCTCGAGCAACTTGGATCTGAGCTGCATTGAGTAGGGTATTGACTTGATTGACCATAGGAGTTAGCGGATTCGCCGGATCTAACTCTGGAAGGGATCGGAGGATCAGATGCGCTCCTTGTATGTTAGCGTCCGGAGTACTGAATACGTTGTTACCAAGGCTCGGTGGTGGTCGAGCTGATGAAGCTTCATAGTGACTGTTCGGAGGGAGCTTCTCCCTTGAGCCGTGGCTCATCACAGGCGGAGGCGCACCCACCGGAAGTCATCGGGAGAGGCCAGGAGGCAGCTACCCTCCCGTGGTCCGCCGGTGGAGGGTCATGTCGGGTGCAAGTAAGGCTCGAGCTGCGGATGTTTCTGGTGGTAACTCGGCGTCAGTACCATCGGTAGTGACAGCTGTCGCCGGATCTTTGGGAATTTATGTGCTGTTGTCGACCACGGCCTTTGGATCTATCGCCACTAGGTTAGCCGATGGGGGGTCGTTGCTTCTAGCCATATACACGAATCGTTCTGTTCGGCTGCTTTGGCTAGCGTTAGAATCACCGTCGCCACCCTCGTCGGTGTCAGTGTCCATGCAGTAGAGAACATTAGGCTCCACAGGATCCCACTCGAGATGTCACACCTCACGGTACGCATCCACTGGTCTGGATTCGAGGGTACCGGTGTGGATCAATCCACCTTGACCATCCCAACGGAAAACCATAGTTCCAAAGATGATTTCTAAGTCGACGAGAGGGGACTCGAAGCTGTCCGCCGTCAACTCGAAGTGGTCGTAGAAGTTATTGCTGGAGAATCTGACGTAAACAGGAGCCCGAGACATGATTAATCCTGCAAAATAGAAGAAGGCCCTACCTGGCACGCCAACTGTCGAAGATTAGTTCATGATAATATGTCCGTAAATTGACTGGGTACCTTCGAGTGCAGGGATTAATCACGAGATGAGACAATCGATGTATACAGGTTTGGGCCTCCGATTGGAGTAATACCCTACATCCTATGGGGGTGTTGCTGCCGTATATTGATGATCTCGAGAATAAGTAATGTAGCTAAAACTATTACAGAGAGTAGATCGGATCTAATCTAACCTAAGGCTAAAATCGCCGAATATCTTCTCTACTAGGGTCTTGATGCTTGCCTCGAATTCTCTCTTCTCTCCCCTACCCTTTTCGCCTTATATAGGGGTGAGGTACCGACTCCTATCCAGCCATAGTCATTAGGGAGTTGTCTTCCTTGACGTCCAAGTAGATAAATCCGTTTTGAGAACTAATCGTATCGGGTTGGGTAACCAATCTATACCTTGATATGTACTTCCTTGATTCCGGGTATATCAGGTACCGCTGATTCGGTTCCGTGATATCTGAAGGTTCCTAATATGTGTTGTACAAGCATCAACTTTATTCTATTGTCCACTTCACATGCCTCAGTTTCTAAACCCAATCTTAATCTCCGACGAATCACGTCTCCACCAATCTTGGCTGCCAAGGAAAAGCCACCTTTCCACACCACCTTTTCGTCATTAGAGCCATACGACCGCGACGCGTGAACACGGTCGAAACCTGTTCATATCGATGTTATGTTTGTGATGTACTCCTCCGATCGTAAGTATAAGTCCATATAGCTATTCTTATAATGCACTAAATATAAGTTATAACACAACTTTTCACCTCTACTTATTTGCCACCTATAAATGCACATAATTAATAGAGCAAACAAGCCAACTACCTTAATAATTTTCAGATCGGAGACTGCTATCCAATCCAACCAAGAGATCAATTGAGAGCAGGTTAGGCAATCCAGCTTCTTTGGTGATCAGTGGTGTGGGGGGGGGGGATGAAGCCATTTTTTTCACAAATTGTGAGGAAAGCGGTCATGGCGGATGGATCATGGGGGTGTGGTCTTGGAGGGGATGAAGGGAGGGGTGGAGAACTAGGGCATCACAAGAACAATTGCAGTAAACCTAGTGCATGCTTTATATGAAAATATGTTGATCATCAAGTTGATAATTGTCCCGTGAAGAAAGGTGAGCATAGCTATTGTAGATATGTGGGGAGTTTTGCTAATGGGTTGGGCTTCTATCATGTTGAGTTGCCTGATCAGGATGAACAACAAATGATGGAATTCATCAACTGTGAAAAAGTTATGATTGAGACTGGAGACATTACAAGAGAAGAGTTAGAAAGAGAGCTTGTTGCACTACGTAAGAAACCATCATTAGTGACGACCAACCACAACATATCACAAATGCACTATTGGTGACAGTTCCAGTGACGATGCTTCACTAATGTATAGTTCTTGCTGGGACCCGGCCAAAACCCGTCAATAATGAGGGGTCATTAGTAACAACATGGGAATGACCTATCACTAAAAATAGTAGTGGCATGTCACCTCAAAGCCCGTCACTAATAATGGATTCATTAGTGAGGGTAGAGAGGGCACACGTTACTAAATGTAGCCTCGGGCGGCTCAACTTGTTAGTGACGGGTTATGAGGAGACCCGTCACTAATGAGTAGGGCTATTTTGAAGTTGGGATTGTCCCTTGGCCTTTGAACGTTTGCCTCCCCCTTTCGTCCTCCTTTTGCTCATATATGGTGGATTCTAGGGTTTGAGTTGGAATCAACGATTTTACTTCTTCTCCCAAATCTTGATACATGTGGATTGTCTCCCTTGGCCTTTGAAGGTTTGCATCCCCCTTTCCTCCTCCTCTTGCTCATATTTGATGGATTCTAGGGTTTGAGTTGGAGTCCACAATTTCTCCTTCTCCCAAATCTTGATATGTTTATGGTGCAATTATGTTAATTATATTCCTAAAAGTGAATTTAGTTTGCGTAACCTACATCTCCCATTCGGGAGTGTTTGATTATAAATATGACTTGGAAACTCGTCATATTTATAAAAAGATACTCCCGAATTGTCCACAAACTTTGGATAGTCCAAGGATATATGGTCCAAGTAGTAGATTTATGTGCTCTTGTATGGTTTTAGAGAGAATTTCGGTGACATCTCCCTATTGTTCTCTGGATACACACCCTCTTGGCTCGTTGTTGAGACGTGTATTTGGAGAATAGCGGGAAGATGCTGCCGAAATTTTATCTAGAACCGTACAAGAGCATAAAAACCAACTCAGGCCACATATCCTCGAATAGGATTAGGACCTATCTTTGCCTACATAGAAATTAGTTAGGATCCTTCACCTTAGATAAGAAATTGGCTTGAATCTACTCTTAATTTAGTTAAATTTAGTTATAATTTTTATACTTATTCAATTGTCTCTACTCTATCGCTTCTATTAATAATGAACATTTTTTTAATTTGTAGATGGCGGACCGAAGTTGGATGTACCTTGGTTGCCGTACTTGTAACGAGTACATGAGCGGGGTAAAGTCTTCCATAAGTGCCGCGGGGGCGTGTATGGAAGGTCAGGGTAAAATGACAATGTAGTGTCCATACTATGATTGCAAGAATAAGAAGAAGTTCCCAAAACCAGACAATGTGTACGATCACTTGTTAAGGTGTGGATTCAAAGAGAGGTACCACATTTAGAACAAACACGGCGAGGAAAGTCTTAGTGAAGGGGAAATAGATCGGGTCCTCCCGGACGGCAGTATGGATCAAGGACTCCCGCCAGCCGGTGATATGGATCATTATCTCAAGGACGCAGACATATTAGGATTCAATGATGACTACATGGATTTGGTGGAGAATGTGGACCAAATGGTGCTCGATGCTGAGGGGCACAACGAATATAGTGATGGTGAGTTTGCCAAATTCTAGAAACTGTTGTGAGACTCGAAGACACCATTTTATCCTGGATGTAAGGAGAAATACACATTGCTATCTGCGGTGCTTACGCTTCTGCAATTGAAGGCAACCCATTATTGATCTGATAGGAGTTTCAAAGCATTGTTGCATCTACTAAGAGGCATGCTACCAGAGAGGAACAAGGTGCCCAAGACCGTCTACGATGCGAAGAAGATAATTTGTCCTTTGGGATTGTAAATAGAAAAAAAATACATGGATGTAAGGAGTATTGTGTCCTATTTTGTGGAGAGTATGCATACTTGGATCAATGTCCTGTTTGTGGAACCCATCGATACAAGCTTAGAAATGATGGTGGCGATGTGCAGGAAGGCAGCAAAAGAAAATGGCCTCCTAGTAAGGTGGTGTGGTATTTCCCTGTAATTCGTTGTTTGAAGCGTTTGTTCGCAAACGCAAAGGAGTCTCAATTGCTATGGTGCACAATGAGGGTCGTAAGAACGACACAATGATACGGCACCCCGCAGATTCCGCTCAGTGGCGAACCATTAATTCCACATTTGGTTGGTTCACTAAAGAATTAAGAAATATTAGGTTTGCTATGAGTACAGATGGCATGAATCTATTCAGTAAAATAAGTAGCTCACATGGCACCTGACCTGTTTTGCTGTCGATCTACAACTTTCCACCTTGGCTTTGTAAAAAGCGAAAATACATTATGTTGTCTACCTTAATTCCTAGTTTGAGGCAACCTGACAACGACATCGATGTGTATCTCAGACTTTTGGTGGATGATCTTAAAAGACTCTGGTCTGAAGGCGTTGAGGTTTGAGATTAGTACAAGCAAGAATACTTCACCCTACATGCCATATTATTCATCGCCATCAATGATCTGCCAGCACTTCGTAACTTGTCAGGGCAGAGTAAAAGAAAAGGTGAAGCTTGCCCCCAATGCTTAAATGACAATAAGAGTATGTGGTTGAATGAGTCAAAGAAATTAGTGTACATGGGACATCGACATTTCCTTCCCATGAACCACCCGTATCGGAAAATGAAGTCTCAGTTTGACGGCACAAGGGAGAAACCGTCACCTCCAAGGTATTTCAGCGGGCAAGATGTATATGATAAGGTTAAGAATATCAATGTTGTTCTTGGCAAGCGAAAACGATCCTCTACGAGTGATGAAAATAGAATGTGGAATAAGAAATTAATTCTCTGAGAATTTGATTATTGGAATTACTTAGACATTCGCCACTCTATTGATCTCATGGGAGTTTGAATATGTGCGACAGTCTCAGTACAATGCTCAACATGAAAGGGAAAATAAAGGACCATGAAAACGCACGAGCGGACCTTAAAGAAATGGGCTTAAGGCCGAAGCTTCATGCTAAGGATAAGGATAAAGGAAAATTCCTACCCCCATCTTGCATCACCTTATCCAAGAAGGAGAAAAAAGAATTTTGCGAATTCTTGCACAGTGTGAAAGTTCCCTCTGGTTACTTGTCTAACATTAGAAGACTTGTTTCGGTGAAAGAGTTGAAAATGGTTGGTGTGTGTTGTGTCTACTCATCACTAATGATGGCCTTTAGTGACGGATGTCTTCCTGAACCCTGTCACTAATGACGGTATTTAGTGACGGGCGTCTGTACACTATCGTTAGTAATGATGACACATTAGTGACGTGTGTTGTGGCTACCCGTCACTACATACCATCATTAGTGATAGGCAACAGACCTCCACATGCCATATGAGACGCACATTAGTGACGGGTCTTAACTATGATCCGCCAATAATGTGTCATCATTAGTAACGTGTTCAGAGTGACAGATATAGGATCCGTCACTAAGAACAGTTATCACCCATCACTAATGTGCTGTTCTAACATAGTGTTGTGAGTTTCAACCCAAATTAGCCATGGCAAATTAGGCAATTAAATGAGTGGAGTTAACTGGTCAGGTTCCCTCCAAACAAGAAAGTGAAAGATTTGGCTTCCTTCTATTCTTTCAATTTGAGCAATGGGGTGGCAGTGAAGGTTGAATTATGGAATTGGGACCTTGAAGCGAGGTATTCCCCTAAATGGTGTAATAGGAAGGTCTTGGATCAAGTAGCATCATGCTTTGGGCCGCTTATGGAGATTGATTGGCAAAGGTTATTTAGAAGTTTCTTTGAGGTGGTAAGAATCAATATTTTCTGTAGGGACTTCACTAAGATTCCTCGGGATAGGTTGTTTGGCATGAAGGGGAAGCTGTATATGGTCAGTATTGATGTGGAGCATCCTCCTGAAGTAGACATAGCTGAAGGTTCTGATGGTGATGGGCATCATGAGGGTGGAGATGAGGATGATGACGAGGTGGATGACTTAGGTGACGCTCATGATAACAACATGGGTACTAATTTTTTATGTTCACCAGTAATATTTGAATTTTATTTAACAGTTGAACACTACTTTGAAGCCACTTTAGTTGACTCGAACGAATCAAAAGTATTCTCAGATAATTTTTTTAGACAAACTCCGTCCTCAAATTGCATCCTTGTGTGATGGAGCAGTTGATAGGCAGGAGGAAATGGCGAAAATACAAGGCCACTAGCATTATTATAGTCATTAGCATCGTCTTGAGATTTGTTCCAAGTCATATTTAAAAAACGGAAAAAAGTTGTCATTTCCATCACATTGTATTTGGAAGTGCACTCCAGCGATACAGTGATAATAAAATCACCCACTTTCATAACTGCCAGAACTGCATTCCAGCAAGTGGGATTTTGTCGCATGTGATCAATATAATGAGCACATGAATTTAGGTGGGAGAAGAAATGGGAACTCAACTGTTCAACTGCCGCCATATTGAGTCAAAAGAAAGAGGTGGTGATTGAAACATAGTATAAGGCTTTATAAGGAAGGTCATAGGGAGAATCAAGCTTTGGCTTAGATGGTTAATGGAGGTGATTGTGTCCCTTATCAGTTATCGAACCCTACGTTTACTCATTAAGGTGGATATTTTACCACTACCCCTCGTTCCTCTGCTAGGATCAAATCTGAACAAACCAAAGTCTCCAGACTGATTCAGGTGTAGCTCCAGCTCGTAGGCCCCCGAGCTTGACGACAACCAGCTGCGCTGCTGCCACTTGTCCCCGGACGCCAGGTCAGCTCCTCCTGCCACCTCGTACGTCCCCAAGCTGCTCGCCGAGGCCGTCGCCAAAGTCAAGCCAGCCAGACCATCTGCTGTTCGGACCATGCGAATCGGCCAGCCCATCCCCGTAGCGGAGGAAGGGTCTGTTGCCTGTTGGCACAGACGAAGGATCCAACTCACGCAGTGCGAACTCACCTTGGAAGAAACTCACGCGAACACACACTGACACACACGAGAGCACAAGCAGTTGCTGCGACGCACGCCTTTTCTCTTTTGTGTATTCACCACTCACACTGAAAGAACCGAGCATACATGACTTTTATAGCCCTGCAGCTTACATGCACAAGGAGCATCTACTGCCCCAGGTCTCGTGCACACGCACGCACGCTCCGCACCTGCGGACGCGGCATGACACGGTCCACTCACCTGACTTTGAGTCACGCCTCAGAACTTGCCCAACTAACGAAGCATGCAACTTTCTAATTTGCCATACTGCACTTATTCTAATGATGACTCAGCCATGCAGAGAAACACACAGCATAGGCGGACTCAAAGGATAGTTTAGATGGGCTTGAGACTACCTTAGGATCCAGCACATTTTTATCCTTAAAAACCTATCCCTCGCACATGTGATTTGTGCTTCCGCATTGGATGCATTATAATCCATGCTTGTCTGACACTACTACAGAAAGACACAACAGTGCTAGTTTTTAAACCGACACTGATTACTCGGTATTGATAGTTCAAGACTATCAGTGTCGAGTCTGGAACCGGTACTAAAAATTCTTTTTACTGCCGGTAGGTAGCTTCAATCGGCACTGAAAAGGTTTCAAGAGCTAAAAAATAAACGAGCCGACTTCGCTACTATCGTCACGGTGCTCTCGCCGCCGCCGCATGCTCAAATCAAACACATCTCACAATCAAATTTAATATAACAATACAATAATCGACTTATCTTGTCCATACAACAACGCAGGAGAATCTGCCAACTATATTTCATATAGAGAACACATATATGCAACAGTATCCAGATTAATAAGTCTGGCTGAAAAAAGTGTGGTGGTTGCGTATCACAAGAACAGAAAAAGGGAGAAATTAAAATGCAATGTTTGTAGATGGAAAAACTGGAAACCGCATAAATCGGCTTGCAACCCGTGAATCAAGTAACGAGAAAAGGAGGTGTCTTTATCTCTAGCGTCACATGAGCGAAAGAAAATGGATCGTTGTCGGCTGCGTGGACGACCAACAACCTACGGTTGAGGGAGCTGATCTCCATCTCCTAGTGAAAGACGATGGCCTAGAGGAACACGAGCGTGTCCTCGTTGTGCTGGATTTTCTCCTCCGCCACCCGCGGGAACTTCTCCGCCTCCATTCGCTCTGCCGCCTTCTCCGCCTACAGCCGTAGGATCATGGCCAGTGCCTTGTTTGTGCTCGACGATGCCGCATGCCTCTCCTCCTCCAGCTCGGCCCTCAGCTCCTCCACAGTCAGCGTTTGCTGCCGCAAAGCCTCCCGTAGAGCGGCAACCTCGCCTTCTTCAACTCCGGCCAAGTACGAGGGAGAGGAGAGATCGAGAGAGAGGGGTAGTGGGGAACGAGAGAGAGAAGAGCGAGAAAAATATCTGGAGTCTGGAGTCGGACTTGATCGAGCTAAAATTAGAATGGAATAAAATTTTGGATCCATATAGACTATTAGTGCCGGTTGTCAATAGAAACATCACTGATAGTTGGAGCCAGATGTTTGGTCGAGCCAAAATTAGAATGGATCAAAGGTTTTAGATCCAGATGAACTATTAGTGCCGATTGTACCATCATTGTTCGGGTGCGAGAGATTAAAAACTGATACTAATACATTTTTAGTGATGATTTCTGTACAACTGATATTGATGTGCCACTACTTTTAACTAGTTCTATAAGTAGTGTGAGCCACTACTTTTACCTAGATCTAAGCAGGTGGAGAGAGGTGGGTTGGTTCGAGAAGAGCCCTGCACATGTCGAGTCAGGGTTAGTCCAGGAGGGATCGGATGGTAGGAAAGTGGGTTTGAATTTCAATCTTTAAACACATTTTGCTCCCAAACTGAGAGTCCGTTTTTGAATCGTTTGAACCATATTATT
Organism: Phragmites australis; assembly: GCF_958298935.1. Classification (NCBI taxonomy): domain Eukaryota; kingdom Viridiplantae; phylum Streptophyta; class Magnoliopsida; order Poales; family Poaceae; genus Phragmites; species Phragmites australis. Next base: position 25,261,461 of record NC_084935.1, on the reverse strand, counting down.
TTCGAATTAATGCAATAAAATGAAAGCCAACATAAATATTTTTCTCTTTAATTTTTCAAAAAGTTCAACATTTTCAAAAGAACTAGTTTAATATTTTACGAGAAAATTGTGAATTAGTTTTAACAAAATGTTGAACTAGATTTTGAATTTTTTGAATCAAGTCCTTCAAAATTTTGAAAGGGACGAAATCATAAACCTAATACATACTAGCAACCACATAGGTATTACACATACGTGAAATCAATAATATTATGATGTGGCCAAAAATTTTCATGGGAAAAAATATTATGCCATCAACAATAAGATCAATTGGTTAGATACTCATTTTTTTATTTTAATATATTTTTTATCCGATGTGCTTTTTATTGGAAGCTAGATACTCAGTTAAAACTGGGTCATTGTTCTTTCTATTTGATTTTTCTAGCTTAAATAATATACTTGTACTGAGAGAGAGAATTCATCGAGCAATGTAATCACAATAACATAAGACATGAAATATCTGTATCAACAATAATGGGCTCGAGTAGATGAAGAAGGCGATGCAGCCAACGGCAGGGGAGGGAAGGCTAGGCTGCCGATGGATTTGTAATGGATTCTTTGCATATTTTAAATATGTTTAGATCAGGTTACTTTTAATATTACATTCTTTCAATATTACGATTTGTTTAGTTATATTTATTGAGCATGATAGTTTCTGCAAGTGAGGATGACATAATCGATACTTTTATGACCAGGAGAAAGCGTAAAATAGAGTTTTAGAGTAAGTGTTGTAATTTTATATCTACATAAGACTTTATTTCATATTTGGACTATTTATATTGTACTTTCCACACATTTCAAAGTTATTTATTGAATTTACGATGTTAAAAACTTTTAATATTATTATATTATACTTTTAGCAAATTTTATACTTGTATATTCGATTCAGAAATTTCCACCAAACACACGCAGTTGCCGACTAATATGTCATCAAATCCTGGCTCCACCACTACACACAGCTGCCGACTAGCACACCTAGCTATATACGAAAAATCTTAAACACACGTACCACAACACATACGTGCATGAAACTTACACAATGACACTAAAACACGTATTAGTCAAGATTAGTGCCAATAATGGGCTGCATGCCAGGTAAAAAGGCCCAAGAGCCTTTCCAGCATGTACATGTTGTAGGCTGAACTGTGTAGTATAAGGCCATGGACAACGCCGTGAGTTGGCAGGGCGCTTACCGTCAGATGCATGTTTTGTTTGCCACGGTGGATCTCATCACGAGAGAGTGGGCGCTCGCTGGCAAAAACACTGCTCATCACTTGTACCAGTATCTCTTTTATTTAATTTTGTTAACACGTCATTTTCATCAACATTCTTAAGCTTTACTTGCTCTTCACATATACAGCTAGGATCACCTTTGACTTCATCCGACCTTCTTAATCATCCGGCACGAAGCACCTCGCTTAGTCTCGATCATCCTATTATCGACCATCAAGTTGCATCCATTACCTATACATCATAAGACAAGCATATAAGATTCTCCAACTCCATTTCTCTTCATTTTCAGTTAGACATAATCATAATCATACATTGTAATACATTGATATGCTTATTCAAACCAAATTTAACTCAACTCAATCTTTGTCAATGACTCATCACGTATAAACTAAGGTACAAATCTATTTGGTTTCTCACATAGAAGTATTTCTACATATTCGAAACGGATATTATCCATATCTATATCCATTTTTAGGAAAACGGATTCATATATCCATATTCATATATGAAAAACGGATTCGGATATATCCATATGAATAAATGTGTACTGGGAAGGGCTTTAGCTCATCGCGTGATTATATTTTATTTATTTCACGCTTTCATGGTACAAAGGCGATCGCTCCTGCCATCACACGCTTCAGCAAACCTTAACCATCACCGCCGGTTCTCTCCATAGCTGGTCCTAGCAACCCCTCCACCACCCAGCACGATGCTCAAGATATCTTTTCTAAGTATAAGAATATGAAGATCGACTTACACTTTGTTCGGAAGCATGTTGCCCTTGGCGAGGTGCGTACACGTTTTGATGACCTCGCAGGAAGTACATGGACATCTTCACAAAGGCTTACCGACGATCCAGTCTGAACTTTGTCCTTCTACGGTTCCGATTGTAGGGGAGTGATAGCCAGGCTGTACTTGCATGTGGCCAAAAAGGACCATGCATACATATACCCAGGCGTACACGTGCAAGACTTCTAGTCGTACACGTGCAGGACTCCGGCAATCAGGAAATCAGCACGGCATCAATCTAGAAGATTATTTCCTTCTATAGCTCAGCTGTCCTTTGAAATGTATCCTAACGGATCCTTCCTGTACTCTATATGTATACCGGTGGCTGCAATGCAATGATCATCGCGTGATTAATCCGTTTATTCCACTCTTTCAATGAAGATGAAAATTCTTTCTACTGAGTAAATTCTTTTGTTAAGTCTGTCATGTAAAAAGGAGCCAAAGAATACTTTGTGCTTTTTGAGATCCAAATCGAGTAGTTTTCATTAGACCATCTCCAGTGAGGGGTATAAACCTAACCATCGTCTGACTGTCACTGGTTTGATTCGACTCACACCACTGGAGGACACCAAATCTGCACAGATTCCTTGCGCCCAACCAATCAGTTAGTTCCAACCAAAGCAATAAAAAACAAGTAAAGCTTGAGCAAGCAGCCGTACCTGGAAGAGTAATTTTAGGGGTTGTTCCGTTTCTTACACCAAGGAGTCAAGCTAAAATTTGGCTGTGGCCAAATTTGGGCAATATTAAAGTTGGGCTCTAGAACTAGTGTTTGGTTCATGACCAAACAAAAGAACTAAGATAGTATCAAATTTGAGAGCATGGTACATGGGGCTCACATATCATTATTTTTTAAATATAGCCAACATGAATTTTGTTTCGTAGATTAAATCGCAAGGCATACAACAGTTCAATCGGATTACAAATCGGATACATAGTTTAGAAAATATAATTGTTTGAAAGGTTGCTAATCCCAAAAGAACCATTTAATACAGCCAATAGCTCTCTGCCACGTTATTTTGGTATGCTGCAGCAGCCAAGCTAAATTTTGGCGGAAGTTTTGACCACTCATAAATCAGCCAGGATGCTACGTTTACTGTAGCTAGATAGGCCAAATTTTGTTAGGGGCGACTAAAACTTGACTTTGAAGCAAACGCCTGCCAACTTTTTTGGCATGGCCAATTTTTGGCTTCCCAGCTACAACATAAACCAAACAGCCCCTTAGTTGCTTTTCCTGTTGCGGGTCTCATGGGATGGGAGCAACTGAAAGCTACCACTGGAGACGACTTGAAAGACCTTGAGGTGTTGTTCTTATACACCAAGGGGTCGTAATGACTGGATTAGGGGAGACATAATGGGGGATTTTGTTGTATAACTTTGATGTGGTCATCTGGAAGTGGCGCAGTAATACTACTTTCAAAAATGAATTCATTGTTTCTCTTGATCAAGTGATCATGTCTACCATGGGTTATATGCGATTATGGGCTGTTCTTTTGAATTCAGTAGATAGCATGCACATCATGTGCTAAATAGCTCAAATTCCCCATGTTCATTACAAGTTCTAAATAGAGGCATTAGTGCACTACATGAAGTTATAGTTCTAAACAAAAGCCAAACTACATATTTGTCCAGCAGCAGAGCACCATTGACCACTTGTATCCAACTTTGAGTCAAATTACTTTACACCCTCTCCCGACTCTCAAGTCCCAAGTGCACCTACAAGTTAATTTGGGCTAAAAAAAAAGTATAGTGTATGCATAGAAACTCGCATGCTTGCAAATATATATTTTTTATATAATGTAACTAAAAAATTATAAAAAAACTTTATTTGTAAACATGTATGTTTGTACATGCACTTAGTACTTATGGTAAAACAACCATATATACTTTACTAGCTGCTAGCCACCACATTCTCTGGAAAAAGTACAGACGCAACATCATCCTCGTCATCTTCCTTGTTGTAGTGACTAACACAATAACTGTTGATGTAATAATTGTTCATTCTCCTTTTACATGGGGTGAGTGGGGGTATTTATAGGTATACCTCAACCACTCCTCTTGTCATTACATATTTGCCTCTTATCTACATGAATATTCCTACTAATGGTAGGGATATTTCAGGGTATCTCAAAGGGTATTATGGACATTGTCTATATGCATTGCCCTAAGTAACAAAATCTTGACATGTGTCTTTGGGGTCCTACCCTGGACCATTCGTCAGGACTGCTAGCGATCTTCCTTGAGCCACCCCCTCGTTGGGTTATAGCTGACTTGCGGTCCCTCTTTAAGCTAGCCTTCGCTTTGTTCCCGAAGGGCCTCGCTCCACCTCCATTTAATCTTAGGACTTGTGCCAAATCCTTCATCCTTCGGGCCTCATCGCACCCCTTCGACCTCGGAGTTTTTGCTACACTCTTTTCCCTTTAGGTTTTGTCGCACCCCTTCAACCTCAGGGCTTCGCTACACTCTTTGCCTTTGGGATTTGTCGCACCCCTTCGGTCTTTTGGACATCGCCTCCAAGCTTCGTTCCTTGGGTCGTTATGCCTTATCGAGCCTGACTCCTACAGAACATAAAGGGAACTATCCCTACCTTGATGTCAGTCTTTGTTTTGGTTTTTGAGATTTGACCATTGTGGCTGAAGTCAATGGACAGGGGGCCATGTGATACTATTCCCCCAAACAGTGGCCCCTTCGTGGATTTGGTTCTGACTTTGTGGGGCCAAAGCCAAGAATATTTAGACAGTAGGGGGTACCTTGCCTCGATCTCCCCTTTCGGTCGGCCGAAGTCAATTCCCAAAAATGGCAAGACTAACATGTTATGAAACAGAAGACACGGAAAATATTGTTTATATATATACATATATATATATATACATATATATACATATATAAACAAAGTGCCCAGTGCCCATTGATGTGTTGCGGGGATAGCCTGGCCGATGGCTGGGACATTTGTCGCAACATCCCACTGCCATACAAAATATTGGGCTCCGCCTTGGCCATTGAGCCATCTGAGGAAGTGAATGCAACCTTTGCAAATTCCTGCAAGGTCCCTTTTCCTACTAGGATGTACCATGTGTCATCCCAGCTCTACAATATGATCTTCTTGCGAAGCTCCAGGGTTGCAATCCAGCTTTCGCTACTTGGGAGGGTCCATTCCCTATTGTTGCCTTCAAAGCTATATGGTGCCTTCAGTGGTGACGCCTACTGGATACCATCCGGTGATAGAGCCCCGGGCATGTCGCTTCGGAGGAGGATTACGTGACCTCCCGCTTTAATGATCCATGGAGCTTCTTCCCCTTCGAGCCATATTTGTGCCCATAGTTCCTACGCTGGTTCTGATGTCCAGCCACTCGTTCTACCAACTTGCTACCATGATGCTTCCTCAACATGATCTACATATGTGATGTGGCGGTTGCAGTATGCGTAGATGACGATGACTATTTCTGCATCATCTCCCAGCTTCGAGCTTATGAAGAAACCCTTCAGGTTGCAATATCGGGCCTATTCTGAGAGTGGAGGTAGCCTAAGCACCTATCCTATCATCGGGTTTACAATGTTGGCAGAGTCATCGTTGCAGTTGAACCCTATCAAATAGCTTCTCTCGATGGTCTTGACTCGCGTTCTGCACCCTACGAAGGATGGGACTTGTACAACCAAGGTCCACTCCTCGGTTAGCGAGTAAAATGATACTTCGCTTGACTCATGGACTTCGTCCGTCCATAGGATCCATGGGGCGAATTGCAAGTGCTCTTCGCACCGGACATTGTTGCGCCACCTAGAGCAAGTCGCCATGAAGGACACAAAATCCATCAGCTCGTCAAAGCAGTCGGTGATGGCACAAAGAGTTGGCTATGGGATGTCTGTCCACTCCTTGACTACCATGTTGGGGCTTCGCTGAGCCTTTGGCGTCGCTAGGTTGTAGGTGGTAATGTTGGTTGGGTGTGGAGCTGTATGAGGTTGATGGCGGTAAGTTCCGTATTTGTATGTGGCAGATTGAGTTGGTATTGGGGTGTGAACAGTCACACATCGCTTGGGCTTTTGTAGCGACTATTGCAATTTCCCATGGGAGCCTAGGCATCTCAGCGCATGCGTCGTACGCCATTATGGAGTTGTACAATGGCACTGGTGTTCTCGAGGCCGTTATGGTGATTAATTTGGTTGTTTCATATCATCTCGCCATGCATCACCCCCATGTTTCGTAATTGTCTCGTCATGCAAACTTGACATGACCCGTATGGGCCCCATGTGTCATGATTCCTACCACGTTATGGTATGTCATACATGTGGTGATGTGCTACGATGTGGCCCAGACTTTTTTGGGGTCGTGGCTTGGGTGCCAGGTATATATATATATATATATGTGTGTGTGTGTGTGTGTGTGTGTGTGTGTGTGTGTGTGTGTGTGTGTGTGTGTGTGTGTGTGTGTGTGTGTGTGTGTGTGTGTGTGTGTGTGTGTGTGTGTGTGTGTGTGTGTGTGTGTGTGTGTGTGTGTGGGTTACCTTGGCCCCCTTGGGTCATTCCTATCATTCACCCCATTATGCTTCTATTCTTCTAATATCCTGCAGCACTTGCAAATGTCTTTTATTTCATTAAAAAACTCCACTTTGTCGACATTGTCTTTTCCAAACAAAGAATAGCCCGATATTATTCCAATTTCTTCCCAAAACTTACCAAGAAAAATCCCGAACTGGATCCAAAATTGACGGGTTAATGTGAGCTTAGTATGCGAATCCGCTCCCCAACAAAAGCGCAAAGCATCCATGTACAAAACCTCTGCAGTTTTGAAAGATTCCTCCGCATGACGATGGTCCTGGCTGGTAACACTAAACTATTGATGCGTCTTCTCCAACTTTAGAATTATAGGTAGATGCCTTGGCATCGGATGAACCTTCTTGCTATGGTGCACATCCTTTAGGTCAAGCATTCCTTGTCCATTCTTGGCATTCTATTTCCTGGACCCTTCAAGCAGTGACGAAGGGCGAGCATCAGTGTGCTAGTACGACGGACCCTCATCGCCCTTATTCAACGTTATCCATTGCACCAAAGGGCATATCAAGTCTCTAGTGGAGTGTCGGAGGGTAACTCCACAAGCGGGGATCCGGAGGGACCCCCTTTGAGATTCGACCGGGGGGATAATTCTGAGTCTGCCTCGTACGTGAAATAAATGGAAGTAAATGAGATGCAAGTGGAATGGATGATCGGATGCAGGAGGAAGGAGGAAGTAAATGCTCAGGGGATTTTTAGACAGGTTCGGGCCGCACTGAGCGTAATACCCTACTCTTGTGTGTATGCTATCAATGCTCAGGGAATGTCTCTCTGAGGATCTCTCGTATTACAAGGATGTTTGTCTAAGTCTAGAGCTTCGTGCTTCTTCCATCGTCGTCGTCCGAAGTTCGTCCGACGTGTTCTGTCCAATCCCCGTCCCCCTCCTTCTCCGGGGAGCCCACCCCTCTTTTATACCCCGTCAGGGCGGGTAGCGTGCCCAGAAAGGATAGCGCAAGTTCCAAGGCGCCATAAATAGAAAGCAACCATCATGGGCTGCAGCTTGAGGTGACGGGGAGAGTTGAAAATGCGCCCCCGTCTGGTCTTCGCCGTCATCATTCCGCTTTTCAGCTGGTGCAGCGGGGAGGGCCCGCCGGGAAGCCACCGAGCAGCCCGGCGTGCCCGCCCGGTCAGAGCGCGCCTAACATAGCAGGGGGGCAGACGTTACGCCTCGAGCCCTGCGACATTATCTCGAGGCGCGTCGGATGACACGCGATAGGACCTGCGCATTAAATATCCCCACGCCTCCCTGCTAGACCGTGGTAGGGACTGACAGCAGGCGTAGGGGGAGTGGTTGGTAGTGACAGGCCATGCACCCTCTTAAATGCAGCATCGGGCCTCTCACCCATTGACACCTCACCGCTGAGCCTTGTGGGGACCACCGGTGAAGGACTTCTCAGGCCCTCGGGGAACTGTGAGTGCTCGGAAACTACTGTTTCACAGCCCCGAGCACTCTCTCTTGGATATGCCCTTTCTTGGTCCTCGGGGAACTCGGGTGCTCGGGGACCACTGTTTATGGCCCCGAGCGCCCTCTCCCGGAACTTGACTGCTCGGGTCCTCGGGGAACTTGGGTGCTCGGGGACCACTGTTCATGGCTCCGAGCATCCTCTCCCAGAACTGTGACTTCTCCTGTCATCGGGGAACTCGGGTGCTCGGGGACTACTGTTGATGGCCCCAAGCACCCTCTCCTGGGACTTAGTCTTCTCGGATCATCGGAGAACTCGGTATTCGGGGACCACTGTGCTTGGCCCCGAGCACCCTCTCCCGGGACTTGGTCTTCTCGGGTCATTGGGGAACTCGGGTACTCGGGGAACACTGTGCATGGCCACGAGCACCCTCTCCCGGGACTTGGTCTTCTTGGATCTCGGGGAGATAACCCCCAAGGGAGGGCGCCATGTGACACTCTGCTGTCCTGGCCTCGGGACTCGGGGACCCCTGGTTCCTATATCACCGACATGGAGGAATGGTGGATTTGTGATGTTAGTGATGCTCGGTTGCCTTCACCCGTGGAGATGACTCCGCAACCGCATGAGGGTGAGGTCATCGTGTTCCTCAAGTTTTTCACAACCGGACTCTGTTTCCCTTAGATCTCCATGCTGGATGGTGTTCTTAGCCGGTATGACCTGCAGATCTAGCAGTTGACTCCAAACGCCATTGTCTATCTATCGGTCTTCGCATGGCTTTGGTGCTCACAGGGTCAAAAGCCTAGTCCTATGGCTTTTGCATTCTTGCACTATGCTCACTGCTAGCCAAATAAGTTGGTGTTGAATGGGAAGGAGCATGTGGCATCGTATGGGAGTGTCATCTTCTGCCCTTTTTTGCAGGGTTGCTGATTCATGTGAACACTCAACAGAATTGGTTGAGCAATGACTGGACCAATTTCTAGTTTTATCATAAGGTTCCCTGTGGTTTGAAAATGGATTCGGACAAGAAGGAGATAAGATTCTGAAGGAGTCCATCCATGGATATGAGTCCCGAGATTGACATGAAGCTCAAGACCATCGCACTGGTCGCGAAGCATCTTGGCTTTCGTGATAACTAGGGTTAGTCCTCTCCTTCACCTGGAAGGTTGACGTAGCACCCAAGAAATCTTCATTCGAGCTTCAGGTCATTAAAATATGTCTCGCAGGGGCCCCTGGTAAGTATTCTCTTACACTCAATATCCCTCTTCTTTTCTCTGGATGTTATGGTTACCTACTTTTTATTGTAGGGAGTGTTAAGGATATCAAGGCAGAGGAGGAGGCTTTGCTTGGGCCATACACTTGGGGCGAGCACTAAGAACTAATGATGAAGGTAGTAGGTGGACATGTGAACCGTGTCATGGACATTGTATCTTTGTGCTACGGTCCTCGGACTGCGCCTCTCGTAGTCACGTGAAGGCAAAATGTGGTGGGTGTCCCTGCTGATGGTGCATTTGGGTTTGCCGCAACTGCGAGGGGTACCTGGCGCAGTTCCAGGTCACGCAATGAGCCAAGACCGAAGAAATAGCGAATTGTGCCCACCTTCGAATGACATGTTGATAGCCATGATGGGTTGCCTTCAAAGCTAGCCAATGATGGGGATGCAGCGACGACCTCTTCTGCTCCCATACCTCGTAGCTGGTCCCCCATCGCCGCGGTGCCTCTTACTTCCTTGGCTCCTGCTTGTAAGGGTGCTCGCATTGCGAACGATGTGTGTGACAAGCTCTTTGATTCTGACTCCGGGGGTGATGACAAGAAGGGCATCGGGGAGGAGGATTTCATAAACTCGCCTCCCACTGTGGTCCCTGAAGGGTCCATCGCGGCTCTTGGTAGCTCTACTTCGGACCCCGAAGGCTTTGTCGCAGATGCCGAAGATTCCACCATGGATGTTGAAGGCCCTGCCGCAGATCCTGAAGGATCTTCCGATGGTGGTGGCGATACCCATTCGGACGTGAGTGGACAAAACGCTTCGGGTACCTTTCTTACACAGTTATCTAATTTGTATATTATATCTTATGTTATACTATGTTTGTTTATCAGAGAATGCCGCTGCGCCCCGTGCCTCTCCACCGAGGCTAGGCTTGGGGAAGGGTAAATCATTGATGGGGACCCTGAAGGTTCCTCAGGTGAGAGGTAGTACCACCGCTTCTGAAGGTTTCGACTATAGGGATCTCTTTTTGAGGCCCTCTACACATCAGGATCTTATTGTGCTTGGTGAGTCATTGGACAAAACTGCAGTCGAGACAATGACGACTCATTACGCCCATAATGACCTGATCAACCAGCTTTTCATGGTGCAAATGAAGGTGTAAGCTCGCAATTTATTGCATTTTTGTGTTGCTTCTCTGACGCCAATGTGCTCTTGGATTTGCAATAGGGATTGGTTCTTGTCCGAAGTGCTCAAACAGTCATTAGCCACATGGTGGCTCAGCTTGATGAGGTAAGGACCGGACACTAACATGCCGAAGATGAGGCTAAGGATCTCCGGGCTGTGATAGAGGAGGAGCATCAAGCTCGGCTTGCCTCAGAAGGTGCCCTCAAAGAAGAAAAAAGGAAACGACGTGCCTCTAACGATGCCCTCGAGGTGGGGAAGAAGCGGCATTGCGCTTAGGAAGAAGAGAAATGAAGGAGGCTCAACATTGAGACCGCTATCGAGAGGGAACAAGGGTGTGTGCTTGAATCTGGTGCAGCCCTCGAGGTCAAGAAAGCAAAGCGAGAAAAGATGGACACCTCCTTCGATCTGGAGAAGGCAACAGAGAAACTCATCGCTGCCCTCGAGCAGGAGAAGGCGGCACTTGAGCATCATAGGGCAAATTTGGAAAATAACTAGTCTGAGCACACACAGATTTCTCATGCCATTTCTAAGGTGATGTCTAAGGTATTCAACGAGTTGGATTGATTGACACTACCCCCTTTGTAGCTGGGCCTGAACTCCGAGGTGCCCTCAAGTGGATTAATCAAGCGACATCTTTCTTGAAGACTGGCGTGCATTGTTTTGGTAACTTTGCGCTAGGATATCTATCAAAGCTACCTTGGCTGCTCTAAAAGTTGTCAGCTGTTGCCATGTTGAGACATTCGACGTGCCAGACTACGAGACCCCAATGAGAGCCGCCTTGAAGTATGTAGGTCGCGGAGTGAAGGCAGCCGCTCATGTATTCTTCAACAAGTATTGGCATATTCTGGGCAATTTGAAGCCCTCACTAGCACCCAGGACATAGGTTCTGGCGCTTCGAGCTCAGTGGCTATCGAAATCGATGGAGCACGTGGCGAAGATGCCTTGGAGGGTGGCCAAGGCAGCAGAGTTAATATTGGTGGGCCCAATGTGACTGTCTACCCTGGCTCTGCCAATATTCTTTATTAGGTCATAGGATAGGTTCTAGGCCAGGTCTTGTGCTCTGATTTTGTAAGGATTGGGATCTTTTTGTTATATTTTGTAATATGAACCCTTAGTAATGAGATGACTCTTCGTTAGAGTTGCTTCCTATTTGTTCTCTTTGTGTCTTTCAGTGTTTCAAATGAACTATCGAATGTGGTCCTTGTCCTGTTTACATGCGAGAGAAGACATTGCCATCGGGCCCCAGCCCGAATAGGGTTGTTCTGGATGAAATTCCTCTCGCAATGGAGTATGAAGGTCTCTACATGCACTATGCAACATGGCAAACATTTCTGCACCAATATCTGCAAGGGGAGTCCAAAGACTATTATCATTGGCGAAGGGCCATTCAAGATGCTTTTGACACTCGAGCTCGTGTGTTTTGGAGTACCTTTTATAGGTCAGTGTTAGAGGCTCGACAAGAATGCAGGAGAGCTCAACATTTTTCTGCGACCGAGTTCCTCACCCCAAAAGAGGAGCCTATTGAAGAGGACGAGGTTGTGATGAAAGAAGGCTTTATTGTGACTTCGTCATCGAAGTCGTCTTCTTTTGAGAGCTCATCTAATCAGAAAATGGATCTATAAGCTCCTTTTGATGCGAGGCACAGTCTCATCTTTCAGTCGACATGCAATTGAAAGTATAAGGAGATTTTTTCCCATGATGCTTTGGGGCCTTTGGCCGCCCCCCCCCCCCCCCAGCCTTTCCTTAATGTTGTAATAATTTATGTTAAATAGTGTGCCACAATCCGGTTAGAAACCATCACACAATTTCATATTTTTTTTCATCCGTTCCGAGTTATCAAGTGTTTGAAACACTTGGGTCCAATCGGTTTTTAAGGGAAAAACGGGCCCATGTGTGTATGTGCACCCTCGTTTGTTATGTGGGTGAGTCCTTAGACATTAGCCCTACAAAACCCTTACGTCCGACCAGCTTATCGGAAGGATCAACCCTATTCAAGTGGGTATCGACCCTCCAATTATTATGGGTGAGTTCTTAGATGTCAGCCCTTCAGAACCCTTAAGTTCGATCGGCTTATCAGAAGGATTAACCCTATTCAAGTAAGTATCGACCCTCAGATTATTATGGGTGAGTCCATAGACATCAGCCCTTCAGAACCCTTAGGTTCGGCTAACTTATCGGAAGGATCGACCTTATTCAAGTGGGTATCGATTCTCCAATTATTATGGGCAGGTCTTTAGACATTGGCCCTAAGGGGAGCCCTTAGACTACTACCCTCTTTTGTTGTGGTTGTCCCTTAGGTGTCAACCTCTGGGGCCCTCAGGCTCGTTCGACTTTGAAACTAGAGTATCCTTGGACTTTTTCCATGGGTGAGTGCTTATACTCTCACCTTTGGCTAATCAAAGCACAAATGCACATTTCCTTTTTTGGGGGGAATTAATTATCATTCCCTTAGGGATTACATAGGAGTCTGCCTCGTTAAAACATTGCACCCCAGAATGAGGTTCCCCCTGCAAGAAAAAGAGTATAGCTTTGGAGTTATATATTTTATAGAAAAATAAAGGTTGTGGCCAATTATACCTATCATAAGGGGTTGAACGAAGGCTGGTCCTTAGACCTAGTACTTGCGGAGCGAATCCACATTCCACGTGCGGCTTAGTGCTTCACCATCTAGAGTGGCTAAGTGGTACGAACCTAGTCTTTGGGATTCCGCTATGACAAATGGACTATCCCACTTGGACTGTAGTTTCCATATTGTTTCATGGTTTAGTTTTCACCGAAGTACTAGGTCTCTGGACCGATAGGTTACACCCATGATCTTCTTATAGACCCAATGCCTAGTCTCTTCCTAATACTTCGCCAAGTTAGTGGTCGCAACAAGGTGAGTCTCCTCCATGAGATCCTTCTACACCTTTTCGTCACCATTTTTGGCCGATAGAACCCTTAAGGACTTAACCCAAGCCTCCTCCAGGGTCATTACTTCTTCCCCGAACAATAGGCAGAATGGTGTGAAGCCCATTGGCCTAGTAAGCGTTGTGCGAAAGGACCACAGAACCTTCGATAGCTCCTCTACCCATTTTCCCTTATGCAGTCCTACCCATAGTTTTGGTACTACCATTGATATTCCTCTTTTGGCCTACTCTACTGCTCCATTAGACTATGGTGGCCTACTGATGCGAAACGCAGCTTGGTTCCCAGACTATCGTAGAAGTGCTTAAATAGCGTTGAGTTGAACTAAGTCCCATTGGCGAGGGTTACTTCTCAAGGGACCCTAAAATGGCATACAATGTTCTGCCAGAAGAAACACTGAATGTTCTTTGCCATGATGCAGGACAACAGTAATGCATTGGGCCACCTTGAGAGTAGTCCACTACTACGACAGCATAGCGAAGGTCTCCTGGTGCGCGAGGGAAAGGGCCAATAATATCAATCCCTCCATCGAGCTAGCGACCACACCGAGGGTATTGGCTGAAGAGGAAATTTTCAAATGTGCGTCTATTGTCCCATCCATTGGTATCTCGGACATGAGAAGACCAGGGTCTCTACGTCTACAATCGTTGTCAGCTAATAGAAGCCTTGGTGGAACACCTTCACTAGTACAACCCTTGGTCCTGAGTGAGATCCGCACAATCCTTGATGTATTTCCTTGAGGAGGTTTATACCTTCGGCCTTTGACACACACCGGAGTAATGGTGCGTAGACTCCCCCTTTGTAGAGTACTCCATCAATGATCTGGTAATTTTGTGCTTTGTAGACGATTCTTTTTGTCACCACATCATCTTCGGGCAGTGCTTGCCTTTGCAAATATGCTACCAAAGGCTCCCGCCAATCTTGTTCTGTTATCACGGTGACATTAGCTGGCCCTTCGTTCTATCCATCCAATGGGGACTGGAGAACTTCGAAGAATACTTTAGATGGTAGCAGAGTGCCCTAGAAGCAGCCTTCACAAGGGCATCCGCGTCATGGTTCTTCACCTTGGTATGGACTTTAGCATAAAACCTAGAAATACTTCTGCATTCAGACTACCATCTGGAAGTATCTAGCTAGCTCCGAGTTCTTTGCTTGGTATGTCTTGTCTACCTAGCATGCCACCAACTGTGAGTCCGTCTTTACTATGACCCGCTTTGCTCCTAAGGCCTTCGCCTTTTGGAGAGATAAGAGAACAACCTCGTACTCTATGATATTGTTGGTGGCTTCGGTGTGAAGTTTGGCTACATAGCATTGCTTCAACCCTCCGAGCTACATTAGGATTGTTGCTGCTCCTGCACCCCATCGGTATGTATTGTCCATATCTAATCAAGCTACGGTTCCTCCAACTCCTTTGCTCCACGCATATAGTCGGTGACAAAGTCAGCTAGTGCTTGTGATTTTATGGTTGTACGGGCAGCGAAGGTGACACACAATGAAGAGAGTTCAGCTGCCCATTTGCTGATGCACCCGGTGGACTCGCGGTTGGAGAAGACCTCCCTGAGGGGTATGATGTTGGAACCATGATAGGGTGAGCCATGAAATAATGTTTAAGTTTCCTAGAGGTCATGACCACTACAAAAGCCATCTTTTCAATTTCGGAGTACCGCTCCGTCGTGCCACTGAGTGCTTCAGAGACAAAGTAGATGGGTACTTGACAAAGCCCTCCTTCATCCTTCTTTTCATGAACCAAAATGGCACTTACTGCTAGTGGTGACGCAACTACATATGACAGCAATCTGCTTCCTAGATCTGGGCTGGCCAAAGTGGTCAACTTCACCAAATAGCTCTTTAGGTCTTTGAAGGCTCATTATTGTTCATCCGTCTGTCTGAAAGGATCTGCTCCTTGAAGAATCCTAAGGAAGGGCATACTTTTTCTGCAGATCTTGCAATGAAACGATTGAGTGAAGTCATCCTTCCCACAAACGTTGTGTGTCCTTGATCGATTTCTGAGGCTTCATGTCAATGATGGCCTGAATTTTCTTCGGGTTTGATTCGATGCCTCTTCTGGATACAATGCATCCCAATAATTGACCCGAACGAACACCAGAAACAAACTTTTCTAGGTTCAGCCTCAGGCCTGCCTTCCGGAGGTTAGCAAATGTTTCCTCTAGGTTAGCCCCATGATCCTCTTTGAATTTGCTTTGAACCACAATGCCATCAACATATGATGATACATTGTGGTCCAGTTGTGCTTGGAGTACTTTTCTTACTAGCCTTGCGAAGGTGGCCCCTGCGTTATGTAGGCTTGAGCATCTAGACATAGCAATAGGTTCCTGAGGGTGTGATGAAGCTGGTATTTCCCTTGTCCTCTTCGGCCATGCAAACTTGATGGTATCATGAGTAAGCGTCGAGAAAGCTCATGAGCTCTAAACCAGTGGTGGCCTCGACCAGTTGGTCTATTCTAATAGATGGAAAGTCATCCTTTGGGCACGCCTTGTTCAGATCTGTGAAATTGACGCACATGCACCATTTTTCATTATGCTTCTTTACTAAAATAGGGTTTGCTAGCCATTCTAGGTGCATGACCCCCTGAATCACCCATACCTTCATGAACTTCTTTACTTCCTCTTTCATAGCCTCCTGACGATCAGCGGACATCTTTCAAAGCTTCTGCTTTCTTGCTTTATTAATAGGGTGACATTTAGGTGATGCTTTGTTAGCTCTCTTGGCACCTCCGGAAGATCCTTTGGTGACCATGCGAATATGTCTTTTTTGGACTGAAAGGTAGCCAATAACTCAAGCTCTTGTTCTGGCGGCAGCTCCATGCCTACATGCACACATTTATCCTCATCCTCCGAGCACAACAGTATTCACTTGATGTTGCCTTTGGGTTTGGCTCTAGGTGGCGTGCTATCTTGTCCCTTCACATCCACCTCAGACAATTTGTGCACTTTCCGCTGATACGGGGCGTAGCCAAGTTCTATCCGGTGAGTTGTGCTTTGATCTCCCCAGATAGATATCACACCCTTCGGGCCATGCATATTTATGCACAGGTAGCCATGATGCACCACTATGTCAAACTTGGACAGCACCCCTCTTCCAAAATTAGTGTTGTATTGGTAAGGAACATCGACCACATAAAAAAGAATGTCTTCTGTTCGGAGTCCTCCTCCTTTGTCGAAAGATACTATGAGTGATATCCTTCCCAGAGCTTCGATGGACAGCCCCCTAAAGCCTTGCAACGGGGTCTCTGCTAGCCACAGATGGCTTCTAGGAATTCCCATATGATTGAATGCTTTCACGAACAGGAGATCAGCAGAACTCCCTCCATCGATCAGGATCCGGTGTATCTCCATGTCAGACTCCTACGCGAAGATGACAAAGGCATCCATATGTGGGTAATCATGGACACGGAGATCCTCCTGTGAAAAGGTTATTGGTTGGTGAGACCATCGAGACCTGACCATCGGTGAGCCTATTCCCACATGATTGACTCTGCGCACATATTCCCTTCGCTGCCTCTTGGACTCAAAGTCATAGCTGGCACCCCAAGAAATGGCCACTATCACACTGCAAGGTCCCTCCACATTTTGGATGGACCTCCTCCAGTTGAAGGGGCTTCAATAGCTATTCTCGATGGGAGTGGTGGTAACTCTAGGGCCTGCGGCTAATGTAGCGAAGGGCCTCCGGTCAAGGGTGTGGGGGTAATAGGGTGGGTGGTTATATGCAGGAGTTGGTCTGAAACTGGGTCCTCCCCTTGATTCCTCATAATGCACTATCCAAGGATCATGCGAAGACCCTAAACCTGAAGGCCCAGACGACTATCAATTTAGCCCTTCCTTCAGGTCCACGACATGAGGGCACAACTTGGTGGTGTGACCTACATCTTTGCCATGTATTGCACAATACAGCGGCCTAGGCCTTCTGGAGCCTAGGCCTAGACCCCTCATTGAACCTCCATATCTCTTCTTGCTCCTATCTGAGCTCTCCTCGATGTTGTGCACCCCTCGCTAATGGCCTCTCGACTGGTGAGAGTGATGATGATGACCTCTGTGCCCATCTGAGGATCTATAGGCTTCCCTCGGACGCTCTTACTTGTCCCTCCCTTTGTGTGTCCTTCACTTGCCTTGCTCTTCTTGATCTCTATGATCGGCCTATCTACATGCCTCAGAAGCTTGTCCTCCTCAGCCCATGAATATTCTTCCATCTTAGTGAACAGCTCATCCACGACCCGTACGGGCTTCTGCGTCAAGCGCGAGGCCAGGGTCCTGCGCAGAGACCTTGTCTTGCCACGTCTATGATGGTATCATCACTAAGACCCTTCACTTGACATTTTACATGTATGAAGCATCGAGTGAACTCCTTTAGACTTTCATCTTCCTTCTGCTTAACTACGAATAGATCTCCCATAGTAACCGGAGCTACATAGTTGCCATGGAAATATGAAAAGAGCACCTCCTGAAGCTGCTCCCAAGAGAATATCGTTCTCACTGGGAGGAATGTGTACCATGAGAGTGCGACCCCCTTGATTGCGATGACAAAAGCCTTGGCCATGGTAGCTTTGTCTCCACCTGTGGACTCTATCCTGGCCTCGAAGCTCATTACAAACTCCTTCAAGTCAGTTTCATCATTGTAGAAGTGCAATCGAGGCATCTTGAACCCATGAGGCCATGATTGCATTTGAAGACTTGTGGCCAGCAGAGAGTCTTGATCTACGTCCGCGGCCAATGGGGCTATCCGGACACCCGCTGATGGAGTACCTCTAGATCTCCACTGCCACTGAGACCCCCTAGAGGTCCTTGCTAAGACGAGAGGGACTAGCATAGGGACATGAGTTTCTTGTGCAGCTCTTGAATTTGCCTGTTGGCTTCCTCCACCTAACTTCTGTACCGTGTATCATTGCCATCATGATCCGCTTTGTGGTCTGCAAGGGCATGTGGGGGAGCTTGAGGATGCTTCAGGGCCTCGGACGTAGCCATTCGACCTTCATGTTCATCTGGTGTGACTGCTCCAGACCCCCTACCCCACCCGGAGCTTCAATGCTAGCTCCAAGTATTTCAACCTTGGGGGCCTCGATCAAAGCCTCGACCCCCTCAGCCGACGCCGCTCTCTTCTGTTGTGAAAGGATCTTTGAGCCCCCCTCTCTTTCCACGAACGCTTGTGTCCTTTCTTTCCTAGTCTTTGGTAGCATGGGAAGACCACGTGGTTGTGGGTTCGATCCTCACGGATGGCGCCAAATGTTGTGTGACGCCCGTTCCTTGCTGCCGACCCAGCCCATCTCCCTACACTCGAAGCCCAGCCCAGCCCACTCCCCAGCTCGCTCTCTCACCAGCAAGCTGGGCCCGCCTGTTAGCCTCAACTTCACGCTCCCGCGCGCTGCACCCGCAACCGTCGGCCGAAATCACCGTGCCCACGATCCACCTCCATGCCCCATGACTCCGCAATGGCCCTACTCCCTCTCTGCACTATAAAATGGCCTCCGTAGCACCCTGCCGCCCTCTCGTTCTACATCCACCCTGCTGCACCAAATCGCACCACCGCCATTGCTAGCCATAGAGGTCCGTCGAGTGTCGACCGCCACAGCTGAGCCCTCTCCGATGCTTTTGAGGCCATGATCGGCTTCGTAGTAGTACGGAGAGTCGTCTCTGCTGCCCCTCAACTCCTTTCTATCACCACATGACCTCTCCTACGGAACTCTAGTGAGTTTCACCACCACGCACCGTCGCCTGCCTTCTCTGTTGCGCCCCGAGGCCCACTGACTGGTTGTTTGGCACTGCAAGACCCCGAGGAAGCTTCCCTGACCCCTGTTTTCACTTCTCCATTGCCGCAGTCGATCCCATGCCAAGCTCTGACCTCACTGCTATCATCTCACAGTCACCGGCCACCACCAAGCCACCTCCAACCACCTCGAAGCTCTCGGCGAGACCCCTTTTCCCTCCTCTCTATTTTGCGATGTTTCTTGTTGTGTTTGGTAGCTCATAGCGCTAGATCGATCTTCTACGACGATGCTCCAGCCATGCCCACAGCAGCATCGTTGTTTTCCTATCGCTGCTAGCCGCCAAACCCTCCCCAATTGCCCTGAGCCGTCGGATCCCTCGCGTGCGGTCAAGATTAGAGGTTTAGATACCCCTTCGCCCCTTTGAATTGTAGCCGTCAGTTTTGATATCAACGAATTAGATTTAAATAGAGGTAGCCTAGTCAGCCTTGCCACGTCAGCACCATGTGTCGTAGCCACATCAACAGCCTTGTCCGACGTGGCAAGCCACGTCAACACACCTGAGCCTGGTCAGCAGGCCCAGTCAGCGATGACATCATGCTTACGCAATAAATATGTTTTTCAATACAAAGATAAACCCTTTTATTCTCTAAAATTAGGTAATCTTACATTTAGATCCCTAAACTTTTCTATTTTCACAAAAATACCCCCATCAGTATTGTTATTTTACTGATAGCCCCCTAAACTTTTATATAATTACAAATAAGTCCCTTAAACTTTCTGTTTTTACAATTTAGCCTTTGATCTTTTACAGAAAGGCCCTAAAGCTTCAAACCCTCATAACTTTTCCGTTATAGCTCTGTTTTAGGCAACTTGCGCTCACACGATCGTAGCAACGAGTGCTCTCCATTAGTAGGCTTTTTTATAGTGCTTTGCTACTATTTGGTGTACTGTTCTTAGATATTTATGCTTGCTTATTTCTGGTGTGCGCGATTGCAATATGAGGCGAGCAGTTCATGAACCTGCAGGACCAGACTTTTGAAGAGTTTGAGCAACCCGTTGTTGAACACAAGTGCCCTTGATCACATTGATCCTACTATAGAAAAGTATATCTTTTACTTTATAGATGCATGTTTGTTAATATGAATCCCATGTTTAGGGTTTATTAGTACTTTTCGTGATTATCCTTATCGCTTGTGTTGTAGTCTATGTGTCAGGGGTAGCCATGCTTAGTCATGATGGGTTAAGTGTTAATCCGATTAATGGTCTATGCAACATGAACCAAGTTGGTAATCTTTTGTAGCAACATGGATCATAGGGATCTAGGCAGGTTGGTTTGGTTGGTATGGCTGCTGTGTGCGTATTGGAAATGTGCGAGTACCTGCTTTAGATCATAAGGATCGGTTCTTGAAACCTATAACTCGGCTGAACAACGCAACCATGAGACTTATATGGGTACGACCGGTGGATTGTTAAGTGGCACAAGGTGAGGCCTCTGTAATGGATGGAATTTCTATTAGCGGTGAAACCTTAGTAGATGCATATGGATTTGGAGGTGCTTTGTAAAGGCCTTGTAGTGAGACTCTGCCTCTACACCCTGAAAGTGTGAAGCAAAACGGGAATAATGACTCATGGATAAAGTTTGCAACCTTTGTAGAGTATAAAACTGATCGATCAGTCGTACTCACGGTCAAGAGCGTGCTTGGACTTCTTCATGATTAGTGGGGATCTTGGATGGTTGGTTTTAGGTAGTTGGATGGTGGTATCCTAATGAGTTGGTAGCTGGATATGGAATATCTGGTGAGTTTGGTAGTCAGATGTAATTTGATGAGCTGTTCCTTTAATGTTGGTGTCGTCACATATAGTAAATAGGATTGCTAAGTCCTTTTGAGTCCTAGAATAGGATGATATAGATGAATTAAATCTGAGTCAAGCCTTTCTTGCCTTAAGCATTCATGTCATGTTTTCCCACACTTGCTGAGTACTCCATGTACTCACGCTTGCCTTCTCCCAACTTCTTGATGCTGCTCAAAAGGTGAGGATTTCAAGGATATCCCGGCCGATGGAGCTGAGTTTTAGGCGAATGAAGATTTCGACCTAGAGACCATGTTCTAGGCCGGTGCTCCCCCGGACAATGTCTGTGGATGGATGGAGGACCCGCTACCGCTGAAAGTTATCTTAGTGTTTTCTTTAATACCTACGGGTCCTTTTGTAATAAATCTTATTGTTATGTAATGACATTATTATGTTATCATTTATGAAGTCACTACATATATGAAACTTGATCTTGGCATACATGTGAAGTGCATCTGGTTTGTTCTTTTGAAACCGGGTGTGAGATGTTGTGATCGTGATCGCAACACAGTAAATAGTGTAATAACTATTGATGTAATAGCTATTCATTCCCCTTTTACATGGGGTGAGTAGGGGTATTTATAGGCATACCTCAAATACTCATGTTATCATTACACATTTGCCTCTTATCCATAACAATATTCCTACTAATGATAGGGAATACTCCATGGTATCACAAAGGGCATTATGATAATTGTCTACATGCATTGCCCTAAGTAACAAAATCTTGACACGTGTCTTCAGGGTCCTACCCTAGACCCTACGCCAGGACTGCTAGCGATCTTCCTTGATCCACCCAACTTGCAGGTCGCTCTTTAACCTAGCCTTCGCTCTGTTCCAAAGGGTCTCGCGCCGCCTCCCTTCAATATCAGGACTTGTGCCAGATCCTTCATCCTTTGGACCTCATCTCACCCCTTTGATTTCAGGGCTTTCGCTGCACTCTTTGCCCTTCGGGCTTCGTCATACTCCTTTGGTCTTAGGGCTTTGCTACACTCTTCGTCTTTCGGGATTTGTCGCACCCTTTCGGTCTTTTGGGCTTCGCTTCCAAGCTTCGTTCTTTGGGTTGCTACGCCTTATCGAGCCTAACTTCTACAGAACTTAAAGAAAACTATCCCTACCTTGACGTCAGTCTCTGTTTTGATTTTTAGAATTTAACCATTGTGACTGAAGTCAACGAACGAGAGCCCACGTGATACCATTCCCCCCAACACTCATGAAAAGGCAATGCAAATTAAGTTAGACATAGAGAATAATGTGGAGAAAAGGATTAGAAAGAACAATGCAAATTGAGTTAGACATACAGAATAATAGGGGGAAAAGGACTATAAAGAGGACAATGCAAATTGAGTTAGACATACAGAATAATATGGGGGGAGCGGAAAGGATTAGAAAGAGGACAACTTTAGTAGAGGAAGTCACACCACAAAATACAGCTAGACGAACACACTAATGTCTGAATCGTGGTTGGATGCAAAGCACTACGATAGTCATCCAGTCGCAGTCGCTGGTGCTATCCACATCATCATGGCAGGGCTACGGTAAATTGTGGTTTTGTGTTATACAGTCCCATGGTATCGTTCTTAAATACGTGGTTTTGTCTTACAGTGGTGCAAGTACCAGGTGCTTTTGTAATTTGCTCAAAGAAAAAAAATTTGACCGAATATAATATGCAAATGGGGTCTTGATTTTGAAAGACACTTTCAAGTGTCACTGACATGAACAATTTCCATCACACATCTGGTTTTGAGTGTAAGGCACGCATAGAAAAACGGAGCAAAACCTCCTCTTGCTGGCTTGTGTGGCATTTTACCGTTTACCAGATCGAGCTTCAATTCGATTCTTCGAAGACCCTGTTTGCACATCCATTGAAGAATTTTGCGCACACGCTAAAATAAATTTTGTGAGCATTGTTAACAATATAATTCTTATTCTTAAAATTCTCGTGCATCCTCACTTTCAAATTTATTTTTCATCTTCCTCTTCCCGTACATCGTCACGGTCCAATTTGGCCGCTGCCTCCGCCATTGCCTTCGCCTCTGCCTCAGCCTTTGCCTTCGCCTCTGCCTCGGCCTTTGCCTTCTCCTCTGCCCTCTTCTTCAGTTCCTCGATCAAGATCTCAAGGTGGGAAGAAGGCTCACCGGACCCTGCACGCTTGGCCGTCATGAGGCACTCGGCGACATCGGCCGGCGTGAGGTCCACCTCCCGCAGTATCTGCTCAACGGAGCCGAACAGCTGGTGCGCGTCGATGTCAAGGTAGTTCTTGGCGAGGGTCTTGAACGCCTCGAATCCGCAGTAGGACATCTCGATGTGCATGTCCATCCTGCCGCGCCGGATCAGCGCCGGGTCGAGCTTGTCAACGTGGTTCGTGGTGAACACGACGATACGCTCGCCGCCGCACGCCGACCACAGCCCGTCGATGAAGTTGAGCAGGCCGGACAGAGTCACCGTGTTACCGCGCCTGTCATCCATGTGCCTGTCGTGGCTGGGTCGTCGCCGCCCGGCGCGGTCGCCGGTGAGGTCGAGGGAGCAGTCGATGTCCTCGATGACGATGATGGACTTGCTGGTGGTCTCGATGAGCAGCTTGCGGAGGTCGTTGTTGCTGTTCACCACGGTGAGCTCGACGTCGTAGATGTCGTAGTCGAGGTGGTTGGCCATGGCGGCGACCATGGTGGACTTGCCGGTGCCCGGCGGTCCGTAGAGGAGGTAGCCGCGCTTCCACGGCTTGCCGGCGCGCCTGTAGTAGTCTCTGTTGTTCCGGAACGTGTCGAGGTCCTCCATGATCTCCCGCTTCTTGGCCAGGTCCATGGCCAACGTCTCGAACGTCGTCGGGTGGTCGAAGTCGATGTAGCTCCATGCCTTGTAATCGTAGCTGCTGCTTAGATCGATCGACGAAAAAAGAAAAAGAAAAAAAGAACAACGATCCGAGTCAGAGTCGTCCACGATTGGATCAATCAACAAATGTAAGACGTTTAATTTTGTATTTGTGTTGGTTCTGAGGCACGGACAAGTAGTCGACTGATTTGTTGTTGGTGTAGAGCCTGCGCCGGCGGTTGCTGAAGAGGATCTCGCGGCCTCGACGGCGGACGTGCGGAAGGTAGTCGTCGACGACGAGCTGGCGGTGGCGTTGGTGGAACGTGAGGCGCTGGCACCGCCTCTTGGCCTCCCGTTGCCTGTCCCCATCCTCCAGCACCAACAGCCACCACAGAGTGGCGCCCTGGAATTCGTCGGCGACGTCCTGGCCGTCGCGCATGCTGATCACGAGGCCGTCGCCCTCCTTGGCGCCCTCGGCGCGGAGCTCACGCGCGTCCTGCGAGCACGCGCCGCTCAGGTACGCCTCGACCTCCTCGTAGGTGCTGTCGCTCTCGGTCACGGGGCCGTATCTGGAGTAGCGCACGTCCGTGCCGGGTTCCGAGATGTCGACGGTGACGTAGGGGTCGACGAAGTTGAGCAGCCGCCGGGCGCGCCGGCGGATGAAGAGGTTGAAGTAGGTCTGGAACAGCCGGCGCGGCGCGTAGGCTGCGAGCAGCGGCGCCAGGAGGAACCACAACGAACCGAAGTTGGTGAACACCGCCGCCAAGTTGGGGAACACCCACTGCCGCCACGGCACGACTTTGCCGGGCTCGGCCATGATCGCTATGGTCGGCTACGACGATACCAAGCCCCTGCGATTATAAGTAGCCGGAGAAGGAATGGTCACGCCAGCCACCAGTTAGTTTTTTTTTTTCTAGAGCTACGGTGGTTCATACTACCTGTAGGTAGAAGGTAGTATAAATTTAATCTGACCGTTTATATGATTGGATATTTTTGTAATTACGACAGTAGTGTTAATATTTACTCACCATATAATTGAAGGGTATTACGATCTTTTTTTTATACCTAATCATCAAATAATCATTCAACCAAATAATCAGCATTCAGACCAGTCTAAACATTAAACATATGAATTTATATGATATAACTAACATGCTATTTCTTTTTTCCCAAAAATATCATTATATTATACATACTCCTCTCATATATTACTCATACTAACTCTAAATAATAGATAGTATTCTAACCAATCTAGACCAATCGATCCAAAAAAATAGATGAGTCAAATTCCTTCGAGATCACTGTTAAATTTTTCTTTTTCTAGAGGAGTTTTAGTATTTACCACTCTTACGAATGGCACATCTCCAAATGCCATTTTTATTGATATCCTTCATTTTTTGCCATAGGAGAGAAAGAGTATTTCTTAATTCTCATGTCACTTTCACCACTAGGAGGTAACAACGTCATTTTGACATGGTTTTTCACATTCCTCTCTTCTTTGTCATCGACGTTGACGCCACGAGCATCATGGCCGATCTCGACCCAAGACCCTATGCGACGTCACCGATGAAGCTCATATCATCGTGGTTGGCGACCTCGCCATGCCACCGGGTGTTGAGCAACTCGATGGTGCTAAATAAGTAAGAGACGGCCGTAGTCTGCCGAATCTGGAACAAGAACGGGGCCCTCCCTAGAGCCGGAGTGGTGGCACCGGATCTAGAGAAGAGGAACAGCGGCGGCGGTGCAGGATCTAAAGCGAGGACCGGTTGGCCCACCTCCGCTCTCGGCGATGCCGGCACTGAGCTAGAGGAGCAGGGGGCTGGGGCACGCCCATGATGGGATTCGGTAGGACCATGACTACGGTGAGCGGTGGGATGGTTTGCTGCTTCCCTAGCGCAACTTAAGGCCGAGCTGCCGAGGCATAGGCCTGTGAAAAATTTATAGCAAAAAAAAAAATCGATAAATCCCATAATTATGTTTATCTGCGGGGTCTATATATTTACTTATCATAATTTTCGTAATTTTTTAAATTGGCACCTTTTGATTCTCGGATCCAACACGTGAGCAACAAAATATCGGTCTACAGGCCGTAGCCCGCCAAACGATCCCTCCAATTCTAATTTATTTATGTGTTATTGTTTATGTCAAATGGTTTGGATATAATCTATGTGATTTTCTAGATAAATTAAGCTTTATCGTTAAACTTCGATAAATTTTTGTTACCAATAATTTTTTCATTGGCATAGACAGGCCAACTGACGACGAAGAAAGAAGCGGAGGAAGGGGGAAGCAAAGGAGAAAGAAAGGTACTGAGTCTAGTGTGCAAACTGAAACTAAAAATATTAAAAATATATATATTTGAATAGTGAAAGGAGCATGCAAATCCCCCATGACAAGAAATCAGTGATTTTTCAAGAATGTAATCGCACATTTTTCACTAAGAGGAAGAAAAAGCATAACACAAAACCATCATTGTTTGAAGTCTAGCCAAGCTTATTTCCTCCCGTCACAAATAAGTGTCATTTTGATATAGATGTGATCTCTAAAATACAACTTTAACTACTAATTTTTATTGTAATAAATTCATAAAATATAGCAAAAGTATAATATTATAAAAATATATTTTTAATAAATATACATATATTATTTTCAAATATTCAAACTCAATACATAAAAAGTACTTTGCAGATAAAATTTGAAACAATAACACGAATACTAGCCTAAACAATTCTAAAAATCGAACGACCTACAACTCAATAAAAACTGAAGCTACTCATGACCGTCAGTCGTCTGACAATACATGATAAGCTGTCCTGCGCCAAACAGAAAAAAAAAATGAAGGGCATCCATAAATGTGGTATTTGGACATGTGCTGTTCTTAGGTCAGCTCCAACAAATTCTCTTCGGGGTCCAAAATTCCGTCGTAAAGAGATTTTTATTCTCATTAGCGTTCCAACAGTTTCCTTTCACGACGGGATTCCCAGGTCATTTCCTTCAGAACGAGATTATCTCTCCTTTGCCCTTCGCGATTCCCCTCGAAGTAAAACTGTTGGAGATGAAAGAAAATAAATCGAATGAAAACGGAAAAGGAAATCAGGAAAGGAACGAAATGAAGGAAATATGGTTGGAGATAGTCTAAAAAGCGTCAAACAGTTAAATTCCCTCTTTTTATGATTACAAGTTAATGCATACGCGTACACACTATGACTTTAGCGGAAATCAACAATTTTCATAAAAGAAAAGGGTTAGCACAAGCTTATAAGTTATACCGCAAAAGTAATAGTACGTGTAATTATGAGCAACATGATTTGAACCCGATAGGTGGAGTTGCACTTATTTATTTCCACGGTCCTAATTTTTTAGGAACATGAGGGCAGGTGTTCTGCCATTTTATTATAGTAGAATAGAAAGCAAATGAAATTGCAGGTAACAGTCTAAAACAAACTTTGAAAACAGAAAATGGAAAATATAATAGGATCTCATCTAGAACGGCCTCATCGACGTGCTGCAGGAAGTGTTTTCATATTGAAAGACATACAGTAGCACAAGTGCGAAGGAGCTAGAACATGCGAAGAGGGAGACGTATAAGTCAGAAGAAGCAACTGTACATATCCAAGGACGTGTCAAGAAGCAGTTGGCCAGAGCCAGATAACTCGATCGGGTACTGGAGATTCCGTGGGTGAAGAACTGAACGAGAAGGCGCAAGAAAACAAAGTAAAACAGGTCATTTTCTGAAGAAAGAATAAGTCATAGTGTCTTTTTGTGGTCTGGACGGAGAGCGACGGCACAGCTTCTCCAGGAAGCTAAGGTGATTGCCGGTCGCATCACGCTCCGATGAGAAGTTAATACCGCATTCAAATTTTGTTGAAATTTTAGTGAAATTTTATGAATTTTAGAAATTTCAAAAATAAAAAATATCTAATTTTGAAATTTTATTTTACTGATATGCATGTTTCATAGAGCATGGGACGAAAAATAATCAGAAATTTAAATGAAATTTCATGAATATCAATCTTTTCATTTGTGAAGAAAAAAAATTGTAAAATAAAATTAAAATCGCTGGTTATATACCGTCGTTGACGTCGATGGTCATGGTCGGTAGCTATCGAAATGGCATCGACTTTCTCTGGCCTATGAAAACGACGGTCTCCGCTGAAAAGATATTCCTTTACGTGGTCGTCACGATTACACGGATCCTATGATTCCTATCGTAGACTTCAGCATTGACTTTCGCCAATCGAAATGACAATCCGGATCTTTAAAACACTTGAAATATTTCCGACCCATGAGGAAAATGCTAAAAGAGAACAATATAAGTTAAAACCATAAGAACAACTCGCAACTTACCGTCGGGAAAGATCGAAAATCTTATTGTTTTAAGCAACCTCCGTATGCAAACAAATACGGAGCTAGACGACAAGGCACAAAGATGTGACCGAACTCACTCGAGTTCAATTCTTGGTTATCGTGCATCTCCGAGTTGGTTTCAATGCTCTAGGTAAGGCGGCCAGTATAAAAAAAACAACCATTCACATAAGCATTGGAGATGGACATGTTAGAATTTTCAGCAAAATAGTAAATTAAAATTTCCAATTTTGAGACTATACTTCCGAAAAGTGATTAAAAGAAGCTAGTTAAGTGTTCGTACGTTGTAATAAAAATATAAATATTAAACGTGTTAATACCAAGTATAAACTTAATGTATGGAGATATGAATGTGTTATGAGGGCATTGTCGAACAAATACATTAAGAGTGATACCGTAATTTAATTTTAGACGAGATCCGAAAAAGCTAGAGTAGATTATCTGCTAATTATTCTCTAATTTTTTTATTTCTTTGTATTAGTAAAATGGATCGTATATCTATAGTTGATAACGGGTTGAGAATACTGGAGAACCAGAGTGGATAAAAAAATAGATAAATTATTTAAATTTTAGAGATTTTTATTATATGAGAGGATAATAGAAAAGGTTATAATACGAAAACTAACTCATGTTTTTTAAAGAAAATTATCTTACTTCCAGAAAATGCTTAAAGGAAATTGGGAGGTGTGGTAAGGAGACCACATGTCATCGTTTACAAGAGAGGTTGATTAGTAAGAGGATGCATTGCTGTTGTGCTGCAGCGGAAAGCACAACGAATTGGTCAAATGGGGATCATCCTTATCCCTCAACTCCCAAATGAGGGCAGCGGCTGGCAATCCGATTCTAGGGGCTCGTTTGTTGGCTTTATGGTGGCGCTACCCTCCTTCAGGGTTCAAAAAATTCATCAAAAATCGGTCGATATTTACGAGAACCAGTTAATTCAGTTCACACCAAATTTTGAATTTCACCGGTTTTTAAATTTGAATTAAAAAATAAAAAATCAAAAAAATTCTAAAAATACTAGAGAAAATTTTAAGACCTTATGTGCAAAAAATTTAAAAAATAATATCATTTGCATCATATGTTATGGAGATGAAGTTTAGAAAAAAAAAAGAAAAATATACTTTAAAAAGTGTGCAGCTCATTTAGTAGGGTTCACGTTAAGGAAAATATTAACATGTAAACACATATTTTTTTTAAGTATATCTTAAGAGGGTCTATAAAATTAGTTTCACTTCATTTAGAGTTTCATTAATTTCTCTATGATTTTTACAAAGTTCACAAGCATAAAGTGAACATATTAAGAAACATCATCGTAATTAACATTTTCATGTCTAACATTATTTTTCCTACATAAAGCATAGTATAAGTAAACTAATAAAAGTTGTTTTATTAATTTTGGAGGTGTGATGCGTTAGTTATGAACTAATCTATTTGCAACATATTTACACAATCCTGCATGTTACAAACTATTTCATGAGTTCATGTATTTTTAAAATACATAGGATCATGTAAGAAGACTAACAAAATTAGTTTCATGATTTTTTGATTAGCAAAAAATTAACTATGTATTTAACTAGGTTTAGCAATTACATTTTTTTCACAAAATATATTCAACTTTTTTATGATTATAAATACTTTTATCATGTAGATTATATTACAAGAAAACCAATCAAAATTTGTTTTATTTGATTTGCAGCTCAGATGAATTAGTTATCGATTTTACAATATTAAGCTATTTTTCTTTACGGAAATTCGACAAAACTGAATAGTTTTTATGAAATTTGAGCGGTTTTTAAAGGAAAACTAGCGGTTTTCGACCACAAACAAAATACAAAAAATGTGGTTGAATACCGACAAAATCGAGTGATTAATCTGTGAAATCGTCCGGTTACTAAATACCCAATTCGGTCGGTTTTGACGTGGTCAAACCAATTTGATCAAGTGAATTCGGTTAAATTTTCACTGAATTTTCCGAATATCACGAATATCAGGGATTTGGTGATCTCCACATTTCACAGTTCAAACAAATTTTTAAACTTTGCCCTCGTCGTCCACAACCATAAGTAAAATGTGCTCCTCTTTCCTCGGAGGATAGAAACAAGTTCCATTGCGCCCCACAACGACTGTTTGGAAGCGTTGGGCTCACCCGATTTATGCCAATGAGGCTTCTCCGAGTACCGCTCTTCGTCACTTTACTGCTACCTCTCAATCCTCAATCTGTCGGTTATCTTGTTGGGGCTGTTGGACGTGGTGTCATGTCTTTAAGGCAAAAGCACTGATGGGGCCGAAGCAAAGTCGCACGCTAGTTCTCTTAGGGGCTGTGTCACAGACGTGACGACGACTTTGTATGTCATCCAGCGGTGAGATTTCTTCCCTGGCTACTACGTATGTATTTACCAACTTTCCCTTGTCACTTCAGCGCTTTCCCTAAGAGATACCACACTGCACCTGACAGACACACCAGAACGGGATTTTTTTATAAAAGCGGAGATATATTAACTATGGGTCGAGGAGCACCTTTTCACAAGGTGTATACACCTTAGATGGGGTCTGGTCCACAACAGCAACACATACACCACTTCCTTAGACACCTGTCGAGACCGATGACTGAGCGCAACACACGTGTTACCCATTGAAACCCTCTTTTCGTCAGTGGCGTCGGATGGAAAGGCCTCACTTGCCGTAGCATTGGAGGTTGAGATGGGGTCATCGGGCTGTCCTGGTACTACATCTTCAGCGACAAAATGATGTTGTAGCTGATTTCGCTGGAAGGTTCTTGAGTAGTTCAAACGGCACCCGGTGATGGCAGCTCGCCACTTGACAGTGCATGGGTCTGACGATGAGGATGAAAACGATCTGCAGGTGCTTGGTGAAGAACCAGTGCTCAATGTGAACGGTGATGCAGTGTCGTCTTCTGTCAAGCTGAAGGATAGAGCGGTGCTTGTGGGTGGAGGTCGAGTAGATCCGGGGCTAGGACAGGCGGATCTAATCGGGAAAGGTGGGGAAGATTTATTTTATTGCTCACCCGACCACCTCCGTTACAGACGACGAGGATTCCAGCGACGAAAATGACAACGAAGATGGCGACGATAGCAACGGTGTCTGAGGAGTGGAGAAGGAGAGGGGAGACTCCCATCTGGGACACACTCTGAAAACTAATCTAGATCTACTTTTTCCAAAACTACTAATGGTGATGGGGCTGGCTCAGCTCCCTCTCTCCATCGGCGAGGACGTCAGTGAGGGAGAGGAAGGGTACCGGAATCTAGAAGAAGTTGGGAGGAGGGTTCGACTCCGGCTTAGGAGGGGGGCACTAGACGAGTTAGTTGTGATAAAGTTCTGACTTTTCGTGTTTCAACCGAACGAATTGGCGATTGGGAGGTTGCAGCGTAGCGACGTAGAG
Source organism: Phragmites australis (assembly GCF_958298935.1). Taxonomy (NCBI): domain Eukaryota; kingdom Viridiplantae; phylum Streptophyta; class Magnoliopsida; order Poales; family Poaceae; genus Phragmites; species Phragmites australis. The sequence continues at coordinate 25,230,010 of NC_084935.1, read as the reverse complement.
GAGCACTCAAAGAAGACGATGGATGCAGATAACTGTTCACCGGCATAAATATGGCAAGCTCAACAATTTTACTCGATGATCTTCGTGGGGAGTAGTTTAACTTGTTTCTCTCCTCTACGGAAAAGAAGCAAATGTATTTATTCTTGTGGGTGAGGAGTGCAATATAAGGCCGCCATGAACGGATGAGACCTGAGAATCGGATTGCCTGCCCATGCTCTGTTTTTTAGCTATAACACTAGAGTATAAGCTGTAATATCTGAATGCATGTTACATCCTACACATATCCACATATCAGATCTACAATCTATACTGAAGAGATTTATGAAGCCTTCGACTCCACAAGCGACAGACATATCATGCTTCCTTTGTGGTCTACAGGCATTTAAGACTGTCTGAAAGAATTCTAATTACCGAATAAGGTTCTAGTACGAGACCGAAAGTTAGGCTACCCATCTTCCCCAAAACCCTAGACCTCATTGCCTCGGGGCACCATCGCCCGTGACTTCGCCCCCTCGCCGTCCACCTAACGCAGCCCAAATCCCACAACCCCGACGTCGTCCGGCCTTCCGGAGTCGGAGCGCCGATGTCGTCCGGCCTTCCGGAGTCGGAGCGCCAACGTCGTCCGCCACCGCCGAAGCCTGAGGCCCTCCTCCCACTGCTCCCCTCCGGTCTCCCTCCTCTGCGCGCCACTGATACCCAAGACCCTCCTCTCAGTGCCCTCCTCCATTCTCCGTGGTGAGTAGCCATCCCCCTCCCGGCCGAGCCATCGTAGCCGGTGCTCTGGCCGAGCCGTGTCCTTTCTTAGCTTCTTCTCTGTGTGATGTCTGGCCATCGTGCCGCCGTGCCATTTGGTTGTGTCTGTGCCGGCATTCAGCCATCTCAAAAGACAATCTCCATCATATTATTTTGTTAGGTTTAGCAAACAGTTTGCAGTAGAAATTTGTGTTCATTGTTATCCTTTGGGGGTCATTGTTATGCAGGAGCCATTGTTTATAACACCACTTGCTCACTGCATCCAACATATATGTCAAGTCCTTAGTAGAAAAGATAAGAGAAAATTCCTCCGAAAATTATGGGGTTTATCAAAATCACTCCGCAATAGCGAAATTAACCAACAAACAATGCACAAACCTTAGATGTTGTCAAATGCCTCCAATCATGGTTTGGCCTTCAACTTCATGTCGCGCTAAGGTTACAAATGCACATCCATATCGATCTTTTTCGTGCTGTACTTCTTGCATCACCGTTCGTGTGATTCGTACAAAAGAAGCTAGCAGAAATAGTCTATTCTTTTTCCTTCCTTTTCCAACTTTATCTGACTGAAATTCTGATGCTCCAAGTCAAGAAGCCACACACAAGAATGAGACAGTACTGTCTGAAGTTGCTGTAACATTTCACATTCATATATATTTTGCGTTCGTCTTGCATTATACGGTCGCGACCGGGAAAAAAAAGGATATTTCTTAATTTTCTGGTGCATTTTCTACAAAAAAGTATATGAGACAAGCAAGGAACTAGCTAGGAACTACAACAATAACACAAAGTAGGTAAAGAAAAAAAGGAAGGATAAAGTGATGCACTAGCTGCGAGCATTATCTTATCAGCCCTTTTATGATCCCAAAAAGTTCATGCTTGCCTCATCTGTCAAAATTCAAGAACCCCATGATCCCATGACTATGCCCAAAAAGGTGCCTTCCCTTAGTCTCTCTCCTCGTCATGATCCTCTTGTTCTATGTTTAAAAACAAAAGCTAAAAAGTTCACAGTACGTGTTGCTACTCTAGTAACCATATTTGTTAGTCCAACTAGTGGTTTTTTATCTTTGGTTCAACTTATCATGAGTAGGACAGTAGCAAGTGCAAACAACTCATAACCATATTAAATTTGGAAAACAAATTCAATGACAATATTCTCGAAGTCCATGCACAGACGTTGTATATTCTTAATGTTAAGGTATAGACACATTTCCTCTGTTTTTCATTCTGGACTTTATGTCATGGAAAAGTATACGGAGAAAACAAATTTATGCCGGACAGATTGTCGTCTAATATTGGAACGAGAAATTTTATTGATGAATTATTGTATACTTGTCAGTTTTTTCTAGACAAATAATAATCTAGTGATCGATTAAGTATCATGGGACATAAGAGGACAGTAACCTATAAGAAACCAGAAATATAAAGGATGCTCACACTAGAGGGTGCCACAGCACAAGATGAGGCGGATGTAAGCAGAAGGTCGGATAGTAGCCCAAGCCCGCACCCATCATCCTCCTCCGACAGTAGCGAAAGCTCAGGTTTGTATCACAGCCTGAGCCCTATTCCGTGTGATCAGGAGAGCTAATGTCAAGAAAGTAGTCCTAACTACGATCCCGTCAAAGAGGTATTGAGATAAGTCAATATATTTTATACTTATTAAATAGAGGAATATTTTTTATTTATATCAACTCCCCTTATTTCCTCTCTAGAGGGTGCAAACATCTTTGTGTCGATCATCTGCGCCACAACTTTCTGCTCCCTCTGTGCCCGAAACTTCAGGTCCCTTTAGGGATATACTGAAACGAAAATGAGGCGAGTGAAACGGAAACAAGTTGTCGTCCGACACTTGTACAATAACTCAAGTCAGTGTTGAAGGGGAGCATGTTGCGCCTCGTGAGGATTGTGCCAAATTCCATAACAGCTGCAAATTTCTTGTCAAAGAGTATGTCTCAATCACAATACCGATTGACAGTTGGTGCCTGATAAACTGATGGAGTTCCCTGTGGGCAACATTACACAGAACCATTTGATTCCCCTTAGGAACAGAGGAAGCTGCTAAATAGAATGCGTTGAAAACTATAGGAAAGAGCTTCTGGGGCTGAAAGAGTGAGCTGAATAAGGACTTTGTGAAAAAGAACATGGTACCCTTCAATAAATACGGAAAAATTATGCCAGACCAATGGACGGAGTTTGTTCTATCACCTGAAGCCATCAAATTGGGTGAATTGTTCAAGAACCTTGCAAAGAATAACAGGTACCAACATCACCTGGGCTCAGCTAGGTATGCCCCAAAATTAGTGAATGGAGGAAGCAAGAAGAAGAGGCTACCCAGACTGGGAACCTAACTCATTGGCAAATTGTGATAAGCGAAGCAGGAACTGGGTCTATGCTCGATCAGAACGAACTGAGGTTTAGGACTTAGCCTTCAAAAGCCCCAAGACCATGGAAGTGACCCATATCATTCAAGAGATCGCTAACAAAGGGTCTTTAGAGCCCGAAGGGGAGAATGGCCTACTTACCAACGCCCTGTGGAACAAGAAACACCTGAGTCGTACTCAAGGCATCAGATCAAAAGTAGGATGGAAGCATAGGTTTCCATATGTCATGGACCAGTACAAGACCCATAATAGATATAAGAAGACCTAGAAGAAGGGATACAAGAATAAGTTAGGGTCCAGTTTATGAAAATGTGGAATGAAAAGGAGAAGGAAAGGGTTGCATTAATGACAACATAGCAACCAACCAGCCCAGGCTTTCAGAGTAGCGTCGGGTCTACGCAAGTCGATAACCAGAGATATCTTGTGGATGATATCACAAAGGCTACCCCTTGCATGCTACATGTTCTGTCGGCAAGGGAGACATCACTGTTGAGGCTGCTACGGGCCGGGCCATTTCAGGCTGTGTGTTTGTAGCGATAATAGCACTATTAGGTCATGATTGTGATTTTTGTGATTAATGACAATATAGTCAATAGGACTAACATATTTGTCAATAATATATGTTAGTAGGTCTCATAGATGCAATACATGAAGAATCCACCGCAGTCAGGACAAAGTTTGGTCGAATTGAAGAAGACCTAAGAAGATTTGCCTCACCGGATGGTTTGGTGTTGTGAATGTTCAGCTCACCGGAGCATATTTGACTAAGGGGGAGAGAAACCTGAAGACCTCACCGGAAGGTTCGGTGATTAGCAAGCGTGCTCACTGGAGAAATTCTTCCAGCGAACGGTGTCGTGCTGAAGAATGAAGGCTAAGCCTCACCACATAGTTCGGTTATCAAAGTATAACAGCACTAAAGTATTTCTGTCCATAAGGTAGAATGGAACAACTCACCGGATAGTCCTTAGCCTTACCACATAGTTCGGTTATCAAAGTATAGCAGCACTAGAGTGTTTCTGTCCAGAAGGTAGAATGGAACAACTCACCGGATAGTCCAGTAATCAGAGGAAGATACACACCTGAGCATTTCCACTAGAGAAGGTTGCGGCCGTGGAGGATCAAAGATCAACACGCCGGAAGGTCCCGTGATGAAGCAAGGCTACACCAAAAAATACACCGGACAATGAATAATGCAAAAAGGTAGATCAAAGTTCAAGGCATCGGATAGTCCGATGATGAAGTGATGTGCACCGGATGCTTTCACCGGAGCAATTTATACAGAGAGGATTCAGTTGGCTCGGATGGCTCAAAATAACTCACTGGATAGTCCGGTGATGGAGATGAAGTATACACTAGAGTGTCTAGGGTTCACAAAGGATTGAGTGGGTTCCAACGGCTAGTTTGTGATAGTGTACTCATCGAATGATCCGGTGTTAGTACTATTGTTCTCATCGAATCATCCGGTGTAAACAACTTTTCTGAGCCGTTGGGTTAACGGCTAGTGTGCAGGTATGAGGCTATAAATACCTCGACACTCAGTCATTTGAACATGTGGCATGCTGCTGGAGTCTAGAGGAAGCTCATATACACTTGAAAAGAAATCCAAGCCACCAAAGTGTTTAAAGTGATTATATAAGGCAATTAAGCACAAGATTAGAGAGTGTTTAGTGCTTATAAGCCTAGAGTGAGTTGTAGCTAGGTGTTGTAGCTTGAAGAAGGGATCAAGGAGTGATCCTAGCTTATACCGAGTGGTACATTGGTACCTTGGAGTCTTGGTGACTCACCAGCATCATTGGCCTTGATGGCTCAAGCTTGTTGACCCTCTGTCTTGATGTGGAGCGACGGCAAGACACATCTACGGGGACATAGAGACTCTTGCCTTAGTGGCTCAAGCTCCGAAGTGATCACGGTGGCAAGGGATCGGAAGAGAGGCTAGTGGTGAGACCTTACCTTGGTGGCTTGGTGGGTCATCCGGGTGGAGGCCTTGCCTTTGTGACTTGGTGGCTCAAGAGCTGTGACCGGGTACCGATAGGGAATATATCCTTTGTGGAGCTCTAACATGGATTAGGGGTGACATTCATACCATCAATACCATGGGATAAAAATTTCTTATGCAGAGTTTGCTCACTCTACCTTTTTTACGTTTCCTCATTTACATTCTTACAGTTTACCTTCTTAGATGGGTTGCAAGCGATTTGATTGGTAGAGTAGACTTACTAGATAAACCTAGAGCATTTAGATAGAGGTTTATCTTATGTAGTTTTTAGAGCCGAATAGATTCCAAATGTCTTAATTCACCGTCCTTAGGATGTCACTGATCCCTTCAATTGATATCAGAGCTAGGGATCACATCTAGCTCTTCAATTTGTGTTAGAGCTTCAAACCTTTCACAAAGTTTCGCCAATTCAAGTGGCATTTGAGCCTTAGTCTTATTGTGATCGGTTAGGCTTCACCACCTAGTGAGTAGTGATGTCCGGGGTTGATATGGTTTCCTATAGTGTTTCACTTTTTGATGGCACAAACTTCTCTCGGTGAAAAATTCTAATGACTTATTATTTGCAAGCCCAAGGGTTAGATATTTGGAGAGTTACTGAGGAACGGATGAGGCAACGCATCACCAACAAGGATGGACAATTAGATGCATTGGCAAAGAGTATCCTTTGATCATCTATATGTGTTGATGCATTTAATCGTATTTATTCTCTCACCAATGCACATGATATTTGGACTAGTTTCATTGAAATACATGAAGACACAAAGGATGTGCACAATGAGAAATATCATGTGCTTGTTACTAAGCTCAATGGTATCAAGCAACTACCCCATGAAAGTGCTAACGACATATACTCATGTTTGAATATTCTTGTCAATGAGATCAATGGGTTAGTTTTGACGCCAACTGAAGATGATCAAGTGGTGAGAATAATACTTTAATCTCTTCTTCCAAAGTATAAGTTGATAGTCTCCATCATCTACAACAACAATGACATCAAGAAGATGACTCCAAGTCAAGTGCTCGGCAAGATCACCACCCATGAGATGACAATGAACATGAGGGTGGAAGCTTCTTCCTCATCTGACACCAAGAAACTTACTCTCATAAGTAAGCAAGCTCAATGCCAACACATGAAGGCTATGATGAGATAAAAGCAAGAGTCAAGCTCAAGTGAAGATGACAGAGATAAAGATGAAGAGAGCTATGAAGAGGATGATCAAAGTACATCAAGTGATGAAGAAATTGATCATAAGATAGCCAAGCTCTTCTCAATTAGAGAATAACATGAAGAGGATCAATGTCAAGGTTGATCATCATATCTCCATTGAAGACTTGGTCAACACAATTGATCATATCAAGAAAGAGAAGAATAAGACCAAGAATAAGAGGGAGATAAGGGGAAGAGCCAAGGCATTCGCAAGCATAGGAAGACGAGTGAGCGATGATGAAGAGTGAAGCTCAAGTGATGAAAGATTCACCATCCTCCCCTCCAAGAAAAGCCACATAAGTCGTCATCGCATAAGTCATCTTACAAGTGCCTTATGGCCAAATGTATGGATAGCGACGTAGGTGATGATGAATATGATGAGGATTCTTCTTCCTATAATGAACTCCTTCATTTGATCAATGAGCAACAAAGGGCTCTTAAGAAACAATCTAAAGAGCTTAAGAAATTCAATACACTTAATGACATTCATGCTACCTTTGTTTCTAATTATGAATAATTATTGAGCAAATTTAATTTGCTAAACAAGGAGCATGATGAGCTTAAGGCTAAATTTGAGTGCATTGAATCTCAAACTAAGGTCCCTTTGAAGCAATCTATCTCTCTATTTAATTTCAATCCTAAGGTAAATACTTCTACTTTTTGTGATGATTTAATTGCTTTATCTAGCTCACCCTTTTGCAATGAGATTTTTGTTAAGAATGTTATTGTAGAATCATCTAACAAGCTCACTGCATAAGAGAATGATGAGCTTAAGTAAGAAGTGAAGAAGCTTAAGAAGAATTTGGCGAGTTTAAAGGGCAAAGAACATGTCCAACCTCCTCAAGATAACCATGCTTTCATGGTGAAGAAGCTTGCAGAGGGGTCCACCTTGACATGCTTCAAATGCCATCAAGAATAACATAAGTCCCTCCAATGCAAGCAAGCCAAGAAGGAGACCAAGGAAAAGAAGAAAATGACGAACCTCTCCAACAAGAAGTCCAACCTCTATACCAAGCCCAACTACGTAAAAGATCAAGACCAAAAGCAACCACTACAAGCTCAAGAAGAAAGACAATGGCAAGGTGATTGCACACATGGTTGGGAGAAAGGATTGGAGTTGGAACCAACCTATTTGGGGGCCCAAGGAAGTCATCACCAACATGAAGGGGTCTCAATCGGTTTGGGTTCCAAAGAAGACTTGAAGCCTGAAGCGGCTATGGGGATTTAGAGACTTGGCCCATAAGATGAAGTGAAGGTTCAAACAAAGAAGTCAAGTATGCAAGTTTGGGCGTTTTGTTGAAAATCATGATCATCGTATATCCAAATCTCCATCCAAGGGTAAAAGAGGTAAATAGTAGCTAGACTTCTGTTCATGCTTTTTGTTTTTTGCTTCTAGCTTATTTGTCTCGTCTATGATTGCATATACTTATTTTAATTTATTGTAATGCCTAGTGTAGGTTTTTATATGGTAGGTTGATTATGTTTATCTCTAACCCATGAGAAACCTATATGGTTTATTAGTTGTAGGTTCATTTCTTGGGACTAGTTTTTACAATTGGTATCTTTCGTGTGTCATGATCTAATCTATAGGATAAATCTCCATTGTTACCAATAACAAATGCATATATCTCACAAGTATTCGACACTTGTATGCACACTTTTAGGGGGAGTATATCCTATAGTTTATGATTTTGAGACTAACATGTGTTGCAAGTTATATCTCTTGTAGTCTTATGGAGCAATCAACATGTTCCTGCAGGTATGCAATGCTTAAATACTTCAATTGATATCATTGTTAAATCTTTTACTCATTTAAGCTACCTATATGAATAATATAGATTAAACTTCCTATCTTGACATATTGTCTAGTTGTACATATGTTTTGTTTCTCATCATATATATGCACATATATAGGGAGAGTTTAGACTATATTATGTGAGTTTCATAAATTATGATTGTAACATCCCAAAATCCTAGGTTGTAGATTTTGAGATAATTAATTGTTATTAATACGAGACTACAGGTTTAATTTTCAAGAGATCAAGTTTCTTTAAAATTTTAGGAGCATAAATTGGATTCTTTAATAAATCATTTGGTGTGTTCAATATGTGATGGTTGATTTGTTTAGTGTTAATGTATTTATGAGATTTTCTTTCTTTTATTTTTTTGAGTTTTTCTGTGCATCAAAAATCATGTTTTATATGCATAGAATCTTGTTTTAAATTTTTAGAAAAAAATCGGCTTAGCCAAAAGTTATAAAAATCTAACCGGTTACACCTTATGGTTTGTAGTATTTTGATTTTTTTTTAAAAAAAATTAGAGCGTACCTAGATAGGTTTCAAAAATCAAAGTTTTCTTAGCTAAAAATAGATGCATACTTTACAGGCCACGTTCTCTCTTCATTAGCCCATTTCCTCTCCTTAGGCTCAGCTCAATTAAACCAACTGCTATGGCACGGCACGGGAAGCTTCGGCCACCATCGTCCTCCTCACCATGCCGCTCCCTGTGCTCGCCATCAGCCGAGGACGCCGGCCATCCCGCACAGCGACACTCCCTGTGCGCCTGCCGCTCCTCCTTATCCGATCGCTCGAGTCCGCTCACCTCTCTGTGCCCCCGCACCTCCGCACTCTCGTCGCTCTACCTGCTGGCCTCGCGCCGAGAGTGCAGCGTGGTGACGCCACCGTACCCCGCCTCCCTTCTCTGGCTTTTAAGCCAAGCTGAGCAGGCCATCTCTCCTGTTTCCTCTCTCTCACCTCAGTCGACCACACTAGTTCGCAAGCTTGCCTCGTTGGGCGAGAGCGTGGCCATTCTTCTCAGATCCAACGGTCCCCATCGCTTCGCGCAACCGTCAGCGTCCAGGGAATCAACCATGGATTGCTTGGTCGCACCGATCTCCGCAGCTCCGGTCACCACCATTTCCGCCCATCAGTTCGATTGTCGCTGATTGTGTTCCAGAGGAACAGTACAAGCAAGCAAGCAGGCAAATGCTGGGATGATTTAGCAGCAGCCCACTCCCTCCAGCTTAAACACAGCAGCACTACAAGAGCTCCACGCCACGCCGCGCCTTAGCCTACGCTCTGGTGCTCCTACGCCGGTGCACTCCGCACCCAGCACGCGACACGCCTTGACGTTTCTCTGAGCCGAGCGCCATCGCCATCCTCCTTGCCACCGATGCGCACCGCTGCCATGATCTTTCCTCTTCTGGTGAGCTCACGTCGATTCCTCCTGGCCATGACTCCTTCACTACCTTGTGCCCCTCCTTGACTGATCCTCGTCGCGAATCCGCAGCTGCACACGCTGCCATGGCCGTTTTTGCCTCCGCCGGTCACCATTGCCATCACCGAAGCACCTCACCGGCGATCCGCCACTGCACGGCTTCTCCAAGCCCATTTGTACCATGGAGAGCTCCACCGTGATCCCCTGGACGTAAAGCACGCACCCCTTTGGCCCCGGCCCATCATTGGTTCGGTGCTCGCCGAGGACTGAACGCCGTCGTGCCGCCTTACCCGTCGCCGCCCGTGCTCTGGTCGGGCTCTCCGGCCGAGAAGCGCATGGGCTGGTTCGCCTTCGTGTGCTCGACGCGTTGGTGCCATTCTCCAGCCGAACCACGCCATCTCCCGTCACCGGCGATGCCTCCGGCAAGCCCCACGGTCTAACCGCTGCCCCCAGTCCGTCTAGCTTTTGTGTACTGTTCATCGTTTGATCAAAATAACTAAACTACTGTAAAAACTATTTTTCGAGACACATAAGTGGTCTTTCTACAGGCGGTTCATATAAAAATCTGCCTGAGCAGTCTGCGGCGGACTACTGTGATTTTAGACCGCCTGTGGAAACAAACTTTCACAGGTGGTTGCTTACGTGAACCGTATGTGAAAATGGGTTGATTTTTACAGACGGTTTACAGAAGGAACCACCTGTGGAAATATTCCACAGGCGGTTCCTTATGTGAACCGCCTATGGAAATAGCTCTATTTTCACAAGCGGTTCATATAAGAAACCGCCTGTGAAAATAGCCATTTTCACAGGCGGTTCACTTAAGGAACCATCTGGCTATTTTTATGGACGGTTCACGGTTCACATAAAGAACCGTCTGTAGTAATAGATGCTAGCTTATCTTTAAAAAAATCATAACTTTTTCATACGAAGTCTGATGAGCACAAAGTTTATATGAAAATTATAGCTCTCGACCAGATCTACAACTTTGTAGTCGAATTTTTTTTATTTAAAGTCATTTAGATCCCTAAACAATCAGTTGAAGTTTCACACATAAGTTTCGATTACACATATGCTATTGTTATCACAAATCCTATTAATATAAGTAAACTCAGAGAAGAAAAATAATACTACCAACTTCAACATCTCTAACAAGAACAAGAAGAAGAATAGCAAAGAGCTCACTATCAATAACAAGACTTAGCTTACAGAATTAGTAGTGATAATAACAATAGCATCAAGTGTCATCAAGCGTTAGCACAGTCACAAATATTTTTTATTTTTATTTTATTTTTCTCTTATTTTTTCTTACCTCAGCAGCACTAGAATAGGAACTCTTGCATATTTCTGCTCAAGTTTGATGTAAGAGGTGATGGCTATCGACACAAACATGCACTCCGAAAACGGTACAAAAACTTCCAGGGGCGAGAATTCAATCTTCCAAGCCATTTTTGGCCTCAAAAAGTTCGTCAAACCAGACGAAGTTGGGGAGAAACAGATGTAACTTTTTCTGTAGATGTCTGTAGAGTAAAAAAAACGTCGAATTCGGAGTTCGTATGCAAAAGTTATGCCTGTTTTATCGAAGACGGGATATTTTATAATTTTAAACCGAAGGTTTACACAGTTTTCACAGGCGGTTCCTTAAGTGAACCACCTGTGGAAATATTCGGCAGAAAAGGTCAAAAGGATAAAATATCCCGTTTCAATCTCAAGTACTTGAAAGGTGAGGCGGTAAGGAAGGTCGCGCGTGAGTGGAGATCCTGGGTTCGATTCCAACCGAACGCAAACGTTGAAAATAGTGTGAAAAATAGCGAGATGGGTGAGTTCCGACGGTGTGGCAGCGAGGGTTCCTCAGGTTAAAAAAAATTCGCTTTTTTTTACCAAAAAAAACGTCGATTTGGGGATCGATTTTCAGAGGCGGTTCACTTAAGGAACCACCTGTGAAAATCGTTTTCCACAGGCGGTTCTCTTAAGAAACCACCTGTGATAATAGGTTTTCACAGGCGGTCTCTTTTGCGCCTGTGGAAATCTTCCACAGGCCTTCGATCACAGGCGGATTCGATAAACGCCTATAAAAACAGGTTTTGATCCGCCTCTGAAAATAGTTTTTTAGTAGTGCTAGGAATTGGTATAATTCGTAGTAAAATAAATACAACTCCAAAAAATATGAAACCAAGTTTGTTAGTTTCGTTTTGTCATAATTTACATGTTAAAAATGTTAGAACTCATGCAATACTTTATGACAATTAATTAATTAATTAAATGTGTTTCAGTTTATTCAAATCATAGTTCATTAATTCAATATCCTAAAAATGTGAAACCACTTTTGTTAGCTTTATATTGCCAAGAACTAAAGTATAAAAATGCAAGTTTTCATGAAAATTTGAGATTAAGTTTTGTAATGATTTAAATGTGATCAATCTTGTTTAATTCACCATTTAATCATGGAATTTCTAAAGTCTGTGAATCCATTTCTAATGATATGTATAAATAGGGTAGCACATGTTTTGGTCTCACATTGTTAACTTCAAAAAATCTTTGTTGGTGTAACTTTACACAAGAAAAATGCATTTCACTCATACTCCGATTAACACGATTCTTATTGCAAAATCCATCTAAAATCATGTTCCTTGTTTTCATGCAGAAATATTTTGTGTTCATTGCTGTGGATTTTCTTGGATGGATTTATTTGCATCTTTCGATGTTTATCGATCGAGTATTTGGTGTGTACGTAAGTGCGATCAACGATGAATGATAGAGACCAGAAATATCGCAAAGGTGAGAGGCAAGCAATCCCTTGACCACTTTGGGCCCAGTGTTCAAATTTACTTTATGCATTGATTATGAAGATTTATTATGCATGCGTAGATGTTTTATAAAATTGCTATTTGGGATGGTAGCTATGACCTAATTGAATCAATATGTCAACTTTCCTTGAACTTGTTAACCTTACCATTGTTAACCTAGGCTTTGGGTTGACATGATAATGTCACTTGGGTAGAACCGGACTAAGGTACGATAGAAATGCTTAGCTCTGCTGTCTACGGTAATTTATTTGGTTGTCATACTATCACTTGGGATATGAAAGATTTGTTAAAAATAGTTAAGTCATTGTTTTGAGAAACTTGAGTTGTTGTTTAGACGGGGGCAGGTTTATGTCAATGTGTGTCAGAAGGTGAGCGTCGTCTCACAGAAGAATGTATAGGTGCAGACCTGCTCGTATTGTATGAGGACCGGTACCTTGTACTCGGAACTAAGGGAAACAGTACAACCATATGTGCCGGTATGGATGACGGCCCTAGCTTATTAACCCAGGTAATTCTACCCTTGCTTCTTGGGAGTTTGGTGTGTATGTGCGGGTAATCCACGAGGTGGGTGTATCCGAAGGGACTCCCATGGCTATACGCGTGGGATCAAAGTTTGCTGACACAACGATTAATATCCTCTGGACTAGTGGGACCGCCTCAGGAGTACTTAGTCGGAGGGAATAATGTTAATCGGGAGGAGCAAGGGTTAGGATTAAATGGTGTAATGGCTTTGTCATGACACCCTATGTACACCCAACTTGAAGAGTGTACGGTATCGACGGATACCACCAAAGGAAAGTTCATGTCGTGTGGGTAAAGTGTACAAACTCTGCAGAGTAATAAATCTATTCGAATAGCCGTGCTCGCGGTCAAGAGCCCCTTAGGAAAGGCTGCATGGTTTAGATTATTTGTTTTGGGATGTCGGGTTTCACTTGTAGGCACTAGTGTAGGTATTATGTATGTCTAGATAGAGAATCGATCTTCATGGTCTGTGGTAGACATGAAGCTGTTGTTGTTTATTTATTTTCACCATCATTTACTTTTTGCTCTCTTTAAATTACATTGCGAATCTATTATATTGTGTACTTTCCAAATTATCAAGGCATTTATGCACAACTAGATATGTTGGCCATCCTTCAATTCAACCTGCATTATTGTATCATTGCAATATATATAGCTTGCTTCCTGAAGTCGTTTATTCAGAAATAATGCCAGGAAATCATGGAAGCGATGATATCGGGACTTTCTAGGATTCAACTCCCAGTCGGTTGCCTGTGGGCGGGTTTGAGGCACATCCACTGGATATTTGAATCTATTTCATTGTATTTTTCCGCTGCATATCTTTTTATATTGTAAACTGGTTGGTCCTAATGTTGTAAATTTAATCCAATTAAGCATATTCACCTTGTAAAATGTATGGATGTGATATCACTGTTGTAACCGTGTGTACTTGCTACTGATCATAGGACAAGTACAGTGGAAACACGGAGTTTCGGGTAATCTATTTACCCGAGGCGTTACAATGATCCATGTGCTTTCATAGCCTATAATTGGTATCATTCATTTGTAGTGATATCTATACAATTGGTATCCTTTTAATTAGATCATGATTAGTGAAGCTCTCTCCCATGTGCTCTAATATTTCTCCCTTTGAGTTCAACATGTACATATAGCCTTTTTGAGAGATTGTTGATAAAGAGGGAGAAGTTTGATGACCAAGCAAGATACAAGTTGCAAGATGAATTATTGTGGAGGAGAGAAGAAGAAGAAGCTCTTGCATGAGTCGATCAAGGGAGATAGTGACGATGGAGAAATGGGGAGCCACAACAAAAGGGGACTAAGTGGTAAGAACATGCATCCGAGCAATGTGGTAAGATTTTGTGCTCGTTTATGAACTTTACATTTGATATCATTTATTATTTACCACTTGCTTTGGTTGTGTTGTCATCAATCACCAAAAAAGGGAGATTATAGCGAAAATAGCCCTATTAGGCCATGATTGTGATTTTGGTGATTAATGACAACATAGTCAATGAGACTAATATGTTTGTCAAGAATATATATTAGTAGGTCTCATGGATGCAATACATGAAGAATTCACCGCAGAGATAAAGTTTGGTCGAATTGAAGAAGTCCCAGGAAGATTTGCCTCACCAAATGGTCCGGTGTTGTGGATGTTGAGCTCACCGGAGCATATTTGACAAAGGGGGAGAGAGGCCTGAAGACCTCATCGGAAGGTCCGATGATTAGCAAGTGTGCTCACCAGAGCAATTCTTCTAGAGAAGGGTGTCGTGCTGAAGAATGAAGACTAAGCCTCATCGGATAGTCCGATGATCAAAGCATGGCAACACCGGAGTGTTTCTGTCTAGAAAGCAGAATGGAACAACTCACCGGATAGTCTGGTGATCAGAGGAAGATACACACCGGAGTATTTCCACCAGAGAAGGTTGCAGTCGTGGAAGATCAAAGATCAACAACCTGGAAGGTCTGGTGTTGAAGTAAGGCTACACCGGAAAATACACCGGACAATGAATAGTGCAAAGTGGCAGAACAAAGTTTAAGGCATCGGATAGTCCGGTGATGAAGTGATGTGCACCGGATGCTTTCACCGGAGCAATTTACATAGAGAGGATGCAGTTGGCTCGAATGGCTCTGGATAACTCACTGGATTGTTTGGTGATGGAGATGAAGTATACACCAGAGTGTCTGGTGTTCATAGAGGCTTGAGTGGGGTTCCAACAGCTAGTTTGTGATCCGGTGTTAGTACTATTGTTCTCATCGTATCATCTAGTGTTAACAATTAGTCTGATTCGTTGGGTTAATGGCTAGTGCGTGGGTTTGACGCTATAAATACCCATCCACTCAGTCATTTGAAGGTGTGGCATGCTGTTGGAGTCTAAAGGGAGCTCATATACACTTGAGAAGACATCCAAGCCACCAAAGTGCTTAAAGTGATTATCTATGGCAATTAAGCACAAGATTATAGAGTGTTTAGTACTTATAGGCCTAGAGTGAGTTGTAGCTAGGTGTTGTAGCTTGAAAAAGGGATCAATGAGTAATCCTATCTTGTATCGAGTGGTACATCGGTGCCTTAGAGTCTTGGTGACTCACCGTCATCTTGGGCCTTGGTGGCTCAAGCATGTTGACCCTTCGACTTGGTGTGGAGCGGCGACAAGACACGTGTGCAGGGACACAAAGACCATTGCCTTGGTGGCTCAAGCTCCGAAGTGATCATGGCGGTAAGAGACCGGAAGAGAGGCTTGGTGGCTCATCCGGGTTGAGACCTTGTCTTTGTGTCTTGGCGGCTTAATAGCTGTGACCGGGTGCCAACCGGGAGCATATCCTTTGTGAAGCTCCAACATGAACTAAGAGTGGAATTCATGCCATCGATACCACAGAAGAAAAATCCCTTGTGCCAAGTTTGTCTCTCTACCTTATTTCCATTTCCAAATTTACATATTTGTAATTTACCTTGCTAGAGTAGGTTACAATCCTCTTAAGCGGTAGAGTAGACACACTAGATAAACCTAGAGCTCATTTGGATAGAATTAAGGTAGGTTTATCTTATGAAGTTTTTGGAGCCAAATAGTCTCTAAGTGTCCTAATTCACAACCCCCTCTTAGGACGTCACCGTTCCTCACAACTTTTTATGAAGTACAAGCTAGACATCAGCACACCTGAAGGTATCAAGATTTAAGATGAGGCTATTGGCAACTTCATTTTGTGACCCAGATGAGATATCATCTTTAGACGTCAGCAGTCAAAATCGTCAGCATCACGACTATCCCCGCGCCCAGCATCTCTGCCTCCATGCCCAACCTCTCCGCCTCTGACACCTTCGCCCCACGACCAGCATCATCACCGCATCCGGCACCTTTGCCTGAGCATCCAACACCTTTGCTTGCTTAGGGGTCTTGTGCTTCACTGTTTGTGCCTCCGACACCATCATCTGAGCATCAGAGAGTCCCTATCATGGTTACCCAATATGAAAAGACACTAACATCTCTAGTGAAGAGGTGGCTTTTGTCCTCCAAAGCAAAGGCATCATCCGCTCAGGAATCTTCAACGAACAGCGATGTCATGAAAGAGACCGTCAAAACAATGAGTACCCCTTAGTTGTATTTCTTTCCTACACCAAATGTTCTTGAGACTTAAGAGAATGGCAAGCCATTTCAACCCTTGTTTCAACTCCAAGATGGTCCATGGGAGATGAGAAAATTCCACTAATGGTACATGAGTGTGTGTCACGCGAGGTTCTTGATAATCACTGCTAATCTCCCCAATAACATTTTTCTAAGCAGAGACTCCTATCTCATGGTGGATTTTATGGACATGCACGCTTTCTTCCACCGCGACAAACTCGACGTCAATCTCATAAGCGTGTGGTGTCTATAAGTGCCTACAACCTAACCCTATGTTCATATATCTACCAATATATGTTACATAAGCTAATAACTAGTGACTTTATCTGTAGAATGCAATTTAATGATGTAGAAAATTAAATTTACCGATCGGATTTGTTAATACGCAACAAATTTTCCAGCCCAACTTGGTCGTGAAGTTGAGGAAGGATGCCCCCAACGATTAAGGGGAACAATAACAGAGAGAAAGCAATAGTCGTAAAAGAAACGATCAAATCACGCAAGCTTGATATATCGACCTACATAGGAAGGGCTATGTTAGAAATGCAAGACAAAGACTACATCATGGCCCCCTACAACTTTAAGTAAGTTCGACACATCAATTAGTCCTAAACATTTCTTTTGCACCTGACTTAACTGGTCGATCAATAACCTAACATAAGTATTCATGTAGTGACCACTTTATTTGCATAATGTTGATGCTGAAGTGGAGCAAAGTCGTGGTCCTTGACTCAGCCGATCTCTCCCAATCATCCTATCAAGATTTCATCGATGTTATACAGATGTAAAGAAAATCTCCATACATAAAATCATTATAAATCATTTATGAATTATTAATTACTTCATGGCATTCGAATATTTGCCTACAAGTGGTACGTACTAAAAGGTGGGAGACACGGTACGGCCAAGCCGGATGAGATGGCGGTTCGTACACACTTTGCGGTGATAACACACATATAATGCTTGTACCTTACTATTTATGACGAATAGTACTACTGAACTAACGAATATGTTGCATTATTATTTGACATCATTCTTTGTGTATACTATGTTTGCCAGTTTCTTAGGATAAACGGGAGGTACACAACAAACCCTGAGAACGTAAGTCATCATTGCGCTTGCATATTCTTATTTGGTTCTGTTTCCGTTATCAGTAGTGTTTTAACTCTTTTAGTTGTGTTTTCATTGCAGGCACAGAGGATCGAATATACTAACAGCTTGCTCACCGATGAACATATCCAAAATGTCCAATGTGATATGTGTCAGTTCATCATGCACGGAGTCATCCACAAGAATGGTAGGTTCTTTGACCACGGAAGTGAATTGGCTAGCGATCCGATTCTTTATGAGTGGGAGAGAAAACAATACTTGTGTTGAATATTGTCTTCTGATGTAAAAATATTGAACTTGTGTTGAATATTGAAATGTTGTTGAAATCTATTGTGTAAATATTTGTCTTGATAATGTGTTGAAATCTGAAGGGAATAAAATATATGCCCAGTACTAATTTTGAATGAAATTATCTATCTACATGTGGATGCTAAAGTATTCCTCCTGTGAAAATATTACTGTAGGCGGTCCAATTAAGAAACCGCATGTGAAAATATATTACCATAGACGGTTTGTTTAAGGAATCACCTATGGTAATATATTTCAACATGTGGTCCTCTTAAGGAACCGCTTGTCATATAGGTTTCCACAGGCGTTCTGTTTTGCGCTTGTAGAAATCGTCTATTTTCATAGACCTTCGATCAGAGACGAGTGGCTAAATGCTTGTAGAAATGAGTTACCACCCGCCTCTAAAAATAGATTATGTAGTAGTGAGGGGAGGATTCATCCCTTGAGTATTTGAATGAGGAGCTTATGTACAATGGCATATATATATACATATATATAGCCTAGCTAGCCCAACTCCTAGGTCCCCCGCGCCCCGACCCCGCGTGCGACATGTGGCTGTCCGGTTGTGTGCCAACCGCGCACAGCTCAAACCACGCTAGCCGAGCCCACACACGCCATGTGGCTGCCCAGCTCGCTCACCCCCCATGTGTCTGCCACGTGTCTCTTGTCCTGTGCCGCCCCGCTCAGTAGTCCTCCAGTAGCTATCATCTAGTAATTTTTCAGTAGTTGTCCAGTAGCTATCATCCAGTAATTCTCTAGTAATTTGCAATGGGTTGGATGCTTTGAATGTGGCTTTCTATTGCTATGGGTTATATACTTTACTATCAGTTGGAAATTAAATTTATTATAGGTTGGAAATTTACTATGGTTTGAAAATTAAATTTACTATGGGTTAGAAATTTACTATGGTTTGGATGTATGTTAAGTGTGAAAATTTACTATGATTTGGATGCTTCAATAATTGTCAGTAGTGTTGTTCAGTAGTTATGTTAGCAGTTGTCCAGTAGTTTTAAGTCATAAACAAATTATTCAGTAGTGTCAATAATCACCAGTAATCCAATATTTGGTAGTTCCAAGTCATAGTAAACTTATTCAATAGCTTGTGTGAGTAGTTTCAAGTCATGGTACATTTATTCAGTAGTTTGTGTAAGTAGTGGTGGTAGTTATCAGTACTTACTAGTAGTATCAGTAGTGTCAGTAGTTTTTGTTCAGTAGATTTATTCAGTAGAAAAAGTTGTTGTCAGTAGTTCCAAGTTATAGCAAAATTGTTTGTTAGTTTTGTTCAGTAGTATCAGTAGTTTAGTTCAGTAGTTGCTAGTAGTATCAATAGTTTGTCCAGTAGTGTTAGTAGTTTTTTGTTACTAGTAGTATCAATAGTTTTTTAGTAGTGTTAGTAGTTTTTTAGTAGTTGTTTCATTAGTTCTCAGTAGCTGGTCACGCCTTCAGTGGTCCGTAGTTGCGCGCGGGGACGGGGCGCGTGGGGTGCGAGGTGCGGAAACGTGGTGGGCGCAGGGGCTACGGCATGGGGCGGGTGTGCGCGAGGCTCAACTGGGGCGCTCTTGTTGCGCGTGCAGGCTAGGCCAATGGCCTACTGTGGCAAAGTGGGCTTGGCCAGGTGTAGAATAACTATTCTACCTTGGGTATAATATGCACAACAATAGAAATATACATATATAATAAGAAAATTAATAATAAGATGACAATGGGCCCTTGCCAAGCCCACCTCTCTTCTTTTCCTCTTTCCCACACGAACCAGCTCAAGCAGCCCACTCTTTTCTTTTTCACATTTCCTAAATTTCATATGTGTGATAATTTCTTGTGTTTTCAGGCGACAGATTAGCGGCGTCAGGGTTAGAATTCGGGTTCTCAGCGACAGCAGGTTCAAAGGAAGCTCCGGGGGAGGGCAACGGCGGAGGACAATCGATGGGCGGGGACAAGGTAGGGATGAGTGGAAACGAGAGGTTATGATGGAGGAGCGACAGCCACGGATCCGGCAGCAGGGCCGCCACTGGAGATGCTAGAGGAGGCAGGGACAAGGGAGCGAGCGGAGGGCAGAAGCGGCCGGAGTAGGGCGGTTTGCGTCGGGCGCGAGCGGGCATGGGGCGTGTGCATTGTGAGGTTGAAGACAACTGTGAGCCGTTAGATGCCCATCCAACGGCTCACAGTCATTGCCTGAAAAATTAAAAAAAACAAGCACCTAAAAAAAGGATCCGCGTTTCTTTTTTGGCCCCGCATACTTTGGCCTTTAGGCTGGCCCGACTGCTTCCTTTTTTTTCACCGCATGAGGCTTGGGTCGACACCTGCCTCTGTTCCTCTTCCTCCTCTAGCTCTCCAACGCCTTCCTCTCTAGGCTAGATCCGCTCCTCCACTATCACACTCTACTGATCTCTAGTGGATTCAATCGAAGAACAATAAAATCCGAGACGAATTTTGGGGAGGAAGAACGATGAACTACTGTTACTTGGACGAAAAATTTGGTAATGTGAGGACTGGAGCTATAAGTAACCTTTGTTTGATCTCCTCAAAAGCAGAAGTTTGATCTAGTCCCCAGTTAAAAGAATTCTTCCTTAGCATATCATGGAGTGGGCGGCATATGATACCAAAGTGACTAACAAATTGCCTGTAGTACCTAGCCAAAGCTAGAAACCCTTTGAGCTAGGTAATGTTTTGAGGGATAGGCCAATTCTTTACAGCCTCAACTTTGGCAGGGTCAGTAGAAACCCCTTGGACAGTGATTATATGGCCTAAATAATCAATTTGAGAAACAGCAAAGGTGCACTTACTTGTTTTAGCAGTCAGCCTATTCTGAAGTAATATCTGCAGAACTGCTTCCAAGTGTTGCTTATGTTCCTTCAAAGTTTTACTATAAACAAGAATGTCATCAAAGAAAATCAGCACAAACCTCCTTAGAAAATCAGAAAAAATACTATTCAACATGGCTTGGACGGTTGCTGGAGCATTTCTTAATCCAAATGGCATCACCAGAAATTCATAATGCCCAAAATGTGTTCTAAAGGTTGTCTTGTGTACATCTTTCATTTTCATTAGAATTTGATGAAAACCAGACCTCAAATCAAGTTTAGAGAAATATGCAGCCCCATGTAATTCATTAAAAAGATCCTCAACCATTGGAATTTGAATTTTATTCTTTATAGGTATGTCATTGAGCTCTCTATAATCAACATAGAATCTCCAACTGTCATCTTTTTTTCTAGCCAGAATTGAAGGTGGTGAATAAGGGCTCTCACTTGATTGATTAATCCTTGAGCTAACAAGTCCTTAACCTACCTTTCAACCTCATCTTTTTGGTGATGTGGCATTCTTTAAGGCCTAATATTAGGGAGGATGCTCCCAGGTTTTAGTGGAATTGAGTGAGAACAACCTCTCTCAGGAGGAAGCCTAGATGGTTCAGAGAAGACTGCTTCATAATTAGATAGCAATTTAGCTACATTGTCCTCTACCTCCATACTCGTGTCAATATGTTCATTACTCTTGATTTGGAATATGTATCCATACATTCCCTTGGACAACATCTTGTGGAACTTCTGTGATGTCATTGGCAAACATGTACCCACTAATGAACATTCCTGAAAAGTGACTTGCTTTTGGCCATGCTTACTTATAGTCAATTCCCTCTTCTTAAGATCCAGGCTGATTGGACTGTGAAACTAAATCCAGTCACAACCTAAAATAATGTCATAGCTTCTTAACTTTAACACCTAGAATGGATTCTCAAATTTTTCCTTGTACACATAGTAATTGCATGTTTGGATAATTTTGCCGAACTGTATATGTCTGCCTCCAGCTACTTTAACTGATAGCAGTTCATTATGTATAATATTACACCCAGCCTTAGATGCCATGGTAACATACATTAAGCTATTTGAACTACCACTATCTACTAAGGCCACTGCTCTTTTGCTTCCAACAGTAATAGGTAGACAAAAGGTAGCAAAGGATCTAGTACCTTGGATTGCCTGTTTTGAGATTTGCATAAGAAATGGACTAGGTTGAGGGTGGGAATCACTGTATTCCTGTTGACACTTTTCATGTTCAACCTCTAAGTTTAGAGCTTCCTTAGGATCCATTGAAATGGTATGGGTTGTGTTCTGGTAAAACCTACACTTTGTTTTGTGCTTGAGAGTCCAGGGAGCTACACATTTCCAGCATGTGCCCGGTTCTTTTGTCTTGATGGTAAGGGTGTGTAATTTTTCATATTTCTACAATGTTTCCACCTTCTGATAACTTCCGGTTGGTATTGATATTCTAGATTGTTGGTTTGAGGTAAAAGAAGCCTTGGTGTGCCTAGTATTGTAAGTAGGATTCCGCTTCCTACTCAAAATTGCTCTCTCTAGGTCTTTAGCAATCCAGTATGCTTCATCCAGTGTAGTTGGCATGTGAGGCTTCAAGTAATGTTTGGTATGTTCCTTCAACCCTTTCACAAAACACCATACATAGTAATCTTCTTGTAGCCATGGATGTGGCATCTGCATCCGTGGCATCAATTCCTCAAACTTGTCAATGTATAATGTAACACTTGTCTCCTGGTTGAGTGAGTGAAATAGCTCCACAACATCAAACATGATGTGCCATTGGCACCCACATGTCAGTTGGAACATAGGCAGACTGATGTTGAAATTTGTTAGAGATATGTGTATACAAGTGTGGTGGCCTCTCACTAACAAACATAGCATCCTAGAATTGATGGTTTGCTCTAGTTGGTAACTTGGTGTATACCATCCCAAAATGAAAGGACTGACTAGCCTGAATAAATCCTTCTGTGTTAGGATTACCTTCCATCAGAGCTTTGCCCCTTTTCTCCTCCATGAAGATTTTGTTGTATTCCTTCTCAATCTCTTCAACTTGTCCCTTGTCTGCTTTAGGCTCGCTCATCTAAGGAAGTCTTTGATCTCCAGTGAATCTGGATACCTTGGTAAACTCCATCATGGAAATTGTAAGAGAACTCAGTTCCTCTACCACATGTGATAACTACAACTCGACATTCCCCATTCTGGACTTAAGCTCCATCACATCCTCTTGAACTGTTTTGGCGAAGCTCGTGTTGGAAACCTCCAACTCTTCCGGACTAACAATGCTTGACATGTTCACCACTGTAGCCAAGTAGTTGCTGCCACCAATGCCACTGTAGTCGCTATCTTCGTGTTCCTTGTCATCGGACCTAGATCAGGGGGATCAATTCAAGTCAAAACCCTCACCAGTAGTCCTCGTTCGCCACCGATAGGTCTACCGCTATCTAGATTGGAGATCGACTCTATGATTTTACGCACGGACAAGCAGCACAACCTTCGTCTAAATTCAATCACCCTCCGTCACCTCCGTGACTCCAAATCAACCTCAGCTCCCGGAATTTCACACCCGAATAGATGCCGAACAATTGTTGCTAATTTCTGCCGAAGATCGGCAAGCTCTGATACCAATTTGTCACACTCTACCAATCTCTAGCGAATTCAATTGAAGAACAATTAAATCTGAGACAAATTTTTGGTAGGAAGAACGATGAACTATTGTCACTTGGATGAAAAGTTCATACAGGCAAATGGTCTTCCTCCTTTGGATCATGACATCCGCCCTCCTCCCTGGTCTGAGCTTGCTACCCTTCCCTGCTTGGTTGGGTTCGCGCTACAACGCACCCTACCTCCTAGCTCATACCGCGCTCCCATCTCCCTCGGTCGCTCCTCCGCAGGTGCGCGCACCACCCCGCTCCCTGGGGCCCGAGCCACTCGAGCATGTTGTTTTCTTCATCTCCCCGAGCACGCTGCCACCTGGGGTGAGTCACATTTCCCCTCGGTCTCGCCTCATATCGCGCCCAGTCTTTCCCCAATAGAATCACAACGGATTCCAATTTCGACCCCACAATTGGATAAGCTCGTTCAAATCTTCTCCCAAATCTTACCAACTCTGCCTCTATCTCTATCCTGGGGGGGGATCTGGAAGTTATGGCCGAAGCCTTGCTGCGCTTGAGCTCTGACCTTGCAGCCGCCATAGACCAAAGCCGCCACTGTGTTTAGCTCTGACCGCTGTCCATCTCTGAGTGGTCAAGTCGGGGAACCGGTTGAATTTGATTGTGCTTGCCGCCAGCTCATGCAAATCCTCACCGATGGAGAAGCTCGCTGTTACCATGGTGAGTAGCTAAACCTCGCTCCCCCCCCCCACCCACTTCATTTTACTTTGTGTGTTTATGTTCGGCCGTGTCATCGTAGCCGGTGCTCCGGTCGTGCCACTGTTCTATTGTTTTCTCTGTGTGGAGCTCGGCCATTGTGCCGTCATGCTAGTGCCACTTGAGCCCGGCCGCTGTTGTGCTCTCCTTCTTTCTCTATCGCACACCATCGTGTCGTCCTACTCTCTACCTTTGTGTCGCTGTTGCGCTCCTGTGTGAGCCCGGCCACTGCTATCTCTGTCTATGTGTCGTCTTTGAGCTCGTGTTGGAGCCCGGCCGCTAGCTCTCTTTCTCTATCTCTATCTCTGTCTTTGTGCTGAAGCGTGCGGTCGTGCCGCGGTTCACCCGCTAGAGCGGCATGCTTATGCGCGTGCTTGCTATCGAAGCATCGAGTCCGGCCACATGCCATTGTAGCCCAGGCTCTGGCCGTGCGCCGACAAGTCTCTGGGCTCCAGTTATCGTGTGACATATTAATCTGTAGGGCGCTTGTGTATGTGTATGCTTGCGGTCTAGTCCTCTTGCTGGCTGACCTCTTGCCGTCTGCTATCACTGGCCCTTGGTCGCTGTGCTTCATCTAGGTTTGGCCGCACATTGTCGTTGTGACCTACTGCTCTGTTTCTAGTGGCACTGATGTGTGATGCCCCTTCTGTGTTTCGGCTAGTTGTGTTACCATTGTTGTTTGCTGCCTAATGCCACTTCCTATCGTTAGCGCTTGCTATTGTTGCTTGGGTTATCCCAGTGCCATGTTGCTATCAGCCTATTGTCACTGTTGTTGGCCTTGTCTCGGAGCTTTATTGTCATACAGTTAGTTGTTGGCTCGTCCCCTGTTGCTGTTTAGCTATGATGCTCTTGTAGTTGTATCCCTATTGTCAGCAATACCTAATGGCTGGTGATGTGCTTCTTTTGTCGGATGGGAGTATGGCTGGTTGTGTGCTCTCTGGCAATTTCTTGCTTTGGTGTATGGCTGACCTATACAGATTGTGGCTTGTGTGGTACTGTTGGTACGGTGCCCCCTATTGCTGATCCTGCCCTATTGCTGGTCTTGCTGATATAGTTTGTGGCTTGATCTTGCCCTATCTCCTTGATGCCTTTGTGGCTCTCTGATGCCTTTGTGGCTCCGTATTGCCTTTGCGACCGTTTTGTGCTAAGATTTGCTATTGTCTTTGTGGCTATCATGAGCTGAGCACTACAATGTTTGTTTCCTTCGGATGACCGATGAAGTAAATACTGGCATCCGAGGGGGTTAGTGAGCTAAGCACGGTTCCGGGCTCCCGGCCACAGCCCAGTTGCTGCATCGGTTGAAGCTATGCATTTTGCCGGGCTCCTAATCTACCTTCGTTACCTTTACTTTGCTGAGGTTGATGATACGAGATCAATGATGCCCCGGGTTGCCTACGGTCGATGATGCAATGCTGAGACCAACCTTTATTTATTCCCTAATGCTCTCACTTTGCTTGTCTTTGTGTCTTTGTTTACAGCCTTGCAGACTCAAAGACGACCTCGAGACGACGACCACCAATGCAGCTTAATCGGAGGTAGCCTTAGGAGACGGGTGTAATTAACTAGAGTGCTTTACGAAGCCTTGGGAACTAAGAAGACACAGTCGTAGGATTATCCAGATAGTCAGATAGCATGTGCGTATGTGTGGAGTAACATGTGTAATGAGATAAAGTTGTACTTTATGAATTCGATTCTGAATTAATAAAGCTCAATGTTTCTGTTACTACATTCTCCTTTACTTTGTATACCTCGTGTATACAGGCATGCCCGCATTTTATTCTTTTCAAGTTACACTATTTAACATTGGTTTCTCGTTCGTGAAACAACTTAATAAGAAGAGAGAAGAGGACAAGTTGGTGGAGGCGGTGAAGGTAACGGCAGAGAGGGCGGTAGAGGCAAACAAGGCCAAAATGAACAACAATGAGGTACAAGAAGATGATGGCTGAGAATCCAAAGACTCAGGGGGATATGATGTGGTCGATTGCCTCATGACAGCCATGTGTGCTAGCTTCGGGGAGGGTTCCCCCCATTAGTATTTGATGGAGGAACTGAAGAAGAAGAGAAAAGAGGCCAAGGTGGCGGTGGCAAAGGCATCGAAGGAGCAAGCAGTGAAGATGACGGTGAAGGCATCGGGGAGCAGGCGATGGAGGCAAACGTGGCCAAAACAAACAACAATGAGGTAGAAGAAGATGACCGAGAATCTGAAGACTTAGAGGAATATTACGAATAACATAGTATTTGCAACACTCATTTTTTTTGTCTTAGGGTTGTAGTTATGTTGATCTAGATGCATTATACACAATTCAGATGATAAGTAGGTTTGTGGTTGTGTTGATCCAGATGTGCATTATACGGATTTCAAGTTGTTTCTTTACTTATGGGTAAAAGTTGGTGCACATCTATTTAGTCATCATGTTGATCATTTTGGTAAGGTTTTGTCTATTTGAGACTTGGAAGTTGGGAATTGTTTCCTTGATTTATATGCGAAATTTGAAAAATCCTTCTAGAAATCATATGTCCCAAACAAACCTCTTTGGATCTATTAGACACCTAAGCACATGCATGTCGTGCATGCCACTGTTACCTCCAGGCAATACACGCATGTGGATAGCTAATGTAGTAATCAAGATAGCTAATGTAGTTGTCAAGATAAATTAGCTTTTGGTTTGTTGTATTATGTTGAGATAACAACCTGTACATAGCATGTACCATGTGTGTATATGTACACCGATCTATCAATGACAATCATGTGGCAATTCTCCCAAACTATTCTCTCCATCACGGTATCAGCCTAACAAACAGATCCTTTCCTTCCCCCTGTTGTTCCTGCTCCCATGGTGCGATCCTACCCACCGCCATGAGCGAGATCCAACCCCAGGCATCTGATGCTGCTACCCTTGCCGCAACCATCGTCTTCTCCTCCCGCCGACATTGAGCAACCCATCTTCGACCCCACCCTCATCCTCACACTACTCCGCAACCTCAATGAGCCCTTTCGTTCGATGGCTTCCATCATCAAGACCAAGACACCCCTGCCCATCTTTCTAGAGGCTCGGTCCCTTCTTCTCCTTGAAGAAGCCAATCTCAAGATCTCCAAGCCCACTCCTACCACCGCTCTCGTCGCTGCCACCTCCAATAGCTCCAAGACCTCTAGCTCCCAGTCTGGTCAGCCATGGAGCAAGAACAAGAGCAAGAACAAGCCCAAGCAGTCCAACAGCTCTTCCAACAGCTCCATCAACAACTCTGTTGGCGCTGCTAGTGGGCCTTCTTGGAACCATTCGGGTCCCTTTGTCAACCCCTAGAGTGACACTTTTTAGATGTGGCCCGTTCCTCACGGCTCCCCTACTCCACCCGGCGGCCCTAGCATTCAGGGACACACTCCGGCTCAGGCTTTCTTCACTCCGCCAGGCGTGCCCACGATGTTCCCAGCCCCGACAGTTGTGCTCCCTGGCGCAAATGTTGTGTTCCCAGGCACGGCGCTCCAAGCGGTGCCGGCTGGCGCATCGACTATGCCGCCTACGTGGGATCATAACTCCATTGTCCAGGCGTTGAATGTCATGGCACTCCCTGGCTCCACTCCATCCACTTGGTATATGGACTCCGGTGCATCGTCGCATCTTGCCACGAACCCTGGTACTCTCATGTCTCCTCTATGCCTCTCGTCCTCCCCTTAGATCGTTGTTAGTGACGGCTCCCTTCTCCCTATCACTAGCTCTGGCCATGTCCTTTTCCCCACCAACTCTCTCTCTCTCTCTCTCTCTCTCTCTCTCTCTCTCTCTGTCTCTCTCCCCCCCCCCCCTCTCTCCACAATGTCCTAATCTCTTCTCGTTTGATCGCATATTAATTTATGTACGCAAATTCACCATTGATAATCATTGCTCTGTGGAATTTGACCCATTTGGTCTCTCTGTTAAGGATCACCACACCAAGACAGTGATGTTACACTACAATAGCTCTGGCGATCTTTATCCAGTCCTGCCAGCTCCAACCTTGCTGCCACGCGCCATGCTCACATCCTCCTCTGACAGCACGCTCTGGCATCATCACCTTGGTCATGCCGATCACCGGGCCATCTCCAGCTTAGCTAGTTCTAAAGCAATTTCATGTAATAAGTTTGGTACTACTCCCTATCATGCGTGCCAACTAGGGAAACATACTCGTCTTCCTTTTGTTCCCTCATCATCTAGAACTAGCAAAGCTTTTGAACTCTTGGGCACTATGTAACACCCTAATTTTTCTAATTCTAAAATTTCTCAATATTTGTTAAAGTTCAAATGAGTTTAAATATTTTATTTAAAAAGAGAGAAACCCCTATTTTATATGAAAGAAGAAGTAAATGACATAGGATATAAGTGAATATTTTGCATTCATGCTGATTTAGGCAAGTAGTATTTTTTTTATTTTTGATGAATTTATTTGAAGAGTTTTTGCTTGGATTTTGAATTTGAATTTGGATTTTGAATTCATAGGAAAAAGAAAAGGAATAAAATCTCTACCGGGCTGCCTTTTTCCTTTTCGGCCCAGTTTCTCCTCGGCTTTGGCCCAGCCGCCGCCGACTTCCCCTCCCACCCGGGCCGCCTGCCTCGGCCCATCTCCGCGCGCCAGCCCGCGCGCCGAACCACTCACCCGAGACGCTGACATGCGGGTCCCGCATGTCAGGGCCTTCTTCCTCCTTAGTCGGACTCCGACTCAGAGACGGGAACGCGCCGGCCGCCGTCTCCCGTTCAAATCCGAACCCAAACCGAACCCGAGAACTTCTAGAAACCAGTCAAATCAAATCCCCGGGATCCCTTCTATCTTTAGCAAGCCTTATCTGTAAGGAAATCGAGGATTTAAGCTCAGATGCATCTCCCCGCCGCCGTGTCCGAGTTGATCTCGCTGCGCCGTCGCCCTGGACACCCCGAGCTGCCTATATAGGTAGAGCCTCCCTCCCCGAACGCATCTCAACCAGAAATCACCAAAACCCGAGCCTTAGACGCCGAGTTCAGAGCTTGCCGAGCCGCCCTCGCCACCGCTTCGACCGAGCTCGCCGCCACGCCGTTCCAGAGCATCGCAGCGCACCCCAAGTCCACCATCGCGAGAGCTTGCCACCACAGAAACTTTTCCCGTCGTCGATTTGGTCTCTGCGCCGCCGGAGAGCCTTCTCCGACGAGTTCCCGAAGCAACCGCCGCCCCCTTCCGTCGCCAACCACCTTCCTGTGCCGCGCAGCCCTCGGTAAGCTCCAAAACGAGATCGTCGTTACCTTCTTGTCGTGTTCCGCCGCTTGTCGTCGTGATCCGAGGCCGGTGAAGAGGTTTGTGCATGTCTCCGGCGAGCCGCCGCCGTGCCCGAGCTCGGCTCCGCTGAGAACCACCCTGCCGACCGCCCGATCTGTTCTGTGCCATCGGATCTGTCCTCAACGGCCTAGATTAGATCGCATCTATACCCCTTCGCTGACCAACCAGAAGCTGCCACGTGTTGCCACTTAACCCAGTCAGCAGCCATGCCATGTCACCCATCCACCTCAGCCGCCACCTCAACCCTTCTGCTGATGTGTCACCCCTGTCACCATGCCACGTCAGCCAGAGCTACCCAGTCAGTAATTCAAACCTTTTTCAGTATAAAAATAAATCTGATAATTCCTTTAATTGGTAATTTTGCAATTTAGCCCCTGAACTTTTCTGAAATAACAAAAAGAGCCCTATCTTTTTGCAGTTAGGTCCCTATACTTTTTCATAATTACATTTTGGTCCCTCTATTTTTACAAAAATGTCCCTAAACTTTCTGTTAATTCAATTTAGGTCCTTTTCTTTTTCCAGATTTAACCCTAGACTTGTTTTAGCCCTAACTTTTTCATCATAACTCCGATTTAAGCGATTCTTGCCCCGATGGATTCGTTTTTCAGTGTTCTTTCTTTTTAGCTAGTTTTTATCTCATTGTTATTTTGTTTTGTGCTCTGTTCTTAGTGTATCTTGTTTGTTTATTTACCGATGATTGTGCTATTAGCCGATAACGTTCCAAATCAATTTGAAGAACATCAAGACCAGGAGCAAGAATACACTGAGCAGCAGCAAGGAGAAGGCAAGTGTCCTTGATCATATTGAACCAACGTTTTTAAATGTTTTGTTTTACAAAACTGCATGCATTGTCTGTCGATATGATGGGTAGTCACCTATGTTAGGGTTTTTCCCTAGATATTTTCCCTTATCATTCCTTTGGAACCTAGATGGTTTATGGTTAGGAGTCTTTTATGGATAGATTGCTTAGCCTTGCTTTTGGGATGTTGGGAAGTGTCATAATTTTGACTAATAAATATATGCAGTAATGATGGTTAATATGATGATGTTTTAGCAACATGTAACCTTAGGTCTTGAGCATAGGGATGTTGGTGATAGTTGTCATGGTTATGACGTTGGATTAATGTTTGCTCAAGTAACCTAAGTAAGGACCGGTTCATGGAGCGACAACCCAAGAAGTAACGTACCAACCACGAGGCTGATATGGGTAAGGCGTGACATACTGATTAGAGTCTGTCCAGTGTGCGTTGGGTCAGCACAAAAGGGAGCTTTTGGGTAGGAGCTTTGCTTGCATAAAGCCTGGCGGTGAAACCTAGTGGGCAGACATGCACTGGATTAGTCTCTGGTTAGTGGAAAGTGGCATACAGTGATTCTTGGCGGCACACCACTGGCGTGTGTTAAGTGTCTTGAAAACACAGTAACATGGAATTCACAGACTCGTGGGTAAAGTTGGACAACCTCTGCAGAGTGTAAAACTGTTATAACAGCCGTGCTCACGGATATGAGAGACTTGGATCCTCACATGATTAGATGGTGGATGGTTTTGGTTCTGGTACAGGGAGTACTAGATGGTGTGGTTTTGGTCTTAGTACAGGGAGTACTAGATGGTTGTGGTATGCAGGGTGGGGAACCTTGTATGCTAGGTGATGGATTGTTGGTTTACATTCATTTAATACTTGTCTAATGCTTTTGAGTCCAAATGTGTTTTCATTACTCGCATTTACGCAAATAATACCTTGTGTCAGCCTATTCTTGATATAAGCCCGCATGTCATTATTTTTCCACACTTGCTGAGTACATTATGTGCTCACCCTTGCTTTCTCCTACCAAAAACATATGCTGCTCAATGGAAGACTTTGAGTATTTCCAAGACGACGACCTGGTGTTCTAAGGGGCGTGTCTTCCAGTCGGTGCCTGTGGAGTTTTGGTCGCCAGTGCTTTCGTCCCGCTACCGTCGTTTAGATGTTGTCGTTTAGGTTAATCTTGAGATTTGCTTAGGTAAAGTCTTTTATTGTAAGAGGTGAACGTTTAATTGAATAAAGTATTGCTTTTGTTACTTCACCTATGACGTCCTTATGTGTGTTAAACTTCCTAGGCACACATAAGCCGCACTTGGTTTTGGCCGTTAAAACCGGGTGTGACACATTGTGATTTGTGGACTTCTCCCGTGTCTAGCATATTCAACAACAAGTATTACTTAGTTTGCCTCGATGATTTCAGGCATCATTTGTGGACCTTTCCGCTTAAGCCCAAATCTGACACCATTCTCACCCTCCAGCACTTCCATGCCTATGTCACCACCCACCACAACACCAATATACATTTCATCCAATGCAACAATGGTCGAGAATTTGACAATGCTGCCACCTGCTCTTTCTTCCTAGCACGTGGAACCCATCTCCGCTTCTCCTATGCCTACACCTCGTAACAGAACGGCAAGGTTGAACATCTCATTCGCACAACAAACGATGACATTCATACCTTTCTCTTTCAAGCCAGCCTACCACCCCCATATTGGGTCGGAGCCCTCTTCACCGCCACTCACATCCTCAATCGTGTTACCGCTAGAACCATAAATTTTTGTACACCCTATGAAGCTCTCTTTGGCTCACCACCTACATATGATCATCTTCGAGTCTCCGGATGTCTTTACTATCCCAACTTGTCTTCCGGTCCAACACAAGTTGTCTCCTCGTTCTGCTGAGTGCATCCTCCTCAAGTACCCTACAAATCACAAGGGGTATCAATGCATTGACGCTCGCCAACGTTCCAGCAACAACCACACCGACCAGCCCTGCTGCGCCCCCACCGGTCGCACCTCCCGCTATGCGAGTGGATGCGTTGGGGCCCATGGCTCCGCTAGCTGCACAGGTATCTGTGTGTGTTCCTATCAACAAACACCACATGTGCACTCATGCTAAGGATGGTATTCGGGTCCCAAAGATGACCTACGACCTCCAAGCCAATGCCCTGTTGGATGTCTCTCCTATCCTAGTGACATATCATGGTGCTTTGAAGGATCCTCACTAGTGGGACGTGATGCTTGAAGAATTTCATGCCCTAGTATCCAACAACGCCTGGGATCTTGTGCCACCTCCTGCCAATGCTAATGTGGTCATGGGAAAATGGATCTACCGACATAAGTTCAACTTGGACAGCTCTCTTTTGAGGTACAAGGCTCGATGGGTTTTGCGAGGCTTCTCCTAACAGCCTGGTCTGAATTATGATGAGACATTCAGTCCTGTTGTTAAACCTACCACCATTCAGACTATTCTTTCTCTCGCTCTAAGCTCTGACTGGCCCATTCACCAACTGGACGTCAAAAACGCTTTCCTCAATGGCACTCTCATAGAGACAGTACATTGTCATCAGCCATTAGGATTCATTGACACTAATAAGCCAGATCATGTATGTCAGTTGAACAAGTCACTCTACAGATTAAAGCAGGCCCATCGAGCATGGTACACTCGGTTTCAGACTTTTTTGCTATCCATCAGCTTCACCGGGTCAAAGTTTGATCCTTCATGGTTCACCTACCATCACGGTTAGCTTATGGCATACCTCTTGCTATATGTTGATGATATTGTGCTTACTGCCTCAGACACTTCCTTTCTGCACCAGATTATTGTTGCTCTCCATCACAAGTTCTCTATGACAGATCTTGGCTCTTTGCATTATTTTCTTGGCATCACTGTTCGCTGGACTGCTACTAGCATGTTTCTCTCCCAAAAAAAGTATGTAGCTAAGATATTGGATTGTGCTTCCATGAGCAACTGCAATCCTTGTGCCACTCCGGTTGAGGTTCGCTCCAAGTTGTCAACTACTGCTGGTCCACCTGTCTCCAATCCTACCCTCTACAGGAGCTTGGCCGGTGGTTGCAATACTTGACTTTCTCACATTCGGATATTACACATGCTGTCCAGGAGGTGTGTTTACATATGCATGATCCTCGCAAGTGGCACTTTCTCCTTCTCAAAAGGATATTGTGGTATGTCACAGGCACGTTGCATCATGGCCTTTAGCTCGTGCGTTCCAAGACCCATGATCTCATTGCCTATTTCGATGCTGACTGGGCAGGGTGTCTGGATATAAGGAGGTCTACGTCCGGCTACTGTGTCTGCTAGGGTGACAACTTGATCTCATAGTCCTCCAAACGATAGCAGACGGTCTCCCGTTCTAGTGCCGAGGCGGAGTACCAAGCCATGGCCAATGCTATCACCAAGGCCCCTTGGCTTCGGCAACTCCTCGTCGAGCTTCATTGACCTCTTCAGAAGGCCAATGTCATCTACTGCGACAACATTTCTGCGGTCTACCTCTCCGCCAATCTGGTTTAGCACCAGCTCACAAAACACGTCAAAATTGATCTACATTTCATTCATGAATGTGTTGCTCTCGGAGATGTCCGGGTCCTTCACATCCCTACAACTTTGGAGTATGCAGATATCTTCACCAAGGGGTTGTCTACGGTGGTTTTCTCCGATTTCCGCTCCAGTCTCAACGTCTGCGACTCTCCCGGTTGACACAAGCCCATGCATGTCGTGCATGTCACTATTACCACCAGGCAATACACGCATGTGGATAGCTAACATAGTCATCAAGATAGCTAACGTAGTTGTCAAGATAGATTTGCTTTTGGTTTGTTGTATTCTATTGAGATAACAACCTATACACAGCATGTACCGTGTGTATATATGTACACCGATCTATCAATGACAATCATATGGCAATTCTCCCAAACTCCCCTCTCTATCAGGATCTTGTCGTCTTGTGGCCCTCGCGTTCCTCTCCGGTCTCCCCTCAAAGCTTTACTTTACCTCCTCACTCAATACTACTACAGCATACCTATGGCAAGATTATTAGAGAAAGAATATACCAGTTTGGATTTGATTCAGTATCATTCCTTCCATATCTATAGTAGATTGACTTTGTAGTCAAATCCAGTTGTAGAGTCACGTTATGGAGTGTGGGTGCACAAGCCTCCGATCTAAAGATGTTGCTAATAATAGCTAGTATGAACAGTAAGAGACAGTACACCCCTAGTTTGGCTGCTACCTTCGCTCCTGGTCAAATCACCTCCGAGCCTCGATACACATATTCACCCCATGGTATCAAACTATTCGACAATCCCTCAACTTCCCAGCTCCTTCCACCGAAGTTTGTGCACGAGATTTTCCAAAGACTGATTTGCGTGAAAATAATTATACTTAGTAATCAGTTGTTGCACAGCAATCCCGGACTATGTTTGAAAGTATTTACACAAGTTACAAAATTTGTCTATGATTCTAGAAAATTCCCATGGTCTGAACTGGACCTACTATAACACGTCATTACATCATCCTCACATGAAAGCCGGAAAGCAGCAGCAGCAGCAGCTTTGGGGCACTGGTCGTGGCCACGTTGCCCTGAACCTTTTCCCTGTCACAAGCACAAGACGACACTCCAATTGAACCCAAAAAACAAAGCCGTGCTGCTCTTCACAGGGCGACAGTACTGGACTACTGGCCATGCATGTTTCCACATGGTACTTCGCAACAAACTCTGAGTTGCCGTCTGAGCAGCAGAACAGAAGCAGAGTGTAGGCTGTAGCAGAGGCCGTGATCCCTTGCTGGCAGATGCAGAGGTGCCTAAAACTCTATCCAGATCGCAGGAATTTCCCCTAATCGCGGGAGAATTGAATCGTTTCTTGTGAAGTTGCTACGTTTCAAATAGGTGTTACAAGATCAAGAGCCCAATTCAACTCCAATTCTCATGTCATGATAATCAAGAGCCTGAGTGCCATTCCTACACGGATGGCAACAACTACCGACGAAAGATGCAATCGAAAAAGATTAATGTTGCGAGATGAAACTAAAGTTGCTAAACCACTATGGTAGAAATGTAACTCCAACGTGGATAGCAGCTACTAACAAACGATGCAGCTAAACAAGATTGTTAAAGGCCTTAACTTGATTAGCTAGCTCGGCTCTACTCATCCTCCACTATCTCGTCATCTTCTTTGATGTTGTGACTGGCGTTCTTGGCCGTCGTCTTCTCCTTGGCCTTCTCCAGCGCCTTCACCAGGCCGGCGAGGCAGGAGTCCGCATCGTCGGCGGCGCGCTTGGGCATCAGGAGCTCGGCGACGTCGGCCGGGGTGATGTTGGTCGCCTGTAACAGCGCCTTGATGTCGTCGAACAGAGGGTGGGAGTCGATGGCGAGGTAGTTCTTGGCCAGGAACTTGAAGGCCTCGAAGCAGCAGTAGGACATCTCGATGTGCTTGTCCATGCGGCCGCGCCGGATCAGTGCGGGGTCCAGCCTCTCGATGTGGTTCGTCGTGAACACGATGATGCGCTCGCCGCCGCACGCCGACCAGAGCCCGTCGATGAAGTTGAGCAGGCCGGAGAGCGTCACCTTGCTCGCGTTCGGATCGGCCGGTTGCTCTTTGATCTTGTTGGGCGCCTTGGTTTCGATGATGTCGGCGGGGTCGGTGGTGCCCGGCGGCTTCTTACTGCGCTTGCCGGTGAGGTCGAGGGAGCAGTCGATGTCCTCGATGACGATGATGGACTTGCCCCTGGTCTCGATGAACATCCGCCGAAGGTCGGTGTTGGTGACCACGGACGTGAGCTCGACGTCGTAGATGTCGTAGTCTAGGTAGTTGGCCATGGCGGCGATCATGGTGGACTTGCCGGTGCCCGGCGGGCCGTAGAGGAGGTAGCCGCGCTTCCACGCCTTGCCGATGCGCGCGTAGTACTCCTTCCCCTTCCGGAACGAGTCGAGGTCATCCATGATCTCCAGCTTCTTGACCGGGTCCATGGCGAGCGTCTCGAACGTAGACGGGTGCTCGAACACGACGTGCTTCCACATCGACTTCCCATACCTGCAGCCAAGAACACGACCGCGCAATCGTTAATCGAGCGCGGGAAAGCACGAACATTTTACGGTTTACACCAAAGACGTCGCACCGTTCGCCGCCGTTGGTGAAGAGCTTCCGGCGGCGGTTGGCGACCATGATGGCGCGTCCCTCGCGGCAGACGTGGGGGAGGTAGGAGTCGACGACGAGCTCGCGGTGGCGCTCGTGGAAGATGAGTCGGTACGTGCGCCCGGCGTCCTCCGGGACGACCTCGCCGCCGCCGCCGTACCACGGCGGCCCATGGTAGTACCCGCCGCGGCGGGAGGCGGGCACTGAGTACCACCAGACCGTGGCGCCGCAGAACTCGTCGGCGACCTCTTCGTTGTCTGCCATGCTGAGCACGAACCGGTCGCTGTCGCGCGCGCGCTCGGCCCGGAGCGCCCGCGCCCGGCGCGCGCACCGGTGGCTGAGGTACGCCTTGGCCTGCTCGTAGACGTCCCCCCGCTTCATGCGCTCGCCGTCGTACTCGGAGACGGTGACGGTGAGGTAGGGGTCCATGAGCCCCACGAGCCGGCGCGCGTGGCGCCGCAGGAAGCGGCCGGCGAAGTGGTCGAACAGCTGGTGCGGTATGTACGGCCGGAGCATGCTCCACACGAGCATCACGCCGGCGAGCGCCGACCAGAGGCCGGCAAACCGCTCCACCATCCCCGGCGAGGCCGGCGCCGGATGCTTCATGGTTCTTGGCCCCGGCATTGGAAGCAAGCTGCCGCCTTTGCTGTGGACTGTGGAGTGCGGGATGGTGGGTTCTGCGTAGATGGGGGATATGGAGATGAAACGATCGAAGCTGTCAGGGTGTGGGCCCAGTGGCTTTCGAGCTGGCCTCCGTTGCTCTCGTATCCCTGCGACTTGTGAAGATGGGGGCTCATCAGCTCATTAGTTAGTAATGGGCTAGCTATGTGTCCGTATATTATAATAAAAATATAATATTAAATATAAAAATATTAAATACATATTTAAAGTATAGAAATATCGATATATTATAGGAGCATCGTTGAATAAATATATCGAGAGCAATATCATAATTTGATTTTAGATGAGATCCGAAAAATGAGAAGATTATCTGTTAATTTTTCTTCCAATTTTCCTATTTATTAGTAAAATAAGTCATATATTTGTAGTCGGTAACGAGGTAGGGAGGTTGGAGTACGAGAGTAGATGACAAAAGTGGATAAATTATTTAAATTTTAGTAGTTTTTATTATATGGGAGGAGAGTAAGAAAAAAGGTGATGTGAAAACCAACTCGTGCTTTCTAAAGTAGAGATTTGGCTTTATTGTTTTTTTTGTCCCCTAGTCATCTCCTTACATTGTTTCCAATTAATTTTAATTTTTTTAATCTAATTTTTGAACCGTTATTCTAACCAGGAACCACAACTACGTGAAAAACAGACAGAAAAGACATTATATAAGTGGCGAGTCATCAGAACCCGTCACTCAAGAACCTTTAGAGACGGGCACTGCTACAACCCGTCACTTATGGAATCTTAGATCGGGACCGGACCATAACCTATCACTTATGATAAGGTTATAGGATCGAGAATGATGACTAGAGGGGGTAAATAGGCGTCTCAATAAATTTCTTTCGAAATTGATGGTCTTCTCCTATTTTCACCCAAGCACCTTAAAGCGCAGGCGGAAGCAAAACAAAGAGAAAGTTCAAAAGGAAAGTATCGAGGCAACATTACTCTACAAATAGAATATGAACCCTAAGTTCCCTTCAAGACTAATCCATATGTCTTAGCACTTAAAAGCTTGCAACTTGCAAAGAAACACAAGAAGATGATCATCGGGCAAAAACTCTCCAGGTTGATGATCTAGAGGCAAGGGAACTCAAGACCCTCTCATATACATGAGTGTGTGAATTTTATACGTCTACCAACAAGAAGAACAACATCCCAATGTGAAAGGATTACAGCTCAAAGGTAAAAACGAAAGACAACACAAAAATATGAAAATTAGCAAGGAAAGCAATAGAACCAAAAGAAGTAGATGAGCACGAGCATATGCAAGAAAATAATCTTCATTAAGCACAGAGGTCAGTCCTATTTT
Source organism: Phragmites australis (assembly GCF_958298935.1). Taxonomy (NCBI): domain Eukaryota; kingdom Viridiplantae; phylum Streptophyta; class Magnoliopsida; order Poales; family Poaceae; genus Phragmites; species Phragmites australis. Next base: position 25,191,725 of record NC_084935.1, on the reverse strand, counting down.
TAACAGATTACAAAATTGTTTCTCTCATAAAAGCTCTAGCCTATTACAAAGACTAAGTCAGTCATCTCTTCTCCTCCAAAACCTATCACTAGGCTCTTAAATGGTTGGTTCAACCTCTCTCTACAGCCCTACATCTCTATTTATAAGCTTAGGGAGTTGCCTTAGCCTTTAAATTTTCTTTTTACCAAAATACCCCTCACCGGCAATGCACTCCTACCTACTATCGGGGTATTTTGGTTTATTTTTCACTCCGTTCATCAAACAGCTATGGCTCTTTCACAACTTAGTTTCGCCTCAACGCAAGCTTCGCGATGATGCCACATGACCCTCTAGTCCTCTCACGGTTTTATGACCAAACCGCGAAACCCTAGGACGCTTCTCAAAGCATGACTAGACGCCACTTGCTTTGCCTCAAGCAAGCATTCCGATGTTGATACGTGTACTTTGTCTTGTGATCTTGACTGCCAGCAAATCTCTTCCACTCCCGACCTCTCAGGCCACTTTGTCACTTGCACCAGTATCCCCTTCGCTTCACTTCGCCAACATGTCGTCTTCATCCTTCTCCCTCCATGCTTTGCTTGACCTCCACGTGTACTGCTAGGATCATTTTTGACTTCGTCCGGCCTCCTTGATCGTTCAGCATCAAGCCTCCCACTTAGCCCTGATCATCTCGTCGTCGATCGCCAAGATGTATCCATCACCTGCACACCATGAAGCAAACATGTTTCTCCCACTCCAAACCATCTCCAGGTTAGCTTAAAATAAAAAAAAAATCCTCAAATGAAAAAACATCCTACAGAAATCGTGAACAGTAGATGTTTCGGTGTGTTCATCCTCTGAACACCGGACTATCCGGTGAATGTAACCCCTTCTGCGCACTAAAGATTTTGCTCTCTGCAAAAATAGTCTAGTGTGATACTTCGGTGATCATTTTTCCATCACCGGACTATCTGGTGCATGCAAAGATATCAAACTACATTTTGCAGTCTCTCTAGAAAAATTATTCCAGTGTTCTTTTTGCCTTCAACACCGAAACATCCAGTGCTTCCAACTCTACTAGATCTCTATTTCGCAAACCTTCTACAAGAAATGCTCCAGTGGCTTGTCCGGTGTCCACAACACAAAGCATCAGAACAACTGTTGTACATCTTCAAACTTGGCTCCAAAAATTCTTTACCGCAGAAATTGCTCCTGCGCTCACACTTTACACCACTGGACCATCCGGTGGGTAATATCGATTTTGCCTCCAGACATAAATAATTCGGTGTTTAGTTTCAACAGATCACCGAATTATCCAGTGAAGCCACTTTTCCAGACACTGGATATTTCGGTGAGTTCATTTTCCTGAACTTAGACAAAATTTGCTAATTTTATTCTCTAACTCGAGTGAGTCATGAACAAGAATATGCATCAACAAACACAAGCTAATCAAGTTTAACTCAACTCAAATATTATCAATGACTCATCACATATATAAATCAAGGCTCTTATCCACTTGGTTTCTCAATTTCTCACAGGTCATAAAGTTACTCATCACTCATGACATAAGTGACGGCTTAAGTTGTGGCCCGTCACTTATGACTAACTTATCAGTGGTGGATCGTCCTAGGCCAATCATTAGTAACAGGTCATCCTAGTCCAGTCAATAGTGACGGGTTAAATTTTGACCCATCACTAATAATGTTATTTAAAAAAAATTGAACAGTTTAAATCATTCACCATTATGTATAAGCATGCACAAAAGCCTGGTGCTTTATGGAACAATTTGAGTAGGAAAAGAAAAAAGAAATGTATTGACTAAGCTATGGCAAAAAGATAACAATGTTTTTCACGATTGCAGAAAAGGAACATTAAATTGAGCTTTAATTTGTTCGTGTTTTATATGACATACATTTATGGACAGAGAGGGTTGTTACTTCCATACTTACATGTGTGCAGTATGTGAGCATGCTTTTTCATTCTTTTGTTACAAGAATTTTTCGATCATTTCATCTTTCATAAATATTTTTCCTTTTTATTTTTCTTTTATTTTTTCTCATCTCAGTAGCACTAGTATAGAAAATATTGTACATTTTTGCTCAAGTTTGATGTAAAGAGTGATGACTATAAACACAAACGTGCATTTCGAAAATAGTGTAGAAACTTTAAGGGGCGAGAACTCAATCTTTTAAGCCGAATTTGGCCTAAGAAAATTTTCCGAACACAACATAGTGGGGAAAAACTGATGTAACTTTTTTTTAAAATGTTCGTAGAGTAAAAAAAAAGGCGAAATCGGAGCCCGTATGCAAAAGTTATGCCCATTTTACTAAAAGGCAAAATCATTCATTAGTGACGGGTCACGGTTATGACCCATCACCTATGACCTTCAGCAAAGAAGGTTAAAAGGATAAAATATCTAATTTCTATCACAACTGCATGATACGTAAGGTAGTAAGGGAGCTACACATGCAAGAGGAGGTCGCGGGTTTGAGGCCCACGGAACATAGACTGAAAAACAGTTTGAATGTAATCCCTTCTGCACACTAAAGATTTTGCTCTCTGCAAGAAATAGTCCAGTGCAATACTCCGATGATCATTTTCCCATCACTAAACTATCCGGTGCATGCAAAGATACCAGACTACATTTTGCAATCTCTCTGGATAAATTAGTCCGGTATTCTTTTTCCTTCAACACCAGAACATCCGGTGCTTCCAATTCTACCAGACCTCCATTTCGCAAACCTTCTGCAAGAAATGCTCCAATGGCTTGTCCGGTGTTCACAACACAAAGCATCGGACCATCTGGTATACATCTTCAAACTTGGCACCAAAAATTCTTTACTGCAGAAATTGCTCTGGCACTTATTCTTTACACCATCAGACCATCCAGTGAGTAATATCGGTTTTGCCTCCAGACAGAAATACTCCAGTGTTCAGTTTCAATAGATCATCGGATTATTTGGTGAAACCACTTTCCTAGACACCAGATATTCCAGTGAGTTCATTTTCCTGAACTTAAACAAAATTTGCTAATTCCATTCTCCAACTCGAGTTAATCATGAACAAGAACAATTATTAACAAAGACAAGCTAACCAAGTTCAACTCAATTCGAATATTGTCAATGACTCATCACACATATAAATCAAGTTTCTTATCCACTTGGTTTCTCAGTTTCTCACGGGTCATAAAGTTACCGTCACTAATGACATAAGTGACGGGTCAAATTGTGACCCGTCACTTATCAACTCATCAGTGACAAGTTATCCTAGATCAGTCGTTAGTGACAGGTCAAGTTGTGACCCGTCACTAATAACAGTATTTACAAAATTTTTTAACTGTTTAAATCATTCACCATTATATATAAGCATACACAGAGCCGAGTGCTTTATGGAACAGTTTGAGTAGGAAAAGAAAAAAGAAATGTATTGACTAACCTATGGCAAAAAAAGACAACATGGTTTTCACGATTGCAGAAAAGGAACATCAAATTAAGTTTTAATTTGTCGATGTTTTAAACAGTATATGTTTATGGACAGAGAGGGTTGTTACTCACATACTAACATTTGTGCAGTATGTCAGCATGCTTTTTCATTCTTTTGTTACAAGAATTTTCTGATCACTTCATCTTTCACAAATATTTTTTTATTTTTCTCCTTTTTTTTCTCACCTCAGCAGCACTATAATAGGAAATATTGTATATTTCTGCTCAAGTTTGATATAAGGAGTGACGGCTATAGACACAAACGCACTTTCCGAAAATAGTGTAGAAACTTCAGGGAGCGAGAACTCGATCTTTCAAGTAGAATTTGGGCTTGAAAATTTTTCTGAACCCAACATAGTGAGGAGAAATGGATGTAACTTTTTTTTAGATGTACGTAGAGTAAAAAAAGGGTAAAATCGAAGTTCGTATGCAAAAGTTATACCAGTTTTACTGAAGGCACTCCAGATCACCTATCAAATCGCGATCGTTTGGATAAGATATTTAAAAATTCATATAATATTTGTACAAATTTGGATGAAGAAAAATTATGTAAATTATAACCCTTGAAAAAAATTATAAAATATTTGTGCAAGTTTGGATGAAACAAAATTAGTTATTAGTGATGGATCAAGGTTATAACCCGTCACTAATATTCAACCATTAGTGGCAGGTCACAGTTCTGATCCGTCACTAATCATTTATTAGTGACGGATTACGGTTATGACCCGTCACCTTTGACCTTCGACAAAGAAGATTAAAAGGATAAAATATCCGATTTCTATCACAACTGCATGATAGGTAAGGTGGTAAGGGAGCTACATACGCAAGAAGAGGTCGCAAGTTCAAGGACCATTTAAAAAATGGCGTGGCTTGTGTGACATATGCGATGGGCTCCAGCACTGGAATGGCTTAGGTGAATTTTTTTTGACTTATTCATGTAAAAAATACGAAAAACGTTCATCATTAACGACGGGTCGTAAACTATCATCAATAACGACATCAGTGACGCGTTCAGAGTGACGGGTACGAAACCCATCATTAATGATAATTATCACCTGTTATTAAAAGCCTTTTTTTCACCTAGTGCATTAGGCAACCATCAATCAGACTGGAACTATCCAAACTGGAATTTAGCATTTAAATTGAAAAAATAATACCGTTCTGGACTATCCAGATATTGAAACTCTGCGAGAGAACCTATGTTGGGCTTATTGTCAGAAGTAGAGTTGATTGCAGAAGCTGGCCAGGTTCCGTGGAGTTTGGAGAAACATGGTTTATTCTCATTTAAATCTTTGTACAAACAAATCAGTTTTGGAGGCGTTATAAGTAAAAGGATTGTGGAGGGTTTGCAGCCAAAATTGTCTCTCGGATAATATATTTTTTGTTTGTAACAAATGTACCATGATGAACTTCAGACTGTAAAGACAACTTAAAAGGAGGGATTGACCTAGAGATATCCATTGTGCTTTCCCTGGGGCTGTGAAAGATGTTAATCATATTCCGTAACATGTTTGGATGTCCCGTGGTTGTTTTCATTTGGAGCAGTTTAAAAGAAGTGTTAAGTTGGAACAGATGCTCCACTTCACCGGAGGATTTTGCCGTTAACTGGCTACGCCATTGATATCTTATGCTCCTAACAAATAGTCGATTTTTGGTTTAGAATGGTATGCCAGGCTCTTTGGGGAGTCCGAAACAAGATGGCAATCCAGGAAAGAAAAAAAAACTTGAGGTAGATGCACTGAGAGTCTTCAAACTTGTCTAGCTGTGTCATTTAAGTCCATAAACTTTAAAAATGTCTTTCTAATCTATTAATATTGTCAAACCGTGTCAATCAGATCTATATTAGCTCGGAGGAGGTTTTGACGCACGTGATACGCCATGTGGTGCCTACATGGCAAAGGCGGCTGACGTGGTATGCCATGTGGTGTCTGCGTGGAAAAGGCGATAAAGAAAAAATTAGAAAAAGTAAAGAAAAATCACGAAAATTAGGGAAAAATAAAAAATAGAAAAATAGAAAAATTATTTAAATTCAAGAAAAAATAAGGATATTTTTTAAATTAGAAAAATAGAAAAAAAATCAGAAAAAAAATTAGGGAATCCAATAAAAATAAGATTTTCTTAAAAAATAAATAGAAAAAATCAGGACACATCAATATGTCACTAGACCACATGCAACACGTCATATTCTATAACATATTTTACTTTTAGGAAAAAATTAGAATATGAAGGATCAATGAGTGAGTCTATTACTAAAAGACAGTATAACGTAATATGTCACTAGACCATATATAACACATCCTACATGCTAACAGGTAGTCTATTGCTAGAATAGGGAGTGGGAGCGGTGCAGTCGAGGACAAGGTGGCGCGAGGAGTGGGAGCGGGAGCAAGAGGGCTGACGCACGATTGTGTCAGGCTATTTTCAATAGACAGGCAAATTACTACTGTAGCCCTGAATGGTATGGTGGGTAATTTTAATAAAATTATTAAAATTACTAAAATATCTAATTACGTGGATCGACAGATTAATTTTATACTACCCCTCACCTCTATGTAGTATAGACCACCGTAAAAGAGCTCTATTTTCTTCACTCATCTTCTCTTTATGCGTAACCAGTGGCCACAGTTAACGGATTACTTTCTCATTATTGTTCTGTTTATAGTAAAATAGACTCACTCGTTGCATGTGGTCTAGTAACATATTACGTTGTAATGTCTGTTAGCAATAGACTTAGGGATGAAAACAGATCTGATACGGATCGAATAGTCTACTTTTCACAATGCTATCTATATTTTAACATGAATATGAATATAAATCTGAATATCCTCGAATACGAAAACGGATCGAATAGATCGAATCTGAAACCGTATTCGAATATCTACTCGATTGGGTTGTAAGCAAATATCCTACACCTTTAATGACCAGAATTTTTATTTTAGTGTGCAAATAATTCGTTTACATTTGGAATTACCAAAAAAAATTAGAAATTTCATATGAAATTTATGTCGGAAATTTAAAATTTTTGATCAAATTTGACTAAAATTGCTCAAATTTGATTGGGCCGGAATATATAAATTTTGTTCACCTCTGAAATTTCTAAAATATTAGCAAATTTTGGTTCCCTGGTCGGTGGATACAGATATTATCCATTTCCACATCTAAATTTAAAGCAATTCGGATATCCACATTTGAATCGGATTCTCAAAAATGAATTCAGATACATCCATTTTAGTATATGTTTTAGAAATAGATACGAATATGGATATCCATATTCGTATTTTGATGGATATGAATATCGGATAATTCGAATACCTGCTATCTATTTTAAACCCCTAAATAGATTCACTCGTTGGTCCTGTTATTCTAATTCCTTCCTAAAAGTAAAATATGTTATAGAATAGGACATGTTACATGTGGTCTAGTGACATATTCATATATCCTGATTTTTTTCTGATTTTTCTAAAAAAAATTCTATTTTTTCTATTTTTTATTTTTTTCTATTATTTTTGTTTTTTAAAAAATAATTTTTCTCTTGAATTTCTTGGTTTTTTCTATTTATCTAATTTTTTAATAAAATTCTAATTTTTCTCGATTTTTCCTATTTTTCTGATTTTTTATTTTTCCTAATTTTTCTAATTTTCCTGTACGTCTTTGCCACACACGCACCACGTGGTATGGCACATCAGCAGTCTTTGTCACACAGGCACCATGTGGTATACTATGTCAGCGTCAAAACCCCTCTCGAGCCAGTATGAATCTAACTGACACGATTTGATAACATTAATAGCCTAAAAAAATTTATAGTTTGTAAACCTAAATGATACATCATAACAAGTTTGTTCGGTTTTCAAACGAGCTTTGCCTGACCTCGCCAGCATGAGCAAGCCTAGTCTTACCAGCGCAGCACAGGTGAGCTGAATCAGCTCTTTGTGGTAGCAAGACTTTTTCTTGCCAGCACAAACTCCAAGGTGAGCTCGCCAAGTTAGACGCACATCCGCCTAGCAAGGCAATCCTTGCCTGAGACCATCTCCAAGAGAGGCCGTATCGGCCAACCGTATCTCTGTTGGTGTTGATTTTGCCGATCCGCCCATTCGTTTCCTTCTCCAACAGAACCGGTTTCCAGGGCTACAGTGTTGTGGTCGCATTACTGTAGCAGCTGGGAATTGGTAAATTTGCCGCTGGTTTAGAGGACTCGTTATCACTGTGCATAGAGTATGCGTATGGGTTTGAAGAGAGGAGGAGAGTAATATAAGGTAGGAAATAGGGTAGCTGCTGGATATAGAAAAAATAAAGGATGTTGTAATAGTGTTAGGGGATGTTGTAATAGTATTATAAAGAATAAATTTTAAAAGTATCTGTTGAAGATGGTCTGATGATCCAAATGCACCGCAAGTTATGAAATCGGGAGAAAGCAGCGCTTTACCTTTACCTCTTCGGTGCCCTTACCTTGTGCTGAAAAGGCATGCACGTCCTTGACTGAGAATCACGACAGGTTCGTGCTAGAACTCGAGCACTGAGTCCCATACTCCCATGTAGTTTCGGACCAGCCAGTTACATGCATGCATAGCCTGAAAGGGTTACATGCATATGTCAATAGAAAAAATAAATAGAACAATTAGAAAAAATCAAGACACATGAATATGTCACTAGACCACATGCAACACGTCATATTCTATAACACATTTTACTTTTAAGAAGGAATTAAAATAGAAAGGATCAACGAGTGAGTCTATTGCTAAGAGACAGTATAATGTAATATGCACATACAACATATCCTACATGCTAATAGGTAGTCTATTACTAGAATAGAGAGTGGATAGGAGTGGGACGGTGTGGCCGGGGATAAGGTTGCGCCAGGAGCGAGAGCAGGAGCAAGAGGGTTGACGCATGATTGTGTCAGGCTATTTTCAATAGACAGGCAAATTACTACCGTAGCCCTGAATGGTATGGTGGGTAATTTTAACAAAATTATCATAATGACCAAAATATCTAATTACGTGGATCGTCGGATTAATTTTATACTACCCCTCACCTCTAGGTAGTATAGACCACCGTAAAAGAGCTCTATTTTCTTCACTTATCTTCTCTTTATGCGTAACCAGTGGCCACAGTTAACAGATTACTTTCTCATTCTTGTTATGTTTATACTAAAATAGACTCACTTGTTGCATGTGGTCTAGTAACATATTACGCTGTAATGTCTGTTAGCAATAGACTTAGGGATGGAAACGGATCTGATACGGATCAAATAGTTTACTTTTCATATTACTATCTATTTACATTTGGAATTACCAAAAAAAATAGAAATTTCATATGAAATTCATCTCAAAAATTTAAATTTTTGGTCAAATTTGACTAAAATGGTTCAAATTTGATTGGGTCGAAATATATAAATTTTGTTCACCTCTGAAATTTCTAAAATAGTAGCAAATTTTGGTTCCCTGGTTGATGGATACAGATATTATCCATTTCCACATCTGAATTTAAAGCAATTCGGATATCCACATTTGAATCGGATTCTCAAAAATGAATTCAGATATATCTATTTTAGTATCTATTTTAGAAATAGATACGAATATGGATATCCATATTCGTATTTTGATGGATACGAATATCGGATAATTTGAATACCTGCTATCCATTTTCACCCCTAAATAGACTCACTCGTTGGTCCTGCTATTCTAATTCCTTCCTAAAAGTAAAATATGTTATAAAATAGGACATGTTACATGTGGTCTAGTGACATATTCATGTATCCTGATGTTTTTTTATTTTTCTAGAAAAAAATTCTATTTTTTCTAATTTTTTATTTTTTCTATTATTTATGTTTTTTTAAAAATAATTTTTTTTCTTGATTTCCTGGTTTTTCTATTTATCTGATTTTTTAATAAATTATAATTTTTCTTGATTTTTCCTATTTCTCTATTTTTCTGATTTTTTATTTTTCCGAATTTTTATTTATTTTTTATTTTTTCTGTACCGTCTTTGCCACACATGCACCACGTGGTATGCCACATTAGTTGTCTTTGTCACATAGGCATCATGTGGCATGCCATGTCAGCGTCAAAACCCCTCTCAAGCCAGTATGAATCTGATTGTCATAGATTGATAACATTACTAACTTAGAAAAAAATTATAATTTGTAAACCTAAATGATAGGTCATGATAAGTTGGTTCGGTTTTCAAACGAGCTTTACCTGACCTCACCAGCATGAGCAAGCCTAGTCCTACCAGCGCAGCGCAGGTGAGCTGAATCGGCTCTGTGGTAGCAAGACTTTTTCTTGCCAACACAAACCCCGAGGTGAGCTGGCCACCTAACTAGACGCACATCCACCTGGCAAGGCGGCAATCCTTGCCTGATGATCCAAACGCGCCGCAAGTTCTGAAATCGGGAGAAAGCAGCGCTTTAACTTCATCTCTTCGGTGCCCTTACCTTGTGCTGAAAAGGCATGCACGTCCTCGACTGATGGAATCACGAGTCGTGATTCACGACAGGTAGTCAGTGACAGACCCGAAACTAAAATGATCAAATGTCGCATATATATGATTAGACATTTACTTAATTATACACGTTACAACAACTATTTTAAAATTTTATATATTTTTAGAAGATAGAGGATCATGTAATAAGACTAAAAATTGGTTTCATGATTTTTGGATTAATAAATAATTAACTATGCATTTAACTCGAATTAATAAATGAGTGGCACGTTTTTTTTTTTCAAACTTACTCTCCATAAAATATGATGTAAAGGATATTATTTTTGAAAAAAAAATTCACAGAAGGTCTTAGAATTATCTCCAGCTTTTAGAATCTTTTGTAATTTTTTAAAAAAAAATTGTTAAACCTTTGAGATTTTTTGGCAAAATCTAAGTAACTTTTAAGGGTTTTTTTTACATTTTTCCCTTAACTTTATCCTCTTCGGTGCCCTTACCTTGTGCTGAAAAGGCATGCACGTCCTTGACTGATGGAATCACGACAGGTTCGTGCTGGTACTCGAGCACTGAGTCCCATACTCCCATGTAGTTTCGAACCAGCCAGTTACATGCATGCATGCAGCCTGAAAGGGTTACATGAGCATACACGCAAGTACATCACATGGTCGTGATACAAAAACATGGTTAGAAACTCGCCATCCGTTTTCGCCTTAAAATAATCGAAGCCACACAACTCTTCGCCTGTGCAAATCGAAGAGGCGCAAGAAACTAAATGCCTCGCTCGCTCGCGCCGGCCCCGTCCGCGAGAGCCAAACAAAACCAGCGGGATCACGGCGTGCCACCGTGCGGTGCGCGCCTGTACGTAAGGTGACCCAACGGCACAACAAACTGCGTACCAGCCGGCATGGGGGGCAGCACCAGTGGCCGCAGGTGCGGAGCATCAGTAGGGATGCCAATGGGAATTCCGCATCGGGGAATGGCTCCCCGTCTCCGTCCTCGTACGAAGGGAAATTATCTGTCCCCGTTCCCGCTCCCACTCGCGAAAACTATTTTCTCCTCATCCCCATCCCCACGTAGAGAATGGAGACCCGATGGGAACCCATCCCCGCCTATCTAGACCGAGGCAGCCCATTAGGCCGAGACCACCCACTGGACCGATCCGCACCATGCCACGACGCCAGGCCATGCCTGACTGGGTTGCGCGCTAGCGCCCGCCTGAGCCGCACATCTGGCTCCTACCTGGGCCGATCGCGCACGCCTGGGCCACCACCGTTGAGCCGAAACGGGTCCCCGCGGGGAAACAGGGGCGGAGAATGCTTCCCCGTACCCATCCCTGCTAGACTCGACAATGATATAATTTGTACCATTTATATCCTCGTGGGTGACGAAATCTCCCTATCTCCGTCCCCTAATAGGGGAATTTCCCACGGGGAATCAGGAATCGGATCCCCATTGACATCCCTAAGCATCAGCCAGCAGCCGCGAGATAGAGAAGAAAAAATTGCAGAAGATTTGCAGAAAACACTATAATACGTCCAAAATTCCAATAAGAAAAATCTCTGAGTCGAGACAAACTGAATGAGAAAATAGTTAAGCCAAAGCACATTATGTGAGACCTTTGTTGAAAACCATGTTCAGGAAGCAAAACAAGATCTCTACAAGCAAAATTATGAACTGGTATTTTCTGGATAAACTACATGCAGCTGCTTGTCCTTTGCTGCTTTCAAGTTAAAATGACCCACATCCACATCCACATAAGACCCAAAGTAACTTTCCAAAAGATAAGATGAGAAAGGAAGGACGGACACGCCGAAATGCTACCGAAATATATGAAAAGCAGCACTTAATTGTGAATTTCACAATGTTGGTGGGAATAACAACAATATGCAAATGCCAAATATGCATAATCAAATCCAAAGATCTACAGCAAAACATATGGCAGAAAAGAGGAGAAAACACTACATGTACGTATTTTTTGGTTGGCACCCCCAATAGTTTCACGAGCAAGTCATCAAATCTCTAGCATACAAATGGAATATTAAAGAGAAACTGAAAACAGGCAAACTAATGTAGGCATAAATGGGCAAGATAATACAGCATTCCTATGCTATACAAGTTCATCCGTATACAGATTTCCAGCTTATGTTGGAACACTTCTAAGTATGTGCCGCAATCACTACTGCACATCTCATTCAAAAAATCAAAAGACGTAGAAATTGGACAAAAATCTGAAACCTTCACAAAATGTTTGTATCTGCCCCTCTAGCATGTTGGTGCTCGTAAACAAGCAACTCTGTGGTTAGCTAGAACCAAGTAACTAACCTGTATATTAAACTGATATCACCAATTCACAGTCATGCACCTGGATGCCTGATAGAATTGGTGTTCCCTCTACCCCCAGTCATACATGTATATAATAATACTCTCCCTAGGAAGTGATACCTGCAAAAGTATACAACAAATCATTGTTAGAAATAAAAGTTTGATATGTGTCCTCAATATATGTTTCAAGAACAAATTGCAGTTGTGCAGTGCACCCAAACTTAATTCATTTAGAAACAACACATTGATGCAATCTTTCTGTCTGATGCAACAAATTACAATTGAAATAGAACACTAACAAGACAGCAAAAGCTAATATTCAGAACGGACTATGGCATCTGACCAAATGATCTATTCATGAGATGGACAGCCCAGTGCGCACTTTTGTCAAAACTAAAACCCAAATATTACAGCTCTACAACACTAGTTGAGCAAGAGCAAGATGACTGAGTCTCACTGAACCAACTTTAAGATCTTACTAGGCCCTCACTTTTTTGGAAAGAAAAAAGATGTTGTAGGATCATGCATCCTTGTGTATCCTTCAATAATATCTACTCTGCTGGCATTTTTAGCCAGGTACAAAATTAGCTACCTACATTAAAATTCTTGTTGGGATAGGCTAGAAATGAAACCCACAAAATCTAACTAACAAGATGATGAGAAAATAATAATGATAATAAAGGTACTAGTAATAGTAAAGAATAAAGTAATAACGGTATAAGAAGACTGAAGTATAAGTTATAGTTCTAGCACGTAGATTGCTAACTTTCACGCGTTTCTACATGTAGTTAGTTCTTTGGGATATTCCATTCCTTTAAGTTTCTCTTTACAGACTTCTCCCATGTTAGATTTGGTCGACATCTGTCTCTCTTCACATTATCAACGCACCTCAGTATCCCGCTATGCACAAATGACTCTGAAGGTCTCGATTGGATATGTCCAAACCATCTCAACCAATGTTAGACAAGCTTTTCTTCAATTGACGCTACACTTATATGGTCCTATCACGTATATCATCATTTCAGACCCGAACCTTTCTTGTATGGCCACAAATCCATCGTAACATACGCATCTCTGCTACACTTAACTGTTGGACTTGTCGCCTTTTAGTTGACTAACATTCGGTGTCATACAACATCACAGGTCGAATCGCCATCTGTAGAACTTACCTTTCAGCTTTTATGGCACCCTCTTGTCACAAAGGATGTCAGAAGCTTAGTGCTATTTCATCCATCTGACTTTGATTTTATGACTAACATCTTCATCGTTATCACCATCCATCTATAATATCGATCCCAAATATCGAAAGGTATCCTTCTTAGGAACCTTCTCCCTCATGCCTAGTATCACCGAAATCGCACTTCATATACTCAGTTTTGGTACTATTAAGTCTAAAACCTTTTGATTCTAAAGTATATCTCCACAACTCCAATTTCCTATTAAACTCTATCCTACTCTGGTCAACTAGCACCATATCGTCAGCAAAGAGCATATACTGAGGGATATCTCCCTGAATGTCCCTTGTGACCTTATCTATCACCAAAGCAAATAAATAAAGGCTCAAAACTGACCCTTAATGTAGTCCTATTTTAAGCACAAAGTCATCGGTGATATCTTCACTTGTCCGAACACTTGTCACGATGTTATTGTACATATCCTTGATGAGGGTAATGTATTTTGTTGTGACTTTGTGTTTCTCCAAGACCCACCACATGACATTTCTCGGTATTTTATCGTGAGCCTTCTCCAAGTCAATGAATACCATGTGCATATCCTTCTTTTGTTCCCTATATCTCTTCATAAGTTGCCTTATCAAGAAAATTGCTTCCATAGTCGACCTCCCAGGCATGAAACCAAATTGGTTTGAATATCTCCCTTATCCTTGAATATCAACTTAATTTCATGGTAATTAGTACAGCTTTGAACATTTCCCTTATTCTTGAAGATTGGTACTAATATACTTCTCCATTCTTCAGACATCTTGTTTGATCGAAAAATTAGGTTGAAGAGCTTAGTTATCCATGCTATTGCTATGTCTCCAAGACATCTCCACACCGGATACTATCAGAGCCTATCGTCTTGCCTCCTTTCATCCTTTTTAAAGCTTCCTTGACCTTAGCTCTATGAATCCTTCGTACAAATCTCCTTTGGTATTATCAAAAGATTCGTCCAGCTCAATAATAGAGCTCTCGCTCTCCCCGTTGAACAGTTCATCGAAGTACTCTTGCCATCTAGTCTTGATCTCATCATCTCTCACCAAAAGTCGATCAGTCCCATCCTCAATGCATTTGACTTGGTTGACGTCCCTCATCTTCCTTTCACGGATCTTGGCCATCTCGTATATGTCCTTTTCTCCTCCCTTTGTGCCTAACCGCTGATAAATGTCCTCATAAGCTCGACCCCTTGCTTCGCTCACAGCTCGCTTTGTAGTCTTCTTTGCCACTTTGTACTTCTCTGTGTCGTCCGCACTCCTGTCAAGGTATAAGCACATGAAATATTCTTTCTTCTGAAGCCACCTTCCTAATGCAAGTTGCCATATCATCCACATGTCGTTTGCGTTCTCTCTTATCTTCCAAGAGCCCTCGTTAATAACATTCTCCTTAAAGTTCTATGTCTCATCTCCTTTGAGTTTCCACGACTTCGTTCTTGCGATTTTGGCGCCCTTGTCCCGTCGAACACGTATGCGAAAGCGAAAGTCAACTACCACAAGCTTATGCTGAGGGACAACACTCTCCAGGTATAACCTTACAATCTAAGCAAGCATGTCTATCATCTCTTCTTGCAAGGACAAAATCAATCTGGCTAGAGTGGTGGCCACTACTAAAGGTCACTAAATGGGATTCTCTCTTTCTAAAGAAGGTGGTGTTAGCTATTATCAGATCGTAAGTCACGACAAAGTTCAAGACATCCTCTCCCTCTTGGTTCCTACCACCAAACCCAAAGCCCCCGTGCACCCCCTCAGACCTTACATTAGATGTACCTACATGGCCATTAAGGTCTCCTCCTATGAAGAGCTTCTCGCTAATAGGCACACTACTAGCCATGTCATACATGTCTTCCTATAATTGCTTCTTGAGGGGCATACGCGCTAATAACGTTGAAAACCAAATCCTCAACGACCAGCTTAACAAGAATAATCCTATCTTCGTGCCTCCTGACGTCCACCACTCCGTTCTTGAGGCTCTTGTTGATCAAGATGCCAACTCCATTTCTACTCGCGGTCCCCGTGTACCATAGCTTGAAGCCGGTATTCTCTACCTCCTTTGCCTTCTGTCCTTTCCATTTAGTTTCCTGTACACATAAAATATTTACACATCTCCTGACCGCTATATCAACTAACTCTCGCAACTTATCTATTAGGGACCCCATGTTCCAACTACCTAAAAGAATCCTACTTGGCTCGGTTAGCTTCCTTACCTTTCGCACCCGTCGAGACAAATGCGAAGACCCTTACTCATTTTTCACTACACCCGGGTGCCAATATAGCGCGCCACCAAGGATGCAACGACCTGATCCTTGCCCACTTATCACCGTATCCAGATTAAGATGCGGCGTGTCACCAAAGGGGTGATGGCCCGGCCCTTGCCCATTTAACACCACATCCGGGCTCAGAATGGCGTGTCGCTAATAGGGTTATACCCTCAACGGATTTCTTTTGGGTTTCATCTCCGTAAGTGTGGTTGGGTTTTTTATGTTGGCTCGCCAAGCCTATCACAACCCTCCTCCTTAACCCGGGCTTGGGACCGGCTATGTCGGTACAACATAGGCGGAGTTTCATGATTTTAAATCAATCAATTAAATTTAAGAAATGAAAATGCTATCAGAAATCCACAATATCTTTTCAACACATTATCCAAAATTGTGTTGTAGGTTGAATGCATAGGTGAAACAACATATACTTAGTTGTCAAAAGACTGGTTCCCACATTTTCAATAGTATTTATTACCATTTCAAGTGTGAACAAATGGATGCTTTTTACACTTAATATCCGCATCTTGATGAATAATTTAAAAACTAGACCAACCTAGTAGGATCCAGATGACTTTTTATTAAGAAGAAATAGGCATTGATGAATAATTAAAAAAAACTAAACCAACCTAGGAGGAACCAGGTGGCTTTTTATTAAGAAGAAATAGGCATCCAAATTCGCATCAAAGAGGACTCCAACTTGGGTGGTCTAAGCGTACATCCACACCCTCAACAAACTAAGCTTGGCTCAGTTCCTTTTGATGAATAATTACACAGAACAGGGAAACAAATGGCCTCTATTAGACAATAAAAATAATGCTGGGTGTTTTACAGCTACTAAGTAAACAGAGAAACATGCTAGAAATCTCACAAAAAAACCATCTGACCCACGATTTGGTGTACCCTACAACAACAGTCAACAAAGCCTTTTAGTCCAAGCAAGTTGGGGTAGTCAAGATGAAACCCAAAAAGAGCCACCAACAATTTAGTGTACCCTAATTATGATTAATTTCAATGATACAATAAATATGCTAAAAATCACACCTAAGGGGAAAATAATTGGCCCTCGATTCAGTGATCCCTAATTATGACTAAACCATACTCATTGGATGCCACTAAGGTACCTACTTAAACTCAAAATAAAGAACCTAGAATTATAGAAACATCCATCATTAAGGCATACTCAAGTAAATCTAACATGTTCCCCTTTTCCTTCGTGAAAAAAAAAACAAAAAGAAAAGAAAAGGAGCAGCATAGTGATTATTTTGTCGTCTCATAGCCCAATAGTGTGCAGCAGATCCCTCCTAATCTCTGAGGTTCTTTTAATCAGTGTTTTCGTATTTTTGAAATGCATAGACTTCTGTAGGTAAATACACATTCAGCTTGGATGGTATGCAAACTAGTAGGAATTAATGAGAATCAGCAAGGATCAGCCATAACTCAACTATAGATTAATGCAGAGTCAACTGGTGGCTGGTTAATTCCTACTGGTTGTTTAATACAGGCTAATAAAAATAATTTACAAGTGTAAGAAATTATTGCATGGCAAGTGTTGTGGTTTTGCTTGATGTTAAAATACATGGTTCATATATATACATGTCATGTGATCCAGGGTTAAATAGGAAGCAATTATACAGAACATATCCCAAAAGACTCAAGATTGCTTTCCATAGTTGAACAATAGACCTTATGTGAATGTTGTAGTAAAATTAATAAATTATATAAACTATATTAAAAATGAGCAAGCAATTGCACATGTATTTAATCTAATTTCAGTATGAAAGTTTAAAAACTAAGTGACGAACACGATGGCATGACTAGATTCTCGAAAAGCATATGTAGTCATATCAAGAATCTCAATGTTGTCAAGTTTCATGGATAATATACTAGACCATTGATTGAACGGACAAAAAACAATCAAACAGAAATGCAATAGCTTTGGGAACAAGAGCACTCAGAACAATACTTGCAGAAAATTAAAATATAAAATAACTTTTCATGATACATCTGATAAAAGGAATCAGAACCATGCCCAGCCTCCAAGACACTTCATTCTTCTGTCATACAATCTGGTACTGACTAATTGATGATGCAACACTGGGTATTTAACATATCTAGACAAGTGGTTTGCCTTTCACTCACGAAATTGTCAATAACCAAATGTTGGTAACTTCACATTTCCAACACTATACTGCACAATCAACTACAGGACGGTGCTACAAACTAAGTTGTAGCAAAGCAGTAAAACACAGCTTTCTGCCGGAAAAAGCTTGTCACAAAAAATCTCCAAGCAACATGCCCAATAGTAAAAAAACTCAACCGACCTAGGAGGAATTAGGTGGCACTATAAATAAGAAGAAATTGGCACCCAAATTCACGTCGAAGAAGACTCGAACCTAGGTGGTCTAGGTGTACATCCACAACCTCAACCAACTGAGCTAAGCTCAGTTCCTAACATGTCCAATAATCGTTGGATATATATGGAGTTCAAATCATACATGAATCGCTCCTTTGATTTACTCGGCACAATATTCACTGAAATAGCAAGACACTACATAGAGGGAAATCCCAGGTCAATTGAAAGGTTAATGCAAGTCTTCGATATTGGATTTATTCATCATCACTCAACATTTTAGAAGCTTCGACAAATTCATAGTCTTTCTAGTACATTTTAAGTGCACAAACAGAGAGCAATTCAATGCTAAACGAGAGCGCTCATATGACCTATGACTTTCATAGTTTGATTGCAATACTCCTATCATCTACCTGTAGCATGTAACTCAACTCAACAAGGAGAGAGAATACTCAAAAGAACTTATATCCACGACAACTATATGCATTTGACGAAAAACAAGTAAACAACAAATTACACCTGAATATTGAAACAGTAGTATGACTAAAATCCACTATGATGCAGGATAAAAGGAATGACTTCCTAACTTTGAAGATAAGTTTTGAGCATTTCATGGTCATATGAAATACGAGCCAATAATGTTATAATTATATCGATAATGGTCACATTCTAACAAGTCATAGGATATATGTCCAAAACCATATGAATTGTAGCTTTATCTGGTAGTGAGTGTGAAATATATAGAGTGGCATCCTGTAGTTGAACAACACTTGTAACAAAGGGAAATAAAACTCAAGCTTTAGTTAAACACAGACTAACTCTGTTCAAAATAAATGTTGTTGGGAAAGGGTACTTGCATTACTTATGGAATTTAGCATGCCCCACAGGGAAGGCTTGTTGTTTATGCTGCTGTGTCAACTGGCTTAAGCACATGTCATCGAACTTTTTTGTTGGAACAATAGACTTTTTTTTTTCTAAACTGAGTAAAAGATGATCAATTGCAATTCAAATATGTTTTTTTAATTTTCCCACCTATTGAGATAGCTAAATGATTATGCAACATATTTCTTTTTATACAGAAAGGGAAATATATGTGTAGCTCATAGCAAAATGTTGAAATGGCAACTGACCTCTGCTTGGCTGATTATTGTAGCTGCCCATGTAACTCGCTGATATATCTGATTTGATATCTGGATCAACATTTCCAAGATCATGACCAAATGGAGGCATGTGAACCTCAGATGACGTGAACCTCCAGTTTGTGTCACCATAAATAGAGCTGCTACCATATGCATCTGGGTTGTTCACTTCATATGTATTGGCTGATGCAGAAAATGGTTCACCTATTGTACCAGTTGAATTGCTCCTCCCATAGGTGCCAGAAGGCAAACCAAAGTTATTATCTCCAGTTCCACGGCCAAGGTTCCCCGACCCGAGGCTTGAAATGCTACCCATGCCATGAGCAGAAGTGAGACCTCCCCAATTAATACTGTCACCAGTAATACTAACTTGGCCTCCAATTCCAGTTGAAGCGAAAGCATTCATGTTTGTAGGGTTGCTCATGTAGTTTAAATTCCCATTACCCCAAACATTCCTTGACATTGAGCTCAATATTGATCCTGAATCATCAGTGAGGCCAACGTACCCAACAGGATTACCTAATCTGTTTGAACTACCATTGTAGTACGAGCCTATTTGCCGCCCGTTGGAGCTATTTATGAAACCAGAGTTTGCACCAAAATTTGCACCTGTCCCACCTTCAATATTCATGCTCATTCCATAACCAGGGCCAAATGAAGAGAAACCATTTCGTGCACCTGTCAGCTGACCAAACCTTCCATCCACCCTCATGCCATAACCTCCTATCGGGTTCGGGTTGTACCCCTGGTTGAAGCCACTCAGGAAGCTATGAGCCCTGCTCATAGCATGGTTCTGCCCTCCCGCAGGTGAACAGGCAACAGGTCCAGGAGACTGTTCCTTTGGAACAGCTCTCTTGACCTCAACCATTTTACCATTCAGCTCATGGAAGTTCTTGTGCAGAGCCTTATCCACCGCGTCTTCTGAATCGTAGGTGATGAAGCCAAAGCCCCTTGGCCTCTGTGTGTTGTGGTCGTACATCACAACCACATCGGTTATCACACCGAATTGCTCAAAATACCTTCTGAACTCGGCCTCGGTAACATTAGGGGGCAGACCTCCAACAAAGATCTTTCTCGTACGGCCCGGTCCAGGTGATCCGATGCTGCTGCCATTGCTCTTGCTCATTATACTGTGGTCGTCCCTGGGAACGGCTTTCTTCGCCTCCACCTGAATCACAAATGGCCAATTCAGCTCGCACAGAGAACAAAAAACAACAGCTTTACAAGAGAATTCCCAAAGAAGGCAAGGAAGCGAACTCCTATAACGTAATTACCATGCGGCCGTCGATCATGTGCTTGTCCATAGTGACGCGCTCGGCGACGGCGGCGTCAGCGAAGACGACGAACCCGAAGCCGCGGGCGCGGCCGGTGCTGCGGTCCCGCATGATGACGGCCTCGGTGACCTCCCCGAACCGGGCGAAATACTCGCGGAGGCGGTCCTCGTCCGTCTCCCATGAGATGCCGCCGACGAAGAGCTTCCCGGAGTAGTCCACCGCCTCCATCGCTCCCCTCCCCTCCCCCTGCAGCAACCCACATCCAGCTCACACCAGCGAGCCACGCAAAATGCAACAAAACAACAACTTATCCACTCAGCTGGATCCGAGCTGAAGTCAGCGCCGCGATCGGCGGGGCCGCGGAATTACGCGAAGATCCGTACCAGATCCGACCGCCCACGGAGCGGTTCGGCACCGATCGGCGCGACGCGGAGCCTCGCACGCGCTGGAGGGGGATCGGGAGACTTACCGGTCGGATGGCGGCGAGGAAGGATCAGGGGGCGCGTCGCCGCTGTCCGGCGCTGGCTGCTGCTAAGATCTCGAGGCGGGCATGGGAGGAAGAGGAGGGTGGGGAGGTTCTTGGCTTCCACCCCGCGATGAAATCTGGGTGGGAGGCAGGCACAGGCACAGTGCAAGCGAGCGAGAGCTATCAGCTCGCGGTGTTTATTAAACGACGTTAATGACTTTTTGCATGTACCACCTCCAGACACTCCATTTTTGTAGTGGCAGAACTTTTGTACAAATATGAAAAGATAAGTTTCACGATTTCCAACTGCAGGTTTGGTTGCTTACCGCACCTGCCAAAAAGTTTGACTTGCCACGGTTTTTTTTATGAACAGACCACCCGCCACAATCGTGGCAAGATTTGGCAAGAAAAAGTCTCTCCTCGTGAATAAAAAGTGTGGCACGCCAAATATTTGACAACAAATCAAAAAATAGCTTATAAGTGTGGTCATAAATCAAATAGACTCTGATCATCAAACATCTCAGACTTTAAGAATAAAACTCATAAAATTATAGCAAAGTTGGCGAAGCTATCTCAAACCTACATAATCAATAAGTTGTATAAAAAAATGTGGATCTAGTTTTTCAGTATAACACAAAATACAAAGATAAAGTGTAGCAATGTATTGTGAAATTGACGGTTTAGTTGGGCGTCAGTTATTATGCTAACATAAGGAGTAGCAAAAGTTTTAACACTATAATATGTTGGCACACTTGATCTAATAGCTTTCTGATGTAACATCTTAAAAGCAATTTGCTTTTAGATGTTTCATCTTGTGTCCAACCACGTCCCAAGAGTCACTTGGGTAATTTCACATAAACAAGTTGGTGTGAGATGATTTTTTTAACCTATGAAAGAACACCACGAAGAATAAGCGTGATCACATCTTTTCGAAGGCTCTAGTAGCCTTTAGAACAAGCGCTCAGCTTAGTGGTAGTATTGTCATTGGGCAACCTACTCACCCATGTTTGATCCTTGGATCACCCGAGTATCTCATTGGGACTAGTCCTTAAAATAAAGTTTGTTGTCTCTCACGTGTGAAGCTACAATGAGAATACAATGTATCTATCGCATGAAGTTTTTTGGATGGTTCTATTGATCTCACTAGGGATATGATTGTTTAAACTGTGTAGTGCGTAGGTCTAGGTGTGCATGGTGTGTGTGTATATGCGTATGAGGTTGATGTGTGTGCACATGTTCAAATACTACCATTATACCCAATTGAGATACATAAAAAAAATCCATAACATAAAGCTTTGAGAAGATCTCAGTCTAACACTTATAAACCTAAAAATTTTGCTTAGTAAAAATTGCATTATTGAAAGAACATTAGTTGATTATCTTACACATAGTGACTTACAGGGCTAAAATTTCAAGTTACAATTAAAATACAATTTTTAGGTTGTTCGGCGACTCAACCTCAGATATTAGATTTTGATGTATGAAGACCACAATTTTAGGCCACTTTTAATACATATATCTTAGAACAATATCTATCTCATTCCACCTTACATAAACACTAGTGAAAAATCACCCCTCCAATATAAAGTTTCTTCCACGTCTTAATATATGTGTCCACATCTAAGTTTTCAATTGGTCCATATTTATTTGTTCGCTTTATACAACACATGAACATAAATTCATTTCTTAGCTTGTTTTGTGTTGGATACCATGCCTAGATTAGAAAAGACACTAGCTCACTCTATCTCTTATTTAATTCTTTGACATATCATAAAAAAATCTATATGTCATGATCATTTAATGTCCAAGAAATAAATCAAGACGGAGCATGGGAACAGCCTTACCGCTGCGGTTGAATACTTTGCAATGCCCAGAACTGCAGTGGCTTTTACGCAAAATTGCCGCTTAACAAGAAATTATTTGCAAATGTTAAAACTGCTGGGTTTGTTTCGCAAAAGCGCCATGAGGGCGGATCCAGAGCCCAGCCCAATACCCACAATGTTGGTGGGCTGGGCTGGGCTTCCTCCGGTGCTAAAAGGCGGTTCGATTAAAGCCACGGACCCGAGCAGCAGCGCGACGGATCCACGCCGGCCGCCTGCTCCGCCTCCGCTCCCTCCCCTCGGGTGAACCCATCGCCGCCGGAGGGCGAGGGGCAGTAAGAAGCGGACAAGATGAAGACGACCAAGGGGGGGAAGGTGATGAACCCAACCGACGCCTTCCGCAAGGACCAGCGCAAGAAGGAGCTCAAGAGGGTGAGTGCTCCACCACCAGCCCTAGGGTTCCCGCTTCGTGCCCCCGTTGGCCCCATGCGGGCTTCGCTTCGCTTCGTAATCGTGGTGGCGGTGGTAGTTTGATTCGTTAGGGTTGATCCTTTTGGTGGACTAGGGCTATCCGATGTGGAAGCATTGCGGTAGCCTCGTAGATTGATCTATTTGACTGTGGCGACCCTAACGGATTGAGTCTAGGGTGGTTTGAGGCGAAATTTGGCCGCTTTAGTGCTTATCACGGTGTATTGAAATAGCATCACATAGTAATTCGATGTGGGAAAGCTTTGTATACTATCCAAGGTGCTTGTTTGGATATGTATTGCTAGATATTGAAGTTGAAGATCTTAAATGCAGCAGGCAAACCAAGAAAATAACCGTACCTGTTGAGTAATACTAGTAATTTGGTTTGTTTGGCTGTCTTGACTGGGAATTGTAGGTTGTTCTCATGTGTTATTTCGTTTACTCTTGTCTCTTTCTTATTTCACTGTGGATTGTGGTTGGAATTTTGAAACTTTGCGTCGATCTCTAGGTAGATTTGATTCTTGGGATAGTGCATCTAACTACATGCTCAGGTGTTGCACTAGAGGATCAAAATAGTTTGATTCGGAGAACAATCTAATTATCCGCAATTGTTATGTGCTTCTTTAGATTTTCGTTTGGTCTTATTAACTTCTGCTCCATATTAGATTACTGATAGAAAAATGTGGTAGGTTGTTAACTTTTTTAATTGTTATCTATTCATGACTTCTAAAGCTTTTTCTTGTTTAACGTTCTACACTCCAGAACAAAAAAGAAAGGAAGAAGGTGCGGGAGGTTGGTATTTTGAAAAAGGATCCAGAGGCTATACGGGAGCAGATCGAGAAATTGGAGAAGATGAGTAAGTACATCACATTGCAGTTTATGTTAATGCAAGCCTGCACTTATAAATCAGGAAGTTGTCAATTGTCAAAAGAGTCAGTTTCATGAACCTTTTGTTCTATGCATATCTCAAGCAATCATGTTGTTACTCTGTTTTAGTTGCGATATTGTGGTTCACTCAAAGCATTATTTATAAGTTGTTGTCTATATTTGTTTTGTCATACATTCATGCTCTATTTGCTTTCCCCTAACTTTGTATGAACTCAAATTTCTAGTGATTTCAACTCTTGCGGTTGGCTAATTATCACTCTATGTACTTTCTTTCTAGTATGGCCCTGTTGTTGAAACAGTTGTATGCCTCAGACATCTTAAAGCATCATAAGATATTAGTATGGAGTTGCCTAATATGTATGTACTGTGACCTCATGAAGCATTTTTTTTTTTGCAACATAGTCCTCTTGCTCATCTCTTTTGATTGATGTCTTCTCCTGTTTTCCAGATGACATTCCATTTCACTTTCTAATTTCCCATGAGCTTTGTTCTAGGGGGCCTAATAGCCTTGATCGTTGTGGGTCTTATGATCAATCCTCATTTTAGAAAAGAAAACCCAACGGTTCATTCTTGAGCGTTCTACTCAGTATGATTGTAAGGCTCAGCTACAATAGTCTATATTTGTTCTAGGGGGCCTGATAACCTTCATCGTTATGGGTCTTATGATCAATCCTCATTTTAGCATAGCAAACCTAACACTTTGTTCTTGAGTGTTTTACTCAGTATGATTGTAAGGCTTAGCTACAATAATCTGTAATCGTTTTAGATATCATTTAAGTGGCATAGTTTGGTTACATTATCAAGCCAGCTTTCCTTTCTGAATTCTACATAAATACTATATTTTGAAATAAGAATCCCATGCCTCTTTTAATTGCCCTGTGGCATGTATTTGCATTGCTATTGCTTTTCTTGTGTATTTTCATATATTCGCTTGCATGAGGGCAGTGTGTGGAAGTGTAGCATTAATGATTGCTTTTTGTCTGTTCTGGGGCTCCTGAATGCTGAAATTCCTTTTTTTTTAATTGATGCAGAGGCTGATGGTGCTCTTGACAAGGCTAGGAAACATAAGAAAAGGCAGCTTGAGGATACATATAATCTTATTGTTAAGAAAAGAAAGGTATTTTGATTTCTTTTCTGCAGATATGTTAACATTGCATTTTAGAAGTCCATACTCTTGACTTTTTTACATCATTTTTTTAGTCCATCCTACGTATAAGGTTTAAAGGATTTCGTCATAATTTTTCATCTCGTTGAACATATTTATGGCAGTGCCCTGGCAAATTAGCTGTGCTATGTACTGTAGTGTACAATGTCTACGTAAGTTTATCAGGATTTAGGAAAATGTATTTTGAAGGAAAATGTATTTTGAAGGATTTTGGTAAAATGCTCTCCATGCTGTTTGTGAGATATGATAAATATCAGGTTCCACTCCATGCTGTTAGTGACTATGACAACTGTCTTATTTCACTGAACATTTTGATTCCACAACATTGGAAAAATTAGAACTAGAATGTTTTGATTATACATGTGGACTTTTTTTGTTCCAACTCTGTTATGCACTCTCGCTGAGGCTGTTATCAATTAACTACACACCCATGTAACACATTATTATGTTTGACACTGTTGTAACACTTTGATTCCACAACACTGCAAAAGATAGATCTAGAAGTATTTTGATTATACACACGGAGTTATTTGTTCCAACTCTGTTTTGCACTCTCACTGAGGTTGTTATCTGTTAACTACACACCCATCTCACTTTGTTATGTCTGACACTGTTCTATGGTAGATTTTTAATTAGTTGTTAGTTTTGAGTCTCACACACAAATTCTGCACTTGAAATCTATTTTGTGGTTTTGAATTAAACTTCTGATTTCTTGGTAACTTCTGCATGGGTCATGCTACCGTTAGTTTCTTAATTTTTATTCAGACATAGGAGCTCATTACTTTTTCATGATATTTGCCAGGAATATGAACAGAAAATGAAAGAGAAGGGCGAGCAACCGGTTATGTTTAGGTGAGATTTACTGATATATTATGCACTCATTCTATATTGTTATGTTGTTATTCTTCTAATCTGATATCCCTTCCTTTCCTCTAGTCATCTTGGACCACCAAAGAGGCGGCCTGCAGCAGATGAAGACGATAGAGCTAACAATCCTAAGCCTGAGGTATGTTATTTACAGTATGTGGAATTATTGTTAAAGCGTATTGAATAGATACTTACCATGTTTGTATTACAGGACTCTGTTTACTATCATCCAACCTTAAATCCATCTGGGGCACCACCACCTGGCAAACCTCCAATGTACAAATCATCTATAGGTTACTATCTTTTTCTCCCTTTAGCTTGTAAATCTATCATTTTCTTTTTAAAAATTACAATCACTTAAAATTAATTTCTTTGCAGTTTATTATCATCACTAGCTTTCTCAGTTTTGTTTCTTGGTTGACATGCAGGACCAAGGATCCCACTGCCTTCCTCATCCAGCGCTGGGGCCTCATCTTCCATGTCAGAGTCTGAAGCAGATCCATCCACCCTGCCACCCCCTCCACCGCCACCACCGTTGCCAGCCACTTCAGAACCCATTGATCCATCTGCTATTTCTTTACCTTTAGCCCCCCTCCCGCCCCCACCCCCGCCCCCACCTAAGCCTGTCAGTGACATAACAGCACCAAGCTTACCTCCGCCACCTCCACCTCCCGGTCCACCTCCGAGAGAATCTGTGTCAGGTCATACATTTCTTCCACCGCCTCCGCCTCCACCGCAAAGGCCTTTGAATCCACCGCCAGGGGCTGGTGCAAAGGAGCTTACCAATAAACAAGGTGGTGAAGAGGGTGCAAGCATAACAGATTCTGCTCAGGTGTGTACACTTTAAGTCGTTATATTTAGTAGAGTTTCTCAATTGGACAGTGTTTATGTCTACCTTCGAAACCCTGTTTGTTAATGTATCAAACCGGAGTTCCTCATGTTTACTTTCAACGCTTGGATGTTGCCTTTTGTGACTTGGTCTGATAGAACCTTGATTTGCAGCCCACAGCTGTCCTGCCTCCACCGCCCCCACCTCCTGGGTTGCCATCAAAATCAAATGACATGGAGGTTGCTGGCAATTCCAATGCTCCATTCAAAGAAGATGCTGCTGCAAGGGTCTTACCGCCGCCGCCACCAATGTCATCAAATCTGCCTCCTTTACCTCCAAGGCCTCCAATGCAACCTGACATGCTAGCTCCAGGAGTTATGAGATTTCCGCCACCTCCACCACCACCAGATTCAAGGCTGCCACTTATGGCTCCTGGAGTTGCCAGACCCCCTCCACCTCCTCCAGGATTACCCCTGGCTCAAATGCCAATGGCACCTTATGGTGTACTTCCTGGTCCGCCACCAATGTTTAGGCCTCCATTTTTGCCAGGACCACCTGTTCAACCAGATGAGTTTGCCGCTTTTGCACCAAGGCCTCAGTTACCTCAGCAACCATCATATGTAAAGTCGGCTGCTCCGACTGTTGTGAAGAGACCATTAGCACAACACACTCCTGAGCTAACGGCTATGGTATGTTTACTTTATGGTTGTTGACTGCCTTTACATTATTGCTTGGTTATTGTTTGGTCTTTAAATGTTAACACACTTCACCACTTACATGATCCAATTTTCGCAGCAGTTAAATTCAGAAATGTAAATTGCTTATTGGTCATTTTCTTACCATTTATTCTGCATCTGAAAAAGAGCTTTACCTTCCAGATGCCTTTATCTCAGTTGAAGGATATTGATTGATAACATGCCAAAAGTTCAGTCAGTTATATTGTTCTTTCTCGCTTCTGTCCGAAATTTTGTTCAGGATCTATAATAATTACTCATTCCACTTCGAATTGTCAGCCTTGTGTGTCACCATTGTGCGATAAACTAAATGAAGTTTTGTTGTAGGTTCCTGCATCAGTTCGGGTCAAGAGAGAATCTGCTCTCCCTAAGCCAAAACCAAAGGCACAGCAATCATCAACACCTTCAGTGACGAAGTCTTCAGTGACCATCATAAAAACTGAGGCCCAGCCTTCTTCATCAGCACCCAAGCCGCAAAGTATCGATGATTCTTATATGGCATTCTTGGAAGATATGAAGCAACTAGGTGCTCTTGATGAGTAGCTCAACTAGATTAGATGTCTAGTTGCACTTAACAGCTGCAGTCATGAACCTAAACGTGAGCCCCATCTTTCTTGTGGCCAATGAAGTCTCTTTCCTGCTATTTCTTGTGGCTAATGAATAGTCTCTTTCCTGCTAAGGTACTCAGAAATCATTTCATATTCCCCCCATTAGCAAAACAAATATTTCATATTTATTGAAGTGAAAAATGGGGAGACAACTATAATCGATCTTTTTCTTTCTAGGTTGTCATGCAGCATCACTGTCACCGAGTCAAAACATTAGACCATTTGACACTTACTGGTTGGCCGTTGAACGGTTGCGCTGGCAGATATATTCAGATAATACCAGTCGTGGGGAACACTACTGGTAAGTCGTAGTTGTCGACTACCTGCATCTGCGTTGAAAAGATTGACTAAACAGCATGAACGCCTGATATGCAGTCAGTTTTGTTCGATCATGCTTGTGGAAAACGAGCTACAGCTGTTGTGAAAATATAATGTGCGCAAATGCCAGAGCCATTCTTGTTCCATCTGGTGCTTGATGCAAGCAAGTAAAACAAAATGATGTGGATATATGTTCAAAATTGAATGTACCAATGTTTATGTTGATCTGCAGGGATCCTCTGCTGAGAAACCGTGTTATGTATTGTAGTGACAACATCTTTGTTCATGCGTCGCACTATGAAGTATGAAGCCTGCCCAGATTCATGAGATCTACGCAGCTGTCCATGTTTCTGGACTTCACGTCTTTCAGAGGAATCACTGAAGATTTTGTGCCTGCTTGCCAATGTAATACCATTTGCAGTATTCCAAGGGTCCCAACGCAAAAATAAATAAATAAATAATTATGGGGCTGGGCTCGAGTCCAGCTCGGCCAAAGCTCAAGTAAGCTAAAGGGTGGCTCGTGTAAGCTTGCTAGCTGAATAACCATGATATTCCACATTTAGACATCACTTATACGTTATAACGAAATAAACTCGATTTCGCATGAGTAAGATCGGTAAAATAAGGTTGGCTTGAGTAAGCTTGGTACAATACGTTCAGTAAGCTCAATTTGAGTAAGCTCGACAAGCTTTGGTGCACTCTCAAACTTGCCTTATTTAAGGTGTGAGTCTGATTTTGTGGATGCATATAATCTTAAAAGGATGTTTGTTTGGTTGTTTGTCTTCATAGTTGTAGTTTGATTCGGTGGTTGCAAATATAAGGTTTTCACAATCTGACTATATATCTGCTCGTATAGACGGATTCACTTGTTAGTATCATAAAATTATCTTCATGTAAGTAAGCAATCACAATATCAATTTTTATATCCGTTCATACGGCCTTAAATTTAATCAACCAAATAAAAACTCAGTTCAGTCTGTCCAAATAGATACAATTAACTAAATATTCTTCATTTCAATAAATATGATTCCGTTCAGTTTGTTTTCCCTCAACCTATATATACAGTCTATACGTATAAGAGCACATACGGACAATCAAACAGACGTTTGAGCCGAGTTGGAATCTACTCTGAATCGAGCAGGCTTGAGTAACTGTCGAGCTTTGACAGCCCTCAGAAAAAAAAGGGATCAGCATTACCCTTTTGCTCTATCAGTTTAACAGGTTGGCTTCTAAAGCACATAAATAACGTAATTTCCATGATAAAGGGCACAGATAATTCTGGTTAGTCGATGCAATTCCTTGACAATATAGATATAAGTCACAGTTAAGTTGGCATTATCGAAATAAATTACGCATCCGATTGGTTGACTTATCGTGCCAGAAGGATAATTTGAACTGAACATATCCTGATTGATCTTATTACTCTCGTTTTGTATAACAATTTGACTTTATTTAGTCCCCGATCAACAGAAAATATTCCTCGGTTTCCCTGACTTTGTACAAGGGAGCAAGGAAACATAACTCCTGCATGATTACTCAAATATTTTTTTAGAGATACGTTCGTTTGAATTGAACCTAGACAAGTAAACATTGCTATTTTACACCCAGTGGCTAAGGCACATGGAACAGCAGTATGATGAGAGGTGCTATAAGCACTTGGCATATGCATGAAATATCTGTGTCTGAATTTGCAAAATATAGAAGCTGCTTTTTTTGGAATTTTTTCTAGGAAACATTATGCAACGCAACGGAAGATTTATAAAATTTGCGCTCTTCAAAGGCATGACAAGATAATTAAGAAGAAAAATTAAGGCAATATAATTGTTTCAGAGTTAACCTAGCATTTTAATCTGTTGTGAGCTCCACTTGAATCCAAATTTATTAGAGCTTAACTCAAACTTGGACCCTTTTTCGTACTTGTCTGATTTGTTGAATGGACAATACCCATAGACTTGGAAATACGACTTGGTGAAACTAGAGAAATGCATAGCACCATCATTTGTGGAACTGAAATCATTATCAGATATGAGAGTAGCCAATGAAACTTCAGCTCCAACCATCACATATGCCATCAACCAGGGAAACCTCATCAAACCTGGGTTCCGAAACTGCTTCCCCAATTATTCGTACCGTGACTCGGGAACTCTGAATTCCGAAAACTTATGTTTCAGCTCATCACCGCCATCACTTAGTTCTTCTCCACAGACCAGGATTATAAATTTCCAACCGTTTATATGTCTGTTAAAGAGTTAGTTCAGTGCTATATATTGTCAACTCCCAATCTGATCCATGTATTTGGTCTCATTGAATTTGATCCCTTTCTGTTCTCCTCATTGACTTCAGCATTTCCCATGCAAAATAACCGATCAACTCCCGTTGGGGCCCTAAAAGAAGCACACGTTGGAGTATCCAAAGTAACCACCTTTTTGTTCCTTTAATTTAGACAAACTAGAACAACTGGAGAATATCTTTTTGTTCCAAAGGTCAACTGATGCTGCTGCATCAACCTCTTGTGAGTTTTGGATGCTTACACCACCTGCGTGTCTTTTCCAACATGTAAGAAATGCAATCAGGTAACCTCTGGACAGGATTTGAAACATCTGATCGAAATTGATGGTCCAAATTAGGGGAGTGTGGTGATCTGAAGAAATAGATCGGCTGAGATGCTATGCTCCCTCCAGTTAGGAAAAGTCGTTGTCCACATCTACTTTGTCCCTAAAACACGACTTTGACCACTAATTTCTATTGTAGTATATCTGTAAAACATAATACTACAAAAGTGCTTTTTTTTTAGACAAATCAACTTTTATGGATCCAATCTTAAAATCTTGATAATAACAAATATATCCAATCCAAAGTTCAAAATGTTTGACTACTCATATCTATGACAAAATTCTTTTTGTGACTGAGAAAGTCACGACAAATTATCTTTGATGCTACTTGTTATGAACACAAGATTGCAATTTGTGCCGCCTGCAAACGAATGAAGTGCTTCAGGTTCACTCTTTCAGATATGAAAAATATTGAACAGGATGGGCATGGCAGTGTCCATACTCCATTCTTCGAACAGCCCGATCCCCGTTGACAATTTTGCCATCAATTTCACCTTGTCACTTTCACAATCTAAACAGCCACATTTGTCCCCTCTGACGCACGAGACGTCTGAGCTTTGTTTAATCGCACCATTTGGGTTTATGCTGATGCTCATCTCACATGATATAATAAACAAATAGTTGTCACTATCCGGCGTGTGGACTTGAATTTTTTTTTAATCTTACTCAAAACCACCACTTGGTGGTTGTCTTGTTGATCCTAATTCTCGGTCAATGCCTGCCTCCTCCGGCCTCAATAAAGGCCAACTTGTAGCCCACCATTTCTGTCACTTGAGCAATTTCACACCTTCTCGTTTTTGAGGCGCCATGAGGCCGTCGATGGTAACCGGGACGGTGTTCGTCGCCGCCGTTCTACTAATTGTGGCCGTCCGGGATGGCCATTGCGCGCAATTGTGCATGGACTCTTGTATGGTGTTCTTGCGATTTCTATTTGTCATACCTTCTGATTGGCGTCTGATCCTTTGCTGTGAGTTGCAACTGATGGTTTTGATGGTGGTGTCGACGGAGCAGCGTTCCCGAGGACGGTGAACGGGTCCCTCTCCTTCTGCGGATACAACGGCACCGCCTGCTGCAATGCGACGGACGACGCCGCCGTCCAGAAGCAGTTCGCGGCCATGAACATCTCCGGCACGCCGTGCGGCGACCTTGTCAAGAGCATCCTCTGCGCGGTAACTTTGGCTTTAATCGGTAGATTTCCATGGGGTTTTGGAAGGTTCTGCCACTGAGGCAGCGGTTCTTGCCGTCCGCAGAGATGCAACCCGTACGCCGGTGAGCTGTTCACAGTCACAACGAGCCCGCGGACGGTGCCGCTGCTGTGCAGCTCCACCGGCGTGTCAAGCCGGCTCAGCACCAAGCCTCCGACGACGGACTACTGCTCGCACGTGTGGGACACCTGCAAGGACGTGCGCATCCCGGGGTCGCCATTCCAGGCGCCCAAGGGCGGCTCGCCGGCGCCGCGGCTCACCGATGTGTGGCAGTCCGTGAGCGACTTCTGCGGCGCGCTGGGCGGCACCGGCAAGACGCCCTGCTTCGACGGCGAAGGCGCGGCGTTCAACTCGTCCCGCCCCGCGCTGCCGCTCAACGGCATGTGCCTGGAGCGGATCGGCAACGGCTCGTACCTCAACATGGCGCCGCACCCCGACGGCTCCAACCGCGTGTTCCTAAGCAACCAGGCCGGCAAGGTGTTCTTCGCCACCGTGCCGGCGCAGGGCTCCGGCAAGACGCTGCAGCTGGACGTGGCCAACCCGTTCCTCGACATCACCGACGAGGTCCACTTCGACAACGAGTTCGGCCTCCTGGGGCTCGCGTTCCACCCGGACTTCGCCACCAACGGCCGGTTCTTCGTCTCCTACAGCTGCGACAAGACGAAGTCGGCGTCGTGCGCAGGCCGCTGTGCGTGCAACTCCGACGTCGGCTGCGACCCGACCAAGCTCGGCGCCGACAACGGCGCGCAGCCTTGCCAGTTTCAGAGCGTCATCGCCGAGTACACCGCCAACGCCACCTCCGGCACGCCGGCCACGGTATCTGATCACTTCTTGTCGCATAGCTGTCGCCGCTGACTTGCACGCTGATGTGCCACCATTTGCTCGTGTCTCAGGCGACTGCAGCGAACGCTACGGAGGTGAGGAGGATCATGACTCTGGGGCTGCCATTCACAACGCACCACGGCGGGCAGATCCTCTTCAGCCCCGCCGACGGCTACATGTACTTCGCGATGGGCGACGGCGGCAGCGTCGGCGACCCGTGGAACTTCGCGCAGAACAAAAAGTCGCTGCTCGGCAAGATCATCCGGATCGACGTCAACACCCTGCCAAGTAATTACTTGTACCAAAAACTCCATTCACAAATGCAACAAGAACAAGATCCACCGTGAAATCAGTAAACAAAAAGAAAGAAGGTAAAGGTTAAAACAAGTAAAGAACACCAAATTGACAGTCAAAATGATCCAAAAGAGTGATCTTGGGAGTAGAAAAACATCTTTGCCGACAAAATTGACACTGTAGTCAGTAAAGTGTAAATTAAAGTATCTGTCTTGGTCAGAAATCTGTTCATGTCTCTTCAATGCCTTGATCTGGTGGCAAGCTCTGACAAGAGAATGCTACTATCTGCAGATGGCAACACCACTGCTGGCTGGGGAAACTACGGCATCCCCAAGGACAACCCGTCCTCCGTCGATCCTAGCTTTGCGCCGGAGGTTTTCGCCCTCGGCTTCAAGAACCCGTGGCGGTGCAGCTTCGACTCCGGCAAGCCGTCCTACATGTACTGTGCCGACGTTGGTCAGGTAACTCTTGCCACTCTAGTGACAAGTGGCGGAGCCTCAACTAAATTTTAAGAGACTCAACTTCTTCGTCTTCCTTCTTCTCCTCCTCTTCTTCTGTTATTCCTTCTCTTCTATACCCAAAAATTATATAGGGCTTGAGAGACTTAAGTGTTTCCGGGAGGTAGAGGGCTCAAGCCCCCTAACCCCCGTTGAATCTGCCCCTGCTAGTGACTAGTGGTGTGAACCACAATCTTCAATGGCTTCTCCCATGCCTGAACTCCTGAAAACCGTTCGAACCGTCACATGATTTTTTTCCCTAGTTCATGCGGGAATTGAACTGTTTCATATGAAATTTCTGCAAGATTAAATTTTTTTCAAACAAGCCTCAAGGTTTCATTAAAACTTCAGGTTCAGAAACCAAGAGAATTCTGATCGAACAATTCCTCGTGTTGATCCGTGTGAATTTCCAGGCCGTGTACGAGGAGGTGGACCTGGTGATGAAGGGCGGCAACTACGGGTGGCGCGTGTTCGAGGGCACCCAGCACTACACGCCGCTGTCCAGCCCCGGCGGCAACACCTCCGCCGACTCCATCAACGCCATCGGCCCCGTCATGGGCTACACCCACAGCTCCGTCAACAGCAACGTCGGCTCCGCCTCCATCACCGGCGGCTACGTCTACCGCTCCATGACCGACCCCTGCCTCAACGGCAGGTACCTGTACGCCGACCTGTACGCCAAGTCGATGTGGGCGGGGATCGAGGCGCCGGAGGACAGCGGCGTGTACAACTTGACGGGGCTGACGTTCAGCTGCTCCAAGAACTCGCCGATCCCGTGCGACGTCGCGGCCGGGAGCGCGCTGCCGTCGCTGGGCTACATCTTCTCCTTCGGCGAGGACAATGCCAAGGACGTGCACCTGCTCACCAGCAAGGGCGTGTACCGGGTGGTCGACCCCGCCGAGTGCGACTACGCGTGCCCCATCAAGAGCTCGGCCCCAGGCGCGGCGCCTGGCGCGGCACCGAGCTCGGCCGTCAGGGCAGGCACGCCGGCCTTGTTGACGCTGCTGGTGGGATTGCTGCTTGCCTTGTCGAGCTTGATGAGCGTTTGAGAAGTGTGTGATTTGTTTTGGAGTTGAGAATGTTTTGTGAATTTTCAGATGGTTGTGATGATATGTATGATAATTATATGTGCATAAATTAATATTTGATTTTGTTTTAGGAATAATCTACAAATTTTCGCATCAATTAAGGTGAGACATCCCTAATGAGAGGATTTTTTTTTTCACTAATGAATAAGCTAGGTCCTTTCTTTGTGAATTATATTTACAATAAATTCTTACAAATTCCTAGGAAACCTGATTTTGAGCCTTGTCTTAACACGGAAATGCTTCAGGACCTAAACAAATTCCATACAATTCCTCAAAACCCTCCATTTCACTTACCCTTTTTTTAAAATCATTTCGTTCCTATCGTCCACATTGATCCCATAAAATTTAACAACAAAAGAGTCATTATTTCTATCGATGATATTATACCCACACACATTTAAGTTGATCTCTTCCCACGTGTGCACAATTATAAAAAATTAAAAGGCAAATAATATTGTGCAATGCAGAGAAAACCTTGCAACAAATATATAACTATAAGTTGAGTCCTTGGTGGCTGAGGATGTGGACAGGCCCAAATCTTGCATGAGGGATTATACAGCACACAAATGAACCTTACATGACAGAACATTTTACATGATGTTGCAACACCAACTTATATGACCGAACATTTTACATGATGTTGCAGTGCAGCAAAGCCGAATTAAACACCTAAGTTGGCGTTGCTGCATAATTTTGGTGTAGAAATAATCTACGAATTTTTGCATCAATTAAGGTGAGACATATCCAATGAGGATTTTTTTTTCACTGATAGGTAAGCTACTAGGTCTTTTCTTCCCTAGTTATCTCTACAGTATAAAATATAAATTAGTTCTCGTATCACCTCTTTCTCGTACTCTTATCACATCTAATAAAAACTCCTAAAATTTAAATAATTTATCTACTTCTATCATCCACCCTCATTTTTTTACCCTTTTGTCTCATAACTGGCTATAGATATGATATCCGTTTTACAAATAGCAAATAATATTTTTCTCCTTTTTCAAATTATATCTTAAATCAAACTATAGAATTGCTCATGATGTATTCCTTTGATGACTCTCTTACGAAAATTGATATTATCATATCCAATATTTATATTTTTATCGTAACACATGAAAGCTTAACTAGCTTAGAATAAATTCTTACAAATTCCTAGGAACCTGACTTTTGAACCTTGCCAAAAGCACGCAGATACTACAAGACATGTACAAATTCCATACATTTCCTCAAAAATTGTATTAAAATCTCCCATTCAGGGCCTCAAAAAATGCATAAGAGGGATCATACAGCACACACAACCTAAGAAGAAACCAATCATTTTACATGATGTTGTAGTGCTGAATGAAACACTTAGGTTATTGTTGTTACACGGCATAAACATGCGCATACTGGCGTAAGAGGCGTTTATGAACAAAGGGTAACTCCAGATCTTAGAAGCAATATAGCAATCTCCTGGGCAGCCAGCCACTCAATGAAATGGATACATCCAAGGGCTACTACAACATCAGCTAAATACATGCACAGCACTGTCCATTGCATCTAGGACGACTGAAAAGCAAATTCCGAAGTCCAAACAATATTACAAAGTTGCCGGCTCATCTAAGTAGGACAGCTCAATGTCAGCTACACAGGTGACCAAACAAATCAGATTGTCAGATACAGGTACAGAACTACTGATCTTGTTTAGACTTAAAAAACTACAATCTACATGTGGAAAAGAGTTCACAAATGCCGAGAGACGGCACTCAGGTGTAAATATTTCATACATAGAAAATACTGCAAGAACTCTCATTACTATTCTCGCACCTAAAGCTCAATAAATGGAGGCGATAAATTTATATCCTACAGAACTGGCCGCAATACAGAATCAATCAGTCTGGCCATAATACAGCAGTGATCGATTGACGTGCACCGTTCATGTAGTGTACATAATCGAATGCAAAACTTACTCATGGCCTCCAAGTATGATAATATTTGAAGAAGCTCATCCTGCATCCAGTAGAACCAATGCAGCAGCCATCAGCTCAAACAACCCAAATATAGTCGCATCATTCATCAAAGGCCCATTTCTTAATGGTCCACCCGCATTTACACCTTGCTCGGAAGTCGGAATGCGTTGACACTCAAAATGTATCACAAAACTTATTTCCTAACTGTTATCCATGTCATCTTTCATGGTCAGGCTTGGCCCATCGTCAAAGCCAGCTCCAGGTGCAAGCTCATTTAGATCCAGGAATGCTCTCCCTACACTTTCACTTTCCTTGCTGGGAACATCCATCTTCTCTACAGGCTGCTGTTGTGGCTGCTGCTGCTTCTCATCTTGTTGTACTTTATTTTCTGCCACTGGATGGTCCTCCTCCATTTTATTATTCACACTACTACCATTTTGTTCATCAGGACTATCATCCTCTTCTTCCTCTTGCTCTTGACTAGACGTCGAGAGCTCCATATCGTTTTCTGCACCGGAGGCAGCATCAGGATCTGATGCGTCAGATTTCCTGGTCTTTCCTGGCTCTGTATCCGTGTCTGAAAAATCATATTGTTGATAGTTAATACGTGGACGAGAGGAACGCTTGCTGCGTCTGAGACCTGTCTGGATTTCATCTACAGATCTCAGCTTGGCGACTCGCCGGCCATGAGTTTCTAATTTTTTATGCCGCTGGGGCTCCTCTATATCTTCACTGGTACTCAACGAATATTCCTCTTCCTCTTCATCATCTTCAGCATCTTCTTCCAACCGGAACTCTTCATCCTCTTCAGAAGCGCTTGATGTCTTCTGCTGTTTGCGACTTCTCAGGTATTCCTCATCATACACTGCCTCTCCCATGATATCATCGTCGCTGTCAAAGTTTGGATCAATATCCGAGACAGCCTCAACAAAGTCTTTTGTGTATCTCTGAGATCTTTTCCTCTGCCGGTTGCTGTGACACAAAAAACAAATGTTAATGAGCCCATTACGTTCAGCAGGATAATGATAAAACACCACATGTTAAGAGAGGTACCTGCGATCAAGTGCCTCATTTTCTTGCTCACCATCACTATCTCGGTAGTCATCCGACTTTGATGAATTTCCGTCATATGATTCGTTGGCTGTCGGTGAGGTACCATTTAACTTTCCATTGCTAGGTGCCTCTGATCTTGAAATAAGCACCCTTCTATTGGCAGTAGCAGCAACAGGCTCAGCTGAGTTCTCCTCTCTTTTCCTGTACAAGAATGTTAAATAGATAATTACACTGGCATATATTATACTTCTGAATAGGATATATCAAACTAAGAGATGATCCGCATACTTCGTTATTTTAATGGCTTCATTTATTGAGCGATCATAGTCATCTGCATTGTGAATAAAGTGAAACCTTGTAATTAGAACAGATGATGAAATTAACCAAACAAAACTAAACGATCAGACTGATAAAGAACATATTCCAATCATCACAAACAGAAGTATACGCTGAAAGGATAGATTTCAGATACCAGTGCACAAGGGTTCCGGAATGAGGAATAATTTGGATTATTCAAACACATCCCCACATGGTTCCTATTTAATTTCCAGTCAGTTACAGGGACCAGTTTTTAAGTTTACTAATTTAGATGATTTTGTATCCAACCCTAATGGGAATTTAGCTGGAAGTTGGGTTAATCTGCAAACCAGCCAACATAGATTCACTTTTAAATTTAGACAAGTCGGAGATGTGCATGTTGCTGCAAAATCATCCTGATCTACAAGTCAAAATGATATTTTTCTTTCAGCAATGCACCTACGCTCTTGATTACATTTTAATGCAGCACTCCCAACGGTCAGTCTATATTAGGGGAATTTAAGCGAGAACATTATCAAGGTTAGTAACCAAGGGATATGCTACCAACATATTTCAGAGGGGTCCAACTTTGAATTGCAGCCTTCTGATTTGATGGATATAGGTCAGGATGCATGGATCCACTAGAATTCATGCTTTTTTATATTATTATAGATTCTCAGCAGTTACATTACCATTTGGTCATTAATCTTCTATTAAGAAGCAATGGCTCACACTAGCAAGTAACTACACTCAGGGTGCCCATAAGGGCATTGATAGAACAATGAATCATTGATGCGGGAAATGTTAGCCTGATATCTCACGTTTGGGAAATAACTGAAAGAGAGGTTCATAAATGAGAAGCACTTAAGAATGATTATGTTCAAAATAATAATGAAAAATTAGATAAGTACCATCACCAAGATGTTAAATTCAAAAATACCATCCAGCGTGAACGTGACAAATAAGGCCTGGGGTCACATGTCAGTTAAGCATCTATGATAACTCAGATGATCTTTGTGATGGTACTGAACAATTCGCCCTCAAAAAAATGCTTAATTCAGTATTGAGACTTACCAAATGTATATGTTACAGGCTTTCTATCACGCAGAGAGCGGCCAGTGGTATGTCCATCTGATGTCAAGTAGCTATCAAGGAGGAGGGCTTCTCTCTGTTGCTTTTTTAGCAACCTCTCCTTCTTCTGCATGAAGAAGAAACGGTTGATTAACATGCTCAAAACAAACAATCCTCTAGCAAAACAAATCTATCAGACTGAGTTGAACAAGCTACATACTTTATGGATCTTTTCTATCTCCGGAAGATATTCAATCTTCAGCTTCTTTCCAAGGGAAACCTCTGTCCTGTTCCGACTTGAGAAAAGTTTTTCCTAAATAGAAAAGGACATGAAAGTAGCTAATATCAATATCACTATAATTAATAGATAAGAATGCAAGCAATTGATACCTAATCAAAAGTAGCATCTGACTAATATTTAAAACTAGCATTTTTTTTTTCCAAATAAACCATGTTCTGTTCCATGGAAGCTAGCCAACCTACGGTTAGAACTATGGAACTAGGCAAATATTGACACATTATTTAGTTGATGCATGGATTGCAGGATATGATTTCAACTTGGCTGGCATTAACATGGTCTTCAAAACAAGTGTGCAGACAACGAAACACTAGATGGCACAATGGAAAATAGTTAAAATAACCTCATGCAAGTTTGCAAGTTCAGTTATCTGGGAAACCGTTTTACAAGATCATGCATGTACTGTTGCTGCTATGGTGTGTCATTTACCAGTCACAACCGGAAGTTTTCCTTTTTTATCTTGCATATGAATCAAGGTTGGAACCTATGTAATTTCGTAGCTGAAGAGCTGAATTAATGGAATCCGAGTCATCTTGTATTGAAAAAAAATATATTTCATACGAATTATTAAAATCACTAGTGAAACATAAAGAAAAACAATGTGAGGATCAATATCCACTACAAAGTAGCCTACTTTCCAAGTTGCGCATGGTCGTGTAACATGTACACAAGAAATATCAACAAAAATGCTAAAGTAGAGATTGATAGGATCTAAGTACACCGGGAAAAAAATGCTCTAGTTCAATATAACAAATACGAAATAAAAAAAGGAAAAGTCCAGCAAAATAGCTACTGGTACATTTTATTCAATTGCTACATTTCCCACTGAATCTCCTTTTTAGTGCTTGTGAAGATCAATTTAGAATATAAATTTGGCTGACACTGACACATCAAGGTCTACTTCCACAATTGTTCTCTCTTCATTTTGGGGGATAAAAAGAATGTTCTTTGCCATCTCCATACCTTTGCAAAAGAATATTGTTTTGAACTAGAAAATGACAGAATAAAGTATGTACAAAAAAACTGAGGGAAAAACTTCATTTTCATGAATATATAAGTGTAAACTGTCACCACTAGCTATTTTTATCATGACAGAACAAAGGATGAACCCAATTTATAATCCTTCATATCCAGCCTACAATACTCCACAGGTTACATGTTGAAATGACCGTATAACATTAGCACACAAACAATAAACACTAACTGCAATTTTTACATCACAACATGATCATTAGTTATTGCAAGTTCGTATTTGTGGGTAAGAAGTCTAATGTTAGGGAAAAAACAAATGGTACTTAATAATTCACTCTATGGGGGCAGACATGAGGAACTCAAAAGTAAAAACTTACTGCAACATCATCAAACTCATCAAAGTTGGACGCAACAGTTTCCCACTGATAGGACACAACTGGAGGAGTTGAAGATCCTTTTCCCCTGGATCTCTTTCCTGGCTCCTTCTTGACCTGTTCCACTCGTCTAATTTCACGATACAATCTATGTCCAAGAATTTCATCATCTTCGTACCTGTTTTGCACGACTTGATTAGCATGCCCTTACATGAAATCAGAAACAATGGAAATTCTTTCCATTCACATAAATAAAATCTACCCACCAGTATGAGATTCCAAGGGAATCTCCCCCAATCCGTTCTTTACGGAAGGTAGAAAGGCCGTATCCATGCTTAAGGGAACTGTCAATGAAGTTCCGAATATCCTCTTGCTGCAAAATTTACGCCTGATAGTCAGATATCTGGTCAAAATTAACAGCATGTAATGTAGCTAACTTGCAGCTAAAGACAAAGAAAAATTACAGCCTATTTCCAAATACATACCAAACAGCATAAATATCAAGCTGTTTAACACATCCCTACCTCCCTAAAAACATTATCCGCACATGCTGTCTCTTTGCTACAAGGCATACATTTGTTTTAAACATCAGCTCGTCACTCAAACTATCATCATAGCTATTTTTCTAGTGTTTAGCTAGCATAAGGACCCTTCCCCTGCAGTTGTGCTAGGGGAAAAGAACAAGAGCAATGAAGCGGCAGATTCTTTTTAAAAAAGAAAGAAAGGAAATACCTCTTGTCAAGAAATTTAGATTTAGCATATCTGTCGTAGCATTTAGCCCTTGCCAAGTATACAACAGTAAAAAGGAGCAATTACTCTTCAAAAGGTCATTTTTTAGCAGCAACTTCTCTTAGAACTTCGGCAAGTTCACATGACAGGAATAAACAGCAAGTACTATTGAAATTCCTATAAATGAAGTAGGGAGGAATTATCTTTGACAGATGAGTTTCTTTTCTATAGACTGAAATAGTGGTTGATACTTACTGAAGTTTGAAAACACTGCAAAAGTGTATGGATATTGGTCATGTTAGTATTTTACCCAATTTAAGGAAATAAGATTTTCTAAGTACTGAATCAACAATGCTGGAACTCAATTGAAAACGCCAATCGTAATTAGGACCAAACTGCACCACAAGAAATGAAACAAGAATATACTAATAGCACAGCTAAAATATCTATTTTGGTACACTTCCCTTGGTTTGTGATTGAATGAAAATAAAAACCAGCACATACCTCAACACGAATATCACATATCGCTTTCAAGATCACTAAACGAGTCGCCGGTTCTAGTGTTTTGTACATTTCAATTTCAGTCCTGCAAGATGAAAGAATTGGGAAATTTATCAATATGAAATTGCAGCACAAAGTTTACATCAACCATGTCTCGTGTGCTGAACTAACCCATGGGAAGCAACTATTGGCAGATCACCTTCTGCAACCTGCAGTTCAGATGCTTATTAACTCCAATCGAATGGAATACCATTACTAGCATTTATCCAAATTGTTTGCAGCATGGGATATTAGTCATACCCAATGCCACCAATCCTTTAGCTTCCTACATAGGACAGTCACCCAAGTTCCACGACCCATAGCCATGCGAGTTACTGGAGGAATCGACTGCAAGTGTGATCAATAAGCACGTGAATGCAAGGACAACTTTCAGCCTTTCGCATCGCAAGAAGTGTACCATATAAAATGTGTTATGACAAATTAGGAAAAACAGGTGATCAATCTGCTAGCTGAATAAAATGTATTGCCTAAAGCTCTAAGCAGGCAGCTAACATAGTTCTTAACACATGATAAATTACAAATATCATCTTATATTCTTTAGGTCGTGTAAAATTATCTCCTCTTAATGAAATACGTGGAGCAAACTTGTCTGGAGCATATGAATTTTGAATGCTACTAAATTTCACTAGTCACGATTGTATCCCTCCATTGTAACAGAGAGAAACTTCCATGTTGCAAATCAGATTACAAATGTATCATCTAATATGTGAAATGTGTACACTCGAGTCCTGAACCTATTGAGCAAGAGACCAAACAAGAAGAACATGGCATGATTCAATCATTACAGTCGCTCAAACAGTCCATGTAAGAAATCGGCACCAAGCTTCTATAGCTATAGGCAGCATCCAAACTCGGTAACACAAAGCATGCAAGCTCGCCACCAAGAAAATGGCAAAAAAATACTTCTTGCGACGAGAACACACTCACACACATCTTTTGTCTGATCATGAACCAATGCACAGCATGCTGCAATATCTACAGTACACAGCAAGCGCGTACCCCAACACACAATGGGGAGAGAGAGGAGAGTGAGGATCAACTTCAAACTGAACAGCCAAAGAGCGCACCTTTAGCAGTGGCATGTGCACATCGTCTAGGGTCTCGTTGGGAGTGATGAGCGCCGCCTCGAGATCCTCCGCCGTAAACTCCGCAGTGATGTTCAGCAAAGGCCGGAACACCTGCACCCACGAAAACAGTGGCAACAGCAGCGTCAAACCCTAACTCTAGCTCCGAAGCCCACAGCACGAAACAGAACCTAAACCCCCCGAGCCCCAGAGCACGGCGCCTGTGAGGGCCAGGGAGCGCGAGTGTAGCGGGAGGGGAGAGCGCGCACGTGGAGGAAGTTGAGGACGGAGCCAAGCTCCCACATGCAGCGGAGCCGCCAGCGCGGCAGCTCCGCGGGCGCCTCGGGCTCCGACACGAGCGGCGTGACGACGCGGCATTGCGGCGTCTCGTCCGCGCCACCGCCGCCGCCCACCGCGGCGCGCCGGCGCGGCCGCTCCGGCGGCGGCGGGGGCGGGGGCTTGGGCTTGCTGTTGCACGCGCGGGGCAGGCGCGCCTTCCGCGGGGTCGGCTGCTCCTCCTCGGCCGGCGCCGCCCGCTTCGCCTTCCCCGGCGGCGCCTCCTCCTCCTCCCGCTTCTCCGGGGAAGCGGGAGAAGCGCCGTCTCCGCCGCCGCTGGCGTCCGGCATGGGGGGATCAGATCGGGGATCTGCGCCGGTGCTAGCGTTAGGGTTTGTGTGGGAGGGGGAAGCGGGGGCCGAGGAGGAGGTGGAGGCCATGGGAGCAAGGCAAGGGAAGGGGAGCGGGGGAGGGGAGGGAAGGGTAAAAGTGGGATTCCGCGTGGCAGGGAGTGAGAAGGGAGGGGTAGGATGGGAAGGCGACTCCGGGGCGAGGCGTCAAGCCGTCAACGTGAAAAATTAGGGACTGGGACTCGTGACCCGGCGGGTGCGTCGGGTTCTATGAGCTATTTAGGTTAAGGTTATGATCTGAACAGTTTGGATAATGTATAT
This sequence comes from Phragmites australis, assembly GCF_958298935.1. Classification (NCBI taxonomy): domain Eukaryota; kingdom Viridiplantae; phylum Streptophyta; class Magnoliopsida; order Poales; family Poaceae; genus Phragmites; species Phragmites australis. The sequence continues at coordinate 25,147,274 of NC_084935.1, read as the reverse complement.
CTAAATAATAGAAAACCATTAACAAGTTAAAAATATAGAAATATATGGCTGTTGCCGTGAAAACTGGTCATGCCAAACGTCGAGCATATTGTGTGTAAATTGAAACGAAATTTTCCTAGAAGGATCGTAAGTTTCAACCTGGGTACTCAGCGAATAGTATCGTTCTCGTGGCACCATACCGTTGAGCCTTCGTCGTCACCTAAGTTCGGGAAGAACCTCGTCAGAGTGTAGTTGATTGGTGGTTTGTTATTGGTCGTGAAGATCAAGAACGGGAAGCAAAATAGATTAGAAAACGAATTAGAGCAAAAGGGATAAAAATAGAGATAAAAGTAAATTGTATTGATTCGATTGAATGATGGTCATCTTCAATCAGTCGTGACCCTTCATATTTATAGGGAGGGATGATGATCCCCGTTTTGAGTCGGAACCTATCAAAACTCCCATTCAAATCCGACTCTATCTCTTCTCAAAATCTTGAATCCGAGTTCGATCAAATGTTTTGATTGGGAACATCAAAAGTTACGATTGTATCGAAATATCCAGGTTTCTTCAAACATGATGCCCTCGACTTGGTTTTAAATATTTAATCGGATATCTTGATCCTACGATTGGATGTTTCGATATAGCCAGAAAGTTCGATTTTGGACAAAAATATAAAAACGTAAGTTCCGATCCAAAAAATCAGATGTTCCGATAAAAACTCCGATGAGAACAAATTTCTAAACACCGGACCATTCAGAGTTGACAAAAACTAGAAGTTCCGATATTATGACCAGATGTACCGACCCGTTGAATTCTCTAGCTCCGAAATTCTTCATACTATGTCAATTTTGATCATCAACATATGCTCCTTTATTTTTGGTAAAGCTTGGGTGACAAAAAACATACCATCTCCCCTTCTACCTTTCTTAAGGCAATAATCAATACATCGGCCATAAATATTCTTTAGAACGATGATGACGAATAAATATTCTTTAGAACGATGGTGACGAATACATTGGGCATATTTCCTCAAAAATCTTGCCACGCACTTGAATAAAATTTCTTCAAGTATCACCTATTAATAGCTCTATGCAATTTCTTTCTTTGCAAATGTTCTAGCAAATAAAATTTTCCAGGGACGATACTTACAACTTTATATGGACCTTATCAACCTAGAGACTATTTATCAAACTTGTTGTCCTTTGATCCGATAGACAAGATAATCTTTCATACAAGGTCATTGATCTGAAATGACTTTACTTTTACCTTATTGTTGTAGACTTTAGCTACTCTCAACTTATCTTTCTCAATTTCTCTTAAGACCATCAACATTTCATCAATCATATCTACCATTAAATCATAATAATCCACAACCGATAGGTTATTCTACCCGGTCAATCTCAAAGCATTAAGATTCACTTCAACAGATAAAATAGCTTCCTGTCCAAAGATAACTTCGTACGGTATTACTATAGTTGCATCATGTCTAGACATACGGTGCGTCCACAAAACCTTCGATAAGCTTAATCAAAATCTTATTACTGGACTCAACATGATCATTAGGCTGAGTATAATACGGAGATGAATTAAGAAGCTTAATTTTTAATAACTCGACAAACTCATGTACCTGATATGACATGAATGAAGTACCTTGATCTATTGTTAAAGTTTGTGGAATGCCAAATCTATGAACAACATGCTCCAATATAAAATTAATTACCTCCTTATGTATCATGTTCTTGAGAGAAACAACTTCAACCAATTTAGTAAAGTAATCCGTAGCAACCAAGATGAAATGATGACCTTTAGATGATAGAGAATGTATTTAGCCAACAAAATTCAAGCCTCAACCTCGGAACGATCATGGCTTGATAATAGGATGTATCATAGCAGCAGGAACCAATTGAATATCACCAAATTTTTGACATGTCTCACATCCTTTATAATACCTGAAATAATCATTAAGCATAGTAGACCAATAAAAATCAACTCTCTTCAATAATCAATTCATCTTACATGTTGATTGATATGTACCACATATGTCTTCATGTATTTCACCCATAGCGATTCTTGCTTGATCCGAATCCAAGCACTTAAGAAGCACACTATCCAATGTTCGGCAATGTAGATTATTATCCAACAATGTATATTTAAAAGCTTATCGTTGAATTTTTTCTATAAACACTTTTGTTTGGATCCTTCAAATAATCAATGAGAGGTCTCCTCCAATCTTTAAATTCAGCAACTTCAACCTTTTCTTCTAATGAAGAAGACACAACCGAACCCACAAATTTATGTTCGACTATACAATGATCAACACTTCTAAGCATAGGCTTTCCAATTATAAAGAATTTATCTCTATTAACTTGATAACCGGATGCCTATTGTTCTAAGTCATTAATGCTGGAATTATTATCTCTAGACACATGCTTAATAGAAAAATCATCTAAAACAGCAATATTGTTTAGACATCTATCAAGATAGCTATTTAGTGATTCGTCGAAACATTGATAATTACCGAAAACTTTATACACAACTAGCAACGATTCACCAAAAGACTCTATATTTATTGCACCCATAGAGCTTAAAATTTCGAATCCTAATAAAAGAGTTTCATATTCGACTTATATTAGTAAAAAATAATCTAGACAACAAGATGTCTCAAAAGCAGCACCTGTAGGTGAAACAAAATAAGATCAACACCTTATCCAACCATGCAAGCCGAATCATCAAAATAAAGCTTCTATAGTTTAATAGATATATAGCTGACTTCTAAATCATGTTTATCATCAATCCAATGATCAACAATAAAACTAGCTACAATTTGGCCTTTATAGATTTCAAAGACTCAAATCATATTCTATAAGTGCATAAGCTCATTTACCAATTCTACCACTTACAATTAGCTTTTGTAACATATACCTAACTACATCGGCTTGACATGCTACTACACAAGTAATAGATAGAAAATAATGCATTAACTTTGTACAAGTATAATATAGCAATAAGCGTAATTTTTCAATAAAGACATACTTTGTCTCCATTTCCAAAAGACGTAAGCTCAAATAGGCAAATGCATATTCTTTACCATCAATTTCTTGTGCCAAAATAGCACCAATCACATTATCCCCTCAACAATATATAGCCGAAAAGGAAATCCAGTTTTAGGTGCTTGAAACACCGGATGAGTAGACAAATATTTCTTGACTTCATCAAATGTAAGTTGTTGTTTTGCCTCCTAAGTAAATTTGGACTCATTCTTTAACCGAAGTATAGGTGTAAAAACACTAATTTTTTTGACAAGTTTGATATAAATATTCTCAAGTAATTAACCTTGCCCAAAAATTTCTGTATATCCCTTTTACATGTCGGTGCCTGAACCTTTTGTATAGCTTCTACTTTATTAAGATCTATCTCTATACCTTTCTCATGTATAATAAAACATAAAAACTTTACAGTCAACACACCAAAAACACATTTGAGTGAATTCATTTTCAGACCATACCGACATATCCTTTCAAAAGCAAAACGTAAATCAACCAAATGAGAATCATTGCTATCCGATTTAAAAACTATATCATCAATATATACTTCTAAAATCACACCAAGCAAATCATAAAAAATTAAATTCATCGCCATTTGATAAGTAGCACAGGCATTTTTCAACCAAATATCATAACCACCTACTCAAATAGACCAACAAAACCAGGACACCAAAAAGCCATTTTAGACATATCTTCTTCGGCCATAAAAATTTGATTATAACCAGCATTACCATCAAGCAAACTAATTATTCTATATCATGAAGCATCATTAATTAACATGTCGGCTATATGCATAGGATATTTATCTTTAGGAGTAGCTTTTTTTAAATATCTAAAATCAATACAAACTCGCAACTTACCGCTACTCTTCTTCTCAACTGGGACAATGTTAGAAATCCAATCCGCATACCTGCAAGGTCTTATAAATCTAGCTTTCAACATTCGATCTATTTCTTCTTTAATCCGATCATACATATTAGATTGATTCTCCTATGTGGTTGCTTATAAAGCCTAAATCCTCCTTTAATAGGCAACTGATATTCTACTAACTCTCAGTCTAGTCCCTGCATCTTATGATATTCTCAAGCAAAGCAATCAACATATTCCTTAAGCAACTTGATTACTTTAGCCTTGTAATCGGCTTTCATATTTTTGTTTACAAACTTCGGTCTCGGTATAGTACCATCACCTATATCAATCTCTTCTAATGGATCGGTCGATGAAAAACCTTGACCTAACTTATCTAACTCATCTAAATCTTCACTGGCTTCACAAATATCGTTCTCTTTTAACCGATATTGCTCCATACGCTTTTGCCGCCATTCTAAATTTCTATCCCTACTCATTGATACATTACATTGTTAAGCCGATTATCACAAGTCAGTTTTACAACCATGGCACAAACCCATCTTTGGAGACACTAAAAAAATCATAATCTAAAAGATCAAGACTCGATAAGCACTTAGCATCGCCATATCTTTAATCAACTGAAGCATCAGCCAAAGCAATATGGGTTGAAGTATCAACATATATAATTTTCACATTATCATCCACCCATTGAATTAAAAATTAGTGCAAGGTAGAAGGAACATAACTATTTACATGAATCTAATCACGTCCAAGAATAACACTATAGTTACTTACATTTCAACGATGAAGAGAACAATGGATAATGCCTTGCTCTCAATAGTAAGCTCCATAGAGATAACACCTTTGACCTCATTAGAATCACCCGTAAATCCATTGAGTACCAAATTAGTCTTCATTAACTTATTATCATCTCTACTAAGCTTCTTGAAAATTGAATATGGTATCAAATTTACTGTAGCTCCACCATAAACAAGTATTCTAGAAATCAGTTTCCCATTAATATAATCTTTTACATATAAGGGCTTCACATGCCGATCCGTCTTCTTTGGCTTCTCAAAAATAGCTTCTTTTGACCCCAAACCCAATTGAGTCACTTCTCCTTCATCCATAGCACAAAACTCCTAAGGTAACATAAAAATCATATTGACATTCATACCTTCGGTAGGTGAGGCATCATGAGCGTGCACCGGCGATTCGTCATACTTAAGTAATTCTTCATCTTCCTTGTCATCTTGCATATGTGTCGACATTGTTGTTGATGAAAGGGTTGTTGTAGGAGCTGCTATTACATCTAGCTTTGGCCTCCAAACTTGTTACGGGTTGCATTGGTTTAACCTCATTAAAATTATCATCTCACAATATTTTAGCTTGTTGTTCTATTAATTCTTGCTTGCACAGCCGCTGCAATCTTCTTCTTTTTGTGTGAGATAAGCTAGAGGGACACCACCTCGGCTGTAGGTATTTAGAAAGCAACTTGTTGTTACTTGCTTTTTGATTATTAGCCTTTGAAACAACATGGATAGCAATATGCATATTTTTAGATTTGATCGAATTATTGCTAATAGCAATCGGTTCTTTACCCAGCTCTTCGGCGACCACTTTCATTGAGCCAACCTCAATAATATCAACAACAGTAGTTCTCATTTCATCAAAATTAGAATTAGAATTTGGAATAGAAATTCCACTCTTCTTGACCCAATATTTCTTCCTCACATTTTTAGCATGTCTAACACCACTAGACCGATTTATATGCCCTAATCAGTCATGGACAACACGTGATATTATATCAAACAACAGCCTACGTGGTGTTGTCCACCCCGGATGAAACGAAGAAAATCGCATAGGAGGATGAGGCATCCACATAACATTATAGCCCCAAGTTGGGCAAGAAGGAAAAGGCATCAAAGGAGGTATCCATAGCCATGGCGCTGGCCCAAGTTGTGGGTAAATAGCAGCAACACGATCCTCCTTTGGTTGATGATGATCACACGCTTCTTGCTTCAAATGTGATCTTGACCGCTTAAACCCACTTGGGCGATTCACATAAGTTTGAACGGTCTTATCCTTATCATATTTAGACAAAAGTTGCTTGAAAGTAGGCCTGAGCTTTTTCAACTTTGTTACATCCCTTTGCTTCATTAACCTTCCACTTTTCAAACTCCATACTTTTTGGTTTGGTCATATTTGGTTTAGCATTGACATGCCCCCGGCGGTTCAAGTGTTCACTATAATCTTAATTGATTCTTTGCCTTCTGGAGTCTTCTCAAGTAGCACATCTCTTAGCAAGTTTTTGTTCTCTCTCAAAGGTTTAGGTCTTTCTTCACCAACTATTATGTTCTTTCCCTTGGTTGATTCGGCTTGAGTTGGCCGAATTAGAATGCACTTGTCTTGGAGATCAACCACATTAACTGGGAATAGTTGCTTATCTATTTGCATCTCTGCAAATTTCAATTGTCCTTTATCAATGGCCAATCGAATATGCCGACGAAAAATATTGCAATCGTTAGTAGCATGAGAATAAGAATTATGCCATTTATAATAAACTCGCCTCTTTAATTCTTCTAATAGATAAATTACATAACCATGGGACAACTTAATTTGTTTTTCTTGTAGCAAGTAATAAAAAATTCTATCGCACTTTACTACATCAAAAGTAAATTTAATTTCTTGTTGCTGATTCTTAGAAAGCATTAGCTTAATAGTAGAGCAAACAAATGGTTTAGACTTAGACGATCAAGCTCATTCGGCCACACATACGTCAACATCATCATTATCGTCCGAATTTTCAGATTCATATTCAAGCATGTGAACATTGGGAGATCAACTCTAGATTTATCATACGATTTCTGAAAATTTCTAGACTATTTAGCATGGCTTTCCTGTGACAGAGCTCTTTGCAAGACTTGACTAACATCCTGCAAATCATAATCAGCAGTCCGACTAGGCAAGTTGATGGAGTCGGCACAAAAGGACAATGATGTCGCCTAGAGGGGGGGTGAATAGGTGTTTTTCTAAAAATTCGTCCCCTTTTACCGTTGGTTTAAACTTGCAGCGGAATATAAACTAACGGATTTTTCACAAAAGAAAAACCTAAATATGCTAGGCTCAACTACTGCACAATCATCCTAAATAAGTGTGGAAGTTACAATCCTAAGGTGACAAAAATTATTCGATTCTAGTAAAAAATATTAATTGAAAAAGGCTGAAAACACTGTTTACGAGGCTGAAAAGACTGTTCATCGGAGTCTCCGAGTTGTACAGTTCCGGAACCTTCGGGTAAATCCGGATTCTCCGGGTTCTGTACAGAACTGAGCTCGAAACTGAATTTAAAGTATGTCTGAAGAGTTCTAGTTCAAATCAAGTGATGTCGTGTGTTCCAAGTAATGATTTCAAGTAGATCCACGGAAAACCTACAATCAAATACACATGAACAAGTAGATCGAGCAAAATGCACAAATATTAAGCAAAAACTCAAAAGTAAACAACCAAAGTGGAGACACAAAATTTGTTTCCCAAAGTTCAGATTCACCACCGTGAATCCTACATCTTCGTTGAGGAAGCTCCAATGAGCCGGGTCTCTTTCAACCACTTTTCTCTCCAAGCTCGGTCACATTTGAGCTTGGTTTCTGCTCTTAATTTCTTTCCTTGCGAAGGCGAAATCGAAGCCTTTATAAACTTTCCTACAGTTCACCACAAGCACGGGAGCTCACCAGGCAACACCTAACCGGCTAGGAGGCTTCACCTCCAAGAGTAACAAATGCTTCACGAACTTCTTACCGATGAACTCAAGTGCTCAAGATTGGATTTAGCTCACTTGCACTCAATCTTCCAATCTCACAACTCAACTCATTTTTCTTCTCAGATCACACGGTAGATTGGAGTGGTAAGGAGTTCTTTTGACTCTAAAATATTTTTTATTTCGTGCCCTTGCAGCAGCCCTAAAGGATTGAGATGAGGGGCTATTTATAGCCCACCTCAAAAAACTAGTCGTTATAGACTTTTCTGTACTGATTCGGAGTCTCCAGATCAACCGAAAAGGTCCAAATCGAGACCTCTCCTTGGAACCTCACCTGGAGACTCCGGACAACTCGGATGATCTAAGTTAACCCGGAATATCCGGATTCAGCACAGCTCACCTTCGAAAAACGGCGATAACTTTTGATTCCGAAGTCCGATTTCGACGATTTTGGACTCTATGGAAAGCTTATTCAGAGGGCTACATATCCCAATAGAATTCATGACCTAAAACACATTGGATCAAATTAGAAACACTCCAAAATCCAATTCAGACACTTCCACACTGGGATTTCTAAAAAAAACTCTCACTTGAGTTTGGTTAAAAACTCTTGAGCACTGAGACACGACAATTAGCTCTACATTGCACCCCTCTTAATAGTGCGGCATACCTATACTTAAATTCAAAGATAAAATTCATTTAAACCACTTTGAGCCTTTGAATAACTTTCAAGTATCGCTTCTTTCATTCAAACCTTGAGGGTTGCCAACTTTCATATATTCTTCACTCCATCTTTTTTTGATTCTTCATATGATTGATGTGCGAATCACTCATAGCTTCCCATGGCCTCACACGGTCCATTGGCGCAAATCCTTCACACGCTCTTCACCACCACCTTGGTTCTTCGGCGCCAAGCCATTTGCTTGCCCTTCACCACAGATGATCCATCGTAGCCGAGTCTTGCTTTCCCTTCACCGTCTTGCCATAGAAAACCACTTTGTATTCGACATCTTCAAGGATTTCATTTTATCAAATATGGAGTCCACTCTTGTTCTTCACTCTTGGCATATATGATTTCAATTCAACTTATACCTTCATATGGATCATAACCCCAACTCACTCTTAAGCACATAGCACACGGGTTAGTCCACAAAACTCTATTGACAATATCATACCTTTAGTTACTTGATCTCCACAAGTAACTTAGTCTTCAAGTTTATTGTCAATCTTTTTGAGCTTTTCTTTTTCCTTATGAGCATTACTAAGAGCTCATTGATAAAGATGCATTTCTTTTGTTCTCATGGCATTTCTCAGGAAATCAATGATTCATCACTTATGTATCTCATATGAAATAACCTAGAGCTCATTTATCATGATGCATTTTCAATCTCCCCATTCACTTATAGCTCATGCATATCTCTCAAAGCATTGCCTATGTAATAACCTACTAACAAATTCAAAATCATTATTAGTCCATAGGCATTGTCATTAATTACCAAAACCACACATAAGGGCTAGATGCACTTTCAACGACCACATCAGACCCAAGCCTGCGCCTGAAGTGGTCGGAGGTCTCACTCACTTTTAGCCAGGCCGACCACCCCACGAGCGTCCGACGCCCTAGTCGCTACCCCATCGTGGTCGAACCCACTGTGTAGAACATCCGCCTGGGCCGCGTGCTCGTCAACGGCGGAAGCTCGATCAACCTCCTCTTCGCTAATGCACTAGACGCCCTGCAGATTTTGAGAAGCTCATTGAGGTCATCCCCACCTTTCTTCGGGATCACTCTGGGCTCCTCGGCCAAGCCACTGGGACAAATCGAGTTGCCCGTTACCTTCGGTTCGCCGGACAACTTCAGGACTGAAAGAGTCCTTTTCGATGTGGCTAACTTCGGGACCGCGTATAACGCGATCCTAGGCCGACCAACGATGGCCCAGTTTATGGCCATTACCCATTACGCGTACCAGGTGATCAAAATCCCTGGGCCAACAGGGGCCATCACCATTGTTGGTAGTGCCAAGACAGCCCTGAACTGCGATAAGAGGAGCCTCGACATGATCGAACTGACTCTCGGGTCTCATCCATTGACAACAGAACCCAGCGGGTGGCTGGAAAAAGTCCATATCATTGCCAGCCCCGACAACCGGCTCAAAACAGTGAGTCTGGATGATACCAACCCAACCAGGTCGGTCCAGATAGGGGCCGCCCTAGACCCCAAATAGGAACTTGTGCTCATCACCTTTCTGCGGATGAACGCGGATGTCTTTTCATGGAGTCCGTCTGATATGCCCAGAGTCCTTAAGGGTGTGATCGAGCACAAACTATCTATGTGACCAGACGCACAACCAGTAAAGCAGAAAGCACAACGATTCGCAGCCGACAGAAAGGAAGCACTTCATCAGGAGATCGACAAGCTCCTCGAAACAGGCTTCATACGAGAGGTGTAGTACCCAGAATGGCTGGCTAACCTAGTCATGGTCTGGAAGCACAATGGTGGGTGGGGAAAGTGTGTCGACTTCACCGACTTCAACAAGGCATGCTTGAAGGATCTTTTCTCACTTCCCCGAATCGATCAGCTGGTTGACTCAACTGCCGGTAGCGATCTATTATGTTTCTTAGATGCATGATCGGGGTACCATCAAATTAGCATGTCTAGGGAAGATGGGGAAAAACAGCTTTTGTTATGCCCTTTGGGGTCTTTTGCTATGTAAAAATGCCTTTCAGCTTAAAAAGCACCAATGCCACTTACTAGTGGTGTATTCAACTCGTTCTCTGACCACAGCTCAGAAGAAACGTCGAGGCATACCTAGACGATGTGATCGTCAAAAGCAAAACCAAGACAGACCTGATTACATATCTCCAAGAAACATTTGACAATCTCCGAAAGTACTGCATGAAGCTGAACCCGGAGACGTGTACATTTGGAGTTCCATCAGGGAAGTTGCTCGGATTCCTCGTATCCCGGCGGGGATAGAGGCAGACCATGACAAGATCAGGGCAATCGACCAGATGTGATCCCCGACCATGTTAAAAGAGGTTCAGTAGATAACATGATGCATTGCTGCTCTGAGCAGGTTCATCTCAAGGCTAGGAGAAAGGGGACTGTCCCTCTTCAAACTCATGAAGAAAAATGACCTCTTCCAGTAGACGCCAGAGGCAGAAACAACATTCCAAGAACTCAAAAGGTACCTCTCCTCCCCTCCCATACTAACCACGCTTCGGCCCAATGAGGAGCTCTTGCTCTATGTTGCCTCAACACCACAGGTTGCGAGCGCGGTCTTGGTCATCGAGCGGGACAGCCTCCAGCGACCAGTATATTACGTCAGCGAGGTCCTGAATGATGCGAAGGCTTGGTACCCATAGGCTCAGAAACTTCTATACACCATCCTAATAGCCTCTCGTAAGTTCTGACACTACTTCCAGGCTCATAAAATCAAGGTGATTTCCTCGTTCCCAATTAGGAAAATTCTCCATCATAGAGATGCGACAGGAAGAACAGCAAAATGGGCAGTAGAGCTTGGGGGATTCGACCTCCAGTTCACCCCCCAAACTTCTATCAAGTTCCAGGCGCTGGCCACTTTTGTAGCCGAGTGGTCGTCCGTCGAGTCTAAGCAGATACCGCGACCAGAGGAAGACGAGCACTGTACTATACACTTTGACTGGTTGTTCACACTGAAAGGAGCCGGGACAGGAGTGGTTCTGACCTCACCCACCGGCGACATCATTAGTTACATAGTTCAATTATATTTTCCAACAAGTAATAACACTGCTAAATTTGAGGGCCTCTTGTCCGAAATGTGAGCAACTTCCACACTTGGGATTAAACGACTGTTGGTGGTAGGGGACTTGCTTCTAGTCGTGAACCAGGTGCAAAAGGAGTTTTAGTGCTCTGACCCAACGATGGCGGCATACCTCGCCAAAGTGAGAAGACTAGAGCGACGCTTCATCAGCTTTGAGGTCAAGCACGTCCCTCGCAAGGACAACTTCCTAGCCGATAAGCTAGCCCATCTAACTTCTTCTCATCAACCTGTCCCGGTCAGAGTCTTTGAAGAAAGACTCTCATGACCATCCATTGCGGTCTCCAACCAAGGTAAAGGGGATGCTCCGCTCAAAAACGGAGCACCCGAGGTAAAACCTTTAGAGGCAACGCCTCCCTGGGTGCCATCGGCCTCGGGCGGCCATCATGTGGTTGCCCTGCTCAATTCGGGTATGACCTGGATGGATCAGATTTTGGACTACCTTCAAAATCGAGTAGCCCCTGACAATGATGCGTCAGCAGAAAAGGTCTCGTGGCAAGCCCGCAGATACTACCTAGTAGAGGGACGCCTCTACCGCTAAGGGAGCAACGACCTTTTACTAAAATGCATTACTCAGGATGAGGGGAGCACAGTGCTCTCTAATATCCACAGAGGCATATGAGGTAGCCACGCTTCATACCGCACCCTGGTCGAAAAAGCGTTCCAGCAAAAATTTTATTGGCCCACTGCTCTCCAGGATGCCTGCGAGCTGGTGAAATGGTGCGAGTCGTGTCAATACCATAGCCGAAATATCAATCTACCAGCCCAGGCACTGCAAAAAATACCACTGTCTTGGCCTTCCGCTGTCTGGAGCCTCGATATCGTGGGACCATTCCCCAAAGCCCCAGACGGTTTTGAATTCCTGTTCGTGGCCATCGACAAATTCACTAAGTGGATCGATGCTAAACCCATCAGGAAGATCACTACCACAGCAACAATTAAGTTCATATGAGGACTGGTAGTGTGGTTTGACAGTCCAAACCGTATAATCACGGACAACGGAACTCAGTTCACCAGTAGTACTTTCCAAGACTATTGCGATAAAATCAGGACCAAGGTTTGCTATGCGTCTGTGGCACACCCCCAAAGCAACGGACAATTCGAAAGGGCGAACGAGATGGTACTACGAAGGATCAAAACCTGGGTCTTTGACTGGCTTAAAAGCTATTCAAGGTGTTGGGCGGCTGAACTCCCCACAATACTCTGGTCACTGCGGACAACCCCTAGCCGGGCTATGGCTGAGACCCCTTTCTTCTTGGTCTTTGGTGCGGAGGCCATGCTCCCCTCAGAAATCGCCCTCTACTCATCTCGAATTAGCAATTACTCGGACGACGACTAGGTGGCGCGGCAAGAGGATGACAGAAATCTGATCGAAGAGTTCCACGATCGTGCTCTAATTTGAGCAGCCCAATATTAGCAGAGCCTCAAACGCTACCACAACTGTAAGTTACGAGGATGAATACTGGTTGTAGGTGACCTCATCCTTAGAAAAATTCAGAATAAGGCAGGTCAAAACAAGCTCTCCCCCAAGTGGGAAGGGCCCTACAGGGTGGTCAATGTCACCCGACCTGGTGCAGTCAGGTTGGCCATGGAGGACGGCCGGGAATTGCACAACTCCTGGAACATCACCTTGTTGCACAAGTTCTATGTGTAGGATCGCTCGAAAATGGGCTTGTTTCTCTATTTTTGCAAAGCCTTCCGGATGAGCGTGGAATACGACCTGTAAGTTCTAAAAATTCAAAAAGCTAGACTCCCTATTTTGCAGGACTCCTCGAACAGTAACAGGCTCTCGACAGGTTAATTCTCTGACCACAACATGCGACCACACTTAACGGCCATTACGTGATCCGCCAAACAAACAAGGCCACACACCCTCACTTGGGTCGAGCGCTGGTCGCCACCGATGGGTTTGTCGAGCTATGATCCGTTCTACGCCCCAAGAACCTGACTAGCAAGCGGGAGGGGACAAAGACGGGCGTCATGAAACCTTAACATTTTCCATTCATAAAAAGAAAGGATTACAAGCCGACTAGTTACATCCAATCGGACCAACTATCCTGGCACATGCGTGCCCTATCCTCCCTGGCTCAAGTAACTAACGCGAAGTTGACAGAAAGAGTCCGTCGGACTCTCATCTCTACCTACCTCTGAACGAGTCAAGAAACCTCTTATACTCCTCCTTGGAGCGGCAGCTCACTGCTCCAAGGATCGAGTGACGACCTACATAAGAGCCAAGGAGAGTGGCCGAGGCAAAGGCCCTGTTGGAGCTGATGACTAACCCCAACGCGCCCTAAAGACCTCTCTTCCTCTTCGTCTCCAACTCTTCCTCTTCATCTCCAACTCTTCCTCTTCATCGATCTCCTTCTGCAGAAGGTCCCAATCGATCAATCCTCGTCACCAGAAATATTGATGACCTCTGCCGAGGGATCCACCTGGGCGGGAGAACAAGAAGGGCCAGCAGAAGGCAGCTTTCTTTGGAAGAGCAGAAGCGTGATGGTCACCGGCTCCAGTCTTGCAAGCACGGCCCCAACCTCGCAGGCGCATCTGCAATGAAAGCTGCCTCTAGAGACACCTCGGCAAGCGGATCCGGAGGCGGGGGCAACTCCACCTCCGCCAGGTCATCCAAGATCATCGACCCCTCCAACGATGAAGGAAGGAAGTACGCCATGTCCTGAGGGCCTGCCTACACTATGGAGCGGAGCGCAAGACATGATAGAAATAGATGGGCTCTAGGCACTAGAAGACCTGAGGGGAGGAGGTAAGGCAAGGGGGTGGATCGGAAGGCCATCAAACACTCATCTTTAAAAACCCATAGCGGCACTCACACCGGCGCGGTATTCAAAATGCTCAAAACCCGAGGGGGCGCGCTGATGAAGCCAAGAGTACTTCAGGTCTAGCGGTAATCAATGTCTCTCCTCTCACCCCCTTGTTTTTTTTCTCTCTCTCGGGACAGTTAAGCCTCCCCACACAACCCAAAATTTGAAGTTAAGCTTTAAGAACTGACGGCATCGAACGACCAATCCCTAGGCGGACTACGTCTACCTAGGACCCAAGTGGCACAACCAGGTCGAACCACGGTCATAGGGAGACTTGGGGGCTACTGTTAGTGTATTAAGTAAAGGGGTACCCTAGCTAACGGGCTCCTCTTGGACCTAACAACTAGTGCAGAGTACTGCCCGAAGTTTGGTCGATCGTGCGACCATAGCGACCAGTCTAAACGCCCGCCCGACCAGTCTCCCTATACCATCGCTTTCACCCGCGACTAGCCCACTAGTCGTAGGGCCAAATTTGACGCAACCTGTCCAGAGCGCAGTTGCTAATATCCACTCAAGTGTTTTGTTTTCCCAAGCACCAGCACCAGAGGACAAAGTCATGGATGGTGCAGTCGGGCATTGTCCCATCCCGTAGCATTAAATGCGGCGGGATAGAATTTTGCAGGCCGGCACGACGGCGCACGGCGAATGAGACGTTGTTAGCAGCCCGACCACGCAAGTGGACGAGGTTGGTGCAGGAGGGCATTGTCCCGTCCTGTAGCATTAAATGTCACGGGATAAAACTTTGCAGTCCAGCACGGCGCCGCACGGTGGATGAGACATTGTCAGCAGCCCGACCACGCAAGTGGACGGGGTCAGTGCAGAAGGGCATTATCCCATCCCGTAGCATTAAATGTTGCGGGATAGAACTTTGCAGGCCGACGCGGCGATGCACGGCAGATGGGACGTTATCAGTAGCGCGACCAGGCAAGTGGATGGAGTCGGCACAAAAGGACCTTGTCCCGTCCCGTGGCATTAAACACACAGCAACTAGACGCATGATGCCCTCAGAGAAAGTGGGCACACCTGGTACTCTGTAATGATTGTTTGGATTAGATATTAGGATGAGCAGAGGCCTTTCTGTTTGGACCCACATGTAAGCGCTGCTCCTCCCTACTATATAAAGAGACGAGAGCCTCGTTCCTAAGGGAGGGGCAGGGAACTAGCAAAAAACATCATTTGTAATCAACTGAGATCCTTCATAACACACACATGATGTAGGGCTATTATCCTCCGGGAGGCCTGAACCTGTATAACTCCTTGTGTCCCCCAATCCACTGGACACACGCACACCCGTTTCCTGAAACACCGTTCACGCGCCCACTGTCCAGCATACCCCGGAATCACTATCAGGGATTTACCCTCGACAGTTATTCTTTATTAACATAGGTTGAAAAGGTTTATTTACAAACCTCATAATTTGAGGCGTAGCTCGATGGAAATAAGCGATCGAGCACCTGCCAGGAGATGGAAAAAATGACTACAATAACAAGAAGAAGCAAAAGGGTAGACAGAGCTAGGTAATCCAATTAGAGCTGAAGGTTTAACATTTTATCATGTGAAACTAACGCTCGATTTTCTACTAAGATTGCGCTCTGAAACACTAGGCAGTTTGTCTCCTTGCAAGAGTTCCACCATGTAGTATATTATAATTCAAGCTACTTCTTTCGTCCTAACTTTTCGAATGGCCTTTTTTATTGGATTCACGAATAATGGGCTCAGAGAGACTACTTGTGGGGACCCGACATTCCACTTTCGAGGTAAAACATCAGTATATGGTACATAACTTGATAAGTGAACTCACCGAAGCATGAACACACTAGAGTAACATAGCAGAAGACAATGATACATACGCGATAAAACTCATTACTTAAGGTAACTTCAAGAAGTACCATTAAGTAGAAAACTAAGGCTATAATAAGATTCGAGTTCAATGTCTTTAAGGTGGGTCAAGTTATTCTTTGTAGGGATCGGTGACGTCCTAAGAGGGTAGGAGGGGGTGAATTATGACACCTAAATCTAATTGGTTCTAAAAATTTCACAAGAAAAACCTACATCAATTTCTATCTAAATATGCTTTAGGTTTATCTAGTGTGTTTACTCTACCGTTCAAAAAGGTTTGTAACATATAGCCAATCCTAGTAAACTACTAAAAGAAGGTAAACAAGCAAAGATATATTACAAGTATATAAATGTGGAAAACGTAAATAAGGTAGAAAGAGCAAACTCGTCATAAAGGATTTTTTTCCCTATGGTATCGATGACATAAACGTCACCTCTAGCCCACGTTAGAGCAACAACCAAGGCTATTGCTCCCGGACAGCACCCAGTCACGGCCCTTAAGCCACCTAAGCCTTAAGTAAGTTGAGCCACCAAGCCATCAAGATAAGATCTCACCACAAATCTCTCTTCTGGTCACTTGTTGTCCTCTTCACTTTGGAGCTTAAACCACCAAGGCAAGGGTCTTCACATCCCCTTACAAGCATCTTGCCGTCGCTCCACACCCATTAGAGGGTCAACAAGCATGAGTCACCAAGGCTCACGATGTCGGTGAGTCATCAAGACTCCAAGGTGCTAGCGTACCACTTAGTACAATGTAGGATCACTCTTTGATCCTCTCTCTAGGCAGCAACACCTAGCGACAACTCTTTCTAGGACTATTAGCACTAATCAGTCTCTAATCTTATATTTAATTGCCTTGGATGATCACTTTAAGTACTTTAGTTGTTTGGATGTCTTCTCAAGGGTATATGAGATTCTCTTGACTCCATCACACTGAAATGGCCAAGTGGGGGGAGGGTATTTATAGCATCAAACCCACGTACTAATAGTTGCTCCAATGGCAATATTTGTCCTTAACACCGAATGTTTCGACGATATCCTTTTCTAAACACCGGACCATCCGATGTGTAGTCCATCCTCGTAGCATGTCGATGCCAGCTGTCACTAGCCGTTAATTAGCTGTTGCAACCCCACTCAAACACATTTGTGAACACCGGATGTTTTGATGTAACCTTCAACTCCATCACCGGACATTCGGTATGTAGACTTGAGTCAACCGAGCCACTTCTTGCTGAGCATTGTCTGGCGTGTAGATATTCTGATCACCGGACCATCCAGTGTGTACAACCACACCAGACAAGACGTTGCAACATCTCCTAGAAAATGCTCTAGTGAAACCTCGGTGTGTTCACCACTTCATCGCCGGACCATCCAGCGCGAGGAACACTTGAACTCCTTCTTCTTGAATGCTCCAGAGTGTACAAACTCCAAAGCGTCAGACTATCCAGTGTAGTCTTCAACTTCCTCTTTCGAGCTGAAAAACACTCCAGCATATACAACTTGTTAAGCACCGGACCATATGGTGAGTACAATCTTCTCTGAACTTGTCCAGTTTAACTTTCTTGAATTTAGCTTTGGTGGCCACATCCATCGTGGCCTCTGCACCCATGCCATCATCCTCTACTCCCACACCTTCCTCCTCCGTCGTAGCCTCCTACTTGGCCACCCTGTCCCCGTCCGCCTCCTCCTCACTACCTTTGCCTGCTCCACCAATACCTACCCCTCCCATCCCGCTCTTCTCCCTCAATGCTGCGCTCCGGGCCCTCACCCTGCACATCCCCTTCTCTGCCCTCCTCTCCCTCTTCGCCACCCACCTCTGCTCCCACCACCCACTCTTCCACAACCGCTTCTCCTTCCCGCCTCTATTCTCCACTACCGCCACCTCCACATTCCTGCAGCTCCACCTCCCCTCCGCGCTCTCCCTCCAAACGCATGCTCCTGCGATGTGGGGTTTGCCTCAGGGTGGAGGTGGGGCAGCAACCACTTCTTTCTCCTGCCACCAGACTTGCGCGGTGGAGGCAGCGACTGCGAGGCCTAGAAGAAGAACAACGATGGGATCTTGTCGCCGGCGAGGCAATCGCCGAAGGATTGGTGTGGTTGTGAGCGAGAGAGGTGAGGGAGTTATCAGCGGAGCCCAACTTGAAGGACGGGTGGGGTTGCTCACTTCAATTTAGATCTATTCAGACCGCAACAGGTCTAAATTTTGAGGCTCATATCCTAGTTGATGTCTAATTCCGCGGAAATCGACTTCCAATTCCATTTTCGATTCCAGAGGACATCCAAACAATTGAAATGACAAAACCTAATTCCAATTCTGAGCTCAATTCTATGAACCAAATAGGGTCTTAGATAGTATTTTTCCCTATTTTCTAATTATTTATTTATATTTAGAAAATTAATTTTATAATTTTAATTAGGTTTAAAGAGTTTTCTTGAATTAAAGAAATTATTGATATATTTTTTTAAAGCGCTTATTTTCAAAATAGGAAAATAGAAACTAAGGAAATAATAATGGAAAAGACTAGAGTTTTTGAAAAAAGGGTTGAATTTGGGTTTTGGCCCAATAGTGTAGCCCATAGCTCAATTGAGCCTGGTTGAACCATCGGCCTTTTGAGACCAACCCCGAGTTGGTCCATAGGGACCAGTTGGTCCAACTCACTTGATCCCTCCGAATTAGGTTAGCATGTTAAGGCTTGGCACCAAACCGGCCTTGTCCTGACATGGATTAGTCCATAGGGACCAAATTTGTCGGTCCCCCCAGGTTGGGTCGGCCTGCTAAGGCCCGGTGCCACCCGGCCTCTTTCCCTGTTGCCTTTGACTTGGTCAGGTTGGATCAAAGAGACCTAACCGACCCTCTCCCCCCCCTCTCTCTCCCTCCCTCCCTCCCTCCCTCCCTCCCTCCCTCTCTCTCTCTCTCTCTCTCTCTCTCTCTCTCTCTCTCTCTCTCTCTCGCATGACTTAATCCCCTTCGCTCTCTATCTCTCGCGCTCACCTCGACTACATTGGTCATGCCGCCTTGGCCTCTCCACCGGGAGGTGTTCCATCATCGTCAGCTCTTCCTCCCTTTCTTCTATGGCCTAGTTCCCTACTCCTATGGCTTGGTGGGGTGGCTGAGCCCTAGTGCTCGCCACCATCACCTTACACTGGCTTCTCAAGCTCTAGCAGCCACAAGGGAGCTCAAGGAGCTCCTTCGGGTCTCACTCTCTACCTCGCCTCCTTCTCCGTCCTAACCTAGCTTGATGGTGGTCCATGATCGTTAAGCCTTGGATGCTCCGCCTCCATGCCAGTCAGCTTCTCGGGCTTCGATGGCTGCAGGAGAGCTCAAAAGAGCTCCTTTGTGCCTTGTGCTCGACCTTGCCAACCGCATCCTCTACTTCGTCAACTTTGGTTGGGGACTCCACAATAGGGCCTCGTGTCACCACCACATTGGTGGTGGCTCAGCCTACCACAACGTCGTTGTCATCACCATGAGACGCGAGGGCTTGGCCCTGCCCCACTTCGATGACCACAATGGCCATATGTCATTTTGCTTTGCTCCCTTATGGTTTGGTCTATCTCTACCCAAGTCTAATCCCTCTAGCTAATTCTCGTGATTAAGTCTATTTTAGCACTGAGGGATGAATGCATGATGATCTGATGCCTAAATGCTCTATGATGATGAATGTGTGCTCATGATGCTTGACAATCTAGAACTTTTAGCTGAAGCACACTAGCATGTTTTATCCTTAGTTAAACTAAGAGCAAAACTGATGCCTAAACACTTTGCAATGAGGATCACATTAATCTGAGTAAACCATTCTTTACACTTCCTATATGATGTCATGATGCTTGATCACTTAACAATTTGATAGACACATTATCATGGCTTTAGTCCTTAACAAGTCGAGAGAGAAAACACTGCCTAAACTTGCTATGATGATCGGCAAGAACTGAGCAAGAATCTAGCTAAACCTTGCACTTGTTAATAGGAAGTGCAACTAGTGATCTTGTCTTATGACGTTGCTAGGCTTACATGCACACATATGAGCTCATATTTTAGTGGGTTAGCATGCTGAAATTAAGATACTCATGATCCTATTGCTAGATGCTCAAACAACTCCTACACATGCTAATTTATACACTTGCAATTCTTATGCACACTAGTCCATCCATTCTTGAGCTCACCTTTTCAAGAAAGGAAGAAGATGCAAGAATGGTTGGATTAGAAAGATGCTTGATGATGCTTATGATCAAGGTGATGATTATCGACTCCTCCTATTTAATCCTTTCTCTTGCTTTAGCTCCCACCAAGGCCAATCCATAATGCCATAGCCATAATTAAGCAAGCAAGAGAGGAAGAGATGAGCTACCTTGGCCATGCCATGACCAAATGAATGGATGACCAAGCCAAGCCCCCTCCCCTTTTATTTATAACATTTGTGAATTAATTTTGCAAATGCATGCCTTGGAAATAATGGGAAGATGACACATATGTCGTTATGTGGCAAGAAACTTGACACATAAGCTACTTGCATGTTTAATGGTATGGATGTTTAACGCATATGCTATTGAGGTGCCATAGAAAACTTAGGGGTCAAGAAAGGATAAATTTGGTAATCTGGCTTGTGGCAAACTTAGAAATTTGGATGATATTTGGAGGCTAAAGATATATTTGGAATTCCTGAATTTTGTTGTTTTGAATTCTATAAATTGTGAAACTTGTGTTTGGACCCTTTGCAAAGTAATGGTCACATGTGAATTAGATGAGGGTCAGACTTGTAATGTTTAGGTTTCCATTCTATAGAGCTGCAATGAGCTCGTAACTACCGATTAGCGTGAAAACCCAATTGTGTGTGTACGACGAGTCTATTCTGCGACTAGGGGTAACAGTGAACTAAATTACGCCACCCTCAGTTGCTGCAGCCACTTTCGCACTACCCCAGTTACGATTAAGAAACTAGTTAGTTACGACGACACATATAGGTGAGTTACGATCACATGATAAAAAGTGTATAATTACGAGAAGTATGGTAGTTTACTGTTGCACTACCCCTAGTTGATTGTAAGAAAATACTCAGTTACGACAGCACAGATGAGTTACAATCACAAGACAAAAAAAGTTAGTTACGATAGTAACTATACTGCTTTTTGATCGTAACTGAGGTGTGCGCAGAGGTGATCCAGTTACGATCATAGTTATGATTAAGGAAATAGTCAGTTACGACAACATAGATAGTTGAGTTACGATCACATGATAAAAAAGTCAGTTACGATAGCAACTATACTATTTTTTATCATAACTGGAGGTGTGCGCAAAGATGACCTAGTTGCAATCACATGACAAAAAAGTACATAATTACGACTAGATAAGATAACCAGTTACGATCATATATGTTTGTAGTAACTGACCTATCTGGTGAGTCGCAACTATACTGTTTTTTTATCGTAACTGCTGGTGGCTAACAGTGAAAGCACCAAGACATATACTCTCTCTCTCTCTCTCTCTCTCTCTCTCTCTCTCTCTCTCTCTCTCTCTCTCTCTATATATATATATATATATATATATATATATATATATATATATATATATGCTATCGTCGATATCACGGCTCGTTCAACGCGTTCACATCACCACATGAACATAGCGGTCAACATCAATAGATAACTACCAAAAATGTAAAATACTACTAAAATCTGGGTCTTTACACTACTATGCTTAACTTGGAGCAGCTCCCATTCAAGGAAAAAAAAACCTCAAGCAACTCGGTCATCACCCATTGTGGCTTCGTCCAAACATCATGAGCATAATTACTCACAAATTGTTCCTAGCTGGAGCTGCTTGGGACAAGTGACTTTCGCAACCAAACTCTTTATGAAACCGTCTGTAATAATGCATCATTACTCCATCTCAACGGTGTCTACCTTGCTCAGTTTTGGGCTTGGGCTTGAAGTGGCTAGGCCCAGCTTGGATGGTGATGAGGGTATAAAAGGACTCTAACACAAGGAGCAAGGCATCGGACAGAATTGATGGAACGACTCCTTCCTCCGGCTCTGCTCTTCCCAATCCCTGCTACTGCTCTAACCCCTAGTTCTACCTCTAATTCCTCCGTACCCAGTCCATTCTCTCCATTCCCAATCCCTATCTCTCTCAATTTGTATCCCAAGCACTTGTATTTTCTGGAGTTTGTCAATATATCTCTCGTACATGCTACGGATTGATCGGGTACGTGACAGATAGCTGTAGAAGCATGAAAATACTGCAAATGCGTGTACGTATTGAGCCTCATGAGCAGTTTATATAGAGTATATGGTGATTTTTATATCATACAATCTTTGAGATAAGATGTAATCATATCAGAAAGATACAATAGATCAATTCTAACTAATTATATCATACCATATCAGCCGGATCCTTCTAGATCATATCATACCATATACTGTAACAAACAGTTGCGGCCGCCGGCTCTGCTTGGAGGTGGCAGAACCATCTGGGGATAAAATCCCATTCTCACAACGCCGTTTGGGATAACCGGATAGGTGTCCGGAATCGTCTGGGAATAGGTAGCAATGTACCCTGAGCATCTCAATTGAAAAACAAGTGGAAATACAATGGAAGAGCCGTCGAATCTTTGGCACTTCCAGCAGCTGGGCACATCCAGATTTCGACTCCTCGTGGCCACAACTCAGAACGTCGTTGCTCCAGGAAACAAGGCATCGGATCCACCCCCCTTGTATCTTCCTGCTAATTTCCCGTCACGAACTCACGATGAACAGGCGCAGCAACCGCAAAAACGACTGCACAGATGTGAGTTTCGGACCAGTCAAAAAGGGAAATCAGACAGCGCAAAGAAACTGGCTTTGCGATTGTGGCCCTCAATTCATGGGTGAGAATGAGATGCCACCACAACGAACATTGAACCTTTCCTGAATCCTTTGCCGGACCGCGAGTTCAGTAAACAGAAACTTGACAAATCACTAGGCTTTTGATCTTCCTTTTGACCTTGAGGGTAACTCGGGCGGTGAACCTCGCACAAGTTCAACATCTCATCAAAACAAACCATCATAGGTGGAAAACTCTCCAAAATCGATTCGCAAGCCACTAGTCCTGAGTCCTGACAAACAAGTAATTGGTTTTACCCAAACCAAGCAGCAGAATAAACAGCAGCCGAGGGCATCACATAGGCCTAGTCCCAAACGGCGCACCATCATATCCATAAATCAGTATTTCCATCCTTTCTTTTGTCAACCTGAGGTACAGATATCTCCTGGAATACATTATACATGCAGGTGGAAAAAAGACCATGTTTGCTCCTAGATGAATGCAACTACGGCATAATGTCCCCAAATTAGGAATAAAAATACTTTGGCGACATGATAACCAGGAAAAAAAATAAACCTAGCACCACGGACTTGATTAATCCTGGTACTCTTTATTGGCCGCCACAAGGAATTTCGTTTTGTGGGTTCCCTTGTACTCATGTCACTCTTTCATATGCATTGCCAATCTGCATGTGAAGCCAGTCTGATGTCGAGCCCTGGGCATATTCCCTTGGTGTTTGCGGATCGAATGTCGGACCAGGAGTTGTATTATATGGAGGAGCACCAAACTGCAAGAAAGCAGGCACTAGTGAAACTTATAGAACCTTCAAGTTTGCAGGCCCATTTCACAGAATAGGTACAAGCATAAAGCTGATAGAAAAGGACAACTATGCCATTTCAACAATGCGCTGATTTCAAGCTACAACACCGGTGGCCGAAACAGGAACTTCATTAGCAGTTCTTCCTATAATTTAGTAACATTTGTGACCATATTGCTAAACAGCAACAAAACTGAACTGAAAACCAAACACATGGAAATACCAGCTGAGTTCTAAACATTTAGGTTGTATAAGTACAATATCATTACTATTGTTTTAGTTCGAAATTTTGCATTTGCATTTAGGAACAAGTCTTGACCAACAAATTTTTTCATGGTTCAGATGGATCATCAAATGACTTCGAAACAATATAGATTGTAAAGCTTCAGAATTCAGATAAAAGATCCATATTTTTTCTGCACACTGAAGCACAAATTCAACCAACAAAATAGAATGATATAGCTTGCGATTACTAGTATTGTAGCAGCAAGGTTGGGTCAATCTGAAATAGTAAGAACTTAAGTCGATATGATGTGCTGAAAAAAGACACGCCGCAATTCACCCTAAGCTAAATTATTTATCAAGAATCCTGGAAGCTTGGGTATTAACCATTTATGACTAAACTTACATCTTTAGACGGAAAAGCTACAGCCCCATTGCTCATATGGGCATTAACCGCTTCAAGCTTCATGGACAAAAACTGCAGAGAACAGTTCACTTAGGTGCTTGAGCAGATACAGGAAGACAATTTCACATGATGCGCAATTGCAAAGATGGCATACCTCCACTTGACACTGTAAAGATTGGATGTAATTTATTATCTCATCAAGGACTGATGCTTTCCCAATAACCTGATGAATTGAAAAAAAAGGTGACGTTTCAAAACAGAAGCATGCACTGGGAATGGACTTCGAGAGGACAGAGCCTAATGATCACATAAAAAATGAAAGTATGACAGCACAAAATTTTGAATCCATGGGGAAATTCAATTGATACCTTATTGCATCCAGGGACAATATCTTGGAGAACTTTCATCCGTTCACTTATCTTCTCTCGCCGTGCCTGTCAATACGCAGATATTGAGTTGATCAGGTCACTAAGTTGAATAACTATAATCCAACTATAGGCTACAACAACGATTGAGCATTCTAATTTCTGCGATAAATTAGTCACTACCATTACAGTCTTGTGTGAGAATATCAAAACTAGTCAAGTAAGCATCCAAAAGCCCAAGGGTGAAAAAACCATCAAAACTGTAGGAGCTTACTCTTTCTGCAAGGCTATGGCTGTCAGTTGCTTGACCTCTTCTTGCCCTCACATGAATGTAGTCTTGTTTCGGTGGCTCTGGCGGTGTAGGTTTTTTATCAACAGCCTTGCTAGCATTCCCTGAATCTGTATCATCAGCTTCTGTCCTTATATTATCATTATTGTCACTACATTTCATCGACTTCAAACGTTTTGCTTCTGGATCAGCCTGAGAAAGAGTATTCACATGAAGCATTCAAATTGAAACACTCGCCATTTTACTTTCTGGATTTAATATGCCAGGTAATTCAGCCATGAATATGCTAAAACGTAGGACAAAAAGGTAATGGTAAACTCTCCATGCATGCATGTAAATGAAGAAACAAAGTATGAGATCAAGCATCACAATTTGCAGGTTAACTACAAGAGATTCTAAGAAAGACCAAAAGCTGCACCAACATCACATAAAGAAAGTATATACTCCCTGCTTGTCCTCTCAGACCAGCACAATGCACGCTCTTGTCGATATCACATTGTCAAACAACAATTCTGGAATTGTCGACCGAACGGTAGGTTTTTCCCCGGAGTGCAACCCTTATTCTATATCGCACAGAGCTCCCCGGCTATCTAAGCCAGCAATTCAGTATACTCAAACTATTCGAACCACTTTAACTAGCTTTGATTTGAACTAATCAGGTCGCACTGTGCAAGCTAACTGCGCCGCGTAACCGCTGCGCAGAAACGGCAGCGCATCCAACCACACGGACAAGCAGATCACGGCGGCGGGCCGCCCAAGCTGCAATAATTCTGAGGCGTTCAGCTCCCCGAGGCTAAGGGCTTGTTTGTTTCAGCTTACAGATTATGATCACAAACAAGCTGAAACAAACAAGCTTGTTTATTACAATCTGTCTTCTATCAGCTTTCGTAGATTGTACGATCTAACTTTTAGAATCCAGATTTCACAATTCACAATCTGTTTTTCAGGATCCACGGCTAAAACAAAGAGGCCCCAAATCCAGAGCCCAAACCCACCAGCCCCGACACAGATCGCAGCCAATGCAGCACGGGAGGGGAGAGAGGTAACTACTCATACCAAGTCCTGGCCGCCGCCGCCACCGGTGCCGGTCCCGGAGGTGGAGACGAGCTTGGACGGCTCCTCCTCGGGCGGCGCCGCAGCCGCGGACGCGTCGCCGCGCGGCCTCCTGCGGCCGGAGCCGCCGCCGCCGCCAGAGCGTCCGCCGTTGCCCCGGTCGGCGGTGGTGACGACGGAGGATGCCTCGTGGTGGTGGTGCGGCGGCCGCCAGAGCTCGGCGGCGACCGACGAGGCGGGGTGGTCCATGCGCCAAGCGGGGGTAGGCGCGGTCTAGGGTTACGGCCTTGCGCGCGCGCGCCAGATCGGGAGAGGTGGTGGCTGGCAGTGGCAGCGTGGGCGCGCGCGGAGTCAGAGGTCAGAGAAGGCTGGAGGAAGAGACGCGATGTGAGAGTGAGAATTTTTTTTTTAAAAAAAATGGTGGGGTTTTGGGATTTGTAGATTGATGGAGGCTAGCTTGCTAGTTTACTAGTCTTGGGGTTCGAGACCGCTTTGGATTTCGGAAGCTGCCATTTACCGGCTCATAAGTGCAATGCTTGGATGAATTTCGCGTAATGAACGTTTGAAAATTGCTTTCGCTGCAACGGAAAAGTTGGTTTTACCTTGCTATATTAAGATGTCTGGATCAATATATATAGTTGATCTTTGACCTCCATTCCGACTACTATCGGGAGGCTAGGGTTT
The DNA here is from genome assembly GCF_958298935.1 of Phragmites australis. NCBI lineage: Eukaryota > Viridiplantae > Streptophyta > Magnoliopsida > Poales > Poaceae > Phragmites > Phragmites australis. The sequence continues at coordinate 25,120,555 of NC_084935.1, read as the reverse complement.
TTATGCAAACTACAGTTCACCAAATATTCTTTTTCATTAAGAAATTCGGAGTAGGGAGTCCCCACCTATATTGATTTTATTAATAAAAAAGAGTTAAAGTACAAGTACATTAGAAAATATGAACTCATCGTTATAAGAAGAAAAAAGGAGAGAGAATATATAGTCGTGTCATCCCTATGTAGAGAATTAATTGGTCTTGTAACGGTAGCTCCGCAAGTTAAAATCGTAGACAACGGCGTGAAAAATAGAGACAACTTCATCATCTTAAGCATTAACAATCAAAGCACTATACGATTTTCACAGTCGTCAAATAGAATTATGGTAATATTAGATCACACATAAACGGGGAAATGACCTTTGTCAGGGATAGTGACATGCAATTTCAAGCAAATGGGGCAAGCGCTCACACTAAGCGTTCTCTGGCTTCAAAATATTTCTGTGCAGGAAGGTTTGGGCGGGTGCTAAGCCTATCATTACAAAGCAACAAAGCAAAAAGTTGATCTTGGAGGGAACAGGCGTAGACAAGATGCATTTAGCAATCGGATCAACCAAGCCGGAGGATCGAAGCATGGCATAAGACTACCTAATCATATTTCTTTTATTTCGTTCTTTTTTTGATTTTTTTTCGTTCCCATTCCTTTTATTTCTTCTCATCTCTAACAGCTTCCCTTTGAGGGGAATCGCGAAGAGAAAGGAGAGAGAATCCCGTTATAAAGGAAATAACTCTGAGAATTCCGTCGTGAAAAGAACCGTGAAGGAAAACTATTGAAACGCTGAAAGGAACGAGAATTCCTTCACGACGGAAATCTCTCCTACGAAGGGAAGCCGTTGGGTTCAACCTAAGCCGCGGCTGAACTTAATTCACGCTTAGGTGCTACGACAAGAACGCCACAGTTGTCAAAAGGTGCCATGAGGAGAGATCAAGAGAGCCAGAAAAAGCAGAGTGGATAGACGTGTGAGGGTGAGTGGTGTGGGACTGTGGGAGAAATGGCATGGAAAGCCAAGCAAATGGTCCAATCTCGAGCTCTATGGTTGGTCTGTCTTGGTACCGGTGGATTTTATTTTGAATGACGTGTCAAGGAAGTTATTCTTTAATTTAGAAATAATAGACATATTTTTTTATAAAAGTCAAACTATATGTAACTTGACTAATATTTAATTAAATTATAATAATATCTAGTGTATAAAAATTATACAACTAGATTTATTATTCAAAATGATTTCACACTATATAGATTTTATAGATATAAATGATATATTTTATGAGAAAATATTAATTAAAATCTAACTTTAAAGACTGATAAAAAAATACATCTATTATTTCTAAATGGTGGGAGTAAGTTTGAGTAATTAGTTACTAATTATTGTAATCCAACTTTGACTAACTAATAAATCTTTTTTTATTCGAAAAAAGGTTGGCTCGGCGCTGTCGTCGTTGAGTCACTTCGATGCTCATAGAGGAGCCCAACTTTTCAGGGAAGCAGCTCCTACCGATGAATCTTGTGGACGATCTTCATAAGCAAGCAAGGATTATGTGGCACTGTGCCTATGACAGATGGGTGCTAGACGAACTTCGTAAGCAGCTCCTGCCCCAGAACCAATTATCATGGATGAATTTTAAACTATATTGTAAACGGTATGAGTTCCGTTTTTACAAATATATATGTGATGTCAAGTTTGTTATAGATGATTACAATTTTGTCTGTGACAGAGCTATACACAGATAAATCTAAATAAGATCTGAGTATGTAATATAGCTATACATATGTCAGTTTTACAATACACCCATATATGTTTTTTTAGAAAAATCGTCTGCGTGTATTAAGAGTCACAAACAGATTTTAAGTAAACTTGTTTGTATACAGTATCACAGATGAATTAAAAAAAAAAGCTGTTTGTGTGTGAGATTTTCTCTTCAAAAATAATTTTGCTTCCTAGTTATCCTTGTGATACGGCATACTCCCTCTGGTTCTATATCAGGGGGTTTTCCGCATAGTCTTAAAAAAGCTATCGTTTGGAGTTTCTATGAGCTATTCGGTCTGTTTTACTCTTGCATTTAAGAGTTGCATGCATACATGATTATTTGCATTCGTTGCTCTTCTCAGAGCCACCTTAGGACTCTAGAGCCATGTACATTTAGCAAAACAAAAATAAGATAGAAAAATATGGCGCTAACCAGCAGGAAAAGGCGCCAACTAACAGCCGAAAGGAAAAAGGTTAAAAAAAAACTTCTACCAACATGACATGCTAAAGGTCTGTAACGGTCTACCGTGTACCGCCGTTGATGCAAAAATGTCAAAAGAAAAAACTAGCAAAAAAGACTAAGGGGAGTACTCGATCCTTGTACCTCTTTGTTCTTAAGATAGTTGAGCACCCGCCAGTCCAACTACAGACCATTACTAATCAAAGGTACGACTCCAACGAAATTGAGTAAATAAGGGTAGAAAGGTAAACGAACGCCTCTACTTAACCACACCTTGGTATCCAAAATGTTTTTTTTTAAATATCAGCTAATATAGAATAGGAAGGAGTACATCATAGGCATCATATGCAAATGATTGGGCTTCAATAGCACGCTTTCACCATAATTTAAATAAAATTATTTTATTCATACATCATCTTGTTGTTATCTAAGATCAGGCATCATTCTGACTAACTCAGTTATACGTCAGAACCAAACAACATTATTTTTAAATCTCTTGCTCTTGTTAAGTAAGAGATAACGATTCAACCCTCGATAAAAGAAAGGGATGCTGTGTATGAATCACTCACCTAATCGGTCTTTTTTTCACAAAAATATCTCCATTGTAATGAACATCAATCGAGAAATTTCCATCAGAAATAAAAAAAAACAATAGAACATGATTCACAGTATAAATTGGTCTACGGTGGTGCCCTTCACAACAGGGAATAACACATGTTTCACAGGATCGATATCGATGCTAAGCATCCTGACCGTAGAAGCATGTGTAGGAATAACCTCATCATCCTAGCGCTCGATAGTAATGAACAAAGACATTCTATGTAGATCTGGGATGCACGATAACAACACTTAGTATATAGAATCAAACCCTAACAAAACTGCAATACAATTCAAACTCACCTCAGTTCAGGGAAGGGGATTCATCGCCCAGATCTCGAACCTCTCTCACAAAATCAAACCCTAAAAAACCTTAAACTCACTGTTACAGAATAGGATAGGATGACAACGAGGAGAGCGAGGGAGATGAACTTTGTTGCTTTAGTGAGGGAGAGGAGCGGCTTGTAAAAAAGGGGTAGTGAGAAGCGGAGAGCGAGAGGTCAAATTTAAAATAATATTTGGGTCTTTAACTATATATGTTTTATCATAGTAATATGTCTGTGTTTATCATACAGACATGGACGGATTTTACAAGAAATCATCTGTGACAATATCACAATTAGGTTCTTTAAAATTTGTCAGTGTTTGTATGATAGAAACAAACATATTTGTAAAAACTCTTTGTGAGTTCTGACATACCCAGATAGTCGGTCATGTTACATACATGTCTTCTTAGCAACCGTCTAAGTATTTTGTCAGTGGCAGTTTTAGGAATTCCTCGATGTCACTTTGTCTGCTTTCACTATTTATATGATAGTGGTGACTCACTAGAGTTGTGACGGTGACTTAAGCACTTGCTAGCATTGGTCAAAATTGGCAAAGCCTGGCTAAGAAACAAACAATCCTGGCTCAACTTAGCTGCTTGGCTTGCCAAACTTGATGGTCAAAAGTGGTTCGAGTCGTTAAGGAACTAAAATGGGAGATCAACTTGATGCGTTGAAAAGCCCAAACCATCTTGCTAAAGCGGAGCTACACTGTGCATTTTTTGAAGCATGTTTTTGTTCAATATAATACACTTGTGGAGTAATTTGTAATAATGTAGGCAAGATGTAAAACCATGTTGTGAAAATTGAACTCAACTTCTGTGAACAAAGGTTAGGCCATACAATCATCATATCGTCAAGATGACTACAATTTGCATGGGGTAAAAACCTTCATGAAAGGAAACCATCATATATAATATGCAACTCAAACTATGGTGCTATCATGCAACATTGGCAAAACAAGTTAAAGTTAAGTAATACAGCAAAATTGTACAACCACACTTCAGAGAGTGGAAACTATAGCAAAACTTTTGATTTGCATAATATACATTATCCATGCCAACTATACCAAATGTTGTCAAGTTATGCAAACCACTATTGTCTAACTCACCTAAGTTGTGGCAAACAAAAACGGGGCCACACCTAGCTTAGGCGTGAATAAAAGAATCTTGCTACAATTCATTATCTATGACATGTCAATCCAGCTCGAAAAAAGTTTGTGTGGCTAAACTTTGGCTAGAATCAAATAGTTGCCTAAGAATAGCTAAAAATTTGTGGCAAACTACGACAAAGTTCGGCATCCAACCAAACATACCTTGCACCTTTACTCTTAGTTTTGGGCTAGGTTTCAACCTTAAAACTAGCTAGAAAGGTCCAGAAGCAATAATCCATGCAAGTATTGGGCCCAGCCTATATTATACAAGCCAACATCTAACACCACAATGTAAACTGTGATACACGGAACCTCTCTTGCCATAGGAACAACAAGGAGATCCACACTAACAATGATTGTTAACCTACACTCACCACCCTTCTCAGGTGTATTTGTAGTGCGCGCTGCAATATGCACGACATCTAGTGCACAAACCACTAAGCATTGCTCTTTTTTACTATTACTAGTCGATTGTCCATGCAATGCAATAGAGGCATATTATTTGCGGTAGACAATAATCATTCTCCTTGCTTAATCCACAAAGTAGACCAAGAAATTCTTGAACTCCTTGTGTGTGTGAATACGTTAGAACACGAAACGAAACTGGAAAGTATAATTATTCATCGTTAACTAGAAAAGTACATTTGAACACGTTTGAATTCATCACCCATTAATTTTTTCCTCCAATGACGACTTATTCTACCCAAAAAAAGCAAACATGGAAGTATAAATATCAACCATTTTCTCAATATTCCACTCAATTTGTCGCCAAACACATGCAAAGCTGCCATAGCCCCTGTGACGTGGTAATTGCAATGCTTTGCTTCTAATTCCATGTCAACATCAACAGACTATTCTCTGAAATTGCCATGGTAATGGATTAGTTCATAGGCATATGATATACCTGATGTATTTCCCACCCGAGCAGTAACACCGTCAACAAATCTGTAAAGTGGGATGAATATGACTCTTAATTTGCATCTGTAACACCCTACTTTACAACTAAACATAATTATATGAAAATAGAAAATTTTGGCAGCATTTCCTCTATAGGGCGGTATAACTGACCACAAGAAAGATTACAGGCAGACAATATATGATATAATCAGCATATATATAGAAATCTTCACGACGTTACCAGCGTCTTACCACAACATATACAAAACAAACGACAGACCACCAAAACCACAACTTATAAATACCGGTTGAGTCATCGATATTGTGATGTGGTAGTGCGTGCAACTACCCAGATCCATCCCCAAAATGCACGTCAGCGTTCTAAACATACCTGTAAAAGATTTAACAGGGGATGAGATGAACTCAGCAAGTAACAACTATGAATATAAACACATCTCACTCAGTTCAAAAGTATTTGAGAATAAACCATTCTTCTCACAACGTAAAAATAACCACATGGTGTTAAAGAGAATATCTTTTCAGAGTATTTGTCGAGAAAGTAACGACAGACTCCAACCCAGTCTCCTAAAATAAAAATATGGCATTCAACTCCTAGAATTCTGTATTCGCCAGATATCATAAAAAAATGTATGAATGCCATGATGCAACTCCATTTGAGAGCTGGACGATGCCAACTTCTCATGCAACTCCATGTACCGGTACGAATCACGCACGATGGCAGTGATCGGCCTTTATCACCATATGTAGTGCATAAATGCATATGTATGCATGTGAATTGACGTCAATTCTTAATTTCCTTTTGAATGACTCATGATAAAAAACCACAACTGATTCATGAAGACAAAGGTACAATCCAAATCAATAAGAAAAGCATGGATTTAAATAATCAAATGCAACATCATCCATGATTTGAATGAATTATAAAAAATGCCATACACTTCAATTTTATTTACAAAAGAAGTAAGACATGAATATAAACATAGCACGGAATCACACCCCCACGTTACTTGCCTTTTACCAAAAGCGACGAAGAAATTCGATCAAGAACGTCCGTAAGTGGTACCACCTGTACAGGTATATTATTAGCACTAAAACATATTTAAAACACATATAATATGAAGCGTCATTCCTACGCCTGAAAACGTCGCATATACGCCTATATTTCGGAAAACCGAACAGAAAACTGTATCACATGAAATGATACACTATTTTCAATTCAGAGTCGAATCAAAGTTCTCACTAATTAGACTTTGCTCCGATGAACGAAAAGAATACTTTGACTCGAATGTCGTATCTTCGAATCAATAACGATTATCGAAACGAATCAGACTATTGATCATATGAAATGATACGACAGGAATTGATTGATTTGATTTAATCTAACCACAAACGTCTAGGAATTAACGAGGAATCACCTTCGAAGGATTGACGACGAATCCGACAAAAATGCGAAAATTCCAACTTTTCCCTTTTTCTTCCTTTTTTCTTTTTCTTCCCTTTCTTTTTTTTCCTTTTTTCCTTTTCCTTTTCTTCTCTTTTCTTTTCTTTTCTCCTTTCTTCTTCCTGGCTTCTTCTTCCTGGCTGGCTGCTGCTTGCTCTCTCTGTCTCTCGGTCAGCACACACACAAAGAGAGAGAGCGCGGCGGCCGGCTTGCACGGCAGGCGGTGGCGGCTCGCAGGCGCACGACGGCGCGCGGCAGCGGCGACGGCGCACGGCAGCGGCGCGCGCACGCAGCAGCAGTGACGGCGGCGCAGACGCGCAGCGCAGTTGCGAGGCGTGGGCCGGTCAGGCGGAGGCAACGGCGTCGTGCGGGGCACGGCAACCGGCGACAGCGAGCGGCCGGCGCGGCGGACGGCAGCGCACGGCGCGAGGAGCTCGGCAAGCGGCGTACTCAGCAACGAGGAGAGAGAGAGAAAGAAAACGTGAGCGCAAGAAGTGTCTGGATGGATCGGGTTGAGGGCCGATCCATCCGATACTTATCTTCCTTTTTTTATTTAAAACAATGAACGGTCTAAATTTATTGGGCTTACTATGGGTCACAAAGTGCCCGGAACGGACATATGAATAGCAAAAACGACGAGATGAACGCAACCACGGTCTCCGATCGTCCATACGAGCAACGGATCAAAAAGTCAAAATTCTGGTCAAATCTCTTTTTTTTTCTCTCTCAAAAAATTTGGTATTATAGCATCGTTAACTCATAATAATTGAAGAAATAAAAAAATCTAAGAACAGGGCAATGGAGATAGCCCAATAGTGATGACCTCTCCAAACTCTCATGGCAATCAAGGCATTAGCAGTGGACAACATAGTCATTCCTAGAGCTCCGAGTTCCCACCAATATAATGCTGATCAGGATCTTTAGTAGAACAATTCATGGCAACCGTAATAGCACATCAGGGGGGGATATGGTAGATGAAATGCCCACCAATGGGAAGAAGCTACGCCTAGCGCAGTTGGCCATAGCGTATTGTTGTGCCCGCGACACCCACGTTCGAGCTCCATTAGACGACAGTTCTCACCAATTTCACAGTCGGGGCCTCCCTCACTGTATTTCCCCAAAAAAAATGCCCACCAAAGATGATGAGAGGGAAAGAAGTTAAGGGAGCTCGATGGGCTTCATCATGGCCTAATTAAACAACAGTAATAATCATATAAAGAGATAGCGGACGTGCTTGTAGCACGATGTCAGCGCTCTATGGGTGGAACCAGTCCAACAGAGATTCGACCCTCATCCCGCACATTCCCTATTAAGACCTCCAATGAAGGCCTGGGTAATGGGGACCCATTGTAAAAAAAAGGTTGAAATATTGATCCCCTGCCTTCACTTCACACCTTGTTAATTGACTTCTTTGATGCCAATTTAATTCCTATGAGTTTAGTGGCAACTTCATATGTACCTGCAGCTGTTTCGTGTCGACGCTGACCACAAAGTCATCGGCCCTTGGCTGGCGACACAGAGGCCAAATGCCTTGCCGAACTTGACAATGTCGGTGCTCTTGTGGCGGGGGATGACGGGGTACATGGCGATGCATCAATCATTTTTTGGAACACGATCGGCAGTCACACCACGCCTTCAACATCAAACATCTTGCCATCCCTGCCCTGACATCCGCTCCTTAAACACCATGATATTGCATCCACTCCGCTCCATCGACTCCTCCGTCCTCGCCAACCAAAGAAGCCTATATGAAAAAAAACCAAATGCAGCCAATGTGTGGTGTGAGTGGTGTCGGCAGCCACTCAACTAGGCCCATGATGAAAGGCTGCTCAACTAGGGACAACAGAGTGGCGTCGGCAGCCCAGGATGAAAGGCTGCTCAACTAGGGCCATTAGAGGATCAGACAAGTTGAGGGACAACACGTCATCCATGTATCTTATGTTTGTGTCTCGGGGCAGTTTGTTGGTAGTTATGTTTGGTGTGAGTGCTTTCCGGATCAAGTCAATGTATTGTGACTAGGGTCTGTCTACGATGCCTAGCTGTTTAGGGGCTTGCAAGGCAAGACCCTGTCTCTCGTGCTGTGGGAAACTTTTCTTTCTCTTGTGCGGCTGTCTACAGAACTGCAAGTTCTCTGCAGAAGCGAATGATGGTCTTAGTTGTTTCGTCTTTCCCAGCCTGGGGGGAAGCTCGACTTGCTGTAAGGTGCATTTCCTACTGGCGTCCCCGCCCCCATGCTTGTTTCAAGTTGTTTGCTGTTCCGACCCATGTCACAACATAACTACAATATAATTTGCTGGAATGTTAGAGGTTTGAATGCGCACGCGAAAAGAGCAAATGTTAGGCTGCAATCTGAAGTTGCAAGAGCAACTATTGCGTGTCTACAGGAGATGAAAATAAACTCCTAGACGCCAGCATGGTAGCGGAAACTTTGGCCCCTCGCTTCACAAATAATTTTGCCCACCTTCCTGCTGATGGCGCTACGGGCAACATTCTGTTGGCCTACTCTGAAGCATACTTCTTGCTTTTTGATGTTCACACTAGTACTCACACAGTTTCGGCAACTGTCTCTATGCTAAATGACAACACAAAGTGGTCACTAACAGTGGTGTATGGTCCTTAGGACCACGCAGGAAAAAATGAGTTCTTACATGAGCTAGAGACCATAAAATCTATTATGAGGCCATGCTGGATGCTGTGGCGATTTTAACCTTATTTATAGAGCGGAGGATAAGAGCAACGGAAGAATCAATAGGTGCCTCATGCGAAAATTCAGAGACACACTGAACAATCTCCAGTTGCATGAACTCAAGCTAAACGGAAGAAGGTTTACCTAGTCCGGTCAACAAGTAAATCTTACCCTAACAAGAATAGACAGATGCTTCTACAGTTCGGATTGGGAATTGATGTTCCCTAATGCATACATATAGGCCATGCCCTCAACTGGGTTAGACCATTGCCCTTTGCTCATTGAAGGTAACCTTCTGAGAACAGGATACAGAGCTTTCCGCTTTGAGTCATTTTGGGTGAAACTGACAGGTTTCATGGACGCAGTTCAAAAGAGCTGGACCAAGCCAGTGCAGACAGATGATGCTATGATGAATTTGCATGCCAAATTCAATAGGCTACAAAAGGATTTAACAATATGGAAACAAAAGAAAGTGGGAGATACTAGGTTTCGTTTGGCGATTGCACAGGATGTCATTTTGAGACTAGACCAAGCAGAGGAAAAGCGAGCACTCAGTGCTGATGAGATTGAGTTCAGAATGTACCTGAAAAGCAAGTCAGTAGGACTTGCGGCAATTGAGAAATCGAGACTTTGTCAGAACTCCTGGCTGACTTGGATAAGAAATGGAGATGTAAACTCAAAATTCTTCTAGCTAAAAGCGAATGCAAGAAAGAGGAAGAACATTATTTAGAGCCTTCAGACCGAGCATGGCATTGCTACCTCGCATGAGCAAAAAGTTTTCAATTACTTCAAACAGCACATCGGCACGCCTAAAAAGAGGGTGTTGGCGCTGAATTGGTTCACCCTCTATTTTATCACCACATTGATCTTGAGGAGTTAGAAGAGCCTTTTGAGGAGGAGGAAGTCCTAACAACAATTAAATCAATTCCGTCTGAGAAATCCCGAGCCCCGATGGCTTCATTGGATTATTTTACAAAAAGTGTTGGACGATAATTAAGGATGATTTAATGGTTGTGCTCCAGTGCTTCTATGACTTGCGATGTGCAAACCTTCATTGCCTCACCAATGCAAACATCCTCTTGGTGCCTAAACGAGTGGATGCTTCAAAGGTCAGTGAATACAGGCCCATAAGCTTGATTAATATCTTTTCAAAAATCATCTTGAAACTATTGGCAAACAGGCTTGCACCGAGACTCAACAAAATCATATCACGCAGCCATAGTGTATTCATTAAAAAATGGTGTATACATGACAACTTCGTGTATGTGCAAAGTGCCATTTGGGAACTACAAAAGAAAAAGATGCCTTTGTTGTTTGTGAAATTAGACATTTCAAAGGCTTTTGAATCCATTAGCTAGTTCTATCCTTTTGAGGTCATGCAAGTGATTGGATTTGATCAGAGATGGCGAGATTGGATCGCACAGCTGCTTGCCACCTCCTCGCACTGTGTGCTCGTCAATGGTGAGCCATGGCTCCATATCATGCATGCACAAGGACTAAGACAGGGAGACCCCCTGTCCCCAATGCTATTCATCTTGGCTATCGATCCTTTGCAACGAATTTTGCAGCTAGCGGATCTGCCTCAAAAGGAAAAGCTAAGATGCTCACTGTATGCAGATGATGCAACCATTTTTACTAATCCAAATAAAGAAGAGATGACAGCTTTGAATGAGATTCTCACTGCTTTTGGAAAATGTTCGGGGTTGCTAAAAAATCTATCTAAGACAGAGATCCTTATGATCATATGCTAGGACTGCAACCTTGTGGAGGTCATTGAGGATTTCCCCAGTGAGATCAAGTCTTTCCCTTGTAGACTACATACAAGGAAATTGCGAAAAGTTGACCTTTAACCTCTACTTGACAAGTTGGGAGGTTGGCTACCTGGATGGAAAGGTAGAATGTTCTCGGTGGCTAGGTATGAAACTTTGGTGAAAACGATGCTCTCTTCATAACCCACATACCATCTAACAGTGTTTTTGCTCCAGAAATGGCTTGCGAAGAGGATTGACCAGATTAGAAGAGCCTTCTTTTGGAAAGGGGAGGTCCCGAAAAAGGTTAACGGGTCACATTCCCTTGTTAACTGGGGCTCTACGGCTAGGCCTAAGGACCTAGGTGGCCTAGGGATCTTGGACATTGAAAGATTTTCTAGAGCTTTACGAATCAGATGGATGTGGTACCAGTGGACCGATAAGGATAGACCTTGGGCCAATATGCAGGTCCCCTGTGAAAAGATTGATAGAGACCTTTTCATGCTTTCTACGGAGGTCACACTCGGAGACGGAAATAAGACCAGTTTCTGGCATGATAGCTGGATAAATGGAATAGCACCGAAATTAATTGCCCCTGATCTATTTTGGTGTGCTAGGAGAATGTTTCGGGTAGTGAGCAAAGAGTTACAAAATGAAAACTGGATCCGCAATCTAAAACCACTAACAACCAGAGATGAATTTTCACAATTCGTTGACCTCTGATTGGCCATCCAAGAGACTCAACTAGACCCAGCTGCGGAGGATCAAATTAGATGGAGATGGATGCAAGATGGTATGCACATGACCAAGAGTGCATATAGAATACAATTCACTAGAGTGGTGAAGCGCTACAATATGAAACCGACCTGGAAAACCCACATCGAGGCGAAATGCAAGACTTTTGCTTGGCTCCTTGTCCAAGGGAAAATCCTAGTGGCAGAAAACTTAGCCAAAAAGGGTTGGCCACATGAGCCACAGTGCAAGTTATGCAATGCAGTCAATGAAACATCAAAGAACTTGGTAAAAGATTGTACATACACCCGAGAGGTGTGGAGCTTGGTAGCTCAATGGTACGGATGGTCACAGGCGCTGAATCTTGGGGAACATAGCAGCATCCAACAATGGTGGTGCCAAGCAAGGAGGAAGATCAACAAGGAAAATAGAAGAGATTTCAACTACGGAGTGATATACTTTTGGTGGAACGTTTAGAAGGAACAAAACCGTCGAGTGTTTCAGAACCAAAGCCTGCAACCAAAGGTCGTCGCAAGGAGGATGAAGGAGGACATTGAGCAGTGATGGCTTGTGTTCTTTGAGCTTAGCTTGCCAATGCAACCCCAGTTGCCCCCTGCTCAGTGGAGTTTTTGATTAGTATGTTAGGGAGGAGTGTTTTTCTCTTAGCTTGTGTCTTTGGCTTGCAGCGTCAGTTTTTGTTTTTGGGGGGGGGGGGGGCGGGTGTGGCTTGCCCTTCAGTTGTGTTTCCTTTTCTTGACTTTCTCTAGGTGCTGTTGAGTGGCGCCTAAACCATGTTTTCTTCTCCCTATCCTATATATAACACGGCATCTCTCTTGCCGTCATTTAAAAAAAAACAAATGCAATTAGAATTCCCTACCATCACAGCACCATGGCATAGGAAGAACTAGACACCATAATCAAAATATCACATGACACTAACACATAATTAGTGAAAGCAGACGGAGTGTCACAGATAGTTTCTTAGGATCCGTCACTAACAAAATACACCCAGTCAATTGCTAAGATAGACGTTTGTAACAAGACCGTCGTTTGGGTGTGCCTAAACTCATAAAAGGTTTTTACAAATCCGTCTATTACTATCATACATACACAAACGATATTTAGAAGAAAAAAAAACCTGTCTGTAGTTAAAGACTCGGGAACTATTTTAAATTTGATCGCTCATCTCCTCTGGCTCTTCTAGCTTCACACACACGTAACCCGCTCGTCTCTCCTCGCTCTTTGGCTTCCTACACATACAACCCGCTCGTCTCCCCTCAATATAAAGCAACGAAGAGTGTTCATCTTCCTCGCTCTACTCATTGCCATCCAAGTGTTCATCTTGCACACACACAACAATGGATTTTTCTGCGTCGGAGGAGCGAGATCTGGACGTCGAATCCCCTTAAGTGCACTGAGGTGAGTATCGTAGGGTTTCCATCGTAGTTTTGTTAGGATTTGTTAGGGTTTGTGTAAGAACTCAATCTCGAGTTCCCCTATACCTCCTGTATCAGTCACTAGATCAAGTAGCTGATATGCACAGAATTTAACAAACTGATATCAAATGCATACTTCAAATAAAATAATTACCTGAATAGAGTAAATGATGATCCCGTTGACTAGAATTCACGACAGACCAGCCAGACAGAAGATCCTATAGCGAAACGAAGCGGCACAAAGTGGAACAACCCAATGCCACAGGTAACTCAGGGGGACAAGACTTTATACTTCTTATCTTTAACTTCATATGGGCCGAGGTTGGTCTCCATCTCAACAATCTGAAAGCAACAAGACTAAGAATGGAATGTACTTAACAAGTCCTAACACTACTTTAAGGGGTTGAGTAGATGCATAAGGGAGGTAACCAAGATAAAGCATACGGCTATAGTTTGGACGCAAAGCCATTTTTACATGTAGTGTGAATTCAGGTGTAACACTTGGTTTAAACCAATTAAATAAAAGCCAAGTTTTATTGATAAGAGTTGTTAGCCCTGGGGGATAACTATCCGTTCCCCAGCATTTCTCATATTTTAGCTGGTTGACGCTTAGTCTAACCAGTTTCAACGGCATACAACCGGCTTTCTCCAAAATATGGGCACACTGTCCACTCACACATCTAGGGGTACGCACACCACAAAACTAACTATTGAGGATATGTAACTTCTGTAGGGATCGGTGACGTCCTAAAAGGTGGGTGAATTAGAACACTTAGAACTATTTTAGCTCTAAAAACAACATAAGAAAAATCTATATCAATTTTTATCTAAATATGCTCTGAGTTTATATAGTGTGTCTACTCTACCGATAAAAACACTTGCAACCTATCTAAGAAGGTAAATTACAAGTAAGTAAATGCGAAAACGTAAATAAGGTAGAGAGAGCAAACTCGGCACAAGGATTTTTCTCCGTGGTATTGATGGCATGAATGCCACCCCTAGTCGACGTTGGAGCTCCACAAATGATATGCTTCTAGTTGACACCTAGTCACAGCTCTTGAGCCACCAAGTCACAAAGATAAGGCCTCCACCCGGATGAACCATCAAGCCACCAAAGCAAGGTCTCACCACTAGCATATCTTCCGGTTCCTTGCCGCCGTGATCACTTCAAAGCTTGAGCCACCAAGGTAAGGGTCTCCGCGTCCCTGTACACATGTCTCGTCGCTGCTCCATACCAAGTCGGAGGGTCAACAAGTTTGCCAGCGAGTCACCAAGACCCCAAGGTGCCGGTGTACCAAGAGGTACGAGCTTGTATCACTCCTTGATCTACTCTCTAGGTAGTAATCATCTAGAAAAATACTATCTAGGCCTATAAGCACTAATCACTCTCTAATCTTGTACTTAATTGTCTTGGATGATCACTTTAAGCACTTTGGTGGCTTGGGTGTCTTCTCAGGTGTATATGAACTTCTCTAGACTCCAGTTGCACGCCTCACCATCAAATGATTGAGTGGATGGGTATTTATAGTCTCAAACCCACGCACTAGCCGTTAACCCAACGGTTCTGAAAAGCTGTTAACACCAGATGATCTGGTAAGAATAGTAGTACTAACACCGAATCATCCGGTGAGTACACTCTCACAAAGTAGCCATTGGAACCCCACTCAAGCCACTGTGAACACCGGACACTCCGATGTAAACTTCTTCTTCATCACCGGACTTTACGGTGAGTTATCTAAGCCATCCGAGCCTCTGCATCTCCTATGCACAAATTGCTCTGGTGAATCCTCCGCTGTGCACATCTTCATCACCGGACTATCCAGTGGGTTGTCTTTGGTCAACCGACCCAATGCAACACTCTCTGGAAATATTACTCTAGTGAGGTCACTGTATTCTCCTCTTTTTCAATAATGCTCTTGTGCTTGCCTCCAGTGTGTTCAAATCAATCACCAGACTATTCAGTGGGGTCTTCTATTTCTTCTTCCTCTTTGCACTATTCATTGTCCGGTGTGTGCACTTTCATATCACCAAACCATCTGGCGTAGCACTTGTGTCTATCTTGCACACGTGTCACTAAGAAATACTCTGGTGTTTAGCAAACACTTGGCACCAAATCTTCCGGTGAGGTCAGATGCCTCTGGACACAATGCTCCGGTGTGTTCATCTATGTGAACACCGAATCATCCGGTGAGTTAATTTCTCCTAGGATTTTTTTCAATTCAACCAAACTTTGTCCTGGTTATGGTGGTTTCTTCATGTATTGCATCCATGAGACCTACTAACATATATTCTTGACAAACATATTAGTCTCATTGACTATATTATTATTAATCACCAAAATCACAAACATGGCCTAATAGGGCCATTTTCCCTACAACTTCGCATATCCATGATCGTAGACATAGCTATTCAAATAGATTTATACTCTGTAGATGTTGTATACTATATCCACACGATATGCTCAGCCTCCAACTGTTGCAAGCAGAGGAGCGAATCATATCGAGATCTCATACCCATCAAGCTTGTTGCTACATGATCCAACTACGGAATAAACATGTGTCTGGAGCATTGGATTAATTGTGGTTCGACGACTATTGCAATATCACCAGCTAGCTCTCGTACTGTGCACAATAATGAGTCTTTTCGTGAGTTTTTTTTTGCTCCCCTACCTCCAAGGTGGGTACCGAGCTTAGCTAATAGGCTATGAGATCAAATCCTACCCATACAAGATGTATGATTGCACTAGGGTGGCTTAGCATGTCGGCGCAATAATTTGGTCCTTACATGGTGGATGCAAGCATCTTCATATTAGCAATCCTCCTATGAGGACTTGCTTACCAGGAGGCATCTTTCCCAAAAGAAATACCCACATGAGATAATCCCCTAACTCGCAAAGGACTATCCTGCTCACCCCCACCAAAGCGGTTTTTATGATTTTCTTAACGCCACACCATTTTCCATCACACATACCATCAAACACCTCAACACATTTCACTCATATGAAAAGCAAGTGATCATAATAAAAAGTGATTAAGTACTCTCTGAAGAGAGAGCAAGTAACAAACCCTAAGCATACTAATTGATAAGGTTTCATCCAACATCATTATGTTATGTGTTTGGAGCATTCTAGAGTTACTATTTGAATATTGTGAGTAGTGGTTGTAGTATGGCTCGGTAAATGAATTATAACTGATACCAGCATTTAAAGAGAAATTATTATATAGCATGCATGTATAACTACCAGGTTTTAGTTCGTCATCTTATTATATTGCAAATATGGGATCAATATGATCAAGGAGTTAGGACTTGCCTTAACGAAGGTCAATTCTCGATTGGTTATGTCGTTCGAGTCTCCCAGGTTCTTAATCATTGGGTCCGGCCTTTAGTTCCTTCATCACGTCATTGCTTAGGTTCTTGGCTTCGAGCCTACATTGATTAATGACGAAAAGCACACATTGACTAATTAATGGAACACTAGAACAAAACCAAAGGAACACCCAAACGAAAGAAGACGACTCGGAAAATAACAAAAACTAATCTAGCAGAAAGACGACCGACAACTCTTAGGTAAGTGAAACTAATCTATAGAGCCTAGCAAGGTCATCTAGTGAAGCTTAGTCAAGTTTTTAACCTAGTTGTTTTATTAACTTAAGAGAAAGCCAAAACAAGTTACTATCGACTAGTTGAGCGTCTATTAGCTTAACTGCTAGAAAACAACAGCTAGAGTTTCTATGTATAGGTGAGTGTATGTGTATAAATATAAATGTATATGTAATACTTATGTATGTATGTATATGAGCATCTATACATATATATGTAATTATACCTCTAAGCGACTATATGTGCTTAAATGTCAGATTAACTACTCTAATCTATAGCACTAAACCAAGGTTATCTAGCAATTAATCTTAATTACTTCATGTTTCTTAATTGCTACTCTAATTAAGCTATATATTACTGCTATCATAAAAACATTTATTTATTTAATTAACTATGTTAAACTACTACATTAATATTATTATTAATTAATTATAATGTTAAATTATTCTATTATATTATAATGACTGATATTTATTTTTTGTAGCGGCTATATTGGTTAACTTATTACATTAATTATACTAAGATTAAATCTTATAGTTTAAAGCATGAATTAATAATCTATTCTAAACATTAATTAAAAAGCAAACCTATACTTAATCTAATTCTAAAATTATTCTAATTAACAAAAGGATTAAACATACCCTTAAACTAGGTTAACATATGCGACTAATCTACGATTATAATATAAAAATGGTTATTAAATTATCTAACTTAACTTTATTTACTAAAAGACAAATTCTAGATTAAAGGTTACAACACAAAATAAATACCGAACGAAAAAATAAAAATGACTCCAAAAATTACAAGATTTGTCAGAGAGGTAGATTATAAGTTTAGAAGAAGGTTGCCGAAAGAATTTGCAGAATCGAAGTTAAAACAGAAAAGATATGACTATCAAAAGATTTGCCTAAAACAATAATTGCTAGAAAAAGAAAAAGGCACACTATCCCGAGGACTTGGTCCATGGCCGTGGACCGAAGGGTGTTTGCGAGGGGAGTGTGTGGTGGACTGGGCTCGGTGGACTGGAGCAGGTACTGTTTTGTGGACTCGGTCCACATTTGGACTGGGTTTGAGTCGAACTGGACTGGACTTGGGTTTGGACTTGGGCTCCGGTCGAATTCCACTGGGTTCCTCTATTTTTGGGCCTGATTTAGTACAAGCGAAATGGCCCAAGGCTGCTTCAAATCAGCTGGAGGGGCCATGGCAATTTGGGCCGAGAGTTCAACTGGGCTCTTGTGCTACTAGGCCGAGTCCAAGATAGGGTCAACAGCCCATGGTGGGTTTGGGTTCAGGAAAAGGCTATGCCATCTTGGCTTTGGCCCACGTGAACAGGGACGCACATGGAAGACATCAGGAGCTCGAGCTCCTCTGGTTAGCCTGCCATGGCCGAGCTCAGAAGCTCAAGCCGGTGGCGTGGTATTGGCTGCGGTGCTCAAGCACTGTCAGCACGTCGGCCGGCGACGGGACAACCGCGCACAAATTGATGCTCTCGCGCCGGGGCTAGTCCGGCTGCGGGAGCGCACGACGGGGGGTACAACACGAAATGGCGGCTCCGTTTTACTATTCCCCGGCGCTGGTTGAGCACCAGGACGGCGCCGGTTGGCCGCCGGAGATGAGCATGGCGGTGACGAAGAAAGGCGCCGCGCACACGATCTATACAGAAAAAGAGGCTAGCTATGGGCACGCGATGAGCAAGAGCAGGGTTGGTACCGAGGCTTCGGATGGGTATGGCCGTCGCCGGAGACGAAGGTGATGAAGGTGGTGGCAGCGGCGACTCCGAGCGGCGGCCGGCGAAGCTCGCGGCCGGCAACTTGGTTCCTCGCTGGACGGGGCGGCTCATCTGGGCAACGGCCTCTCCCTCGCGCGCGAGCCAGTGCGTCGCAACGCCGGCGCGCGGCACGGCGAGGGAGGAGCACTCGGGAAAGAGAGAGATGGAGTGTTGCAGCGTTTGAGGTGGAGGAGTGCTGCTGTTCTGATTGGTTTGGGAAGGAGAAGAAATAGGAAGGAAGAGTAGTGCTAGATTTGAGAGATGAGCAGCGGCAGCGGCAGTTGCTTTTGCTGCTCCCAACTTTTACGGTTCCTGTTACAAGTAATTTTTAAGTTTATTTTTTTTATAAGATTTTTTTTTTCACAAATCATTTAGAAACGAAGCTATCGGAGATGAGAAAAAATAAAAAAAAATAGAAATGAGAAGATAAATCGGAAAAGTAACGAAATGAAGAAAATATAGTTAGAGATAGTCTAAGGTGTTGTGAGGGAACAGGAGAGCTGGTGGAAAAGATACGAAGAGGCTTCGGAAGAAAGGAAAATGTGCAGCTATCTTTGACCAATTTGGGACTGTGCATGCACGAGGTTCAGGCGATGTGCTGGCTAGGAAGAAGATGGTTCAAAAAACATTTAAATCACTCTCAGTTTTACATTTTTACTCGGAAATAAAGGCGATAACAATAATGTCGAAAATGAATATAACGTCAATAATACGAAAAAATTGGAAACGGTGTTATCGAGATGAAAATATATCAGTATCAATCGAGAATTAATAATTCAAATAAAAAATAATCAAATTTCTTGCATAATATATAACTATATTTTATCATATATTTACATAGTACACATATGCATACATAACATCATACAATAAAAAAGAAAAGAAACAGACGGGTTCAATTTTCCTTCACGCCCTACCTCTCTCTCCTCTTCCCTCCTTTCCCTTTCATTTCTCCATATCCGAGCTCACTAGCTTAAGGGCGGTCTGCTCTCCTTCTCTTCTACAGGCCCTGCCAGCCCCTCCTTTCTCCCCCTGCACAGCAAGTCTAGCTGGCCCACACGCCCTACTCTTTCCTCAAATCACACATGACAGGAGCCCCTCCTCTATCTCCATGATCGAAACAAACCAAGCACCAAATCCCCCCGAGTCTGGATCAAATACGAAAGGGGATATTAGCTGGAAGCCATCAAATGAGATTGACACTCTGGCTGACCGTAATCTCCGCGAAATCCTAACGAATCCGGACTCTATTTCTAGTATGGAGAGCTCTATCATGCCTATATATGGCCCAAGGGTTCCTCACCCAGGAGGGTCAATTTTGCATGTCTACGGAAGCCCTGCCACCAAGGAATATCGTCGAGCCATTAACAGGTGGTGATGCTGTGATGGTGGTTGCCAATGTGTGCCGTCCTGTTGTTGCTCCGCAGATGCCATGCTGGCTGCCATCCACGACTGCCGCTCACCGAGATTGAGGGCTCTAGCTGAGCCCCGTCACTGTGCACGTCGACTAATCCTATCGGCCACCTCCCAGGGCGCGCATATGGGATTGAGTGGAGCCCTTACGGGTGATGTACATGTTTGGTTAAGGAAATTTGATAGTTATTGTCGAAAATTACTGGCCAAAAACAAAAAAACTCAAAAAGATTGGAAGTGGCCTAAATCGATTTCTCTATCGTTTCCGTATAGGTTTATCATTGGCCCATTTTCGTTTTTTCAAAATATCATTTCCAGTTTCTCTGTTCAGAAAACTTCAAAAATCTCCGAAATTCTAAATATTACCATTACCATTATCATCGCTAGTGCTGGCCGTCTTCCTTCCCAGGCGTGGTTGCGAGATTTTTGCTGGGATGCAAGGGAGTGGGTCCGTACATTGGTACCAGAGAAAGGAGGGCAATTTCAATCGGGTGAGCTGTTGTGCCGAGGCAATCGCATGCATGGTGTGCGATTGGGCTGGCGCAAAGGCGCGGAGCTAGGCTGAGATGCGCCGGGTAGGTCGTGGCATGGAGATGGCCCAGGGCGACGCGGGGTCAGGCGTGGAATTTTTTTAATATTTTTTCTTTAATTTTTTAATAATACACGTCCCTTTCAAAAAATAGTAGGTATAGACTACTATCGCCTGTTGAATGGGTGAGAACAAGATCTTGCTCGTTGAACGGATGAGACCTTATATGTTTCAGCCGTCAGTGTATTTAATAATCGGTTATAACAATATCTCGCTCACTGGGTGAGAATAGGGATGGCAATGGGGCTCTGTTTCGTGTAACCTACGGGGAATTCTGTTATTAGAGGATGTGTATAAAAAAAATTGATCCTCATGAATTTATATGGGGGACGGAGATGGGAAGGCGCTCCCGATCCCCGCTCTCCGATATCATACGTATACATATTTTTCTTAGTATATAAATGTACAAACATTATATTATATAAGAAAAATAATAAATTACTTTTATATTTTTTTATCTAACCTACAATATTTAACCCACCTTATATTAATTGTTCTCGCATGCATGAATAAATTACTTATTTATATTATAAACACATTGTAAATATATAGAAATAACCAACTATGATTTAATTTTACATCCCCACTTGGGACCTGATCCTCGCAAAATTCCCCGCGGGGATGGGGATGGGAGAAAACTTTCCCCCGATAGCTAAATAAGGACGGGGATGGGGAAGCACTCCACAGTAGGGATTGGCCCCGTTACCATTCCTAGGTGAGAACTGATCTCGCCCGTTGAACAGACGAGATCTTCGTATGTTGTGACGTCAGACGAACCCCATCCAAAAGGTCTCGCCCATTCAGTGGGTGAGATCTTTTGGGTATTAATTTGGCTGCGCTGGCTCTATCGATGTCATCGCGCCATTTGATTCCAGTTGATTCGGTAGGGAGGAAGGAGAGGAGAGGAGAGGGGAGGGGAGGAGAGGGGAAATTTTGTGGCGAAGATTTATCGGAGAAAAGAGGTATGTTTTTTATGATTTTTTTTACAAACTCGATAGGATAGTCACTAGTGCTAGGTTTTGACATATGTTAGATATTAGATGTAGAATTTTTTTTACAAACCTGGTAGGTTAGTCACTAAACGTAGGTTAGAATGTAGATCAAGTTTTAGAATCAAGGTTAGATATAGTTTAGCAACTTAGATCTTATTTGTATGTATATTTTAGCAATTAGATGTAGTATTTAGACATATATTAGGTATTAGATGTAGAATTTAGACATAGTGTAGTCATAACTAATGTGGTAGATATAGAATTAGAGGTGTTTGATGTAGCGACTCGAGAATATTTTTTTGCAGTATAGATTACATGTTGGACTATATTTGTAATGAATTTTTCATTGTAGATGTAGTTTTATATAATTATCAGACAGTAAAAGCAATGCTCCACTCGAACATCAGATAGTAATTCTTGAAGACACAGCCCTTTGCGCTCCGTGGAGCCGAAGATCCATTCATACATGGTGTGTTGCCGACCACCTTCATCGATAATGGCTCCGGATGTTCGCACCTTCGACATCGACTCGTCGTCACCTTCGGCATTAGCATCAACTCAGACAAAGTCACCCTCAGCTTCGGCTTCGACAGTGTCAATGAGACTCCGGATGGAGTCTTCGACAGCTTCACCTCCGTCTACTTCGACTAGAGTTGCCTTCGACCATGTTCACTTCGGGCACGTCAACTTCCACGTCGACCAGGGGGTATTCGGTCGACAACTTTGACCGCACCTAATACGCCTTCGTTGACTCCGACTACGTCGACCAGGGGGGCTTCGGTCGACGACTTCGACCATGATGACTACGCCTCTGTTGACTCCGACTAAGTCGACTAGAGGTGCTTCGACTCCGATGACTTCAGCTCCACCAGCTACTACTACGCCGGCAGGAGGGGCTGCGGTCGCGACGTCTTCGTATTCATCGACTACTTCTACGTCGATCAGAGGGGCTTCGACCACGACAACTACGCCTCAGTCGACTACGACTTCGCCAACGCCGACTTTGACTGTGTCGACCATGTGGCACCCTTCACCACTCACGAACACCGGTCAAGAGGGGCTAGGGGGTACCTGGGTTAAAATCTCGTCATGCGTCCTAAGAGTTTGGCCAGCGCACGTGAGCGGAGGAGACATCATTTGCTTTAGTGAGCCATGGCATTAGTCTTCAACCTCTGCTACGTCGACTACGCATGACGAAGCCTACCGAAGCCTCGACAACAGCCTTCGCCAATTACTTCATTGAAGACCCCCTTCACCAAAACCCCCTTTGTTGACCAGGACGGAGGTGTACCTTCGACTTTGGCTGCGGAGGAGGAGCTACCTCTGCCGGAGACACCCTTCGCCGAGCGAGATGAAGTGTAGTTATAAGAATGTATCTAGCTCTAGCAATCATGTAAAGAAAAACCAGTATTATATACGTGCTCTTTTCTCTGTACCATTTTTTCCCACTGGATTTTTAAGATAAAGTTTTTAGCGAGAAGTACATAACAGTTAAAAGTCTGAGCCTTTTTCTAGTTGTAGCGGTTCGTCCGCTATCTCATCAGAGCTTATAGCTGAGAGGTTACTGTTGGGGAAAATACTCATGCACATAAAAGAAGACACGTAGACAAAGCAGCCCATATAAAGATCCACAGACCTCCTTGTAATATTTATACCCTATCAAAATTTGGAGATGATATTTTACCTCTCTCCTTCATCTATATAAAAGATCTGGAATGAACTCATTCGGTATTGTAGATGGAAATAGTTCCTAACAGCTTCATCATGCAATATCATACCTGTAGGCGGCTGTAGCCCTCGCCTGGAACACAAAATCATCGCGTGATCGTTTAGCTTATTCCACGCTTTCAAGGTGGAATGGGCTTTTGTGACCTCTGTCTATTAAACTTGGCGATGCTCGGGAAGCAAGTCAGGAGATTGATGTCAAATCCTGATTCTTTATGCGCACGAGTCCTCGAAGGAAGATACTTTCCGAATACTGACTTGTTATCGGCAAGTAGGAAGAAGCATGCTAGTCATACATGGCGAGCCATTCTTGCTGGTCGTGATGTTCCCAAGAGCGGTCTAATAAGGATTGGTGATGGAAATTCCACGGAAATTGGGGCCAACAGTTGGATACCAGACCATTACAAGGGCAGGAAAATTAATTATATGTATTTAAATTGATCAATCTTTGACAGTATGTTCGAAGTTGATAATCTTTTAATCATATGTCCCACAAGGATTAATTTATAGCAAAATTTTGTATTAGTAAGAGAGGTGATGGATAAATTTTATTACAAACTAACCTCTATAGAATATATTATCAAAGTATGACCAACTTTAGATATATTAATAAATATTGATCAACTTCAGGACATATAATCAAATTTTTCAACAAGGGTAGACCAATAACACCACCAGATAATCAACCGGTTCATGTGGTTGCAGAGCTTCGGACTGCTAGCGGTCAGTGGCATGAGTTAATTCGGTATGTTTTTCTTCCACCGGACGCAGACGCCATCTTACGTATCCCGTTGGGCAGTGCTGAAGAGGATTTTTGGGCTTGGTCTTGGAAAGGTATGTAACATATTCGGTCAGGTCGGCCTATAATTTTTAATATTTTTTGTATCAAAGGATTTTTTTTCTTCGGTGCTTTAATAATTTTTATTCACGGTTTCTGTCACGAATAGACTGTCAAGGTCATTTTGTACAGGATAAAATTCTCTCTCCTTTCGTTTCACGAATCTTTTCGAAAGAAAGCTGTTAAAGATAAGAAAAAATAAAGTGAATGAAAATAGAGGCAGAAATTAGAAAAAAAAAACGAAATAAAGAAAATATAGTTAGAGATGGTCTTACATGCTAATGATCGCCAGTATCGTGAAGATGAATTGTTACCTGGAACTTCGACGTGTGGTAACTGGGAGCATGTATGGAAACTTGATGTACCTCCTGAAGTCGAAGTTTTCCGGTGGAGGGTGACCCATGAATTTTTACCGGCTCGTCAGATTTTACACAAGAGTCATTTTGACCCTCTGGCCCAACGTAAATCCTGCGGAGCTGACGAGGAAACAATCAAGAATGTCCTGGTCGACTGCTCGGTCGCTAGAATGTTGTGGAGTTATGCACGAGAACTTACCGGTGTTCAACTTCCAAATCTGCAGCCGTTGGCGTGGGCGCGAGATCTTTTGCTTGCTGAAGTCTGTTCGAGACGCGACGCAGCTGTGATCTTGTGCGGAATGTGGACTCTCTGGATGGCGAGGAACAGATGAAGGCATGGAGAGGCCATGATGATCATGAGACATGCAATTTTCTGGGTGTGTGACACAGCTTCTGACCTGTGCCATGATGATCAAGTAAGCTAGTGATCCTTGTAACTTTGTAAGGAGCAAACTTGTTTGGCGCATATGAATTTTGAATGCTATTCCTTTCGGTCATAAATACTTATCGTTTTGATTAAGATTCGATCAAAATTTTAAAACTTTCACCATCAATAGCTTTCAGGATATTTAATTCAGAAATGTAAAAATCATATGTATAGATTTATCTTGAAAAATACTTTCATAATATTATATTTTTTATTAGATATTATAACTATATTCTAATATAAAATAATGGTCAAAATTACACATCGAAGATATAAAACTACAAGTATTTATGATGAAAGAAAGTACTAAATTTCACTAGTTACGATTGTATACCCCGTTGTAATGGAGAAAAATTTCAATATTGCAAATCAGAAATCAGTGGCGGACCCAGAAATTCTAGGTTGGGTATGCAAGATTGTGAGGAAGCAAACTCACGAAGGGTAATTGAGCTGGTGGGTGATTAGATGCGTGAGTCGTAGGCTGATGGGAGCATGTGGAAGTGAGGATGGACTGACAACAGATATCCGATAGAAGACTAAGATTGTGAGTTTTAGACCCAATTAGCTACATACTACACGTATATCTAATATATACTGTATATATAATTGATTTTTCAAAAAAAAATTAAGTATGCAATTGCATACCCATGCACTAAGGTGGGTCCACCAATATCAGAAATAACCCCTAGTTACCTATGCACACACCACCTTAACAAAGAGAAGCAAAACCAATTCTTTTACTCAACTAGCAAGCGCACGTGTTACAAACACGTGAAATCAATAAAACATTATAATGGGAGCCAAAAGTTTCTAAGCGTGCATATGTAATGCATCAAGTCAATATTTTTGGTATTTATTATAATATTTATTGATTCTACATGTACGGTTGCTAGTGAAGATTATAATCACAGAGAAAAAAAAAGATTATAGCTCGATTTACTGGTAAACCAAAAGAACAATGAAATCATATATCTACAGGTAGATAATCAATTAAGGAAATAACAATCCAAAAAGTAAAAAAAAAATACCTATTAGTTAAAACATAATATAACCAATCCTACACGGAAGAACCACTCCACAAGAATCAAACATTTGAAATTTAATTAAAATAAAATATGGAAATTGGTGTTGAAAAATACAATAGTAAGAAGTTAAACAAGTATATATCATGCAAGTCTAAATGATTCCTAAAAAGTGAAAGCAACTCCTGACAATATCCTGTACTTAGTGCTAGCTAGGATCTTGCGCTATCTTTCGTGGACTCACCATTATTTTTCAATTTTAATCTTCTGGAGTAACAAGAAAAAAAAAAAGCGTCTGATCTATGACCACTTTAAAAAAACATAGAAAATAGCTGACATTTTTTCACATAGATTGTGTTTGGCATATGGACCCAATATTATGTCATTCCAACAAACAAGAGATGTGCATGAGCGTCCATAAAAATTAGAATCAACAAAATAGAGAGAAAAATAGCCTAATACATAAGAACAAAAGTAATCATGTAGACCGTAGTCAAACAGTGGAACGAGTGCTTCACCTCGAAATGTGGCATGGGATGAGTATGGATGCGCGACTGTGGCATGTGATGATCATGGCCCCTCTGACGTGGTACAAGCGGAGTAAAGTAGAAGATCGTTATAGGCACATATGTGTGGAGGTGATGAGAAAATTATGACATGTGAGAAGAATTTATAAGAGAAGCAATTTCCAAATTGATCATAACTAATTGATTGGAGTGGTATTTCGGAAGGAAATTAATTGATTTGGTCAGTATCTTGGAAGTAGATTAATTGATTTGGGCGGTATTGTGGAAGGAGATTAGTTGATTTGCATAGTATTTTGGAAGGAAATTAATATCTTTAGGTAGAATTTTGGAAGGAAATTAATTGATTATTACATATAGATGGAATGAAATAATAATGTATTAATGTTGATAGCATATGTTAATTGATTGCATATACAAATTGATTTGAGGTTTTAAAACTGATCGGGGGAAAGGAGCCAGCTACAACATGTGGGCGCTGGTGGGGAAGGAGTGAAGAAGAAAAAACAGTACCACAATCAGGGTGTGGACGCAAATAACGCCGACCAGATTGTGTGTATTAACGCAATTGGGTGAGGTGAGGGGAGGAACCATGCAAACTTGACTGTTGGATGTAATCCAATACAGATTGCTTGATGTGTTACATATTAGCAGATCTAAGGGTGCTGATTATTCTGCGAATAATTTTATAAGGTAGATATAGGATTATTTGAGTTCGCATCACTGTATGAACCAATCCGAAAGCGAGAGATTGACGTCCAATTTTAGCTGCGCTCATACCCGCGGGTCTGGACCGGGGAGAGAAATTTTATGAGACCCACGCGCGTAAGGCTCTCGTGAGATCCTCATCCATGCCGTACACGTGTGATCGCACGACGTACGTGCATACCTACACACAAAAATACATATCAAAACACTACACAGATCCTTACGAAAAGCTAGATCTCATAAAATTTCTCTCCCTGTACCGGAGGCTGGAGCGGAGCACGAGAGATGAGCCATCCCGTCCCATCGCGATCATACCATGTCGCTCGCGTTATTCCTGTTCAAAGCTTCAGACAGGCGGCCGTGAACGGAAAGCATTGCCCAGGTGTTGCCTCTCCCGGCGGCAGCAGCTGTAGCTGCAGCGTGAGATCCAACCACCGCTGAACAAGCAAAAAGTATCTGAACAATTAGAGAGGTGTGCCCAGCTCCTCCTCTCCCTTTCTTGTTTCGTTGATCTTAATTAAGCCCCGCGTTGCGTGGTCGTCGGGCAAATTATACGTGATAAGGACACCGTTGGTTCAGGATCTCTTTGATCCAAGCAATTAGAGAGGCAAAGGAAATGAACGGGGGAGTCATCGGATTCACGAGCTCAGATGTGGCCATCGGAGACAGCGGCTTTTAGCTTTCACGCGGCAGCCAGGACCTGACCATCGGCTGCAGAGAGAGAGAGAGAGAGAGAGAGAGAGAGAGAGAGAGAGAGAGAGAGAGAGAGAGAGAGAGAGAGAGAGAGAGAGAGAGAGAGAGAGAGACTGACACGATCATGGCGACGTGGGAGGCTGGGGCTCGCGAGGAAGAACGCGTCCTCGAAATTACGGCAAGTACCAGCTGGGTTACAATCCCAGTTCCCAGAAATGCACGCTCGCAACGTATGCGGTGTAAGGCAAAAAAGTATTTGTATCTGCGAAAAGTTAGCCCTTCTTTGCACGAAATCTGCGTACACGATGCACATGGTTTAGCTACCGCCAACGATTAATCGGCCAACTAATCGGACGACATGGCCGTTTTCCACAGCATTTTGTGAAACAAGCCTCGATCGACCCTCACGCTTTAAACTCTCTGTTTCCACCGCGTACCACCAGTTTGCAAATTTTGATGTTTGGCTTACGAATTGCGAGCTTTTCACTTTTTTTTAACACAATATCACCGAGTTTTTTTAAAGTAATATTAATTTAATGGAAAATTTAAAAAATAATATGTATTTTTCAAAAATTAAAAAATAGTAGGTTGGCAATTGAGCTCCTCTCGGGAGTAAAGCACCTGTTGGCAAATCAATTACCAATAGGATGACAGGTGGCCTATCGGCAAATGCCGATAGGATACTACTTTAACAATTTTTTGATAATACATATCATTTTGGCAATTTTTATTAAATTAATATTATTTTTAAAAACAATATCA
Source organism: Phragmites australis (assembly GCF_958298935.1). NCBI lineage: Eukaryota > Viridiplantae > Streptophyta > Magnoliopsida > Poales > Poaceae > Phragmites > Phragmites australis. Next base: position 25,091,901 of record NC_084935.1, on the reverse strand, counting down.
CAGGCACCGTGGCAGCATTGAATGCAATATCACAGGAACGTAAGGTTAGGAGTGTAAAATGAGGACCGGTCCTCTTTTCAGTGCCGGTGAGTATGGGACGGGACGGCACGGCACAGACTCATTTCCCTGGCCACACGCGGTCTCCTTTGCTTCAGGAGTCAGCAAGCCCGGCGTTGGCTGTCGGCCTTTGAATGGGACCTAGCACCGCTGATTTCTCTCCGTAGCACAACGCGGCCCCTGAATTGTTGGCGCAACCGGAAGCAAAGACCAAAGGTCCAGATCATTAGCGTGGTGGTACTGTAGTACTACTGCTACAATTTTCCTTTTTTCCATTTGACATTACGATGCTGGTCATCTGAAGCGTGCCGTTTGCTTTTCCGAACTCTACTATGGGGAGACTAGGATAGCTCCATTGGAGATTTACACTATCTTTGGTTGAAAGGGGAAGTCAGATAGGATAGGATTATCTTTTTTCAGAATATGATTTGGTTGAATGTATAAGTTAGTTTTCTGTTTTGTTGGTGAGATCAGGTGGATATGATGAATCAATTTTTTATTTGATTGGATGGATTAGATGAACTAAGTTGGTTATGATGATTTTTTGATGAACTTACCACTTTATTGTGCAGAATTTGGATGAATTTATGCATGTTTAAATTTATTTGAATTCAAATAAATTAAAAAAGAATATCACATGAAATAATACAAATGCATATAAATTGAGGCATTAAAAATAACCTAGGGTTCAAAATATTTTTATAAATTAGTACATCACATGAGAAGAATATTAGTGAATTTTTTTAGATTTTTGAAAATTTAATTGAGGCATTAAAAATTACTAGAAATTATAAAAATAAGTTTTTTTGGAGAATTTTAATTAAATATTGGCTCATACTTTTTGGATCAAATCTTAAAACGGGTTGTTAGTGAGTTCTAATTTATTCATAAAAATATTTAGAATTTTTAGATAACTCTTATACTATCAAATAAAATTAAAAATTAAATAAAAATATAAACACACACGTACATCCGATGAACAGCTTAGTCCGTGCAAGTTGGATGGTTGGGTCCAGTTATTTTTTTCGGTTCCAACCATCTAAGTATCTCAAGAATATTTCTTGACAGTAGTCATCCTATCTACTCTATCTACCAACCAAACACTTATAAAATTGAGATGGTCATCTCTTATTTATCCGATCCATCCAACTAAATACGCTCTTAGTTTTGTGTAGTACTGCAACGATGAAATTGGATGGAAATTTAGTTTTTGCGTCTTGTGGCCGACGTCTAACCGTATGGACTACGGCATCGTGTGAGATGTCGAGAAACTTTTGTTACATAACCATTAGCACCGGAGGAACTCATCAACTCGGTACCGTAATTTCTCCAAGACAATCGCAAGGGTCAGAAACGTCCCATCCATGATAGTGCGTAGCTATTTGAGCAAAGTTTATATTTTTTGTGACATGTATGTACGCAATCACATTAGATGATTTTCTACGACTTCTAAAAATACTGCATGGCTGTTCACAGGAAATAAATAAATATGAAAAAATGTACTTTTTAAGCCTCAACACTAAGATACAAATTGTAGTATCTAAACGCACGTCCAAACGCATATGTATATCCTAAATACGTACATTCTAGACTTACAACCTATACATATACTATCAGAATACAGAATTTCCTTGAGAGGGAAACCCTGCCAAGGAAATGCATGAAACCGCCAAGGAAAATATTCATGGCGGTAAACCGTCAAGCAAACACTCACAAATGCAATGCCAAAGAAAATGCATTTGCTTGGCAGTTAGCAGACAAGGATATCTATTATGACGGCATTTCCAAGAAACGTATTGCACGGTTAGATTTTTGGAGCTAAATCTGTGGCAGTCAATCGCTAAGAAAAAATCATTTTCTTGGCGGGGATATGGACAACCAAGTTAATACTAGTTGCTTTGGCAGCCAATAACTCCTAAGGAAATAGAAGAACCGTCAAGGAAATAATGTGCTCCCTGACAGCCAATCCTCAAGAATAATTCATTTTCTTGGTAGTGACATGAACCTCCAAGTTAATTCGTATTTTTGTGATGGTCAAAGACCCCCAATGAAATGCCGACCCCCAATGAAATGCCGTAACCACCAAGAAATAAGAAGCAGCCAAATTCTTCAATCCATATCCTTGGCAAAACCACCAAGGAAACAAGCAGAAACACAATATAATTTTAGTATGCAAGACACCATCAATACATATCAATCGTCCTGATGCAAATACATATTAATTGAACATATTCTAGCACACAAATAATCATCACATTTAAGCATAAGGATCATCGATGTCTCCCAATTAAACAACCATAAGTTCAACACAAGTCCACTTACACATAATACAAAAGACTAAACGGCCTACTATAAGTCATGACCCATGTAGATGATGTACAATACATGAGTCACCTCCTAAAAGATTAGCCATATACTTGTTCTGACCTTAAAAGTTCTTACTATTTAATACAAGTCTCGCATCGGTTCAATTTAAACAAAAGAGAGTAAAAGAAGTCCAGAAGTATTCCAACAGTCTCTTCTAGAATTCCCAGCTATAGCATCTAGGCACTCTAGGTAAATGATAAGTATTTCGGTGATTAATGATAAAAATATCATTGTGACTAACATGTATATTTTGAAGGGCATAAAAATTGAGTTCACAATGATATGTGGGTTTCTTAGTCCCTATTGTGATTCAATGGACAATCAATGGATATGTACTTCAAGATTAAGGATTTTCTAGTTCTAAGTGTCACAAAGTGGATGAAGTACATTTAGAGTAGTTTATGTATTCTTTTCTTAGTCTTTTGACTGTACTATAAAGAGGGGCTAAGAGTTGTAGATTGATCTAGTTAAGTCTAGACAATATGGTATATACACTCGTGAAATTCTAGCACTAGGTGGCCCAAAGAAGCCCATTGTGAAGTTGCAGAGAAGTTAGAGCTCAAGTTTGCTTAAATTGGATGAGCTCAAGAAAAATTATGTACACCAGATAGTTCGGCAATCCAGGACTTGAACACACCGGAGTATTTCTTAGATTGAGGCTAAAATGATCTTCAATACATCGGATGGTCTAGCGGTGAAGCATTCTTAACATCAGAGTATTTTAAAGTGGTGACGTTGCACTTTTTTCATGAAGTCTGCACCGAATGTTCCAGCATGTGGAAGTGGGAACACCGGAGCATTTCTTGCAGAACAATTTTCAGAGAGGTGTTGGGCAGTTATACATGCTAGAGTATACGCCAGAGTATTTCTTGCAGAGAAGAAATTCCAAGTCTAAATTTTGAGGTTCTACACACCGAATGTTCTGACGTGTGCCCGGAGGAATGCCGGAGCTTTTAATAGACTTAACGGCTACTACTGACACCTGGCATTTTCGAAGTGGTTAAAAAAGCTGCTCGCTGGATGTACTAGCGTTGCAATTCAACGCACGCAAGACCTTTCGACATTCACAGAAAATAGGGCAGTTGGGCAACGGCTAGATTTAGACATCTAGCCTATAAATATCCCTCCACTCGGTTTCATTTGCTTCTCTTGCGACCCAAAGGAGTTCATACAATGTGTGTGTCATCAAGAAGCAAGAGAGAGCACTTGAGTTGATTTTCAAATCACTAATTGAAGATTAAGGACTTCATTAGTGCTTCAATAGTAGCATGCATCTAGCTGTCGTCTAGGTTTGTTTGGGATCAAGTGAAGCACTTTAGCTTGTTACTCTTATTGATTAGCAATATCCAGCCGGTCTTGGTGATTAGAGGTGTTCTTGGTAAGCTCTTGGAGTTCTTGTGGGAGCTCCGAGAAGAGCTTGTACTTGGTTTGGTGCTTGCCAATTCGGAGATGAAAAAGTGGCAATCACTAGTGAACACTTGAGTCTTTGTGATTCAAGGGGGAGCGACATCCTTATGTTGATGCTCCAACAAGGACTAGTGAAGAGTGCCAACTCTTCGATACCTTAGGAAAAAAAATCGATGTCCTCTTTTCTTACTCGTTTACTTTCCCGCAATTTACTTCAAGCATTTACTTTCATGCAAGTTTCATTTCCACAATTGTCTGAGTATTTTTGATTGCATGTTAGTTTGCTTTTGTTCTAGCTTGCTCTAGCTTATTCGCATAGCTGTACTTCTTTCATCTAGGTTAAGGTTGTTTCTTGTTCTAGAATTTGATAGAAGTAAGTTTTACATTTAGAGCCCAATTCACCCCCCTCTTGGACCATTAGATCCTTTCACCAGCCATGACATCAATTGGTTTCTTCATCAGTTTCTCTTGTGGCACTTCCATTGGTAACCATGTTAATCTCTTCACTACCTAAGTCGCCATTGACACCATTGCAACCGTTGTGGTCATTGTGCATGTCATCGCAGTCCATGTCATTAGCAGCATTGTCGATGGTGTGCATGTCATCGTTCGAGTGAGAGAATATGTATGATGATCTTAGTTCCCTGCAAACAGAACATCTAGAATCAGCCACTAGAAAAATCATGAGAAACATATTAGAGATGATTATTTAGCACAGTTGCTTTATCACTATTGGACTAGAAAGACACTAGAAAAGTGAATGCAAATAACAACTGAGCATGGCTATAACTTGATTGTACAAATAAATTGTTTATTTCACTAATGAACATGCACATCAAGGCTATAATGTACAAATAACTTGCTCATTTCAGTAACAAACATACATGGTGTGAGTAGAGGAATAGGGAAAATTTAGAGATAACTTTATTGTACTAATTGTGAATGGAAAGGCAACTCAACACACCCAAGTAAACAACCATTTCTAATCACAAGAAGCCACCTGCTCACTGCTGCAATTTGTGTTGGCATTCTGCCACCAAACAATATACTCTCTACATGAAATGTCCTCCACATACAAAAAGAATTGCCCAAAAAGTATTATAGTAAATGTACCAACCTGATGACAACGAGCATCAATATTTGCATGACAACCTAACAGATCAACAAGTGGTCCTTTTTCAAAATCTGTATAAAACCCCTGCAGTTGAAAAGCAACCAAATAAAGATACATGGATGACATGACCAATTAATTTGTACAAGCAAATAACTGATTATTACATGGATCAGCTCACGGTAAATACTATTTTTCTCACTGTGGATCTCATTCGTCTCCTTCAGATGCATATTTTCTTCAATGACACATCCATAAGAAGCAGAGTTTGTTGGCTTAGCATTTGTGAATTTAACTGCTGCTACAATGTCCGCCTTCTTCACGGAACCATTGACTATTGCTACACGACCATGTGGGAAGCCACCTCCTATGGAGTATAGAACTTCTCCATCTAATTCTTGTTTTGAATTTCCAGATTTTGCTCCTGCTTTATAGTCATCCTGAAACAATATATGGTTTAGTAAAAGAATGAAATAGTTGCATGCCAAATAAAGCTACTCATGCAGAACATACCAAACATTTTTTTTTTGCTTTTGTGTTGTTGATTGGACCACTATTTCCAGTGCTATCCACATTTTTAAGGCTAGATTTCATCTTAACATATGTGTTTAAAGTGGTACCCTTCCTGGGACCAAATTTATAATCCTAAAAGACCAACAAACCACAAATTATCCTTGGAAAAACTTCTAAGGGGGGAAATTGCTTAAGATCATGCAAGACACAAGGATTTCACACCAAGTATTGTTGTGTCTCAGAAAATGACCGCGAACCCCCTCTATTCTGAGCAACATCTTCAGAATTTAGCCGTGCTTCTTGAGCTCTCTTTATCTTTATCTTGAAATCTTCAGTGGTCCGATAGCGGGAGAGGAGGGCCTAAGCATCTTGACTGCACCACTCAAGCCGAGCAGACAAGTATTCCTCTTCAGTAAGTTCTATGGTGCATACTCGCGTGTCATCACAATCCTCTTCTTTATTTTCATGGAATAACTTGACAGACTACAAACGAGCTTGGTACATCATATTAGAGATTCTCCTCACAAGATAATTCTCTAAATTAACCTTAGCTTCTCTCCTATCTTGCAGCCTAACTAAAAACAGCCTCTGCTTATGTAAGAAAAACTTATGTTAGATATGTGAAATAAAATAGTAGAATCTATAAGAAGGTTAGTTTTATTACCCAAAACTCTTGCTTTACTCGTCTAGCATATGGCATTGCACACTCATCCTTTCTGCAATAATAATCATTCCATGACTTTGTTCTCATAGCGAGGGGTACCATAGACATCACACTTCTCTTTATTTTCATTATCTTTGTAATAAAGCATGCAGTGATTATAACATACATCAATTTTCATATACGGCATACCAAGGCCCTCTAATAATTTTTTTGAATGGTAGAAGTCCTTGGACAACTTAGATTCAGGAGGCAAAAGCTCATGGATTAACTCCAAGTGTGCCTCAAAGTGTGCAATTGACATGTTATATTGTGATTTCAAAGCTAGCAAGTGTGCTACAACAAAAAGAGATGAGTGTGTTGTGTTATCGTGAACCGATTCATCAGCACTGGCAACCATCCTATAAAAATCTTGGGCAGAGCCTGTTGGCTCCTCATCAATTGATGGTGCATGGTCACCACCTATGTTAGCCAACATATCATCCATGCGATCAATTTTATTAAACCCCACATCATTTCCATCTTCAACATGACCACTAACATCTCTCTCACCCATGTGCTGTCCATGTTCTGTAGTTATCACTAAACCCATTTTTACACAAGTGCATCTCTATAGTATACCTTTTATGCCTCACATAATTCCGACACAAGGCACATGGACACTTAATAGTGTCACCTTCAACTAAACTAGGCATAGAGAATGCACAGTCTAAGAAACAGTTGGTGTTTTCAATCCAATTATTAGAAGGAGCTTTTCCATATGATCAACCATTGTACATCCAATCACGGTCTATCATTAGTTTGTTATGTTTTTTACAATATGAGAAAAATAACACAAATCAGTTTTACAATTGTTTGACACAAGTATTAATTGAATATTACTATGCAAGAACATATGGATACAAGTTAAAGTGACATTTCAATAATGCATAAACAAGAAGTAGGAAACTCATAAAAAAAAGAAGCTCATGTTTGGGATCATAATTCAGATTACATCAAAATAAACTCATACAAAACAAGGAGTACTCTCTACCGAGTTACAACACAAGAAGCTCATGTGTAATTGGATACTGAACTAAATCTCAAGAACCAAATATAAACAATAAACACGAAAGCTATAATTTACCTTCCCCTTGAATTAGCATAAATTGGTTCATATATGCATCTTACTAGCTACTCTAATCTGACTGTTCAAGGTAAAAAATCCAATTAGTCTCCATAAGGATTTGGTAACTAACTGTGGCTACATGGTGCGTGACTCACAAATTTCAGCAAAGCACAAACCAATGCACTAAAATAATCCATCAGGGCTTATGTAACTGTCTAATCATATTTTGCATCCAATGTGAGGTGTCAGCTTGCCAAAGCAGTTTCTTCTGCTTATGTATGCCTCGTACAATCCTATACAATACTCCTACCAGGATAATAGGTTACCCCATATAGTGTAATATACTCCTACTAATAATTTTGGACCTTGATAAAAGAAAATGAAAAATATAAATCTTATTGTTGGTGTATAGAATAGGGGGTTCTCTGTTCTGAGGGCCCACACCAGCCAATACCAGTTGACAGAAGATTCTTTCCTAGACCAGAGTCCCACCGCGCGACCAGTCTGCATTTTTGCGACTAGGATCCTTACCACATAAGGGATTCCCGTGACTAGCCTTCGCTGGTCACGTGATAAGTACTTATCACCAGTCTATTCTCATTAAATGTATTCCACTCAAGTATTTTTCTTCTCTAGGCACTCCTCCCCAGCGGCAGGTCGTGGTCGGTGCAGTGGTGCCATGCCCTGTCTTGTAGCATTAAATGTTACGAGACGGGATTGCAGGCATGTCAGTCTGCTTCACAGGCGCGCGTGCGTGATTGGTGATGGGACGGGGCACACCAGCTGACCAGGGTGATGTAGGCATGGAGGTATTCAGTGGATGGGATGGGCTCGGTTGTTTTATCAAAACAAAATGGGGCACGTGCGCCGCCTATTTTAAATAGCCTAGGGGTATGAGGCTTAGTTAAGGTATGGGTAAGTAGAAAAGGGTCCACTTATAAGTTCTCCTTCTCTCTAGTATATAAAAAAAGGATGACCCAACTTACAGAGGGGACGGAGGGATAACTAGTTCATAAACTTTGATAACAAAATACACATGACGTAGAGTTGTTATTCTTCAGGAGGTCTGAACCTGGATAATCCCTGTGTTCTTGATTTCATCACAGACACACATCGCAAGCGTTGTTCATGCGCCCATCGACCGGTACACCCCAGAGTCACTATCAGGGCTTAAACCCTCAACAGTTGGCGTGCCAGGTAGGGGGCACGTTTTTGCGTTTTAGTAAGTGTTGGAGATTAGATTGGGCTACCCATGGTCGAATCCACGGCACCCGCTGAGTCCCGTTCCGAGAACCTCGGTCACCACGAGGTGTTCGTCATGGGGTTCGAACCAGATGAGCCGGTGTGCTCCATGTATGAGACACCGAATCAGAGTTTGAAGGCTTCGAGGCTCAACTGGAAGTTTGCATGACAATTCATGTAACGGAGGGCAGCGGAGGGTCCCGTGTTCTAGGTGCTGGCGACGATCCCCAGTCCACGCGCCCAGAGGGGAACCAGATCGACGTCGGACACAGGGATGCTCTGACACGACTCCAACCACCACAACATCACCCGGAGGAATTGCCGTAGAGGAATCGGTCTTTGGCGACATCATCGCTAAGGCTGTTACGTTTCACGAATGCCAAGGGCTCCCCCCTCACGACATGACGCCACTCTACGCTCGACAGCTTGACTATGAGGTCATGACACCTGCATAGAATCTATGGACTGTGTGAATACTTTTTAGCCGCCCACCGGTAGAAGTAAGGGAGGGTTCACTGTTAGAGCCATAGTAGTGTGACCTCACCATCCTAGTTGAGACCGCCCGATGCCAAACTGCAATGGCAAGCACCATGTCCGTCGGTAGGACTGGTGATGGTCGCGATCGCCAAGAACCATAGCAGGCCCAATGACAGGAAAGATCACGTCCTCCCTCGGTAACGAAGAGCGCTCGGAGACCCTTGCCACATCGGGACAGCCAACCCTCTGATCTGCGCGACTCCTTGTGCCAATGCGACCTCTACAGCATAATCTAGAGCCATCAGCCAAGTAAAATCCCCAAACAGGTAAGAGGGTACCCTAAAACTAATTGGGTGTGTGGCCTTTTGGGTAGGGTCATCTTGAGGATAGGAAAAAGGGTCTTCTGCTCTTCAAGTTTCTAATAGAAAGAACGACCACTTCCGGCGGATACCAGGAATGGGGGCAACCTTCCAGGATCTCAACAGGTGACCCTTTTTTCCTCCTATACTGACCACTCCTTGACCAGACGAGGAGTTGTTGTCGTACTTGCAGCTATCCTCACAGGTCATGGGAGCGGTACTCGTCGTTGAGCGGTGAGGATTTTCTGTGACAAGAGACGAACATGCACATGATCACATATGTTGATAGGCCATGCATGTTGAATGGATTGGGGGCTGGAGGGATCTCGACCCCGCACGCCAGCGACACCTCTAGGTACACATGTCATTTAAATTTTCAAGCCAACAATTTTTTTTTGTTGCGGAGTATGAGGGTCTCTTATCTGGAATACGAGCAACATCCGCAAGGGGTAAAATGCCCACTAGCGATGAGGGGTCCCTTGTTCTAAGGGCCGACACCAGCCAATACCAGTTGGCAGAAGATTCTTTCCCGGACTAGGGTCCCACCGCGCGACCAATCTGCATCTTCGCGACCAGGATCCTTACCACATAAGGGATTTCTACGACCAACCTTCGCTGGTCACGAGACATGTACTCATCAAACCAATCTATTCTCATTAAATGCATTCTACTCAAGTGTTTTACTTCCCTAGGCACCCTCCCCAGCGGACAGGTCCTGGCCAGCGCAGAAGTATCATGTCCTGTCCTGTAGCATTAAACGTTACGGGACGGGCTCACAGGTGTGTCAGACTGCTTCATAGGCGCGTTTGCGAGACCGATGATGGGACGAGGCGCACTAGCTGACTGGGGCGACGTAGGCGTGGAGGTGTCCAGCGGATGGGATGAGCTCAACTACTCATCAGAACAAAAAGGGGCACATGCGCTGCCCATTTTAAGTATCATATGGGTGGGAGGTTTAGCTAAGGTATGGGTCAGTAGAAAAGGACCCACTTGTAAGTTTTCCTTCTCTCTAGTATATAAAGAGAGGAGGAGGACCCGGTTTGTAGAAAGGATGGAGGGATAACCAGTTTACAAACTCTGATAACAAAATACATAGGACGTAAGGCTGTTATCCTTCGGGAGACCCGAACCTGGATAATCTCTGTGTTCTTGAATTCATCACAAACACATACATACCGTAAGCGTTGTTCACGCACCTATTGACTGGTACACTCCAGAATCATTGCCAGGGATTAAACCCTCAACACTTACCTACTGTCCTGGAGAAGATGGGGATGGCATCAAATGGACAGTTTGCTGGACATGATGGAGATGGATGCAGTTTGTCTAGCACAGAGGGCTCCTCTCCTCGTTGCAGGCATGGGTAGCACCTCTCCTCACCGATGTGGTGTGTCACGGGAAGATTCTCTCCTCACTAGTGTGGCCTCGCAGCACGGGCTGCTGCTCACTGCCTGCACGGGTGTCTTGTCTTACTACCCCTCAGCTCCAGCACCACTGGGGGTGTCTCTCCCTGCCCAAAGCGACGCCCGCCCAGGTATGGGGCTGACGGGCTTGGGGCAGTGGATGGGAGCGACCATGGGTAGTGGATGGGCTCCAGCAAATGGGGTGCGGAGGCGGCAGCTAGGGTGTGGTGGCCAGGGTGCAGATGGAGGGTGGCTGTGATGAATTGTCTAAATAGTATTCTAAGTAATCATCAGGAGGATCATTATTCATAATTACAACCTCCACAAATAACCAGAATACCATCCCGGTAGTCCCGACACGTGTTTTGTGCCCAAGATCGGAACACATGCCTTACCAACATATAGCATCACAACAAGCTTAAGAAAGAACGAGTAATTAATATTATGTTACAAGCCTTTAGTGGATCATCATTTTCAACAATTTTCAACAAAATATTAGAGAAACTACGCAGGGGAAACAAAACCTATTGGCAACAAAACAAGGGTGAAGCCATTTGCCCTGAAGCACCACCCCAAAACACCGTCACTCCAGTAGTTTGCACTACTCATTCCCACCACCAACATCGGTGGGCGTGAAGTAGCCAAAGATCAACTCATCCTCACCTACAGAACCTGAAAGAGCAGCGTGAGTATGAAGGTACTCGCAAGACTTAATCCATATATGGTATATATAGATAACCCAACTCGAAGGATTATGCATTGAGCCGCTAGCAAAGAAAAGACCATAAGGTTAAGTAAAATAACATGCGACTGCAACCTAGACACACATGTGTGAGCATCTATACTTAACCAACTATACCTTTCCAACCTGTAAATCTCAACATGAACATGAACGTATGTGTAACTAGAATAACAATTAACATATCTATAAACAAAGCCATCTCAATCACATACCACACTAAAACCACATTCGTAACTCTATGATTGCTGCAAATAAACAGAAGCATGCTCATAACCAAGAGCACGGTAATTCGAATTGTTCTTACACTCTGCAGGGGATACATCTTTACTCACACGACACGAGGATCATTCGGCTTGTGCTACTCACGAAAGTACACACAAGGGATACTCGTGACAACCTTTCTCATATCTAGAACCACCACTGGCACATGCCCCTGTGGCACCGGGGTTACGGCGAGCAAGCCCCGACCATACTCCGGCTCCCTGACACCTTTCTTCTCCTCATTCTTTTTCTCTTACGCGTTATAGGACCGCAAAGAAAGTGTCAACACAGCATATGATAATCAGCTTACCTTACCATTAGATCAACATGTGGTTAGTACGGAAAGTACTGGAGCTAACTGCAACAATGATCAGTGCTTAAACGATGCAAGCGGTCTATGGTGTCCGAGCTCCTCTCCTAACCTACCTAGGGGAACTCTACATCTGGACAGGATAAACACCCCTAACACCGCCCACATCTCACCTTATCATCACATCTCATCCATCTTAACCTCGTAACCATTATTGTAAACAGTAAGTAAGCCCTAGGCTCGTGAACAACGGATGCATCGTCGCTCAATTTCTATCGAGGACCTAAGCAGTGCTAAGCATTTCGATTAACCTTTGAAACTAGACACCAATTACATAAAGGCTACAAGGATATGGATGAACAACAACTCAAGGTAGAGGTAATGCAATCAACTTAGGTTCTACCCATGCAAATCTGACATCGACTCACTGAACATGCAATATACATAGAGCATAATTTATCAAATTAAACTCCATTCAATTTGAACCAAAAGGTGCAATATACTTAGATGCTTGCCCTGCTACTCTGGTGCCTGTCTGATGCTACCTGCACAATACTCGCAAAACTCCAGTAGTTCAGTGTTGTCCTTGATTGCACCCGCGTCATGCTCCAGTCCTTCGTTCACTACTGAGAACGCATGTAATGATGAGCATGAATGCCTTACAATGAAAGATACTCCACGATGTATGGCAATAGTGCAATACATCATGCCATGAGTTTAACGCCTCAAGGTTTTCTTATTCGGATTATTGACAAACATTTAATATTTCTTGGATTAATTAAGCTTAAATCTATTTTATTAAACAATGAAATTCCAGTACATATTTCATAGCTCCTAGTATTTTTAACATTTAGATTATGCTCATACAAACCCAACAAAATTAGTTTCATAATTTTTAGAGCAACATACAATTTCCTATGTATTTTTCAAGTTCCAGCTGATTTAACACTTGAATATTAAATCAATTTTGCTATTTCTAAATTAACTAGATTATTAAATAGCCCTAAACCTTTTTTCACCAGCGGGGAGCTAGCCTCAGTCGCTGATAGCGGGCCCAGCGTTTTGACCACGGGTCAAAATCAATGCGTGCCACAGCTGCACAGCGCCGGGAGGCCTCGATGGTAGTGAGCGATGGCGCGGCTTGGCCAATAGAGGGCAGAGGCGACACCAGCGTGGCAGGGGAACACACCGGTAGCACATGCGATCGACGGCGACGGCTGGAGAGCGACCGGCGGCAGTGCACAACGATGGTGACATGGCGGCGGCTCGGACCAGGCGTGTCAACGGTGAACGACAACCCAAACGGCCTGGCCGAGGGTACCTACGGCTTCTACGCACCCTAGCGAACTCAACGGTGCAGCTATTGGCTGATGAGCCTGGCTACGGCTTGGCTAGCGACATGCGTCAAGGCAGCGGCGGCGGATGGCTCACGCGGAGACCCGTGCCGGTGACGGCCAAAAGGAAAAGGAGTGCGTGCTAAAGACTCAGTGGGGAATGGGGAAGCTCATCACACAGTCGGTTAGGCCGGAGAGTAGTGGCACGGTGGTGAGACGGAGAGGGGCGGAATGGATGTGCCGGAGGCGAGGAAGGTGAGGGACAGCGCGTCGGCCGGTGGTGAATCCAGAGGGGAAAGCTCGGGGGAGGTTCCACGGAGCTCAGGCCCAATCGAATGGAGCTCGGGCTCAACGGATTGGGACTCAGGTGTGGAAGCTTGGCTGGCAGTGCGCAGTGCGGTGCTCAACTCGGCTCTGCTTTGGGCGCGCACGAGAAGAATGAGGGAGAGAGAGAGAGAGAGACGAGCGGCCAGGGGGGATAAGGCCAGTGGCCATGTTCTTAGGGCCAAAGAAGTTGGCGCTGATGATGTGTGTCAGTGGGTGGCCGGTGGTTGCAAAAGTCCATAATGGCGGTCAACCAGAGAGCAAAGAGGAGGGATGGGTGATGAACAGTAACCGTTCGGGTGAAAAAAGATATCCCTCCTTTCTAATCAATTTGGAGATCTTTCCGTAGTCTAAAATTCGTGGGACAAATTTTGTGTGAAAATATAATTCTTGTGCAACCTATTTTAATTTGTTCGACCCAAAAAACTTGACCCAAATTTGAACTAAAATTCTTCAAACATGCACCCTTTTCTAACTTGTTGTAATTTTTATGCCTTCAAAATAACTCCTAAAAATTTGGAAAATTTATTAACATTCCTCACTTATCATGGACTAATTTCTAAAATTATTTCCAACCCTATGTTGTATAGTAATATTGTGAGTTGCTTCATAAGACATCAATTATTATTCAACTTAACCATTTTGGGTAAGCTTTAATTGAATTAGTTACACACTCAACACTTCAATTATGATGTTAATGATACTCATGAATGCTTAATTACGTGCTTACAGACTTTGGGCTATCACAGTGGCGACCGGGTGCAGATGGTGGTCGGAGAGATGAGAGCGAGGGGGGGGGGGGAGCGATGGAGGGCCACGGCCAAGGTGCAGATCGAGGGTGGCAGCCGGGGTGTAGATGGCGACTGGAGTGTGGTGGCCAGGGTGCAGATGGAGGGCGAAGGCCGGGTAGCAGATGGTGGGAGGAGAGATGGAGATCGACTGAGTGCACAACTAGGTTGGGGATAGTGAGGTCTCTTTCCATTATTTTTTGTTTTTTTTCCTCTATGGACCTACACGTAAGACTGCCAATTGACCCGTGCACTCCACTTAGATGTGGGGCTTAGAAAATTTTCAGGACGAGTGCTAGTGTAGTGCGGCAGTCAAGCGCGGGTATTGCATAAACTGTTTATTTTTGTCTAGATCCCGCCACGAATTACAACAATTTCTTGGCGGTGCTCTCACTTTCCTTGAAGGTTCAGTGTACTCGCGAGGATAAAGATCAAATTTCCTTGGTGGGGTTATTTTCCACCCAAACAATAGATATATCCTTGATGGTATTTGCTTCAACCCCCAAGAAAATGCCAATTACCTTGGCTGTACCTGATACCTCTCAAGGAAATTGTCCACCGCCATAAATATTCTAGATTTTGGTAGTGATACACCTACTGAAGAGATTCACAAAAACTCAGGCTCCGCAAGTGATGAACACGTTATGCTTCTATTGTGGTCCATAGATGTTCGAGACTGTCCGAAAGAATTCTATTTATAGGCGCAAACCCCAGAACATGATCGGGAGTCGAAGTCCCGATCAGTCTTTCACCCACCGATGAATCTACCAACACGCTACAACCACGTTAGTAGAAAAAATGGACTTATTCGAGTGGCTGACATGGTAGACATTCGAAACATCTTTCATACTAACTCCATCCGTGATCAATTGGTTGTTGCAAGAGCCCAACTGAGTCGGGTGGGGGCGAAATCACCCGATTCACACCTCCGAGCCATGAAATCAGCTCCAGTTATATGCGACTTCCATGAAATTGGAGAGTCAATTCAATTCTGGAGGGACGTAACAACCAAATATCAGAATTGAATTGAGTCCAATTCCAATTCCAATTCCAGAATTCTAGACCCAATTCCGAGAATCAAATGGGGCGTAGGAAATTTAAGATGGAACCACAATCTTCCGGGCGATCATAACCGTTTTCATCATTGCTTACGAGTTATGGGAGGTGTTTTTTTCTTTCACAACTTCTAGAAATACAGCTACTAGAAAGGAAACAAAACCTCCAACCCCACGCTCGGAGACATGTATTCAAACGCCGATACGCGTTAGACGTGGCAGAGATCGGATAAGCGCGAGAAATCGCGAAACGGGTCAAAGCAGGGGCCGATCCATAATACCGCGACCCGCCGAGGACCAAGTCGCAAAAGCCCCGCGCGTCCCCACCCGCCTCCGAATTCGATTTCTTCCTCCCCTTTGCTTTTTCACGCCCTCCACCATTCCCACCGCCGCCTTCCCCTTTCTCCCCTCCTCCTCCTCTTCCCCCTCCTCCTTCCCCCACCCCTTCCTCAGGCGAGCTCCACCACCGCTCCTGCGGCGGCGAAGAGAGGGAGGCGTGAAGTCAGGGAGGGAGCTGAGGCGAGGAGCAGGCGATGGGGCAGCAGTCGCTGATCTACGCGTTCGTGGCGCGGGGCACGGTGGTGCTCGCCGAGTACACCGAGTTCACCGGCAACTTCACCACCATCGCGGCCCAGTGCCTGCAGAAGCTCCCCGCCACCAACAACAAGTTCACCTACAACTGCGACGGCCACACCTTCAACTACCTCGTCGAGGACGGCTTCAGTGAGTCCCCCTCCCCCCGGTCCGATCCGCTTGGTTCCGCTTGGATCTGCCGTAGGGGGATCGATTCGGGGTTTCCCTCACGTAGATCTCGCGGGTGTCGCTCGATCTGCTCGGTTAGGTTTGTTCGTCTCGAGTGGTTGGTTCCGATTCAGCGTTTGCTTCGAGTCTAATCTGCGTTGTGCGGGTTGTTGCTTAAGCTTAGCAAGCGGAGTAGCGGTTTGAGCTTCAGTTCAAGTTGAGATGTGCTTTGGGAGGAAATGGTATTTTTAGGGGTGCCCGGATATTTCCATGTATGATTGCACGGTATGTGGCAGAAAATTTAGGCCCGTTGCATCTGCTGAGGTATGTTTTGGATAGCAGAGATTCGAAGCCTTTATTTTCGGGAACCTTATCACATCACGGATTGGTGGGAGTTCTGTGTGACTGCACTCGCAGCCGGGTGTGTTGTTGCCAAGCGTTTGTGGGGGATAATACTCTGACCTATCGATACGTATGAAGTGATTCGTGCTATCATGCTTTTGTTTGTGGTCATTAGATTGTCATTACTGTTAATGGTAGCTTATGGTCATGTTTAGCATAACTAAAAGTTATGGGCTTTTGCTGAAAGCTACTTATGACTTTTGGCTTTTGGCGGTGCCAGTTTATCAGCTTTTAATTTATTTCATCGTAAGCCAGCTTTTCAGTTTTTCAAAAGCCAGCTTTTCAGAACTCTGTTTGTTTCAGCTTATGGTTTCTGAGAAGTAGAAGGCAGCAATAAGATGTGTCAAACAGGGCCTAATGTCATGACTATACTTCAACTGAATTTCGGTTTGGTATTTTGATAACAAAATAGGCTGCAGTCTATCGTGTAGTAATTGCATTGCTTCAGAACAAATGAAGTAACTTGTTATGTAAAGTACTGAGGGTTTGTTTGTTTGAGCTTCTGCTTTTGTGCTTTTTTGAAAAGCTGTAGTGTTGGCTTGTCTGAAAAGCTTTTGGAAATAGATTGTTAGCTTCTACAATAAATTTTTGGTTTTTCAGCACATAGCTTCTCAGAAAAGCGTCTCTCAGCGAGATTATCAGCTTTAGTTCATTTTCCTCATAAGCAGGTTTCTAGCCACTTCTCCAGAACCAGCCAGAAGCCACTTCTCCAAAACCCTATTTGTTCTGGCTTCTGCAACAGCAGAAGCAGAACCAGAAGTAGGAAACAAACAAATCCTGTATCTTTAGATTGCTGTAAGTAGTGCCATGTACTACT
Source organism: Phragmites australis (assembly GCF_958298935.1). Lineage (NCBI taxonomy): Eukaryota > Viridiplantae > Streptophyta > Magnoliopsida > Poales > Poaceae > Phragmites > Phragmites australis. Next base: position 25,074,422 of record NC_084935.1, on the reverse strand, counting down.
TAATAGAAGTTTGTATTGCTGTCGTCTATTCTTTCCTAATTGTTCTTAGATTACCTTGAAACCAATGTCACCATATATTGATTTTGTGACCTATCCATTGTGAAATTTCTTCATAGTTAAACTTGAAAAGTATCACTGCACTTGTATGTTGATGATTGCTTTCTCTTCATCCAATACTTGTAGCACGTGTTCATAATAAAATTGTTTGCTTTTCTATAGCATACTGCGTCGTTGCTGTCGAATCAGTTGGGCGACAAATCCCCATAGCTTTCCTGGACAGAATAAAGGAAGACTTCACCAAAAGATATGGTGGTGGCAAAGCAGCTACTGCTGCAGCAAACAGCCTGAACAGGGAGTTCGGGTGTGTTCTTTTTTCTGTTTATATGATAATCAATCTTACGGTACCCCTGCCCCCTTTGACCAACATCAATTTATCTATACTGTTTACAGATCAAAACTTAAAGAGCACATGCAGTATTGTGTGGACCACCCTGAGGAGATCAGCAAGCTTGCCAAGGTGAAGGCCCAAGTCTCAGAAGTCAAAGGTGTTATGATGGAAAACATTGAGAAGGTACTATTTTAACTCATCCACAGGAAGATATGCATTATGCTGGAAAATGATGGTACTTCTCAAATATTCTTCCTGATTCCTTATTACAATTTTGATATTCAGGTTCTTGACCGTGGTGAGAAGATTGAACTGCTTGTCGACAAGACTGAAAACCTGCGTTCTCAGGTAATGGATTCCTTTGTGATGTCCACATTAGTGCATATAATTTTGCATGTAACTGTTGCGTTGATCCAAGAGATTAAACATGGAATCTTTTTATCTGTCACCTGAATTTATAAACTTTATGAGATTGTTAAGAGAAATTGCCAACAGAAGTTAGCATGGATCTTTCGCCATGAGAATGAGACAGGCGAATGGTCTGGGTATAATCTCGACTCTTTATTTTAGTGCATAATGAATTATGTCGCATAAGTCCTAGATGTTCTTCCCCATCCTGATCCTCCTAAAGTGCCAGTACTGGAGTTATGATGGTGCTGTTGGTTGAAATGTAATTATTACTGTAATAGAGATGTCTTCATTTGTGTTAAAAAAATATCACTAGAACAGGTGCTGCTTTATTAGTTGAAATGTCATGATTGCTGTAATGTTAAGTTATTTTGTTGAACATTCATGTTGTGAAAAATTGTTTAAAGATCAACAAATCCTGTAGTCTAATCCAGCTTTCAATTTTCTGTCAGATGACAAGCATGCCAGTATATATGTAGGAATACCCTGATATGCTTTCAAGGTGAAGCGTTCATGTTATGACACATTACTGTCTCAAAGAGCAAGAAGTACTATGTTACAATTTTCTGTCCAATGACTAGCATGCTCTTTTATATGTAGAAATACTATGTTATACTTCCTAAGTTGATCTCTGCCTAAACTGTTTAATATGGACCTCAACATACCTATATAATGATTCCGACAGATTTGGTAAGTGTTTTGTTACTGACTCGCCATCTGTTACCTAATTCACTGACATAATTGGCACTGACTGCTTGCTTGAAGATATGCGCAGTTCCTATTTCACTGGTTAAGCATTAAGCATAATTTGTTATTTTTGTTAGCTAACTAACAGTAACTTCTGACCTGGTATGTTTCTATGCTTCACCTTGCATGTGTCCCTACCATCCATAGCTGTCCGACTTGCTAATAATAATTTGAGATCTCAGTGGCCCAAATCTTCTATTTGGCGCTGATATTTGATCTCTGAGTTTGCCTATTTAGCTTGTACATTTGAGAATTGGGGAAAGAAATAGCAAGACCTATTCGTATATGCCAATCTGTATACTGTTACTTAGCGAGAATTTAAATATACGGTTTGCAGGCACAAGATTTCAGACAGCAGGGTACAAAGGTGCGAAGAAAGATGTGGCTGCAAAACATGAAGATCAAGCTTATTGTCCTTGGCATAATCATCGCCCTCATCCTCATAATCATCCTGTCGGTGTGCCATGGCTTCAAGTGCAAGTGAGGAGGGTGGGACACACAGATCGCGACGTGGCTACCACTGGCGAAAAGACCATCTGTTTTTTTTTGTCCTGTTAGTTGTGAGTCCTGCGCTGATTCTTGGTGATCCTGAGTGTTCATGGTTGATTGCTGTTGGTTGGATAGTGACTGGGTTAATGGGTCGGGAGTGTCGTGTATTTTTGGATGCTACTATATGCATGTATAGCTTGTATGCTACCCTCTTTCATTATGCTATATCAGTAGATGTTACTACGTTTGCTCCAGATCATTGGCTTGGCGCACTGTTCAATCGTAGAAAGAAATAATGTCGATTTTTCATCTGTGATTCCGATTGAACAGTAAGTTGATTTTTCATCTGTGGCTTCGTAGGGGATCCATTTTTTTTTAGGGGCAAAGGTTGTGCTTGGTTCCAGGTAGGCAATTTTTCTGGTTAGGAGACCTGTAATCTTTAAAAAATCTGTTGTGCTGATGTGTTGTGTTGTATATGAATCTGCATCTTAAATTTGTACAAAATAGGGACATCAAGTTGAGGTCCTTACCAATATATTTTTTCCTGACATGGCCTCACCAATTAAATTGCCTCCTCACCAGGTGGTCTTCGGCCATCTACGATCCAAAATTCCAAACGACCATTTGGTTCGGTGGCCCACTTTAATTTGACTCATCTAACAAAGCGATCGGTGGGATCGATAGATCGATCCACAGGCACAGGCATGTGGGGAGCTGGATATCTCTGCCTCTAGGTCTTCGTGGAGCTGAGAATACATCACAGATGTTTGACTAAACCATCTTATTTACATTTTAGATTAAAATAGATACTTCAATTACCCTATATTAACCTACGAAATATAGTTCGGAGGTGAAAGGGTTATTGGATCTACGGCGTCTGCGATCTCTCGAGGACTCTGAACCGAGGAGTTGCAAAATGTGCGGCTCGGCGTTCATGGCAGCAGGTCCCCACCCAAGTGCCACGCTGTCAAGCCGAGCTGTACAACGTGGGGTCAGTGGCATTGCCGCATCGCCCACCTGGGCGTGGGGCCCCATGCGCCAGCCAAAAGGGCCAGCGCGATATCTCGCTGTGAATTGTGACAGAGGTCAAGCGCGGCGCGTGAGCCAAGCTCTGTTTCGCTGCAGAGCCAGCGGGCGCGGCACGCCGGCAGGTACGCAAATAGCGCGCGTCACGGGCGCAGCTGATGAGGAGTAGTGCCTTTTCGGGGATCTTTTTAGGTGCCACGCTAAAAAAGTAAAAGATGAAGAGACAGATAACATAAGTTCTAATCTTTATGCGTCTGAAATCACACTTTCGGTTTTTGGCGTTAGTGTGAACGTCGACAAGTTTAAGAGAGATTAGGGTTCTAGATTCACTGGTGACTCTAAATGTTAGAGAAAGATTGAGTAGTGATCGGACCGACAGTAGGCTGTGGCGTGGCGATGGCGTCATCGGAGCCGCAGGCGGTGGGCGAGGTTGGCAGTAAGGGAACTAAAAATAAATTAGTTAGCGCGACGATGGGCGGTAGCGGCTGGGATGTCCTCAGAGATTGGAGGAGGTGGGCGGCACGAGGGCGAAGCGACTGAGGCAAAATAAGAACATATTGGAAATCAGAGGTAGAAGAAAAAATTGAGGACCAACGAATTAAGATTGAACGACTCAGATTCGTCGCTAAAAAACAAGCACATGACAAATGACATCTGTCAAAGTTTTTATTATTTTTTATCTGAAAATTGACCTAAATCATAGCCACTCGTCGCACACGTCAAAGCTAGGTGAGTACGATCATAACGGAAGGCAGTGATGCTAGCAACAGTAGCTCGATGCTGAACGAATCAAGGGGTACAAGTACAGCACAGCAGCTCAGGACACGATCCGACAAATACATTCTACACGTACGATACGTACATATGCTCTCTCAGCTTAATACACGGCACTGCCTAGTTACGTACATAGACACTCTCTTATAATGCTCTGAGACACAGCTAATGACAATGCTTAACACGTACGTACGAGCCATATGCATATACGTGGACGCCCCACATCTTATTACGCGCAACAAGGCATGCACGCATGCGGTACGTGCTACGTCCGCACACCTGCTCCAGCCATGCGTGCACCTTAAGGCACGCCGCCGCCGCCGCCGCCGCCGCCACCTCCCCCGCCGAGGCCGCCGCCGCCCCCAAACCCGCCGAACGGCCCGGCGCCAGCGATGGCCCCTCCGAACAGGCCGAACCCGGCGGCGCCCCCGCCGAGCGGCCCGTGGACGCCACCGAAGAGGCCGCCGCCGTTGCTCCCGCCAAAGACGTCGGCCGTCTTGGCCTCGCCCACGGCGCCGGCGTTGGTGTTGTCGCCCGTGGCGGCCTCGAAGGTGGCGGTGTCGCAGTCGTCTCGGGGCACGGTCCTGGCAGCCGTCGCGGCCGCCACGGCGAGGCAGAGCAGCAGGGAGGCGATGCACCACCACTTGGCCATTGGCGCTATTACTATACGATCCTTGTACCTAGCTAGCTCTGCAAGATGGCTGCGGTGAGTACGGTGGTCGGGGTTCCGGGGACGAGGAGCGCGAGGATTTAAAGGGGAGGCGAGGAGAGGGACAGGTGAGCAGCAGCAATAAATCATTGATGCGCAAGCTAGTAGTAGCAGATCAGCAGTTAGCACGGTGTAATAAATCGGAGACGAAGAAGTAGATAGATCAATGAGCAGCGAGTTATTGCGAGAGCAGGGAATATTGTATGGCAACGAGGTTCTGTAGCATACCAGTGGCTAGCAGTCCTGCTAGTATTGCACAGGTGACAGGTGCTATAATGGCTTTGTTGGAAATGTGTATATCACGTTTCGCTTTTTAGACCATATCTAATTATATTCTTTTTATTTCATTTTTTTTTCCTAATTTCTTTCTTAATTCTTATTTTCTTTATTTTCTCTCATCTCTAACAGCTTCATTTTGAAAGGAATCACGAAGAAAAAAGAGATAATCCCGTCCTAAAGAGAATAATCTTGGGAATCCCTTCGTGACGGGAACTATAAAGGGAAACCGTTGGAACGCTAAAAAGAACAAAAAAAAATCCTTTCACGATGGAAATCTGAGCCCTGAAAGGAAGCCCTTGGCCATGATCTTATGTTCAGAGGCCCGAAATCTCGAGTGATTTTGGGCCATGTCATTTTCACACCGCTGGTGAGCTTTAGGTTTGAAAGGGGATGTTTTGGGAGGTTTTTCCCGTTGCTAGGCTTAAAATAGCTCCTGAGAAGACAGATAGGTGCTGGTCACGGATGACGGAGGATACTTGGTGAGCTAGATTAGGGTAGGGGCGAACGGAGAGCTGGAGAGCTGAATTAACGTGAAGGCGGGCTACAGAAATGAAACTGATGGTGAGGATGTCGTCGGAGACGAAACGGAGGTGGACTTTGAAAACATGTAAAGAGTCATTGTTGCCCGAACAGAGCACACATTGATGTGACTATCACTTCTCCAAATATCAATTCTGAAAATCCTTGCATTGGTTCCTCTAAAATTTCTATTCAGCTGGGTGCATTTTCTTTTGATGCAAAGCATGGCAGAATATCAAGGAGAAGTCGCATGGCAAGAATATCAAGGATAAGTCCATAGCTGCTGACGTTATATATGCGCGCCGTGTAAAACTTTATTTACATGAGCTAATTTGAGCAAGAAAGAAGAGAAGCCGCCTGATGTAAGAAGTAAAATATCCATTTGCTCTAATTTCATTTATATTCCTATAAAATAGATGAGTTATGATAGATCTGAATGATCTTTACATACATCTTACACGATCAAATGATACACAATCGAAGTTGGTCCCCTATCTCCTTCACTCAATTTTTTGAAAACTTTGAGCTAATTTAGAAACATGCAATTAATAGGTACTATCAACATTAAAAAATATTAATACACCATTATTTCCTTCTATCTATAGAGACACATTCTCAGTTTTTTGTTTTTCAATTATTTTTCTCATGCATTTTTTTTAACTTTCGTCATAATATTATTAATTTTACGTGTATAAAACAGTGCCTGATTCCTAGTATATGTAAGCGTGTGAGCTTTCTATGCTTAGTCATGCTGGCCAAGTTAAGTAGTAGTATTAGGGTAGTAGCCGCATTATTTTAATAAATACATGTTGAGCGTGAGTCATAACCATATGCTGGCAGCTCTTGTAAACGCAGGTTAGCTTTCGGCGTGTGTTTGCTGTCATGGGTAGAAACCCTAGAGAATGGTGATTCCCTCCTCATCTAGAACATGAGTATAATATTTTAATAATATCTTATACCAGACCTATTTTTCATCTTATAACCCTTTTAATCACGCTGGTGGTCTTGGCATGACAATAGTGTTTGGTCATGCCATGTTAGCACGGGAGCCAGGTCATGCCGACGTGGCTGAGGCTTTGATGCGCCACATGTTTTGGCGTGACAGATTTGTCACGCCAGGCCGGCTAGCGTGTTAAGGACGCGGGTGCCTTCTCTCTTTTTTCTCACCGAGCCTGACTCTCACTGTTGGCCGCCCCTCCCACCCCAAATCCATGGTTTTGAGGCCGGATGTGAAATGCATTTCATGGAGGGTGGATCTAGGAATGTATATCCTTCGTCCTCTTCTGTTTTTGTTACTCGATTTCGTAGATTTGAGATGATTTAGGTGACCTAGAGTTTAGGAAGAATTTCAAGATTTGTGAAATATATTAGGATTTGGCTCGATCGGAAGTTACATCGCATCACAATTAGTTGTCTGTTGGCTTCTTTGACTTGTAGAATTAGTTGCATGTGGCATTTGTGTTGTATGTCATGGATTGCCTAGTATATATGTATATGCATGGTGTTTATGTTGGTCTAAATTGTTGAAATGGCTAGTGTATATTAAATGCTGGTGTATAACAAAGATTCGATATTTAATGAAATATTTGTGGATACAAATGTCACTATATGAACCTTATGAGTAGTTGCATATTTTGCAATAAAGATATAACATTGTTGGTTGTCTTTTGTAGATGGATTATTTAGTCTGTAATTTTTCGGCATCACAATTGATGAAAATGGCGAGTTTGAAAAACTGAAATAATGTACTGAATTATTTGTGAATCCCCCAATCTTATGATGACCTAGCTTCACAGCTTCAGTCGAAGTTTATTTGTGGAGTAGGGGATGGTGAAGTAGTAATGCATGATCAGTTTGATATTGGCAAGGCAAGGGCATACTATGTGCTCATGAAGTTGGCATCAGAGGTAGATTGGAAGATGCACATGGAGATTGTTCAAGGTTCGCAAGTGAGTTGCACAGAGGTGGTGGTCGAAATTTCTTGTAGGCTAAGCATCCTATCAATAGTGAATGTTAGGGATGTGGTATTCTGATGTTGATAAGTTTGAATGAAGAAGATGACGATGTTGATAAGTTTAATGCAACTAGGTGCTTTCTTTGTGTTGTGTCCTTGTTATATGCGGTTGTTTTTCTAATGTCACTATGAAGAACATGCAACATGAAATCTCTAGAGTGACCTTAGATTTAAATATCGATCCCGCAGAGAGATAGTTGGCCTACCAAGCTTGCATCGTGGTCTTGTCCTGCAATCACTTATCACTTTGGTTGTAATGTAAGGGGATTAATTGCTTGTAAATAGAAAACCCTAAATCTAAAATACTTGAATAAAACTACCACTTTTAAATATGATAAATAAACAATTATGAAATTAACGAGGATTGCAACAATAATTAAAAGTAGGGTAGATGACACGTTGGTACCATGTAGCTAATTGGTTGTGCAAATCAAGAGATGGTCTACAACTTAATAAATTAATAAAAGTAAATATCAACCGTAGGAATTAAATATGCTTATCACTTGGGTGGCACAACCTAATCTCCTCCTGCCCTCCGGTCTCTCATGTGGGTCATTGGACATAAACGATCATCCTTCAGTGCACGATAACATCGCCATACACATCCATTAAAGGACGGGTACCAAAATAATGCGTTACGTGCCGTGGTTGTACCATTGATCCCATGTAGAACTTCTTCATTGCAGCGGGGTTGTCCCTGCCACTGAGCCCCGATCTACAACTTGGTCCTCCACATAGTCATCACCTCCCTCTGTGTACCTAATCCTCATATTTGTGGCAAAACAAACCTGAGAAATGAGAGAGACAAACAAAAGGATCTGCATAGAAAAAGACTACGTTAAAACTACTCCCAATCTACACTAACAGTGCACTACATGGCGCCTAAGTGCCCCTATCCATAAGGGAACTACTCACTCATCCCAATAGAAATGTAACTCATAATAAAAGCAAGGAAGACTATCATCAAATAAATGAATAACACAATTGAAAGAAAATTTGAATAACTTTCTTGATGCGATGAATGTTTACACTGAGAGATTATGGCGGTGGCCTAGTACAATGGATCTAATGGGGGTGGAAGGATGAACTATGGTGGAAACTAAGCCAACGGCTGAATCTCTCTCTCCCAGTGTTTCTCCTTCTTCTCTTGGTGGCCACCCCTTTGATGTAGATTGGTGCCATCTTTAAATAACCACTAGAATAGGGTTTGTGTCACCTCTAGAAGTCATTCGACATAGCTTCCTTTACTAAAGTTATTAGGTTTAATGAGCTGAACCCATGGGTAAGTGGTACGATCACCATTGACCATACCAGACTCCTCCAAACCTCATGGAAACTCCAATCAAGTTGTTGTCGGTACAATTGGCTTCCTTTTCGTGAGATCTTCACATTTATCTGCATGGATTTGCAAAATCTTCCATTTTTCCTGTAGGTTTAACAAAGGGAAACATATATCATTCAAATTATCAGAGATGAATTACTAGGAAATATGATGCGATTCACCAAATAACATACAACAAGTTCAGATCAAAAGAGTCACTTGCATCATTGTTCAAACATACTAATAGTCATTGCCATCATATAGCAACTCGTTGTCGTCGTCGTCATCTTCCTCCCACTCAAGCACCGTGTTGCATTGATTTTCTCTCCACTTCGCCATTTCAAACTTAGGTGGGTACATTCCGATGTATAGCTTACGAGTTTCTTCCTTCTGGCACCTTATAACTTACAAGGACCTCAAGATGGGGACGTTGAAGATGCCAGCTAATCTTATGCAGCACCTCTAGTTCGTCAAGGTAAGTCTCCCAATTACATATCCCCGTATTCTGAATTTAAAAAAATTTAGCTATTAAAAAACATTGCACAATTGCTAATGCATGAGAAAAACATGACAAATGAACATATGGACAAAACTAATCACCATGCACGTGCCCACAATACCATCCAACACCAAGTTCGGAGGGCACTATATCATACTAAGCGTCCACACCACAACAACACTTCCACACCTTTGGAAGAGTTATCTTCTCCTTCTTCTTTTCCTCTTCTTCCGGCTAGTAGGACTTCAGACCGTAAATAAACTCCGAAAAGTTGCACACGCAATAACCTCTCTACAACCATGAACAATTTGACATATCAAACAAACTGCCATACATATAATAATATTGAACTTTTACAATTACCAACTTACTTCATGCTTCGCACATTGGAAGTAAGGTGTATAGGTCAAACCCTTCGGCGGACGTTGCAATTTGCATGGAACACCACAATGGCACAATGAGGGGTTCACGACACACCTAGTGCTAGCTTCCCCCTTCTCCTTCTTTGCCATTTTTGGTGGGTTTGGAGGAGACACCCAACTCTTGAAGGTCCCAATTGGATGAGTAACATGCAAATATTTGAACAAGCAAATCCTCAAATCATACATCTCGGGGTTCATCAATCCACTGAAAGAAGTAGCGTCTCTCCTCCTCCTGCAAATATTTAAACATCATGTCAATTAATATATAAAATGACACATGCTTCTTTGCAGGGACTAATATACACTGACACGATAATCCCTTCAACTGTAATAAGCCTGGGCGGCCGTGTCAGGATGTCTCGACTGAATGACCTCAGCAGGGTTACCACAATCACAGTTGGGGATGAGAAGAGTTGGAGCGACCGGAAAAATCCTTGCAAGACACATCAGGATACATTTCTTTGGGACGGTGCATTCACTTACATTTACGCCACAAAGAGTCCATGCCCTAGTAATGCATAATTACCAAGTCATTACGAATGGGACATCAATCAAACAAAACCAATATCAACAACAATTTGTCTAATATATAGTTGCAAAAAATTTCACATATACACTCTACTATATTAAAACTTGCTACTCTACATTGGGTACTCCTACCATATCACATCGCAGTTAACAAATTATATCTGGGAATCTACTAACAAAACATATTTACTCATACACTCATATGCTGCAATGTGACCATCCGATCTAGCCCTAACCAACCTTAAATCCAACATTTCAAAATCTACATACTAAACCCTAGCTACCCTAGATGCAGTAAAATATATGAAAGAAACAAAAAAAACTGAAAGGATGGAGGAGACAATTTCTTGTCTCCTTTCCCACAAAATGTGCTTCGAATCAGGGCTCACAACCGTGGATTTGAGGTGATATTGGGGGAGGGGTAGCTGCCGGTGAGAAGCTATAGAAGATAGTCGGGCTCAGGTGAGTAAGAAAGGAGGAGGCATGTGCAGCCTTTGTATTAGCCTTTGATGTACCATCCCAAATGGCATGACAAGCCTGTCGTGCTAGAGCAAGTGGCGCGACAAGGACTTAGGCATGTCGATGTGACCTGGCTCCGGTGCTAGTGTGGCAAAGTATGTCACGCCTTATGCATTGGTGTGACAATACTGTTTGATCATGCAAAGACCATTGACATGACGAAAAGGGTTAAAAAATTAAATGAATAATGAGTCCGATATAGGTTATTATTAAAAATATTAGACTAAAAAAGGTTTAAAAAAATCCCTCATCTATCGTGTGTATCATGTTGCCAATCCATATAGGTTGTGAAAATCGTGATCAAGTTAGCAGGCTTGGGCTCGTGTTGAATTCGATCGGAATTCTTGTCTCTAGATCGTGTTCCTCGGAATCACAGGTTGGAGAGCTTTTACGGCTGCTGGTTTGCATTTATTCACAATATTTGTAAGCCAAGTTATCTTCTATCCTGCTATTGTTTGCGTGGATTTCCCATCTGTTATTTGCACAAGTGTCTGGGTTTGTGCTGCTGGTCGTTGGTCTGCATCTACTACAACAATCGCAAATCGGGTTGTTGTTTTCTTTTTGCTGCTGCTACTACTGGTTTGGCTGTGAGTCTTAGATTCTGCCGTTCTTCCTAATTGAGACAATTTAGGGTGCTATTAAATCTTTGCTGTCATCACATAATTATAGATTCCTTGATTTTTGGTGTATTGTTGTTTGAAACGTTCCTTCTGATTAGTTTGGGAAATTTCGCAGCCACTTGTCGAGATGTACATCATGGATTGCCTTAAGTCAAACTTGAGTGAAAAGTGTCATAGGCACTCGTGGACTCAGTAAGGATATTCACAGTCCATAAAAAGGTGGTTTTAGATTATCATCCCTTTTTGTTAGAAAATGCTTTGTGGCATGCACAACAAGTACTTGCACATAATACATATGAAGCCATCGACTGGTTATCGGGGAAAAGTTCCCAGATAGACAGTCTATAACTCAAAGCGCGCCCTTTTGCATAAGCACCCGAATAGTGGTTTTTCTCCACTTAAGGTATTGGAGTGCAATATTGAAAAGCAACAAGATATATTGAACTATTTTAGTAATATGATGAAGAAGATTACAAAATATATCCTAAGTACTTACACATAGAACTTATGAAGATGGTTGATATTTCAAGTGTTTTTAAGGACTTGACCATCCTCCATTGCTAACCTATACGACCCTGAACGATTAGACTCGACCACCCTATGAGGACCCTCCCACTTCAGATATAGCTTGTTGCTATTTTTTTTTGGCTCTATACGAGTAGTAGAACCAGATCTCCATGTTGGAAGGATCTCTACCGGACGTTCTGGTAGCGTCGGAGAGCTTGCTAGTCTTATGCCGATCGTATCAGCACTTGAGTCATTTTTTCCTCAAGAACATTGAGGTTGTCTTGTCTTCTTGGGATTTAATCCTTGTCGGCGTATAGTTCAACTCGGGGTGGATTTTATCTTTAGTTTACAAGGTAGCATGGCTTTGGCTCCGTAGACTAGGAAGAAAGGCGTTTCACTCATCGCCCTGCTAGATGTCATCTGGTGTGCCCAGAGTACGTTAAGCAATTCGGAGGCCCATGCTTTAATGTGTGCAGATAAGCAGTTGAAGACACGGGTCTTGATTCCTTGAAGCACCAAACCTTTGGCTTGCTCAACATGTCTGTTGCTTCATGGATGGGCCACTGGCGCAAAGCAGATCGTAGTGCCTAATCCTTCACAGTTATCGATAAATGCCGCTCTTAAGAACTGAGTGCTATTGTCGGTTATGATCCTACTCGGGACGCCGAATCTAATCATGAAGCTTTTCATGATTAACTTCTTAGCCACCATCGAGGTAATTTTGCCAACTAGCTTACCTTCAATCCACTTGGTGAAGGAATCGATTGCGATGAATAGGAAGTTGAAGCCCCCGAGTGCTACCGGGAAGGGCCCTAGAATATCTAGCCCCCAAGTCACGAATGGCCACGACAAGGGGATTGCATGCAGGGATTTCTTCGAGTAGTTCTCTACCCAACTTCTGAGAGATGCATTTTATGAGTACTCCGTGGTCATCTCGTAGATAGAGAACGCCGTCCACTGGGGTACACATCCTAGATCGACGGGATTTGCTCCGATAGTGCATTGTCATCAGGCACAACTCGATCTTCAAGGTATTTGCGGATTGGATCTATCCACAAATCTTCATTTTTGAGCTGAGCCATGAGTTCCCCCGTGACTCCTTTTGGAGTGTCGATTCCTAACGAGCCCCTAAGCTAGTTATGGGTCTCGTAAACTACTATTCATTCAGTCGTGTCATCTGATGATTTCACAAACGTCTTTGAGGGTTCCTCTATGAAAACCCGGTTTATCCTAGAGATCATGAGGAGGCTCGATGGGCAAGAATATCGGCGTGGCAATTATCATTCCTTGTGATATATTTGACCTCAAGTCTAAAAAATTTCTTTTCAAGCTTCCTCACCTCCGCGAGGTAGTCTGTCATGATCTTATCCGAGGTTTGATACTCTTTGCTGACTTACTTCACCACCAACTATGAATCCCCTTTCATGAGAAGGTGGTGGAAACCAAGAGCAGAAGCTACTCGGAGATTGGTAAGCAAACCCTCATATTCGGTTACATTATTTGTGGCTAGAAAGTCAATCTACAAAGTGTATTGCAAGTTTTCACCTATTGGAGAGATAAGTATGATTCTTACTCCCATGCCTTGAAGCATAAGTGACCCGTCAAAGAAAAGAGTCCATATATCCAACACATTGTTGTGGTTGTCCTGGGGTTGATTGAGTTCTTTCCATTTGGCCACGAAGTCAGCGAGTATTTGTGACTTGATCACAGTCTAAGGTATGAAGCAAACATCAAATTCCCTGAGCTCGATAACCCACTTAGCGATTCATCCAGTGGCATCTCTTTTATGGGGGATCTCATTGTTGTAGTCCTTGGCGCATTGATCCATAAAGTGACTTACCTTGTCGCCAGAGTCATCGCCAGTTACGTCTTTATCGATGTCCACCCGATCGATCATCGACTCATTGTTGGTCGAGGGGTGAAGTTGTCGTATAACCCCTCGTCCGAGAAGCCGGTCTTTGGTGCAGGTTTGGGTGAAACGGACGGCATGTCGTGTGCGGAAGTTTCAATACTTTTGTCATGATCCCCACGGACGACGCCAGCTGTAGACGATTGGTGAACCGCTGATTTTATGAACTTATAGAAATAGTAGGGGATGCTTCGAGTAGACGAATCACACAATGCACACACGATCTTATACAGGTTCTGGCGTCCCTTAGGATAATAGCCTACATCATGTTGGTCTTATATTAATCTCTGGAACTATTTACAAGGGGATGATTGGCTAGCTTAGATAGATCTAAATCTAGTCGGAGGGCTCCCTTGTATGTAGTCGGGGAGAGAAGCTAATGCATATCTAAGTTGCAGAGAGCTCAAGGGTGCAGAGCTTCTGCAAGCTTGAATGGAATCAATGAAGTTGTGTTGAATTCTAATGACTTGTCCTCCGCGGTGTCCACTATCTCCGTATATATAGGGGGGTCATCATATGACTCATAGAGTCTTTCCTTATAATGTTTGGAGATAAATTTTCCTATTTATTAGATATCCCGGATATCTACGGGCAGTTTTTATACGTCTAGGAATTCCTTTCTCAGGGATAGAGATATATCTTGACAATGTAGGAAAACCCCAAGATGTTCAAATAGTAGTTTTATACTACCTATCGTCAAGTCTAACAGGAGGTGTAGAATGATATGTGCTAGTTCAACATACAATACTGCAAGGTAAAGAAGTAATAGCTAGTAGCATCCCCCTGAAGTCACTACCAATCACCAATTCAGTTCAGCAACACGTAGCTCTTTGATTCTAATGGAGTGGGCAATAGGAGCAAAGTCCTGAGTGCACCACACCTCAATTTTGCAAATGCGTTTAGGTGTGTGTGTGTGTATGTCCGAATTGTCCTCTTGACGAAAAAAAATCACTTGCCCGAACTCCTCTCCCTTCCTGTCTCACGTGTTTCAAAAGGCACTGACGTCGGGAGGAGAGCAAGGGAGGGATCATTCCAGGAGAAAACCTCGCACAAAGCAGAGGATTAATCAAGCACAAGAGCAGTGAGGAAAGATCAGCTCACTTGAAGCTGCAGCAGCGGCGACCTATGACCGGCGTGCTTGACTTCTTGAGTAGCTAGGCAGGGTGCTGCAGCTACTGGCCTACTGCCTGTTGCAGCCAGATTCGTCGGCTCAAAGTTGACCAGTCGGGGCGTGGACATGTGGGCACATCCATGCGTGGTCGCTACAAAGAAGGAGGAGCCGAGGAGCAAGGAGGGAAGCATCGCAGCGGGCAGGTGCTGTAGGGTCTCAACTCGGCACTTGTGGTTCCCTCAGCGGCTCGACCGTTTGACTCCTGATCGCGTGGAGGCAGAGCGTCGAAGGAGCCGAGTGCATGGGCGAGGGCTACACGCGACAGCAGGACTGGGCGGCTGGCCGGCTGGGCAAGTGGGCTGAGGCGCTGAGCTGAGCAGGCCACGGGTGTCCGTATGGGCCGGATAGCCCTAGTGCACAAGTTGTTTGGACCGTGGTGCACACAAGGTAAAAACGGGTCCAAATACTAGTAATTTTTTTGGGCCCTGGTGCGAGTGCACTAGGATGGCCTCATTGGGCTTTGACCTTGACGGGCACACCTTAGACTCTCACCTTCTCCTCTTCATCGTAGAAGGTCGCCAACTTGTCGGTAGCCTAGTCCTCAGACGGTGATGTCAAGGTTAGTGCGGAAAGCTCGAATGGTGGTGGCAACGGAGACTCGAGAAGGTACAGAGAGAAAGAGGAGGAGGCCATGGCATGGATTGGCACCGTGAGGCGAGCATGGGAAGAACAGCTAGGGAAGAGTGGAGAGAGAGCAAAGAGTGAGAGAGTGAAAAAACCCTAACCCTTCCCATGAGAATAAAAGCGCTAAGCAATGTCTAGTATTCCAAAAGACTCTATGTATTTCCAGATGGCCATTAATAAAAGCCATCTGAATTAATGGCCAACCCAACCCCACCCAATGGCTCTTAGAATTCCAAACCACAAGTATCTATAGATGTTTGTAATTTGGTGATAAAGTGGACGGTATGATTACCATATGTCAGCCAAATATAAGGCAGACCGTTGCTCTTCGGAGCTCTCCACCATAACTAATGACTTTCTAGCTTCTACCAATTAGCAGACAACTATTGTTGAGCGCCGACTGTGATTTGAATATCGCACTCGTATTACCATATGTCGTCTTTGATATGGCGTCATTGATGTGAGAGCATGAATAATATTTGTGATCTATAACTTTTTTTCCAAAGTTTATCCTGATCTCAGTTGTATCTCTTTATCCATGAACAAATGTTTGAGTATCTCAAATTTGGTACTCCTAACCCTCCATATTCTTTTTCCATACAAATGCTATCCCAACTTGCTAAGTGGTAATTGTGATGACCCTCAAAATTATTCCATAATAGCTTTAATATCCCATTAAGGAAACTTAACAAAGGACTCAGTTGGTAGAGCCTCGAGTTGAGAGGCCGCCCACTCAGGCTTGAAACAGGTGCCCGCAGATCATTTGAGTACCTCTATAAAAGGTTTGGTACTCCTCTCTCTTACGACAAAGCCAGGGGGCGTCTCTCCCGTGGTCGAGTTTGCGTTGAAAAAATTTGCAATCCCTTATTTGCCATTGATGTGTTAATGATACGTGGTGTCCACTTGTGTCACCGATAGTGGCAAATAAGTGATTGTGCAAAATTGCAATGGCAGAAAAAAAAATTCCTTTAATAAAAGACATAAGATATAAGAGAATACTAGCTAAACTTGATTTGTCAGTACCAGCCTACCTCCATTTGACAATAGCTAGTCTACCTCACCATCCATATACTTTTTTAATTATCAACAATTGATTGAGTAACTTTTTCCTCAAGTTTTATAATGTAGAGGAATTCCTAAGTATTTGATGGGAAATCAACTACCGGGCAGTTAAGTATATGAGCAGCTACATGTGTCTCTTCTATATTCAGATTTAAAGGAAACTCACTAGCTTTTACTGTGTATGGCAGAAGCAGACGCATGCCTCTTTAGTCCAGAAAAATGAGGTCTTAGGTGGAATTTCGAACACACATACACACACAAAGAAAGACCATAGTATTACGGATACAATGTTTCACAAAACTACATAGTTTGTTATATCCAAACACTTCCTAATTTCGTCAAACCTAGGTACTCTTCCAAAAGCTAAAAAAAAACTACGCATCCAAATGGGACCTTATGTTGGTGCTTAAAGAAAAACTAGCGAATAAGTACACGAGTGGTTTGTCGTATAGGAGTACAATATGCAATTTCACGAATTGTCAACAGTGCAAGATTTGTTTTGGAGCATTATCTTTGTATTTTATTTTAGATCAAATCGAACCACCTCAACTCATAAGCAGTTGCATATTGATCCAAAGAGAATATGATGGTGATTGAAATATTAGTTAGTTCCAAGCAGTCGAAAAATGGCTATTTTAGTACTAAGGAAACAAGTATTCATAATATTTCCAACTGTTTATTCCAAAAATGAACAATTTGCCATCCGACAGTACAAAAATCGTGATACACTCAGTTTCCTCCTATTCTGAGAAGGAAATGCACGTAAGCAAATTGCAGATTGAAAATCCTTATTTTTTCTTGCTTTTGAAGTCATTTGTCAACAAATCAAAATGAAAAAGGGCAAGCAGTGTAGTACATAGGAAGCTCCCTAGTATTCTTTGGATCAGGAGTAAAAAAAACTGGCTCTAGCTGGCTGCACAAACTGTTTACACGTTTTCCCCCACTTTAGTCTGCATATGTTACAATGGAGAAAAAACATACAATTCACTTGTTGTCAAGGACACAAGACTGGTCAAGAAAATAATATAGTAATCCAAAGGTGAAGAAGGTTCATCCTTTAACCATGAGCACAGGTTCTTATCAGCCTTCCCCACAAAACTTTGCTTTGGGCCTCATTCAGGGGGCACCTTTGGCTGCTCAAAGTTGTACTCTATTATTGCGAGAGAGAGAGAGAGAGAGGACGAAAAAAAAAGATGTGGAAAAAGCATTCATGGGAGAGAATCCATGCTGCTTTGGCAGTTTGGAGCTTCTTTTCTTTATCTCACCATCTCCCCTTTATCTTGTTCCTATGCATGCTTCCTGCTGATTTACTACAGTAAATTTATTGGCTGTTTTTTAAGGATGGGGAAATTGCATAGCACAGATAACTGTTCTAGAAACTAAACATGGGAAAAGAATTTGTATTGATGTTCTTAAAGCAACCTGAAATATTGTATCTTTTAAAAGCAATCAACTGGCAAATAAGGAATTGGAAGGTTGATTATACCAAATTCTATAAGCTGTCATGTACGCCTCAAAACATATTTTTGTTGCAGTGAAAACGATAAGGTGATTAGCAATTGGAGCATGCTAATATGAAAATCAAAAGCTTCTTTAGCAAAGAAGTAGGTCTACTTTACCTTCGTGCTAGGGCACAAACTACAATGGATTTCACATCTCATCACAAGATAAGAAACAAAGCTTGGAAATTATTGGTCATCTCATCTTTACCTGTTTCTCTATAGCAAAGTTGCAATGTGCTTTCCAATGAGTACAAATAAATAGGGAAATAAATAACAAATAATACTACAAACATGTGCAAGGCAAACAAAGGAGCTCTTGCCCACATCTCTCTGCCCAACCTTTGATGCCTGTTTTTTGTGAGAAGGAAGCTTGACAGTGCTCTTTTGAGTCTTTACAAACCACTACCAGTAGAGTGACTTTTGTTTTCCAAAAGCAAAAGTTTTTGTGCCCTCGAATCATCTTAAATAGCAGTGGTTTGAACAAGACAGACCCACCACAAATGCGTGCAGCTCCTGTGTCCCCCCCCCCCCCCCCTTTCTTCTTGCTACACAATGATCAGATCCACAATAACTACTTCAGAAACTTCGGTTCATCGGGGCGCGCGTGCCGCCTAGGCTCTGTCTGGAGATCTTCCTGACTCGCCAGCTCCCCTGGAAGAATGCAGAATTGTGAGCATTTGGAAACTAGAGGAAGGAAAATAATTGGAACAGCTTGCAAGTGTTGTGTCAAGGTGACTTATACTGCATCATTGAGCTTTTGATTGACTAATATATAATTCACAATGACATAGTAGAGTGTAGTTTGTTTGACTGATTCAGATGGTTTCTCACTAATCATTCCAAGTATGATAAGTGCATGCAGTGTACTCATTAGGAGAGTTGGAGTGATAGATCCACCTTTGTTAAAAGGTTCGCACTCTGGTATCATCGTGGAGAACAGGGGTAGTGTTGGTGTAATGAAGACAAAGAGTGTGATCATCTCTTCTTATGTTACCATCTCATTATCTTTATTGCAAAATTCGTACAAAAATATAAATTTAGTCACTATTCAGTCTGTACTTTTGATTTAGTCTAAACCAAAAAGATGAGAGAATAAGGAGGCATAAATACAGTACTAAGGTCTTCTATACTAAACAAAATTAAGATTACACTAAATGCATTCAGTATAGAAGGATCCACACTAAATGTTTTCAGTATAGGAGTTAAAAGGGTCCATGGAAGGGCATGACAACAGAATTATATATCACCTTGTTCTGCTTTTACGACATTTGGTGTCAAATGGGAATCTTAAGAGAACTATGGAAGGCACGGCATGATTATAGAATTGTATATCATTTTCTTCTTTTAGACTTTTGATGTTAAATGGGATTCTCAAGAGATCCATGGAAGGGCATGAAGATGGGAACTCGATTCGAAATGCGAGACATCTCACGCTACTATTCATACTGAATTTTCTGAAACAAATGAAGAAGAAAAGAGAGCAGCACATCTGCACACGCCATGTTTCGCATGCAAGAAATGGAAATGGTACCTGTTGTGGATTGGATCCGGTCCATTGGGCACCCTCCTCTTGCTGCTGCTCAAAGGATCATCATCCCTGAAGTCCTCCAGTGTCCTCCTCTGATCACCCAACCCTCCATTGGCTCCGATCATCATCCTTCTACCACCTACTGCGGTAATGCTCATCGGCGACGACGCCTTCGAGCTTCTCTCCACCACCAAAGACACCAAAACAAGGCCCCCAAGAAGGATGGCCAATGCCGCCGCCGATGCCCGCCTCGCGGACCCGGCCAGCCTGCTCATAATCCTATCCTACTTTCACTTGCAATTTTGCACCGCCACTGCCACCACCCCTCTATGAGCTTCTCATAGGGTGTTGCAATGCAAGTGCAAGTGCAAGGCCTCCTCTCTCAGCACAATATATTGTAGAGAAGCAGTGGTATGTGTGTTTTCTTCAGAGTTTCTCGTTTCTTCAGCAGGTTCTGATGTGCTTTTGAAGGGTGTAATGCTGGGGGCCCGGGTAGAATCAAAGCAAGCCAGCCATACTATCCTTTGCTTTTTGAGTTATGTTATTTTCATCCTTCTCCTTTTCATTTTTATCCCTTTGATCTTTCAGTGGTAAAGAGAATGAACAGGAGTTTAAGGTGACAAAACTGGCAGTGCTGTCTGGTCCATGACTATTCCTTGGTTATCCCAGAAGTACAACCAAGTTAGGGGATAACTTAGATTACATGGAAGAGCTTAGAATAAAGAAACAAAGGAGAGAACTAATCTTTGAGTAAATCTAGGAGGAGGCATGACAGATGAGAGATTGCACTGGTAAAGTAAGGCCCAAAGCAGCGTCAAAGTGAGAAGCACCCTGAAGAAATACACATTTCCATGCATGCTACTACTCTCTGGTGATATGTCACTATCCTTTTTATTGGATCTTGACTACATGCATTACACTTTGCTCATCAGACCTGAAGAAAACATTGAACTGAAAATCCATTCACATTTGAATTTGCTGAAAAGCATTTAGGCTCTGAACTCCTTTTAAGATGTTATTTATCAACTTTTTTTTTGCAGCAAGTAAAGTTTCTTTAAACAAAAGCCAAGATGAGGCAGGAGAGAAAGTGCACATAACTTCTATAT
Organism: Phragmites australis; assembly: GCF_958298935.1. Classification (NCBI taxonomy): domain Eukaryota; kingdom Viridiplantae; phylum Streptophyta; class Magnoliopsida; order Poales; family Poaceae; genus Phragmites; species Phragmites australis. The sequence goes on along the minus strand of NC_084935.1, from coordinate 25,053,751 downwards.
TGTGGAAAGGGCCAAAGGAGTTGGTTATTTTTTAGACAGCCTGACACACTGGCTGTCCTGAAATTCACTGTTATGCAAGCCAACAAAATTAAAGTGGAACATGCAGTTGCATTGCTGCCACTGCCAATCGTAGGGAAGATTCCATTTCTACTGCATCAGTAAATACCAAAAGTTACTTCACCTGCACTTGCAGTAAACTTGAAATCTTCAAAACGTAATGACTAATGAAAGGCAGCATCTATCTTTACTACTGTTCACTGTCTGAAAACGCAAATACTCCTAATTTCATCTGGGAAATTTCTCTAATTATGTACACATCAGGTATCCATAAGTGACGCCCACGCTGAATTTTGAAAGAAAATGCAAAACGGTCTATGAGTCGCAGACGTTGCAGCTCTTTCGGCACTGACCAGGCGATCCCTCGGCGCCTACCATGAACACCGGGTTCTTCTCGCATTCGCCCACTGCAGCCCATTGCGCGCAATACTCGCTCTTGTCAGAGCATCCTTCGCTCTCCTCCTTCAGGACCGGGGGATCCTGGTATGACCTTACGTGGATCCACTTTGGCGCAGACCATTTTTCGCCTTTGATGACCGGGCAGCTCCCATGGAGGCTGAGCGGGTCTGGGACACCATCGACGTGAAGACTAAAGAAGAGCACTGCGTCACCTTTCACCGGTTTCACTGCAACAAGAAATCAACCTTGTTACCATCAGACTTCAGAGCTTCAGAGTCTGATGCAATACAGTTCTTGACGAGGAACTAAAGCACACAAACCTGTAACAGCTTCAGAGAGCTGCCTGTTATATTAATTAGCAAAAGAGCCGGATGGGCTAAGAAACAGATTTAAAGTTTCCAGGTATTCGGTGTTTCAGTGTGAGATGAAAGATTACCTGCCAATCCTTTCTGTGCACACTCAGAGAAAGTGTCATCCTTGGGCTGAGACTCCCACCCCTGCATCAATTTGAACTGGCAACGTCACGAACCACAACAACACATACAGTACTTGGACTGGAAACGTCAAGAAGAGCAGATCTGTTGGGTACCTTGGCATTCGGGAACACGGTCTCGCCTCCTTTCTCGACAGTGGACAGATACATGAGCACCGTCGCATACCGGTGGCCTCCCCTCGCCTGATTGACCTTGTCGTGGAAATAATCGAAGTGCGGCTCGTACTTCTGACCGTGCTCGTAGCGGAGTATCTGAATGTTCTCAGCGTTCTCTGATGAAATCACGGGTTGGTTACATGTCAAAGACTTCTGCCTGAACAAACAATGTAAGAAGCAAACAGACTGAACTTTTGAAGCTCGTTCACCTTCAGGAAGAAATGTCCATGCCGCAATCCTCTCTTCAATCCTACTTATCACCGGATCCTTCGCAAAACAAGATAAAAGGAAACGAAAAAACATTACCATCACTCATTAGAACCGCACACCATCCCTTGCAAAATTCAGCAACAAAATCCTAGCCTAACTACTGTCGCTACCAGAACTGGTCCCGGTTGCAGCCAATGAGCTCATCAGCTGCTGCATCGATGGACCATGGATGGTTACTGATGCCTGGATCCTTAGTAACTGCTGTGCAGAGGAGTGCCAGTGGTCCAGCAACTGACGCTGGCCTGGATGATGTTTACCGATTGCCGGTGCCGTGCCGCGATCAGGAGGCACACATCAGATTCACAGCAAGTGCAACGACAGGCCACTGGTGGAGATCTAAATGTTCAGTAATGGCAACGTTGCACTGATGACAGTGAGTAGCAATAGCATTGACCTTGCAATAACCATGGACATGAGATGGTTCAGACCGTCAGAGACAGGACGGATGAAATTGAAAAGGAAGGATTAGAAACGATTACTGGACATCAAGATATCCAGGGATCCGGACCACTGCAGCAGATGTCAGAAGCCAGAAGATAGATGGCATCCAGTGATAGGATAAGTCCTTGTGCAGCACATGGTCTTTGTGGGGCTGCCACATGGTGGTGGTCTTGCTGCCCATATGCTTTAGGACAGCATCTAGGACACTAGGACAGCATCTAGGACAGCATCTTAGACTAGCATCTTAGACTAGAGGACAGCATCTAGGACAGCATCTTAGACTAGCATCTTAGACTAGCATCTTGGTATATGCTTGGCTGGCCATGAGCCTATAAATATGTATCCCAACCCATCAGGTTGGCATGACATTTGTGTGAGAATAAAGGAAAAATTGCTCCAACTCCTAGTGTCATCCTCTCTCGATGAGAGTAAGAATTCAGCTACTACCAAGAGTAAGAATTCAGCGACTAACAAGTGGTATCAGAGCCTGTTTATCCTGTAGCCTGAGCATCTCCTGCTCATCTCCCCCCTCAGCCTCGCAGCAGCCCCAGCTAAGAGCAGCAGCAGCCCCGGTTGCTCCTGCTCACCCCTCTCCCTCTGCGCAGAGCAGCAGTAGCTCGTCTGAAGCAGCCCTCTCCCCACGCAGCAGCCCTCCCCCGGTAGCGCGTCATGTCCGCAGGGCAGTCTCAGCGCTCGGTCGCCTCGAGCACGCGGCGTCGGCAGGAGGCCGAACTTGCCGCGGCAGAGGAACGCGAGCGAGCGGCGGCAGAGACCGCTGCGGCGGCGGCAAGGGCGTCGAGGCTGGCAGCGGCGGAGCTAGCAGCAGCCAGAGCGGAGGCAGAAGCAGCGGCGGCGGCGGTTGCAGCACGTGCGGCGGCAGCGGAGGTCGAGGCTCTGCGCGGCAGCACCGGCAGCTCCATTTCTGCTGACGACAGCGCCGACGCGGACCTCGAGCTGCCGGAGGCAGAGGCAGCGCGAGAGCGGGCGGCACAGTGGGCAGCGGCGCACGCCCACGAGCGGGGCGGCAGCCCAGACAGGCGCGGACGCGCCGGCGGCGCTCCTGGAGGAGGCGCGCACGGCAACGGTGGCGGACGGGTCGATGGAGAGCGCGGCCTTTACAGGCGGCGTGGCTCTCTCTCCCCGGATCGGTACCGTGGTCACCACGGGTTCCAGGCTATTGTCAGGGACGTCGGCCCCGGCGGTGGGTGGCCTACCCTCACTAAGACCAACTACGTCGAGTGGGCTGCGGTGATGAGGGTAAAGCTCCAGGTGCGACACATGTGGGAGGCAGTCCGGTACGGTGACGTCGACTACGACCAGGATCGACGGGCGCTGGATGCCCTCATCGCAGCAGTCCCGTCCGAGATGCAGTTCTCGCTTACCAATAAGCGGACTGCCAAGGAGGCTTGGGACGCCATCGCTGCGGCACGCATCGGCAGCGACCGCGCCCGCAAGTCCACACTGCAGGCACTTCGCAAGGAGTGGGAGAACCTGGCCTTCAAGCCAGGTGAGGACGTTGATGACTTTGCTCTTCGTCTCAACACTCTGTTGCAGAAGATGGTGCAGTTCGGCGAAGACACCTACGGCGAGGAGAGAGCTGTCGAAAAGCTCTTCCGTTGCGTCCCCGAGAAGTACAAGCAGATGGCTCGCTCGATCGAGTCTCTGCTGGATCTCTCCACGATGTCGATCGAGGAGGCGATAGGTCGCCTCAAGGTCGTCGACAGCGATGAGCCACAATCTCTCTCGGGGCCCATCACCACTGGCGGGAAGCTCCTTCTCACTCGGGAGCAGTGGGATGCCTGCCAGGGTGACCGGAGGAAGGGGGAGCCTTCTTCCACGACAGGCGGCCGCAAGCGTGGCAAGCCGCGCAAGGCGCGCAGAGACACCCAGGCCGGGGCGCGAGGACGTGCCGAGGGTGATGCCCGCGGAGGCGCCCAGGGCGGCGCCGCCGGCAAGCACAAGCCGGCACGAGACGACACCTGCCGCAACTGCGGCCGGCTTGGCCATTGGGCCAAGGACTGTCGTCAGCCACGACGCGGCCAGGCCCACGTCGCACAGGCGGAGGAGGAGGAGCCGGCTCTGTTCATGGCTCATGCGAGCATAGAGCTACCTCCAGCGGCACCGGCCGCAGCGGCTCTCCTCCACCTTGACGAGCCAAAAGCACACGCCCTCCTCGGCGACGGCTCCGGCAACGACAAGACTGACGGGTGGTGCCTCGACACCGGTGCCACCCATCACATGACCGGTCGACGGGAGTTCTTCACCGAGCTTGACTCTAGCGTCCGAGGCTCCGTCAAATTTGGGGATGCCTCCGGCGTGGAGATCAAGGGCGTCAGTTCCGTCATCTTCACCGCCGTGTCTGGTGAGCACAGGCTGCTCACCGGAGTCTACTACATTCCCGCGTTGAGGAACTCTATCATCAGCTTGGGACAGCTGGATGAGAACGGTTCGCGCGTGGTTGTTGAGGATGGAGTCATGAGGATTTGGGATCGCCGTCGTCGCCTTCTTGCTAAGGTAACCAGAGGCACAAATCGACTCTACGTCCTTAACGTGCAGGTGGCACAACCCCTCTGTCTCGCCGCTCGTCGGGACGACGAGGCGTGGCAGTGGCACGAGCGCTTCGGGCACCTTCACTTCGAGGCCCTGAAGCGGCTCAGTGCCGCAGAGATGGTGCGAGGCCTGTCGTGCCTCGACCATGTGGAGCAGCTCTGCGACGTCTGCGTGTTGACGAAGCAGAGGCGACTCCCCTTTCCCCAGCGGGCGAGCTTCCGAGCCAAGGAGAGGCTCGAGCTTGTGCACGGGGACTTGTGTGGCCCGGTGACACCGGCCACACCGGGAGGACGACGCTACTTCCTGCTGCTCGTCGACGACCTCTCCCGCTACATGTGGGTGATGGTCCTCGGCAGCAAGGGAGAGGCTGCGGACGCCATCAGGCGCGCGCAGGCTGCTGCGGAGGCGGAGTGCGGCCGCAAGCTGCGCGTGCTGCGCACCGACAACGGCGGCGAATTCACGGCGGCTGAATTCGCGTCGTACTGCGCTGATAAGGGCATTCAGCGCCACTACTCCGCGCCGTACAGCCCGCAGCAGAACGGCGTCGTCGAGCGGCGCAACCAGACGGTTGTGGGGATGGCTCGGGCCCTCCTCAAGCAGAGGGGGATGCCGGCTGTCTTCTGGGGAGAGGCGGTGGTGACGGCCGTCTACATCCTCAACCGCTCGCCTACCAAGGCGCTCGACGGCAGGACGTCGTACGAGGCTTGGCATGGGCGCAAGCCGGCGGTCTCCCACTTACGGGTCTTCGGCTGCCTCGCGTTCGCCAAGGAGCTTGGCCACATCAGCAAGCTCGACGACAGGAGCACTCCGGGAGTGTTCATCGGCTACGCGGAGGGCTCGAAGGCCTACCGCATCCTCGACCCGAAGACACAGCGTGTGCACACGGCGCGCGACGTTGTGTTCAACGAAGGGCGAGGATGGGCGTGGGACAAGGCGATGGACGACAAATCGGCTCCGACGTACGACGACTTCACTGTCGAGTACGTCCACTTCGAGGGAGCTGGGGGAGTAGGCAGCTCTTCTTCGACGAGCATGTCTACCCCAGTCCCCGAGCCTCCACCGACCCCGGCGCCTGCTACTTCGACAGCACCACGTTCTCCAGCCAGGACCTCGGCTGCGATGAGTTCTTCACCGGCTCCACCACAGCCGGCAACGCCACGCACTCCAGCACCGACAGGCACCTCTCCGGGCACGTCTACTCCAACACCAGCTCGTGTCGAGCACAGCCCGGTTGAGCTCGCTACTCCGCTCTCTCACGACGAGGAGCGCATCGACGCGTACCACGACGGCGAGCCGTTGCGGTACCGTACGATGGAGAACCTTCTCGGCGACCAGCCAGTGCCGGGACTGGTGCCTCACGATCTGGAGGCGCAGTTGCACCTTGCGTGTGACGACGGCGAGCCTCGGTCGTTTGCAGAGGCCGAGAGACACGCGGCATGGCGCGCCGCGATGCAGTTGGAGATGGATGCGGTTGAGAAGAACCGCACCTGGGAGCTTGCTGACCTCCCTCGTGGTCACCGAGCGATCACCCTTAAGTGGGTGTTCAAGCTGAAGAGGGATGAAGCCGGCGCCATCGTCAAGCACAAGGCTCGCTTGGTGGCACGAGGTTTCGTGCAGCAGGAGGGGGTCGACTTCGACGACGCCTTCGCTCCCGTGGCACGGATGGAGTCCGTGCGACTCCTCCTTGCGCTAGCTGCCCAGGAGGGCTGGCGTGTTCATCACATGGACGTCAAGTCGGCGTTCCTTAACGGCGACTTGAAGGAGGAGGTCTACGTGCACCAGCCGCCGGGATTTACGATCCCCGGCAAGGAGGGCAAGGTGCTCCGCCTGCGCAAGGCCCTCTATGGCTTGCGGCAGGCACCGAGGGCGTGGAATGCCAAGTTGGATTCCACGCTAAAAGGGATGGGCTTCGAGCAAAGCCCGCACGAGGCGGCCATCTACCGACGGGGCAGTGGAGGAACTGCTCTGCTGGTGGGTGTCTACGTCGACGACTTGGTGATCACCGGCACCAAGGATGCGGAGGTGGCGGCATTCAAGGAAGAGATGAAGGCCACCTTCCAGATGAGTGACCTGGGACCTCTCTCCTTCTACCTGGGGATCGAGGTGCACCAGGATGACTCCGGGATCACGCTTCGATAGACCGCCTACGCCAAGCGCGTCGTTGAGCTAGCTGGGCTCACCGACTGCAACCCAGCTCTCACTCCGATGGAGGAGAGGCTGAAGCTGAGCCGCGACAGCACGACGGAGGAGGTGGACGCTACGCAGTACCGGCGTCTTGTGGGGAGCCTTCGCTATCTCGCCCACACACGGCCGGACTTGGCATTCTCCGTCGGCTACGTTAGTCGGTTCATGCAGCGACCGACGACGGAGCACCAGCAGGCTGTGAAGAGGATCATCCGCTACGTTGCGGGGACTCTCGACCACGGCCTCTACTACCCTAGGTGCCCTGGGGCGGCACACTTCATCGGGTACAGCGACAGCGACCACGCCGGCGACATCGACACCAGCAAGAGCACGAGCGGGATCCTCTTCTTCCTCGGCAAGTGCCTCGTTAGCTGGCAGTCGGTCAAGCAGCAGGTGGTGGCCCTGTCCAGCTGCGAGGCCGAGTACATAGCGGCCTCCACCGCTTCGACTCAGGCGCTCTGGCTCGCTCGACTGCTTGGTGATCTCCTCGGCAGAGACACTAGAGCGGTGGAGCTCAGGGTGGACAGCAAGTCCGCTCTAGCCCTGGCAAAGAACCCCGTTTTCCATGAACAGAGCAAGCACATCCGGGTGAGGTACCACTTCATCCGAGGCTGTTTGGAGGAAGGGAGCATCAAGGCGAGCTACATCAACACCAAGGATCAGCTTGCGGACCTGCTCACCAAGCCTCTTGGGAGGCTCAAGTTCCTTGAGCTCTGCTCCAGGACCGGGATGGTTCAATCTTCCCACAAGACGACGCACAAGATTTAGGGGGAGAATGATAGGATAAGTCCTTGTGCAGCACATGGTCTTTGTGAGGCTGCCACATGGTGGTGGTCTTGCTGCCCATATGCTTTAGGACAGCATCTAGGACATTAGGACAGCATCTAGGACAGCATCTTAGACTAGAGGACAGCATCTAGGACAGCATCTTAGACTAGCATCTTAGACTAGAGGACAGCATCTAGGACAGCATCTTAGACTAGCATCTTAGACTAGCATCTTGGTATATGCTTGGCTGGTCATGGGCCTATAAATATGTATCCCCAACCCCTCAGGTTGGCATGACATTTGTGTGAGAATAAAGGAAAAATTGCCCCAACTCCTAGTGTCATCCTCTCTCGATGAGAGTAAGAATTCAGCTACTACGAAGAGTAAGAATTCAGCGACTAACATCCAGAGCTTTCTTGCAACACTGAGGTCCCATGAAGAGTTGATTCCAATTCCAAAGGCCTCAGTTTTCAGCCACAAAGTGATCAATGCGGTAACTGAAATTTCGGAGCCTAGCAAGCCCAAACTAAAGTTTCATGCATTACACTGTAAACACTTCATGTTTCTCTAGCACAGGATTACAGTACTGCAAACTGAAAGCTTGGGGGAGGAGACAATCCCAAACTAAAGATTTCATGGATTACACCAAACATCTTCTTTTGGCTCCGTGAGAAGTAAAAAAAGTGCTGTAAAGTTTTTCCACTTGGGCAAGCGACCGATTGTTCTATCCGTGAGTTATCTTGTCTATCAATCGCTCTCTTCTGATATTTATCCATCTAATATAACATAAATAAACAGTCCTGATAACTGTATGTCTACAATGCTAGTGAAATTTTCCCTTCAATTCTATCTATGTTTCACATGTATGGACTGTTTCCTGCCCTACGGTACTAGATGCAGGATTGCAGGACTCAGCCATTCTTACTGTTCTATCTCTAGATGGATGTAGTAGCCAGGAAACAAAATTTATAGAATTCGGTTTTACGAAAGATCATCTCCTATGTGATGATACATGTTCACACACTCTCTCCTCTTCAGTCTAACTATTAAATCATATAATGAATGACATAAATAAAATCTTATGATAATCTTTCTGAATAAGATCATATAAAATTTGCTTCGTAGCAAGCATGGTGAAGTTGTGTAGAGGCGTGGTGTGCCGTGTGCGTACCTGGCGCTTGTCGAGGAACGTGCCGGAGCTGGTGCGCACCTCGCTCATGACGCTCTTGCCGGACTCGTTGTCCGCCACCATCGACCGCTGCACCTTCTTCTTCCCCTGTTCACTCACCGGACAAAACGGCATCAAGGCCATCGATCGAATTTACCTGTGCGACTCATGGTAGCATGCACAGACCACACACTGCTCACCAGCTTGACGAGGTGGTCGCACTCGGCGTCGGAGAGGAACCCCTTGTACACGAAGATCCTGCGGGGAGTGCACGCATGAAATTAACCGCACCAAGAACTCTGTAGCAACGACGACGTAGTCATCGGGTGTACAGGTCCTTCGTCGCTCCTCACCTTGGCTGCCACGAGACGGCCTTGACGCGCGAGGAGTAGAAGGGGAGCGCCGGGGCGACGGCTCCGGCACCGGCCTCCTCGTCGTCCACCTCACCCAAGAGGAGCACCGGCACGACGGCGGTGACGGCGAGGAGGGCGGCGAGGAAGAGCAGCGCGCTGCGCAGGGGCAGCTTCATGGCGTTCAGAGACACAGAGCAACCTTGCATGAACTACGAACCACCTAACTATAGCACGCACGCGAGCTCGCCGTCGTCAATGCCGACCGCTTTATACCGAGAACGAATGCGCAGCGACGCTTGACATGCGTTTCCGGTGGTTTTCCCGGGCGCCGGGGTTTTCTGCGGCCGCTGCAGTCGGGTTAGTCGCCGGTTTGTGCGTGCCCACGGCATGGCGGGAAGAGACCCTGGAGGAGCTGGAGAAAACTAGTGCGCGCGTGGCCATGTCGGGGGCGCTGACTCGTGGTTTCTTCTGGCCAGACGGCCGATACCGGAGGCGACGAGGGGAGCGGTAAAATCGAATCTACTGCTGCTGCTGCTGCAGCTGTCACATTTTTCTATGCGTGATTGACTTTCTCCCTGGCGTCATCGGGCCTTGCGTCTATAACTCAGTAAACGGAGCGTCGCTCCCGCGCAACCCGTGTTTCAGCGCGGGTGCTCGTATAGGTATACGCAAGCAAACATGCTTATATGGGCCATTCGACCGGCTCGGTACGACCCCGAACGACCCATCTACTATAGCGTGCCGTGCTGTGCTGTGTCGGCTAGTATGCCTCTTCTCGGCCCATGGCACGGTTCGTTGATGACTGTGCCGTGTCGGGCTGGTTCGACGTACGATTTTAGTCCGACGGGCCGAAATAGATAAAAAAATATATAGAAAATGAAAATATATATAGAAAAAATATATAGAAAATAGATAAAAATATAAAAATAGATTAAAAAATAAAAATAGATAAAAAAAATAACTACAAAATTAAAAATATATTAAAAAATAGAAAATAACCGAGCATTTACGTGTCGGGCCGGATCGTGCCGGGCTGTGTCGACTTGGACCGGGCCGTGCCCGTGCCGGCCCGTCGTGCCGCGCGCTCGGCCTAGGTATGACTGTGGCCTCATGCCGTACCGGCCCGGCCCGTCGGTGATCGGACCGTGCCGTGCCTGGACCGTGCCTACAGTGCTGTGCCTCGGGCCGACCCAGTAGGCACGACCCATTTGGACGTCTTTATACGTCAGCTCGGATTTTCCCGGCTTTCGCGTTGGCACGCACGGAGCGCAGTGAAGTTGAGCTTTGACAGGTTCCGTCCTACGATCTCTAATGAACATCGTACAAATGGAATCATACTGTAAAAAACTCAGTAAATGAAAGACACTGAATTTCGATTTTATAATCTGATGCGTGCCCCCTGAAGATTCAGCACTCAGTTAGATAGCTAAGATCATCAGCTCTGAGGTCTCAACCCACACAACTCCGTATATTGATAAGTGAAAACTCTGAAAATCCCTTTATACACAAACACCGCTGGTATACCCACCCCGACCACCGTCCTCTCGCAGCTCCGGCAGCACCACTGCCGGTCCGGCCGCTGGCTCTTGCTTCCCTCTAAGGCCAGGGGATAGAGAAGACGGGGTTGGATCTTGCTGGAACTAAGAAGAGGGAGGGAGAGAAAAATCGAGTGCTGAAGCAGGAAGAAACACCCATCTAGAATATAGTTATGTGGCTACATTGAAGAAAAGTTGATAGGCGTTTACTTCATGTTAAATTTTTACCTTGATTCTAGATGTTTTTTTCCTCCGTTGTGTGGTTACACAACCCTGATACTGTATTAGTAATAAGGTGAATTCTAGTTATTTTTTTAGCATTTAATAGATTCAAATGAAAAGGTGTACAACTATAAAATTGTAGATATCAGTGATAGTTATAAAGATCATCTCCATCTGGCATATAAAAAAATTATAATTTTTCTTTTAAATATCATCCGCGGGACATAGGACCTATTGGTAGTTGGTATGCCGACAGTCCCTGATGGTGCTGACAGGAGCTCGTCTCACCATCACGTGTATACCAAATGGGATGTTGATACCGTAATTGTCGATAACACCCTAGTCGACAATTGAAGTACCATTGACACCTATTTATACAACTTTCCTATTTTAAATAATATTTTTGCATTTTTTAATAAAATAATATTATTTCAAAAAATTCCCCTTTATGTCAATTGTAATAGGGCACCCATTTGGTGTATCCAACCAAATATATCGTGTGGTAGACCTATTTTTATTAAATTATTATAGTTCATACTATAATAGAGCCTCAATTATTCCTATGGCACATATCTTATGAGATCTTTATGTATACCTGTCGAAGATTAGTTTCAGATAATATATTTGTAATTAAACTAGGGTACTTCCGAATAAAGGATCAAGCAAGAAATAAGACACGCGATGTATACAAGTTTGAACCCCCGATTAGAGTAATACCCTGCGTCGTGTGTAGATCATGTTGTATATATGGCTATCTCGAGTACAAGCAATGTAGCTGAACCTATTACAATGGAGCAGATTGGATCTAACTAGTCTAGGGTTGAAGTTGTCGAGTCTCTCTAATTACTAGGGTGTTGTTGTCACTTGCATTGAGTTGAGTATGTGTATATTGTTCCACCTTTGTCCTCCTCCGGGGGTCTATGTGATGATGGATCAAACTCTTAGTCGAAAAAATCGAGCAAGGAAAGTCATGTTCCGAGTATCGAGTGGAAATGCAATTAGGTCGAGTGTTCTGTCGTTATCCGCACCTCAAGTCTCAAGCAAGGCTTAAAAATTTGACTTACTGACACCCGACTCTGGGTAGAGTTAAAAAGAAATCTCCAAAATTTTAATCGTTGGGTATAGGCGCATCTAATGCACTCAGATGGGCGTGCAAAGATTCGAACGATGCCATCACCTAAGAAGGAATCTATCTTGGAGGCTGACAATGCTTCTGCCAAGCAGCTAGATGAGATGAAGCTCCTAACCGATGTTTGAGCGATCTAGACAATGAAAGAGTCGAAGCTCCAAGAACTTGAAGGCGAAGGAATCGTTCTGAGTTGGCCAACTGGAGGCCAGCATCGGGTGAGGAATACCCATCCTATCAATTTGATCATGAGATTTTGATATTTGAGTCATTTTTTCGCTACAGTTTCAATGTTCCCCTTCCAAATTTCTCCTCACCATACTTGACTGCTACCAAATTGAGCTTCACCATCTAAATCCGAACTCGATCACCATGCTTAGCGTGTTTATCAATCTGTGTGAAGCTTCCTCGGTATCACGCCGAGCTTGAATTTGTTTTAGTATTTCTATCATTTGAAAAGAAATACTAAAAACAAATATTTCAGAGGCTGTTGTTTCCAACTGCAGAATGGGACAAAGAATTCCTATATCCTGGTTACGCTAACCTCCTCCTGGAAAAAAGATTGGAAGAAAAATTAGTTTTACGTTTTCAACCTTGAACCAGTCAACTCTCCCTTAGTTTATAAAGGTGCTCATCCCTGCCCAAATTCGTCCTATTCGAAGAAGCACTGCGAGTCCAACCTCATTGCACACCACATCAAGAAGATTGGCAAAGTTAGGTAGAGTGGTTTAACCAGATGGTATGTGGCCAAAAACTTCATTAGTCGAAGGTTGAGCCCCTTGAAAGTTCATGATCGCTTTGCCTGGGACTATGCCAGAGACGATGATAGCTCCTAGGATGTAGCTGGATGTAAGATTTAGTTAGCATTTTATTACTTCTGTAGCTGTAGTCGAAGTCTTTCGAGTGACTCCTTATTTCTTTAGCCCTGTCCCTATAGGACACTGCTGCTCGATTTAGCAAATTGTTTGCTGAAGAGGCGCAACCACACTATGTTTAGCCCTACTCCCTCATGAATCCTCAACCACCTGTGAGAATTTGCTTGGGTTAAGAAAGTAGTACTGACTATTACTTGTTCAACCTGATTCATCTTTTTTATTCCAGGTTCCAGCTTTCCACTAAGAGCATACCTCCTACTCTAGCGCCAGCGACAAGGTAAAAACGCTGACTGATCAAGATGTCGAAGGGTCTGTTCGATACAAAAGATCATCCTCGCCATCTAACCCACCTCCCTCAAGTGCACATAGGGACAAAGTCAACTGATGCTCGATTTGTATGGATGGTCTTCCTGTAGGGAACAACTGGAGCTCCCCCTCGATCGCCTCCTCGAGTGATCACTGCACCTGATGACTCGTTAGGTGAGGTAACTCGTATCAAGAGTTCCCGCCTTAGTCATTCTTCTGAGGATTCGCTCAATAAGTTCAGAATGATGATGAGTCATTATGGACGGATTTCTTACAGGCAATGGCTTCCTTAGCTTCATTAGACTCCTATGTCATCCCTTCGAGACAACCAATCCCAACTGCTGGTATGATGAAGAGGAAAATAACAATTAAGAGGTAGAAGTCAAACATCCTTTCACGCAGTCCGATCGCCAAAGGGTTTGACTTGAACATTTCTTTAGACTTGTGGCCTTCCTTTCCCTTCCTCATCCTGTTGATTGCAGACCATCACACCAGGAAACATCAAAGGAATAGACTGCAAGCAGATCAGCTATTCAACTGGTTCCATCATCTCCTGTCATATCACCTCCGCTTCCTCGAGTGGAAAATCCTCCTACAAAAGTACCTGAAACAATCCTGCAACCCAACAAAGCTAAGACCCTAGCATCGACCCCAACTGATGTTCCTTGGGCGGCGATAGAGGATCTCATTAAGGCTACATGTGCCCAGGTAGGAATCGCCAAAGCTCAATATTAGGAGATCAACCACACCAGCTGCCAGAAGGAAAAGGATGCGCTGCTTGTTGCTAGCTAAGAAAGAATCGACGGTTAGTCTACTCACAAATCACTAGTATGTGATTCGAACATCGAGCAACTGATGATAATTGTTCTTCTTTGCTTTCACATCTCTCGAATCCTTCTTAAAAGACAAAAGCACTATTCTTGATGAGGCAATGAAAGTTATCGAGGAGAAGGAAAAGTATCTGGAAGATCTCAGAAGCGCTTTGAAGAAACTGAAAACTGACCGAAACACCGTGGATGCCGAACGGGACATTGCGGTCATAGCGCTTCAGAAGCTAAGGGACCAAACTCTAGACCGCGTGAACTAGTCGGCTTCCGTTAGTGCCGAGACATTGCTTGGTCTCCTTAAGAGCTACAACCCCACACTCGACACTTCAGTGGTGATGGAGGGGTTCGAGTGCCCTGCAGAATATTTATTAGTATGTGTTATATCAATCCTCAAAAGTTGTTGATTGAATATCTGTTGATACCTGAAAGCTCAACTAGACATACTATTATATGCACCAGAATTCGAGTAAGCACTCAAAGTAGTCGAAAGAATAAGGAACATAAAACTAGTACGAAACTAAGAAGAAACAACATGATGGTTTATTGCAAACTTTTAGTCGACTTGCATATTTAACCAGCATACAAACATGAACTCGATAGAGAACACGTATGGGACCGACTAGAACTTCAGAACCTTGTGGGCCGTTTGGCGGGAGATGTCTGACAATATCTAATGCTGTTATACCTTATGAGGTGTAGTTATCCATCATCGATCCAACACATGCCTATGTTGGTTCTATCCAATGCACTTGATGCATAGCCAGGTAAATTTTTGCAAAAAATATGTATTTACAAAAAATATGGCATTACTATTAGCCTCTGACTCTCTGGTCGAGGAGAAGATTTTCCGATCGAAGAGTAAGAAAGAACATACATGTACTATTGAAAAGGTAGGATGTAGCCCCCGACTCTCTGCTCGATGACTGGATCAAGCGGAGAGTAAAGCCGTAGTATCGAAAGTATGCGATGTAGCCCCCGACTCTCTATTTGATGTGATAATCAAGACAGAGAGTAGAGTTGTAGCATAAAAAATACGCGATGTGGCCCCTATCTCTTCGCTCAGTAACTGGATCAAGTAGAAAGTATAGCATAATCTTTTACATTAAACAATGTAACTCCTAGCTCTCTTGTTAACATAATAATTAAAATAGAGAGTGAAGCATAAACATTGAAAATATATGATGTAGCCTATGACTCTCTACTTGATAACTAGATCGAGTGGAGAGGTAGAGCGAAGCATCGACTCATGATTCTCGACCATATGCCCAAAGGCATAAACCTACGAGCGTACGGCTATGATTATGTAATGGTCATCGAATGAACTCAATCAATCGGGTAGGTGAACATTAAAATCCCACTCCTAACCGTGCTTATTTTCACCGCAACTTTTGATTTGATGTGCCATACTGACGCAACATCCTTCTACAATGGAGATTGGACGTACCATGATGCCTTGGTGACGTCTCAGCTTCCACTTGATGTGTCAGTCTGTGAATGCCGCGCAACCGAGGTGACCTCGAGATTTCAACCATCATTATCGGATCTTGACAGCTCCAAACCATTTCATTCGACTCATTCCTGTGATGATAAATCAGAGGGACCCGAAGCCGTTCGTTTTTACCCCAATCTCCTTCTGTTCTTCCCTATGCATTGCTCAGTAACACTCATAGAACTTGAAACCATGGCCTCCACTCCACTGTCATCTCCCGAGTAATATCCATAAACCGAAGGAGTATGATCTCGCACCCCAAGGCCTCTCACCATAGTCCCACCGGAAGTAATCATCATTTCCTCCGACGAGGAGGAATCGAGTGAGAGGCCTAAGGGAAGAGGGAATAGAATGTCTGCCGGAGGTCTTCAACTCTTCACCCGGCACCTCTGGCACTTCCTCGATGCTAATGTCACGGAGCGAGAGACACAAGAGCAAGCAACACAAGCTACGCAGGAGGGAGATGAAGATGGTGGTGATCTCGACAAGGTCACAGATGAGGTCTTTGGCAATAGAGCCCTCGAGCCTCTGGTGGTGAAGAGAGCGTGGTCGTCATCTCCGTCGACAATCACTAGATCATTCTCGTGTCCTGTAGAGAGTCCTTTGGCATTGTCAGTGTCGGTCAACAGCTTTAGTGTGAACAGGGTCTTTGCCTCGACCACTCTCCCTGAACCTTATGCTGGTCAGTGGTCGGTTCTTGGGGCAATTAGCTACTACCCTAAGGAGGAGCAGATGAGGTTCCTCGACTCATTCAAGGGCAAGTAGGACCTTCATTGTGTAGAGCTAGATGAATCCTTTATGTCAACTTTGCACTAGCCACATAGTTCAGAAGGAGCAGAAAAAGTATATAATAGACAAGTAATCTAACTGGATGTAATTGACTTACCTTCAAATTACCTTACCTATGAATGAAACTATTAGAGTTGGTCGATATTCCACGAGTGTTTGGGTTCTTCACCGTTTCGAGCAGATAATTGCAATGATCCAAGCCGAGTAACTTTGACTACTATGTATGGTCCTTTATAGTTAGGTGATAACTTGTGGTGCTGAGCTGTTTCTGCACCTTACGTAGGATGAAATCCCCAACAATGAGTTTCCTGGGCTGAATTTTTGGGCTGTGATATCTACGCAACACTTGTTGATATTTAGCCGCTCATATAGATACTTGATCACAATACTCCTCGAGTAGATTGATATCATCCGCTCGCAAATACTCCTGCCCCTCTTCCGAGTAACTTTCCACTCGAGGCAAACCGAACCACAACTTAGTCACGAGCATTGCTTCTGCTTTGTAGACTAAGAAGAAAGGAGTTCCACCAGTGGCCCTGTTAGTCGAGGTGCGAACGGCCCATAGTACCGAGAGAAGTTCCTTCGCCTAGTGTTTCGAGTAGTCTTTCAACCTATTGAAGACCCGAGTCTTAAAACCCTGCAAGATTATATCATTGGTGCACTCAACCTGGCCGTTACTTTGAGATGAGCTACTGAAGCGAAGTAAGTTTTGATGCCGAATTCTTCACAAAATGCAGTAAAAGTTCCGCTTCTAAATTGGCTACAATTGTCTATAATTATCCGATGCGGAATGTCGTATCGAGTAATTATGCTCCTCATGAACTTCTTAGTTGCTTCTACAATTATTTTTCCTACGGGTTTGGCCTCGATCCACTTAGTGAACGTATCGATAGCCATAAATAGGAACTTATAACTATCTTGGGCCCTTGGGAACGGTCCCAGGATATCCAAGCCTCAGACGGAGAAATGCCTAGAAAGAGGAATTGTTTGCAGGGCTAGAGCTAGTCGAGTGGTCTGCTTTCCAAAAAATTGGCAGCTTTTGCATTTTTTGACAAGCTCGGAAGCATCCTGAAGGGTAGTCGGCCTAAAGAACCCTTGGCAAAAAACTTTTCCAATCAAGGTGCGGTAAGATGCATGATTAGCACACATGCCTCCATGGATATCGAGCAATATCTTGTTGCCCCTTCTTGAGTCATTCTCTTCATTAAGATTCTAATACTTCCCTTTTGGTAGAGCTTGTCGTCTACCAGAGAATATAACTTGAACTTACGAGCAATTTTTTCTATAGACGCATAATCATCAGGGACCCCTCAACCTTTGAGATAGGCCTAGAATGGGGTCATCCAAGTCGATTCACGTTTGAGTAGTGCAGCTTCTATGTCTACGGATTCTGCATTACTGACCTTACCAGACTACTGGTCAAGTTGGGTAGCATATGTATTCGAGGCTATCGAGATAGATGGTTTGAGGATTTTCTTCATGAAGACTCCCACATGTGTTAGAGAACGACACGAAGCCGAAGCGAGTCTAGCGAGTTCATCTGCAGTGGAGTTGTCGCCTCTCCAAATGTGTGTGACTTCCAACCCTTTGAACTTTTTCTTGAGCTTTCGTACCTCATTCAAATAAGTTGTCATGTTGTTGTCTAAGTACTGGGACTCCTTTAGGACTTGGTTTACGACCATTTGTGAGTCTCCTTTCATGAGTAGTTGTCTGATTCCAAGTGACATAGCTGTGCAAAGCCCATTTACAAGTCCTTCGTATTCTGTAATATTGTTGGAAGCTTTAAATTCTAATTGGATGACGTACCTGAGTTCGTCGCCCGTTGGAGATTTGAGCATGATGTCAGTCCCGAGACTTGAAGCATGAGTGATCCATCTAAGAAGAGCATCCAGTGGTTCTCGACCATGAATGCCTTGGTTTCTTCAATATTTGTCCACTTGGCGATGAATTATGCTAGTACTCTCGACTTAGCGCATGTGCACATTGCATAGTCCACATCGAACTCGTTGAGCTCGACCACCTATTGCGCAATTCGTCCAGTAGTCTCCCTATTGCGTATAACATTTTTCAGCGGATACATCGTCACGACACTAACCTTGTGCACTTGAAAATAATATCGTGGCTTTTAGAAAGACATCAAGACTGCATACAACAACTTATGCACTTGTGAGTATCATAGCTTGGCATCGTCTAGTACTTCGCTTACATAGTAAACAGGTTTCTGGGTCTTGGCCTTCTTATCGAGATATTCCTGTTCGACCACTAGGACCATGCTTACAACTTGCGAGGTAGCTGTAATGTACAAAAATATTTTATTTTTTTTCTTAGGTGAGATTATAATTTACAGAGACGATAAATACCTTTTTTAAGTCCTAAAAGACCTTCTCTGCATCTTTCGTCTACTTGAATCGGTTCTGTTTCTTCAACAGTTTGAAGAAAGACATCCCTCGCTTGCCCATCTTGGAGATGAATCGACTAAGAGTTGCTATGAATCCTGTTATTTTTTGAACATCTTCAGTGTTCGAGGTGACCACATCTGGTTGAGAGCCTCAATTTTGCCCGGATTGGCCTCAATACCCCGACTTGACACTAGGAAACCGAGAAGCTTGCCGGATGGGACGTTGAACGTGCACTTCTCGGGGTCAAGCATCATACGATACTTCCTAAGGTTACCAAACATTTCCTTGAGCTCATCAATCAAATCTTTAGTTCTAGATTTGACTACAATATCATCAACATCAGCTTCAATGTTGTGCTCGATTTGGGGTGTAAATAATTTTAGATACACCTTTGATACATAGCACCAGCACTCTTTAAACTGAAAGGAATTTACATAACAAAATACACCAAAGGGAGTAACAAAAGTGGTTTTTTATTTGTCCTCTATCCCCATAGTAATTTTGTGATACCCCAAATAGGCATATAGAAAATACCACAATGCACAACCTACCGTAGAGTCGGCAATCTGGTCGATGTGAGTAAGAGAAAAAGTATCCTTGGGACAATCTTTGTTAAGGTCAGTAAAGTTGACACACATTCTCCACTTGCCATAGGATTTTTTTTTTCACAATGAGAGGATTCGCGAGCCATGTTGGATGACGAACCTCTCGAATGAAGCATGCCTTTAGAAGTTTACCAACCTCCTCCTAGATGGCTTGTTTTTCTATCCTTCGTAAATCTTCACTGTTTCTGTATCACGGGTTTGGTGCCGGGTTCCACAGCTAGTCGATACTCGATCACATCCCTAGGGACCCCAGGCATATTGAACGGTTGCCATGCAAATATATCTTGATTTACCCAGAGGAAAGTGATGAGCTCGAGTTTCTATTTGGGATCAAGGCCGCCCCCTATCTTGACCGTCTTGGTTGGTTCAGACGAGTCGAGGGGCACTGCCTTGATGCCACCACTGACTTTTTTTGTCCTTGGCACCATCATTGGTCTCACATTTGGCAATGTTGTCGGATCTGGAGGCGTCGGCAAGGTTCATGAGCTTGGAGTCTTTGGCCTTGGTTCAGCTGATGGAGATCATCTTTAGTTCTTGGGCGTCATACCATTGAAGTCGGCAATGAACTGAGCCTTCAGCTCAGCCCATGACCGGATCGAGCTGGGTGGCAGGTTCAACAACTAGGACCTTATAGGTCCATTGAGGGAAATTAGTAGGTAATTAGCCATCACCTTATTATCACTGTTAGCTGCTCGAATAACAGTGGTGTATATCTAGAACCACTCGTTGGGGTTGAGCTTCCCTTCGTACTTCTGAATTGGACCTGCTTTGAACTTCTCGGGTCATCGTATCGATTGAAGCTCAGGTGTGAAGGATTCACAGCCTCCGTCGAATTCTTCAAGAGGAGAAAGGGGAGGACTGTCATGCATGTCCCTTCGAATAGGGGAGTCACATCAATCGTCTCGTCCTGGTAATCTGCAGTCGCTATAATGATGATCATCCTCACAAACGGTTGTCTATCACTTTTTATAGATCATACCTATAATGAGGGATGTTGTCCCTCAAGTCTTTCTGGCTTCTGCACCTATGGATAGGGCAATTGCAGTTTGTCCTGCAGGATTGTGCTTGAGCTCGACCATTAGTGATTCCTTGAACCAGCACCTTTTTGGCTGGGGTTCCTAGAGTTGCTAGGGTTATATACTCAATCAACCTGGATCTAAGCTGCATCGAGCAGTGTCTTGAGTTGATTGACCATCAAGATTAGAGGATTCATCGGATCCAACTTGGGAAATGATCTTAGAAACACATGAGCACCCTGGACATTGACTTTTGGAGTATTGAAAACACCACTGTCAAGGCTCAGCTGTGGTCGAGCTGATGTTGCTCTGTGATCGCTATTTTGAGGGAGTTTGTTCCTCGATCTTGGAACCGTTGCTGGTGGAGGCATCACCTGACCAATAGGCATTCCCACAGCAAGTCAACGCCAATATCAGAGTTCACCTGACCTTTCGCTGTCCGTTGATGATGGGTGGTACCGGGGATAGGCAAGGATCCCACTGCGATTGTCCCTAGTGGTATTCCTATAGCGGCGTTGGTATCTTGGGCGACATCCGTCACTGCTGGATCCTCAGAGATTCCTACACCATCATTTACCACAGCATCCGAATCTTCCACATTCTGCTCAACGGGTGTGTCGTCGGCCCTAACCATGAATACGAATCGATCTGTTTAGGTGCTCTGGCCGTCGATAGAGTCATCAGTGTCCATGAACTGAAAAAAATTAGGTTCCTTGGGATCCCAGTCGAGGTGTCCTACCTCGCGATATGCGTCCAATGGACTGGACTCGATGATACCAGTGTGGACCAGCCCACCTTGACTATCCTAGTTGTAAACCATAATCCCAAAGGTGATCTCAGATCTAACCGGATGTGATGTGAAGATGACTGCTGGTGACTCAAAGTGGTCGTAGAAGCCGGTGTCAGAGAATCAGCCGCGGACGCGCACTTGAGATATGATTGATCCTGAAAAATAGATGAAGTCCCCTACCTGGCACATTAAATGTTAAAGATTATTTCCCAACAATATATCTGTAATTGAAATAGGGTAACTTCAAAATCAGGAATCGAGTAGGAAACAAGACACACGATGTATACAGGTTGAGTCTCAGTTGGGGTAACACCCTACGTCTTGTGTGAATGATATTGTATATATAGCTATCTCGAGTACAAGCAATGTAGCTAGACCTATTACAATAGAGCATATTGAATCTAAACTAGTCCAGAGTTGAAGTCGTCGAGTCTCTCTGATTGCTAGGGTCTTGTTGCCACTTGCATCGAGTTGAGTATGCGTAGATTGTTCTGCCTTCGTCCTCCCAGGGTCTAGATCCCCACCTTATATATGGTCTAGGCGCTGCCCTGTAGTCGATAAGGAGTTCTTTGTCTTGTCGGCCAGGACAAGGCAACCGAATCCAACTAGGTACTAGTCGTACTCGAGTCGGTTAATCCGATTGAGACATTTCTAATATACGTTTTTAAAATCTCCGAGTATACAGGGTCCCATATATTTAGGTCCATAATATCCAAAGTTGTTAAACATGTGTACAATGCATTCCATAAATATACGGTATATTCTTTGTGCACATATACGTTATAGTTAGATATTCGACACACCCCACCCCTCTGCTCTGGTTTGGCATTTTGGCCCTCCTATGTTCAAAACCTGGCGCCGCCCCTGGTCGCAAGAGCCCCTGACCTGCAGCGAAGCTGTATGGATTCCCTACCATCAAATAGTAATGCTTAATTACTTGAGTATTTTAGTTCGAATGGGTTGCCCAGTTGCCCTTCATGTCACCTGGGTTTGGTTGAGGTCTGGATCTTGACATATGTGCTCTTTGCTCTTGCTGGTATTCTACAATCTGCCGTTGCAGCTCCTGCTTTGATTGAGATCACTTAGGGTCCTGCATCGTTTGAAGATCGTCGGGCCTCTTTAAATACTCTCTTAGTAATTCCGCGTTCTCATGTTTCTAAACGTTGCGAGGGGCATCTTTTCAGCAGAGCTGTATTTGCTTGTGTTGTGTACCCACCATTCATCACCTTGGAAGTTGGAAGGCCTAGTCTGGCTTGGCCAAAGTATTCACTGATTGTTCTAGCTTCTGTGTATTCAGTCGCAAATGCTGGAGAGAAATTGGAAAGTTCTGTGACGTTTGTTCGTGCTTCTGTAATTTCAAGATGTCCAACTAGGTTGCATTGACATGCAGCAACAGTTGTAGTTCTAATCTTTTTTCAGTTAAACAGTACCAAGTTCTAATCTTTTTTTGGTTAAACAGTAGTTCTTCTTGAGGTATCTATTCCTATTCATATGGACTGGATTGTTCCCTTGCAATACAGCAGAGTATTAACACGCAGTGGATTGTGCGTGTCCAGATTCCGGAAGCATCGCTTCAGGTCTTTTTATTTTTCAGAATCAGGCATTGTTTGTGTACTTCCGTTCTTTTCGTTTTGAGAGGAAAGCCACCATGTACTTTCGTTCTTAATAAAAAAAGAATTTTTCTTCCTTCCAATTTGTTTGCCTAAAAGAAACCTTTGTTCCTCTCGATTTTATCGAGTCATTACACATTCAATAAATGATCATCAAGCATTTCTTATTCAAAAAACCCTTGCCTTTTGTTTAACTTGGGACAATCATTCGTGGCTCTAGTATGAATCTAAGGTTTTAATTGAACTTTTGTTTATGTTGCTTAGGACAACAGTTAGCTTTTTAGGCTTTTAGTAATTTCAGCCTTCAGTTTTACAGCCCACAGCACATCATCATCATCATTATCACACGCGACTCTGCCCATAATTTACGTGGATTATAGATGATTATTTGTGCTTCATTCTGCGGTTTTACAGGCTAGACACAACTCAGATACAACACTTGTAATAGGGAGTGATCCGAAGTGCGTGGTAACGGCTGATTACTTGAGGATTCTAGCTCGCATGGCTTGTCCTCCACATCCTCCCATGCATGCATGCATCTTGGATTTTGTCGAGGTTTGGATCTGATATGCATGCCCGTTATCCTTGCAAGCAAAATATTCAACTATTGGCCACTGCAACTCCTGCTTTGATTCAGATTCAACTATTTCGTCATGTGAAGATCGTCAGCCCTTAGTAATTCTGCATTCTCATGTTTCTGAACATTGTGAGGGAAAAGGCCAGTTAGATACAGCTAAGTTCACCAGCTCTGAAGTCTCAGCCCACACAACTCCGTATAAGATAAATAACAACTCGAAATTTAATCCTTTTTACACACAAACACCGCAAAATTCCTAGGTCAAAAGATTTTGACGCAACTATAAATATGCACAAGTATAAAAGAATCCGAAGAACATGGATCAGGTGTCAGAATCAACAGCGGAAAACAGGCCACCGACCAAAAGAAAGAATGAACGAATCATATCGCAAGTCCAGAAGAGCAATCTCCTCTGAACTCATCCTTAGCATCTCTGGTGAGATTTTTCAGCCGTCGCATAAGCGAGCTGTGCTTACGAGTTGTTGATCACCCATCTCTCTTTGCTAAGAACAAACAAATAGCTGCGGAATTTTCGCCATTGTCATCTAACGTTGCAGCACTGGGCGCTACCGGACTGCAGTTTCCTCCACAGGCAGATCATGTGCTGCGGGGACTGATAGTGCGCCGTGATGTAGCCGTTGTAGCAGCCTGACTGGTAGAACCTGACATCGTGCCGAATCTCCACCGGCCGGCGCGTGTTGTTGAACTTCTCAACCCACATGCCCATGCTTACGTCTTCCATCTTAAACAGCTGCACCAAAATGACACGACTATTTAGCTACTGCTTTTTGAAGTGCAATGTGTGTTACCGCAGTTGCAATAGATAGATAAGGTGGGAATGATGCTTACCCGAAGTGTCTGGTTATCGAACTCAGATACAATGTAGCGTGCAATATCTGATGAAATTACGTAGCCAGGTCCATTAGCATAGTTTGGATATACTTCTTCCGGCCATTCCTGCAGGGGAAAAGATGCAATTTTTTTAGGGATAATGTATTTATCTTTAAATAATTTTACTATCTATGTTTATCAACAAGAGCTGTTGCCCACTTCTGAAAATAAAAACTAGGTTAGAGAAAGGGCTGACAACTAAGGACGACCACAGCTGCCTCAGAAGAGGCCTATGCTAAAGATACATAATATCATAAATGGCCGGGAAAAGGAAAATCAACAAAATAAAATGTGCTACTTGGTCACCCACACTTGATGATTGGCTGATAGCAAAAGAAAACACAGATGCAGGACATTGCATGACCAAAACACTATTCTTTCCAGTTTCACAATTACAGAGGAAAAAACAATTTACCTCATAAGTTACAGCCCACTTGCCAGATCTTAATGGTCGATGGAAGTAGTTCATACTTCCCACATACACACTTTTATCACTACGAACTTTCTTCACTTGATCCAGTACTGAATCGATTCTAACAAATGTATCATCATCACATTTCATTACATATTTTGCAGGGATGACACGCACCTGTATAAACAAAGAACATTAACTGAGCATAATATGAATGAAATTGACCTGTAAAGGAACATGGCAGAGCATCTTGCATGAAAATATGTAATTGCCTGACAAATTGAAATCACTTACCCCATACTCCGCAATGGCAACAGTCTTCAACACAACAAGGTCATAGCTATCAATGAAAGATACTATAACAATGTCACGGAAGAACTCTGCTTCCTTCTTCAGTTCTGCGTTGACCTCCTTTTTTCCATTCTGTAAATTTGTTTAATTCGGTCAGAGTTTGAGATATGCAAATGAGTAGTAAAAACATGTGTCAAAGTGGTAGTTACCAGAGCCACAAAGAACCGAGCTACAATATTCAATGACTTCCTTGTATACATCATCCACGACTTCCTTACAGCCATACGCTCAGCAAAATGGCTGGCTGCTGAAAGAATGCCAATGAAAAGCTCAACAGGTTCAGTCGGCAATGGTGGGGCTCTCCACTGTTCAGACATCTCAAGGTATCTCTCTGGTGCGAAACTAGGATGTGAATTAGGTAGAGAACTAGCAAAAATCGACTCAATATCAATGTCTCCGTTCAGAGACAATCCAGTTGCATCCTCAAGAGTGTAACCCTGTCGAGAACATCAGCTGGTGTCAATTAGCAATGCATACCTTCAGGACTGCTCATCAAGATTTATGAGGCTTTACAGTGAACTTACAGTGCGGTAAGGAAATGAAGCAACGTGCCGCCCATCAACATTGACATGGTAACCTTCCAAACCAGCTGTTAGAGTCATGACGAATAGCTTGCCTTCTGCGAATGGGTATGGCCAACTGATGTGGACATCCTTTGGTCTACCAATCAAACGTTTCACCCACCATTTCATCTTTGACTCCTCCGACTTGTTGTCATCGTCCTGAATCCATTTCTCACACTTGAGTTGCCCATCAACTGAAAGACCAAAGTGACATGTCACACAAAACATGCCAATTTGGCAAAGCAAAGTTGTGGTGCACATTCTTGAAGTAAAAGAAATCCAAATTTAACTTCAATTTCAAGTTGAAGCGTTTTCAAATAAATCGCAAGGAACTGCATTACTGACTTGCTGTAAACGAAAAAAAGGCTCTGAAAACAAAATTTAGTCATTTCCGGGGTGCTCACTACTTCAATGACTCATCAAACATGGTTTACAGTCAGTTGGTCGCAATCATCGCGAAGCTGGACTAAGCTGGAACTATCTGGACATATAAACTCTAGAATATGAAAACAAAGCACACGCAACTAAATGAAAATTATTTTTGTTCCTCTAGTAAGAGAATAGAAAAGAGGAAAAGAAGTTTAGGTTCCCACCGATAATTTGACAAGTCAAACTCTACAGCTCCAAAACGCGGTTGCAGGTCAATTTGAAAAATTAAACACGTCACCATCAGGTCAACACACCACATTCTCTTGAAACTGAAAAACAGTTCGAACTCTTTCTAGAAATGTCTCTTTCTAGAAATGTCCAGCCCTAAGTTTGTACCTTTCGTGCCCAATTCCACCAAGCGACGCTATTCCACGCAAATTTCAACCGCTGAAGTTGAGAGTCTTCAACTTTCCTAACTAGACCACCCATTCATAATCGTACCAACCTCGATCTATCTCGATAATTCAGATTCTAAACTAACCAACATGCTAACCAGAACAAGGGATGATTAGATCGAATCAAGCTACGCAAAAAAAGAAATCAAAATTAACCAAAAAAATCAGGATCTCGATTGAGAGGTTGGCAATGGCAGCTCACCGGTGTCCTCGGCGGGGCGAGACGCGAACCCCTCGCAGCGCTGCGACTGCCCCCACTGCATCCTGTAGCAGCTGTTCATCTCGATGACCGGTTTCCGGCTGTAGTCCCCGCGGATCCTGGGGTTGAAGTGCAGTATCCTCGGCGGCGCCTCCCCGTCGACCGCCTTGGTGCCCACCAGCTCGACCATGAACTGCGACACCATGAGCGGCGCCTCCCCGTTCCTGCGCTCGGCGATCTTGGGGTCATGCTCGGGCCGCGCGGGCCGGGGCCGGGCCACCACGGTCACGTGGGAGCCCACCGCGAGCCCGCAGGGGAGCTCCACCACGCGCGCGCCGTCGAAGGGTAGCTGCTCCCTGAGCACTGAGATCGAGGCGGGGCAGGTCGGGGCCCGCGACGCTGTGGACGCGGCCGGCGGATTGGGGTTGGGCGCGGGGGAGTGGAGGTGCGCGAGGTGCAGCCTGGCGGCGGCGAAGGCGTCGGAGGCGGTGGTGTCGAAGGGGGTGGCGGTGGCGTTGGGCCGCGGGAGGAGGAGGAGGGAGGAGAAGATCGGGAGCGTGGGCGGGCCCGGGGCCGGTGCGGTGGCCGCGGGGAAGGCCTGCTTGGCGGGGCGGACGGGGGAGAACGGGGACGTGAAGGCCGCAGCCGCCTCGAGCTCCCGGCGGCGCGGGTGCTGGATGGGGAGGGACGACGAAGAGGAAGCGGGGGAGGATGCCAAGAAGGGCAGCAAAGGAAGCTCGAAGAGGAGGACGAAGGCGAAGTATCCGGCGGCGGCGGCGAGGAGGCCCGTGCGGAGCAGGCGCTTCTTCCGCGGCGCCGGCGGCATCGTGGCCTGGACGGCAGCGGAAGGGAAGGGAAGGGATGGGAAGGGAAGAGGAGGAGGGAGGGAGGGAAGAAGTAGCCGTTTGCCGGGGGACAGGTGAGGGGCGTGGCGTCAGCTCTGACCGTTGCGGTGCAGGGCGGCGGCGGGGAGGGTGGAGCACGGAACAGCGAATGGGTTGGTTAAAGTCTCGGTGGTTTTACCACGGAAAAGAAGAATCTTCGCAGAATTTATAGAGGGTCAAACGTGAATACTGATGTTTGAATGCTATGGCCACAGATGCAGATAAGGCTGGACGAGATTCAAATAAATTCACCTAAAACATGTTTGCATAGCATTTGTAAGTTGCAAAGAGCATTTATATACCTCATTGTTTATTAACTCAGGTAGATAGTTATCTAAAATGATTCAAGGGGAAAGAAATATCTAAATATTTATTTTGATAGTAAGCAGTTTACAATGTTATTTGTTAACGTATATATACTTTTACTTTTATAAAATATATAAATTATGATAGATCTAATCGATTTTTACCGTTCATTTGAATCGATCAAATGGTCATCGTATAAAGTTAAACAACTATTTCTCTTTTAAAAATACATTTAATCTCATATTATTTACCTTTCATATCTAGATATCTAATATTTATCTTTCGTATATTTAAAAATATATTCAAAATCATATTATTTATCTTTTATATCTGCACGTCCAATATTAGACATATCTGAATCGACTCTGATATAGCGTCACACCATAACACTCATACCAGATGGGTTACACGTAGACCCCTGGCTCCGCTCCCCTGTTGCATGGCATGCAAGGTTCACAAATTTGATAGACCCTCGAAAACCACCCGGGGTCGGTAATCGTATAGTAATTCAGTGAAATTTGGTAGAAGCTGGTCAGATTTTTAAATTTTTTTGAATTTTGAATTTAAGTTTGATCGGTAATAATTCGGTTTCTAAATATTATGCAGACCGAATTTACTGATAATCGCAATAACCGAGCGGTAACTGCCTGCGGCTCCTGCGGGCAGGGGTCTGGCACCGGCGTGGGGAGCACATGCGCGTGTCTCGGCCAATGACGGCCGCAATTTCGCCGGGACGGTGCGCGATTCCCGTGCCACCGGCTCGGTGCCGACCGCGCGCCATGGTTTCTCTTCAACGCCCGCGTTTCATGCATGTTTCTCGAGCCCCCTCTTGCTTTCTACTACTACCGTGTGCCGCCGTTCCCGTTGTTGCCCTGCTACAACGTGAGATGCATATTTTTTCCACATATTCTACAGCTGATACGGTTCTCCTACGTACTTCCAGTCCCATGTACTGCGAGAACTCCTCGATCCAATGCGGTGCACGCGAAGACGGTCATACGCACGTACGCGGGAGAGTTTGGAAAAGTCTACTAGGATCTAGGTACGTTTGTTTGGGTTTTTGTTTTTAATTTATCTAGAAGTTATGCTTTTAATTTATCTGAAAAGTTATTTTAAAATATTATATTAGTTTTTACAATAAATTTTTAGTTTCTTAGTATATATCTTTAAAAATATCTATTAATAGGCTTTTTAACTTTAGTTTATTTTTCTCGTAAATAGATTTCTAGTTTCTACAGAAGTCACTTCTTTATAATCCCGTTTATTCTGACTTCTGACAGCAGCAGAAGTGGAATCAAAAGCTAAAAACAAACAGAGGCTAAATTAAAGGAAGTTGCGTTGTCTGAACATGATTGGTTGGTTGGCAAACGTTATCGTGGTAAATATTTAGTTCTATATTATAATCATAGTTTGCCATACTTTTACCTTATGTCTCACCCATTATAATTTCTAGCTTTTTCAAACCTTAAATAGGACGTGGCGAATAAATTGCTGGCCAGACGTGGTTTGGCAAAGTCGACTGCTGCTAGCTAGCTTGTTACGCTACGGCATTGTCTTAAAACAATCCACCAAATTGCTGGGAAGATGCTTCGGAACGTTTAAAAATCAAAACAAAACAGGCCATCTGACACATCGCCAACTATCCTCCAAACGGCAATCACAAGAATTTCACAATCCTAAAAAAACAGCATTTCACAATCCTTCAAGAAAACAAATGGCCATTTCATATTCTACACACCAACAAATATACCTTACGGCATAAAAGAAATATATTGACCAACCCTGTTTCCTCTTGATGTCGCAGAGATGGCATCGACCAACCCTGTTTCCTCTTCCTCCTCCCTCCCCCCCCCCCCCCAAAGGGAAAAAAATTCTCTGCTAGCGTGCTGCAAACAGACACTCCTGCAGCACCAGCCGGATGACTGTCAGGTGTCCCACGATCATAGTTTGCCATACTTTTACCCTATGTCTCACCCATTATAATTTCTAGCTTTTTCAAACCTTAAATAGGACGTGGCGAATAAATTGCTGGCCAGACGTGGTTTGGCAAAGTCGATTGCTGCTAGCTACTTCCTCTGTTTCATAATGTTTGTCCATGATCTCAGGAGTATCTGTCTCAAATTGTTTGTCCATTGCGGTAACTAAGAATGCTTTATGGTCCATTTTACTGCCATGCCCTTGAGTGCATACATGCATTTACTCTAACGCTGATGAGTTATTTACTCTCATTCTTACATTGATTAGGGGTAGCATGGTCATCTCAGTGTATTTTTTCACTAGATTTCAGTATTCCTTGGTTTGTACGTAATGATGGACGTGGACAAACATTGCGAAACGGATGAAGTAGCTTGTTACGCTACGGCATTGTCTTAAAACAATCCACCAAATTGCTGGGAAGATGCTTCGGAACGTTTAAAAATCAAAACAAAACAGGCCATCTGACACATGCCAACTATCCTCCAAACGGCAATCACAAGAATTTCACAATCCTAAAAAAACAGCATTTCACAATCCTTCAAGAAAACAAATGGCCATTTCATATTCTACACACCGACAAATACACCTTACGGCATAAAAGAAATATATTGACCAACCCTGTTTCCTCTTGATGTCGCAGAGATGGCATCGACCAACCCTGTTTCCTCTTCGTCCTCCCCCCCCCCCCCCCCAAAAAAAGGGAAAAAAATTTCTCTGTTGGCGTGCTGCAAACGGACGCTTCTGCAGCACCAGCCGGATGACTGCCAGGTGTCCCACAAACCAATCGCAAAGTATTCCAAGAGCCAGCCGCGCGAGCGCATGCAGCCGAAGCCGACATGGAACGAGCCGGAGCATGCATGCAGCAGCGCAAAGGAATTAATCCCAGCGCAAATTACTTTCCTAATCAATCTCGCATGCAGGTGACGCGCCGCTCGTCGATATCAGCGTTGGGGACTGCCTGCTCGTCGATATCAGCGACGCCGGGCTGCTAGATGTGGACGGGCTGCTCGACGATCTCGACATAGCCGGCATACTCGTCGTGCTCGTCGTGGACAGGTTGCTCGTCCATCTCTGCGACATCGAACTGCTCATCGTGGACGGGCTGCTCGATGATCTCGTCCAGGAGCCCGGCCATAGATGGATGGACTGCTGTAGTCATGGCTATCCCGACGGTGCCGGTATGCTCGGCGGGGACGAGCATCATCTCATCGGCGGCGACAACCTCCGCGATAAGAAACATTTTAGGTGATTCAAGGTGAAACGTTTCACGTTTTGATGTGTTTAACATGGATTCTACAGAATCATCAGAGAATTTAAAACGTTTCTTACAACCAAATAGGACCTAAATTACTGGCCAGACGTGGTTTGGCAAAGTCGACTGCTGCTACCTAGCTTGTTACGCTACGGCATAGTCTTAAAACAATCTACCAAATTGCTGCGTGAAGATGCTTCGGAACGTTTAAAACTCAAAACAAAACAGGCCATCTGACACATCGCCAACCATCCTCCAAACGGCAATCACAAGAATTTCACAATCCTAAAAAAACAGCATTTCACAATCCTTCAAGAAAACAAATAGCCATTTCATATTCTACACACCGACACGCACACCTTACGCTAACACTGGTCAGTATCACGCATAAAACAAAGTTGCATCGGCCAACCCATGGAAAGTTGTTCCGTTGTTTAGCCTGGTGCCGCAACATAAGCGAGGATCCAGATCCTCTGACCTCGTCTGGAGACAAACAATAATCGGTGAGGTTTACTGTTTACAGAAATATTGCAAAGATTTTACTATTCACTTAACTAGTGTAGCGTCTAGTCTTATCCATTCACTTGAGATTGAATGGCCCATTACGTTTTAAAATCAAATTTCCTTAAGTAAGGCTATCTTCAATAGATATTTTAAAAATTCATCTCTTATAATAATATTACAGCATCGCTTAATACTATTACAACATCTCTTATTTTTTTCATCTCCAACAGCTGCCCTATTTTTTATTTTCTATTACTCTCCTCCTTTATTCGGACCCACAACCATACTCTCATGAACAATATTACGGAGTATGTTTCCGGCCGTAAATTTGCCGTCTCCTCTATCCAACCAGCTTCCCTATACATGCACTGTAGCACTAGACAGAGTCTCCGTTGGAGACGGTTGCTGGCCGATCGGATCGGTATTTCTTGTGGCACAGTGATTTGTTAGGTGGATGCCGATTTGTAGACGGTTGCTGGGTGGATGCTGATTTGGTTGGAGTTAGCCTTGTTAGAGATATAGAAAGAATCTCTAGATTGGCTTGTAATCTATTCTGTTTCCTGTGTTTGTTATGCTATAGATAGAGATAAATCTCTTGTAATCAGGACTTGACTTAAAGGTCAAGTTTGCTCCCGATTGTAAGCTATACCGGCGGCTCTTGCTGGCTATATAAATACATGCAGCCTGGACGATGGGTTCTATGCTTCCCAAATTATTTCACATGGTAATCAGAGCCTGAAAAACGATCGGCTTCTGATCGCTCAAGGCCGATCGAACCCCTCCACACACAAACACACGAAGCCCTCATCCACCTTCGGATCTCCCAGTCCTATGGCGAGTTCGTCATCGCCTCTGGCCATGAACTCGACCTTGAGTCAGCCAGTTTCAGAGAAGCTCACAAAGAGCAATTATCTCCTATGGAAGGCCCAAGTTCTCGCCTCAGTTCGCAGCGCCCAGCTTGCCGATCATCTTGACGTCTCTATTGCACCTCCTTCTCATCAGATTGATGCCAAGGAAGGAGACAAGACCCTGAAAGCTCCAAATCCGGCGTACTCACAATGGCTGGCCTACGACCAACAGGTTCTCAGCTAACTGTTCGGGTCTCTCTCCCGTGAGATCCTAACACAAGTGGTGACCACAACTTCAGCAGCTGCTGCATGGAAGATGATTGGAGATATGTTCTCCTCTCAGACTCGCGCAAGGGCAGTCAACACCCGGATCACGCTTGCAACTACACAAAAGGCACCATGACGGTGACTGAATATATTGGCAAGATGAGATCTCTAGCCGACGAGATGGCATTAGCTGGGAAACCTCTAGAGGAGGAGAAGCTGGTGTCCTACGTCTTGTCTGGGCTTGATTATGAGTTCAATTCACTCGTGTTAGCCCTTGTGACTCGAGTTGAACCTGTTACAATGGGTGAGCTTTATGCTCAATTGCTCAGTTTCGAGACTCGGATGGATTTACTTCATGGAGGATCCCAATCTCAGTCTTCTGCGCATGCCGCTTCACGCAGTGGTCGCGGAGGAAACCAGCGTGGACGTGGTGGTTGAGGTCGCGGCAACAGCCGTGGTGGTGGCCGCGCTACTCAAGGAGGACGCGGCAGCAATCAGGGTGGCAGGGGCGCACCCAACAATCAGCAACGTCCGGTGTGCCAACTCTGCAAGAAGACTGGACACACGGTGATTGACTGCTGGCACCGGTTTGATCAAGATTTTGTTCCTGAAGAAAAGAGTGCTGGGGCGGCTATGACCTCCTATGGCATTGACACCAACTGGTACACCGACACCGGCGCCACAGATAATATCACCAGTGAACTTGACAAGCTGACCGTAAAGAGCAAGTACAATGGAGGAGATCAAATTTATACGGCCAGTGGAACAGGTATGGACATTAGTCATATTGGTCATACAATTGTTCATACCCCTAGTCGTCATCTTCATTTGAATAATGTTCTTCATGTTCCCGAAGCTCAAAAAAATCTTGTATCAGTTCATCGCCTTGCCTCCGATAATCATGCTTTTCTTGAGTTTCACCCTAACTTCTTTTTGATAAAGGATCAGGACACGAAGAAAATACTTCTTCAAGGCAAATGTAGAAGTGGTCTTTATCCCCTCCCTTCGGCTCCATTAGATTCAAAGAAGCTTGCTTTTGGCACCATCAAACCATCCTCTTCGAGATGGCATAATCGTTTAGGCCCCCCATCTTTTTCTATTGTTCAGCAGGTCATCAGTAGAAACAATCTTCCATGTTCTACTGAAATAAATAAGGAGTCTATTTGTGATGCCTGTCAAAAGGCTAAGAGTCATCAACTCCCTTATGCAAGGTCATCTAGTGTGTCGTCAGCCCCCTTAGAACTAGTGTTTTCTGATGTATGGGGACCTGCCCCTGATTCTGTAGGCAGAAAACAATATTATGTGAGTTTTGTTGATGACTATAGTAAGTTCACATGGATCTATTTGCTCAAACACAAGTCTGAGGTTTTCCAGATTTTTCATGATTTTCAATGTCTTGTCGAGCGCCTACTTGATCGTAAAATTGTTACCATGCAGACAGATTGGGGGGGGGGAGAATATGAGAGACTATACTATTTCTTTACAAAAGTTGGTATATCCCACCAAGTCTCTTGCCCACACTCTCACCAACAAAATGGAGCTGCTGAACGGAAGCATCACCATATAGTTGAGGTTGGCCTAGCTCTTCTTGCACATTCGTCAATTCCCTTAAAATTCTGGGATGAAGCCTTTCTATCTGCCACATATCTTATTAATCGCACTCCTAGTAAAGTCATTGACTTCGCTACACCTCTTGAGCGTTTATTTCATCAAAAACCAGATTATTCATCTCTTCGTGTTTTTGGTTGTGCTTGTTGGCCTAATCTTAGACCCTATAACTCCCGGAAACTCCAGTTTCGCTCTAAACAGTGTGTCTTTCTTGGTTACAACACCATGCACAAGGGATTCAAGTGTTTAGATGTTTCTACTGGTCGCATCTATATTTCTAGAGATGTTGTTTTTGATGAAGAGATTTTTCCTTTTTCAAAACTCCATCCCAATGCTGGTGCTCTTTTGCGGTCCGAAATTAATCTGCTCCCTTTCCATCTACAGAACTTGCCCAATTTGCATCATGGGGGTGAACATAATGATCAAATGACTAATGATCCTATTAATCCTGATCCTAACAGTGCAAATGTGCAAGCTTCTGGTCATGACATGCAGATTTCAGACATGGGCGCTGCAGACATCCCTGACACAATGGCTGTTCCTGGAGAATTTTCTAATGCAATGGCTGACGCAATGGCTCTTCCTGCTGGTTCCTCCTCTAACTTGGAGCCGGCACCTGCTTCGTCTAACTCTGGTGCACTCAACACACCAGACGTCGGACCTTCCGGTGCTGAAGACTCTACAGCCGATGCCGTGCAAGGACTTCCAGATGCGCCAGCTTCTTCCGCTAGGCCTGTGACTCGGCTACAGCATGGGATTCGTAAATCCAAAGTCTACACCGATGGAACAATCAGGTATGGTTGTTTCACTTCTACAGGGGAGCCACAAGAATTAAAAGAAGCCTTAGGTGATGAGAAGTGGAAAGCTGCGATGGATGAGGAGTATTCAGCACTTCTCAAAAATAAAACCTGGCATCTGGTTCCTCCTGAGAAAGGTAGAAATATTATTGATTGTAAATGGGTATACAAAATTAAAAGAAAGGCTGATGGTACTATAGATAGATATAAGGCTCGATTAGTAGCAAAAGGTTTTAAACAGAGATATGGACTTGACTACGAGGATACTTTCAGTCCTGTAGTCAAAGCTGCTACTACCAGAACAGTTTTGTCTGTTGCAGTTTCCAGAGGATGGTGTCTTCGTCAGCTAGATGTGAAGAATGCATTTTTGCATGGTGTCTTAGAAGAAGATGTATACATGAGGCAGCCTCTAGGATATGAAGAACAAGATACGCCACAATATGTCTGTAAGTTAGATAAGGCGATATATGGACTAAAACAAGCACCCAGAGCATGGTACTCCAGGTTGAGTCAGAAGCTACAACAACTTGGTTTCTGTCCTTCAAAGGCTGATATTTCCTTGTTCATTTATAATAAAGGAGGTGTTATGATATTTCTACTAATATATGTAGATGATATAATTGTTGCAAGTTCTTCACAAGATGCAGTGGGAGCATTGCTTCAAGATCTCAAGACAGAGTTTGCTCTCAAGGATCTAGGAGAGCTGAGTTATTTCCTGGGCATCGAAGTAAAGAAGGTACGTGATGGTATTTTATTATCTCAAGAAAAATATGCATTAGATATAATCAAGCGTGTGGGGATGGATAACTGCAAACCGGTGAATACACCTCTATCTAAATCTGAGAAACTTTCGGTTCAAGAAGGAGAGATGCTGGGAGCAGAAGATGCAACACATTATAGGAGTGTTGTTGGTGCCTTGCAGTATTGACTCTAACAAGGTCTGATATATCTTTCTTAGTTAACAAGGTGTGTCAGTTTTTGCATTCTCCTACTTCTATTCATTGGGCGGCTGTTAAAAGAATATTGAGATATCTTAAAGGTACTTTGAGTACGGGACTTAAAATAGCAAAATCAGCTTCCATGTTGGTTAGTGCTTTCTCTGATGCAGACTGGGCAGGGTGCATTGATGATCGATGCTCTACCAGTGGCTTTGCTGTATTTTTGGGTTGTAATCTCATTTCATGGAGTGCACGAAAGCAAGCTACTGTGTCTAGATCCAGTACTGAGGCGGAATATAAAGCACTGGCAAATGCTACAGCAGAAGTTATGTGGATACAAACCGTATTGAAAGAACTAAGAGTGCAATGTCCTTCAGCCGCCTGTCTATGGTGTGATAATATTGGCGCAACTTATCTATCTTCAAATCCAGTTTTTCATACCAGAACAAAGCATATTGAAGTAGATTATCATTTTGTTCAGGAGCGTGTAGCACAGAAACTTTTGGAGATTCGATTTATCTCTACAAAAGATCAAGTAGCAGACGGTTTTACCAAAGTCCTCTCAGCACAACAATTGGAGAATTTTAGACACAATCTTAACTTAGAGAAGTTATGATTGAGAGGGGCTGTTAGAGATATAGAAAGAATCTCTAGATTGGCTTGTAATCTATTCCGTTTCCTGTGTTTGTTATGCTATAGATAGAGATAAATCTCTTGTAATCAGGACTTGACTTAAAGGTCAAGTTTGCTCCCGATTTTTAGCTATACCGGCGGCTCTTGCTGGCTATATAAATACATGCAGCCCGGACGATGGGTTCTATGCTTCCCAAATTATTTCACAAGCCTAAGTAAGAGGATCCCGATTCAGCACAGAGTGGGCATTGCCCCATCCCAAGCGCATTGGCCAAAAACAGCAGCGACTCAGCACAGCCAGCACCAGCACGTTGATTAGCGGTTAGGATAACGCCATGGAATAATTGATCACGGCGATCATGATTAGATTTGATTTCCGTGTAGTGTAGCCCTGGCCAACAACAAAAATTGATTACCGTGTATAAGAAATAGATGAGGTTGTGATTAGATCTGTGTTGGCGTGTACCTGGACCGAATCAGAATCGGAAGGTTTATATGTTCTTCAGCTGGCGCCATTTGGAATGCTGTCGCCAGATGGGCTAGCTGCAATCCTTTTTATTCAATTCCTCCTTTCAATTTGGGCTAGCTGTAATCATTTGGATGGAACCGTCGTCAACTTTGCGTAGTCATGAACTGCAATGTCAGCAGGAGAAAAGCCTGGAGTAATATATGATTCACCTGGCTCAACAAGTAGGAATTTAGGACCAATATATGTTCTACGATCGGTAACCGGTACTACTCGATTCGTCACACCATGTTTTCGTTGTTCAGGGTCGAACCAGTCGATTATACGGGGAGACGGAGAGCATCTGTTGACCTAGCTGGGTTTAGAACGGTGTCAAGGACAAAACCGAGCCATTTGGAGTGCAAGCATCTGTTGGAAACTGGATTCTTGTACGGCCTTTGAAGATGTTGGACAAAAGAGTTCCATACTACACATGCCAACCGGGCAAATGATTCGTTTTATGAAATTATTATGGATTTTTTTTAGCTGAAAGAGTGCCCCACCATGTGAGCAGCAGAAGGGATCGGGAGGAGGAGGTGAAAAAGAACACAAACAAACTGGGATAGGAGAGAGAGAGTAGAGGAATACTTGGAAAGAAAGTAGTTACATGTTTCTATCTTCATGCCCTCTCCCTCTCACGGCCTCTCCGTTTATAGTCGTTACAGGGCTGCAGCCTGATCGCCACTCAGGGCTAGACGGTCCACTCAGACCCATATACCTTCTTGCTTGTTTGCCTGCTTCACTGTCCACGCCTAGGCCCCGCACTTGTGGTTCCATTCTCGTCTTCCTCGTTAGACAGGTTCCCACCTTGGAGCTCCAGCACAGGTGCGCTGCTAGCATCCCCTTCCCCTTGCGAGCCTGCTTGACACCAAGCAGGTGCGAAGGAAAATTCTTGCTTGAGCGCTTCCAGGTCTTCCCACGTCGCCAGGGTGGTCGGAAGATGCGACCACTAGATGAGAGCCTGCTGAACTGTCCAATGGCCGACCATCTTGATTCTGCGCTGCAGCACCATCTAGGGAACCTACAGAGCACCAAGAGCATCAGGAATAACTGGAGTTACCTGATGGTTGACGTCGGCTGCACGTTTCAGTAGGGAGACATGGAAGATTGGGTGGACTGTAGAGTCTGGTGGTAATACCAACTTGTATGCAGCTTCACCAATTTGAGCAATAATGCGAAATGGTCCGAAGAACTTGAATGCAAGCTTCTGGTTTGCACGCGGAGCCAATGATAATTGAACATAAGGTTGCATCTTCAGATAAACTGAATCTCCCACTTGGAACTGGTGTTCAGAACGGTGTTTATCAGCTTGCCTCTTCATGCGCTGCTTGGCTCGTAATAGGTGTTGCTGCAGGAGTCGATCCATGACTTGTTTTTCTTGCAACCAGGTTGATAAGGAGGGCTTAGAGCAAGCATCATCAGGAGAGATATCGAAATGCCAAGGTTGTACCCATATAGTGCCTCGAATGGAGAACAATTAAGTGCTGAATGTGAACTGGTGTTGTACCAATATTCCGCCAAATGAATCCATTTTTTTGCAGGGCATGAATGCACAAAACAGCGAAGATAAGTCACCATGCATTGTTTAACGTGCTCTGTCTGCCCGTCAGACTGGGGATGATAAGCGGAACTGAGACAAAGTTGTACACCAACCAGTCGAAACAACTCGTGCCAAACATTGCTGTGAAAACAGGGTCTCTATATGACACTATGGACTGAGGTAGCCCATGGAGCTTGTAAATATGTAGCAAGAATTGTTTAGCAGCTAATGCAGCAGTGTATGGATGGTTCAGTAATATGAAATGTGCATATTTAGTGAAAAGATCAACTACCACAAGCATACAATTGGTAGTAGAAGAACGAGGCAAACCTTCCACAAAGTCCATGGAGACAATCTACCAAGCTTGATGAGGTACAGACAGAGGTTGCAAAAGACTAGGCAAACGAGATCGATCTGGTTTAGCTTGCTGACATATAGAGCATTGTCTGACAAAGTGATGAACTGCAGTTTTCATACCTTGCCAAGCAAAGATTCGTTTAAGTCGTCGATATGTAATAGGAATGCCCGAATGACCACCAACTGGGTTATCATGCAATGCTTGGATCAGTTTGGTTTGCAGATTTTCATCTTTGCCAATCCAGATTCTCTTTTTATATCTTAAGATCCCACTTGGAAAGTGAAATGAGGAACTTTGCTAGAGATAATGTCAACTTATGAATCAACTGTTGAGCTTGTTCATCTTATTGGTAGCTGAGGATTACCTCTTGAAGCCACTGAAGGGTGCAAATAGATAGGGCAGCACAAGAAAGTTTAGAATGAGGGACACGTGATAAGGCATCAGTCACCCTGTTATATGTACCTTTCTTGTATATAATTCTATATTGCAAGCCTAGCAGCTTTGTGAAAACTTTATGTTGCCAATGAGTATGAAGGCGCTGCTTAGTAAGATAGCATAAACTATGCTGATCAGTAAAGATAATGAACTCCCCTAGCTGCAGATAAGACCTCCACTATTGTATAGCAGTAAGAATAGCAAGGTATTCTTTCTCATATGTGGAAAGACCTTGTAATTTAGGACCCAAAGCTTTACTGATGAAGGCAAGTGGATGACCTTCCTGTAGAAGAACATCACCTACTCCAATGTTGCTAGCATAAGTTTCTATGCAAAAGGGCTTAGAGAAAATGGGCAATGCCAGCACAGGAGTATGACTTAATGCATTCTTTAGTGCTTGAAATGCTACATCATGTTCATGAGTCCACACAAAATAAGGAGTTCTTCAGGAGGTTAGTAAGAGGTCTACTAATATTACCAAAATGCTTGACAAATTTCCTGTAGTACCCAACCAAACCTAGGAATCCTCTCAACTCCTTGATGTTCTGAGGTATAGGCCAAGAAACAATGGCTGACACTTTCCTTGAATCAGTAGCAACACCATCTCCACTGATGATGTAGCCCAAATAAGCTATTTTCCTCTGAGCAAAGGTGCATTTAGATAACTTCACATACCAATGGTCTTGTTTTAACAAAAGGAGAACTTGTCTGATGTGAGTGATATGTTCCTTATAAGAGGTTCTATAGATAAGAATATCATAAAATAAAACCAGAACATATTTCCTTAAGAGAGGTGATAAGGTCTTATTCATGGCTACTTGAAATGTGGCAGGGGCACCAGTTAGTCCAAGTATCATCACACTGAATTCATAATGAACTCTGAGTTTGAAAGGAAGTTTTATACTCTTCACCCTTTTGTAATAACATTTGGTCAAAACTAGCCCTGAGATCCAAACTTGTGAACCAAGAAGCATTGGAGAGCTCATCCAAGATTCCATCAATAATAGGAATAGAATATTTACCTTTAATCATTCAAATGTCTGTAATCAACACAAAATCCCTAAGTTCCATTCCCACCTTTCTCGTTAGATAGGTTCCCGCCTTGGAGCTCCGACACAGGTATGCTGCTAGCACACCAGCAGTTGCAATCCATAGAGGTCGCATTTTCAGTGATCCTCCGTACACATATGATATATTGGAACATAGGGGTCACGGGTAATGCACATGGAGCAATTGGATATAATGCACTAATGTACAAGCACGATTCCATACATCAGATACTGCTGTCTCTTGAAGGCTTTGTTTACATGACAGGAGCAAATCCATCGGCTTATCTATTGAAATGTTTGCTCTGGCAAATCTGGAGCTAAAACAAGAGTTTCCAAGCATACATTAGCACGAAACACTGGGCTACAACACGGCAATGTAAATAAGAAACACTGGAACCTCACTGAAGAATGAGACAGACGCTGTGCAATTTTGCCACTGCGTTGATCAGGTGTTACAGCAGGATGACCACCGCGATGAGGCAGCACCAGCCTGATCTGGATCTGGCCTACTGATCTGAATAGTTGGGGGCTGCATAGTTCGGCAAAGATTAGAATTTCCAAAGTAACAATTAACATGAAAATGAGCAAATGGGAATAACATGAGTAAGAGTTTACAGCACGACAGAATATCTACCTCAGTTGCAGCGGCAACACTTTCCGTCAACCTTTGCTTTATGTCCCTTGCCATGGTAAAGAATACCTGCTCTACATTTTGATTTGTTTTTGCACTCTGCATACAATTCAATTGATGTCCGTTAAATGGATCATCTTGGCAAGCTGATAATTTTGATGAACAAGCAACGCTGACTTGGGAGGTATATTACTCAGCTTAAAGTAATAAAATTTACCGTCTCAAAAAATTTAATCCCGTACTCATCTGCGAGCTTCTGACCTTGAGCTGTGGATACCACCTGTTCACAGGAAACATGTCACTACGGGCATGGAGAAGAACGGCCATGGATGTCTAACACAGAAGGTAATTTAATGAAAGCATTTACCCGCTTTGCATCCATATCAACCTTGTTGCCCACCAAGATCTTGTTGACGTTGTCGGATGCATGCTGCTCTATGTTGCGAATCCAATTTCTAATGTCTAAAAGTTAATTAAGAAAGACAATTAAGAGAGCTAGTAGCATTTTGATCTTCTGTCAACAAACAAGATGCACATGAATGTTGGATACTGTTAAAGGAGGACTCGTCTGTGACATCATATACAAGAAGAATACCCATAGCTCCTCTATAGTAAGCTGCAAAACGGGAAAAAAGAATCAAGAAATCAAATAAGGAGCAGAAACCTTGCTTACAATACAAAATGAATTGCTACTGTAAACATTTGGAGATTTGTAACACTATGAGAATATATATATATATATATATATATATATATATATATATATATGACTAAGTGCCCAAGAATTTGTTGCTAATTCACCATCCTATACATGTGGTGAACAATGAAACATTTACAGATAACTGACATATAATTGGGCATAGCCGCATAGGCATATGTATATGATCTGCTTAAACTATCAGAAAGCAGGATAGTCAGGTTTGCAATCGAGAAGCAAGAACGCAAAAGGAACAATTTCACATTTACAACACATAGAAGCGGGAATGTACCTTTTATGCTATTTCAAAGACGGTGTGAATACTATTAACATATCATGTTAGGTGTACAGCTGAAATTGCATTAGTTCTAGTTTTTAAACTCTTCACGTCAAAGCAACAACAACAACAAAACTCAACCACAGGGAGAAGACATCCCACTAACTTTGTCTTAAGATAGGGGAGTATCAAACCCTTTAGGGAGTTACTTACACGGCCTGCGAGCATCCAGGTTTGAGCCCGGCTGGGCGGCCTCTCAATTGAAGGCTCTACCAACTGAGCTATTGCTTGGTTCTCACGTCAAAGCAACCAAAACCAAGACATTTAGTGGTATGCGCTTCCTGAACTTTTGGGGTTGGGTAGTTGTTTGTATAGGCTTCATGGTCAAGTCAAGGTGGACTTTCGGGTCTTTTGGGTTCACAAAACATCAACAAGTTTCACTAACATGGCACGGGTCAGCCCAGCCTGACCACAAGTTCTTTTTACCATGCTCGTATATTTTTCTATCCCTCCCTGTTCTAAAATACCTGAAGTGAGTACTTTCAGCAAATACAAAAAAAATATATTATGCTCTAAATATTCAAGTGTTGGACTGGATAGGACCTTCTCGTGATCAAAAGAAAATTTTCAAAGTCTAGGGCGCTGCTGAAATTCTGGCTACATCTCGGCAGTGGTAGCACGCACATGTATACGAGTTGTTCACCTATGGCATCTGAGCCAATACCAGCTTGAGGGCATACTGGA
The DNA here is from genome assembly GCF_958298935.1 of Phragmites australis. Lineage (NCBI taxonomy): Eukaryota > Viridiplantae > Streptophyta > Magnoliopsida > Poales > Poaceae > Phragmites > Phragmites australis. Next base: position 25,011,256 of record NC_084935.1, on the reverse strand, counting down.
ACCAGTAAAATGCTATGCATCTACTCAAATGACAGATTTCTTTGACAAACTATAGGAACTAGAGTTCCAAATATGGTGTTTTATTGAGAGGTGGAGAGATATTTACTTCATATTTCACATATAGTCCCACATGAGCATCGTAGTAAAAAAAGAAAGAACATGTAAGTACCAGTTGTAATTGTTCGGAAACGTTCTTGACCAGCAGTATCCCAAATTTGTAATTTTACACGCTTTCCATCAAGCTCAACTGTCCTAACCTTGAAATCAATGCTTGACAAAAGGGGGGAAAAGTCAACTTTAGAATATAGACTTACACAAGTGAATGCTTAAAAGCGAGAATAATGATTAGCTGAGTCCATACCCAATGGTGGTGATAAAACTCGTTGTGAATGTATCATCAGAGAACCGCAGCAACAAGCAACTCTTTCCTACTCCTGGAGATAAAAAGGGGCCTCATATTAGACTGCATACACTATGTTGTCTGAGAGAAAGCTGCATAAACACATAATCTGACCAAAAGGTATTGGTTGAGGAAACAAATTAACGAATGCAACACATCAACAAGGATGGGGATCCATCAGTGTGTCAAAGCAACAGCATAGGAGGGGACCTCACATGATTCTGACTGTCCAAACAAACATTTGATACGCAAGATCAATTGCTCTCACTCCTATCGTATGTGATAAATTGAAACAACACGCAGAATTCTGTGCATGTGTGTGGGTCTGTGGGGGGTGGGAAGGGGTTTACAAAGCTTTCCAATCAAATGTCGCAGACAAAAAAAACATGTTAATCCCTTTGTGCAAATCACCAGGGTTGTCCATGAAGTGTTCAGTGGAGGGATTTAAGTATTGTGAGGACACTTTTTGAAAAGAAAATCACTAGTTCCAACAATTTCAAAACAAAATTCATCTTTTTTTTCTGACAAATGTCACATTTTAAAAAATACAATAGAAAGTAGAAAAACAATATAGTTGAATGAGGAACAATTCTATCACAACTAAATAGATGGTATGAGCAGACGAGAAGCTGGCCTTTTGTTCTTCCAATTATCTCAACAAGAAAGAATTGTTATGTTATGATCCTAGGATCGTTATACTGTCCAGATATTTGATCTTGTAAGAAACATTGAACTTTGATTAATGGGCAATCTTTCTGCCTTAGTATTTTTACCATTCTTCTCACTGTGGCTATGAGCACAAATATTCATGTCAGGTGGTAAGTGTTAGATATATATAGTCCTCTGTGTAATATCCCCATCATATAAGGGGTTTTGTGCATGTATATACTGGCTCAGGGCCTCCAGAGAATACAAGTTGATATTCCTAACATGGTTTTAGAGCTAGAATTTTTTTAGGACGCCGCAACTCGTCCATCTAGCCTCTCCTTTGTTCTCTTGTTGTGTCAAAAGCTAAGCGTATTGATGCAATCAGCTTCAGGATTTGGCAAGCACCTGTGGAAGCTTCCAAGGGTCCCATTACCTTCCGGATTAATAAGCAATCAACACCGTTTCTTGGGTGTTCCTTTTCGACATGCTCTGTCACCTCGGTTTCTCGCGTCAATGGATCAATTGGATTGCTATTCTACTATCCACCTCAAGCACTAGAATACTTATCAATGGTCAACCTGGCCAGCGGATTTGTCATGCAAGGGGACTCCGCCAGGGTGACCCTTTGTCGCTGATGCTGCTCATCCTGGTGATGGAAGCCCTGAACGCCTTGATTTTAAAAGCTGATAGGCTTATGTTGTTCAACGATCTACTGGCCGGGATCAAGAGTAGAGCTTCGCTTTATGCTGATGACTTGGTGATTTTCCTCTCGCCGCGCATGCAGGACCTGGTGCTCATCAGGGCCATCCTTGATGCATTCGCGGCGGCATCGGGCCTCTACAACAATTTGAACAAATGTCAGTTAGCATCGATTCAATGCCGGGAGGAGGATATCATCATGACTGGAAACAGTCTTTTCCCCTCTCAGGTCGCCACGTTCCTGGTTAAGTATCTTGGAATCCCTTTAGCGTTGACAAAGCTGCAGAAATGCGACGTCCAGTCGCTCATGGACGTCGTGGCTGACAGACTGCCAACATGGAAATGGGGCATGCTCACCACAGCCGGTCACGTTGTGCTCACTAAGGTGACTCTTACGGCGATTCCTATCTACATATCCATTGCAACTTGCCTACCGCCATGGGCGCTTGAAGCTATTGACAAGCTCCAATGTGCGTTCCTTTGGCGCGGCACAGACATGGTGTCCAGTGGCCACTGCTTGGTGTCCTGGCCACGTGTTTGCCGACTGATGTCGCTTGGCGATTTGGGGCTACTCAACCTCTTGTTTTTATGCTTTGCACTCCGCCTCCATTGGGAATGGCTACGCTGAGTGAACGATATGAGAACTTGGGTTTCCCTGCCATCCAGAACTGAACGCATCGTTCGTACAATGTTCGATGCATCTTTCTCGATCGAAATTGGCAACGGCTCCATGGCCTTGTTCTGGACAGGTAGATGGCTGTTTGGTTCTTCTATCCAAAAAATGGCGCCTAATCTGTCCCAGGTTGTAGGTAAACGCACCTTGCGTACACGCCTGGTGGCCGACGCCTTGTGCAATCGGCAGTGGGTGTGGGACATCGAAGGATCCCTGACGATGGTTATTCTGATTGAGTATCTCCGGGTCTAGGACGCCGTAGAACACGTCCAATTGTCCGATGCTCCGGACAGGTTCATCTAGAAATGGTCGACCGATCAACGGTACTCATCATCTTCAACATACAGAGCTTTCTTCCATGGACAGACGGAGCTTCCAGGGGCCAAACAGCTATGGAAGAAGAAGGCACCAGCAAAATGCAAGTTTTTATTTTGGCTGTCTCTCTTTGGCTGCTGCTGGACGAACAATCGACTGCAGAGGCACAACTTGAGGAATGGAGGCCCTTGCTCCCTATGTCTCCAAGCGCCGGAAACTATCCAACACCTGATTCTCGGTTGCGTTTACAGTCGGGAGATTTGGTTTCACCTTTTGAGGCCAGGAAACCTTCATCGTTTCACTCCGCGGGCTGACATGGACCTTGTGGAATGGTGGCTCCCGAATTGCAAGCGGCTCCCTAAGGAAACTAGGCACGGATTTGATTCCCTCTTCGTTCTTGGCAGCTGGTGCATCTGGAAGGAACGAAATCAACGAGTTTTCAATCATACGTCGACCTTGCCGGGTGTCCTGAGCAGGGCGATCATGGACGAGGGGCGCTGCTGGGTGCGAGCGGGGAACAGGCGCTTGCTGGAGCTCCTGCAGGCTTAGCTTTTGTGCTCTGTTTCGCCCTTGTTGGTCGTTCTTGTTCCTACATGTAATCGCTAAACGTTTTCCTCAGCCGCGCCGTCAGGCACGGACGCGGCGATAAGGTCGCTTCTACGCGTTTCCACTTCGCTTATTCCTCTTAATGAAAAAACGCGCTAAGACGCGTTCTCGAAAAAAAATAACTCAATCTTCCTTCAATCCTCCCCCAACAATCCGTCTTTCCGTACTATCAAGCCCTCTAGAGATGCAGAAGTAGTACTAAAAGGAAACTGGCAAGAGTACAAGCAGCAGGCTACAACCACTAGGAAATCGAGCTAATCAAGCAAGCAAACATGCTAAGCTAAGCCTCATTTGCAAGCATCCAAGAACCGAAACCGCAGAAAGAATCGCGGGGGGGAGGGAGAAGAGCGATTTTCTTGGGCTTAGGTGAGATATGGGGAACGCACCGCTGTCCCCGATGAGGAGCAGCTTGATGAGGTGGTCGTAGTCGCCCCGCGACCTCGACGGGGCCGCCGCCATGGTTGGTCGTCCTCGCCGCCGCCGACGAGCTCTCCTCCTCGCGCTTGTGGGGGGATTTCTGGCTCTCTTCTCTCTCTTACCGAGGAGCCGAGGAGGAGAGAGACGAGGGGACGGAAGAAGCAACAGCGGAGGCGTCCAGGTGCACGCGAGAGGGAGAAAACAAGGACGGGAATGTGCAGCTGGACCTGTACTGTATCAGGACGGTATTTTTGTAGTCTTCCCCGCCGCGGGCCAGTGCTGCGTTGGCTTGGCGGCGTAGATATACGCCGTGGCAGTTGCCGGTTGGTGTGTACCTAACCTATCCTGGTGGTGGCTGTCCACCGTTTCAAAATTGCCAAATTGGGGAATATAGTTGTAGTGTAGTACTTTCCAATCTTTTAGTTGTCATTGGTTATTCGTATAAGTTTTATTTGTATAGATTGTATACGCAGGTTGAAAGGATATAGACTGAGTGATGTTATATTTATTGAAAAGAAGAGTATTTAGTTGGTTGTATCTGTCTGGATATATTGAGCTGAGTTTATATTTGGTAGGCCGAATGTGAGGTCACAACGGATACAAGAGTTGAGATTATGATTGGTTGCTCGTATAGAAATGATTTTGTGACATTGATAAGTGAATCTATTTGTATAAGCGGATGCATGAGCATACATCCACCGAGCCAAACTGCAGAGGGAAGCTCGAATCGAGCTTTTACTGCAGACGTACATTTGCATCCGCTAGCTAGATTATAATGTGCATGCGAGTAACCAAATACGCATCTTTTTGAGATTATATGTATCCACTGAGCCAGCATTTATCCGTATGACAACCCATCATACCCTAGAAACTATTTTTGCTTATCGATTGCTAACCAAGGTTGAGCAACTATGAGTTAGTGTTAGTTGGCACCTCGTTGCGATTTACTCCTTCTAATAAAAAAAAATACTTGGACGTTGTACGCAACGCCATCGTATGATGTTCTGCTCCAAGGGGTGAGCTAAGATGGTTGTGACTTGTGACTAGGACGAAACCTCATCGCAGGTAGGCTGGGGCATTCGGTTTTTTCGCTTCTTCGGTTCGGTTTATTTGGTGTGCAAATATTTTGGTTTTCATAAACAGACACCCGAAGTTGTGGCGAGAAACGTAGAAACCGCACAAATCAGTTTCGTTTTTTGGGTTCGATTTTCGATTTTGACCGTAGTTCATGCTATACCTCAAGAACAAGCAAATTCTAACACAAGGGAAGATAGAGGGAGGGAGAGAAAGAGATGTCAATCTGGGAGGGAGAGAGGCCAATCTTCATCTTGTTTGAACTCGTTCAATGGCACTAGTCGCTTTTGTCTGACAGCAAGAGAGAGAAGCGAGACAAGAAATCGAGATGTGAGAGAGAGGCGTGATGAGAGAATGAGAGAGATGTGTGAGAAGAGAGGCGACGGGAAACAAATGGGTCGTCATAGGAGTACGCACGCAGGGCAGGGATGGGCCTTAGTTGCTTGCTGGTGGTTATGGACGACCCCCGCACGCCCGATGGTGGTGGGGGTGCAGGTTGCTTCTTAGCTTTGTTTGGTTTTCTATGTGGAATCGATTTTTGAGAGATGAAAACCGATCTAAAAGCCGAACACCGAACAACAACAAAACAAAAACCGTAAAAGTCAGTGAATCAGCTTCAGTTCGATATATGGTTTCGGTGAATTTTTTGCCCAGCCCTAATCGCAGGTTTCTGGAAGTTGTTTTAACACGGCTTGTGAAGCATATCTCGATCGTCCATCGGTTCAAGTTTTACCATCACAAAGGTGCTGTGCTGGCAGAAAAGCAGGAACAGTAGATTGCACCAAGAGGTCCGTACTTGTTCCTGACCTCTCAAGTCTCAACCAAAGTGCGAGTGATGAAGTGAACAAACATATTCGTCCCGAGGTCCTTGAAGGTTATTAATTTTTCTCAGCCAGGTCTTCATACTTTTTTCTCAACCAGGTCTCGAAATGCTTAGGTATGTCAGTCACACAGATTCATAGGACAGAAAATTCCCCAAATTCAAACACTCGCTCATTACATAATTTCCCTTCACCACGATCAGTTGCTTGCTCCTTCAGCGATCCATCCCAGTCAGCTAGACAGATACAAAAACACGCAACAGCCATCATATTACACACAAACGAACATCAACCGTAGGCAATATTCATTTTAGAATATAACCACCAAACCATATGGGAATTACATTACAATACACTATCAGGTCGATATACTGATGGTTTTCCTTTAAAGGTAGCACATTGTGAGGTTGACCCCAACCAAATACAAACGACAGGCTTCAGGCCTTTCAGCAATTTCTCACTATCTCGTATCACATTCAAAGTCAACCAGAAAATGGTTTGTTTCAAAAAATAAGTCAACTACTCGCGATAATCACAATTTAATCTGAATTCACAAGCAGCAAATGTGCATGCAGGACCCAACGGTAGTGCAATAACCTACAACACCACTGTTAGACGTGCATGCCACAATGATTCTGCACAAAACCATGGAAAGCCAAGCTCAAAAGGTTCAGAATAGATTTCCCGATGCCAGTGCCATGCCCATAACTAAAGCAGCAATCAGAGCATAAAAAGATGAGAGATATGTTTGCCAGCTAACCCATGATTATTCTCACAAAAGCAGCAGCAAACTTTCGTTGTGCCAGTTCACTTCTTCGGTCCTTTCCTTCCCTTGAACAAATCTGCTGTTCCAGTATTTCTTAGATATGACCCTTTTCGACTCTGGAGAGCACTTTCGTAGAAATACAGTCACTGTCCTGGAATGCACAACAGCACAAGCTTTACACTTCACAAAAATCTTATCTTTTTTTACTGGCAGGCACTTCACACATATCTGGGATCACCTAGGAAACGAAAAAGTTCATGACAATGTGCTGCTGAAAGTTTTGTGCCACTATCTTTTTTGCAAGTATTCCGTAGCAACGAAGTTCACATAGAAATCAATAGGTCAACCATTCTAATGAGTAATGAGAAAGCCAGCAAGCAGATCCTCCTAAAGGATAACGGTACAAATGCAATCCTCCTACAGGAATTTTCAATTGATGAAGATATGACGACAGATACATACATCAACTCATCAAGTATACTTTCCCTCTTACCAAAAAGCAGCATACAAGAAATTTATCAACAGCAAATCTTGGCGATAGCACCTCTGATTTTGCTCAAGTAGAAGGTTCCTGTGAACTCCTGAAGGAGCAACTGCGAAAAAAAACTTACCATATTCCAAGATGTTGCATCAGGAGAGTTTGACTCATGAGCATAATTTGTACACAGCAGAAGCCAGAAAACAAAGGTCAGGTGCTAAAACTCTAATAAAGTTAAGTCACAACCAAGTTATTCATGGTTAAATGAAATGTTCCATGACAAAATTGGCCCAAAATCACCAAGACTGCTCACATATACCTGATGAGTTTTGTACAACAGCTGCAACTACAGCCATCCATACTAGAGTAGCAGCAACTAGTGCATTGTCAGATAACTCCATTACCAAGCCCATCACACCTCAGCAGTGAAAAAAGCTCTTACCCTCAGTTCTCCATTGCCATCCCCTCACCGTAACATGCGCATCTACCATGTTTCACTTACAGGTGAATGCGATGGTCTATGTCTATTGGCTACAATGGGAATTTGTCCAAAGTAAGGTTATGTGATTCGAAATCTGAGGTTTTGTGAAAAAATTTCTTGAAGTTGTAGTTTGTAATAGGTTGGTCATAATGCGTCAGTACTGTGAAATTTATCCTTAATGTATTAATATTGTGGCAAAGAGAACACAAGAGTTTACATTTGTATTTTTCTTTCATTTGTTCAAAAGTAACTCCTAAACAAAGTTTTCGTATTTGTTCAGTGGTGCTTGTAACTCTTATGCACATGCTCCACCAAACAAAACCAAAACATATGCATTGAGTTTTCTTTTAGTGATTATGTCGTCAAAAACCATAATGAGTCAAAAGGACCACAGATTGGGTACTAGTTTTTGAAACACAAAAATAAAAGCTGCCTCCAGAAGCATGAGTGGCTAGGTTTGCACATGTGCTATGCTTTACTTGGCATCCATCGAGTGGGACATAGAGGTATAAATGTGTTAGTTTCAAAGGTCTAAAGGTTAAATACCTGATATCAAAGTGCATAGGTTTAAATGGGGTTCTTCAAAAAAAAAAAAAGAATATGTGCTAAGAAATAGAAAACACTAGTAACGTCAAGTCATAACTGAAGGAGATGTCGTGTGACAAAATTGGCCTAAATGTTATAGATTGCCCTGTTACCTGATGAGTTGTTTACAACAGCTGCAACTACTATCAGGTATCAGCCATATTGGAAGTAGTAATAACTTAACTGAATTTTCAACTCTTCATATTTATACATGAAGTCCTCAGGCATCTCTAGAGCACCTGCGAACTTCTACCTATATGGTTGGGGGCAAATGAGAATATGGTTACTGATGTGCTGCCTTGTCCACTGTTGCAACTAAGTTGGGTCAGCTTTAATGTAACGCAGCAAACTTCAGCATGTCAGTCTCCAGGAGGATTAATTCCATCAAGATATATTAACGAATCCCGGGTGACGAAGAACATTAGTCAAACCTTCTAATTTGTTGATTAAATGAGACTGCCACTATTGATGAGGGTCAAATGCTACTGATTCCATTATTTTTATCTCACGTTGCAACACTCTGGCCTTCCCTCCAGCAACTTTTGCCACATGCATAACATCAGCCTTGGGGATTGGTAATGTGCAGTGTAATAATCATCGATGCATCCAAACTGACAAAATTTGGCACTGTGAACGTATTCAACAGCTCTTGTCCTATTGAACTGCTCAACCCACAAACCCATGCTCACGTCTTCCATTTTGAAGAGCTGCATAGAGGCATAATAAGTTAGATATGCTTATTCATTACTGTGGGTTGTTATTAGGCATTTTCTACATGTAGAAAGATATTTTCAGTGTTTAAACAAGAGACCAAATAGGGGTCATATACTGATGTTATTAGCTATTAGCCTATTACTCAAACAAAAATGGAAGAATCACATAAAGTTTGACCAAATAAACATAATATATTGCCTCTTTATTCCTTATTATTGGCATATGTTGCCTAATCTATTGTAAAAAGTGGTACTCTGGCAATAGTTTTATTCTAATCACATTTTGGCAATTGTCCAATATTCAAATGGCATTATGGCAAGCAGTGGGGGGAAAAGGCATGGAGGCGAGTTTTCCCAATAGGGAACTATAATATTGTACCCTCAATTTTCGCTTCGTGAATTCTGACATGATAAAATCTGCAATATCCGACGATATAACATATCCAGGGCCATTTGCATATGCTGGATACACCTCTTCTGGCCACTCCTGTGAAGTGAGAAGCAACAATATCAATATCCAGACTAAACACAAAAATATCCAAACCAGTAGTGTCAACAAGAAGAGTATAAACTAAAACATCATGAGAAACTCACAAGAAGCTAATGAAATCATGTTGGGACAAGATACAAATTTTGTAAACATAATACTAAGGGTCTGTTTGTTTTAGCTAGGGATTCTAAAAAGCAACTTTTAAAAGCTAAAGCTAAATAAACAAGCTACTTTCACAATCTGCTTTTCAAAATCTCACCCCCTTTTTAGCTACAATCTACAAGCCTCCCACCAGCTTTTTACAGATTGTGACCATAGGTAAAATAGAGGTGCCCACACAAGCCTTCTGGAATTACCCACCAATGCTATTACTATTCCCCGAACCGTTATTTTTCTTTCTCCCCGTCCTCTATTCTATTCCTCCCCTCCATCCTCTAGCCCTGGACGCCCCCTCCCCACCGCCCCTAACGCCGCCGCGATCCCATTCCAACCACCGCCCCTAACGCCGCCGCGATCCCATTCCAATCACTGCCCCCTCCCTGACCTCATGCGCGTCGGCCTTGACGGTGACGGCCGTCCAGGCAGCAGTGAAAAGGCATTTCCCGGGCAAGCAACTCCGGCGTGTCTCTCTTCCCCTTTCTTCCACTTGACTGTCGCCCCTCCGCTCAATCCAGATTGGATTGCTATAGTTCGGATCTGCTCAGGTCTCCACCGCAGCCTCCCGGGAAGGGGCTCGACGACGTCCCGGGCTTGTCGATCGAGTTTGGCGTCAAGAATAGGGATGCCCAGCTCACACTGCTCTCGTCAGTACAGCGGTCGCCGCTATCGTCGATAGCGAGGGTGGCACGGAGGAGTGAGGTGGAGGAGCTAGCTGAGGACTACACCGTCATCGTCTGAGAGCCCAACCCTTGCGGTGACAAAGACAGTGGTGGTGACGCCTGTAGCCTCCGGAGCTCTTGCTGTGGATGCAAGAAGAGGCCAGGGCAAGGAAAGGATGCTCCCTTCTGCAAAGGTGAAGGCAAGACTCTCACTTCTCTGATCTGAATCTCTGATGATTTGCAGTCTGCACATCAAATTTCATACTTGTTTCTACGATTAATCCAGCTAAAATTGCTAGTAACTTTTAGTATCTGTCATGGTGTCGGCGAGTTCGGTTCAAAGGTTGAGTCATATGAGAAAAAAAATGTTAGTTTTAGTCAGCATTTAGAGAATTGTTAGTGGCAGCCTCTGACTAGTGGTTTAGGTGTATGAGAGATTAGTTTCATTGTGATTATTGTTCAAACTTAAGAGATAATGGAAATACTTTTGAAGTAGTATACAAGATAAGATCAATTGATCATCCCAGTCTCTGGTTCAGAAAATGGATTGAATACTGACTTTTTTGTGGTCCATGATGTTAAGTATATATGGTAACATAATATCCTGGTATGGTAGCATATTATTCTGGCCTATATTGACCCATGAGTATTGTCTCTATATATTGACATCACGTCTATTGGATGTGTATGCTTCTCTCTCCATAATTCTAGTCAAGGTAACATGTTATCAAAGCAAGGATTATGGTTAAGGTTAGGTTTAGTATCCAAGATCCAAGGGAGGAGAATCTCTCTTCTGTTTTTTGACAATTCCTCACCTATGAGGGTACTCTTACTCAGCTCTCATGCTCTAGGTCTCATGCTCAAAATGGCGTTGTTGAACGCAAACATCGCCATCTTATAGAGGCTGCCCGCACACTCTTCATTGCATCTTTTGTTCCTTCTTATTTTTAGAGAGAAGATGTTTCTACAGCCATTTATCTTATTAACTGGCAGCCGTTTTCAAAGCTCGCCGGAAAATACCTTGGTGAGTCTCTTTTTGGTACTCCTCCTAACCATGATCATCTTCAGGATTTCGGATGTACTTATGTTCTGCTTGCACCTCGTGAGCGAACTAAGTTGTTTGTCCAATCAGTTAAGTGTCTTTCGAATATAATCCTGAGCATAAGGGTTATCGTTGCTATGATCCTTTCTCTCGTCGTATGCGTATTTCTCATGATGTGATATTTTTTGAGGACCGTCTCTTCTTCTACAATCCTTCGACTCAGCCCTCATCCTCTCCCACAGAGTCCACTTCCTTCATGTTCCTTCCTCCTCCTTCATCTGGTGATCATACTCCTGTTCCATCTCCACAGAGTCCACTTCCTTCATGTTCCTTCCTCCTCCTTCATCTGGTGATCATACTCCTGTTCCATCTCCTATGCCTCCTCCACCCACCTCTGATTCGGTTTCAGCTCCTCCACCCACTCTAGCTCCGGATTCAACTCCACCATATATTCCGCCTATCATCCATGTCTATACTCGTTGGACCACAGTTCCTTCATATCACCCGTCCAATCTCACCTCTTCGACCATTCCTGATGCTCCTGTCTTTACTGATTCTATTGTTGTTGATGAGTTGTCTACTGGTCCTCGTTATAATCTACGTGATCTAGCTACTATTGAGGCTCCTGACAGGTTGGGGTTTCCCCGTGTGAGTGCAGTTGTACCTGAGGAGCCATCTACTTATTAGGAGGCATTTGGTATTTCTGAGTGACAGTCTTCTATGTCTGAGGAGCTAGTTGTACTCGACCGTACATGAACTTAGGATCTTGTTCCCTTACCATCTTATGCAGTGTCTATCACATGTAAGTAGGTGTTTAAGATTAAGATAAAGTCAGATGGTTCTATTGAACGATACAAAGCTCGTCTTGTTACTAGAGGTTTTCAACAGACCAAGGGTCGAGATTATGATGAGGCTTTTGCTCATGTTGCTCACATGATCTCAGTTCGTACTTTGATTGCAGTGTCTGTTATTCGTTCCTAGACTATTTCTCAGATGGATGTTAAGAATGCTTTTGTTCATGGTGATTTGCATGAGCAAGTTTATATGCAGCAACCCCCAGATGTTGATGCTCCTTCAGGATATGTTTGTTGTCTTCATCGTGTTTTATATGGCCTCAAACAAGCTCCTTATGCTCGGTTTGAGCGGTTTGTTTCTGTTATACAGGCTGTTGGTTTTTCCTCGAGTGATCATGATCCTACTTTATTTATTCATCTATCTTCAAAAGGGCGTACTTTGCTTCTCCTTTATGTTGATGATATATTGATTACTGGAGATAATGTGGAGCATGTTGCTCATGTGAAGAAGCAACTCAGTGAGCAGTTTCAAATGTCGGATTTATGTTCTATTAGTTAGTTCTTGGGGATTGAAGTTATGACTCCTAAAATGGGTTTCTATCTTTCTCAATCTAAATACATTCAGGATCTCATGACTAGCTCTGGCATTACTGATAATCGAACAGTTGCTACATCTATGGAGCTTCATTTGCAACTTCGCCTTATTGATGGCACACTCCTTGAGGACCCCTCTTGATATCGTCGTATTGTGGGTAGTCTTGTTTATCTCACTGTCACTAGACTTGATATTGCTCATGCAGTTCATATTTTAGGTCAATTTGCTCCTACCTCTGTGTATTTTGGTCATTTGCTTCGGATATTACGTTACTTGAGGGAGAGATCATCACAGTGTTTGTTCTATTCTCGTTCTAGTCCTCTTCAGTTTTATGCTTACTCGGACTCCACTTAGACGAGTGATTCGATAGATCATCGTTCTGTCATCGATTATTGTATTCTTCTTAGTATTTCTCCTCTTACATGAAAGTCTAAGAAGCAAACTATTGTATCACTATCCAATACAGAGGCAGAACTACGAGCTCTTGCCACGACCACTTCAGAGATTGTATGGCTTCGCTGGTTGTTGGCTGATTTTGGCGTCTCTTATGAAGCACCCACACCTCTTCTATGTGATAATACTGGTGCTATACAAATTGCAAATGATCCTGTGAAGTATGAACTCACAAAGCATATTGGTGTTGATGCTTCCTTTACTCGGTCTCATTGTTATCAGAAAACCATTACTCTTCAATATATGCCATCAGAGTTGCAAGTTGCAAACTTCTTCACCAAAGTACAAACTCAAGCTCATCATCGGCTTCATCTACTCAAACTCAGTATTTATGATCCTCCTATACCGCCTTGAGTTTGAGGGGGGGGGGGGTTAAGTATATGTGGTAGCATATTATCCTGGTATGGTAGTATATTATTCTAGCCTATATTGGCCCATGAGGATTGACTCTATATATTGACATCAAATCTATTGGACGTGTATCTCTCTCTCCACAATTCCAGTCAATGGAACACATGACATAACATTGGCATACAAATATTAGATCTAGGGTCCCCAATCTTTCTCAGTCATTTGTTGCCGACCCTGGATTTGTCTCTGAATTCAAGATCCCTTGTGAGATTGAGATGGACCATAGATATCGCCACCACAATTGTCTGCTAATTATTCAGTTCTTTGATGCAGTGGGTTAATTATTTGTGGTCTCTTGGACTTTCTCCCAACATATAAGTTCTAGTATCGATACTAGGGGCACAGGACGCGTTTTGGAGGATAGCAATTTCCATCAACTGATCGACCCTGAATTATGTTTTAGATTCAGTAAATGTGTTACCACTATGCAAAATAACGGTTGAGGGTGTTACGTATGACAGACACTTTTAACATTTTGTTGTCTTGGATTGTGACAATCCTTTTACTGATTCATCCTAATTCATCTTTCAGAGGTGACAAAGCACTCTGCTGCAGCCTTTGCCACAATGAAGAGGTGCTCTTTGGTAAAAGGATTGGCGATTCGCTTGAAGCCCTGAATCCTTCACCCTGAATTTTAGCAGAGCCTGTATATGAGTGAGAAATCGTTATTCGTCTATTGAGAAATTTTGATCCAAATGGATGTATGGTCGGTGTGGGACCAGAACTAGCCGCGTTGTCCCCATTTTTCATTAATGAGAACTGATGATCATGAGAAATGCTTAATAGTCTTCATGTGATCTAACACAAAGAGCATATCGACTTGCTTATGGGTTTAGTAGCAAGGTTTTTCAATATTAGCACTCATTTTCAATGTTATTATTGTAAAAAGATAACATATCAGCATAAGGGCAAAGTGGTCAATTACAACATCATCATCTCTTTTAAGAAATTGGATCCATCCAGCTAGCCAAACGATTTCTGATTTCTAGAGGTGATTCTGATACACTAGAACATATTTCCAGGGAGAATCTGAAACCGAAACGTTTTTAGGAGAATCCGAATTCCTACCAAACGGGTCCTTAATGTAAGCTAAATAGGATTATGGAATCTTGATTTTAGATAGCACGATCGAGATTCACATGTATGGTTTATGAATTCACAGCTAATTCAGCAATGAGGTAATCATATATTCTTCATTTGGAACAGAAATTTCATAGGAAATAGGATAGAGGTTAGTTTACTTTGTAAATACTCCTAGCCAAATAGGTCGTGAAATAATGTTGTAGTTATAAATACATAAACACCGCATAGGTCAATTATCATATAATTAGGATCAAATATGAAAAACAATGAAAGAGAAGGTTAAATGGACATAAATATGCACTCAAAAAAACTAGAGGTACTACGGACATTACGCAACCAAAACAAACATGCAACCCACCCTAGAATCCATGATACCAAACTACTGAGTTTTGGACCCTCAACTTTTTACAATCCAGCTTTTAAAAATCTACAATCTACAAGCTGTTTTTCAGAATCCCTAGCTAAAAAAACAGGCACTAAATGTTAACCTTTTAAACCAAGAAAGTCAGAGCCCGATTGACCACGAAAATGCTATCATGCTGCTCAGATAGCTAAAGATGTTAACAATTAAAGTATATGCCAAATCTTCCATAATTGACGCCTTCAGGAGCCTGCCATCAGGTGCAGACGTGCAATAAGTGATTCTTCACTTTGGTTTACGTAGACAGACGGCGCAATATATGAATAAATTAACTGATTAATACGGCAATTCCGAAAATAATGAATCGCAAGTCATTCAATGCCCCTATCTCGACAAGGATGTACTTTGATTTCAGTCTTAAAATCTCTGAAGATAACAGGACGTGACAGCAGACAGAAAATAGAAGTCCAATTCATTTATTGTGAGCTGAGTTAAGCGCTTTCCAAACATAATAGAAGGTAGTAGAATTGAACATTAACAAATAAGTGAATGCAGCAAACTCTTTACTTTCAGAGAACAAGTTGCGAACACTCACCTCAGTTGCAGAAATTATAATTCAATATCAGCTATATCCTATATGAACATAAGTTTGACCAGTCTTATCACAGTTAACGCATTAGTAAAGTACAGATGGCCAAGTAAACCTTTATGGAATCATGACTGCAACAAAGTAATTTAGCTTTTGCTTCCAGCTAGTACAGACAGATGACCAAGTAAACCTTTATGGAATCATGACTGCAACAAAGTAATTTAGCTTTTGCTTCCAGCTATGGAAGAATAATAAATTTTCAGATGGTGCATGCAGAATGTAATTTAATAACTTTCAAACAAAAATTTACAATAAGCTTTACCTCATAAGTCACGGCCCATTTCCCATGGCGCAGTGGCCTGTGTTGAACATTGATATTCCCTACGTAGAGACTCCTCCCACTTGGTACCTTCTTAATATGAGTGACTATTGAATCAAGTCTAACGAAAGTATCATCATCACACTTCATTATATATTTAGCAGAGACAACATGAACCTGAGCAACAAAGTTCACTACTATCAGAAAGTACCAAGATAACAGCTATAGCACTCCAAAGAAGATTTAGTTCAAATAAGAAGAAACTCTGCCATACCCCATACTCGCATATTGCAAGAGTCTTCAGAACAACTAAATCATAGTTGTCCAGGAATGGCACAAAAACAATGTCTCCAAAAAATTCTGCCTCCTTTTTCAACACCACATTCACTTCGTTTCTGCCATGCTAGAGTGAAGAAAGTCCATCAGCTCAAATGCACAAATCAAATGAAGTAAGGTGAGGTTTTGGATTCACAGTACAGGGTTCCATCAGCTCAAATGCACAAAACAAATGAAGTAAGGTGGGCTTTTGGGTTCACGGTACAGGGTTTACCAGTGCAACAAAAAAACGAGCCACCACATTTGATGATTTTCGGACAGCAGACATCCATGTCTTCCTCACACCCATACGCTCAGCAAAATGATTGCCAGATGACAGGATGCCAATGAAAATCTCAACTGGTTCATCAGGCAGAGGAGGGGCCTGCCAAACAGTTGACAACTCCAGATAATTCTGTGATGCAAAGCTCGGGTGTATAGTGGGCAAAGACCCTGCAAACACTGATTGCACATCGAGGTCACCATTCAATGACAGGCCTGTTGCATCCTCAAGCACAAACCCCTGCAAGAGCCACAAAACAGATGTCAACTGTAAAGGCAGGCCAAACATCCCCAAACCACTAACTCTTTCAATTACTCTAATGCATAGTGTGCAGACTACATGCTTGGAGGAACGTATGCACTTACAGTACGGTAAGGAAACGAAGTCACATGTCGCCCGTCAACGCTCACATGGTAACCCTCCAACCCAGCGCTGAGAGTAAGAACGAACATTCGGCCCTCCACAAAAGGAAATGGCCAATCGAAATTGACATCCTTCTTCTGCCCGATCAGCCGATTCAGCCACCAGGCTGCCTTCGATTCCTCAGACCGCTCCTCATCGTCCTGAATCCACTTTTCGCACTTCACCAACCCATCCACTGCACATCAACTCATTCAGTCAGCACGTTTGAACAACAGAATCCACCTGAACTCACATAATTGAAAATAATGAACTAACAGGGGTCCCCAACCAGTCTCCTCATCATCGCGGGACCTCCAGCCCCCACATCGCTGCGCGGTGCCCCACTGCATTCGGTAGCAG
This sequence comes from Phragmites australis, assembly GCF_958298935.1. Taxonomy (NCBI): domain Eukaryota; kingdom Viridiplantae; phylum Streptophyta; class Magnoliopsida; order Poales; family Poaceae; genus Phragmites; species Phragmites australis. The sequence goes on along the minus strand of NC_084935.1, from coordinate 24,994,265 downwards.
GTGTTCAGCTCGATCACCGGCCGGCCGCTCCAGTCGCCGCGGAGGCGCGGGTTGAAATGGAGGACGCGGGGCGGGTCCTCGCCGTCGACCGTCCTGAGTCCCTGGAGCTCCATCATTAACTGCGACACCATGATCGGCCGGTCTCCCTCCCTCGGGTCCGTGATCGCGGGGTCCCGCTCCGCGTGCGCCGGCCGAGGCGTCGCGGCCACCGTGACGTGGGACCCCAGTGCAAGCCCGCACGGGAGCTCCACCACGCGCCCCCTCTCGCGGAACTCTTCGGCGTTGAGCGCGACCCACTGCGGGCACTGGGTGGTGGCCCTCTCCAACTCCTTGCCGGAGGGCGGCGCGAGGGCGGAGGCGCCTGGGTCGAGGTCCTCGAGCTCGGAGAACGCGCGGGCGCCGGTCGCCACGGCGTCTGATATGGGCTGGCGGAGCGCGCCGGAGCGGGAGGAGTCGAGGAGGAGGAGGAGGTCGAGGCCGGAAACAAAGCGGGAGAGTCGATTCACGCCGCGCGGGGACGGGCCGGAGACCGAAGCGGAGCGGGGCTCCTTGGCCGGGTGCGCGGGCGCCGCGCGCTCCCCGGCGCCGGAGAGGTGGAGCTTCCGCGGACCACCGCCACCGACACCGCCTCCGCCCGAGAGCGAGGTGGACACGAGCGGCGACTCGAGGACGAGCACGAGGAGCGCGTAGAGGATCAGCACGGCCGCCAGCCCCTCGATCGCGCGCCGGCGGCAGGACCCGGCCCCCGCCGCCGTCGCCGCCCTCCGCATCGCTGCACAAACCGTTAACCCCCCTGCCCCCACACCGGACGGGGCGCTCGCGGGTGCAAGGTTTGGACTCCAAAATCGCTCGCCGAGTTACCAAAAAACTCATGGTTATTGCAATAAACGGATAAAATTTAGTGAAAATTCATTCAAAATTTATTAGGTTAAATTTGAAATTTGGTGAGAATTCAGATTGAATCAATCGAACGATAACTCATCAGTTTGCTATGATTACCGACTGTATTTAGCGATTTATCAAACAGTTTCTATATTTTTTAAATTGTCGTTAACCGTTTGAATTCATCGATAACTATTCAGTTTTAACAATTTATCGAACGATTTTTTCGATTTTTTGTAAAATTAAAAAAAACTAAAAAATAGTTTAATCTTGTAAAATTAATAACTAATTCATCTGAGCTTCAAATCAAGTGAAACAAATTTTGTTAGTTTTATTATAACATGATATACATGATAAAAGTATTTATACTTATAAAAAAGTTAAATATTTTCTGTGAGAAAATGTATTTACTAAACCTAGTTAAATGCATAGTTTACTCTTTGCTAATCTAAAAATCGTAAAACCAATTTTGTTAGTCTTCTTACATGAGTCTATTTTTTTAAAAATACATTAACTTATGAAATAGTTATTTTTACATGCATAATTGTGTAAATGTGTTGTAACTAGATTAATTCATAACTAACCAATTACACCTCCAAAATTAGTTAAACCACTTTTATTAGTTTACTTATACTATACTTTATGTAGGAAAAATAATAGTAGACATGAAAAAAGTTAATTACAGTGCTATTTTTTAATATATTCACTCTATACTTGTGAACTTTGTAAAAATCATGAAGAAATTAATAAAACTCTAAATGAAATGAAACCAATTTTAAAGATTCTTTTAATACCCCTAGACAAGAAATACATGTATTTATATGTTAAGATTTTTCTTAACATAAATTAATAAATGAGATATATGCTTCAACTTTTTTTTCAAACTTCCTCCCTATAGAATATGATGCAAACGATATTTTTTTTTTTAAAAAAATCACATAAAGCCTTAGAATTGTCTCTAATTTTTTAGGATTTTTTATTTTTTTAACTCAAATTCTAAAACGGTCGGTTTCTATTATCAATCGGAGCGGTAAGTTCTGTTACTATGATTTTTGAACGGTAACCGTCGATAAGTTAAACCCTGTATGGTGGCGCGTGGCGAAGGCACGATGAGAAGAAGGAAAAGGGATCAATTAATTCTTTTGCCACCCTCTAGAGTGAGTGATTAATAATTTATCATCTTAACCAACTGATTCAGATGGATCCACAATAAGAGAGCAGAATTACCACTTATAAGGGTGGCAAACAAAATTAATTACTGCAAAGTAGTAGCGGAGCTGGCCGAGAGCAGATTATCAATGACTAGCTGCATAATTAACGTGCTAAAATGTTTATACTGTAGCATGACGAGCTTGGAGGCTGTTTTTCCCTCAGCAGATACGTAGAATTTCAAAATGAAACTTTTTTTTGTCTGTATTTACTGTTGTAATCTAGTTTAATAGATACAAATATATTATCTCATTCTAATTTAAGAGTAAAACTCAACAAAATCATCTTTATATAAGTATAATCTTAACTCTTACATATTATGATACGATTTCAGATTCAATCAATCAGTTAAACTCAGCCTATAAAAAATATAAACAATCAAGTATTTTTTTTAATAAATATAATTTTATTCAATCTATTTATATGCTACAGCTCCACAAAACCTGGTCCGAAATACAAACGCTCCCTAATTTGCGCGGAATGGGATTAGTGGGGCTGCGAGCCCGCGGCGTATGGGTTTTTGCGTGTCGCTCGCTCGCTATTCGGGGCTTGGGAGCGTGTGGACTCGGTCTAGAACGGTGTGGGAAGGGCGGCGGGGCACACGTGGATGAAGGTGGGGCAAGCTGGCAGCGTGACTGTTGTTTCCAGGCGACGACGTGGACGCCCTGTGTGCGTCGCCATCTGGACTTCGGAGAGGCAGCCATTTTGTTGTTTGACGCAAGTTCCGTTCGGGACGTCGAGGCAATGTTCGACACTGTCACGTGCCTAGTGGATCAAGCGCTCAATCAACTTAGACTATCTCCAATCATATTTTTTCATTCTTCTTCTAGTTTCTATTCTTTTTATTTTCTCTCATTTTCAACAACTTTCATTCGAAAGAATTTGTGCAAAAAAAAGGAGAGAATCATATCTAAAAGAAATAACTTTATAAATCCCTTCGTAATAGAAATTATGAAAAAAACTGTTAGAATGCTGAAGGGAACGAAAATCCCTTCGTAAAAATATTCTGAACCCTAACGAGAAACCGCTAGAGATAATCTTAGAACACCAACTACCCCTCGATCTCAAAGTAATCTCAGAGTGATAAGATAGAGAAGGATACGAGTCTGGGGGAGATAGAGGCAAAGGAAGGGAAGAAGCAGTCTAGTTGGGGCAGGAAGAGAAGAGGTAGTGGAGGAGAAAGCCCTCAGCAGGAGCCGAGCATTTTTTTTAGATGGAAACGTTCTTCCATTAAACACCTGATCTGGACAATTCGTCGGATACCAGCAAGGCAATACAATCAGGTGCATGGTCCTGCCATATTGTAGGATCAGCATTACAACCTAACCCCACAGCAGCTAAAGTATCTGCCACTGAATTGCAAAGTCTAGAGCAACGAGATACAACATAGTCAGAAAACTCAATAAATAAAGCTGTCTTGATCTCTCTAAACATGGAACCTAGTACCGATCTGTTAAAAGAAGGGTCCCTAAGAGTATTGGCCACATTTGACGCATCTGTCTCTAGCACGACCCGCTCCATGCCGAGCTGCTCTGCATGTTCCAACCCTTTCCTGCATGCTGTTGTTTCTGCTTGCTGGGCATCTAACATGAAGTTTATTTGGCCCGTGCCTGCAGCAATTAACTGGCCCTTCCAGTCTCTTATCACAAAACCTCAACCTCCCTTTTTATTCTCCGGTAAATACGCACCATCGTAGTTTACTTTGTAATAATCTTTCGGGGGAGGCCTCCATTTGTTCTGCCTGGCCTGCATGGATGGGTTACTGCTTGCTGTTAGATTGTTTGGAGGCACCTGCAAGTAGTAATGTACATCCTTGACAACTTTATATGGGCTTCTCTTCCTTTCTCCAGCATTTGCTTTATTCCTCGCAGACCATCAGCACCATAACATGATAATAATTTTCCTCTGTGTTTCCTTATCAAAGCTCTAGATTTTTTCTAGTACCGATAGGGCCGATCCTTGCGACAGGAGATCACTTCGTTGTTGTTCCAATCCCAGCAGCAACCAGCAGTTCCTTGCCTCCTTACACTTGAAAAAGAGATGGCCTGGATCTTCATTGTATCGATGACACATTGGACACAAGGTATCCAGAGTGACACCTCTTCTTGCAATGTTTGATCGGACAGGTAAACTGTTGTGGACGAAGCGCCATAGAACATCTGCACCTTGTTTGGGACTTCCAATTTCCATATCTTCTTCCACTCAAAGCTAGTTAGACTCGAGCCCGATGAACAGGCGTCATCTTGCATTTGGCGATCACGGATCCTGACCCCTAGCGCATATGCTGATTTTATTGAGAATAAGCCTTTTGGGTCAGGGCGCCTTGTTGGGAAGTCTTCCATCTGGTCAGAAATTGGCAATGCAAGAATGAGTTGCGCATCATCCTCGCAGAAAGTATCAAGTTCCAGCTGCACATCCCATGCCCTGTTAACCGTGCTAATTAAGATAGTGTTTGGTTGGAGAGTGAGGTGGAATGAGATGATTCTATTCATGTATTTAGGGATGGCATGTGATGGTCCGGAATCAAATACTTGTTTGGTAGGTAGGATGGAACGAGTCTATTTTAGTACTCGGACTCACCGTCAGCGTCACAATCGAAGTGGGATGGTTACGTTCGGCTTTTTTTTTGAACGACTTCGTCCCGAATCTTTGAAGAATATTCCTTAATTCAGAACCATCCTATCTCACTGAATTCCAATCAAACAGCTAAAAACAAAATAGATCTGTTCCATCCCACCCCGTTCCACCCCTTCCCACGAATCAAACACTACCTAAGTCTGCCACATTCTGAAGGATAAAACCGCCCCTAGGAGTGATTACCTTCATGGTTTGTCCTCTCGGAATCCATGGTCACACCACATATTCACCAAAGTTCCATCTCCGATTCTCCATATGATGCCCTCCTTTAGCAGATCGACGCCCTTCAATATGCTGCGCCATGTGTAGGAAATTCCACCCCTTGGTCTTACATGTAGAATGTTCTTCGCTGGGTAGTACTTGGCCTGCAGTACCTTCGAAACCAACTTGTAGAGCACATTGCAGAGGCTGATTGGACATAGGTCCTTCAATTTATCTGGGGATTTGACCTTGGGGATAAGCACAATGACAGTGTCATTCCATCCTTATAGCAAGCAACCACCATTCAGCACCCCAGCACCTCAGTCTTCACTTGTTCGCCCAGGAGCGACCAAAACTTCTTGTAGAAGATGGACGACATGCCATCAGGCCCAGATGCTCTCTAGCGTCGCCCACACCTCCAGAAGAAAATTCTATACGATCCTGTCTAGAAAAACTCCATTCATACTATTCATCACGTGATCCAATGGTTAAGTTGAAGATGAGAGAAAGGGAGTGAACACGTGTCATCACAAATGTTCTTTTGTAGAATATGATCATATAAAATTTGCTTTCCACACCTCCTTACCGAGGAGGGCCTTATTCATGGCTGGTGAGACCCTCTCCTCAATACACCGAAGCACCACGTCCACGTGTTGACTGCATAGGAGCTAAACAGATTTTTGTAGTGGTTAGCTATAAAAGATTTTAGCCTATTCCCGCCACCACTCCTCCACAATCTTTCTTCAAGCTTTTTATGAGGTTCCTTCTCTTTGTCTCCAAGGCTTGGGCAGAGCCGAGCTTGGGGAGGAAGAAGGTGCTATTTCGGTGTGTTTGGTAGCTTTGCTACTGCTTGTTTTGCTTGGCGAAGCAAGAAATCACATGTTTAGATGCTTTGTCAGTTGCCTCGATGCTCGTGCGCACCTTGCCAGCATGAGAGAGCCAAATCTGCTCTCCAACACTGGCAAAGTTAACCTTACTGAGCGAGACGAGCAGACAAAAGTACCAAACACGCCCTTCCTTATCTGTTCTTCAATGTCTCTTCTCTTGGACAAAGACACGCTTATACTCGTCAACCAGTCGAGTGAGCCACGCCGACCCAACGTAGCCCAGTCCGTAGTCGGGCCTGAGCAAGTCCGTGACAGACACCAAATTTTCAGATTGACACTTTGGCGTTGGGAGATGTTTATGCAGCCAATAATCACATGAAATACCGTAGCAACCGTACACGTCATGCGACCATATCTTACATGAGAAAATTCACCTTCTAACCTTATGCAAAGTTTGACAAAAACTCTAGGCTAACAAAAGTGAGATACACGACAAAAGGTAAGCACATTTAAAACTGTGGCGGCAACCAAGAATAACTAATAAAACTATGGCAGCCTAATGTTAGGCGTGTCAATCCTAAGTTATGAGCATGACTTACATGCCGGAATTCACGAAGTCGCATTGAGTTTCATCTGTTTTCTAATAAGATATCAACGAAATTGAGGTGATATTCTTGAGTTGCATATATGGCCTTCATTTTAGTTATTTCCTGCGCGCCAAGCCCGTTGCGGTGCTGACAGTTAGTAGAGAATGGCCTCATTGCTTCTGTTGTGTACAACAATTTTGGAGTCTGAACTAGGTGGCAAAAATTTTGGTGCAAATGGCATCCTGGGTGCAAATCTGCAAACAACGACCGTCGGCCTACCGGTCCACATCTAACGAGCCAAACTGTCTCACCATACCACCACAGCATTTTCACAGATAAGCCCCTGTGCAAATTCAATTTATCGTGACTTGGTCCCTCTCCTTCCCCATGATGGTTGATTCTTCTCACGCGGCTAATGAACCGACAGTGATACCCCATCACTGCTAGTCCATAAGAAACCGGTAGTGATGGGCTGGCATATAAGGCCAGTTCTGTAGTAGTGCGTGCAGCTGTTCCCCTTACCGTTGTCGGAGATGGTTGACCTACTGGTGAGGTTTTGAGGACCTTTGACTTCTTCTTGGGAAAGACGACGGCTTGCAGTTATAGGTGGGGAAGGAGAGGGATCAAGTCATGATAAATTGAATTCGTGCAGGGGGTTATCTACAAAAACACTGTGGTGGGATCAGTTCGGCTCATTGGATGTGGATTGGACGGCCGATGGTCGTTGTTTGCATGTTTGTGTTGGTGTTTGATTTCGGCTCCATCATGGACGATCAAAGATTGAGTCCTAAGGGGGACTACGTCGCTTTCATACGCGCCCTGATCGGGGGCGCAACCAACGCAACCAACACGTTGGTTGCAGTCCCACCCCATCCAGCACTATAAAACAGACGAGGGGGAGTCCAGCGGGATCACGATCATCTCACGCAAGTTTAAGCCACCCCTCCTTATACCTAAAACCCTAATCGATTCTTAGAGCACATACATCGGCCATTGCCAAGAGGTAGCCACATGAGAGAGAAACTCGTTGGATTCGGTGCCAACCGATATAGCACCCAAAGCTAGCGGCACAAATCGTAGCAGCGTCGCAAAAGTTAACCTCGGTGCCAAGCAACAGTGGTTTTGATGACTCAGCTAGAAACAGAAAAAACTGAACATTCAACTATCAACTACTTTGCATCAGATTTGTTTTAGCTGGACACTTTCTACCGAATCTCAGGCTAGACCCTGTCTACCGGATCTCAGGCTGGACGTTTTCAACTGATAGGTTGTTACCATGAGCATTACATATATGTAGACATCACAATCAGTTATGTAACACACTCCTCAAATGGATCCTTCCTAGCAACGTAGTTTCATGAACATGCTCAATTCTTCAAGCTCCATGGACCACAGCTTCCCATCATCCCAGTTCTCCGTGAATTATCCACCTCCACAATACAATCACAATTTTCCCTCACCCTCTCAATTCCCACAAAACTTTAATGGATTTAGTGCTCCGGAGGGCTATCATCAAGCAAACCAAAGTAATTTCCAAGGTTTCTCACACCAAGGAAGTTCCAACCAGTTTCACATGGGATGTTTGGATCTACTGGAGGCCATTCCTCATCTCCAATTCCACCCACCGGTGTGATAGGCACACAAGCTCCACCATCACATGGTCCGGAGGTTCTAGAAAATATCGAAAGTGACAAGAGCAGTGAAGATGAAGAAAGGAGGAGCACACGCAAGAATTGGCCCAAGCAAGACAACATAAGACTGGTGAGTGCTTGGTTGAATAATTCTATAGATCCGATTAGTGGTGCAGGAAAGAAAGGGGATTTTTATTGGAAGAAAGTTGCTGAGGATTACAATGATAGCAACCCCATACATAGAAGATCAGCTTCGAGTTTGAAGGATCATTGGAGCAAGATGAACAAGAAGGTTGTGCACTTCAATGGAGTGTGGTCTCGACTGAACCTTGTGTACACAAGTGGTCAGTCAGACGATATGTTGATGGACAAAGCCCGAAAGCAATACAAACAAGAAGCTGGCCACTACTTCACACTAGACTATGTCTAGAAGGTAGTTCGTGACAAACCCAAATGGAGAAGAACCTATCCAGTGGACAAACCTAATGCATCTGGATCAAAGGGGCCTGAAAGCTCTCCTTCCATGCAAGACACGGATCAGCAGGATGTAAATGGAGACACTAGGCCTGAAGGAAACAAGACAGCGAAACGGAAGGGGAAAGCCAAACGGCAGAGTTCTTTCAGGAACATTCCCGGTGACATGATGCAACAATACTGTGAAGCTCAATCACGTAAATCAGCTGCACTGGAGAAAATTGCAGATGCATCTCAAGAGAAGGTTGAAGCAGATTTAATGGACAAGTATACGAAGTTGATGGTTCAAGATACTTTAGATTTCAATGACGAACAAATGGATCAACACCATAAGCTTGTTGCTCATTTGGATAAGAAACTATTTTCCTAAGACAAGTATCTTAGGCCATACGGTTTAATTAGTTTTCAGATTAAATAAATTTCCCCATTAGCATTCACTCTCCTAGTACTACTTTTGCTTCTTATTTAGCTTTATTATTTTTCAATAAACTAAGTTGTAATCCCTTTTCTTCAGACTACATGTATTTATTTTTGGTTCTTTCTTGTGGGAGTTCTGAAATTTCTTTGGATGAGTCCTAAGATTCAACAGGAAACCAATTTAAACCAAGACATGAAAAAAATTAATGAACAAATAAACAAATTAGTACCCACAATTACAACCGAGTTGCAACAAATCGAAAAAATTGAGAGGCATTGCAGAGCAAGATGACTCTTCTTTGTATGAGTTTTAAGATTCAACAAGAAAACTAATTTAAACCAAGAGATGAAAAAAATATGAACAAATAAATAAATTAGTACCCACAATTACAACCGAGTTGCAATAATAAAAAAAATTGGGAGACATTGCAGAGCAAGATGGCTCCCCTCACGAGCAGCATCAAGCTCCCCTCACCTCACGAGCAGCATCGATCTCCCCTCATCGAGAGATCACGCCTCCCCCATGCCGCAAGCCTACATGTGTTGGAACAAGGATTTCTTTGGAAGCAAAGAGAGATAGAGAGAGTTGGAACAAGGATTTCTTTGGAAGTAGAGAGAGAGAGAGAGAGAGAGAGAGAGAGGTCACATGTGTGCTGATCTTGGGACTTGGGAAGAGAGGGGTCACGGGTGTGCTGATTTTGGGACTTGGGTTGTTGGAACTAGCTATGTGGTGCTATCCAGCTCGGCTGGTTTCCATGTGCAGCATGGACATGGATATATACATCTGCCATTTTCTTTTGCAAAGTCCCATCTCAATGATAAAAACAATGCTACGATAGAAATAAGAGTCCAACTTATCTAGTTGTTGTAACAACTCACATCTCTCCTCCGTAAATATCTCTGTTATAGTTGTTGTAACAACTCACATATCTCCCCTGTAAATATCTCTGCCAAACAGAGGCGTCGGCGCAAATATTTTTTGCAAACACACCTGCCAAACTCATCTCCTAGCTCTAGCTAATTTTCTATTCTCATAATCTAGTGTCCAAGTGAATTGTTTTCTCGATGTCCCGAGATTCACAAGCCCGTTCGTTCAGATGATTCAAAAGGTACAACTCCTAACATCAACCCATTGTCTAGCATCAACCTTCACGATCTCGTTCTGGAAGAAATAGTTGATCCAGTTGAAGAGAAGATTTCAGATGAAGTCGAGGCTAAAATTCTTCATCAACTGGCTGAAGGATCCACACATCAGCAAAGTCGTAGACATCGAAGATATATCGAGAGAAGTAGGGAACAAGCCCATGAGCGTCTCATGTCCGATTACTTCTGTGACAATCCAGTGTATACTAATGAGCAGTTCCGTCGAAGGTTCCGTATGAGGAGGCCTGTATTTCAGCGTATTGTGCACACACTCAGTAGTTGGAGCCCATATTTTCGCCAATCAAGAGATGCAACAAATAGGCAAAGCCTGTCACCTTGGCAGAAGTGTACAGTGGCAATGCGAATGTTGGCATATGCAGCTTCGGTAGATTATATTTATGAGAGCTTGTGGGTTGGTTGTAGCACTGCAATAAAGTGCTTGGTCCTATTTGTTCGGGGTGTGAAGGAGAACTTTGGCGCATGATATCTTAGAAAGCCAACTCCTGAAGATATTCAAAGACTAGTGCAAATAAATGAGGCACGTGGATTTCCTGGTATATTGGGAAGTATTGATTGTATGCACTGGGAGTGGAAAAATTGTCCGGTTGCATGGCAAAGCCAATACACTCGTGGTGACATAGGTTGCCCCACTGTCATGCTTGAAGTAGTTGCCTCACGGGACCTTTGGATATGGCATGCTTATTTCAGTGTTGCTGGTTCTAACAATGATATAAATGTGTTAAACCAATCACCGCTATTCACTGAGGTGTCGCAAGGAATAGCTCCTCCTGTTAACTTTACTGTCAATGGGACGGAATATGATATGAGATACTATCTAGCAGATGGAATATACCCCGAGTGGGCTACTTTCATCAAACTGTCTCCCTACCTCACATTGATAAAGCACAGGTTGTTTGCAAAGAAGCAAGAATGAGCAAGAAAAGATGTCGAGCGGACATTTGGAGTACTACAATCTCGTTTTGCTATTTTGCGATGCCCAGCTCGTTTTTGGTACACAGCATGTCTATCAGATATCATGTATGCTTGCATCATATTACATAATATGATAGTTGAGGATGAGAGAGATGCATATAGCATCTATGAGGATATGGACTTTGATAAATTATTTAATTATGATCAAGAGAATATGGAGGAAATCTCAGGTTTGAATCATAGGCCAATTCAAGGATTCACCAAGATGCTTGAAGCAAACGCTGCAATCCACGATCGATCAGTACATCATCAATTGAAGAGGGATTTAATAGAGCATATATGGTAGAAGTATCCACGTGAGCCTATTGAATAATTTTATTTCTACTTAAGTTGTATTTTAGTCACATTCCAAGTTATTCTCTTCATGTAAAACCAGATTAATATTTCTTCTCTATTTTGTAGTATCATGGAAATATATATTATCATTATATATAAATTAGAATTTAAAAAATTAATAATGCCTTAGCTACCATGAATGAGTGCTAAGGGATACAACACAAGTAGCTAAGAAAGATATGAAGCTAGATAACTATCCTTAGCACCTAATAGAGAGGGTAACGGATGCACGTGCTCTTAAGGGTTCTGAGAACGAGATGAAGACCGTCGCTACCGCGCCCACCATTTTTCATTTTAAGATCCTATTTTGCATTTCGCACCGGAGCCTCAAATTCCTAGATATAGCCCTCACAGGGTGACAGAGATCTTGCAAACATCTCAGTTACCGAAATTTCAATAGGAATTCACAAGAATTTGGGGGTTGCAACCTATTCTTCTCCTTAATGAATGCCTAATCAACAAGTGCATAGGAAAAGGCCAATGATTTAACGACACAAAAGGTACGAATATATAGTAACTACAGATTGGAAAAAAAAACGACTTGAGGGTTTATTTACGCACGCACGTACTTGTATTATTGTATACATATATACTTTTGCCATGGTCCTCGATCGGCGCCGCCTCATCAACTGTATCCCGCTGCTCGGCCTTCTGGGCGACCGGCGGCCAGTTCCCGCTCCCTGCGCGCACGGCGGAGGATTTTGGAGTTATCTTTTTATAGATAGATAGATAGATAGATGTGCACGCGTAGGTGTTAGAGAGTAATGCAATCATCAAGTGATTCGTCCAAGAAAATTGATCAAGCACGAACGAACTTTGAGGCTCACCAGAATCCTTCTTGGCAGCTTTGTTTAGCTTTGTAGAAGCTAAGAGAGAAGCAATGATAGCTTACGACCAGAACCAATGGCGATCTTCTTCGTGGCCGTTGTCGCCGTGGTCTTCTCCTTTTTCTTCTTCTTCGTCGGCCTTGTGCCTCTCGCCATCTCCGATCGACTCGGTTTCTAGCTCTCGCGTTACCTCCGATTAAATAGTAAGGAAGTGGATTTGGATACGTACCGGCGGCGGTTTTTTGTTTCTGCGCAAATTAAAGCAACGGCCTTTTTCCAAATTCGTTAAGGTTTCAGATTTATTCCGTGAAATTAGTACATTGCTAGTATAGTCGGCATGATCCCTGCAAAATTAAGCCAAGTATACGCACGCACGCCGGCCATGAGGAAGCGCGAGGCGGACGGCACCCTAAAACTTGTCTCGCGGAGTGGCAGCGGCGATGATCGGCAGGGGGGCGCTCGCGCGGCATCCCCACCATCTCCGTCGAGTTCGACAGTCACGTCTACGTCGCCGAGGCCAACGCGTGGTACCGCCAGGCCATGGAGCGCACGGTCGCGTCGGTGCGCATCAGGGTGCCGCGGGGGATCCGACTGGAGCTCCCTCGCTGCACGCGAGCGGAGGCCCTGGCCCTGAGGCCGACCCACTTTGTCCACCTTGAGTTGCCAGATCCGGCTGCTGTTTTCCGCAGGCTGGCAGAGCTGAGCCTCGCCATGGTGTTGCTGCCCGCCGGCACGCTGCCCTTCCACGAGTTCCTGTCGTCGTGCTGCCCGCGGCTGAGGAGGCTGCGCCTTTGCTGCGTGAGAGGGGACGCCATGCGCCGGCTGGTCCTCCACTCGGACGCCCTCGAGGTGCTCGACCTGAACAACCTCGACGACCTGGAGAGGGTGGACGTGGTGGCCGCCAACCTCCGGTCGCTGAGCGTACGCTCCTGCTTCCGGTTTCCCTTACCGAGCGGCCGTGAGGGTGACGACGACAATGGCGAGACCGAGATGGTATTCTCAGCGCCGAGGATGGAGGCCGTCCTCTGGTACCGCAGCTACCCGAAGCGGCTCAGCTTCCTCACCGACATGGCGAACGTTCGCCGGCTCTCCGGCCTCAAGCTCCCAGCGCTCGGGCGGCGCGACCAGTTCGACTTCCTTTACACCGTGCATCTCCTGCAGGCTTGCTCCGTCGCCGAACATCTCAGTCTGGACCCGGAGATGCCGGACGAGATGTCTCTCCTCAACTGGCTAGGTCCGGATCAGGTACTTCGTCGTGTACAACATCCGATCGTCTGATCATATATCTATTTTTTATCTATATTCAATCAGAGATTTTTATCTATTATACACTATAAAATTGTATACGTCTCTATTAAAAAAAAATATATATTATTTATTTATAAATTATTTTTTTCAGTAATTAGATCTGCATCTAACGGTTGCTGTTGTCAAGTGATATATATCTTTATTTTCACTCAATTGAAAATTAGTAACTCTCCTTGATAAATTCTTTCGCTTTGACTAACATTAATGGTACTATATACGACACTACCTATATTCGGCAGTTAATCGGCGTAAGTAATTGGCAAATTAAAATTGTATGGTTCATGTGAGGACTTGATGCCCTACGTCCCGCAGCTGCCCAATGTCAGCGTGCTCTCACTGACGACCAGGTGAGGGTTTGATGGTACAATCGGGCCAAGCCTAGCCTCCTCCATCTCGCGACTCCCCAGCTTAACAAGGCTCTACATAAACACCAGCACATACTGCTTGACAGTCTTGGTACGTATGCGAATCTTTTATATCGAATCAAGATTTGATCAAGTTGCAATATATGATCATTGGATTTGAACAAATGAACGGTCATCGTGATTCCCAAGCATAGTAACGTATCTGAGTATCTCATGATCAATAACGAGGCACACATGTCCTCTCTCTGTCTGTCTCCCAGGAGGGCGACGGGGCTGTGCTACCACCGCGGGGGCAGTACCAGTGGGCTCGCGTTCGCGCAGACGATGAAAAGCTTCACCTGGGCTGGAGCTGGATTCCCTCAGAGAGATCAGCGTCGACGGGACGGACCGTCAGAGTTTGGGTCCACATATAAAAATTAATTTTTATGAATAATTTTTTATATGAATCGTATGTGATAATATCTCTATAAATAATATCTATCTATGGAAAATAGTATCTATCTATGGAGAACTTATTCAGACAAAGCTCGTTGTGTCTGAACAGAGCAGCAGCTCAAAGACGGCCGCGAGATTTGAAAATAGAGGGGAGATTTTGTTTTTGAATTTATTAGAGAAGCTATATAAGGTAATGGTATCTCATCCTTAAATAGCATCTTTTTAAAATTTAGATTTAGATTTAAAGCTTAATTAGAGTCTAGATGTGATTTAGAGATACTCGTGATTCTAGCCATTTAGATTCTCAAAGTAGCTAAAATTTATAGCCAATGTTGATTTAATTGTATAGATTCACATAATTCTATAAGGTTTTATCATGAATTAGGATCTTTTTGATATATCTAAATCTAGATGTGGAGAGAGTGAGAGAGTAATGAATCAATATTGTTTTGAGCCATAAATTTGTACCAATATAGATTCAATTAAGTAGATATATTATAATCATAATATGTTCAATTTTTTCCTTTTTTTAAAACAAACTTTTTCATTATGATTTTTTATTAATTAATTTATAGATCTAATTTTGTGGTTGAAGATAAAGATGGATATAGCATGGATGTGCGATACGCCAAGATACGGAGAATATACATTAAAAGACTCTCTACTTTTATTGAAGCCACCAAGAAGGACGATTTGACTAAGAAAATAAATAAAATACATCATCCATATTCTGACTGTAGAACTAGAAATTGTGGGACAAATCAAGCATAATCGAATCACATTTGATCTTGAGAGGTTTTGTCGAGGATTACACAAGTTGGTCTAAACACAGCGAACAACGCACATATGAATCAAACGATGACATTGCTGCTGATCAAGTGAATGGTGATGATGAGGGAGTCGAAGACGACACTGATATTATGATGGATGATGATGATGATTTTGATTTGGAGGAAATGTTGCGCCACGTAGAACCACATATTTTAAGAGACACGAGAGGTTTAGATAATTTCAAGGTGTTACAGAAGGTATCGAAGGAACTTTTGTATGAGGAATCGAAGGGTTGTGAAAATGAGTTTATGGTGTTGCATTTGGTGCTTAATTTTCTATGATTAAAGGCCAGCAAAGGATGGTCCAATAAGAGTTTCTCGGATCTATTAAGTCTCTTAGCAAACATACTTCTGAAGCCTAACTCATTGCCCACCACCACTTATCAAGTGAAGAAGCTTATCTATCCATTGTCAATAGATGTGCAAAAAATACACGCGTGTCCGAACCATTGTATCCTCTGTCGTAAAGAGTACAAAGCTTTGTATATATGCCCAGTGTGCAATGTGAGTTGGTACAAGAGGAATGACGATTGTGAGGACGAAGATGCTTCTGCAAATGCGAAGAAGAAGAAGAGTATTGCTGTTCGTGATGAAGAAGACACTTCTTCTAATATGGAGAAGAAGAGAAGAAGTCATGTCATGATGACATGGTACCTGCCAGTGATCTTCTATTTGTAGCATTTGTACTCGAACCTTAAGGACTCTGAACTGATGCATTGGCATTTTGATAAGTGCAAGAAGGATGGAACTAAGCTTCGACACCCCGCTGATGCTAGAAAAATAGAGAAAGTTTGATGTCATGTATTCAGATTTCACTAAAGAACCAAGAAATGTAAGGTTCATGTTGAGTGCCAATAGAATGAATCTTTTCGGTGACATGAGCACCTCACATAACACTTGGCCAGTGGTCTTGCCCATCTACAACCTTCCTCTATGGCTATGCATGAAGCGGAGTACCTTATGCTGTCCATTCTTATCTAAGGACCGAAACAACCTGACAACAATATAGATGTGTTTATGAAACTATTGATGGAAGATATAGCAAAACTATGGAACGATGGGGTCCGGGTGTGGGATGAGTTTCGACAACAGTACTTCATACTGAAAGCCATAATTTTTGTTACCATCAGTGATTGTCTCGCCCTTTTTTGCCTATCAGGATAGGTTAAAGGAAAGCAAGGATGTGTAGTATGCTTAGATGAAACTGCGTTTATGTACCATCCGTACTCACAGAAGGTAGTGTACACGCGACACCGATGATTCTTACTCAAAACTCATAAAAAACCACAAGATGAAGAAATATTTTAACAATACAATTGAGCATGGTACTGGTCCAAAATCTCACAGTGGAGTACTAGTATTTGAAATGATCTAGAACATCATGGTTGTTTTTTGGAAGCCACCAAGGGGTAAAAAGAGAAAGAAAAATGAGGCGTCGACCGACATGCTGTGGAAGAAGATTCCAATTTTCTTTAAGTATTTTCCATACTGGAAGGACTTAGACATTCGCCACAACATAGATATCATGCACGTTGAGAAGAATATGTGTGATAGCATCCTTGGCCTCTTACTGGACATACCGAGCAAGACAAATAATGAAATCAAATCACGTAAGGACTGTGCAAGTGCTTACGTGGGGTGAAAGTCCCGACTGGTTACTCATCCAACATCAAGAAACTAGTCTTAATAAAAGATTTGAAGCTAATCGACATGAAGTCTCACGATTGTCATGTGATGATAACACATATGCTTCCTATTGCAACATGAGGTATCAAGCTAGGATACATAAATGTGGTCATCACACGGTTATGTCACTTCTTCAACGCAATTGCACAGAAGGTGATCGATATTGAAAAACTAGGTGCTCTACATAGTTACTTGTTAGAGACTCTGTGCCAACTTGAGATGTGCTTCCCTCCATCATTTTTTGATGTTATGTACACCTCTTGGTTCACATCGTGAATGACATAATTGCACTGGGCCCTGTATTCTTACATTAGATGTATGTGTTTGAGCGGTACATAGGCATTCTCAAGAGCTATGTGCGGAATCGTGCTCACCCAGATGATTTCATGATCGAGGGCTACAATACTGAGAAAGTCGTTGAGTGTTGCATCGATTACATAAAAGAAGCGAAACTGATTGGTGTACCTGTATCTTGATATGAGGGGAGGTTGTCTAGGAGAGGGACCAAAGGAAAGAAAAGATTCATCGATCAGGATTATAAAGTAGTGGAAGAAGCACATTTCACCATCTTGTAGTAGTTCAAGATAGTGGAGCCATTCGTCGAGCAACATTTGAATGAGCTTCACATAGAAAATCAAGGCCGCACAGATGATTGGATGGCCGCACAGATGATTGGATCTTGAAAGAGCACAAGTGTTGCTTCACCACATGGTCCAAGAATTAAAACCTATCAGATGGTGAATCCGTAGATAAAAAAATATATGAAAATGTTGGCTCGTGGCCCATCAAATTTAGTTACATCATGGTAAGCATATGACATTAATGGGTACATATTTTATACCAAAGCAAAGGACACGAAGAGCACGACCCAAAACAATGACGTTCGGATAGAAGCCTATGACATAATAAGGGAAAAGAACACCTACTATAGGTTCATAGATGAAATCTAGGAACTCGACTATGGAGTGAATATACAGATCCCCGTCTTTTGGTGCAAATGGGTCAAACACCCAAATGGTATGGTGGTGGAAAACTACGGGTTCACAATTATCAACCTCGGCATTGTAGCCCATAAAAAATGACTCGTGGGTACTCGCTGATCACGTCATATAGGTTTTCTATATAATCGACTCCACGAATGAAAAGAAGCACAAAGTTGTTGCTAGGAAACAAAGAATTATTGGAGTTGAGAATGTGGATGATGAGGAGGAATACAATCAGTTCAACGATGTACCGCCTTTCGAAGATCCAGAAAAGATCAAACTTATAGAAGCAACCCTCAATAGATCTGTGATGCCCTAGATGCGTCTTGATGGTGTAGGGAAAATAATTGAAGGCAAATAGTGCCATGTTATGTAACTTAGTTTCCAAAGTGATTTTTATGTTATGCAATTTATTTTTCAATGTGACATTCATATTATGTAACTTAATTTCCAATGTGATTATATATTGATTCCCAAAAGTGAAAAAAATGATAATGTTTAATAGACCTATCAAAAACATATTTAATTTATATCAAGGACATGTATGGAGTAATAATATGCTTTCATTTATATTTATGGCATGTATCAAATATATTCATATAGAATATGTATTAAATACATGTATTTAGGGCATGCTTTAATTTATATTTTCGGGAAAGAAACATATTTAAAACGATTTACATAAGCGGGTTCGTTAAGTCAACCGCCTGTGCAAATCATTTCCACAGACGGGTTCGTTAAGTAAACCGCCTATTCAAATCATTTCCACATGTGGTTTTTTAAGTAAACCGTCTGTGAAAATTATTTCCACAGACGGTTTCTTAAGTAAACCGCATGTGGAAATGAATTATATAGATATATATAGCCCGCGCGACCCAGAAACCTTAATCCCATTAAAGAGAGAGTAGACAGTCGAACCGTCAGGTTGCCTAAGTCTCGGAGCATCGACGCCCTCTCTCGACGTCGTCTGCCACCGACGATGCCGACACCATCCCGGAGTCGAAGCGCCAGCGTCCTCTCCCTCCCCGAAGAGGAGGGGCCACCTTACGCCACCGTCGCCCCAGAGGAGGAGCCACCCTCATCGCCGTCGGTCGCACGAAGGAGGAGCCGCCCTGTGCCTCCACCGCCCCTGAGGAGGAGCTGCCTGGCCGCCGTCACCCCCATGGAGAAGGAGCCACCCCACGCCGTCGCCACCCTTGAGGAGGAGCCGCCCTCGCCGCTGTCACTCGCACGGAGGAGGAGCCGCCCTCGTCGTCGTCACCCCCAAAGAGGAGGAGTCGCCCTATGCCGCCGCAGCCCCCGAGGAGGAGCCACCCTTGCCACTATCACCCCCATGGAGGAGGAGCCGCCTTGCACCACTGTCCGCCCCCGAGGAGGAGCCGCCCTTGCCGCTATCACCCCACGGAGGAGGAGCCAACCCAAGCCGCCGCCACCCCCGATGCCGACACCGAGGGCCACCTCACCGTGGTGAGTAGCCATCCCTTCATCTCTCTCTATTTATGCCCGGCCGAACCATCGTAGATGTTGCTTCGGCCGAGCCGTGGCTATCATGCCGCTGTTCTGTGTGATGCCTGGCCATCGTGCCGCCATTCTGTGTGATGCGCGACATAAGAAAAAGGCAAAACAAAATTGAAAAGGAATGAACATATAACTTGGGAGAAATGGTGCTTTGCTGATTTCTTTTACTTACATTTGTCCACAAGACCACAACTGTTAAAGTTCCTAAATGTTAAATAAACTCAAAAGTAAAAAATTTATATGCTTAGGTCATCATAACTTTTGATCTGTACATTCTTGTAAATAACGCAAGGTGAAAATAAACCTAGCACAAATGAACACAAATAGCAATGCAATCTGTACATATGCACGACTTGAGAATCATAGTTGTGACATTTGGTCTTTGATGTTTGGTCTCTGGGAGGGACGGAAACTGACATGATAGATCTTGGTTATCTTCTGTGTGGAAATTGTAAATTGTCATGCCTGAGCGACGGGTTAAGGATTGGGTTCAAGATGTGATCCAATGATTTGTATGTCAAATTTCTTTACCAAGATTAATTAAGTTGAGATAGGTAGGGATATTCCTCTTGTGAACTTTTTTACACATATTTGGTTTGTAGCTATCACTACCAAGCTCATATTGCATGTATCTTTTTGGGGAGATTATATATATTGTTGTTGCTCTAAATAATAAATTCTTATGGAGACTTATTGAGCTCTCTTTCTCCCTATTCTTTTGTTTTCACCAGTTACAATTTTTTTACTTTCTGAATTTGCAAGTTGCTATCTATTTATATTGACTAATCAATTGAGCTCTGTGGTTAATCTTTTTGGAATAAGGCAGAATAACATAAAAAGGGTGGTTCCTTATATAATAGCATATAATAGCAACACTGAAAAGATAAAAAGAAAAGGGTGGTTCCTTGTATAATCCGCTCATTACACTTAGTAGTTGTCCTTTCCTTCTCTAAATCTTTTGCCTTCTAGTCAAACAAAATTAGACATAACACATACATTGATTCCTTTTCTTTCCTCTATTGAGAACATAATATACTACTCTTGATCCTGACTTCTCTCCTCTTTAATTTGCTGCATAGTACTCCTTTGCATGAGTTGATCTTTAATTTCCTCATAACTATTTTGGTCCATAACAAATACCTAGCTTACATTGACATACCAAAGCCATAAGAACAATTTTTTCTCATTTTATTTTCTAGAACAACGCATGAAGCTGAAACAACATCCATGACAATTGAATGTACAGGACTACCCTGCATTGATATGTATACCCTGCTCTAGGTTTCACATACAGATGTAATAATCATATGTTATGGCCTAAAATCATTTTTTTGAGATATAATTTTAGTGACCCATTCACTGTGTTGTTTTCTAGGTAAACAATGATCTAGTTAGTCGATTAAGTACCATAGAGCAGAAGAGGACAACAACCCCTAAGAAACAAGAAGCACAGAGGATGCTCACACTAGAGGGCGCCCCGGCAAAAGATGGGGTGGATGCAAGCAGGAGGCCAGATAGGAGGCTAAGCCAGCACCCGTTGTCCTCCTCCGACAGCAGCGAAAGTGAGAGCCCGTATCACAGCCTAAGCCTATTCCGTGAGAGCGGGAGAGCCGACGTCAGGAAAGTAGCCCCAACTACAATCCCGCCAAAGAGGTATTGAGATGAATCAATGTATTTTACACTTCTTAAATGAAGAATTTTTTTTGTTTATGTCAACTCCCCTTGTTTTCTCTATAGAGGGTGAGGGTGCAAAGATCTTCCCATCGATCATCTGCGCCACAACCTTCCGTTCCCTCTATGCGCGAAATTTCGGGTCCCTCTGAGGGTATGCTGAAACAAAGACGCGACGAGTGAAGTAGAAACAAGTTGCTGCCTGACACATATACAATAATGCAAGTTGGTGTTGAAGGGAAGCCTGTTGCACCTCGTGAGGCCTGTGCCAAATTCCACAACAGTTATGGATTTCTTGTTAAGGAGTACGTCCCAATCACAATAACTGATTGACGGTTCGTGAAGGATGAGACAAAGGAGTCCCTATGGGCAATATTGCACAAAACCATCCGATTCCCCTCAGGAACAGAGGAAGCTGCCAAACAGAATGCGTTGAAAAAGCTATGGGAAAGAGCTTCTAGGGCTGAAAGAGTGAGCTGAATAAGGACTTCATGAAGAAGAACTTGATACCCTTCAATAAATAAAAAAAATTATGTCAGACCAATGGGCAGAGATTGTTCAACAGAAGAACACACCTGAAGCCATCAAATTGGGTGAATAGTTCAAGAACCTTGCAAAGAAGAACAAGTATCACTATCACCTGGGCTCGGATGGGTATGCCTCCAATTTTTTTGAATGAAGGAGGCAAGAAGAAGAGGCTGCCCAGGCTAGGAAGTCTAACCCATTGGAAAATTGTGATGAGCGAAGCAAGAACTGGATCTACACTCGGTCAGAATGAACCAATTCTAGGGACTTAGCCTTCAAAAGCTCTAAGACCATGGAAGTAACCCGGACCATTCAAAAGATCGCTAACGAAGGGTCTTTAGAGCCTAACAGGGAGAATGACATGCTTACTAAGGCCCTAGGAAATAGGAAACACCCGGGTCACATTCGAGGCATCGGGTCAAAAGTGGATTGGAAGCATAGATTCCCGGACGCCGTGGGCCAGTACAAGACCCGTAATAGATATAAAAAGACCCTAGCAGAAGAGATACAAGAACAAGTTATGGTCCAATTCATAAAAATATGGAATGAAAAGGAGAAGGAAAGGGTGACATTAATGATGATAGAACAACCAACCAGCCCAGGATTTTGGAGTAGCGTCGAGTCCACGTAAGTCAGTAACCAGAGATATCTTGTGGATGATATCACAGAGACGACCCCTTGCATGCTACATGTTTTGGTCAGCAAGGGAGACTTCACTATCAAGGCTACCACATGCCAAGCCATTCCAGGCCGTGTGTTTCACAATCAAGATATTCCAGTTGGTTATGCCAAGGTACAAGTGGACTAAGTACAACCACTTTTCATGAAATATAAGCTAGACATCAGCACACCTGAGGGTATCGAGATTCTTGATGAGGTTGTTGGCAACTTCATTCTATGGCCCAGACGAGAGATATCATCTTCAGCCATCAGCAGTTAAAATCGCCAGTGTCACGGCTGCTCCCATGCCCAGCATCTCTACGTCAGCCACCTTCGTCCCCGTGCCAGGCCTCTTCGCCTCAAGTACCTTCGCCCCCGCGCCTAGTCTCTCTGCTTGTGGCACCTTCGCCCCCGTGCCCAGCATCATCTCCACATCTGGCACCTTTTCTTGAGCATCCATCACATTTTCTTACTCAGGCATCTTCGCCTCGTGCTTCACCGTATGTGACTCCGACACCTCCGCCTCAGTGTCTGCGACTCCGGTATCTCCGCCTCCAGCGTTTGTGCCTCTGGCACCTTCACTTGAGCATTGGAGAGTCCCTATTATGGTTACCCCATACGAAAAGACTCTAACATCTCCAGTGAAGAGGAGGCTTTTATCCTCCAAAGGAAAGGCATCATCCGCTCAGAAATCTCTAGCGAAGGGCGATGTCGTGAAAGAGGCCGGCAAAATACTGAGTACCCCTCAGTTGGATTTCTTACCTACATTGGATGTTCCTGAGACATATGAGAATTACAAGACATTTCTACCTTTGTTTCAACTCCAAGATGGTCCATGGAAGACGGGGAGATTCTACGAATAATACATGAGGGCACGTCGCACGGGGTTCTTGATAATCACGGCTAATGTTCCAGCTAACGTTTTTCTAAGTACAGACTCCTATTTCATGATGGATTTTAAGGACATGCACGCTTTGTTCCACCACGACAAACTTGATGCCAATCTCATAAGCGTGTGGTGCCTGTAAGTGCCTATAACATACTCTTATGTTCATATATCTATCAATATATGTTATAGAAACTAATGACTAGTGACTTGTTCTGTAGAATACAATTTAACAATACGAAGAAGATGAAGTTACCGGTCGGATTCCTTAATTCGCAACGAATTATCCAGCCTAATATGGTCGTGAAGTTGAGAAAAGATGCCCCAGAGATTAAAGGAAAGAGTAACATGAAGAAAGCAAGGGTCATAAAAGAAATGACCAAATCACGCAGACTTGATATATCAACCTACGTAGGAAGGGCTATGCTAGAAATGCAAGATAAGGGCTACATCATGATCCCCTACAACTTTAAGTAAGTTTGATACGTTAATTAGTCCTAAAAGTTTATTTTGCACCTAACTTAATTGGTCGATCAAGACCTAACATAAGTATTCATGTAGCGACCATTTTATTGTATAATGCTGATGACGAAGAGGAGCAAACTCATGGTCTTTGACTTAGCGATCTTCTCCAATCATCCTACCAAAATCTCATCGACGTTATACAGATGTAAAGAAAATCCTCATACATAAAATTCTTATAAATCATTTATGAATTAATAATTACTTCTTGGCATTTGAATATGGCCTACAAGTGGTATGTACTGAAAGGTGGGAGACACGATACGGTCAAGCCGACTAAGATGGCGGTCTGTATACATTTTTCGGTAATAACACACCTCTAATGCTTATATCTCACTATTTATGATGAAGAGTCTTATTGAACTAACGAATATATTGCATTGTTATTTGAAGTGCCACAAGTAAGGTTTCGACACTATTCTTTGTGGATACTATGTTTACCAGTTTCTTAGGGTAAACGCCCTAAGGATATAAGTCATCATTGCGCTTGTATATTCTTATTTGTTTCTGTTTCTATTGTTAGCAATGTTTTAACTATTCAAATTGTGTTTTTATTGTAGGCATGGAGGATCGATAGTACTAACACCTTGTTCAAAGACGAAGATATCCAAAACGTTCAACGTGACATGTGCTGGTTCATCATGCACGAAGTCATCCATAAGAGTGGCAGGTTCTTTGACCACGAAAGTGAATTAGCTAGCCATCCGAGGCTTTGTGAGTGGGAGAGGAAAGATTTTTAGTAATGTTAGTTGAATTATTGTTGTACTTGTGTTGAATATTAGATTGCGATGAATATTATCTTTGATGTAAATATTATGTTAAAATATGTTGTGTTAAAAATGTGTTCAAATACTGTTGAAATATGTGATGTTAATATGTCTTAAAAATCTAAAGGGAATAAAATATATGCATATTATGAATTTAGAGTGAAATATATACCACGGGTGGGTCCTTATATCACCTGCCTGTGGTATTCTATCTATCTACAGGCAGATGCTAAAGTGTGCCGTCTGTGAAAACCTATTTGCATAAATAGTTCATTTAAAGAACCGTATGTGAAAATAGGTTTCCACATACGATTTGTTAAGAGAACCACGTATGAAAACCTAGGTTTTTGTAGACGGTTTCTTTTACGCATGTGGAAATTGTCTATTTTTATAGGTCTTCTATCACAGTCAGTACACTAAATGCTTGTAAAAATATGTTACTATCCGTCTTTAAAAATAGTTTTTATATTAATGTACCCTAGCCTTTAAGTTATTTCTTCTAAGCGGAACTTCACACGTTATTTTGCCTATGTGCGGTTTCGCCTCTGTCATATCTTGCAGGCCCTTCTCCTCGGCGTGTTCTGGGGTATATCCGAGCCATTGCCATTGTGAAGCTTGCACGAGGAGCAGGGCAGCAATAAGGTTTTGGATAGCACATTTGCGTGACCGTCCTGCTTCCTCGACTCTCGACGATCTGCATTGCTTGTCTTCTATTTGCATAACCGCAACTGCATCGAACATACACTGCTTCCTTTTCATCATCAAGCCCGACCTAAGTTCATGTCGATCTTGATGGATCCTATGTTTTGTTGGCTACTTGCCTGTTGCTAGTACTAGATTATATTGCATCTTTAGTTACAAATGAAATATGCTTCCTAGTAGATTCTGGTGGTAGAATATTGCCCATATTCCCAACTCTTGGTTACTAAATGCTCATGGAGAAGTGCCGAACCCGTGCTCAATTCATGAAGTGCATGCCTTGAACATCACTAGCGAAGCTGAATTTAACAAAAAGAAAAATGGAATACCTTATTCCACATCTCTGACTAGCTTTATTGGATGGGAAATGCTTTTTTGTCAAAAGCAGATCTTATTAAGTTGAATATCACAGTTCAAACAAAGACTTTAACTCTGGAATGTCTTAATATCTTCAAGGCCAACACCTAGTGATCTGAGAACAACCACTAGAAGAGGTGGAGAGTGACTACAACTAGAGTGATCGGATTAGATACGGACGGTTATAGCTTATCATGTATCATGTCATATGTATATTTTTTTTTTCTCGGAGACGGAGTCAGAGTCTAAGCGGATAGCGCTGCAAGCTTTCGGTTAGTCGGATAGATAAAAAAATTTCACTTTATTTACATCCTCATATATCACATTAAATAATATATGAGTGAAATCGAAGTGAGCACGGAGAGAGATATAGCTAATATATGAAAATAAGAGCATTCAATATTATCTCTTTACGGATGTGTGACAATCTATCTATATATTATCATATTTTAAATGAAATCACAATAAATTTTCTCATAACACCTAATATTTAGATATTTCAGACGGATATCAGTTATCTTGTATCGTTCCTTTTTTTTCTCAGATCTGGAGTCGGACACAGATAGTGTCAAATAGTATTAGGTAGCTATTATTACATCATATATTTACTTCACAAGTCTTCGATCAGTCGAACGGGTGAAAAATATCGGTCTCATTTTCACCCCTAGCTACGACAAACTTGACCTATTGATCCTGAACCCTCTCAATCTGTCAATCAGCAATTCCCAAATTGTTGGAGTAGACCCATTTATATTTTTCTTTTTTATAAAGAACGGTTAAGTGTTAACAGTGCACGTATCGTACGTGCTCCTGTTCTCTGTCCTTGCTCGTATGGCACTGCTGCCTTCAAACCTCGAGAGTTCGATGTACTACTGTTACTGTACTAAGTAGTACTCAACATCTCATAGCATGTTCCTGAACTGGCATACAGGTTAGGACTGACACCCTCAAATGAATTGAGATGTAGGCTCAATTCAAGTATTGAAGGACATGTTGTTGTCAATGGGACGCCTATGCGTCAAAATTAATATGCATAGCCGAAAAAGTGAGGCATGAAGATGGGCAGGGATTGTGATGTGCAGCTGTGCGCCTGCATTTGGCATCACAGAAATCATTGTCAGGTAGAGGATGGGAAAAAGACGAGGGAGACACAAATATGGTTCAGGATGGTTGCAATTGGAAGCGCCTTCTTTTGAATTCTAAGGCGTTGTACTACTCAATGTATCCAGCTTCATAAAGATCTCCATGTCCCAGTCCCTGGCAACAATGCCATGTTGCCACATCAGATAGACCTAGATCGTATTCCTATTCCTTTGTTGGGCATCCTAGTTAGGCCGGTGCAGGGGAAGAGGACGGTGAAGAACAAAGGAATAAGAGAGGTAAAAGGCAACCTACAAGAAAATATGCGACAAGTACATAACCATCCAAGATGAATCTGATTTTCTGATAAAACAAGCAAATCCTGGTGGAATGCAAGCAATCTCGTAAGTGAGAAAGGAAAAACGCCCTCACACTTAAGGAAATAGATAGCAGGTATCTGAATTATTTGATATTTGTATTCATTAAATACGAATATTTATATCCGTATTCGTATTCGTTTCTAAAATGGATCATAAAATGGATGTATTCAAATTCGTTTTCGATATTTGGATTCAAATGTGGATATCCGAATTGCTTTGAATTCGGATGTGGAAATGGATTATATCCGTATCCGCCAACAGGGAACCAAATTTCGCTAATGTTTTAGAAATTTCAGTTGTGAACAAAATTTATATATATTCCAGCCCAGTCAAACTTGATCAAATTTTATCAAATTTGGCCAAATTTTTTAATTTCTGACATGAATTTGAACGAAATTTCTAAAATTTTGGTAATTCCAGTAATTCCAAATGTGAACGAATTTTTTGCGCACCAAAATAAAAATTCTTGTCGTTAAACGTGTAGGATATTTGCATACATCCCGATCGAGTAGATATTCGAATGCGGATTCGGATTTGAACTATCCGATTCATAGTCGTATTCGAGGATATTCGGATTTGTATTCATATTTTTATTAAAATTTAAATAGTAATATAGAAAGTAGACTATTCGATTCGTATCCGATCCGTTTCTATTCTTAGTCACACTGAACCTGTTTGAAACATTATGCAAGAATTTAATTAGAAAAAGTATGGTGTCTGTTAGCGCACATCTCTCGTACGCATGCAGCGGCTACAGGCGCATGCAGGAAGCGCCATCTCCGGAGGCTAGTTTAGATTGTTTCCGTGTTTAGTTAGCCTATACACGGCATGTATCTTTCGTTTCTATCTCAGCCTCCATGTACTCTCTATTTAATTACTGCCTCAAGACTAATATCATTAGTTGCGTTGAGTAAAATACGCTTTCATGGTACCAGACGGGGATCGATCCCCTCGCTTCCGCTAATCGCTGCCGGCCTCTCGCCGCGGCGCCCCTCCGTCGATCGCATCCACAAGCGACGACGCGTTCCTGCCGCCGGCACCCCCGCTGGTCGTGCTTCCTCCTTCTTCTTGTGCTGGCCTCACGCCACACGAGCTGCCGCCGTTGCTTCTCTTGCCGGCGTGCACTATCCACTCGATGACAAATCCACAGGCTGATGCCGCCGCGGAGGAGGCCCGTCTCGCTGCGCTTCGTCAAGCGGCCGCCAACGCCACAGCAGAGGCCAAGGCTGCTGCCGCCAGGGCGGAGGAAGCCGCACGTCGTCTCGCCGAGTACAAAAACCTGGAGCAATCCCAGCTACATGCGCAGGCCGTCGCGGTGTCTAACATCAAGACGATGATCCCCTTCGTACTCGACCAGACTTCCTCGCACTACAATCGGTGGCGCACCTTCTTCCTCAACACGGTGACCAAGTACGCCCTCGACTGCCTTGTGCTCTCCGACGACGACTTCTCTACGGACCCCCATTGGCGTCGCATGGATTGCACCATCAAATCGTGGCTGTTCAGCACCGTCGCGCCCGAGCTCATCGAGGCGGTGTCCACCTCGTCCCCGACGTCGCGTTCCATATGGGTCGGTCTCGAGGACCAATTCATCGGCAACAAGGAAACTCGTGCTATCATCCTTGATGCTGAATTCCGGACACTCGTCCAAGGCGATCTTTCCGTCACCGACTATTGCCACAAGATGAAGAGCATGGCGGACGCTTTGGGGGATTTGGGTGAGACGGTCCTTGACCGCACCCTTGTCCTTAATCTTCTCCGGGGCCTCAACGAGAAATTCTCCTACATGGCGGCGTTAATCAAGCGCACTCGGCCGTTCCCGACTTTCTCCGACGTCCGTGCGGATCTTCTCATCGAGGAGGTCACCTTGGCCAGCAAGGCCACCACTCCGACAGCGCTGGTGGCTACCGCGCCCGCTCGTCCCCCGGTGCCACGCGCCCCGGGCCCTTCCTATCCCCCCATCGCGCCGAGGCTCGGCGGTCCTGGCGGCCCTGGCATCCCTGGCGGCTCCAACAACGGGACCGGGGGCGGCGGCTCCAACCGCAACCGCCGGCGCTGGCGCTCCAATGGGAACGGGGGCGGACAGGCGCGCCCTCCTAGTTTTGGCTCTCCGGCCTGGCAGCAGCCTCCTTGGAACCCGTTTACGGGGACATTCGCTGTCTGGCCGGGACACCACGGCGCCCGCCCGCATCCTCCACTTGCGCCGCTGCCGCCCCGTCCTCAAGCCTTTGCCGCGGGAAACACCGGCACGCCTCATCAGGTTCAGCAGGCGCTCCCAGGACCGCTTGGTTCTGCACCCTCCTTCGGCGCATCTCCTGTCATGCTGTCCCAACAGCAACCTTGGACGTGGGATCAGCAAGCCTTGGCGAGCAATTTCAACACTATGACCCTCACTCCTCCGCCGAGCGACGACTGGTATATGGACTCAGGTGCTTCCTCTCACATGGCCTCAAACTCCGACTCTCTTTCCTATATTCATCCTCCTAGTCCGTTTACCCCATCTAACATTATCGTTGGCAATGGTTCCTTGTTACCTGTCACCGGCACAAGCGCTCTTTCTTTTTCCACGTCAGATCGTCCTTTACATTTACATAATGTTCTTATATCCCCGCAAATTATTAAAAATCTCATATCTGTTCGTCGTTTCACTACTGACAATCACTGTTCTGTCGAATTTGACCCTTTTGGCCTCTCTGTAAAGGACCTCGTAACGCGGAACGTGATCGCCAGGTGCAATAGTTCTGGGGAGCTCTACTCCTTTCGTCCGCCCGCCCAGCCTCACATTCTCGCCGTCATCACCCCACCCACCGTGCTTTGGCATCGTCGGCTTGGTCATCTTGGCCATGAGTCTTTCTCTCGTTTAGCGCCATCTTTAGATTCTGCATGTAATAAAAGTGAGCTAGAAACTTTGTGTCATGCTTGTCAGCTAGGACGCCATGTGCGCCTCCCTTTTGCTAGGTCCAATTCTCGTGCTCTCAAGAATTTTGATTTAATACACTGTGATTTATGGACATCCCCTGTTGCTAGTGTCACTGGTTATAAATATTATCTCATAATTCTTGATGATTGCTCACATTACTCTTGGACCTTTCCTCTACGTCTCAAGTCTGACACTTTCCCCACCCTCTCTAACTTTTTTTCTTATGTCGCTACTCAGTTTGGCACCACGATAAAGACCGTTCAGTGCGACAACGGTCGGGAGTTCGATAACTCCTCTGCACGCTCCTTCCTCCTCACTCATGGTGCCACCATCCGCATGTCATGTCCCCACACCTCCCCCCAAAATGGTCGCGCCGAACGCATTATTCGTTCTACTAACAATATCATGCGTTCCCTCATATTTCAGGCTAGTCTACCGGCGCCCTATTGGGTGGAAGCTCTTCACACCGCGACATACCTCCTAAACCGCCACCCAACCAAGACCCTCGACTTCCAGACTCCGCACTTTGCCTTGTACGGCATCCACCCCTCCTATGACCACCTGCGTGTCTTCGGTTGTAAGTGCTATCCTAATCTCTCCGCCACCGCCCCACATAAGCTTGCTCCTCGGTCCACCCTTTGTGTTTTTTTGGGATATCCCTCTGAACACAAAGGATACCGTTGCCTTGATCTCGCCACCAACCGTCTAATTGTTTCCCGCCACGTCACTTTTGACGAGTCATCCTTTCCCTTTGCCGAGCTTCCCGCACCCCTTCCTTCATCCAACTTTGACTTTCTCTCGGAGTTTGACTATGTGCCTAGCCCTGTTGGTTCACCCTGTGTTGCAGGTACAGGTCTGCCTCCCGCTGCCCCCGCTGGATCCTCTCCTCGGGTTGTTGCCAGCGGGACTCCAGTTCCCCCGGCAGGAGACTGCTCCGGTGCTGCCATGACTGCTGGGCCATCCGCGGCTGCCACGGTTGCGGGGTCGTCTGTGGCAGCCGAGCCTTCCGCGACCACTGTGCCTTCCGCGGCTAGTGGGTCGCCCGCGGCCTTTGGTGTTTCCGCGGGTGCAGTAACCCCATGCGCCGAGCCTCTGCTTATCCCGGCCCACAACGTGCCGCTGGCCACAAGCACTGGACCTGACGCAGCTGATCCTGCATTGCCGCCTGCGCAGCCCTCCAGCGCACCTGGCTCGACTGCTGCTCATCCTGGCGCCTCGCCACCACTCCCGCCAGGCGCCGTTCCAATCTCCTCCGTCGCCAATGACCATGTCATGGTCACTCGGGGGAAGCAAGGATTTCGACAGCCAAAGCAAATATTTGATCTTCAGGCCGCTGTGTTGTCTCCCCTGCCGAAGACATATCGTGGTGCACTGGCCGATCCAAATTGGCGTGATGCTATGATTGAAGAATTTACAGCTCTTCAAGCCAACAACACTTGGGATCTCGTGCCTCCACCTCGTGATGCCAACATTGTTACTGGGAAGTGGGTCTACCGGCACAAGATGCATCCTGATGGTACACTTGATCGCTACAAGGCTCGCTGGGTACTTCGGGGTTTTACCCAGCGCCCCGGCATTGATTTTGGGGAGACTTTCAGCCCAGTCGTGAAGCCTGCCACTATTCGCACAGTCCTATCTCTGGCACTATCTCGGAATTGGCCTATTCATCAGCTGGATGTGAAAAATGCTTTTCTTCATGGCACTTTGAGCGAGACAGTATATTGTGCACAACCATCTGGGTTTGTTGATTCAGCTAGGCCAGATCATGTATGTCGCCTTAACAAGTCCCTCTATGGCTTGAAACAGGCACCCCGAGCTTGGTACAGTAGGTTTGCCTCCTTTATTCAGTCCCTTGGGTTTGTTGAAGCCAAATCAGACACATCTCTCTTTGTTCTTCATCGCGGGTCCGACATGGCTTACTTGCTCCTTTGTGTCGATGACATCATTCTCACTACTTCCTCTGGAGTTCTGCTTCGCAGCATTATTGATTCTCTCACCGTGGAGTTCTCTATGAAGGATCTCGGCAGTCTACATCATTTTCTTGGGATGTCTGTTACTAGGAGCACTGACAGCATGTTTTTGTCCCAGCGCCACTATATGCTTGAGATTCTGGATCGTGCTGGTATGGCAGATTGCAGACCCTGCTCCACTCCGGTTGATACTTGTGCTAAGCTTCCCGCTGATGGCACACCTGTTGCTGACGCCACTCATTATCGAGGTATTGCCGGTGCCCTTCAGTACCTTACCTTCACCCGCCCCGACATTTCCTATGCTGTGCAGCAGATCTGTCTTCATATGCATGATCCACGTGAGCCACATCTCGCCCTGATCAAGCGTGTTCTCCGCTATATCAAGGGCACCTTGGATTATGGCCTGCAGTTACATCGCTCTCCTGGTTTCGATCTTGTTGCCTATTCAGACGCCGACTGGGCTGGTTGTCCAGACACACGCCGCTCTACCTCTGGCTATGCTATTTTTTTGGGTGATAATTTGATTTCCTGGTCTTCCAAGCGCCAGCAGACAGTGTCCCGTTCTAGTGCAGAAGCAGAATACAGGGCAGTTGCTAATGCAGTTGCAGAGGTCACTTGGCTACGGCAGTTACTTCAGGAGCTTCATTTCTCTCCCAGGCGTTCCACTGTGGTATTCTGTGATAACATCAGTGCAGTCTATCTCTCAACCAATCCGGTACAACATCAGCGTACTAAACATGTTGAGATTGATTTACACTTTGTTCGGGACAAAGTTGCCACAGGCGAAATTCGTGTTCTTCACGTGCCCACAACCTCGCAGTATGCGGACATCTTCACCAAGAGGCTGCCCACCTCTGTTTTCACGGAGTTTCGGTCCAGTTTGAATGTCTCCAGTCGTGGCTAATGTCGACGTTCTAACTGCGGGGGCGTGTTAGCGCACATCTCTCGTACGCATGCAGCGGCTACAGGCGCATGCAGGAAGCGCCATCTCCGGAGGCTAGTTTAGATTGTTTCCGTGTTTAGTTAGCCTATACACGGCATGTATCTTTCGTTTCTATCTCAGCCTCCATGTACTCTCTATTTAATTACTGCCTCAAGACTAATATCATTAGTTGCGTTGAGTAAAATACGCTTTCAGTGTCGTTCCAAAACAAGACTAGAAACAACAAGTTTTAAGGTAATTGGCAAATGGGCGCTGCTAGCGCCCGGAGTGACTGAACACTTTGTCATTGTTCGATTTGAGAGCATGCATGTTCTCCCTGCCATTCGATGTAAATAGAAAATTCCCAGAGGAACATCGCAGCATGTTTCTTGCAACATCCAAGCAAAAAATCCCCCTTCTTTCCTCAGGTGGTAGCTCGCCCAGGAGATCGTTGAGGAGCTCGACTCCCTAACCAACCCCACAGCAAATCACATGAACCTTGCCTCGTATCATAAAAAATCGAGTTTTCCACCTCTAAATCACAATTTCTACGGTTGCAACAAATAAAGTACTATGCTTGTGGATTCTAAAGGTTCCGCAAAAGCTATGATAAACGTTATAATTCTACAGTAAATTATCAACAAACAGATTTTAAAAATAAATTATACAATTTGAAGAAATATAATCTCTCTAATCTAGTATCCGCGTCCGGGAGATCAACAAGTGCTGGGCTCTTGCGATGGGCATTAGCAAACAACAGACGTAACGTGGGGATTAGATTAGCCAAGATCGAGCAGTGCACAGGAAGGTTCAAGAATGGAGAAAAGCGGTGGAGGCGGAGGTCACATTGCAGCGGGACAAGCGGCGGACTGCAACAAGAACCGCTACCGTGCCGGCACGATTGCGGCGCATCCGGAATCTGTGCCCTCTGCTTGAACGAGGAGCTTGGCGTGTCACTCTTGTCGTCCAAGTCCAGCTCCTTCCACCTCACGCTAGCCTCTATCTCCCCGTCCAACGCAGAACGCAGCATCTCGCAAGGTGCTGCGCTCATAAGACCATCTTAAGAAATTCTTGTCATGGATCAAATTTTCTTTCTAAAAAGATTTTTTTCTCTTCAGCGTTTTAATTTTTTTTTTATGATTTCTGTCACAAAAGTTCTCTTCAGAATAGGATCATTCCCATCAAAACAGAATTCTCTCTCCTTTTTCTTTACGAATCTCTTCAAAGAAAAATTATAGGGGATGAGAGAAAATAAAAAGAATGTGAATGAGAAAAAAATCAGAAAAAATTAAAACGAAGGAACCTAAAGATTCGTCTACGCCGACAAGTGGGATGGCACGGCCTGAGAGAAAGCAACTACGACATCGACAAAAAAGAAACTATTACAACAGGTCAACTTGCATGTTTCAAGCTACAGCAGAATAGAACTCGCATATGAGAGTTGGTACGAATCCTTGTATTGATTATATTGGTAAAGAAAAGGAGGTGGGACTGCCAGCGAAGCGTCCGAAGAATTTCTGTACCCGACGTTTTACGCGGAGCATTATGGTTCGCAGTAAACGTGCAAGTCGGTGAATCTAAGATACTCACTGATTTTTTTAGTTTAATTAATTATATTAATTTTTTTAAATTATTCAATTTAAAAAATTAATGTTATTGGTTAAATTACAGAGGATATGTGGATACCTTTGATCGATCAATTTGAATCCCTAGTCCGCAAAAGACGTAAAAGAAAAGCAACCAGTCTTTTTTCCTTTTATCGAAGCTGATTTCCTTTTTCACAAAAGACAGAAAAGAAAATAATGTTATTGGTTAAATTAAAGAGATACGTGGATACCTTTGATCCATCAATTTGAATCCTTAGTTCACAAAAGACGTAAAAGAAAAGCACCAAGTTTTTTTCAAAACATGTGAGTGTAATACGGTACAAGTCCTTTTATCGAAGCTCATTTCCTTTTTTGACACGAGAATCACAGCGGCACCCACGCACGCACGCACATCAATCGTCATGTTACGATCACCAATAGAGACCACGAGCCGGCAACACCACGTCTCGTTTCTCTGCGCCGTTTCGTCCGCTATCCCAGCAGAAGCAAGAGAGGCACGGCGAGTGGGGCGGCCGCGGAGACGAGGGAGAGCACCACCGCGCGTGCGCCGCCACCGAACCTGCCCACTCCCAACCACGGCGTCGCGGGACCGGCAGCAGCTCCGTTCTTCTGCGGGCCCGCGGTCGCCGCGCTCGCACCACCTGGAGGGCACATCAGGCGTGCGTTAGACCGGAATCGAAGCCAATGATGGTTGCCTTCGAAAAGAGAAGTTCAAAAGAAAATCATCGTCACAAGCCCACGATCTTAGAAAATAAATAACAGCACTCTTTTTTTAACAGTAAAACTCATTTGTATAGTCTTCTTTGAAAATAAAGTTGAACTAGACCACTCCCTGCTCGCCCATTTCGTACATACCCGTACGAGCGTTCAAACTCAAACACGGGTTAACTGGACGCACCGTCCTTACCAACGGATGCAAATAACAGCACTCTATATAAATTTTCTTTCATTTTTCGGGAGCATTCTTTTACTGATCCCCTACTTCGATCACTGTTCTATCATTGCCGGCGTCCTCTGTTCCAACTCCTACATACGTGTACTGCAGTTGGGCTAGTTGTAGCACATTGATTTCTCGCGTCACCTCAAGCTTAAACGCCGGCAGATGAGCCCCTGTTCTCCAGTATCGGTGCAACAGTTCTGTTTAGCTCTCAACGAACTGATTCCGGTCATCAACCTGAGAAGCCTTTGAAGGGGGCATTTTCTACGCAATGGAAAATCAATTCCAGCATCCGCATCGTGTACTGCACGCAGCCTCTTCGAAGTATGCGGCGTGTAATGGAAAAAGTGATGGGAAAACTGACCAGTTGCACTCGGCAAGCCTTGGGCCTCCGCCTGCTTCGCGTACTGCTCGAAGACCTGCGCCTCCTCGGAGTTGGGCGGCAGATTCAGCAGCTCTGCCACAATCCAGAGGTACGGAAAAACGCACATGTTAAAGTTGTGTTTGCTTGTGTAGATTCTAATTGTAGATCGCAGTGTATTATGTAAATAAACGATTAGATTTTAAAAATAAATTCTACAAATATATATCTGAATTATAGCACGATCTATTTAAGATGAGCTTCTACAATCTATAATTTATAATCAGAATTCAGAGCAAAACAAACATGATCTTAGTACCACAAGCAGCATATATTCGGGCGGTCCTAGAAAAACAATGTGAAAATCAATGGTGCACGGTTCAAAATGTTTGTTTTCCACCTTTTTCACTCAAGAGCTCGAAATGTTTGTTTCTCACCTTTTTCATTCAAGAATTTTTATTTTCTACTATCTAAAAATCGGTTAAATAAATAATGTAAAAATATTTTTTATTTTTGTCCCCTTTGGGACGCGAAATTTCTCGTGACGTGTAGCTATCAGCATGTCCTACAGCAGGGGCCTAAGAAAGCATGCATGCATTTCTTTACACGGCATTTCTTAGGTGGCTCTGCATTAACAAATTGATTCGGTGTGAATATGCATGGAAGTCCCTTCTTATCTTTTTTTTTAAAAAAAAAGGGAAAGTTCATCTTCGGCAGATTCATGGGTAAGGTGACTGTGATCTCTGCACCTCTTGGATCGAGACTAAAGGTGATGAGCAAAAGACTATCTCCACTTGGAACACAAGAACTTGTAGATAGTTGAGAACAGCACTGGCAAAAAAGTTAGATTTTTGCGAGTTATTGAGGCTCGAATCATGGTCATGGGTGCGTGTGTGAGAAAAACTAGAGCATCTAGGATAGGATTGTAGAAGTACGTACTTGGGCAGTCGGAGATGTTGGCGGGCTTGTTGCAGACGGCGGGGAGCCCCAGCGCCCTGGTGACGTTGATCTTGAGCCCGAGGTTGGGGTCGTCCTTGTCCTTGACCAGCACGCACAGGCACTTGCGGCTGGTCTGCAGCACTGTCTTGAGCCCCGCGCAGCAGTCCGGCGTCGGCGCCGCCGCTGCCGCCGCCTCGTCCTGCACGTACGTCAGGCACGTCGCCAGCCCCACCAGCTTGTCCGAGCACTCCGCACGGTCCGCCGCGAAGTCGCCTCCCACACCCACCACCGCCATCGCCGCCACCACGACCACCACTGCTGCCAGAGCTCCCGAACCCATGGAGAGATGATCGGAGAGACGAAGCTAGCTTGCGGCTAGCTCGGGCAGGGAAGAGTGAGAGCGTGATGCACAGAATTTGCGCGGGTTTGCTGGCGCGGAAGACGTGCGGTGAGCCGGTGATATATAGAGGGGCGTGGCCTTGTGAGAGCGTGCGTGGGCACACCTGTGGGCGCCGTCGCGGCAAGTGGAGAGCGCGGGGGAGCCGGTGTGGTCTATCGGCGATGGGTTCGGGCGCGGGTGCCGTGAAAGCAGGAGCGTCGGATGGGGTGTGATGTAGCGATATGTAGCGGTTGTGACGTGTGTACGTAGACAACGCTCGTTGATTAATTAAATAGTGGCCTCTCTCATATGCTGAGTGAAAGCGTCGCTATGAGAATTTAGAAAAGACTGATGGTTATCTTGAGGCTTGAAAATTATCCTGATGCGAATATCATCTGATACAAAGGCAGAACCGAAATCGCGGATCAGGATTAAAAAACAAGATTATCACGTTATAAACCGCATTTCTTTAATAGCATACCATAAGATGATAAGACTACTAAGTAATAACCATTTATGATTAATTTACTATCACATACGGTTCATCATATAGATTGTTTGTGATAATTAACGGTTCATCATACGAACCGTTTGTAATAATTACTTATGATATATAATTCTCTTATTTATCACTGACACGTTAAGGCGGTTGGTTCGGGAACGTCTGTGATGACTAAAAACAATAACAGGTATTTCCTTGATGGATAAGCATTTTTTGTCAATCGAATTTTCCGTATTTATTATCTTTTTGTTTCTTATTACTCTCATTTTCCCTAACAAAGTGTTACAAATCCGACAACAAACATGACAGGAATGATGGTCATGTAGAAGCGGATGTTGCACTAGTGCGAGTTTTGGCAGCTACCGCCTATGGGAGTACGGGACTCCACTTCACCTTATCACTTGTCAGCTCTGGAGGAATTCAAGCCTTCAAGGGCGCCGCTTGTCAGCTCGTGCTATCCAATGGATGAACGGAATGCCGAAGTACTTGTGTGGTACTAACATACTAACCTATTTCAAGTTAGATATATATTCATCCCACCATCCAGTTAGGACTAGTAATTTGGCGCGCATATATATATAATATATAGAGAGAGAGGGGGGGAGTCTTTTTTTTACTACTAGGTACACATATCCCTCTCTAACGGGTGTTAAAAAGTAATATGTATATTTTGAAAATAGTATATATATCTCTGAAAAAATATATACTTCACTTATAAAGAAGTATACACATATTAGAAAATAATATACACATATCAAAAAATCGTATATGCATCTCAGAAAGTAGTATATACTTCAGTTAAACATGATCAACTATGGATCGAGCTAGAAGTATATACTATGTAGGGAAGTGACTGGATTGGATAGGTGCAAGAGGCCTATAGCCGATCCTTGGCTGGTTTTCTGCACGTAGTGGAGGGTAGGACGCTTGGGGGTGTCGGTTGCAGCAGGGGAATGAGGAGTCGGTATCATAGAGATGAGGAATAAAGAAAAGGAGATGAGTAAATAGATTGGTTTATTGCTAAATTTCAAAGGCTGCCGTCTGCTCTTTATATATAGAGCCTATCCCTAGCTAACAATCCCAGCTAAATCTAAACTGAATCCAACTTTACTTATCTCTTTCCTAATATCTGAACCGAATCCAACTCTACTTATCTCTTTCCAATCTTACCTAATCCGAATTATAACTTATCTCAATATGGACTTGACATTTAACTCTACTTTATTTCCTACCAAACTTATCTGAACCAAATACCTCCTACCAATCTTAACTCCCACACATAACATCTCTCCCTTCCTTCGGACAAGCTGAAACGCAGCTCAGTCGTCCTCAGCACCCTAGTCGTAGTCGTCGACCGTCGTGTCATCGTACTCAATGGAAAATAGGTGGGCACAACAATGACATTGAACAATTTTTTGTTGCAGTTAAAGCAAAGACCTTGACAGCGGCGTTCTGCCATCTCCGATGGTGTTAGATTGGCAGTTGGCAAGCGTGTTGGATGGCACAGTTGACGGCATGGTTGTTACCGCACATGTTGTGGGTGTAGGTGTCGGCGGTGAGGTGCCGCTGAAACATGACAGACACGTCATCTTCTTCCAATATGCGCATGCAAGGCTCATTACCTCCTCTAGGTCATGCGGGTCTTGAAGCTTGACATCCACCCGTAGTTTCTTCGTGAGACCGGAGGTGAAGAGCTGCTTATCCTGGTGCTTAGTCATGGGATCGGCACGCTAAGTAGCACCAGGAAGTGGCTTTGGTAATCCTCTACCGAGTCCATTTGTCGAATATGCCGGAGTTCACCCAACAAGTTGCTGCGGATGGGCAGCCCAAAATGGGTGTTACATAGGGCCTTGAACTCATCCCATGGTGGTTTGCCCCAGTTGCATTCCAGATGGAAGTATCAATGATGCACATTGCCATCCATGTGTTATGACACCAGCCAAACTTTGTTCTTCTCCTTTGTCTTCTAGCCATGAAAGAATTGCTCGCACCTAGTGAGCTAGGGAAGTGGGTCATCCTTTCCATCATAGCGTGGAAAGTCTAGCTTAAACCACGGTATGACACCCAGGCTATTGCCGCTCGACTCAAACTGGCCAGTACTTGTAGGCCCGCCCAAGTGTGACGGCACCAAGTCCACGAGTGGTGTCTTGGGAATCAGCAGGCTATTGCGCTATAGGATACCCGTGCCACAAGGGAGAGGGATGACCAACAGTGGAACCTA
Source organism: Phragmites australis (assembly GCF_958298935.1). Lineage (NCBI taxonomy): Eukaryota > Viridiplantae > Streptophyta > Magnoliopsida > Poales > Poaceae > Phragmites > Phragmites australis. The sequence continues at coordinate 24,954,671 of NC_084935.1, read as the reverse complement.
CGATGTGGATGATGGCGTGTCAGTTTTTGGTTGGATCTAGTCGGTTGCCGATGAGATGGAATCACCCATGATCTGCACACCGTCCACGCTCTTAAGCTTCCCTAGTCTCATCAATCGATCCATGATCCCTATCACTGCACGTGTGATGCCTGCCAGGGAGTTCTTGATATCGCCTAGGGTACTATTGATAGTGGTGATGCCCTCTTGGAACTCCTTCTGCAACAGCTCTTCCTACGTGGTGAGAAGCACCTTGAATTGCTTGTTCTTAGCATTAGAAGTCATGGTCTCTGATACCAAGTTGTCACGTCCATTGGAAAGTGACCGGATTAGATAGGTATGGGAGGTCTCCGACCAATCCTTGGCCGGTTTCTTGCTCGTGGTGGAGGGTAGGACATCTGCGGGCGTTGGTTGTAGCAGGGTGTGAGAAGTCGGTAGCAGGAAGATGAGGAACAGCGAAAAGGAGATGAGTAAATAGATTGGTTTATTGCTTAATTTCAAAGGCTATCGACTACTCTTTATATATAGAGCATGTCCCTAGCTAAGAATCCCAGCTAAATCTAAACCGAATCCAACTTTACTTATCTCTTTCCTAATATCTGAATCGAATCCAACTCTACTTAACTCTTTCCAATCTTTCCTAATTTGAATTGTAACTTATCTCAATCTGGACTTGACATCTAACTCTACTTTATTTCCTACCAAACTTATCTGAACCGAATATCTCCTACCAATCTTAACTCCCACACATAACATCTCTCCGTTCCTTCGGATAGGCTGAAACACAGATCAGTCGTCCTCAACACCCTAGTCGTAGTTGTCAGTCGTTGTGTCATCGTACTCAATGAAAAATAAGTGGGAACAACAATGACCACGAACAAATTTGTCATCGCACATAAAGCAAAGACCTTGACGGTAGTGTTCCGCCATCTCCGACGACGTTAGATGTCAAACTTGTGTTGGTGATATGCCCTAGAGGCGATCATGTATGCGGATTAGATCTGCAAGTGAGATTTAATATGATTAAAGGTCCATTAAGGTTTAGAGTAATAATGGGCTTTAATGAGATTAAAAACCCATTAGCATACTCTATATAAGAGAAGGCAGGAACCATAGGTGCAAGAGTTGATTTCGTCACCAAAACCCTGGCTGTCACCTCTTCCTGAACTCCTCATGAAACCCTAATCGGGCACATGGTGCTATCACACCGACGTATGACGTTCCATCCCTCTACGTGTGGATACCGTAGAGGCACTACTGCTAATGCGGTGCTGATCTCCTTGGCGTAAAGATTGTGACGCTTCTGTCCGGCTGGTTAAGGACCTACTCAGCTGGTCGACATACCTGCTTGCCTGGTCGTGGAGCATGACACGACCACTCGAAGCTGGTCGAGGACATGACAGACCTGCTCGAGGAACTAGTCGAGGAACTAGTCGAGAAGCACGACCACCTGATCAAAACTGGTCGAGAAGCACAACCACCTGATCGGAGCTGGTCGAGGAGCATGACCACCTGCACAGGGTTGGTCGCGGATCTGACCGAGAAGCTTCTTGAAGAGTTTGACGCGCACAAAGTTAGATTGGTCTACTCCAACTCTTCTTCCCCTGCGTCACGCGTCTAGTGGTAACGATCTATGATCCCCTACTCGTATGGTTTCCTGGTTGAACGTGGTAGAGAAATTTTGATTTGTGCTAGCATAGCCTACCCGTTCCCAAACAGTTGTATCAGACCTTACATGCATAGTTTTTGATCTAATTCGGTCACATATAGATGATATGTGGTAGTAATAGATAGGATATATTATTGTTCTTGTGATCGGTTCATGTGATGGATCGGTCGATGCACAGTTTGGTAAAATTAGGATTGGAATGATGTGTGAGTCAATGGAATCACACGACCAAAAAGATTAGTTTGATCTCCCACCTAGACACGCGTGTGACTTGCCTTGACCGGCTGGAATCACCATCGAGGCTAACAGGGCGCGCTGCTGTCGGTGTATTAGGAACCAGGGGTCCCTGAGTCCCGAGACCGGGCCGGCCATCCGCCACGTGTCACCATCCCGCGAGGTCCACCCTGCAGGATGAGAAGAAACTAAGTCCCGGGAGAAGGTGCTCGGGGCCGCAGCCTCTGGTTCCCGAGCACCCCAGTTCCCCGATGATCTGCAGAGTCCAAGTACTGGGAAGGAAGTGCTCGGAAGGGTTCTCACTTACCCCCGAGTACTGTAGTCCCCCGATGATCCAAACAGCCAAGTGCTCAGGAGAGAGTGCTCGGGGCTGCACGTGACAGCCCCTGAGGACTCGGTTCCCCGAAGGTTTCCCCCAAGTGCTCGGGAGAGAGTGCTCGGGGCTGCACGTGGCAGCCCCCGAGGACTCGGTTCCTCGAAGGTTTCCCCCAAGTGCTCGGAAGAGAGTGCTCGGGGCTGCACGTGGCAGCCCCCGAGGACTCGGTTCCCTGAAGGTCTCCCCCAAGTGCTCGGGAGAGAGTACTCGGGGCTGCACGTGGCAGCCCCCGAGGACTCGGTTCCCCGAAGGTCTCACCGAAGTGCTCGGGAGAGAGTGCTCGGGGCTGCACGTGGCAGCCCCCGAGGACTCGGTTCCCCGAAGGTTCACGCAAGATCGTCCGACGACCCGAAGGGTCCCATCGGCGGGGTGTTAGCCAGTCAAAGGCCCAATGCCGCATTTAATAGGCACGCGCGGCCTGACATCCTGACATCCTCAGCTGCCCACGCCCTAGTGTCAGACCCTGCCATGCTTTGGCAGGGGGGCGTGGGTCCATTAAATGCACGGGTCTCGTCCCGTTTCATCCGGGTGCCTCGGGATAACGTTGCCAAAATCGAAGCGCTCCGCCTGCCACCCTACCCTGGCAGGAGGACAAGACAGGGTGGGCGCACCGGGCACCTCTGTGGCTGCCCGGTGGGCCCTCTTAATGGCACCGAAGGACATCCACAGTGGCGGATGGTCGGATGCACGTCGCATTTTTCCACCGCCCCTGTCACTTCGCCAAGACGGAATGATGACGCCTTTCTCCGTGGCGCCTTGGCACTCACGCCCCCTCTTTCCCATTCAGGATAAGTCGAGGTCGGCGCGCCTATAAAAGGAAAGGATGGAGAACACATAAGAAAAGCCCCCCAGACCCCAGACGAAAAGCGAGCCCCAGTTCGAGATTCAGGTAAAAAAGATTCAGGTTCAAGACAAGACAAGACGGTAGAACAAGAACATCGCAAACAAGCTCGAGCAAAGCTAGAACACGGGAGCCTCAAGCTCTCTGTAGGCAGCACACCCTTGTAACCAGATACATCCTTGAAGAATTCCCTTCAAGGAAAGATATAGAGCTCACACAGGAGTAGAGTGTTACGCCTCCGTGCGGCCCGAACCTGTCTAAACCCCGGTGCATCCATCTTTATTGCACTAGGTCGATCATCCCCCACCACCAGCCGCTGCATTTATTTTTGTTTCCATTTATTTCCCCGACGAGCTCGTTCAGGATCATCCCCCCGGCTGAATCTTTAAAAAGGGGTCTCTCGGGATCCCTGCGACAGGAGTTCATCCTCCGACAGCTGGCGCGCCAGGTAGGGGGGAGTATCCCTGGATTTGTTTGTTTGCTTTTTTCCACAGGAAAAGATGGCTGGTGGGCACCGTCTCCAGCGTTCCGGCTCCACTTCCAGTGACGGAGTGCTGCCCGACGCCCGGGAGAGCCCAGCCGCTGCTGCGTTCCAGCAGCAGCCGCTATCTACGTGCGCGGTTTTTCCCGCTCAAGGGGATCAAGGCGCTGGGCCCAGCAAGGCCGCCGCCGCCGCTGCCGATGCACTTTCCGACCCCCAGCAGGAAGTCGGGACCCCGGCCACTAGGTCCGCCTCTGGACCGCGTCGGGTGCCACCTCGGCGTAGGCTCGCATTCAGCGAGGCCGGCCCAGGGAGCGCGCTGCTTGCAGCGCATGCTCTCCTCAGGCACCCGCCCGTTCAGAACACGCCGAACACTCCGGAAGGCCGGTGGATCCAAGATGTCGTCGCTTTGGTTGGCACAGCTCGCCGCTAGGTGCAGGCTGGGAGTCCTCGCACCACCTCTCAACGTGGTGCCGCCAGAGCTGGCTCCTCAACGGGCAACGTCCGCACGGGCCGAGGGGCCTCCAGGCGGAGTGCCGTCCCCCTGGCCGTGTCCGAAGCCCGGGACCTCCGCTTGCGCCTTGACGAGCGGAGGGGCCACGAGGATGCCCGAGTTACTCTCGAGCACCAGCGGGAGACCCGGCAGGGGGTCGGGGCAGAGGACCAGGCGTCCTCTCTCCCGGCCCAAGGCCACCGGGAATCCCCGGCTCGCCGCCACTCGCCACCAAGGACCCCCCACTCGTGCTGCGGGGTACGGCATCGGCTGCCGTGCCTTCACCACCGAGCTCCGCCGGGTCAGGTGGCCTTCCAAGTTCCGCCCCAAGCTGCCGGAGAAGTACGACGGGTCCATCGACCCCGTCGAGTTCCTCTAGATCTACACAACGGCCGTCCAAGCGGCCAGAGGCAGCGAAAAGGTGATGGCAAACTATTTTCATGTTGCCTTGAGGGGCTCCGCCCGCTCTTGGCTTATGAACTGACCCCCAGGGTCTATAAGCTCCTAGGATGACCTTTGCCACCAGTTTGTGGCCAATTTTCAGGGCACATTTACGCACCTCGGCTTGGAGTGCGACCTCCACGCCGTCCAACAGCAGGAAGGGGAGACGCTGCGGCACTTTATACAGCGCTTCAGCCAGGTTCGCAACACTATTCCACGAGTGGCCCCCCATGCTGTTATTGTTGCTTTCCGGCAGGGCGTCCGCGACGAGCGGATGCTCGAAAAGCTAGGTACGCACGAGATCGAGACCACTGCGGAACTCTTCGCATTGGTCGATAAGTGCGCCAAGGCTGCGGAGGCCAGGGCGTGGCATGCTCCTCGCCCCGCCTCCGACCAGCCAAGTTCTTCCCGCTCCGACAAGCGGGAAAAGAAGAAGAGAAGGAAGCGCGAGGCCGCTCCCGTCGAGCCGACCCAGGGCCCCGCCCATAGGGCGCCGCAAGAGCCCAACCACTGGCAAGAGCGCCGGCCGGGCGTCGACCGACGTCCCGCAAGGGCCCCTGCTAGGGCTTCTCCTCGGGCCCCCGTGCCCACGAGGGCCCCAGCACCAGCTAGGGCACCGGCTCCCGCAAGAGCCCTGGCCCTCGGCCGAGCTCCTGCTCCAGCGAGGGCCCCCGCTCTCGCGGGGCCCGAGCCAGGTAAATGGTGTCCCATACACCAGACCAGATGGCACGACCTCACGGAGTGTCGTACGGTCAAAGGACTCGTGGAGCAGCGCCAGAGGGAGCGCGACGAGTCCCGCGGAGGAGGCGATGCTGAGGTCGCCCCCGACAACACCAAGCTCGGCTTCCAGGAGCCCGAGCACGCCGTCGCCTTTATCGACGGAGGCGCCTACACGCCTTGCTCGCGCCGTGGCATCAAGGTCATGCGACGCTAGGTGTGCTCGGCAACCCCGAGCGAGGAGGCTGCAAGGCCCCTGAGGTGGTCGGATGCACCGATCACGTTCAGCATGGCTGATCACCCCGCCAGTACTGCAGCCGTGGGGCGACTACCTCTGGTGGTGTCTCCCACTATCTGCAATGTTAAGGTCGGCAGAGTGCTGATCGACGGTGGTGCCGGCCTCAACCTCCTTTCCAAGGATGCTTTTGAGAAGCTGCAGGTGTCCTCCAGGCGCCTAAGCCATCGCTCCCCTTCTGCGGAGTGACCCCCGGGCACTCCCTGCCCCTCGGGCAGGTCGAGTTGCCCGTGACGTTCGGGAGCCGGGGCAACTTCCGCATGGAGTGCGTCCTCTTCGACGTCGTGGAGCTCCCTCTCCCCTACAACGCCATCCTCGGGCGTCCGGCGCTCGCCAAGTTTATGATGGCCGTGCATTATGCATACCTCACGGTTAAGATGCCGGGCCCCGCGGGCCCCATCTCCGTGATCGCCGACTCTGGCGGCGCCGTCTCCTGCGCTGAGCAGTCATACATGGCTCTGGTCTCAGCGCAGGCCGAGGTCGATGGCTCTATAGGGGGCCCGGGACCCTCTTCATCCAAACCCCGACTCGCCGCCGACGCCTCTGTTCCAACGAAGGAGGTCGTGGTGGGCGAAGACGCTACCCAAGTCGTCCGGATCGGCGGTGACCTGGGCAGCCAATAGGAAAGCGCGCTCGTCGCCTTCCTCCGGGCTAACGCAGACGTGTTTGCCTGGCAACCGTCCGACATGCCCGGGATCCCTAGGGAGGTGATCGAGCATCACTTGGCGGTGCGTCCGGACGCCCGCCCGGTGAAGAAGAAGGTCCGGCGGCAGGCGCCTGAGCGCCAGGAGTTTATCCGCGAGCAGGTCAGCAAGCTCCTCGACGCCGGATTTATCCGAGAAGTCCTTCACCCCGACTGGCTCGCAAACCCAGTCATCGTCCCGAAGGCCAACGGCAAGCTCCGTATGTGCGTGGACTACACCGACCTAAATAAGGCTTGCCCTAAAGATCCCTTCCCCTTACCTCGCATTGATCAAATTGTAGATGCAGCTGCGGGATGCGATCTTTTATGCTTTTTAGATGCAAACTCTGGGTATCACCAGATTCGCATGGCCGTAGGGGACGAGGAAAAAACTGCTTTTACCACTCCGGTGGGGACTTATTGCTACATATCAATGCCGTTTGGCCTGCGCAACACTGGATCTTCCTTCCAGCGCGCTATTCGTATTACCCTTGACTCGCAGGTTGGCCGCAATGTCGAAGCTTACATCGACGATCTCAAGGTCAAAACCCGAGACCGCGCCACCCTGCTCGAGGACCTTGCCGAGACTTTCAACAGTCTCCGCTCTACCCGCCTCAAGCTCAACCCGGAGAAGTGTGTCTTCGGGGTACCGGCGGGCAAGCTCCTTGGTTTCTTGGTCTCTGGCCGAGGAATCGAGATCAACCCAGAGAAGATCCGGGCCATCGAGCAGATGCGACCCCCGGCTCGACTCAAGGAGGTCCAGCGTCTCGCCGGCTGCATGGCGGCTCTCGGGCGCTTCATCTCCAAGCTTGGGGAGCGAGGGCTCCCCCTCTTCAAGCTTCTGAAGAAGTTCGGTCGTTTCGACTAGACGCCGGAGGCCGAGCAGGCGTTCCGCGACTTAATGAAGTACGTCACTTCGCCACCCGTGCTGGTGGCTCCCTCTCAAGGTGAGCCCCTACTGCTCTACGTTTCGGCCACTCCTCAGGTCGTGAGCATAGTGCTGGTGGTGGAGCGCGACGAATGTTCAGGGCCGGGTGCTGGGTCCCAGCTCCCAGAGGCCCCTGACCACTCACCTGTCCTCGCGGCTCCCCCTGGGCAAGGGGTCGAGCCCGAGCACACTGGTCCTCCCAACCAGGGAGTCGAGCCCGAGTGCCCGGCCAGCCCTGACCGTGCCGCCGAGCCTGGGGGCTGCAGCAGCCCCTCGGGTGGAGCCGCCGTCCGGGCCCGCCGGGTGCAGCGACCGGTGTACTTCGTCAGTGAAGTCCTCCGGGAAGCCAAGACAAGATATCCCCAGGCTCAGAAGCTGGTCTATGCCGTGCTCGTCGCTTCCCGGAAGCTGCGCCACTACTTCCAGGCGCACAAGGTCTCGGTGGTTACCACGTATCCACTGGGACCCATTCTCCGGAACCGGGAAGGCACCGGGCGCGTTGTCAAGTGGGCAGTAGAGCTGGCGGAGTTCGACCTACACTTCGTCAGTCGCCAGGCAATCAAAAGCCAGGCGCTCTCCGACTTCTTGGCAGAGTGGACGCCCGTCCCCTACATCATCCCAGAAGAGATCTCTGCCTATCCCGGGCACGATGCGCCCGGGTACTGGGTCATGCACTTCGACGGCTCCCTCTCGCTGAAAGGCGCAGGGGCCGGAGTGGTTCTCACCTCCCCAACGGGTGAAGAGCTCTGATACGTCGTGCAGTTGCAGTTCCGCGCATCCAACAACATGGCGGAATATGAAGGTCTCATCGCCAGCCTCCGGGCTGCGGTGGGGCTCGGGATTCATCGCCTCCTGGTCAAAGGGGACTCCCAACTGGTCGTCAACCAGGTATCCAAGGAGTACCAGTGCACGGATCCTCAAATGGCGGCGTACGTGGCTGCGGTCAGGAAGCTCGAGAGGCGCTTCGATGGCCTGGAGTTGCGGCACATCCCTCGTCGCGACAACACTCTGGCTGATGAGCTCTCCCGCCTGGCCTCCTCACGTGCGCGCGTCCCTGCCGGACTCTTTGAAGAAAGACTCGCACGGCCTTCCGTCCTGCCTGCCGAACAGGATGAAGGGGAAACCTCGAACTCAATTCAGGGGACCCCGGCGGTGCCCTCAGTGGGAAGCCCCGTCAGGGTGCCACCGTCCGGCGAGTGCGCCGCGCTCGCCGAATGTTCTCAAGATGCCTCGTGGATGTTTGACATCCGAGGGTACTTGAAAGAAAAGTTCCTACCCGGGGATGAGGCGTCTGCCGAAAGAGTTGCCCGGCAGTCCAGACGCTATGCCATAGTAGATGGGGATCTCTACCGGCATAGCGCAGGAGGTGTCCTCCTGAAATGCATCTCCCGGGCAGAAGGCGGCGATCTTCTCGCTGAGGTCCATGAGGGCGAGTGCGGTGGCCATTCATCGTTCCGCACGCTGGTCGGGAAGGCCTTCCGGTAAGGTTTCTACTGGCCCACAGCTCTCCAGGATGCTTCCGAGCTGGTTCGGCGCTGCAGGGCGTGCCAGTTCCACGCGAAGCAGATTCACCAGCCAGCTGAGGCTCTTCATACCATTCCCCTGTCATGGCCTTTCGCGGTCTGGGGTTTGGACATTCTGGGTCCATTCCCCCGAGCAATCGGGGGCTATGCATAGCTATATGTCGCCATCGACAAGTTCACCAAGTGGACGGAGGCGGTCCCAGTCATCAAGGTGACCAGAAACACGGCGCTCCAGTTTATCCGCGGTATCACCAGCCGCTTTGGCGTCCCGAACCGGATCATCACCGACAACGGCACCCAGTTCACAAGTGCCCTGTTCGGGGACTATTGCGAAGACCTCGGCATCAAGCTCTGCTTCGCCTCCGTCGCTCATCCTCAGAGTAACGGGCAAGTCGAGCGCGCCAACGCGGAGATACTAAAGGGCCTCAAAACCCGGACCTATAACGTGCTCGCTAAGCACGGGAAGGGATGGGTGGACGAGCTGCCAGCCGTGCTGTGGGCTAATCGGACTGCGCCAAGCCGCGCCACCGGGGAGACTCCGTTCTTCCTCGTCTACGGCGCCGAGGCAGTCCTCCCCTCCGAGCTCACTCTGGGTTCCCCTCGAGTGCATGCGTATTCTGAGGGTGAGCAGGAGCAACAAAGGCGCGACGACGTGGACTACCTGGAAGAGCGCCGGCGGCGTGCCGCCATCCGGGCGGCTCGGTACCAGCAGAGTCTGCGGCGTTATCATCTGTGCCATGTCCGGGCCCGGTCTCTCAAGGTGGGGGACCTAGTTCTCCGACGCGTCCAGTCGCGCAAAGGAATGAATAAGCTGTCCCCTGCGTGGGAAGGTCCTTTCACAGTGATCGCGGTCCCGCGGGCAGGTTCTTTCAGGTTGGCGACAGAGGAAGGACAGCTACTCCCGAACCCGTGGAACATCGAGCATCACCAGAGGTTCTACCCGTAGATGATCGTGCTCGCGGCTCAAGTCAATCAGGCCGGGGGCTTCCCCCCGCCCAAGCAGTCCGAGGGCTCCGCCCCTTGGGTAAGTCGCCGTCGCCCAACCTTGTAAACTTTGCACATTCAGTATTTCAATAGACAATCGTTATGTCGAAATATTTTTCTGGATTCCGTATGTTTAATCTGTCTGGTGAGGTGCTCGGTTGTGCGAGAAAAAGTTCGCTCTCTCATTTTCCCCGCTGATAAAAGAATCCCAATCGGTTTGCATGCGAGCAGTCGCCGCTGACTTACGTCCGGCATGGTAGGCTGTGGTGTTCGGTGTCGTGGTAGGCTCCCGGGCACTACCGAGTTTCGGGGTGCTCTGGGTAATCCCATCGCTCGAGCTGCTCGAGTAGTCCGGAGCTCAGGCCCCCGGAGCGGGCTGCCGGTGCTCGGTCTGGTCTGTCATACCCGGGCGCCACCGAACCATAGGACCTCTGGGTTATGCCTCTGTCCGCTCTTGTCCACCGGTTTGGGCATTCAAGAGGTCTCGGGTCAAAAACGTGAGCAGTTTATAACAAGTACCGCACTAACAGAGCGCACCAGACAAAGAAATTCTATATTCTCTCTTAAGTCACAGGCCGGCAATCAAAGAGCAGTTCGACTGCAAGGGCTTCAATGCCCCGGTCTCGAGTCGGCCCCAAGGGTCCTCAGGTGGTCCTACTACTTAGGCACGAGTGGTCGAGATCACCCGACCCCGGGAGCCTCGTATGCCTCTGGGCGCTCGGGCGCCCCGCTGAAAGAACCAAGTCCCCGGGCACCCCGAGCTCGGAAGCACACCCCTCCTGGATCGGTTGGCCGGAAGGCCGACAGCTGTCCGGTGAGTGGTTATATTCAGACAAGTCCGCTTTCAGTAAATTTATGTTCCCGAGTCATTCTCGGGGGCTCTCGCGCTTTAATCTGTTCGGCGAGGTGATCTCCTCGCGCACAAAACCCTGCCGCGTGTCTACTTTTTCCTGGAACGACAGGGCGGTTTGTAGAAAGGAGTACCGCACGTACGGTAATGTCTGACCGAAGCCCTTCGTGGTGGTCGTGGTGTTCGGTCCGCTTTTAAGGACCCCGAGCACTACCGAGTCCTCGGGTGCCCTGGGTAATCCTATCGCTCGAGCTGCTCGAGTAGTCCGGAGCTCAGGCCTCGGGGGCGGGCTGTTCGTGCTCGGTCCGGTCCGTTTTAAGCCCAGGCACCACCGGACCACGAGGACTCTTGGTCACATTTTCGCCCGCACGCGTCTCCCGTCTACTAACTGAGTGGTCGCGAAGTGAAAAAGTGTTCACCGGGCACGGCGTGTTTCGTGCTGGATCGATCTATCTCCCGGGCAAGGAAGTTCGTGTCTTTGTTTTTTAACTTAGACAATGCGGACTCGCGAGAGCTCGAGGGCTGACTGCGCCAACAACAGCGATCGGGACAACTTCGTTCTCGGGGATGGGAAGGTCGGGAACGGCCCGACTGAGTACTCCCTGGGACTTCAAGGCAAAACATCAGAAGAAACATCAAACACTCAGAGAAATTGGAGTTGCGAGCCCAAGGAAAAGCTGCCATTATATTCACAAGGCATATACAAAGCGTTTCTAAGGGTTCACTCCTATATTTACATTCGTCAAGACAACAAAAGAAAGAAACAGCTACAAAAGATCTAGTCGGCGGAGGAGGCGTCAGCTGAGTCCTCTGAGTCGTCCCCGGGGGCTGGCGGCGGCGGCACCTCCCGCCTGAAGCCGGCCGCCACCACGGCGGCGGTACTCCGGACCGCTTCCTGGGCGGCCTCTCCCTCAGCCTTGACCACTCCCTCCCGCGCCGGCTCCAGCGGGAAGTTCGGGTCCCTGCTTCGGTAGCAGGCCAGGACGTGCTCGGCCACTGCATGTGCCAAGCCACGTCCCACCCGGGCGGCAAGTTCTTGGACCGCCCAAGGCAGGGCCTCAAGGCGCTCGCAGACCTGCTGGAGCCCCAGCACTTGTCGTGCAGGGCTGTCGCTCTTCTGGTCTTCAACAAGCCGCCCAAGACCGCCCTTCTCTACGGCCCGCCGCATCTGCCGGAGTATATCTTCCAGCATATGCTGCAGGTTGACCCGCGAGACAAAAGCGGTCTCGAGCTTCTCCTTGGCGGCCCGCAGCTGCGCCTCAAGTCCCTAGTCCCCGACCGGACCAGAAGAACCGCCAACGGCTGTGGGGCCGGCAGCCTGCTTTGTCTTGGCCACCATCTCGGATAAGGCGCGTTCACGGGCGGTCAGTTTCGCCTCGTGCTTCGCGTTCTCCTCCGCCCGGGTAGCAGCGGCGGTTGCCGCCACAGCAGCCTCACCCTCTCGACGACTCAGCTCGCCCTCCCGCCGGGCCAGCACATCCTCCTGCTGGGCCACCGAATCCTCCCGAGCGCCGAGGTCCACCGCCGACAACTCATTATCCACCTCCCGAAGGGAGACGTCCCCCTCCCAGCGGCAGATGTCCTCTTTGATTTTTCGGAGGTCGTCTTCCCAACGTTGGAGGTCGGCACGCGTCTTCTCGACCGCGCCCTCCCGGTGGGTCAGCTCGGCTTGCCGCTCCTCCGCCGCCTGCTCCCGAGCTGCGACTGCAACCTCCCTCTCCTGCGCCTGCCCCATCCTGGCAAGGGCCTCGGCAGCCTGCTGTCTCCATGCCTCAGCCAGGCGGGCGGCGTCTTCTCGTTCCCGCGCGGCTTCTGCCCGCGCGGCCTGCAAAATTTCTTGTTCCCGCGCGACTTCCGCGCGGGTGTCTTCTAGGAGCTTCTGCTCCCGCGCGGCCGCCGCGCGGCCCTCCTCCTGGGCGCCCGCCAGCTGCGCCTTCTCCAATGCCAGGCAGGCATGCTCGGCCTCGAGCTCCCCCTCCTTGGCGTTCACCGCCGCGCCCAGCCGCCCAACCGCTGCCTGGACGCCTTTGATGGCGGCCAGGAAGGGGTCGGCGGGTTGGCCGGGCACCGGTGGTGGCCAGGCCTCCCCGTAGATTGCCTCCGGGGGGTCCGAGCTCTCTGCAGGGCCCTGCACCACCATCTGCCCCGGGCTCTGCCTGCCCGGGGTAGGCTCCGCCGGCGCCGAAGACTCGGACGGCGGCCGTGTTCCCGCATCGGCCGCCACGTCCGCCGGCCCCGGCAAAACTTCCACCTCCACCGTCATCCACCCCGAGCTCTCTGCGCCCGGGGTAGGTTCCACCGGCGCCAAGGATTCGGACGGTGGCTCTGTCCTCCTCTCGGCCGCCACCTCCGCCTCTCTCCCAGTGGCTGCCACGACAATTGGCGCCTCCGCCGTTCCTGTGCCCGCCTCCGTCGACGCGGCCGGCGGGCTCGGCCCTGGCCTTGGCGCCCGCGCCTTCTCCATCGCGGTGGCGCCCGCGGCTGGCCTGCGGGAGATAGATGAAGAATGTCAAAGCACAGTTCGGGCAAGAAACGCCCAAGAAAGAGCAAGAAAGGAAACTCACCGATACTGCCACTTGGCCGCTGGGAGCCTGAAGTCCGGGTCCGGCGGTGTCGGCCCAGATTCCTCCCGCCGCCTCTTCCGCTGGGGGCTTGGCGGGGCCGCTGCGCGGGTCTCAGGTGCCGCTACGCGGGTCTCAGGTACCGCCTCGCGGGTCGCGGGCGCCGGCGCAGGCCCCATCCGCACCAGCCGCGGCTCCAGCACCGGGAATGCCGCCGCTGCCGTCGGTGACGGCGGAGAATCCGGCACTAGAATCAGGGCTCGGGGACGCTTTCCCCGGTCCCCCGGTGCCACCTCCACGACGTTTTCAGAGGCGCCCTCCTCTCTGGCACGGCGGCTGCTGCCTGCGACGGCCCCGTCGCCAGCCCGCCCCGAGCTGACAGCGGCCTCCTCGCCAAGTAGCTCCTCCAACCCGGGGAGTTCGGAGGCCTCGGGACTCCGGCTTCTCGGCCGGTCCACGGGCCCCTGGGCGTCGAACTCCGGCAGCCGCGCCATGATTGCCACCCGGTCGGGGTTGGCGCGGAGTGCCATCTCCGTCCACGGGAGTTCCGCCCGGCCCATGTCCTCCACTCCGGTGATCACCCTTGTCATTCCCCGTAGCTCCGCTGGCCCCAGGTCCCAACTCGCGCCGATCTGGGTCCTGGTGATGTCCTCCGGCCCGGTGTAGAACCAGCTCGGCCGGGCCCGCTCTCATAGAGGCGCCAGCCGACGGCGCAGGAAGTCCACAACCACCATGACAGAGGTCAGCCCGGACTCGCGCAGCTCCAGGATGCGCTCCAGCACCGGCTTCAGCCTCGCGTCTTCTGGCGGCGGTGCCTCCCACGTCGACCTCCGAGGTTCCGCCGCCGCCTCTGGCAGTTCGAGGCGCTTGTGGGGGTCGACGTCGACGAAGAACCAGTCTCGTCGCCACTCCTCCCACTTGCTGCGCAGCACCTGGGGAATGTAATGATCCCCCAGGCCGTCCCGAAGCCGAAGGTTGCAGCACCCCGCGACGTCCGCCGTGGAGTGCCCCCTCTTCTTCCCCACCGGCCGAAGGATGAAGAAATGGCGAAGCAGCGTCGCCGACGGCGCCACCCCCACGAACATCTCGCAGAGGTGCGCGAAGATCGCCAACACCACCCCAGAGTTGGGGCTGGGGTGCACCAGTTGAATGCCGTACGTCTCCAGCACTTGCAAGAAGAAGGTGGAGAACGGCGGCACCAACCCCGCCGCCACAAAAGATGTGAAGAGGACGATCCGCCCAGGGACGGTCGTCGCCGGCATCAGGCTCGCCGGCGTCACCACCACAGCACCTGCTTGTCCCTCCGGCACCAGCAGTTTCCTGATCTTGTCCGCCGCCTCCTCGTTCCTCAGACGAGACTCCGACAAGATGCTGTCCGAAGCCTTGTCCCGGTGTCCTCCTCCGACCCTTGTCATCTCGGCAAGAATGGAAGGTGTTTTGGTGGTGGAGAGAGAGAGAGAAGGAAGAATGCTCCGGTCGCCTGAGAATTTCCTAAGGGCTTCGGAGCACGAAGAAAGCAAGAGCACAAGTGCAAGAAAGCGTAAAGAGGGGGACGGACCGATCCTTTCCCCCTTTTATATCTCAAAGTTCAAAAATTGCCGCCCAAACGGTTCGCTCGGCGAAGCGTCGCCTCGATCGACGCAACCGCTAGGCGAATCTCCCGCCGATCGCAGGATGTCAGCGGCTGCCAGGCGTATTTTCCTCGATCTGCGCGGCGACCGCGCGTGCTGCCCGTATGGTCATCATACCCTTCGAAAGTTGTGTGGACACGCGTCCACTCGTTTCCCGCTGGGTCATGCTTGAGGTCTGGGTCCGCAATGGCCACCTCCCAAAGGCCTGCCATGTGGCGTCTGCACCAGCCTCGGCCTCGGCCGCGACGAAGGGCCCATCCGCGGTCTCCGTCCCGTAGCCTACCAATGGGCCCGGGGGCTACTGTCGGTGTATTAGGAACCAGGGGTCCCTGAGTCCCGAGACCGGGCCGACCATCCGCCACGTGTCACCATCCCGCGAGGTCCACCCTGCAGGATGAGAAGAAACTAAGTCCCGGGAGAAGGTGCTCGGGGCCGCAGCCTCTGGTTCCCGAGCACCCCAGTTCCCCGATGATCTGCAGAGTCCAAGTACCGGGAAGGAAGTGCTCGGAAGGGTTCTCACTTACCCCCTAGTACTGTAATCCCCCGATGATCCAAACAGCCAAGTGCTCGGGAGAGAGTGCTCGGGGCTGCACGTGGCAGCCCCCGAGGACTCGGTTTCCCGAAGGTTTCCCCCAAGTGCTCGGGAGAGAGTGCTCGGGGCTGCACGTGGCAGCCCCCGAGGACTCGGTTCCCCGAAGGTTTCCCCCAAGTGCTCGGGAGAGAGTGCTCGGGGCTGCACGTGGCAGCCCCCGAGGACTCGGTTCCCCGAAGGTTTCCCCCAAGTGCTCGGGAGAGAGTGCTCGGGGCTGCACGTGGCAGCCCCCGAGGACTCGGTTCCCTGAAGGTCTCCCCCAAGTGCTCGGGAGAGAGTACTCGGGGCTGCACGTGGCAGCCCCCGAGGACTCGGTTCCCCGAAGGTCTCACCGAAGTGCTCGGGAGAGAATGCTCGGGGCTGCACGTGGCAGCCCCCGAGGACTCGGTTCCCTGAAGGTCTCCCCCAAGTGCTCGGGAGGTTTCCCCCAAGTGATGATGCCGTTTATATTGCTGACCTCTTTTTCAAAGAGATTGTTCGCTTGCATGGTATGCCTTCTACTATTGTTTCAGATCGCGACGCTAAATTTTTGAGTCACTTTTGGCGCACTCTATGGAATAAGTTGGGTACAAAACTATTGTTTTCTACTACTTGCCACCCACAAACTGATGGCCAAACGGAGGTAGTGAACCGCACTTTGGGTACCATGTTGAGAGCTATTTTGAAGAAAAATTTGAAGATGTGGGAAGAATGTTTGCCCCACGTGGAGTTTGCTTATAATCGGGTAACACATTCTACCACCAAGGTAAGTCCTTTTCAGGTAGTGTATGGTTTTACCCCTCGCGCTCCTATTGATCTTTTGCCTTTACCTACCACTGAAAGAACACATAGTGATGCTAGTGCACGTGCTGATTTTATTCGTAAGTTGCATGAAACAACTAAAATAAATATCGAAAAGATGAATGAAAAGTATAGAATTGCTGGTAGTGAAGGTAGGAAAGAAGTCAAACTTGAACCGGGTGATTTAGTGTGGTTACATTTAAGAAAAGATAGGTTTCCAGAGCTGCGTAAGTCTAAATTAATGCCAAGAGCTGCTGGTCCTTATAAGATAATTGAGAAAATAAATGATAATGCATATAAACTTGAGTTGCCACCCGAGTTCGGGGTTAGTCCTTCTTTTAACATTGCAGATTTGAAACCTTACTTGGGAGCCGATGATGAGCTTGAGTCGAGGACGACTCCAATTCAAGAGGGGGAGGATGATGAGGACATCACTCTCTCGGATACATACAATGATCCTCCATTGAACTTTCAAGGTCCAATCACAAGAGCTCGCGCACGACAATTAAATTTAGAGGTGAGCTCGTTCCTAAGCAACTCTTTATATAATTTTGAGAATAGATTACTACCTAATGATTATGT
Source organism: Phragmites australis (assembly GCF_958298935.1). Classification (NCBI taxonomy): domain Eukaryota; kingdom Viridiplantae; phylum Streptophyta; class Magnoliopsida; order Poales; family Poaceae; genus Phragmites; species Phragmites australis. The sequence goes on along the minus strand of NC_084935.1, from coordinate 24,938,014 downwards.
GTTGTTTAGGAATCATGGAGAGGACAAGGAAACACATAGAGGAAGGCTTGGAGGCGTGGAGGAGCAGCTAGGACGTCCAACAACAGCAGGAGGTTCAGTCCAACTCGAGTCCGAATCAGCCTCGGCCTCCAGGACCAGCGAGCAATAAAACGGACGCACAGGACGCATCCGGACTCCGTTTTCGACGATTCACATATGGTTGGAAAGATAATTTCATAAGGAAACCAATGGCGTTGGTTTGAGGTCCAAATTCCTTCTGAGTCAACGGGAAACGTCGAAACAAGTCAGCATCCAGAATCTGTCCCGGTGCTGCGTCACCGTTTTTGGTCCGTTGGGCCATGTATCGTGTTGGAGTCCATTAGGGACGCGTCTAGGGGTCCTTGGCCGACCCTAATCCTTTATATACAGTAGCCGCCGCCTTAATTAGGGTTGGGTTTTGCTTAGATTATTCTGTCAAGAACAGTTTCGCCGTTTCGTCGGTTTGTGAGACCCCAACTCGTGAGATTAATCATTCATCTGCAATTTGGTTGCATTCTTCCTTGTTCTTGCTTGTGTTCTTCGATTCGCAGGCAAGGATTTTAGCCTTCTTGGCGAGGTCAACCGTGCAACGCCGGTTGATAACCAGAGGAGACGTGGTGCTGCGATTGCGGGGTTTCGGATCGTGTTGTTCGGAAGCCGGATCGACTTGTGTCTCGTTTCCACCAAATCGAGAGTTACCAGAACCTTTCGGAAGATCGGGAACCCTTGTTCATATTAAGTGGTATTCAGAGCTTCAGGTATACCGTCAGGTTCATATCTACCCTTAGTTTCGAGTGTTTTCGCCTTCGTTCCATAGTCCACTGCCATATCGTTTTTTTTCCTGTCCTACAACCCTTCCGCGCCTTTAGCTTTTGCATATTTCAGTTTCAGAGTTCGTCGTGTTGAGTTTGTGTCCTGGTCAAGGTCTTGTTGCTGGTTAGGTCGTGTTAGAGTCCAGTTCGTGTGTTTTCCCCCACCGTTTCCATCAAACCCTAGCCTCCGTCGTATATTTTCCCCACTTTCTTCCCGTTTTGTCCTCTAATTCGGAGTCGTTTCTCAAATCGGGCATAACTTTCGCATACGAACTCCGTTTTTAGAAAAGTCATAGAGTTTTTCGCATCGAAACAGCGTTTCGGATCCGTTCGTCCCCGCCTTCCTGGGTTCGGCGAAATCAGAATTCCCAAATTCGCCTCCGAAGTTTGAGTTTTCAATTTCCAAATATTTTTCTCATTTTACGGCTGAACTTCAGAAAATTCTACAGGCCACGTCTTTCACTTGTTTAAGCTCAAATTTTCTGTGGTTCCCTCTTGTGTGCTCCTAAGTGAAAAAAAAATATCAAAAAAATAAAAAGAAAAAGTCGAATTTTCCCAAAAAAACAACGACAGCCAAAAAAATAGAAAAAAGAGAGGGGCAAAAGAGGAACATTATCTAGAGGAGCACATAGAGAAGGACAAAGTGAGCTGTGTTAGCGTGTGCTGTTTAGTTCTTTGTTTCTGTTGCTCTTGCTATCCATCATACTTGTTTCTCCACCTTGTTTAACACACATACTTGGTACTTGCAACACTTTAGGCCAGCAACGAGAACAAGTACTTGGGACTATAATTCAGCATTACTATCTGTTTCTGATTTGTGTTCCACATATACATATTTGTTCTCTTTGTGTGCCTTCCAAGCCCCACAGATTCTTCTGAACAGCACTGGTTTGCATCCCTGCAATCGCTCGCACGCCTTCCAGGTATCCTTTGCTTTGCTGGTAAGAACCCTGGTAAGAGCTTGGTAAGGTGTCTACCTTTGCTGATCTTGATTGAGAGGCACCACTCCATCTTTGTAGTACAATTATTAGGGATTACCTTCACTGTTTGTTGTTGTGTTTGTTTCCACAATGTCAGTTGAAGGAGATAAAACGCCAAAGGACTTCAAGGAGTGTGTCAGCCAAGAGCAGCTACAAGCTGTTGTAGACAATGCTCAGAAGGAGATGAGGGAGACAGTCATCAAGGCTGTAACTGAAGCGATAATTGAGATGAAACTCGCAAACGCGGTTGAGCGGGTGGACAAACGGTTATCCGAGCTCACCGACAGGGTAAATGCTTTGGAAAACCGTCCGGTGCACAACGAAGATGTGAATGGAAGCAACACCGGTGATGAGTTGTATGATGACGATGTTAATGTTGATCCAGCGGCGACATTGCAAAACAGATTACGGCGTCGTCTTCGCACTAACACCACAGGTATGGGTGGCGTTCCACATCACCACCACCATCGAGGTATGTATAATCGAGCTCCTGAAGATCCTTATGCTAAGGTTAAATTTACTATACCTTCTTTTTCGGGACATTATGATGCTGAGGGATATCTTGATTGGGAGATGACAGTAGAGCAAAAATTTAGTGCCCATCAAGTACCTGAACAACATAGAGTTAGACAAGCCACTAGTGAGTTTAAAGATTTTGCTATTATTTGGTGGACTGGTTTAGCTGCAGATGGTGCCACACCTCGTACATGGGAAGAGCTTAAGGTTGCTATGCGTGATAGATTTGTTCCCCCATCTTATCATAGAGACTTGCGTAAGAAATTGATGCGCTTAGAACAGGGAGATAAATCTGTGCAGGATTATTATGGTGAGCTTCAAAAGGGCTTGATGCGTTGTGGCATAGTAGAGGGAAACGAAGATTCTATTTGTCGATTTTATTCGGGTTTGAGACGTGAAATCCAGGATATTATTGATTATAAAGAATTTAACAATGTCAACCAGTTGTTTCAGTTTGCTATGCTTGCAGAGAAGGAGTTGCAGGGGCGTGAGCAGCAGGGCAAGTACAAGGCCAGCACCACATACACGCCGCGCACAGGACCATCCTTTGGGCTGTCCAAACCATCCACTTACAGGGCTCCCTCACCAGCGAGCAAGCAACAAGCAGCTACGGCACCAAATCCTGTCACTACACGACCTTCGGGCTCAGGTAAAAATTCTGTTTTGCAGGGACCTTCCAAGAGTGCTTCCTCTGTTGCATCAACGGGACGCACCTCTGGCATTCAATGCCGTCGCTGCCATGGATTCAGTCATGTGCAGAAGGATTGCCCAAGTCAGCGGGCATACATTGCAACGGAAGATGGGTACATCAGCGCCTCTGACATTGAAGAAGAAGAAGAACCAGTTGTTGAGGAGAGCAACGAAATCTTGGGCAGTGATGACACAGCGACCTATAGGAGCATCATTGTGCAGCGGGCGCTCAGCACAAAGGTACAACAACCAGAGAAGCTGCAACGCCATAACTTGTTCCAGATTTTCTTCGTCATCCAAAATCGGCGAGCACGTGTCATCATCGATGGAGGTAGTTGTAATAATTTGGTGAGTTCAGATTTGGTCAAGAAGCTTGGCTTGACCACACGCCAACACCCCCATCCATATAATCTTCAGTGGTTTAATGATGCTGGAAAAGCTAAGGTAACACAAACTTGCAGAGTTTCTTTTTCCATTGGTTCCTATGCTGATTATGTTGACTGTGATGTGGTACCTATGGAAGCTTGCTCACTTTTATTGGGTCGACCTTGGGAATTTGATAATGATGCTATACACCATGGTAGAAGTAATACATATACTTTTATGCATAAAGGAAAGAAAATTACTTTGGTTCCTATGACCCCTGCTGAAATTGTACAAGCTGATAAAGAACGAGCTGCTAATTTGCGTGATACTAAATCTGAAAATCAGCAAGTTGCTAATTCTCTTTACCCACCTAAAAAGGATAAGTCTCCACATAGTTCTAAGGTAGAGGGCATAAAATTGAAGGGTGGTGTTATGCTTGCACTAAAAAGTGACCTTGCTGAAATTTCTAATAATGATATTTGCTACACCTTGGTTTGCAAACGAGTTTTGTATTCGCTTGATGATGTTATTAGTTCGATACCTCCTGCTGCCACTAACCTTTTGCAGGAGTATGAGGATGTTTTCCCAGCTGAGATACCCCCGGGACTGCCACCTATGAGAGGGATAGAGCATCAAATCGATTTGATCCCGGGAGCAACATTGCCAAATCGTGCTGCGTATCGAACCAATCCCGAGGAGACTAAGGAAATTCAGCAGCAAGTCCAAGAGCTTTTGGACCGCGGGTATGTACGTGAGAGCCTTAGTCCTTGTGCTGTTCCTGTGATTTTGGTTCCTAAGAAAGATGGTACTTGGCGTATGTGTGTTGATTGTAGAGCCATTAATAACATTACTATTCGATATCGCCATCCTATTCCTAGACTTGATGATATGCTTGATGAGTTGTGTGGCTCTGTAATTTTTACAAAGATCGACTTGCGTAGTGGTTACCACCAAATTAGAATGAAACTTGGAGATGAATGGAAAACAGCTTTCAAAACTAAATTCGGATTATATGAGTGGTTAGTAATGCCTTTTGGTTTAACTAATGCACCTAGCACTTTCATGTGTTTGATGAATGAGGTTTTAAGAGCTTTTATTGGACGATTTGTGGTGGTTTACTTTGATGACATATTGATTTATAGCAAGTCTTTGGATGAACATATGGATCACTTACGTGCTGTTTTTAATGCTTTACGTGATGCACGTTTATTTGGTAACCTTGAGAAGTGCATCTTTTGCACGGATCGAGTCTCTTTTCTTGGCTATGTTATTACTCCACAGGGAATTGAGGTGGATGAGATGAAAATTGAAGCCATAAAGAGTTGGCCGGTGCCCCAAAACATCAAACAGGTGAGAAGTTTTCTTGGACTTGCAGGTTTTTATCGTCGTTTCGTGAAGGATTTCAGCGCCATTGCTGCCCCCTTACACGAGTTGACAAAGAAAGGTGTGGTGTTCCATTGGGGTAAGGCACAAGAGGAGTCCTTTGACACTTTGAAGGACAAGCTTACGCATGCACCATTGCTGCAACTTCCAAATTTTGGTAAGACCTTTGAGCTAGAATGTGATGCTAGTGGAGTTGGCATTGGAGGTGTTTTGATGCAAGAAGGTAAGCCCGTTGCATACTTTAGCGAAAAATTGCATGGCCCTGTTCTTAATTACTCTACGTATGATAAGGAATTGTATGCACTTGTACGTTCTTTAGAGACGTGGCGTCATTATTTGTGGCCTAAAGAATTTGTTATACATTCAGATCATGAATCGCTTAAGTATCTTCGTTCTCAAAATAATCTGAATCGTAGACATGCTAAGTGGGTTGAATTTATTGAATCTTTTCCTTATGTTATCAAACACAAGAAAGGGAAGGATAATATAATTGCTGATGCTTTGTCTAGACGATATGCTTTGTTGTCCCAACTTGATTATAGAATTTTTGGACTTGACTCAATAAAAGAACAATATGTGCTTGATCCTGATTTTAAAGATGTATTGCTGAACTGTAAAGAGGGACGTACATGGAACAAGTTTGTGATCAATGATGGATTTGTGTTTAGAGCTAACCGTCTATGCATTCCAGTTGGTTCCGTTCGTCTTTTGTTGTTGCAGGAAGCACATGGAGGAGGATTGATGGGACATTTTGGTGCTAAGAAGACGGAGGATATGTTGGCCACACATTTCTTTTGGCCAAAGATGAGGAGAGATGTTGAGCGGTTCGTGGCACGCTGTACCACATGTCAAAAGGCTAAGTCTCGCTTGAATCCACATGGTTTGTATATGCCTCTTCCTGTTCCTTTTATTCCTTGGGCAGATATTTTGATGGACTTTGTTTTGGGATTGCCTAGGACTAAGAGGGGGAGGGATAGCATTTTTGTTGTTGTGGATCGTTTTTCTAAGATGGCACATTTTATACCTTGTCATAAAAGTGATGATGCCGTTTATATTGCTGACCTCTTTTTCAAAGAGATTGTTCGCTTGCATGGTATGCCTTCTACTATTGTTTCAGATCGCGACGCTAAATTTTTGAGTCACTTTTGGCGCACTCTATGGAATAAGTTGGGTACAAAACTATTGTTTTCTACTACTTGCCACCCACAAACTGATGGCCAAACGGAGGTAGTGAACCGCACTTTGGGTACCATGTTGAGAGCTATTTTGAAGAAAAATTTGAAGATGTGGGAAGAATGTTTGCCCCACGTGGAGTTTGCTTATAATCGGGTAACACATTCTACCACCAAGGTAAGTCCTTTTCAGGTAGTGTATGGTTTTACCCCTCGCGCTCCTATTGATCTTTTGCCTTTACCTACCACTGAAAGAACACATAGTGATGCTAGTGCACGTGCTGATTTTATTCGTAAGTTGCATGAAACAACTAAAATAAATATCGAAAAGATGAATGAAAAGTATAGAATTGCTGGTAGTGAAGGTAGGAAAGAAGTCAAACTTGAACCGGGTGATTTAGTGTGGTTACATTTAAGAAAAGATAGGTTTCCAGAGCTGCGTAAGTCTAAATTAATGCCAAGAGCTGCTGGTCCTTATAAGATAATTGAGAAAATAAATGATAATGCATATAAACTTGAGTTGCCACCCGAGTTCGGGGTTAGTCCTTCTTTTAACATTGCAGATTTGAAACCTTACTTGGGAGCCGATGATGAGCTTGAGTCGAGGACGACTCCAATTCAAGAGGGGGAGGATGATGAGGACATCACTCTCTCGGATACATACAATGATCCTCCATTGAACTTTCAAGGTCCAATCACAAGAGCTCGCGCACGACAATTAAATTTAGAGGTGAGCTCGTTCCTAAGCAACTCTTTATATAATTTTGAGAATAGATTACTACCTAATGATTATGTGTTGTTTAGGAATCATGGAGAGGACAAGGAAACACATAGAGGAAGGCTTGGAGGCGTGGAGGAGCAGCTAGGACGTCCAACAACAGCAGGAGGTTCAGTCCAACTCGAGTCCGAATCAGCCTCGGCCTCCAGGACCAGCGAGCAATAAAACGGACGCACAGGACGCATCCGGACTCCGTTTTCGACGATTCACATATGGTTGGAAAGATAATTTCATAAGGAAACCAATGGCGTTGGTTTGAGGTCCAAATTCCTTCTGAGTCAACGGGAAACGTCGAAACAAGTCAGCATCCAGAATCTGTCCCGGTGCTGCGTCACCGTTTTTGGTCCGTTGGGCCATGTATCGTGTTGGAGTCCATTAGGGACGCGTCTAGGGGTCCTTGGCCGACCCTAATCCTTTATATACAGTAGCCGCCGCCTTAATTAGGGTTGGGTTTTGCTTAGATTATTCTGTCAAGAACAGTTTCGCCGTTTCGTCGGTTTGTGAGACCCCAACTCGTGAGATTAATCATTCATCTGCAATTTGGTTGCATTCTTCCTTGTTCTTGCTTGTGTTCTTCGATTCGCAGGCAAGGATTTTAGCCTTCTTGGCGAGGTCAACCGTGCAACGCCGGTTGATAACCAGAGGAGACGTGGTGCTGCGATTGCGGGGTTTCGGATCGTGTTGTTCGGAAGCCGGATCGACTTGTGTCTCGTTTCCACCAAATCGAGAGTTACCAGAACCTTTCGGAAGATCGGGAACCCTTGTTCATATTAAGGTGTGGAACAACTTCAGTGATTTGTCCATCCTTTTCTTCTCAAGATATTAATATTGAAGCATATCTACTACAATATTGAAAAGGATGGGCGATAGGGTGTCTCCTTGTCTCAGTCCTTTTGGTGTTTGGAAATAAGGTCCTACTTCATTATTGAACTTAATTCCTACATGACCCACAGACGCAAAGCTTTGGATCCAGTCACACCATTGTGCTAATAATCCTTTCATTCTCAATGTTTGCTAGAGAAAGGACCATTTAACCTTGTTATATGCTTTCTCGAAATCAATTTTCAAGATCACACCATTTTATTTTTCCCTATGCAACTCATGAATGGTCTCATGGAGTATTATCACTCCATCCATTATGTTTCGATCAGACATGAATGCAGTTTGTGTGGGGCTAATTACTTTTTCAGTACTGTACCGATCCGATTAGTGACACTGTAGTGAAAATTTTAAAGATGATATTAAGGAGGCATATCAGACGATATTCTTGAATCTTTAGCACATTACTCTTTTTAGGGATTAGGTTAATAACACCGAAGTTCAGAGTGAAAATAGATAATTGCCCTTGGTGGAAGTCCTTGAATGAGGCTATGAGATCGTCTTTGATAATTTTTCGGAACACTTAGTAAAATTCAGCAGGAAAGCCATCGGGGCCTGGAGCTTTATTATGCTCCATTTGGAAAATTTCCCTCTTTACCTCCTTCTCTACAAAAGGGGCGGTAAGGATCTCATTTTTGTGTCACTTACTTGAAGAATATCACTATTTAATGATTCATCCATCGCAAAATTATTATGCCCCGGTTTGCCAAATATGCCTTTATAATACTTTGTGATATATTTTTTAAGATTGTCCTCTCTAATTACGGGTCCATCCTCTTGTTCCAACTTGTATATTCTTGTCTTTCTATTTTTACCATTGGCCACTAGATGGAAATATTTGGTATTCTTATCTCCCTCCAATAGTTGTTTGGACTTAGCTCTTTGGTACCATTTGAGCTCTTCTTCTCTTAGCATATGAGTTAACCTTTCATTAAGGTAATGCGTCAATGCTATCTCATTAGGTGTTAAAAGATTATTTTCTGCCCTTTTATCTAGCTCGTTTATCATTATGGTGAGATGTTGCTTTTCTTTCTTGAGAATGCTAGAAGTATGTTTGGCCAAGCTCTCAAGTATTGTCGAATGGTTCTAATTTTGTATTGCCATTTTTCAATGGAATTATTCCCTCTATGCTCATTTTGCCATATGTTTGTCACCATTTCAAAGAAACCATCACAAATCAACCACCCTAATTCAAATTTGAGTATGGGTTGTGTACTATAATGGAGACTAGCCCTAGTGCTAGGCAATAAAGGGGTATGGCCAGATCAGGACCGATCAAGTGCCGCGATCTTGACTTTTGGGTACTTGGATTCCCACTCAGTGCTCATGAGAACTCGATCAAGTTTCTCAAAAGTTGGTGGATCCAGTTCATTTTCCCATGTAAATTTTCTTCCAATCATGTCTATCTCTCATAAATCCAACGCGACGATTATTGCATTGAATGAACGGGGCCACCGAGGACCTAAATTGTCATTATTTTATCCTCATGGCGTCCCATAATGTTAAAATACCCCCTATGATCATTGGGTTGGTTTCCAAACTACATACATGAGCCATTGTAGCGAACATGGCAAATTTAGGGCATGTATGTGATTTCGGTGATTAATGATAACATAGTCAATGAGACTAATATGTTTATCAAGTATATACTTTAGTAGGTCTCATGGATGAAGTCGTACATACCGGATGGTCTGGAGATCAGAAAATTATACACAATGGACAAATGCACAATAAGAAGTGGCTCGGTTGGCCCAAGTCTACACATCGGATGAGCCGGTGATGGAGTTCAAGATTACACTAGAACATCTGGTGTTCATAATGAGTTTGAGTGCGGATCCAATGGCTAATTTCTACCGCTGTACACACTGGATGGTTCAGTGTTTGTACCGCTGTTAACGTTGAATTATTCGGTGTTCACAGTCTGTTTGAGCTGTTGGAGCAATGACTAGTTCATGGGTTTAAGGCTATAAATGCCCCCCACTAAGCCATTTGGGTGTGCTAGAGTCCAAGGAAGCTCATAGACACTTGAGAAGACATCCAAGCCACCAAAGTGCTAAAGTGATCATCTAAGGCAATAAGCAGAAGATTGGGGAGTGGTTAGTGCTAATATGCCTAAAGAGAGTTGTTGATAGGTGTTTGTCGGCGATATGGGATCGGGGGGTCCCCGAGTCCCTGGGCCAGGACAGTGCAGTGCCACGTGGCGCCTTCCCAGTTCCGGGAGGGGGTGCTCAGGGCCAAGACCAGTTGGTCCCCGAGGACCCTGAGTTCCCCGAGGACCTGAGAAGACCCAGTTTCGGGAGAGGGTGCTCGGGGCCAGGAACAGCTGGCCCCCGAGTACACAGAGTTCCCCGAGGATGCGAGAAGACCCAGTTCCAGGAGAGGGTGCTCGGGGTCAGGAACAGCTGGCCCTCGAGTACACTGTGAGGAACCGTCCAAATAGTATTCTAATTAATCATCAGGAGGATTATTATTCATAATCACAACCTCGACGATTAACCAGAATACCATTCCGGTAGTCCCGGCACGTGTTTTGTGCCCAGGATCGGAACACATGCCTTCCAACTCAAATATCACAACACAGTTTAATAGAGAGCAAATAATTAAACTGGATTACAATTATTAAACATGCAACTGCTTCCACAATTTACAACAAAAGAGGAACAACAACAACTATGCAGCGGAAGAAAAACCTATACAACAAAAGAGTATGGAGCCGTATGCCCTTAGGCTCCATACCAAAAGCGCCGGAGTTCGGAGTAGGAGGTGCTACTCCTGCCCGCCACCCTGATCGGCAGGCACAAAGTAGCCGAACACAGCCTCTTCCTCGCCAACCTGAGAACCTGAAAACAACTTAAGGGCAGCACCCCTTAGTACGAAGGTACTAGCAAGTCTTACACAGTATGAGTATATATATTCTCGACTCCAAGGATCATGCATTTAAAGTTGTAGCAAGGATTAAGACATGTTTAAGTTCATTAAGCGGTAAGCAACCTAGACTCTAGGTGTAAGCAACTGACTTAACCAACCACCCACTCAAACCCTGCCAACCAACTGATCAGAACAGATATATAAACAACAAGTGTATAAAAGTAAACCATTACCACCAAACCGCCGACCACATCCCGACCAAACCACCCAAACCAACCATGCCACAACCCACATCGAAACTCTACGACCGAAACATGGCCGCTCGGTGGAGATAAGCGATAGCGATGCTCATGACCGAGAGCGCGGCAGTTCGAACTGATTATACACCCTGCAGGGGGATACTCCTGGACCCACACGACACAGGGACCATACGGCTTGTGCCACCCGCTAAGATGCACACAAAGGGGTACCCGTGACAACCTTTCCCAACCAGGCCCAACCATGTGGATCAACCATAGCTCGGCACGGCGGTATTAGAACTACTCCCCGAGCAAACTAATACCGCTAAAAGCCCAGACTCAAACCGGACTCACACCGTCTATGACGAGGCCCACATGACCACGTCTGCGAAGGTAATCGGCTCGCCTACCATTATATCAGCATGTGGTGAGTAAGGTAAGTGCTAAAGCCGACTACACCGATGATCGGTGCTTAACCGGTGCAAGCGGTCTACGGTGTCTGGGTTCCCTTCCCGAACTGCCTGAGGACTCCTCGTGAGCAGATGACACCCCTAACACCGCCCACACCTCGTCTCAACTCACCACTCAACAACCGACACATCATCAACATAACCACAAATGTGAACAGGTAAAAAGCCCTAGGCTCGCGACAATGGTGGACGCCGTCGTCGACTTCTACCGGAAAGCCTAAGTACCACTAAGCATAGCGAACTAAAATTAGACCGCGACGACACCACTAGGCTCCAACGGAATAACACATGACACGTGACCGAAATGGAAGAATGCATAGGCATAGGTTCTACCCAACTCGGAACCCGACACATGCAATGTATACATAAGCGTAGATAACATATTAGATTTTCAAGTAGACACGGTGCAATATGATAGATGCTTGCCTTGCTGCCCTAGCTGCTGCTCACAGCTACCCGAGTCACGATCACCACTGCGGGAACCTCCGGGGACAGACTCGTTCGCCTCGCTCGCCGGGTCGAAGCTCCCTAAAAGAATCACGCGTGCAATGTAATGAATATGAATGACATGCAATGAACGACGCTTCACTGTAAGACAACAGTGGAGATGCAATGCACTTATGCCATGAGTTAAAAGCCTTAAGGATTTCCTTATTTGAATTATTGTTTAACATTTAACAACTTCCTAGATTGATTAAGCTTAACTCTAAGCTTAAACCTAAAAGAAAACTAACTATACTTAACACGAGGATAACTCTTTTAAGTGAACAGGGAACCCACTAATAGGATTTACACAATTTGATTTATGGACCAACCAATTATGAAATGATTAAAGATTGAAACCATTTTGATAATTCATTAATCCTCAGTAAGCATTTCATAAACCCTAGCACTTTTAATGAACATGGCATAATTTAACAAGATTAACAAAATTGGATTTACCAATTTTGGATTAACAAAATTGTTTATGAATTATTGAAGATTAAACACATTTCATTAATTGAATAAATTTAATTACATATTTCATAACACCTAGTATTTTTCATGTGCAGAGTATGGTGATACAAGGCCAACAAAATTAGTTTCATGAATTTTGGAGCTCTACATAAATTCCTATGCATTTTTCAAGTTTTCAGCCGATTTATCAACTCAACAGATATTCATTTCGCAATTTCCGATTTTCTCTAATATTCAAATAGGCCCACACCTTTTTCTACCGGCACCGTCCCAGCCCCAGTTACTGACCGGTGGGGCCGGCTCCCTTGACCGAAGTCAAAATCGGCCACGGCAGCTGCGCGCGCGCAACTGGAGGACGGCCGGTGGCCCTTGCGGTGGCTGCCGGCGGCGAGCGGCAGCCTGCACGGCTCGGCCGAGGGCGAAAACAGCACTAACGCGAGCACGCGGTCACGGTGGGGGCACACGTCGACGCCGGCGACGGCCGGAGCACGGCGAGCGGCGGCGAGGGGCAAAACTAGCACGGCGGCGGCACGGCTTTGACATGCCGACGGCGAACGGCGACGCAATAAGCCCGGCCGAGCACACCAATACGTTCTACGTGAGCGCGTAGAGCTAACGGCGCGCTTCCCGACCGACGAGCTCGATGGCGGCCCGACCGGCGGCGTGCGTGGGGAGGCGGCGGCGACTCAACCACCGCGGAACACCGCGCCGGCGACGGGACAGAGAGAAGATGGCGCGCGCATAAGGCGTACAGGAGTATGGGGAAGCTCACCGTGCAGCGGTTTAGGCTGGCGAGGCTGTAGAATAGCGGGGCGACGGAGGACGGCGGAGCTCGGCTGCCGCCGTTGGGGAAGAAGGCGCGGGCTGCTCCAACCCGTGCGGGAAACGACCGGGGAAGGAGGGGAAACGGCGGAGGAGGGCCTTGGCGATCCCCCTCTGTGCTCTACCTTACTCGGGCTCAGCGGAAAACGCCGGCGGCGCGGTGATTTGGCCGGCGGCCAGTGCGTGTGCTCTGCGCTTTGCTTTCCGGCCGCGCGAGAGAAGGAGCAGAGAGAGAGAGAGAGAAAGCAGAGGGCGGGGAGGGGAAAAATAAGGCGCCCGGGGCTGAGATCTTTTGGCCGGCAATTGCGGCTTGGCCACTGACGTCAACAAAGGCGGCGCCGCATTGCTCTGTGAGAGCGGGAGAAGGGGGAGCAGAGGCGGTGTCTGAGCGAAGGGGATGACAGGTGGGGCCGTGAACAGTGCTGGCAACGCAAAATATCCCCACTACTTTAGCCATCCATTTGAATGCCTTCCCAAAGTCCAAAATTTGCAAAACAAATTTTGCTTGAAACTAAAACTCAGAAAGAACCCATTTGAACTTGTTTGACTCAAAAAGCTTGCACCAATTTCAAATGAAAATTCTCCAAAGAGGCAAGCTTTTCTAACTTGTGTTGATTTTTATGCCTTTAAAACAATCCCCAAAAATTTGGGAAAATTCAATTATATTCTTCTCCTAGCATCTACTAATTTCTAAAATTATCACCAGCCCTAGGTTCCATAGAAGTTTTAGGAGATGCTTCACAACGCATCAGTTAAACCCAGTTCAACTAAATTCGGTTTAATCCACACTGCAAGTCTATATGGCTCAAAACAAAAACAATTGATGCTCATTAGCACTTAATTACGTGTTTAGAAACTCTGGGCCGTGACATACACAGAGTTCCCCGAGGATGCGAGAAGACACAGTTCCGGGAGAGGGCGCTCGGGACCATGAACAGGTGGTCCCCGAGTACCCGGAGTTCCCCGAGGACCCGAGAAGACCTAGTTCCGGGAGGGGGTGCTCGGGGCCAAGAACAGTTGGTCCCCGAGTACCCAGAGTTCCCCAGGGACCTGAGAAGCCCCTTACCGGTGGACCCCGCAATGGCTCCACGGTGAGGTGTCAATTAGTGGGAGGCCCGATGCTGCATTTAATGAGGGGCGTGTACGGTCACATCCAACCACCCCCCCACACCTGTCGTACTGAGTACGTCAGTGCCTGCCACCGCCTGGCAGGAAGGCGTGGGCACGTTTAATGTGTCGGGTCCCATCGCGTGTCCCCTCGCGGGACCCATAAAGGAAGATGACATGAAGATATCTGTGATGGGCCCGAGGCTTATCGCCTATCGCCCCGTTGCATCAAGATCATGTCAGACAACCTCTGACCAGACAGGCGTGAGAGTGAGCTCAGAAGGTTGGCCGGTGGGTGCCCATGTGCCTGCTACGGCTGGGACATGAAGACCGACAGGACCTTCCATGAGGCGCATTTTCAACCCCTGTAACATCAAACTGTAGCCCCATGATGGCTGTTTTACATTTATGGCGTACGGGAACTTGTGCCCCCATTTCTGGGCACACCGAGCCTCCCTCCCGGTAAGATAAAAGGGGGGAGCCCTTCAGAGAAGGGTGGTTCGATTGGAGAGGAGTTCGATCGGAGAGGAGATAGACGAGCTAGAGCAGCAGCTCATTGAAACACAGAGCTTGTAACACTAGAGATTCAGAGAAAGGCATTCCAAGAGCCTTGAGAATACACCAAAGAACACATAGGAGTAAGGTATTACGCCTCTGTGTGGCTCGAACCTGTCTAAATCCCTTGCGCAATCGCTACCGCTAACCAACGACGATCGTCCGTCCTGCCTAGATCCCATATACTCGCATTCAACCCCACACACGAGGCGGATCCAGAATCAGCCCCACGGCCGAATCTCAAAAGGGGGTCCCCCAGGATCCCCGCTCACGGTGTTCACCCACCGACAGCTGGCGCGCCAGGTAGGGGGGTTGCATCCCTGAATCTACCTTGTTTTCTATAGGAAAAATGGTGGGCGAACATCGCCTTCAGCGCATTGGCTCGAACTCGAGCGAAGAAGTGCAACACGTGGCCCAGGAGGCCACAGCTCCTGCTGTTCCTCAGCAGTAGCAGTCGGCCCGTGCGTCACCTCCCTACACCGGGGACAATGGCACCGGGCACAGCATGGCCGCCGCCGCCGCGGGCAGACTGCCAAACCCATAGCAAGCGGCAATCGTCCCTATTGCAAGGTCAGCATCTGGACAACGCCGAGTGCCGTTACGGCGTAAACTCAACTTCGATAATGCCAGCCCTAGGAGTGCTTTGCTTGCGGCGCAACCACTCCTTAGGCAGCCACCTGTCCAAATAGCAGGAGAAACACCAGAAGGCCGTTGGCTACGAGAGGTGGTTGGCTTGGTGGGCACGGCTCATCGGCGGGTACTCGCCCAGAGCTTCCGTGCCACCTCCCTCCACGGTGCAACAAGAGCCGGACCATCTTCGGGTGGTGGCAGAACCCGCTGGGGGGGGGGCTACAGACGGAGTGCCGCCCCCTGTTCACGACCGGAGCTCAGAACTTCCGCTTGCACCTCAGTGAGAGGAGGGCCATCGAGGATGCGCGCGTTACTCTCGAGCGCCACCGGGAGTCCCGGCGCGAGGCCGAGGCAGAGGACCAAGCTTCCTCTATGCCAGCCCGCGACCGCCGAGTTCCCCGACGCGCCAGCGTTCGCCCCCCAGGGGCACGGCCGGCGCCAAGGGATACGGCATGGGCTGTCGAGCGTTCACCAGCGAGCTCCGCCGGATCAACTAGCCCACAAAGTTCCGGCCCCAACTACCGGAGAAGTACGATGGGTCCGTATACCCAGTCGAGTTCCTCCAGATCTACACCACCGCTAGGATAGCGGCGAGCGGGAACGAAATGGTCATGGCAAACTACTTTCACGTGGCCTTGAGGGGCTCTGCCTACTCTTGGCTTATGAACTTACCCCTAGGCTCTATTTGCTCCTGGGTTGATCTATGCCACCAGTTTGTGGAAAACTTTCAGGGCACCTTCACGCACCCCGGCCTGGAATGCGACCTTCATGCCATCAAGCAGCGGGAGGGAGAGACACTGAGGAAGTTCATACAGCGCTTCAGCCAGGTCCGCAATACCATCCTGTGGATCACCCACCACGTTGTCATCATCGCCTTCCGGCAGGGCGTCCGCGGCGAGTGGATGCTCGAGAAGCTAGGCACGCATGAGGTCGGGACCACCGCGGAGCTTTTCGCGCTGGCCAACAAGTGTGCCAAGGCCGCGAAAGCTCGGGTGTGGCACGTTCTGCGCCCTGAGCAACCCGCAGCTGTCGAAACAGGTCCTTCCTGCTTCGATGAGTGTGAAAAGAAAAAGAAGAAGAAGCACTACGCTGCCCCTGTCCTGCCGGCGGAAGGCGTCGCACGCATGCCGGCGCGTCAAGCGACCGTCGAGAAAAAGCCCGCTCCCGCAGGGCCAAAGGCAGGGAAATGGTGCGAAATCCACCATACCGACTCGCACGATCTCACCCAGTGCTGGTCGGTGAAGGGTCTCGCGGAGCGATACCAGAAGGAGCGCGAGGAGCGTCACAAGGGTGGCGACCACAAAGCCTCCACCAAAAATGAAGAGCTCGGGTTTCAAGAGCCTGAGCACACCTTCGCCTTCATCGATTGAGGCGCGTGCGCGCCCTCCGCTCCCGCCTGGCCTCCGCCTGGGCGCTCCTCCCAGCCGGTGCCTTTGAAAAAAGGCTCACAACGGCCATCCGTCCTGCCTGCCGACCAGGATGAAGGGGAACCCTCGAGCTCAGTTGGGGGAACCCAGGCCACACGCTCTGTGGGAGGTCCCGTCAGGGTGCCGTTGCCCGGCGAGCGCGTTGCGCTTACCGGTAGTCCTCAAGAATCCTTGTCGATCGATGAGATCCGAGGCTACTTGAAAGAAAATATCCTTCCCGGGGGCGACGCCTCTGCAGTGGGGATTGCACGACAGTCCAAACGCTATGCCATTGTAGATGAGGATCTCTACCGGCGCGGCACGAACGGTGTCCTCCTGTTATGCATCACCCGGGAGGAAGGCAGTGAGCTCCTCACTGAGATTCATGTGGGCGAGTGCGGTGGCTATGCATCATTCTGCACGCTAGTCGGGAAGGCCTTACGACAAGGTTTTTACTGGCCAACAGCTCTCCTGGACGCTTCCGAGCTAGTTCAGCGCTGCACGGCGTGCCCGTCCCACGCAAGCAGTTTCACCAGCCAGCTCAGGCTGTTCATACCATCCCCCTGTCTTGGCCCTTCGCGGTCTGGGAGCTAGGCATCTTGATTTCATTCCCCCGAGCAATCGGGGGCTATGTGTAACTGTACGTCGCCATCGACAAGTGCTTGCCCGGAGTTCCCAGGCTG
Organism: Phragmites australis; assembly: GCF_958298935.1. Taxonomy (NCBI): domain Eukaryota; kingdom Viridiplantae; phylum Streptophyta; class Magnoliopsida; order Poales; family Poaceae; genus Phragmites; species Phragmites australis. Next base: position 24,920,683 of record NC_084935.1, on the reverse strand, counting down.
ATCCAAACCATGTGAGTTATCACTTGCGATTTAATTTCATCACATCAGTATGGATCGTTCAATATACGCCTATATTGCTCTTGTTCCGGTTTTTTCTTTGGAACCCATATGTTAATCTGCTTGGTGAGATGCTCGACTCGTGCGAGGAAAACATGCTCTCTCTCATTTTCCCGCTGATAAAAACGGATCCCGGTCGGTATGCGCCGCAGGTAGTGATCGTTGACCTAAGTCTGATGTGGTAGGCTGTGGTGCCCAGCCTGCATGGTAGTACCCCGAGCACTACCGAGCCTCTGGGGTTCTTAGGTAATCCTACCGCTCGAACATGAGTGGTTTGGACCGCCCAGACCCCAGGGCGGGCTGTCGGTTCTCGGCCTGGTCAGCCCTTCCCCGGACACCACCGAACCGTGGGACCTCTTGGTCATATCTCTGTCTGTATACTTCGCCGGCCCGGGCATTCGAGAGGTCACTGGTTAAAAATGAGAGTAGGCTATAATAAGTACTGCACTGGCAAAGCGCACCAAGCAAAGAATCTTTGCCTATTTTTAGCATTGCAGATAAATGCTCGAGAGCCAGACATCCCGGGCACTGGGGCATCAGTACCCCGAGCACTACCGAGCCTCTGGGGTTCTCGGGTAATCCTACCGCTCGACATGAGTGGTCGGGACCGCCTAGTCCCTGGGGGCGGGCTGTCGGTGCTCGGTCTGGTCAGTCCTACCGCTCGGACATGAGTGGTCGAGACCGCCTAGCCCCTTGTTCTATTGCCGGGTTTGCAGTGCTCGGGTGCTAAAAGGACGGCCCGGGGGCTAAAGTGCTCTCCACAAGGCTGACAACGACTCGGTGAGTCACTAAAGTTAGGTGAATTTCCATTCATACATTCGTAATATGCTATTGTTCTCGAGTTATCCTCAGGACCCTCTTGTACTAATCTGTTCGGTGAGGCAATCTCCTCGCGCAAAACCCCGCACTCGTGTTCGCTTTTCCAGAATGACAAAAACAAACAGTAGTTGGTGTACAGCGCAGGCGACGATCGCTAACCTAAGCCCTTTAAGGTGGGCTGTGGTGTCCGGCCAGCTTGGCAGTACCCCGAGCACTACCGAGCCTCTGGAATTTTCGGGTAATCCTACCGCTCGAGCATGAGTGGTCGGGACCGCCTAGACCCCGAACCATGGGGGCTCGTGGATGCTTTTTGGCCTGTGCGCGTCTCCGGTCTATGTGTTTGAGAGGTCGCGAGTGAAAGTGCGTTCGCGAGTTGCGGCGGGCACTGTGACGAGTGGACTTACCTCCCGAGCAAAAAGGGCTTGTCTTTTTGATGCAGCAGCCGCGTACCTGCAAAGTCCCCAGGGGCTGCCCGTCCCAAGCATGGGAGCCTACGTGCAGGCTCGGGGGCTGGGTGCTCCGGACATAGCACGAAGGTCTCGGGTGGTCCTGCTGCTCAAGAGTGGGTGGCCGGGGCGACCTTGTTCTCGGGGGCGCATTGCCGGTCAGTGCCCCCTGAGCATCAGTACGAACAAAGTCAAGGAAGAAGTACAAGATGGAGTTCCAATGCCACGTGGCTCCAATGCTGCGATCGGCCTCGAAGAAATAGGGCCCCATCCCCAGTCTCTGGGCCATCGCCTGCCGATGGGCCCGGGGGCTGCTGTTGGTGATATGGGATCGGGGTGTCCCCGAGTCCCAGGGCCAGGACAGCGCAGTGCCACGTGGTGCCTTCCCAGTTCCGAGAGGGGGTGCTCGGGGCCAAGACCAGTTGGTCCCCGAGGACCCGAAAGGACCCAGTTCCGGGAGAGGGTGCTCGGGGCTAGGAACAGCTGGCCCCCGAGTACCCAGAGTTCCCCGACGATGCGAGAAGACCCAGTTCCGAGAGAGGGCGCTCGGGGCCATGAACAGGTGGTCCCCGAGTACCCGGAGTTCCCCGAGGACCCGAGAAGACCCAGTTCCGGGAGGGGGTGCTCGGGGCCAAGAACAGTTGGTCCCCGAGTACCCAGAGTTCCCCGAGGACCTGAGAAGCCCCTTGCCGGTGGACCCCGCAAGGGCTCCACGGTGAGGTGTCAATCGGTGGGTGGCCCGATGCTGCATCTAATGAGGGGCGTGTACGATCACATCCAGCCACCCCCCACACCTGTCGTACTGAGTACGTTAGTGCCTGCCACCGTCTGGCAGGAAGGCATGGGCACGTTTAATGCATCGGGTCCCATCGCGTGTCCCCTCATGGGGCCTATAAAGGAAGACAGCATGAAGATATCTGCGATGGGCCCGAGGCTTATCGCCTATCGCCCCGTTACATCAAGATCATGTCAGACCAACTCTGACCAGACATGCGTGAGAGTGAGCTCAAAAGGCCGGCCGGTGGGTGCCCATGCGCCTGCTATGGCTGGGACATGAAGACTGATAGGACCTTCCATGAGGTGCATTTTCAACCCCTGTAACATCAAATTGTAGCCCCATGGTGGCTGTTTTATATTTATGGCGTATGGGAACTTGTGCCCCCATTTCTGGGCACGCCAAGCCTCCCTCTCGGTAAGATAAAAGGGGGGGGGAGCCCTTCAGAGAAGGGTGGTTCGATCGGAGAGGAGATAGACGAGCTAGAGCAGCAGCTCCTTGTAACACAGAGCTTGTAACACTAGAGATCCAGAGAAAGGCATTCCAAGAGCCTTGAGAATACACCACTAAACACGCAGGAGTAGGGTATTACACCTCTGTGCGGCACAAACCTGTCTAAATCTCTTGCGCAATCGCTACCGCTAACCAATAACGATCGTCCGTCCCGTCTAGATCCCATATACTCGCATTCAACCCCACACACGAAGCGGATCCAGAATCAGCCCCCCTGTCGAATCTCAAAAGGGGGTCCCCCAGGATCCCCGCTCGCCGTGTTCATACATCGACAGTGTTGCTGCCTAGTGAGGGGATCAAGAAGTGATCCTAGATTGTACCAAGTGGTATACCAACACCTTAGAGTCTTGGTGACTAGTCGGCACCATGAGTCTTGGTGGCTCATGCTTGTTGACCCTCTTACTTGGTGTGCAGCAATGGCAAGACTTTTGTACGGGGACGCGAAGACTCTTGCCTTGCTGGCTCAAGCTACGAAGTGAAGACGACGGCAAGTGACCGAAAGAGAGGCTTGTGGTGAGACCTTGCCTTGGTGACTTGGTGACTCAACCTACTTGAGGCCTAGGTGGCTCAAAGGTCGTGACCAGGTACCGTCCGGGAGCTATAGCCTAGGTGGCTGCTCCAACATGGACTAGGAGTGGCGTTTATGCTATCGATACTATAGGATAAAAATCTCTTGTGCCAAGTTTACTCTTTCTACCTTATTTATATTTCCATATTTACATACTTACAATCTACCTTTGCATGTTACCTTTCTAAAGTAGTTTGCTAAGATTAGCTATAGGTTGCAAATATTTTTGAACGGTTGAGTAGACACACTAGATGAACCTAGATCACATTTAGATAGAAATTTATATAGGTTTATCTTGTGAAGTCTTTGGAGCTAATTAGTTTTTAGGTGTCCTAATTCAGCCCTCATCTTAGGACATCACCGATCCCTACAGTTGGTATCAGAGCCAGTTCTCTCAACCCTATATTTGGTTTTCGGAACCTCGTTCTCTTAATAGGCTTAGCATACTAGAGAGTTGTGATATCTTGGGTAGGGATGGATATCGGTAGTGCTCCACATTTTGATTGCATTCATTTTCCGCTGTTAGAAAATTCTAATGACTTGTCATTTGCAAGCTACATGTTTAGATGTTTGGAGAGTCACCAAGGAGGGAATGAAGCAACGTCACAAACACGGAGAGACAATTCGATGCTTTAGTAAAGAGTATCCTTTTATCATCTCTGAGCATTGATGCATTTAATTGGGTCAATTAAGATGAAGATTCAAGTTCAAGTAAAGAGAGCTTTATCATCCACTGCTCTAAGAGAAAGTCTTCCTCAAGTCTTCATCAAACAAGTGCCTTGTGGCTAAAGGTATAGAAAGAAACGTAAGTGATGATAAATTCGATGAGGATTCACCCTCTCAAAAAGAACTTTTTGAATTGATCAATTTCCAACAAAGAGCCTTAAAGAAACAAGCTAAAGAATTTAAGAAATTCAATGCCCTTAATGATATTCATGCTTCTTTTATTTCTAATTATAAATAATTATTGAGCAAATTTGAATTGCTAAACAAGAAGCATGAATATCTTAAGAAAAACATGAGGATATTGAATCTCAACCTAAGGTCTCTTTGAGGCTATAAATACCCCCTCCCCCCTACTCGGCCATTTGGGTGTGCTGATGTCCAAGGAAGCTCATAGACATTTGAGAAGACATTCAAGTCATCAAAGTGCTAAAAAATAATCATCCAAGGCAATTAAGCACAAAATTAGAGGGTGATTAGTGCTAATAGGCCTAGAGAGAGTTGTTGCTAGGTGTTGATGCCTAGAGAGGAGATCAAGGAGTGATCCTAAATTGTACCAAGTGATATGTCGGCACCTCAGAGTCTTTGTGACTCATCGGCACTGTGAGCCTTGGTGGCTCATGCTTGTTGACCCTCTAACTTGGTGTGCAGTGGTGGCAAGATATTTGTACGGGGACACGGAGACCCTTGTCTTGGTAGCTTAAGCTCCGAAGTGAAGACGGCGGTAAGTGACCGGAAGAGTGGCTTGTGGTGAGGTCTTGCCTTGGTGGCTTGGTGAATCAACCTACTTGAGGTTTAGGTGTCTCAAGGGTCGTGATCGGGTACCGTCCGGGAGCTATAGCCCAGGTGGCTATTTAAACGTGGACTAGGGGTGACGTTTATGTCATCAATACCACACACAAAAATCCTTTGTGCCAAGTTTTCTCTCTCTACCTCATTTACATTTCGTATGTATATACTTGTAATCTACCTTTGCATATTTACCTTCCTAGAGTAGTTTGCTAGGATTGGCTATAGGTTGCAAACCTTTTTAAACAATAGAGTAAATACACTATATGAATCTATAGCACATTTAGATAGAAATTAAAATAGATTTATCTTGTGAAGTTTTTAAAGCCGATTAGTTTTAGGTGTCCTAATTCACCCTCTAGGACATCACCGATCCCTACAAATACTTCAATGAGAAATTCCACTTTAGATTCCTCTTGGGCCAGTCCGTAGACAGCATATAATGCCCAAGTGAATCCATCTTCTCTGTTCTTTAAAAAGAATTTAGAGTAAAACCCCCTTCAACTATGGAGCTAATGTCAAAAACAAAAGCATTACCAACAACAATCATTCCCCCCAATCTTCCTCACGGTGGCATAAAATGCCACAACTAATCCAAACCACCATAGAAGTGATTAAGAGTTGAAGCGGGAAAAGTGCATCTACATGTTTTCATAATAGCAAGGAAATCGAGATGTTGTTCTTTTACTATATCTGAAATATAATTGTGTTTAGCTAAGTCTCCTAGACCTCTGCTGTTGCAAAAGATACCTTTCATCAAATATGTATTTTGGACGGAGTATTTGACTTCTTAGGCAGGCGAGGAACCTTACCTTTGTTCTTAGGAGAGTTGAACTTTTTCTTTCTAGGGACCATGCTTAGATTATCACAAATGTGGTCTAAACCCTCATCATCGAGGACCTTAGTTAAATCACGACAAATGTGACTGAGGGTAGCATCAAGTCCATCTGTATCATCCTCATCCTCTTCAGGAGATTTGCACTCTTTTTTGTTTCTACACTTAATACTAGGTGATTTAGCTACCACAGATAATCGGTCTACTTCTATGTTCTTGATAGAAATGATTGATCGCTTAATTATATTGTTATCTCTACCCATAGACACACCTAAAGTCTTGATGTTTGAAGAAATATTATCATTAGATAAAGAAAGGAAGGATGAATTATTTGTACCTTCTTCTAAGTTGCGCTTTGCTGCAAGTCGTTTGGCCTTGGTCATTGAGTCCTCATTACCAACAATCTTGAGCCTGCTACTACTTGGATGTTGTGCAGCCATCGTCGCCCTGGGGTCTATGAAAATGTCCTCGAAGATCACCTCCTTCGAGTGTGCCCCTGTCTTGGCACATACCTCCTCCAAGCCTTCCAACGGTAGCCCCACCAAGGCCTCAAACATCTCGGAATTTTTCATGTTAGCCCACACCCATGTTGCTTGCACAAAAGTTGCAATTGCTGTCTTGAGCAAGTAACTAACATATCCCTTGTTTTCACCCACTTATCGGCCACAATCTCGGCCTCACTCCCCTTTTGCTTGGCAGCCGCAGTAGCTTGCAACCCTCCTTGCTTCTCAACATCAGCCAATTAGATGTCGACATCAACCGGCGCCTTGTGGACATGAGCTTCAGTGTTGCACAAAATCCCCCTGCTGGAAGCCATGCTATCTCCTACCACCGGGCCAAGTTGGACGATCGAGGCCGCCTTGTCGATCCTGGCCTCTGCCACTTGAACCTTCAATTGCACAACATCACCCGATTGCGACTCGTCAGTCAGGTCCAGGCCTGAATTTGTGACCAAGGACACCGTGACCATCGCGTCCTCTACTGCCAGGACCTCACCTTGCTGCACATCCTCCCCGACAGCCCCTGCTTGCGGCTAGCTGGTCGCATCTACTAGCGACTTGGTTACTGTGCCCGAGGCTGCCTTGATCATAGTGACCTCTACCTCTGGGGTGTACTGTTGCGCAACCACATCGACAATACTCGACAGCAGCTCCTCACAACCTTTTGTGACCAGGCCAGGATGCGCACTCACAGCTACAGGCCTATCACCTGCAGCAAGGCACTTCTGCGCACTCCCGGTCATCGCCTCACACGCAGCACCATACATCACCGCTTGTTTTGCTCTAGCACTGCCACATGTCTGTTCCATTCGTCACCTGAGCTGAATCAAGGAGGCCAGGAATTTACACGATTGCGCCATCAGTCGAAGCCTCGATGGCCTGCAGGACAGTTCCCACCAGGGAGTCAAGCACCTTGGAATGAGTGGAGGACAAAGAGACATTAGCCTCCAAGTTTGTGGTAGTATCTCCATTGGATAAACCATGCAAAACAAACATCGTACCAACGCAATGTATATCCAAAGCCCCCAAGATGTCATTTGTTGCATCCATTGCCTTGCCCTCCTTTGTAAGGACTTTATTCGCCATCTGGAATAAAATTTTGTCCACAGCCATGCTTAGGTTTTCTTCAGTCAATTCCTTTGCGCATTCATCTTGTGTTGTGGGCTCATTACTCTTAGAATCTTCTTGCATCTCATCTCCCCTTGTGTATCATCCGATCCTCCTCATCTTGTGGGTGTTCTTCATCATCATTGTCATTATCAAGATTATCTTCCTATTTACCATCCTGCAAAATCTTATCGACCTTGAAAATAATTTCATACACGTCGTCATCTACCATGATATCAGTGCATCAGGAATGCCTTTAGCATCCAAAACAACAAACAGTATACGAACCACATCGGTCCTCTTTGTATATCTCATGTCCACTTTCTGGGTGGACCCTAGAATATTTCCAATAGCCCACAATGATAGGAAAGACCTAATCTCAAAAGGAACCCCGTACACATTAACCTACACCTTCTGCAGATAATGGTGTGATTCTATCTTGTGATCCAACACCTAAAAAGTCATGACCCCCTCCCCTTTGTTCATTCTCACTTCTCAAATCACCACCATCCTTTGTAATTTCATTTTGTATGGAAACAGGATGACAAACCCATCTCCATGTTCCTAGACGTGCCACATCCACTTTACAGGGATGAGGCAAGACATTTCAACCATGATTAGATCGACGGGAACCACACCTTCCTTGATACAAATCGGAGCGGTAGCTATCTCTTTCTTGGGGGAGGGTTTTGACACGATAGCTCCATCTATAGGAATTTGAAAAAAGCTGAGATTATCACCTGCAAAACCGCACAAGGTTGCATCCAGCTTTGGAGCTCACAGAAGCAGACATTCTGAAGTGAGTTGTTCCTCCTCGCAAATGTGACATCATAGGATCCCTTGCTTCTTCTTTCCAGCATCTCCAGCATGCACTCCAGAGCTTTCACCCTTTTCCACTGGAGCTTCTTCGCGTGGTTCACCGGCGGCATGACATCCGCAGGGGCCGAACCCAAGGCCACCGTATGATGCTACCCTAGTTAGCCCCTTCGGCTCTAGCACTACCATGCATCGGTGGTGCATTTAGGTAGCCGTGCCCGGAACCCCGGCCACCGCCATGTCTATGGCCACGTCCACCTTAGGCTCCCTTCCTGAAGAAACAAGGGTGCTGAAAACCCCCATGCCCTCTGTCAAAGCCCCTACCGCCTCCACTTCTGCCATATCCTCCGTCAGGGCCCTCTCCTCCAGCCATCCTATGAATCACCATAACCGTGTATGTGCGATCTGATGCAGCTCGACAAGGAGCAGATGAGTGGCGAGATCGATCAGGTGACCTACGCTAGCTAGGGTTAGACAAAACAACCCCAGGTCGGCTTCAGAGAGAGGCCAGACTCGAAATAGTCTTGGCCCAAGCTAAACTAGGCCCATCATTAGGCCCGCGAGGATCACGATTAAAAATTTGAATGCCTGTGGAAACCAAATCGGTCTCTAACGAGCTTAGGATCTCTGCCGACTGTGAGACACATCGTGCGAACTACTCCGGCAGATAATCTCTGAGCATTCATCGTGGGGAGGTTCTTGGCTGTAGCAACGACCCTTTCTAGGGTTTTGGCGACATGTGCATTGAACAATGCAATGCCACTGATTTGATTATCTTCTCTGCATCCGTCGCACCGGATCATCACAAGACTTACGTACCTCGTGTCGCACCGGATCGTCCATCACAAGACTTACGTACCTCGTGTCGCACCGGATCGTCCGCCGGAACCAAGCTTTCGACCGCCGTTGCGAGTTCTGACCTAGAGTAGCTTGCCATCATCGCATCAGAAACAAGCTGAGATGCAGCCGGTGTAGTCTTCTTCTCTTTTTTGGATCCATCTCCCAAGAAACGGCCTTGAAGTTGATTCATTGGAATTGACACTGACGATCAGAAAACCCCAGCATCAATCGCTCAAGCCACCGCTCACGCGCCCTCTCACAACGCTCTTTATCCTCCTTCATCCTGGCCGATGCAATTTCGTCGACTACCACCTTGCGATGCCGACGGGCAGCTCGGATCATTGGGAGATAAGGAAATTGCCTCATCCTCTCATCATTGTAGCTTTCTTGAAATAAAAAACCAGTAGTGACCTCCTTGATTCGACATCTTACGATAATTGTGCTCACTAAATACTCCCTCCATTCAAGAATGTAATACGTATTTTATTTTGAAAAAAACTACACAAATAAACTTTGACCGTAAATTTCTTTTATAATATGTTACAATTTATATTATATAACATCTATATCATATTAAAAGTATTTTGAAAAACAAATCTATTGAAACAAAGTTTGTATATTAAATATACATATAATTTGACTAATTATCAATCAAAACTTATGAAGTTTGATATTTTTGAAACAAAATACGTCTTACATTCTTGAACGGAGGTAGTATTTCATCCGATAGTTATGAGATAGGTAAATTCAGACCTGGCCAACTGGGCTTGACGAGCCAGCCCAGCACGAGCACGTCTAGGCATGGCTTGGTTAGGGCACGACCCGTCAGGCCCGCCTAATTAACCGGGTTGTGCCAGCCCGCATGCCGGAGGCTCAACCCACGGCACGACCCGTGAGAGATTGTGTCGTGCCAGCCTGGCTTGGGCATGACTGTGGCACGTCGTGTCGTGTCGGGCGGCAGGGTGTAGCGGCGGCGTGGCGGGGCGGGGCGACGGGGCCGACGGCGTGAGGGCGGGACGGCTTGGGTGGGTCGATCGGGTGACGGGGTTGGGTGGGGTGGAGCGGCGGCTGCTAGGGCGAGCCGTGTGGAGATGTCAGCCCAGGCACAGCCTAGCTAAGCCTGCCGTGTCGACCCGGCCCACCTAGCTCTCAGGCCGTGTTGTACCTAGGACATACCTATAGTATCAGGCCGCGTGTCGATCCATTAGGCACGAACCAGTTAGCCAGTTTTAGGTAAATTAGACCAGTTTGGAATGTAGGAATATTCTCTTATTTCCATGAGAATTTAACTGCTTACTAGGAAGCTCTTGCAAAATTATACGCCCCAATGAGACATTTAAATTGATTGTATGCTGAAGTGATTTCGAACACATGTTTTTACATGAACCTAGCAAAATTTCTACAAATTAACTCATTCTAAAAACGTCATAATTGGAATCTTATAGATAAGGGTCAAAATGTCAATTCAGCCAACCGTTCTGTTGGAAATCGATCGAATTATGGCTCTTAACCAGAAACGGTCATCATTATGACAAATAGTTCAATTGATGATACCAAACTGTATGATTATCATTAATAATGGTAGATCAGAGATCATCTCCAAGTTGTTGAATTCTCCAATCAAATCCGAGGCGCACGAGTCGAGAATAATCAAGGCATGCAAGAATGCAAAATCCGGGCAAACACGTTTGGTTGGGTATTTATCAGATTCAGTTGATAGTCGACTTCAAGATGGGCAACTAAAACGCTCTGAATGTCCACCAAGACGTTTTGGACCAAACATTATTCTTTTCTTGAAAAGACGACAGGAGCACTACCTTTTGCAAATAAAAGAAAATTAAATAGTTTAGTATTCTTTTGTTTGGAATGTGGAGATAAGGTCTGATTTTCATGATGTCATGAGTTATAGCTCAATCATGACCCATTAGTACCAGCCGGTCATGAACAGTACCACGTGTAGTGTAACGGTAGACGGATTCACGTTGTTTTTTGATCATTAAGTAGATTATGATTTTTTATTACTTTTTAAATTGTAATAAATTATTTAAAGGTCAAGTTAGGGTCGGTTTATTTTGGCTTTTGCTTCTGATTTTTCTGAAAAGTTATGCTTTTGGTTTTTCTGAAAAGCTGCTTTTAGATTTTAGCTGTTGAATTTTACAATAATTTTTTGATTTCTCAGCACACTATTTATCAGAAAAACTACTTTCAGCTAGCTTCTCAGCTTCTAGTTCATTTTCTCAGAAGCTATTTTTCAGCAAACTCGTTTATTTGGTCTTATGGATTTCTGACAAAAGTAGAAGCCAGAAACAGTTTGAAACAAACAGATCCTTAGTCTCTCTATAAGAAAGAGAGGCAAACCACACTACGTCAAAAATAGTCGTAGGTGACGGGTCATACCCGTCATGGGTGACGGGTTGCGTACCTATCACCCGATTATGTTACTGATGATTAGTCATTGGTAACGGGTAATGACCCGTTACTAATGATATCATCGGTGACGGGTCATAATCTAGACTCGTCACCTTTGAGCGTCCCTCACGTGCTTTGATGACGGATCTAAGTGACGGGTAACCTCTTTACCTATCACTTATATTATACACTTATGTCCTAATATAAGTGACGGATAACCTAGTTACCTATCACTTATGTCTGTCACCCATATGCTTTGGTGACGAACATAAGTGATGGGTAACCTCTTCACCCATAACCTGGGTTACCCGTCACTGATGTGTACATTGCCTGGCAGGAATGTACTGCTTCCAAGCTGCATCCTGGAGCGTAGCTAAGATTTGGCAGCCGTCTTCTTCCTGCAAACAACAACAATGTATCCAAATCCATATCGACAAACACAGTTATATAAGAACTCACTTCATCATAGAATCGCAAAGGTTACAAAGTTTCAATCAATTCATTACAGAATTACAAATGTTATAGAGTTCTGATCAACTCATATTACAAAAGATCTAATAACATAGGGGTTCTATAGTGGAACTCGTCGCGTGGGTTGATGACTTCAGACACCAAGAACTCGATGATCCGTCGTCGAATCTCCGGTAGTGCACCATCGTTGAAAAAAAGAGCATTAAAATCCTGCATAATTTGACACGTAAGTAATGTAATGTTATCATGGAATTAAACTAATTACTAAAATTAGTTATGAATAATCTGGTATTGAACTTACATCAGAAGATTTGATATCCTTTGCTTGGATTGTGAGGATCATGTTCCACAAAACATAGAATCCACATTGGTTGCCCGCTGGTTGTTGGTGGCACTGCTGGAAAGAAAATTTAATGCTAAATCAAAAGGGAAAAAACAACAACAGAGAGTATTAAGTAATCTGTTTGGTAGCACTTACCACGAAGCTGTTCTTGTGTGTCAGTCTGCGGCCGTCTTTCTCGTTGTAGTCAGGTTGAGCTCGAATATACTTGTCAAAAACCATGCATAAAGATGGATCGATTAGGAAGCATTTGAATATTAGAAAAGTTAAATATGTAAACTAGTCAGACAGAACTTATGCGTCGAGGAGTCCTTTTACAGCACTGTAATCATGCTCTCCAGGTTCCATCGAACTGCTTGTCCATGTTTCGGTACGGGTGCTTCCTGGGAAGGAAATGTCGATGCCGCATGTATACTATTTTCTTTAATTTGTTCAACCTCAAACATCATGTGGCATCTAAGCAATGTGGGCAAACTTCACCTTTTCTTTTGCTCTGACCTGACAAATTACAAAGTGCTGGCAGATCATTGACGGTGACGAACAACATGGCGTGCAAGGTAAAGTACTCTTGCTTGTACTGATCCTAAACCTCGACGCCTTCTGACCAAAGTTTCTTACGACTCTTCTTATGTCAACGCACCAATTGTGCCTCATTTCTGTTGGTAAATAGACGCTTCAGACGGGGTATTATAGGAAAATACCACACCACCTTCCTAAGACCACCTTTACTTTTCTTGCCTTCATCCCCGTCATTTCTATGCTTATACCGATGAGTTCCACAAACAGGGCATTGATCTAGCTCTGCATACTCTTCACGAAACAAGATACAATCTTGCTTACATGCATGTATTTTTTCTATTTTCGGTCCTAAAGGATAAATTATATTCTTTGCGTCGTAGACACCCTCGGGCACCAAGTTCCCCTCCGGTAGCATGTCCCTTAGCAGATCCAGCAATGCTTTGAAACTCTTACCAGTCCAACCATGGGTTGCCTTCAGCTGTAAAAGTTTTAGGTTCCCAAATATCAGCATGTACTTCTCATTACAGTTGGTATAAAGGGGCGTCTAGGAATCCCCACAAAGTCCTTGAATTTAGCAAAGTCACCATTGTTATACTCATCGTACCGCTCGACATCCTGCACCATCTGGTCCATATTCTTCACAAAATCCTCGAAACTATTATCATTAAAATCTAATATGTCCTCATCTCTGAGATCATGATCCATTTCATCGGGTGTAAGTGCTTGATCCACACTGTCGGCATGGAGGGCCCGATCCAACTCTCCCTCATTAAGGCCTTCGTCACCATGATTGTTCCAACATGTATAATTCTCTTTAAATCCACGCATTACCAAGTATGCATGGATATTGTCTGGTTTCAGGAACTTCTTATCATTATTGCAGTCGTGACATGAACAATACATTGTCGTTTTACCACAATCTTTCATATCCGCCAAAGTAGCACTCATGAAATGCTTCACCCTGCTCAGGTCAAGTCCGGGTTTCAAGGTACATACAACTTCTATCCGTCATCTACAATTAATATAAAAACATTCATTCTTCATTAACAATTACCTTAATGTTTAGTGGTTAAGAATTCAATTAAAAATTCTATACAAATACACTAGATCTTTGGCATATCGCGGTAGATCGGTCAAACTTAGTATTAAATCTAACATAAATAAAACTCGTACTAAAATTTTGGATAAAGATGCAAAATGGCCGATTACAACTCAAAGCACAATAATCTACCAAATAGGGATTAGAGGAGAAGGAAATGAGGAGAAAATGGGAGATGCAAACCTTGAAAGACCTAGCACCAATTTAAACTTCAAATCAACAAGATATTATAAAATGTCTACCAGAGCCGATGAAAATCGCCATCACTGTGCGAGCAAAGCTGTTGAGTAACTATTTGCCCGAACAGTGGCTAGCCAACTCTTTAAACAGAGCTAAGTAATAGGTGACGGGTGATAAGATTACCTATCACTTATTATTTGTTATAAGTGACGGGTCATTGTCGGAGGATGAACTCCTCAAGCGGGGATCCTAGGACCCCTTTGAGATTCGGCCGGGGGAATGATTCTGAATCTACCTCGTACGTGGATTTAATGCAAATATATGAGATGTAGGCGAGACGGATGATCGTCGGCTAGTAGGAGTAAATGCGCAAGGGATTTTTAGATAGGTTCGGGCCGCACGGAGCGTAATACCCTACTCCTGTGTGTATGTTATTAATACTCTGGGAATGCCTCTCTCTGAATCTCTTGTGTTACAAGGTTTTTGTCTAAGTCTAGAGCTTCGGTCTTGCTTCGAGCTTGGTGAACCTCTGCTCAGCTTCTCAGACTTGTGTGCCGTATGCTTTTGGCTTGTTCAGGTGTGTCTTCACTTCCGCTTCTCTTTACTTCACCTGTTCGACCTCTTCTACCTCCTCGACTCCGGAGTGCACCCCCCTTTTATCCTGTTGGGGGGAGGCTTGGCGTGCCCAGAAAGGAGGGCACGAGTTCCCACGAGCCATAAATGGAAAGCAACCATCATGGGGCTGCAGTTTGATGTTACAGGGGTTGAAAATATGCCCTCGGCCGGTCTTGTCGCCCGTTACGCCAACTTTTAGCCGGTGCAGTGGGGGGCCCATTGGGCAGCCGTCGAACAACCCCGCATGCCCGCTCGGTCAGAGCTGGTCTAACACAGCAGGGGGGCAGGCGAGATGCCTCGAGCCCAGCGACGATATCTCCAAGCTGTTTCCTTCATGGGCCCTGCAAGGTGATATGCAATGGGACCCATCGCATTAAATGTCCCCACGCCCCTGCCAGGCGGTGGCAGGGGCTGGCGTACTCAGTACGACAGGCGTGAGGGGGTGGTTGGAAGTGACCGGCCACACTCCCTCTTAAATGCAGCATCGGGCCTTCCACCGATTGACACCTCACCGTTGAGCCCTTGTGGGGTCCACCGGCAAGGGGCCTCTCAGGTCCTCGGGGAACTCTAGGTGCTCAGGGACACTGTTTATGGCCCTGAGCACCCTCTCCCGGATATGTCTCTGCTCGGATCCTCGGGGAACTCCGGGTGCTCAAGGACAATTGTTCATAGCCCCAAGCGCCCTCTCCCGGAACTGGGTCTTCTCGGGTCCTCGGGGAACTACGGATATTCGGGGACCACTGTTCATGGCCCCGACCTCCCTCTCCTAGAACTGGGTCTTCTCGGGTCCTCGGGGAACTACGGGTACTCGGGGACCACTGTTCATGGCCCCAAGCTCCCTCTCCTAGAACTGGATCTTCTCAGGTCCTCGGGGAACTATGGGTACTCGGGGCCCACTGTTCATGGCCCCGAGCTCCCTCTCCCGGAACTGGGTCTTCTCGGGTCCTCGGGGAACTACGGATACTCGGGGACCACTGTTCATGGCCCCGAGCACCCTCTTCCGGAACTGGTTCTTCTCGGGTCCTCGGGGAACGACAGGTACTCGGGGGACCACTGTTCATGGCCCTGAGCACCCTCTCCCGGAACTAGTTCTTCTCGGGTCCTCGGGGAGAACAATCTCCGAGGGAAGGCGCCACGTGACATTCTGCTGTCCGGGCCTCGGGACTCGGGGACCCCTGGTTCCCATGTCACCGACAGTCATGTTACAACCCGTCACTTAAAACTGGTCTAGGGAGACCTGTTACCTTTGCCAAGTCATAAGTGACGGGTCGTAACATGACCCGTCACTTATGACTGGTGCAGGAAGACCTGTCACTTATAAACCAAGTCATAAGTAACGGGTTCAGTTATTACTCGTCATTCATATTATAGGTGACGGGTCGTATATTTGTTATCTGTGACAGGTAAATACCTGGTTCCGACCTGAGGCGACATAAGTGACGGGTTGTGTAATGACCCGTCACTTATGTGTGTCTCCTTTGTCCGTTTTTCATATAGCGCCATGAATAAAAAGAAAAGCATGAATTGAAAGGGAAACCCTTCTTCTTACCGTCCAGACGCCTGGCGCCTGGCTAACCCTCGCCTTCTCCCTCTCTCACGCCGTTGCCTTCATGCTCCCAAACCTTAGCCATCGCCCACCATAGCCACCGGCGACCTCCATAGTCATCACCCCCCTCCTCTCATCCCTCTAATAAACAACCACCATTACATATGGTACCAAAGCCCACTCTAACGTTATGAATTTCGTCAGAGAGATCGATCCTATAGTCAACTCAAGATCTAATTGTGTAGATGTGATAGTAAAGAACTACATGAACCTCAACAATGACAATCGCAGGGTTGTTCATCGCATGAACAGTACCCATGCCATTGTTCTGCCTATGAATAGTACCCATGACACTTCGATTTCCTCTAATCTTCATGCTCCATTAGTCTCCGATACTGCATCAACGCCTGAGCAGACGTGAGTGGAAGTCTAAATCCGATTGAAGTAAAATTTCGGGTTTGATCAATGTATCACTACCGGTTTTGTGCTACAACCGGCACTGATATCAACTATCAGTGTTGGTTCTTAGTGGCTCTATCACGGTTCAAGCGCGAGAAGTTAAAAACTAACAGTGATATATTTTTAGTACCAATTTTTATACAACCGGCAATAATAAATTATTATTTATGACTAATTTTATAGCAGTGAGTATCCAATTTGAGACGTCCTACGTAACCTGGATCTAGAACACCAATAAATGAGCTTTAGCTTGTGGGGCTCGTTCCATATTGTCCACTTTGCAAGACTATCACGGCTTAAAATGCAGGTGTCAAGTGGATGGGACGGCCGACGGTCGTTGTGCATCCCTACCATGCATGCCTCTGGTGCCGGAGAATGTATGGTTTTGTTTTGTTTTTGAATTTTTGTGCATCCCTACCATGCATGTTCTCTGTTTCTAGAAAAAATCTGAAAGAAAATCTTAAAGAGCTTTTTATGCAGGTGTCAAGTGGATGGGACGGCCGACGGTCGTTGTGTTTCTCTGTTTCTTCTTTTGATCCAAAGTTTTCTTTCAGATTTTCATAAAAAGCTCTGATCAAACCTTTTCTTTTCCAGATTTTTGCTTGGAAAATTTTGATCAAAACTTTTCTTCCTGATATTTTTATCAAAGTTTAAGTTCCAGAGTTTTTTATAGAACTTTAATCCGAAAAGTTTCTTCCAGATCTTTTCTCAAAATGTTTTTGATCCACATTTTCTTCTGATTTCTGATCGATTTTTCTATCTGAACCTTTTCATCAATATTAGGTTGCATGGGGAGCTGCGTGAGGTGGAAGGTGCTGTCGGAATGTGCTAGTTGGGCCGCTCGCTGCATCGTGGGGCTTGTTCGGAGTGTCCAGCATCGAAAGGAAACTAGTGACTTGCGCAGGAGCGCGGGCGAAAATATTTTGGTTTGGTATTCAGTATGTATTTTGTTTGTGAAACGATGCTTGGTAATACGTGAAGGTTTGTAGTGTGAAACGGAAAAAATATTCGAAGATACAAATAGTACTTGATTAAATAAAATGTGGTGTGGGGGGCATCGTGTTTGATTGGATTGGGGAAAAGAAATAGGATATGTGCATGTGGAGAGTAGGAGTAGGGTTTTGAAGCAGTTTTCTGTTTTTTAGTTATGTCCTGTTTGTCTTTTTTTTTCCTCCCCCGTCGGGGGATCCAGGCAGAATTCGGTGGAAACGGGCTATGAGCGAGAGAGAAGATGTTGTGGGTCCCACCGGCAGGGTTTGTTTATAGGAAGCTATTTGATTTTCAATATAAATCACATAATAGCATGTCAAGAGAGAGTGGCAGCAGCACGGGAAAAAGCACCAACAAATGTTAGCTAATTAATTAAAAGGTTGCAAATATAGATACCTCTACCTATATATTTCTTCTCTGTGAAGTATTTACGGAACACTACGCTGTGTGGCAATATTATGAAGAACACTGGCACAACATGGCAAGTGTACATATCTTTTAGGGCATCGATGTAATCTTAGCTGAAGTGGCCATATTCCAATAATATTCTATTGTCATTTAGCGATCCTAAGAACAACACAGTATTAGAATATTAGAACTCCTGAAGAAAGGTCCTTATGCATACAACTATGGAAAATAGGATTCACAATCATCTTGGACTATCAGGTCATTTCCAAACTAACAACCATAAAGAGCAATACATTGTGAGCTCGGTCTCCCTCCCTCCTGATCTATTAAGTATTGCTAGACTAGCACTAAATAAAAATTATCAGTACGAAAAGCTAGCCATGGGTAAACACTACAGAAGGCTGTGATGAGAGCATTGTTAAGCTAAAATAAATAACCAATAAATAGAAAGTATAAATTCTAAGCTGCATCTAAGGTGATGCTTCTCCACAATATCATTGGAAATGAATTATCATTGCGAACCTAAGGAGCACCTTGCAATATAATTTGCCAAGTTAAACATCCATGTTTTGAAACAATTAACTAAAATGCTTTAATGCTGATATGAACAATGGGCTAATAGGACCACTAGACCAATGTTGCTCAGTTTGTAGGGAAATAGGAAAATAAATAGCTATTTTTGTTGTGAAGTACGGAGACATATGTTATCCAAATTTGCTTCACTTATGATATCTTACCTGAGACATGACCCCATGAAATTGAACCATTTCTTTTGTCCCAGAAAAGACTATCGAAGTTCATGTCTAAAGATCAAGTACAAAAGAAAACATCCACTCCACTACGGAAGCAGAAAACAAACATATAAGACATAACTTTCAACCTGCAATGACATTTAAAATTGGACTAGAAATAAGGGAACAAAATTTTGCTTGGTTCAAACAATGAATGCAAAAGAAAGTATTCCAGACAACAATTGTTTTTTTTTTTTGGTTAAAACTCATATTTTATATGTATGTGGAACCATCCATATTGAGAATATCAGGTACGCCTAAGAAACTACCAATATATGTCATCTTAGCTAAATGATACTCCGCTTCCAACTTTTTGTTCTGCTTCATTTTCAACAACCAGATATGCCGCATAAAAAAATCAAATATGCCAATATTTCTTTAGGGAAAAAGCCGTAGAATAAAAAGTTTTAGTATCTGATGGGACCTACTGCACAATGATTCCAATTTCGCCAGCAACAGTGAAACTTCCCATGTGGAGAAGAAATAATTCCACTTCAACTTCGACCATATCATTCTCCAAATATAATGCCGACATAAGGGATGGACTAATAGGAGCACATGAACAACATTAAAATTTGACATCGGAGAATAATATGTCATCACTCAGAACCTAGATCACCAAAAAAGAAAAAAGGAAAGGAAAAAGAAATCATCATACTTGTAGGCTGCTAGCATATTAATGTATCTCGTTCTGCGTCAATATGTTTAATTGCATATAACATATGATCTTTCAGACAAGTCCTGGAAGATCTAATATACTTCAAATAAATTAGCAGGTACAAATAATGTATGATATGTAAAATATGTAAGGGCTATTGAGTTGAAAGCTGTTAAAATGGGTTCGTCGCTAATTGCTCTTCAAGCACAAAAATTGGCATGGAATTTGGAGCTCTAGAAGTTCACCTTTTGAATTTATGAAAGTGGGGAGAAGGAGTGGTGTTTTGAAGCAAACTTACTAAATCGTTGGACAGCACAGACATGTTCCTTGAGCCTAGACACAATTTGATCGAAGGCTCTCTGTTATCTCTTTTCTCTCATATCCCCTCCCGGTCTTCTTACTCTGCGTTGTGCTCTCTCACTTGTTTCTCACCAAGCACAGCAGCAGCCGCTGCTCTCCTCCTCCCAATCCCAAACCTAGAGCAGATCTATCCGAGACCGTAGCGAGCTCCTCCACCACTTGTCGAGCCCGCTCGCTATTCCTCCTGCCAAACTGACCTCCATGAGCTTGTTTCTCACCATCGGTCGTGCGAGCGGGCGCGGAGCTATGGTGAGAGGAGGACGGCACCATGCCGAAGCGATAAATTCGAGGGACAAGAGGAGAGGCAGAGGTGGCGGACTTGTGTGGGGAGATGGAGGCGGCGGTTGCCATGTCTACCCACGCGACGCCAAGAAGGGTAGCGCAGATCGGGGATGGTGGCAGCCACAGGGTGGGAGGCAGTGGAGGCACGACGGGGAGAAGCGGAGAAGTCGGCGAGCGGTTGCAGCGGGAAGGAGAAAAGAAAGGCAAGTGAATGGGGTGAGACGAGGTGAGGACGGCAAGACGGGTTCTGATGTTTTTGAGCCTTCGAGACAGAATTATTTTGGAATATTCCGAGAATCGTTCTTGGGAGCAGCAGGGCCACATGATCTTAGATCGGACGGATCGAAATGGTTCGGCCGATGTGGACGTCCTGGCTGGCTGGATACCCACGCTACTTTAATATATACTAATATGGGTTGATGGAGACGAAAAGAAATATGGGTTTTGTCCTGTTGGGTCATGCGCGAAGTAGCGTCCGTGCTGGGGTCTACTTGGTTTACAAAGCGTAGCTAAGTTTTGCATTTTCTGGGTTGAGTCGAGTCAAAATAAAAATATATAAATTAAAGATGCACATCTATCCAATTAAGGTAAAAAAATAAACTAAGGTATTGAGCTTCTGTTTCGTAGATAGTCTGTTTTTTTGTCTTTTGACTATAGCTTATAAGAAATAAAAATAATCTGTACTGCTACAGAAACCTAAGAAACTAGAAACAAATGTGAATGTGTTTTCTTTAAAAGTAGATTTCTGAAATCTAAACAAACGTGGCCTAAGTGGTAATCTAGAATTACTCATTGTGTACCTATTTGCATCCATAAGCGTAGATCCTGTTAATCTGTGCACGACTTTCGATAGAAAGCGACAAGAAGGTGTCTGTATCTATCATCTCACCTGCGCGTGGCAAAAGTTTACATGAGAAAAATTTAGCTCAAAATTGTGAGAAAAAGTTAACGAGAAAAGTTTAGCTAATTTTTTTAAAAAAATTCTAAAAAATTATTAAGAAAAAAATTGGATAAGATTGCTTTTACGTTGGCCCATGCAACAGGTCATGCGCTCCGAGCGGAGCGAACGTGTGCAGAAAAGAAATTTCGCCGTAGCATTCCTCAGAGACCATGGTTCACGAAACGGGAGCTACAAATTTGGTAAGGTTTGCCGAATAAAATCTATGATACCATGATGAACTAAATACATGGCCAAAAAAATGACACGCTTAACATGGCCGGGAAAGTTTGGATACAAACCAAATGGGAACATTAACTTGCTCACACCTTGAGAACAAAAACCAAGGCGTATTGAAACGCTGATCAATATCAGTAATCTTAGCAAATCTAAACATTGCAACGTTCTCCAATCCATCCGATGATTATTGCAATATACACCGAGCAGTGTTACCAGATACGAATATAGGTGTCGGAATTTGACTTAAATTCGGATGTATGATTTTGCAAAGAAAATTTAGACATGTAAAATACAACATAGAATTCGACATAGGTATCGAAATCTAACTTAGATTCAAGGTATTCAATTCAGTAAAAAAAATTGAACACGGATATCCAAATAATATTGGCACCAAGTCGAAGCAAAACATACCTTCAACCAAATAAACCTACTATGTTGAGTTTAGATCATTGTTATTTGCACGACTCAGATATTAGTACAATGCCAATGTATTTACAACTGTTCCTAAATTATATACTCATTATTGAGTTTTTGTTATCATATATTACGCTATTTGCAAATACTGAAGATTGTAGTGCCTAAACCCTTAGAAAAAAGAAAAAACCAATTGCAAAATATTAAAAAATTCATACATATTTTTTTATTACAAGTTGAACTTCTCCACTGCATTACAAAAGCACACAGAAGTTTCAAGTTATTTAGATCTCACCATCTACTTTTATGTGTACATACAAAAGCACATAGAAGTACTGCTCGATTAAAATCCCACTGAGTTAGTATGGAAAATATAGAAGCATGAGACATTTGACAAACTTTCATATCAAAAATTGAAGTATATCTGAACTTATAGTTAGCACATCAATAAAATTGATAATCACAAGGTGACGAACAAATAGAATAACATTACCACACAACATAACTGCTTACATTTTCGCAACATGAAGACATCATTGCAAACAGTTGTTGAATTTCCATTCATCCAGTAGAATTTGTCCATAGAGCTAAAACATATAGCAGATCTGAGAATGACTACCACTGCATATGGCAATGAAATATGAGATAAGCATGCAAGTTGGAAGTTAGAGTGTAGCAAGTTGCAAGATAATGTGAACATTGCTTTTACATGTAATCGTACTAAATTAAGGTTTCAACACAAGAAGTAATCATGCACTGCAAATATAGAACTGCACAATAAAAGGGAGAATCAATTAGGGCATGTTTGTTTTACTTTGGGATTCTGAAAATTAGCTTCTAGATTGTAAGTTTTAAAAAGTTGGATTGTAAAAACCCGAAGGCCTAAAAGCTAAGGATTGTTTGACATCCTGAATTTTGATGTGGGTTGGATGTTTACTTTGATTGTGTAATGTCTGTAATATCTCATGTGAGGCTTACCACACTAATTGCAATTCTGGGTGGCGGCTGAATGGGCCACGGTGTGGGCGGGTGTAGGGCGGCGGATAGGGGGCAGGAGACATGACTGGCGGGTGAAAGGGCACCGATGGTGGAGAGGGGACGGCGGTGATCAGCAAGCAGAGGGGCACTGGTGACGGAAACGGAGCGGGGGGGGGGGGGGCGGCGTCAGGGTGAAAGTGCTTCTAGGCTCCCTAAGTGAGTTTTGGTGATAATGATAAAATAATTAAAGAACTAATGAGATTTATGAAGTATGGACAGGTGTAGTTTAATCATGTGAGAATTTGACGTATGGTGATCCCCTAAAAGGGAAAAAAGAAAAGAGGCACATGGATCTTATAGATTTAAATTCTTTTATCCTTCAAAAATGAGTTTAGGATACCGTACTATTAAGGGGATACGAAATTCACTTGGTTGCGTAGAAGCAGTGCTCAAAAGATTTAACATACCTATGAGAGACACATCAAACATAGCACATGCATCTAGGTTAGCCCTAACCTTTTTGAGATGTGCAAATACAAAGGGTCCACATTTTTGCAGATAGTCCGCAGTTGAGCGAAGTTTAGGTTAACTGGGTTTTGCGGAGTATCCGCATTTTCACAAATATAATGGCTAGTTTTTATGTGTGGAGTATTTATACCCCACAACTTCTCTCCTCAAAAGAAGCATCACATTTTACTCGACCTAACTTGAGACAAATATCTCAAAAGCATTCAAAACTCCTCTCTCTACTCCCCTTTGTGATTCTAGGTAAAATCTTGAGTGAGAGCAAGAAATAGTGCAAGTGAGATTCAAATCCATCCTTTGAACATTCGTTTTCTTCATCAAGCTGGTGATTTTCATGTTTATTACTCTTAGTGGTTCATCCACCTAGACGGCTAGGCGTCGCCCATCGAGCTCCCAATCTTATGGTGAGCCCCAGGGATGTTTGTATTACCCCTACAATTTGAGTAAACAACCATAACTTGATCTTTGTAGTCGTTTGGTTGAGCAAATGGTCGAAAAAGATCAAGCTCTTTGTGAGCTCCTCAACGGAGACGTGGACCCTTCTTTGTGGAGTGGCCAAACTTTAGTGGACAAATCATTGTGTCTCATTTGTCAATTTTTTGTGATTTGTTACATACTCTTGTATTCTTTGTTTTTTAGGTTTTTGCTCCGATCTACTTTCTTGTGAAGTTTGAGCTACAAGTATGTCGGAGGGTGAACTCCTCAAGCAGGGATCCGGAGGGACCCCTTTGAGATTCGGCCGGGGGGATGATTCTGAATCTGTTTTGCGGGTGAAATAAATGGGTGTAAATGCGATGGCAGATGGTGCGGAATGGAATGATCAGATGCAGAGGTAGTAAATGCACAGGAGGTCTTTTAGATAGGTTCGGGCCGCACTGAGCGTAACACCCTACTCCTATGTGTATGCTATAAATGCTCTGAGGATGTCTCTCAGAGATGTTGCTGGTTACAAGAATATTTGTCTAGCTTAGAGCCTCGGGCTCCTAGTTCTTCAGTGATCTGAACTTCAGTGTTCCAACTTATCCTGGTGGTTGCTCCGTGTCAACTGGGTCCTCTCTTCCTTCTTTTTTCGTCGTCTCCCTCCCTCCCTTCGCCGGGGAGCCCGCCCGGCCTTAAATACTCACCGGGAGGTAGCGTGCCCAGAAAGGGAGGGCGCGAGTTCCAAAGCGCCATAAATGGAAAGCAACCATCATGGGCTGCTGCGCAAAATGACGGGGAGGGTTGAAAACGCGCCCCCCGTCTGGTCTTGTTCGTCATCATGCCGCTCTGCAACGGGCGCCATGGAGAGGGCCCACCGGGCAGCCGCTGAACAGCCTGGCGTGCCCGCTCGGTCTTGTACACCTGACACAGCAGGGCGGCAGGCGGGGCGCCTTGGGCTTCGCGACATCGGGCCTGGCAAGCCGTGGCAAGGACTGACAGCGGGCATGGTAGGAGCAGTTGGAAGTGACAGGCCATGTGCCCTCTTAAATGCGGCATCGGGCCTTTCACTGGTTGGCACCTCACCGCTGGACCTCCGTGGGGGCCACCGGCAAAGGACTTCTTAGGCCGTCGGGGAACCGAGTGCTCGGGGGTCACTGTTCACAGCCCCGAGCACTCTCTCCCGGATACGCCCTTTCTTGGTCCTCGGGGAACCGAGTGCTCGAGGGCCACTATTCACGGCCCTGAGCATTCTCTCCCGGAATTGGCTGTTTGGGTCCTCGGGGAACCGAGTGCTCGGGGGCCACTGTTCACGGCCCTGAGCACTCTCTCCCGGAACTGACTTCCTTGGGTCCTCGGGGTACCCGGGTGCTCGGAGGCCACTGTTCGCAGCCCCGAGCACCCCCCTTCCCGGTACTTGGCTTTTCAGGTCGTTGGGGGACTTGAGTGCTCGGGGGCCACTGTTCACGGCCCCGAGCACTCTCTTCCCGGCATTTGGTCTTCTCGGGTCATCGGGGAACTCGAGTACTCGGGGACCACTGTTCATGGCACCGAGCACTCTCTTCCGGGACTTAGTCTTCTCGTACCTCACGGAGATGATCTCCGTGGGAGGGCGCCATGTGGCAAACTGCTGATCTGGCCTCGGGACTCGAGGACCCCTGGTTCCTGTATCACCGACAAAGTATTTGGTAAAATAGGTTGGAATACATCCACTGATGCTAGGTAATTCATGGATTTGATTCATGTTAAATTGCATAGGCATCTACTTGAGTTTTTCCTTAAATCTCCAAAGTATTCGCATATTTCTATGGAACCTCCATATATCTGCGGAGGTTCTAGAAAAGCTACGGACTGTCCGCATATTGCTAATCCGTTGTATTTAGTTTGTAAAAGAAGTTCAAGTTACTCCTATTCACCCTCCTCTAGGCGACATCAGATCATTTTCACAGGCACTACTACAGAATCCATTTAGTGGGACACCCCTGTACAGACGGATCTATGGAGCCGTTTGTACAAAGGGTACCACAGACAGCTCCAAACTAGAACCATCTGAGAAAATGGCAACGATCAGTTCTAACAAAGTGGGATGCTACAGTAAAGATTGTTACAAACTACAACTGTCTATACTAATAGTACAGATGATTCTAGTTTAGAACCATTTGTATTATTCCTTTTATGCAGACAGTTCTAGTTTAGAACTATCAATACTATTGACAGTAGTAATACATACGGTTTCAAATTAAAACCGTATGTACAAAAAGGAATAATACATATGGCTCTAAACTAGAACCGTGTGTACACACTGCAACAGATTTGGCATTATATGACGGTTAATATTCATCACAAAATAATGATTTTTTGTAATGGATGATATTTTGTGAAATAAAAACATCGTCACGCCCATCATCATAAATAGTGTGTCATATAATGTATTTTATGAAAAAAATTTCATAAAACATCATAAAGCTGGGGCAGGCTTCCCAGTCAGGCAGCATGGATTCTATGACGAAATTTTAATCGTCATGCAGTAACCCATTTGTGACGAAAAAAGTTTGTCATGCATTTGCACTTTCTGTCATAGTTGAGTGATGTACCAATTATATGAATAGAATTTGTGACGCTATATAATTGATATGAAGTATGTTTGTCACAAAAGGTACAAACACATAACAATACATTATTCCATTTATAATGATAAACAATTTTCAGTTACATTTATACCAACATTCACAATTGTTCATACATTACTCCACACACAATCAGTAACCAAACTGAACTATGCTACATCTATACAGATTCATAACAAGGAATGCCAACAAAGAGGCTAAATAATTATCATGTCTTTGATCATACTCATGGTCTTCATATCCTAAAAAGCATAATGGAGAAATTCAATGTGCGTAACTATCCGAAGTTCTTAATAGTTGGCAGAAGACAAAGATAATGATAATTGGTTCAACATATACTTCGAGAAGGATTGTGGTGCTACACAACATATAATACCAGTTGCACACATCAAGGATAGGTGAATTACTCGACTATCTTCCTTAGATGTCGGGAGGAATATAAATGTTGAATTTCAGAGGCTCGAACACTCAACCAGGAGTAACTGAATTGAAATTTGTACATAACATCTGAAAAAGGGCAATATTCTTTGTATAAATAAATTTGATTGAACTCAAATGTAGCTGGGCTAACCATAAAAAGAGTTAGAACTAAAAAAAAATGTAAACTTCCTTGCTATTCCTCATGTTATTGTAGTACATTAGTACTACATGAAGGAAATAAAGTGCAACACTATCTCTGTACAACTAACTTCTAGTTCATGTGCAGACTAAAAATTGGAAATCAAATATTATGGTTGCTTTATAATGTAAATAACAATGCTTACTACATGCTAACAATACTTCATTTAATCTCAATCCAGGCCTGCTCCTCTCACATCCTTGGTCTCAACAATTGTGCTACATGTGTTCAAATAGAAAAAATTCAGAAATCAATGCAAGAGTGCTAGCTGCTAAATGAAAAGGAAAGTCGTTTCAAGTAGATCATTGTGCTCTAATGGCAAAAAAAATCCATAATAACAAGGAAAAAAGGCATGCCGAATAAGCTCTATGTAAGCATTTTAATGAACATATGGTGAGCAGCGTCAGGGTGTCACTATATCAACCAAATTTGAAACTTAAATTTTGCTCCTAATTCAGATGGATTGCAAAACCCCAATTCAAACCATAATCCTACATTTTGGCCAAGAGAAAACTGACCAATAAAAACACTAACTTGCTTTGCTTGAAAGAAACTGAAATAGTAGTGATATAATTGGAACAAAGCATTACCAGTTCCTAAACTTGATGAATCGAGGGTGTTGTGAGCAGAATTGTTGTTCATGCTAAAGCGGTCAACCAGGGAATGACGCAGCCTCCCTGCGGTGGCCGACGAGGGTCATGGCCTCTGGATTCGGCCATCCAGCAATCGGTGGATTGGCCTCCGGGGGACACGCACACATGAGTTCTAGGAGGCCAGGAGGAGTCTACAAATCATGGTGGTTAGGTCGCCACATTGGCAAACTCGTCTTGGGCAGCTGGGCGAGCGGGAGAGGAGTCGATGCAACACTACCCTTTGGAGCGAGCTGGGTGTGATGGATAAAGAGATGGGGCAGTGAGCGGTGCTAGAGGTTGTGGTGCGCCGGATTAGGGAGAAGCGGAGCAGGGGGAGGCTGCTTAGATGGTAGTCGGCGGTGAGGGAGATGGGTCAGCCGGCACAGGGTAGGCGTCCGATGTATTCTGCCTCATAACCGTCCAATCCAGGGCTCCACTCTCCTTGCCCCACTCGAGCCGCAGCCTGCAGGCCACGCTACGAACCGTCCTAACTGCCGCCTCCCTCCTCCCACGCGACGCCATCAGGGGCCCCTCCCTGGCACAGCACCTCCCGACGCTTCCTCCTTGCGCTGGCCGCCTCCCCGTGGTGCACGCTGCGTAGGGCCGCCCGGTCTCCTTCCTCCGCATGGTGCGCCTCCCCCCCCCCTCCTCCAGGTCCCCTCCGCCGTGCTCCTCCTCTGCGAATGGACTCCGGTCGGCAACTGCGCAAGATCGAACCCGCCGTCGATCTACAGCCGCGAGTCACCTCCATCCACTCCAACAACACCACGAGATAACCCACAGCCTGGTGAGGTTAGCCGGCCCGTTAGCTTGGTTCCTGCTTGCACAAAAACGTGTCAATCTTGCCAAAATCAAAGTAAAATATTGGTACCTCCAACAATAATGAGACAAGTTTTGTTACATTCGTATGCCTCTGATCTACAACGTAAAAATGATTACACTCAGAAAAAAAAAGTGCACTGGCCTACTATTGCCCACACTCGGCTCCTGTTGTATTCTTAGTCGAATGTGCATTGCATATCTTACCAAATTTGTTTAAAATCTTCATAGATATAGAGTCATGTTTTCCCTATTTCAAAAAAATACATTTCACTGGATGTTTCCAAAAAAGGTGTACTGGCCTACTATTGGCCACACTCAGATTTGGTTAAGATCTTCATAGATATAGAATCATGTTTTACCTGTTTCAAAAAATACATTTCAATGGATGTTCATATTTTCATAGAACTTGCCTTCCTGCAGTACTCAATTTCAACATCAGAAAGATGTCGACCCCTGCTGAGGCATCAACACCTAATACACGTCGTAAACGTTGGTGCCTTTCCACATCTGCATCAGCTCCAGGTTAGTTAGGCCATGTCCAGGAACATCGGTATCTCTCTCCGTATCACTGTGCTCCTGTCCTTTTGTCGATCTTGCATGCCGCATCGTCTCCAACAGCTTCGGCAAAAATGAATCTCCAACAGAAGCGGGTTCCAGTATCGCTAAGCAAAAATGCCGATAGAAACGGGAGTCTATATCACTGTTAGCTGAGGATGTACGTGGGATCGAGAGGAGGAGGAGGGTAATGAAAGGTAGGAAATAAGGTAGTTGCTGGAGATGAAAAAAATAGTGGATGCTGTAATAGTGTTGAAGGATACTGTAATAGTGTTATAAGGATTGTATTTTTGAGTATCTGCTGGAGATGACCTGTTATATATCTACATGTGTCCCCTTGTAGTTTACCTTTTCTGGTTGAGTTATAGAAATTACCTTGCTACATATCTTACCATTGTTTATAGAGTATTTATGCTGCTAATATTAGCACACCACCTGATGGACCTGAAACAGATCCTAGTGCTGACTTCCCCGCAAGTTTCCATGTGCCATCAAGGCGCTCTATTCGTTGTTGTCTGCCTGCTCAGCCTACTGGTATCATCACTCGATTATTGCAATCTTTGGGTATACCTTGCCCCTTATGTTTTCGCTGATTTTCTTCATGCCTTTGAATTAGTGTCCTATTTGTGGTGTATTTGGTTCGAACCCAGCATGCTATCACTGTTTATCAGCCGAACGTGCATTGCATGCCTCAGCAGATTCGGCTAACAACTTCATAGATAAGGATCATGTTCGCTCTGCTTCGCAAAAAAAAAAAAACCATGTTTCCTCTATTTCAAAAAAAAAATTGCATTAGATGATTGAGATTTCATAGAACTTGCCATACTTCCTGCAGAATTTGATGGAATGATGTCAGTCCCTGCGGAGGCATCAATAGCGAATACACATCGCAAGCGCAGACAGCCTGCCATTGCTTCATCAGCTCCAGGTTAGTAAAGTGCAAAATGTCTAAATGTATGCTCCTTGCGGTTTGGTTGTTCTGCTTGGCTTATAGAAATTATTGTTTTATTTCATCATCCAATGTGCTTTGCGGCCCCAGTAGCACAACGGTCTGTCCGTCGGCGAACTATTTCTTCCCATCCAAACACTATGAGTTCTGATCTGCATCTCTCAATAAACACATGTTCACCGTCGATCTCTCAAGCCATACAAGCTCCATTTAATGCACATCAACGTAAGTTCATGCACACTGAACTTTTATGTTTTTATTTGCTACTATTATATTGCTCGCAATATATCTTTCATTTATGCTAATTATGGTGTGCTCACAGTGTATACAAAATCGGGACATACAAACTCGGTGAATACAAAATCGGGGCATACAAACTCGGTGAATACAAAATCGAGGCATACAAGATCCGTGAATACAAAATGAAGGCATAAAGTTTCGTTCAGATTCTCGCTGTGATATTCCCAATGCAATTCCTATGTTCTACATGCTAATTACCTATGTATATTAAATTTCAAGTCTATACCTTTATTCTTACTAAATCCATAGCCTCTCACGTGTGCTTCTTCATTATTAGGCACTATTTTCTTGCCTTTGAAGTTTGGACCGTCGTCTTACACATGCCATTATTGTGGAGCGCTTTTTTGGTACGAAGAACGCGTGAGACGAGAACGACAGACATTATCACCAGTATACAACAAATGCTGCAAAGAAGGGAGTGTCATTTTACCTCCATATAAGTCACCTCCAGAACCTTTGCATGGCCTTCTCACATGAGTGGACAGATCTCTATCAACTCATTTCTTTGAGAACATCAGATACTACAATTCTATGTTTGCGTTCACATCTATGGGTGTTCATGTGATTGATTCTATCAATGATGGTCACGGACCATATGTCTTCAAGATAAGTGGTCAGCTCTGCCATCGCATTGGATCACTCTTGCCAAGAGATGGAGAGCGACCAGAGCATGCCCAGCTATATATTTTTGACACGGATAATGAGATTAGAAAGAGAATGCGTGTTGGCACCTATAGGAATAGTGGTTTCCATCCCAAACAGGAAATTGTTGCTGCACTTATAGGATGCTCAACACTTATAATCCAATTGTTCGGTTGTTTAGGACAGCTCGTGCTAGACTGGCTGGAAGTACTGATGATAGGTATATCATAAAATTGTTCGGCAAACCTGACAAGCATGGTGACATATTCAGTGCCCCTGTGGCCTCTGAGGTTGTTGGTTTAGTGGTCGGTGATTTAGGTGCAAGTGATGGTGGTCGTGATTTAATAGTAGAAGACCAAGTTGTCCAATTATGAAAAGTTGAAGAAAAGCACTCCAAATTCATGGTAATGCAATATCCAATGCTCTTCCCGTATGGAGAGGATGGTTGCCATGAAAACATTAGTTATCGACGGTGCCATCGATCAGAGGCTATCAAACGAAAGAATGTCACTATGGTTGAATACTTTTTATACAGACTGCATGATAGGGCTGATGACTTCAATACGCCAATGTGTTGCAAGAGAGGAACACAAGCTTATTTTGTTGATGCCTATTGTTGTGTGGAAGAATCTCGATTAAGTTACTATAGGACCAAATCATTTCAACAAAAGTATAGAACGGCTCCATCCAACGAAATTCGTGAAAGTGTGAATAGGGGCATCACAGAAGCATCAGAGGCTGGTCAAAAAGTTGTTTTGCCTTCTTCCCATGTTGGAGGGCCTCGGTATCTATACCAAAATTACCTTGATTATGTTGCTCTGTGTCGAAGATATGGTTGCCCTGATTTGTTTATCACTTTCACATCAAACCCTTTGGTGGCGTTTGGATAGAGATTGGGTTAGGGAAAGGGAAATGAGGTGGGATAAGAAGAGGTGGGTAAATGATAGGGATAAAGCTTTTACACCCATTCCCATGTTTGGAATGCATTGAGATAAGGATAGGAAATAAAATTTTAAGTGACTACAGTACCCTTGTTTTTGATAGAGAAGAACCAGTCAAAACATAACTTTCAAGGGCAAAAATGTAATTTTGTGTATTTTTTACTCTATCCCGCCCTATCCCACCCCCACCCATGGGTTTGAAACGGTGGGAAAAGAGAGCCTCATATCCCAATCCAAGAGCTGCTATTTTTCCCAAACCCTCTATCCAAACATAGAAATAGATTCATCCCACATCCTATTTCCCTATCTTGGCCTTCGTTTCCCGATATCCAAACGTCACCTTTATGGTCAGAAGTAACAGAGTCATTGGCTTTCATCCCTGGCCAACATGCAAGTGACAGGCTTGATATCGTTGACCGTATATTTCATATGAAGCTAAATCTATTGATAGATGACATTGTGAAGAAAGGATTTTTCGGCACTATCATAGCAGGTATTGGTTTTTATTCAAACAATCATGTTTTCCTTATTGTGTTTTGCATGTCCTCTATAGTCGTTTCTTTATATTTGTACACATTGTGATCGTTACGTAGTATTGTCTTTTTGCAGTTGTATACACAATTGAATTCCAGAAGCGTGGTCTTCCACATGCTCATCTTATAGTATGGTTAGACAAGGATGGACCGCTAACATCTGATAATATTGACAAACTCATATCCGCACAACTACCAGATCCTTCTATTGATCCAGTTGGTTTTGAGGTTGTTACATCATTTATGATCCATGGCCCTTGCAGTGCTGCTAATCCGGCCTGCTCATGCATGATTGACGGTGAATGTTCCAAGCACTATCCCAAAGAATATTGCGACAAAACAACAATCTTGCAGAATGGCCATGTCCGGTATGCCCGGCCAGATAACGGTATTACTGCAAAAAAGAATGACACCGATCTTGATAACCAATTTGTTGTACCCCATAACGTTGACTTATTGGTTAAGTATCAAGCGCACATAAATGTGGAAAGAGTTAATCGTGATGGAATGGAAAAATACCTATTCAAGTATATGGCCAAAGGCTTTGATTGTTCTAGGGTGGGCCTCCAGCGTACACGAGAATAAAGAGAGCCTTCCGTCCAAAAAATTGATGAGATACGCGCCTACCTGGAATGTAGGTGCATAGCTCCCAATGAAGCAACATGGCGGTTACTCCAATTCGATATTCACTATACTAACCCTGTTGTTGAGCGCCTTCAAGTCCACTTTCATTTGAAAATAACATTGTATTCACAGAAGATGACAACCTGGAGCAAGTATTGGAAAACCCAAGAAATGGCACTACAAAGCTTACAGCATGGTTTGTTGCAAACAAAACCTATGCTCAGGCTGCTCAATATACATATTCTGAATTCCCTGAATATTTCACTTGGCATGGAGATGGCAAGTATTGGGCTCCCCGACAGAATAGCCGCAAGAAAATTGGGAGAGTAGCAAATGTTGGGCCTAATCAAGGAGATGCCTACTACCTTCGTATATTACTGCACATTATCAAATGAGCTAAGTCCTATTCTGATCTTAGAACAATTGAGGGGAATAAATATCCAACATTTCAAGCTGCATGCCAGGCCTTAGGACTTCTTGGTGATGACTGTGAATGGTCCTACGCAATTACTGATGTAGCCCACTGGGCTCTTCCATACCAACTCCGTGAGTTATTTGTAACATTTCTTCTTTTCTGTGATGTTTCAAACCCTCTGGCTTTATTGGAAGAACATCTAGCTGTGATGTGCCAAGATGCTTCCTACCACATTAATCATGGTACAACAAGGGTAACATTATCTACACCATCTTTCGCACAACATGTTAAGTCCTACGTCCTTGCCGAGATAGATAGGCTACTTAGAAATTCTGGTCATAGTTTATCCCATTTCCATCTGCCTCAACCCAACATAGGGATCACATTAATGCTTGGCAACATGCTTCTCATGGATGAACAAGCATATGACCTGGACATGATATTAGCAGAAGCAACCGAACAACTTAGTAAGTTAAATCTGAACCAAATGCTTATCTATAATGCTATTATCCATTCTGTAAACAACGCTGTTGGCCGCACATTCTTTGTATATGGTTATGGCGGCACCGGAAAAACATTCCTTTGGAATACATTGCTGAACAGCGTGAGAGCCCAAGGAAAAATTGCTTTGGCTGTTGCCTCTTCTGGCATAGCATCTCTTTTACTTCCAGGTGGTCACACGCCCCATTCTCGCTTCAAAATACCATTAGAGATACATGAGCATTCGATCTGTTCTATTAAGAAAAACACTCATTTAGCTCAATTAGTGCAACAAACATCTTTGATCATATGGGATGAAGCCCCTGTTAATCATCGGTATTGCTTTGAAGCTCTTGACCGAACATTGAAAGACATCATGGCATCTAAAAATCCATCACTTTCCAGCAAACAGTTTGGAGGCATCACAGTTGTGCTTAGAGGGGATTTTAGGCAAACACTTCCGGTGTTGCCCAATGCAAGAAAGCACAAAATCTTATCCGCATCCATCACACGATCTCATTTCTGGCAACACTGCATTATTATGCATCTCACAGAAAATATGAGGCTTCGATCCCCATCTTTGTCTGATACTCAACGTGAGCGGCTCCAAGAATTCGCAGAATGGTTGCTCCAAGTAGGTGAAGGAGTAGTACCTAATTCTTCTCCTATCAATCATGCTGATGCTTCTTGGATTAAAATACCAGAGTATTTGCTCTTGCCAGCTGAATCAAGAGACTTTGTAGGCTTGATTTCTTTTGTGTATGATGCCTCAACCAACTCAGACCTGGCCACCTACCTTTGTGAACGAGCAATTCTAGCACCAACCACTGAAATAGCAGCTGGAATTAATTTCCGGATGATTGCAAAACTGGCAACAGAAGAAATGTCATACTACGGCTCAGACACAATTGATGACGATACAAATAACCGTGCCACACTCGAAGCTCTTTACCCTACTGAATTTCTTAACACAATACAGTTAAGAAGCCTACCAGACCATCACCTTCAGCTGAAAATAGGAGTTCCAGTAATGCTGCTACGCAATCTAAACCCATCAAAAGGTCTCTGCAATGGTACTAGGCTGATAATAACCCAGCTGACTCGACGTGTAATAGAAGGAGTGATAATCACTGGGAAAACTAAAGGGTCCAAAGCTTATATACCAAAAATAGTAAATACTTCAGTTGACAAAAAGTGGCCTTTCAAGATAAAGCGGCGTCAATTCCCAATCCGAGTTTCATATGCAATGACCATAAATAAAAGTCAAGGACAAACACTTAGTAGAGTTGGCGTCTATTTATCGACTCTAATCTTTTCACATGAACATTTATATGTAGCTTTCTCAAGAGTAACGTCACCTAATGGTCTGCGTGTTTTGATCCAGAATGGCCCTCCTGAACAGGCAGACAACACTCACAATGTTGTTTACAAAGAATTTTTTTCTGATTTGGCTCAGTAGTAATAGAAGAAAAAAAAAGAATGATCAAGGTAATCCCAAAACCTCTGTGTGTTTACTTCCTGTTTACCATAATAAGACTGCGTGAAGGAGCCTCAACGGTAAGCAGACTCTTTAATAACCGTGTTTCAGCATCATCTACATTCTTGTTACAGATTCTAAGCCAATTCATTGTAATTTAAAATGTCATGTCCTATTTCCTACCAGTATTTAGATTTAAAATATTACATGTGCACTACCTAGACATGCATACCTACAAATATGTCATTTTTTGGTTGAACAAAATAGGTAAACCATTAGTCCATAGACCAACCTATAATTGCTTACTTCCATAACTGAATTATATGGATTATCTGTGACATCATTTGCCTGACACTTACATATGTCAAATATGCACCTCATTTGCATGTTCCTTTTGCCATATGCAGCTAGCTTCGTAGGCACTTACGCTGATAAAGTTGGTTTTATCTTGAATGTAATAATTTAAATTTTCATTGTATTAACTAAACATATTGGTCTCCCTTTCTTTGTATTGCAGGGCCAATTATTTGACAATATTCTCACATCCTCACTCTTGTAGATCATTATATAATTCTACTTAGCTCAGATCTTTTTGGTATGTGACCATGATAGCCTTGGATTCTCCTATTCGATTTTAGCATTTTGCTGTTACTAGATCCTTCCACCTGTTTCATATTGTGTTGCCCATCTAAACATATTGGTCTTCCTTTCTTTATATTGCAATACTGATTATTTGGTGGCATTCTCAACTCCTCACTCTTCTAGATCATTACATAGTTTTCATTACCTCATATCCTTTTGCCATGTGACCATGATAGCCTTGCATTCTCCCATTCGGTTTTAGCATTTTGCTCTTGCTACATCCTTCCACCTGTTCCTTATTGTGTTGCCAACCTAATATGTAATCCTACCTTTTGTATTATCCTGCTTGCAAAGCATTGAGAATATTACTATTTGTTGCTACACCTCAAACCAGTTAGAGAACCTAGATGCATACACCATATTTGTGTTCATGTCTCACATTTTTATTTCCTTTCTACTATACATTTATACATACAAAGCATGGAGGCTGATTTGGCCATTATTACAGAGAAAAAAAATCGTGAGATGTAATCCTTCCAAGTGTGTTCTTCATTTGTATTAGTGGATCCCTTTTTTTAGAACTTTTAACAAGAATCGAGTTGAGTAGTAACAGCTGCTCTGGCGCTCAATTGGGCACGAGCACAAAATTATTTTAGCCATGCCCTTTCTTCCCACGCAGGCTTAATATCCTCTTTTGATCACAGGTTTAGTCATCACACTATCCCCATCTTCTTCCATCACCAATTATGAATTTAGATTTTTGTGTCATATCATACTATGTAGCGTCCAATCTTTCACAGCTACCTTAGTTCAGAAACATACTACCTTGGTACAAATGTAAATAAAAAAAACAAGTGCAAGCACAAACAGCGAAGTATGTATGCCAACACTACATCACATTTTCACCTACATTTTTTGCCCTTCAGTATATTCTAATATTTGACAATAGAGGCACCAGCCATTTGTGTTTATCTTCTTACATTGCTTTGTTCATATACTGATTAAATTGGTGATACTTGAGTATAATCCTATAAATTTTCATTGTGCTTACTGAACATATCGGCCTCCCTTTCTTTGTATTGTGCCACAACTATAGTTCTCTGTTCCACATCTTTTAGAATCTCAACATTCATATTCAACCATATCAGGCCAGAGTAATGTTCATGTGCCTGATTTTATACGTTTATTACCTTCATGCTTCTATTTTATAACTGAAAGAACATCGATATGCAACTGCAATTGCATGGTTTTGATTTACCTGGGCTTTTTCATTTATTTTTCTTCAGACAGGGACCTATTGCTTCTTATGTTCTTGCGCAGAATGCTTATTTCAAGTACATGCCTGCGAGGACTTGCACATCTCTGAAAAAAGTTTGACAAGCTACCATGATAAATTTTATTGGAGGTTGGCCGTAGCTAAGGATGACAGTGTTTTGTCCACAACTTTTTTACATATTCATAGATACCAACCAATTTCCAGTAAAGGTGATGTCCGAGGTTGAATTTCTTCAGTTATAAAGAATATTAAGAATATTATGGTCCTCCTATCTTCTATCAAGCAATAACTATATGCTCTGATATATTTTTAGTACTTTCGTTTTGCATGATTCCATGGGATGTATGTGATGCCATATGTAGGCAATTCAACATCTTTTGTGTGTTTCCCATATATTACTTGCTCGCAAACGATATGCTGTCACAGCGTATTTGTGTGATTATTGAAGACAACTATTGCTTTGTGGCGACTTGTGTTGATGCACGCCAAGATTATCCTTATAGTGTCAATTGAGTTGCCTCATTCCAAGCCCTTGACAAATGACACAATTTTAATAATTTTACCTCTTGAATAATATTGTAGTACTTTATAAAGCACCAGAGTAGAAAATTTTGTTCATCCCTCTATATTATAATTTTCTATTATAGTGATATTTCTTTTAGCAGAAATAGCTTCAACACTTGCCCTGACTACAATTTCAATGAGACATCGGTGTCTTGTAACGTCAAACTGTCCTTGTGAGATATCATCTCATCATGCTTACCCTCACTCTGCACACAATTATTAATGCATATCTAACCCTGCACCTTGACCCCGCGACAACGCGCGGGGTTTTGACTAGTTAGTAAAAATGTCTATGTACGCACATGACAACAAAAAGGGCAAGGATGGCGGAGCCACATACCGAAAGAACCTTGTGAAAAATTTATCCAATTTTGCAGGTGAAAAGGGCACTATGGATAGATTAATCAGCGATTGGGGTCATCTGCAAGAGAGTCATGCCCTAGTACCTTGGCTTGGAGGACTTTGAACTCAAGCAAACCCTCATGCGCCTGCCACGATAATAGAGCAGAAGGGGAGGGTGGTGGCGCGAAAAGGCTAGAAACTGTATCTAATCATGTTGTTCATGACAACTATGCCCCTTCACCTCATCCTTCTAGTCAAGGCTCATCAAATCGACCAGCCAAACGCCAGCGCAGCAAAAACTGGAGGGAGAAGGTGAGGATGGTACAAAGGCGGCATGTGCCCATAGGAAGCGCTCCTCGTCGAGGAACGCTGATAGGGATCAAGGGTTTGGGGTGTTTCCTCGGAAGGCCGACAGCTCCAACCAAACCTCATCGTCGCGGAAGTCTAGTCGGGGGGGGGGGGGGGGGGGGCTTGCCCGTTGCCTCTTCAGTTTGGTCTACACCAATATTGGGTGCGCAAGGGTTGGGTTCAGGGTTGCTTGATCAGGTGGCATGGCAGGTGAGGGCGGTGAATCAGTGGCTATAGCACGAGAGCGAGGAAGTGGCATGTGAGTGAGTTGAGAAGGAGAAGGTGGCGACGGTGATTTCTACGAGGGGAGGAAGTATAGAGACGACTAAGAGGTCTAACGATTGGGTGGTGAGGAAGAGGAGAGGGGGAGGGGCGGGCGCGAGCGATGTGGGTAGGCGTGTGCTACCGTAGTTTGGGGAATAGAGCATATAATTTCCGTGAGTTTTGCTAATTTTGTGGTTTTTCAAGTTTTTTATAGGTGGGAGGAAAGAAGATAAAGGGATGACGTATTAATCAACTCGTACTTTATATAGTATAGGTGAATAGGTGATTACTTTAAGTGCATATTTGTTACGGAGTTATATATATAGATGTGACTTTTATCAGCTTCGCTAAATTCACAAACCAATGACTACTCCAAAATGACACGCAAGAAATGAAACAAAAAGTGACGAGCCAGGTCAGAGCCAGCAGCGCATACAAACAACGGACAATTCCCTTACTGCCACTGAAAAAAGTTCATGTTCCCTGCCTTCCTTATTTGCCATCTGCTTTATCTTTTTTCTCAGCTTGCCACTCGGTGACGCTGCCGGCAGAACTCCGGCAGAAAAACAATATACATGGCTAATGTTCATGGGTACTATTTATAGGTGTAACGTTCTTCTATTACTTAAAAAAAAATCAGTGATCTTCTGTTTCTTAAAAATCTAATTTTTTTTCTCTATAATCTATGTGTAACCCATCTTAGTTAGATTTACTTAAAAAAATCTATGTGTAACCCATATTAGTTAGAATTTAAATTAAATTTATTCAAAAAAGATTACTTTTATAACTTCTAATAATTGTTAGGGCCTAAAATAAAATTACAAAAATCTGAGAAAATTTAGTAATATTAATTTTCTGTGGTAGACTAATTTCTATATGTATTTTTTATTGCATATAAATAGAAAAACTCACTTTTTCACCATATAATTTAGATCTAAAAATAATTTTAGAAATTAATCTGCCACATAATAAGGATATTAGTGAAATTTCCTAAATTTTTGTGATTTTATTTTATGCTCTAACAACTGTTAGAATTATAAAAATAGAATTTTTAGATAATTTTAATTTAAATTCTACATAAGTTTTTTAAATAATTCTAATTAAAATAGGTTACATATGGATTGTAAAACACGTGCAAATTTTTTTTAGAATTTTTAAATAAATAAAAGATCACTAATTTTTGAAGGAATATTAGAACGCTACGCCTTATGAACCGTACCTGCTAATAGTATCCATGTACAGTCACCAAGAGGAAAAAAAAGATAAAGCAAATAAAGAAAATGAAAATTTTCAATGGCAGTGAGGTAATTCTCCGTACAAACAAACCCAACGGCCCGTTTCCAAGGCCATCTCATCCAACAGCTCACAAGTTGGGGCGGAGACTCAAACCTCCCAAATCATCGTTATCATCAGAGAACAAAACAAAAACAAAAACAGTTTCTTTTTCCTCCGAACCAAACCAACTCCGAGCCACCCCCCAAATCATTCGGCCTTCCCTTCCGGTTGATTGATCGACGAGCCACTACCCCACCACCCCAACGCAGCGGCGGCGATTCCTTCTCCGCGTCGCCGAGCTCGTCCACCCACCCGTCCGTCCATTGCCGGGGAGTCGTCGCGGTTTCTGGATCTCGGATGGCGTCGGCGAAGTCGTCGCGGTCGCGGCCGGCTGGCCACTCGGGGGTGTTCCCAGTGGGCAGCGCCGCGGCGGTGGGGAGCGGAGGCGGGGGCGGAGGGGGAGGAGGAGGAGGAGATGGCGGGGTGCAGCTCGCCGACAAGCTCAAGATCTTCAAGACCGACAACTTCGATCCCGACGCCTACGTGCAGTCCAAGTGCCAGACCATGAACGAGAAGGTGAGCCTCCCTGCCTGCTTGCTCCGATCCGGCCGGGGGTTCGAGCTCGCCGGCTCGATCCGGGTGCGCATGTTGCGAGTTTAGATCGCGTGAGGTGGTAGACTGGGTCGCATTATGTGTCTCCTGGTGTTGTTTGTCCGATTGGGTAGATATGGTTGGCGTGACTTGATCTGGGGGCAGTAATTGGTGTTGGAATTCTGGTAAATTGCCTAATAGGGAAATTTTGATCTCTGGACGATTTGTGGTAGAGCGAATGCACTTTGACATTTCATAACTCTTGACATTCCAGAACTCGCGGTTGGCCGTTCGGTGTGCTTTTGGGTAGTTGTCGCAATGCGAGTCCTTAGCGAAATTGAAACTGTGGTCCTTTACTGTTATGAAATGAATTGTTATAGCTTTGGAGAATAAGTTCCAATGCTTTCCTTTCTCTGGAGGGAGAATTCTGATCCACTGATGGTGAAAAGATGATTTTGTCTTTTGCATTACCTGCGGCAACGGGAATAGAGTGTGTTTCGAAGGAATGGATGTTCATTATGTAATTTTATGTGCACATTTCAGTACTGGGATTTGGAAGTTCAGGTTTGTGTACACACCATTCTTGAGGATGCATCGTAACAGGATTAGATTATGTTATAAAGGACAGGATGTTCATTGTGTAATTTTATGTGTACATTTCAGTACTGGGGTTTGGAAGTTCAGGTTTGAATACACCGCCATTCTCGAGGATGCATCATATTGTGGTTATGTGTTACTTTAAGCTAGACTGGATGTTTGTGTCATGATAAATCAGGGTAATATTAGGCATGAAATGGTTTAGGCCTTTGTTTAGAGGATTTTTGGATCTTCAAGCTTCTGTGGAGATGGGAACTTTATGCCATTGTTGATGAAAATAGGGCATTTTGAGTTGGTACGGCTGTTTCTAGAACATCTTAAATATGATGATCCCAGCAATAAAAGGGATCAGGATCAGTAAAAGTGCAGAATTTGAATCCTTATGATTGATGATTTCTCTTATTATCCATGCTAAATCGAAGTCTTGATGTCGTTTATGGAAGAGACATGGATGTGGAAATTTGTGGCTTTCATTTTTGTTTGACATTTTTGTCCAGTGCAATACATTGCTTCTATGCTGATGTATTTGGTGTACAAAAATGATATTTTGGTTTTCCTTTTGACATTATTCACAGTTGAAAAGGCTGCTACTTATCAAAGAAATATACCCTTGCATGCTATATTAATTCATGTAGGATTTGGAGTATTATGTCAACTTTTGAATGAAACATTGAAAAAGAAGCAGTTTTTATAATATATGTTCCACAATTCTTCAGTATTGATGGTACTTCATTGTTTGCTAGTTGTGGCAACTGACATGACTCCAGCCTAACAAGATGCCTATCATTTGAGAAATGTGTAATTCTTGGATCTGCAGCCACTCTGTTCTAGGAGTCCGAGTATTGTTTGTATTTCATTACTATGATAGCCTGCTGTGACGTTTTTGGTTTGGACATTTTAGCAAAATTACTATTCATGCCACAATTATTCTTGCCAACCAACTAAAACCTCTTCATTTTTCTTTCAAGTTTGCACAGTTGATTCAGTTCACGAGAATACTACGGTAGCACTTATATTGTTCGCTTACCATATCTTAAATTTGCCATTCTTTAAAATTAGGTTTAGATATGTTGTAGTGCATTCCTGTGGAATTTTTATGGGTTCATTAAGTTACACAAGTTAATGCCATTTATTGAGCCATAATGTCCTCGGCATTGGCCTTTCTACTCACTTGGCATTTGGTAATGATATTGTTTTTAAGGAATTTGTACTTCTACTCGCTCAGTCAGCTGCTTATTGTCGTATTCTCTTCGATCAACTTTGTTGAAGTGTTAAATTCTACCTGAACTATCAGTATGTTGTTAGAGTGCGCACAAGACATAACCGACAAAGAAATTCAAATTCATTTCAGGAAATAAGACATTTGTGTTCTTATCTGCAAGACCTAAAGAAGGCTTCAGCTGAAGAGATGCGCAGAAGTGTTTATGCAAATTATGCTGCATTTATCAGGTCTGCCAGAGTGCCAGCTACCTTTTTGTGCAACCTTTCCTAAAATATGCTGTGCTGTTGTCACTTTTGTTTGAGATATCGACCTCCCCCTTTAATCATGATGACACACGATCCTCCCCCCTTCAATGCATGCATTGTGCTGGCATCATTTTATTATCGCTTTCTATGGCTTTTTTTCTCTGATAAATGCGGAATGATGCCCAAAGGAAGAACACTTTGTTTTCTGGTGATTCAATACTACACCAAATCTATTTCTTTATAATTTAAAACATTTAATCCATAAAAAAATGCTAATACAGAGGCATTTGCCTACTTTCATTGTTTTTTTTTTCTTGAGCACGCAGGAAGACTGCATGTAATTGCATTAACAGGAATAAAAGTTTTTCATTACAGTTTGACACAAACAACAAAAAAGAAAAACACACGTTCTGCTCTCTAACTTGAAGATACACACCACGGCAACATAGGACGACCAAACGCACATCACACTATCAAGGCATCAAGGTATGCAGACCCGTAAGCACACCATAACTTGTTCTCCTTCGTGACCTCGCGCATGACAGTGATCACGCAAAGAGTTGTGCTGTCAAAAACACAACTGTTGCGGTGCTTCCATAGCCACCATGCACTAAGAATCACCAAGGAGTTGAAGCCCAGAAGCTTTTCCTTAGGTACCCTGCACACCGCAAGAATAATATTCTTTTTAACTTTACCATATGTATATTTGGTTCTATTTCACGGAAGAAACTAAATCTTTGACAATTGACAACTCCAAAGATTGTTTCCTTTTCTAGTATTAGGATATCTGTTGTTATTGATTGAGAGTTATATCAATGCAATTGTTA
This sequence comes from Phragmites australis, assembly GCF_958298935.1. NCBI lineage: Eukaryota > Viridiplantae > Streptophyta > Magnoliopsida > Poales > Poaceae > Phragmites > Phragmites australis. The sequence continues at coordinate 24,877,508 of NC_084935.1, read as the reverse complement.
TTACTCATCTTGAACTTTTGATCTGTAAAGCATCTAGATTGCGGCATGTGAAATCACAGTTCACATTATGTGACTTTCTTGCTCTAATAATTATTTGAAACCAATTTTCTGATCACCAGAACATCAAAGGAGATATCAGATCTTGAAGGGGAGCTGCTGTCAATTAGAAATTTGCTGAATACACAGGCAGCTTTAATCCACGGTCTAGCTGAAGGAGTTCAGATAGATTCATTGACTTCAGGCCTTGAAGGTTCCGCCGAAGATGACATATCCAATGTTGAAGACCAGGAAACTTCAGAAATACAGAAATGGTCTGCAGATTTCCCTGACATGCTTGACGTTTTGCTAGCGGAGCGAAGAGTGGATGAAGCGCTGGATGCACTGGATGAAGCAGAACAAGTTGCTGCTGACGCAAAACGAAAACAGACTCTAACTACAGCTGAAGTTTCGGCTTTAAAAAGATCTATCTCTGATAATCGTCAAAGGCTGGCAGATCAGCTTGCTGAAGCTGCTTGTCAGTCTTCCACTCGTGGTATCGAACTTCGTGCTGCGGCTTCTGCCCTCAAAAGGCTCGGTGATGGCCCCCGAGCTCACAGCCTCTTACTCAGTGCACATAACCAAAGGCTTCAATGCAACATGCAAACTATACATCCATCTAGCACTTCATATGGTGGGGCATACACTGCAGCACTTGCTCAACAAGTTTTTTCAGTCATAGCTCAGGCACTCAGTGACTCTGTAGATGTCTTTGGTGATGAATCATGCTACTCATCTGAATTGGTTACATGGGCTACCAAGCAGGTTATGTCCTTTGCGCTCCTGGTAAAGAGGCATGTGTTGTCCTCTTGTGCAGCTGCTGGAGGTTTGAGAGCAGCTGCAGAATGTGTTCAGATATCTCTTGGCCATTGTTCCTTACTGGAAGCTCGCGGTCTATCCGTTTCATCTGTTCTCCTGAAACAATTCAAACCCAGTCTTGAGCAAGCGTTAGATGCTAACTTGAGGAGAATTGAAGAGAGTACTGCTGCGCTAGCTGCAGTTGATGACTGGATACTCACTTACCCCCCAACTGGTATCCGTCCATTAACTAGATCGTCTGCTGCTAATTTGGCACTTCAGCCAAAGCTCTCTAGCAGTGCACACCGTTTCAGTTCAATGGTTCAGGTAGTGTTCATCTCTTTTATTATGGGTGAATTACAAGAACGAAACTATCTGTTTGTTGTACATGTTCATCTTCATTTCTTTTCTTACCAGCACTGTCTTTTGAACTTATGTTCTCATCAAAGATTCCATTTCCAACAATCGCGTTAATTCTCAGTAAATCCTCATCTTAACTAATCTAGTACCTGATGTATGGCCCTTGCCCTTTGTCCTTTTTATGTATTTCAGACTAGTTATAGTGTATTAAACTGATATAGTAGGAGTGCAATCACTAGAATGATTGATGATACCAACGTAACTCCGTTGACATCACTAGAATCACTTTGATGACAAAAGTTCTACTGAAACTACAAAATAAACTTTTCTGTACCATTACTTTTGCATTCAATAAATATTATATTATGAGCTTATTTCATTCCACTGAGCTTCTTTGAGAGTTGTGACTAGCTTGTATCTTGGTCTGTTCAACTATACTATATTAAGTATGTCTTGATGCTACCTGAAATTGCAGGATTTCTTTGAGGATGTTGCGCCACTACTTAGCTTGCAACTAGGTGGTTCTACGATGGATAGGATCACACAAATTTTCAATTCATATGTCAATTTACTTATAAGTGCTTTACCTGGTTCAATGGATGATGAAGCTAACTTAGATGGTTTAGGAAATAAGATTGTTAGAATGGCAGAGACTGAAGAACAGCAGCTAGCTTTATTAGCTAATGCATCTTTGCTAGCTGAGGAGTTGCTACCTAGAGCAGCTATGAAGTTATCATCAATAAACCAGTCTAACATGGATGATTTGCGTAAAAGAGGGGCAGATAAACAGAACCGTGTGCCTGAGCAACGTGAATGGAAAAGAAAACTCCAACGAATAGTGGACAGATTGAGAGATAATTTTTGCAGGCAGCATGCACTTGAACTTATATTTACAGATGAAGGTGATACCCATCTCAGCGCAGAAATGTATATTAGTATGGATAATACTGTTGAAGAACCAGAATGGGTTCCATCTCCAATTTTTCAGGTACTTACAAATTACGAATATTTATTGTAATTTGCTAAATTAAACCCCAGTCCATGTACTTGCTGGACTGGCTCGTTTAGGTCTTTCTCATGTAAATCCTTGAACTTTTTGAAAATTTTCAGTTTGTATCATATGTCTTCGTACTTACAATTGCTTGGTCAAAATAGTGCCTCGTCTATGAAATTTCAACTTTGAAACCATTGTACATCTTTTTGCACAATTGCTTTCCTTTATATAATATAACCTGTCATTTTGTCGTGATCATATACCTGAGGACAGTTGTAACTGAATTAATTGAGCATATGGGCCGAAATGAATGCTTTTTAGAACCTTGAGGTTAAAGTGACTATGCTAGATGGGTTAATTATACAATTTTGAAAGGGAAAAAGTCTATATTGCCCCCTGAATTTTGTTTATTATTCTAGTTAAGCCCCTGGAGTATTAAAAATCGTATTACACCCAGTGTTTATAGCCCAAGGGGTTAAGATGATGCACCATCAAAATTTGAGGGGCCTAGTCTGAAAAAATCAAGGGGCAGATAGACTTGCCATTTCAAAAAGTAGGGTATATTTGTTGTGATTATCCCTTCATACTGTTGGACATTCTGCGCTAAGATAGTTGGTTTAGTGGTGACGATTCTTTTATGTCTATATCTATGTGCTGTTAAAAAATGTGTGCTACTTGCCAGAAAGCATGTTGTAATCTTGTAGATAATAGTCTTTGGAAGCATCTCATCTGGTGTTCATTGTAGGAACTGTATGCAAAGCTAAACAGAATGGCAGGCATTGCTGGAGAAATGTTTGTTGGTAGAGAAAGATTTGCTACTTTGCTAATGATGCGCCTCACTGAGACAGTCATTCTGTGGCTCTCAGGGGACCAGGCCTTCTGGGAAGAGATTGAGCAGGGACCAAAGCCTTTGGGTCCCCTTGGCCTTCAGCAGGTAAGCTCATTTCCTCTCTTTTCTTCATCTGTCAACTATTATTTTTAAAATTTTCCTTTCTTTGCAGTTTTACCTGGATATGCAATTCGTCATCATTTTTGGGCAAGGTCGTTTTTTGTCTAGACATGTTCATCAAGTCATTTTGGATATCATTGATAGAGCAATGGCTGCATTTTCTGCTACTGGAATGAACCCTGATAGGTACTATGCTTATCTCATGTTTGTCCCTCTATTGCTTCATAATTAAATAACTTTTTTTTTTGCTACAACCTTGGCAATTTTTTATGTACTGCAGTTGTCTAGGGAAGTCAGTGCTCTGATGTGTTTTGTCTTGTAAAATTTGGATTACACTAATGATCCTCCCTAATGAAAACTGGTAATAGGATGAAGAATAAGTAAATAACTTGGGGTTATATCGTATATTTAGGCTGCTACCCTTGTAGCCTAGAGTTATGTTCATTAGTTTCCCAGGGATCTTCTGCCGTCGTGGGCTACAATAACTACCATTGTCAGCTTGGCTGCCACTAGTAACCTAACCAAAATGTCCCTACTGGGATGGTCTTTGAGGAAAAATGTCCATTAGGGGAGACCTTGATGAATGATTCACTGATTCACATGAGTTTGCATTATATTTGCTTATAGCTGAACTATTCAAATACTTTGAAAAAAGAAAAGGATATAGAAATAGAATGAGTCATATCTTGTTTATCCGGAAAGCCAAGCAGACTTGGCCTGGCAAAGTTGCCAGCTGACCATATGCCACACTATAGTGACACAACTGGTCTTACATACTGTAAAATACAGTTGCATGTGTTGGAAGAAGAACTGTCTGCTGAACTAAAGCATAAAATATTGAAACAATATCATAGCTTTTTGTTGGTTGAAGGCACTGGCCATATTAGTGTTTAGAATCTAGATTACTGTTATACCATGTCACAAAGGTTGGTATGACATAATTTGTATGAAGCATTTTCTGAAACTGTAGCTGATTGCTGTTTTTCAATATTTATTGAATACCAACGTAATATGCCATCTACCTTTAAAATTTATTCTTAGTTACTATACTTGAATACTAACATATTCTTTCGAAAACTCTTCTGTGAGGATCCCCTCACATGTTCCCTTGTTGGAAGTCCTCACCATGACTTGCCTGTGATTTGGATTGCAATCTAGTAGCTACTTCTGGGTTTCACTTGCCCATGAGGCCATGAGGGGGATTCTCACAGAAGTTGCTTCAACCATAGACTCAAATTTCAACCAATATTCTTGTTTTTGTGCAGTGTCCTTCCGGGTGACGATTGGTTCATGGATGTTGCTCAAGACGTTGTCAGCATGATCAGTGGAAGGGGTAGAGTTGCCAATGGGGACAGGGAGATAAACAGCCCGACTGCCTCAGTTTCAGCGCACTCCATGTCATCGTTCAGATCCCATGGCAGCTCCTAGTTTGCAAGCTTGGTCTTTTTTGTAGGCATATCATTGTATAATAATCAATAGTATATTCTTTCGCCTTATTCCTCCTATTTCCTCTATTCTTTTCTGTTGCTCTTTTTTTTTCTATATCTGTTGTGCTAGTATTAGTATAGATGGATGTTGGCCTAGGAAAAAGAAATGTTTAGTCACTGTTTCCGGGAGCTGAGGTTTGCATGGCCATATGGCATGAGCTCTATGCAATCTGTACCATTCTTTTATCAATTTTTACTTGTCGGTTGGCACATCACATTTCATGAGTACAAGAATGGAGTTTTGAGTAAGTTCACATGTGAAGAATTCTGAATTATTTTATTTTGTGCTGGTCAACTGCTGCAATATTTGACAGACCAGGTCTGTGACTATCTTTGAAGCAAGTCTTTTATTTCCGATTAACAGTACAACCTGACATAGCAATAATCCAAACATATTGTGCATTATGGACAAATTGACAGCCCATGCCTTTGATTTTGATACTGTGTTCTGATCAGGGCTCGGAGAACCGTTGTGAACCGGCCGAGAAACCGGAGCTGGCCTGGTTCAGGTTGGTTTTCCATGCCCCGGCAATCTTTTTGCTAAAATGCAGATATTTTGGCTTGCTAGTGAGATCTTGAACACGCAAAAACTCAAGTTTTAAGTTCAACAAAAAAACAAGTCTTGATCGGATTTGGTGAGGTACCATTTTTTTGTCCCCAATAAAACGGGATCTGAAATCCTTGGTTCTGATCGTCACATTTTTGGCAGGATTTCGCTGAAACGGGAGTGCAGCAACCACTGCCTGCCCACTGGTTCCTTGGTGGCATCTCCAACTGTGGCCACCCCATCCTGCCAATTAGCCCTTCAACTTGCGCCGCCCAACTAATCCTCGAGACTGGGATGAATGAGCAAGCATCGCAGCAGTCGCTAACTAATCTCCGTGACCACGATTAACAGAGCATGCAGAGTGGGATTTGACAGTTTTGATGGCTACAAACAGTCAAATTCTTGATTTGAATCCTCATAGATGCAACTTTTGCGTGTTTACGATATTGTGCATTACATGAAGTCATGGAGAAATCGACAGCCCATGTCTTCCATCCAAGTCGCTATACAATACCCTCATGTCTTTGTTAGAAGGAGATTCTCAGATGTAACTATACGAGTAACATCGCTGACACGTGAGATCAATAAAAAAAGATCCACGTGTTAGCGACGACGTCACCTGTACAATTACATTAAAGAAACCATGTTCATCTTTCATACAAGTCACTGTACAATATCCGTAAGGCCAACAACCTCAACTGCAATTCGCAGACCATTCTACGGTGCGGTGCACGAGCAACTGAGAAGGACCCGCACAAACCCCCACACGAGGACACGAGTGAACCAAATGAAGCCCAAAGGGAAATTCCTACAAGAGAAATGTAATTATGTATGTCATTATATACGTATGGTCTATATCAGTCGTTCATTTTTTCTACCTAACACTCATTTATTTGTTGATTCTCTTATCTATTTTATAATTTTTTATATAATTTTTTAACACGAATCTCAACACAAATGAATAAACATAATAAACTATACATCCGCAAGCCCCAGTGAAATTTTCGTGTTCATTCAAACCCTCACATATGCACATTAATTGCCGCATGCATGCGTACGTCGCCGCGTCGGCCGTCCGATAGGCCACACGAACGTACGTACGTACGTATACTGGTATACACATATATACAAATCTCATGCAGGCATGTGCGCACCCTACTGCTGCGCATGCGACGCGGGGGGATGCCCCATGCACGCGCAGAACGCCGACGAGATCCTCCGCCGCCGCCTCGCGGGCCTCTCATGGCGCGTGCCGTCCTCGCCCACGACGATGACCGTGCTGGCCGCCGACCCGGCCGAGGCCACCTCCGGGCTCTCTGCGATGATGCTGGCGGAGGCGCCTTGCAACGAGCCGGCCGACGACGGCACTGCGCGGGGCAAGGGGTCCCCCGCGAGGATGCTGGCGCCGGGCTGCAGCCCCTTGTGGTCGAGGCCGCCCCTCATCGGGTCGTCCCAGATGCGCCCCGATGAGCCCTGCCGCCGGAACGACACCGACGACCTCTGCAGCCTCGACATCGACGGCCCGGTAGATACGAATCTCTCTCGATCTGGTTGAAGAAATATCGACAGGGATTCAGCGACGGCGAGGCGTATCTTCGCAAGAACTCTCGGCTTCTCTTATATGGTGCCGGTGGTGCGCTGGCACTTGACGTCCGTACGCCGTTGTTTTGGTTGGTCCTAATATAGGAAGGAGTTTGGCGCGAAAATAAAGGGTTGTTGGTGAGGAAGGGAGTTGAACGGCACGTGCATCTCCAAGGAGTCCAACGCCAATCATATGGGTTTCAAAGATTTTCCTTTTCTTGAGAGTTGAGAGGAAGGGTTTGAAAGATACTTTTTTCTTGGTTAGCTTGTTTTTCCAAAATTTGATTTATTAATGCAACTGATTTGTAGGTGAAACATAGCCAACATTGGACAGCCATTCCACCCAGCCCAATAGCCCTATTAGATTGAGCTGCTGGCCCTATTGGCGGTATATAAACGAAGGATTTTGTCCACCTAAGTACATATATCGGACGCCACGCCCCCCCCCCCCCCCCCTCCACCACCACACAACACGAGCTCCTCCGTCCGTGGCTGCATTCGGAGAATAGCAAGCCCAGTAGCCAAGGGACACCCGAAATTATACGTGCTGATGGAACTGATCAATGAATGAATCCTAGGTGGATGTACAAAGCTTTCCTGACAATTGGTAACTTCCTCTGGATGTAGCTGAGTCAGCGCGTAAGATTTTTTTAGACATTTACGTAGGTATAGCATTGTTCAGGAACTCCTCGAGTCCTAGACTGATCATCAATCTCTCAAGGAATAATAGTCAGTGGCTCAGTGCCCGTGTATTCTCATGGACTTGGCAGGTACAAGCTCATGCACATTACAATTTTTTATGCAAGTGTCCTCGCTATAGTTTTTGTCCACACAACGTGAACGCGTAGTCTTATATGTCGACCTATCACTGCCGGTTTCTAATAGGCTGGTAGAGATGAAGCATCACTGTCAGTTCATAAGCTGCGAGGGAAGAATCAGCCATCGTGGCTTATGAACCGGTAGTGATAAGGGTCATCACTGTCGGTCGATGGATTGAGCCGGCAGTGATGCTCTGCTCCCTCATCACTACCGACTTAATCCACCGACCGACAGTGATAGTATAACATCACTGCCGGCTGGTTAAATGGACCGGCAGTGATGTCCCGACTATATAAAAGTCGTCCTCTCCTTCCGCAAGCTCGAGCACAATAGAGATGAGCTATGTTCTTGCTCAGTGGCGGTTATTTTTGCTCACTAGGATCTTGGTGGCTTCAAAATTTTGAGAAATACTCATGCCCTAGGTGTTCCAAGGTGTGTAACTTACTCTCCAATCCATTTCTATTTGAATTTTATTTGCTAAATTGCTCTAGATTTTGAAATGATAGAGATGAACCTATGGTCACGATGTTTTGAGATAATGTAGATGCAATTATACCTCATTTATGATATGAAAGCTTCAATTCTGGTGAGAAGTGTTTTTATTATTAATTTACATTAGCTATATGTATGAGCATATTTATTTTTGGTTTTTAATGAATTAGAAAATTTAGCCATGATATTAAGGTATATAGCAAACTCCAATTATATTTTTTATATTTTAATTAATTAGCAAGCTCCAATATAGAAACTTTAGGTATGAGCATATTTATGGTTGATTTTTAGTGAATTAGAAAAATTAGCCATGATATTTAAGTATGTAGAAAGCTCCAATTATATTTTTTATTTTAATTAATTATCATGTTCCCAATATAGAAACTTTAGGTATGAGCGTATTTATTTTGATTTTTAATGAATTAGAAAAAAAATTCATGATATTTAGGTATGTAACAAGATACAATTATATTTATGTATGAGCGTATTTATTTTTCATGTTTTCTTAATGAGTCATAGATAAGGTGTTGAATAATAAAGAAAGTTTCTAAAGATGGCACCAACAAATACTCATCGGAAGCGGACGCGAAAGCATGCAAAAGGCGGCTCCTCCAACCCAGGCCAATTGCCGGTAGGAGATGACACGGTAATTTATTTGTTGGTGATCGCAAAATATTCTAGATGTTATGAATTTGGATTTATAATAATGATATAATTATAGATGGATAGAAGATGGATGTACGATGCGAGCCGTGTAAGCGCAGAGTACAAGAACGCCGTGGATTATTTCCTGGTACAAGCCGCGATGCACAAGTCAAATACACAGTCTCAATACATGTGTTGTCCATGCACCGATTGCGAGAACAAGAAGCAGTTCTCCACCACCTAACAAATACATTCCCACTTGATGCCAAGGGGCTTTATGCCTGGCTATACCCGTTGGACAGAGCACGGTGAAGCTGAGATCGTACAGAAAGGGCAATACATTGAAAGAGAAGACGAAGACATATGCACCGATATGCCGGTCGACGAATACATCGATATGCCGCCTGTCAGAGATACGTTGGTCGATGATGATCTAGAGGAGATGTTAGTCGACGCCGACGTCGATGATTTGGAGCAGATATTGTGCGATGGGGAGGGGAACTTCACCAATGAAATAGAGTTTTAAAAGTTCCAGTGTATATTAGAGGACTTCAAAATACCGTTGTTCCCGAGCTGCGAGAAGGAGCACATAAAGTTACGTACTGTGCTTTCACTGCTGCAATTGAAGGCAAGCAACGGGTGGTCTGATACAAGCTTCATAGAGTTGTTACTGTTCTTAAAGAAATTACTTCCAAAGGAAAATGTACTGCCAGAAAACACGTACCAGGCCAAGCAGGTTGTGTGCCCATTGGGGTTGGAAGTACAGAAAATACATGCATGTCCAAATGATTGCATGTTGTATCGCGGAGAGCATACAGACATGCAAGCGTGTCTCGTCTGTGGTGCAGCACAGTACAAGCGTGACGGTGATGATATCGATGGTGAAGGAAAGAAGAAAAGGCATCCCGTGAAAGTGATGTGGTATTTTCCTATAGTCCTCCGTTTGGAGCATTTATTCGCGATGCGATGGCACACCGATGAGTGCAAGGATGATGGAATGCTGAGACACCTCGTTGATTCTACGTAGTGAAGAAACATCGATAGGAAATACAAGAAGCCATTTGCAGAAGATGTGCGGAATATAAGATTTGGGTTGAGTACGAATGGGATGAATCCATTCGGCAACATGAGCAGTAGTCATAGCACTTGGCATGTGACTCTATGTATCTACAACTTTTCTCCTTAGTTGTGTATGAAGCAGAATTACATTATGATGCCGGTGTTGATACCAGGGCCGAGACAACCCGGCAACGATATCGATGTCTACCTGAAACCATTAATGAAAGATCTTGTAATACTGTGGAACGATGGTGTGCAGGTATGGGATGCATACAAACGAGAGAACTTTACCCTACGCGCAATGCTGTTCGTAACAATCTAAGATTAGCCAGCCCTTGGCAACCTATCAAGCCAGATTGTCAAAGGCTATTGTGCATGTGTGCATTGCTTGGATGAAACAGAGAGCTTGTGGCTGAAGAACAGTCAAAAAATGGTGTACCTAGGTCATCGTAAATTTCTTCACAAGGATCACCCGTACCGCAGCAACAGGAGAGCTTTTGATGGGAAAGTTGAGACCTGATCACCTCCTAAGCATCGCACTGAGAGACAGGTATATGAGATGGTAAATGGACTTAGGGTTATCCTTGGAAAGGGACGTAGGAGTACACCGGTTCCAAAATGTAATCTTAGAGCTCTTATGTTCAAAAAGAAATATGTCTTTTATGACTTAGCATATTGGCCGAATTTGGTGGTTCGACACGCAATCGATATCATGCACATTGAGAAGAACGTGTGTGATAGCTTGATTGGTACGTTACTAGACATACCTAGCAAAACAAAGGATACACTCCAACCACGGAAGGACCTAAAATGTTTGAAACTCAGACATGATCTACATCCCGAAGATATGGAAGAAGGCAACAAATATCTTGGCCCTGCGAGCTACAATCTGAGCAAGGCGGAGAAAATTGCAATGTGCAAGTGCTTACATAGAATCAAAGTTCCATCCGATTACTCCACCAACATAAAGAGACTAGTAAACATGAAAGACTTGAAATTAACTGGCATGAAGTCTCATGATTATCATGTGATGATGACACAGATACTTCCAATTGCAATTAGAGGTATTCTGCCGCCGAAGGTCTGAAACCCAATCATAAAGTTGTGTTCATTCTTCAATGCGATATCACAGAAGGCCATCGATCCGACTAAGCTAGATAAGCTGCAGGAAGACATGGTTGAGACTCTATCCTAGCTTGAGGCGTTGTTCCCTCCATCATTTTTTGATATCATGGTGCATCTCATTGTTCACATTGTGAAAGAGATACGGATTCTTGACCCTGTGTTTCTGCATCAGATGTACCCTTTCGAGAGGTTTATGGGAGTTCTTAAGAAATATATTCGTAACCAAAATCGGCTGGAAGGCTGCATGGCCGAGGGCTAGGGAACCGAGGAGGTCATTGATTTCTGCATCGACTACATGAATCTCAAATCGATTGGTGTGTCTGTATCTCGCCATGAGGGGAGGCTACAGGGGAAAGGGACAATAGATGCCAACGCATTCCGCACTAATGACCCCGTTTCATTCACACAAGCACATTTTGCAGTTCTGCAACAATCAGTTGTAGTGGACCCATATATTGAAGAACACCAGAAGATGCTACGCACCAGAAACCTAGGGAAGTCCGATGTTTGGATCGCGTGAGAGCACAGAGATCATTTTAGCGCTTGGTTACGCAGACAGGTTATGCATAAGCAGTAGAGTGTGCTCAGTTGAATGTGTTGGCTCACGTACCGTCTACTACAATCCTCACATTCCAAGGATATAAAATGAATGGCTATACATTTTATACGAGAGCTCAAGATAATAAGAGCTCCAACCAAAATAGCGGTGTCTGTATACATGCCTATGACTGCAATGTAAATAGGGAGACCTATTACAGATTCATAGAGGAGATCTGGGAGCTCGACTATGAAGTGTTAAAGGTTCCTCTTTTCCGGTACCAATGGGTCAGACTCCCAGGGGGTGTGAAGATCGACAAGTACGGTATGACTACAGTGGACCAAAAACTCGTTGGATACATAGAAGAACCATTTATACTTGCGAATGATGTTATGCAGATCTTCTGTGTTAAGGACCCGGACCCGGCTAACAAGGAGGAGCGCCACGTGGTTCTTCAAGAAAAAAAAAAGGATTGCTGGAGTGGAGAATATTGTTGATGAGGAAGACTACAATAAATTCGACGCGCTACCTCCTTTCGGAGAGGACGTCGACCTAGGTCCCATGGAAGACACCGACAAACCTCCCTATGTATGTCGTGATCATAATGAAGGGCGAATAGTTAAGACAAAATAGCTAAATTGTATTAATTACTATGTATGAATTTGTTTTAGATGTAATTATACCTCACTTTTGTTATGTAAGATTCAATTTGTAGTGTATGGTGGAAGATATATTTATTATTGACCATATTAATTTTTTATTTTAGGTATATACAAAAATTAATTTTGGTATATAGCAAGTTCAAATTTAAATAAATATGTATTAGGTCTGCTAGGTCAACTTAATGTTAATAAATATAGATAGTACAAACTCAATCAAAATCACCTGAGTAGCGCGGCGGTTTGTTCAGTCTTACTTGGTGTAGGGCTTGTGTTCGAGTCTCTGCGCGCGCGTGAAGCTAAAACATATTTTTTGCACCCCGCGGTACCAGCAATGAAAGGAGTTTCACTACTGGTGGACATATTGGGCTGGCAGTGAAACTACTTTCACTGCCGGTGTACTTATTGAGTCGGCAGTGAAAGTAGTTTCATTGCCGGTTGTCCTAGTGAGCTGGTAGTGAAGGTACCATTTCATTGCCGGTGGTCATATTGAGCCGGTAGTAAAAATCCTCACCTATAAAATAGCTCGACGTCCTGCGCCCTTTGACACTTAAAATTTTTCCCTGTTCCCTGTGCCGTCCGCTGAAACGCCTCCCGACGCCGAGGAGCCCACGCCGCCAGAGGTCCATGAGCCCGTGCTCACTGTCCGTGTCCTCCTCCTCGATGTCGTCGTCCTCCTCCCCGTCGCCGTCGCTGTCCTCCTACCCGATGCCATTCCCGTCATCCTCGACACTGTCATCCTCCTCCCTGCCACTGTCGCCGTCCTCCTCCCCGGCGCCATTCTTGTCCTCCTCGACATCGTTCCCTGTCCTCCTCGACGCCGTCGCCCTCCTCCTCGACGCCGACCCCATTCTCAATCCCCAACACCGCCTTCCTCGGAGTCGCCTGCCTCTACGCTGCCGCCCCATCCCTGAGGCCGCGTTCCTCCACGCGGCCGTCCTTGTCGTTGTTGTCCCCAAGCTCCAATACATCATCGCAGTGAGTACTCCACCGCCCGCCGTCTCCCTCCACCTCCTAGACGATGTTTGTGGTTGCTGCGAAGTGATAGGTACTGTGAGGTTAATGGTTGATTTGGTAATTGAGCTTTGGTTTCACCACTGGGTGGTTTAGTCAATTGAAATTGAGCCGAGTGAGCTCGGTTCTAGTGTTTAGAACTTTGGTGCTCAGGCAATCGATTGGTGGTGGTGCTGTGTTGGAGATGCTTATTGACTGTATTGATTTTGCCTTTAGCCGAATTGCACTGTGAGTATTCAGTTTTCTCCTCCCTTTCATTTCTGCTCTCTGGACGGCTTGGTGATATGCTCTGTGATGATCAAATGGAACATTGAGGTTGGGCTAGATGTCTAAGTGCAATAGGTGTTAAATCTGTTTGTTCTCTGTTGTTGGATCGATACAGATTGCCCTGATAGTAGTGGTGCATTCCATTGTTCAGTCCCTGTGCTTATTGTTGGTAGTCTGTACATTGCTAGTTAGGCTTGATTCCTAGACTAGGAGCTACTGTATTTGTTGATTCAATTAATCTTGTTTTGATTGAATTCTGGAAGAGCAGGAAAACCTTTGGTACTGCTATGATATTTTACTACTCGGTTAGTGTTGTTTCTCAAAGAGTAATCCTCTCCCTATCAGCTTTTATGTCCAGCAGCATTGTCCAGGAAGAAAGCTTAATTTCAGAGAATATTTTTTTCAGTTTTACATCTAGTTGTGATCTTAGCTTCTAGCCTAGCTTGTGATGTGTCAAATGGACAATTAGGGAGCAAGATATCGTAGTCCTGTGGCCAATTGTTATATTTATCTGAGAGCAATTTTATTCAATCATCCATATGTTGTTCAGTTCATTATCTTGCTTGATGGGAGATGGTTTTGCTCTGTACTTATGGCACTTACGTGTATGTTCATGTCCAGTGTATATGAACTACTTTGTTTCTTGATTTTTATATTTGAGTGGTCCTCAAGCATATTTTGTAGTCGCAAATGATGAAAGGAGAAAACTATTTAACATACATATGACTACAAAGCTCGACTGGGATGGTTATTATATATGCACCTTGCACGTCTTTTCACTATCCAAGTCGAGCTTGCAGTCGTATATAATTATCTCCATAATCTGATGCTGATCAATCAAATAATAGACTCTTTGTTGGATAGTGGTGGCATATAATAGTGGTGACTGATTTTTGTTTTTGTTTGTTGCTTTTCTTCTTACACCCTAGTGTATAAATATTGATGCTATGCTTATTTTCGTAGTAATCAATGCACCCTAATGTATAGATGTTGATGCTATGCTTATTTTTTATATCATGCTCTATACAGAGAAGCAAACATTTCTTTTGAAATACAATAAAATAGTGGTGATGATGATATGGCTCGAGGCCATATTTCTTTATTACTTCTAGGACTTTAGTACTGATTTCGTGGGTTCGGAGAGGAAGCATTCTTCTCAAGTCAGCATTTATGTGACAGTCCTACTAGTTCAGAGAGCATCTTCTCTTAAGACGAGCTGAACGTCCTATCTGAGGTTGGCCTAAATAGTTTTATTTTAGTAAAAGAAAATTGTTTAGGTCAACCTCAGATAGGACGTCCAACTCGTCTTGAGAGAAGCTGCTCTCTGAACTAGTAGGACTAGCATATAAATGCAGACTTGCGAAGAATGGTTTCTCTCTGAACATGTAATCAATATAGAAGTCCTAATAAGGCCATTTACTAGAGCCACTGAGCCTAATAGTTTTTTGCAAGAATATTCTTTGGTGTTAGGGTGGTTTGTAGTATCTCATTTTTGAATATTCTCTAAAAGAATAATGTGTCAATTGTCAGTACCCTTATGTCTGTTTTGCTACGTTAGATGTGACTTCTTTTGTTAAATGTGGTTATAACGTACTCAATTACAATATTGTATGTGTATGCATTCTATCTATCGACTCTTTCATGGTTATCTCACTCTTTCGACAGCCTCTCTCCCTCCCTCATCGGCTTTATCTCTACCTCCCTCCTTTCTCAGCTCTCTATATGTATACTACTCAACCGCTCGTCGTCATCGTATGCAGAACTTCCAGGAAGGAATGACACCACCAACCACTGATCCGGCCCATATGCCAGAAGGAGATGTAGTACCGCCGTCAAACATTGAAGAAGGTAGCCTGAGCCACTACCTCAACCTAGAACAAATAGGCGCCTGTGGAGTCGATGAGGTAATTCATAATTAGATGAATGGATCTCTTCTACATATTATCGTATAGGTTCCCAATAGTTTTTTCGCATCTGCGCAGATGCTTGATGCGACGGAGGGTCACGACAATGAGCAATCCCAGGCACGGCATTGTGTCCGAGGTCCCTCGAAGATGCCTACCGGGCGATTTGTGATCACGGAGGTCTCTCCAACAGGGGAGCCAACTGCACCTGAGAGAGTTCTAGGGCCATACAAGTCAGTTTGTGGGATTTCTGTTAAGGATCACGTGCCCATCAGCTACAAATTGTGGACTGGCGAACGAGGTGATCCGCATGTGGTTCCTGATTTGATCAAGAACGACATCTTGTGGCCCAAGATATTAGAGAAGTTCGACTTCCCTAAAGGGACACATATGGAAGTAGTTAAGCGTAAGACACTAATGATCATGGGCCTTTCATTTAAGAACTGGAATGGCACACTGAATAGAACATATGTGCAGAAAGGTACAACACCAGATTTCCGCAAGTGGTCGCAACTGGAAGATCATTGGCAAGCCTTTGTGGAGTACAAGTCATCGGAAGAAGCACAGAGGTTGAGTGCGGTGAACAAAGCGAACTCAAAGAAGAACATCTACCCCTACAAAGTCGGCAGCCGTGGGTATGTGAGGAAAGAACAACAGTGGCAACAGCATCTAGATCAACTACGAGAGAGAGGTGTCACGCTTGAGACGGAGGGCTGGAGCGATCGATCGACGCGCTTCCTTCTTGGGAGGGGTGCTTCTTACTCGTCTGATGGAAGTTTATGCTTTAAGACCTCTAAAGACCAGGAAGTGACACAAACACTTGTAAAAAAGCTTGTGAAAGCCCACGAGCAGTCTGCACAAGGCTCTTTCAAGCCAGACAGGGATAGGGACGAGCTCACTTTGGCCCTAGTAAATAAGGAGGACGGTGGTCGCACACGAGGTGTTGGGGTGATTGGTTGGAAATATGGATTTCTAAGCGAAGTCGATAGTTACAAGAGACGAAAGAGATCCAAAGCAGAGCGAGATGCAAAACGAGAGGCAGAACAAGCTAGGATGATGGAAATGCTTGAACAAGCGCTAAAAAATAAGAGGGAACATACAGAAGAAAAAATAGCACAAGCAGTAGCACAAGCCCTCATGCGTGAATGAGGCACCATTGTGAGCGAACAGGAACGGCCGTCAACGTCTCCTGAGTTTGTGTGCTCTAGCCTCAGTGGTCGTTGGAGTAGCTGTGCGTCCTAGAGAGTTCCGAGAGCTGACCCTATCACTTATCTCGTGGACCTCATCACAGCACGAACACCGTGTGAACTACACATTGGTGCTAGAAACATTACCATCAAGGTGGCTTTCAGCGTGGCTTATCCCCGTGGCTCCCATAAACATTTGCAAGGACGTCCAGTACCGGAGGGCTACGCCGCGGTCGAAGTAGATGAGGCAGTTGACCAATACCTCCATGTTGAGGTGGACTACCCTGCAGAGGAGGGGGCAAACACTATAGGAGAGGACAAGCACACATTCATCACATGAAAGAAGGTCTACATAGTATTTCCAGCAGGGACAGCTTCCGAGATTCTACTCTCCACTACACCCCGGGTCGTCGTTGCCTCAAAGATCTCCCTCTCCTCAGCAATCTCCCAAAAGAAGTCTACCTCCTCAGCCATCGCTTCGAAGAAGTCCATCGCTCAAGAAACCAGCACCATCAAGAAGCCAACCATCCGCTCAGAAAACAAGATCAGGTTCTGCAACATCTAAGCAGACGACATCATCTAAAAAGTCGGTGGCATCTAAGAAATTGGCGGAACCAAATGATGTCTATTCACTCATTGCTGAGGAAACAAAAAAAGGTTGTGGACGCCAGTGTCACATCTCATTTCCATCCTCCACCAGCTCCACCGAAGTCTGTTGTGCCTGAAGATGCCTTGATTTTTTTCATGAAAATGACCAAAGCTAAACAGACGGGGTCGGCTTCAAGTAAGCTGCCGACTGACTATGAACACATCAGCAAGATGCAGGCCAAGAGCAAACCAGGCCCAATCATTAAGGATGCTCCAAGCATTGTGGACTTCCTAACTTCTTCTAGATTAACAGCAGAAAAACTAGCACAACTTACTATAGGAGCAAATATATCAAAGTCGGATGTTATATGGCCGTTTGAGTTGGGCAAACCTTTGGTCAAACCAGATATAAAAAGAAACCTTACAACTCAAATGCGTCGATTACATCAATGGTACTTGGAGCAGTCCAGGCAGGGTTTTCAGGCGTTCCCCGTAAGATACAAAGAAGAATATTTCCTCAACGGGGATGACTTCTTCTAATTGGAATTCTTGCACTTGTATGAACTGTACAAGGAAGATGCCCTCGATGTGGCTATAGTCAGAGCATGGACTCTGTAAGTGACTTATGCGTATTATTTCACGTTATATGATCTTGCACCTTGTAATTGCATAGCTAACTTCTCTCTTTCATAGAATAGAGATCCAAGCATACGAACAAGACTTAGATAAGAAAGTAGGATCCATCGATCCTAGCCTTGTGAACCAGAAACTTGTAATGAAAAATCCAGACTTCGCCAAGGCCTACTTATTGAAGTGTCTGCTTCACCACCAATACAAGAAATTCATACTCTTACCCTACAGCTATGAGTACGTGTTTGCGTGCAAGGGCGTCCTCATTTTATGGGCAACTTGATTCTAGTATTAATTTGCTATTGTGACATATTCTGCAGTTTTCATTGGATCCTTTTTGTCATCCACCCAGACTTGAGCAAGATCATTATGTTGGACTCAGCAAAGAGAGATCAGACGACTTACCAACACCTCATCGACATGCTAAACAGGTTAAGTCGATCATTTAATCTTCTTGACAATTACATCTAAGTTTAATTGGTATTCATATTCACGTATAGGGTGTACACAAGATACCGCAAGAAGAGTGTTATCCACTTCCCAACAGGAAGGAGTACGCTGTAACCGACTTTTCGGTACACAATACATATTCATGTCTTGCATTTCCTACTAAATAAAAATGGTCAATTCATTCTACTGACGAATCCTTTCCTCTTGAAGTGTATGAGGTAGTCACCTGGCAACAATCTCTGCGCATTTTATGTTCTTACTTTCATGCACGCATTCAGCCTGGACGGAGACGCTGTTAGGTTCAATGACCTTGAGGTATGAAATAACATATCGACGCCTTCTTTTCAATTTCTACACGTGTTCAAGGACTAATTCTTTCGATTCTTCAAACGCATAGCTCCAAACTACGCACAAGTGTGTTACAACCTGCTGAAATACATGCCCTTCAAGAACAAATGGCCGGGTTCTTATTGGAACATGTTATCAACCCAAATGGCGAGTTTCATGAACTGATCATGCCATACACGCGTGCGAGACCTTCAGATGATACCTTACCTTCAAGCAGAGAGTATGTGACAAGGAGGAAGGCTACCAAGAGGCTTGACAACATATTCTATTTCCGCAATTCACATAATATTAATGAACGACATTACCTATTCTACGATATGCCACCGGTGTGTCAATGACATATGGGACCATGTCCCACTTGTCATCCTCACAATGGATGGCATATCGTAGAACCAACACTTATTCAGTTGTAAATCGTAGATTTTTTCATTTATTAATAAATGATATAAATTACTATGTATGATGCGAAGTTGGTATCGTCGGACGACTCTTGGACACAATGGCCTTCCAATGATGATGCGAAGGAGGAGCAAGAAGCGGCATCTCGTAAACGTGCCCAAGAGGAGGAGGATGAGAGGCTGGCCCACGAGCTGTGCACTACGGAGGAGCAAGAAGCAGTGTCCTGTAAACATACCCAGGAGGAGGAGGACGAGAGGGTGGTCCGTCAGTGTGCTGCGGAGGAGGCCGAAGGCTCAAAACCTAGAGGCGTTCAGGCGTCAGACTTCGATGTCTTTGACACGCCGGCGAGCCTGGAGCATAGGTGACGTTGCGGTTGATCTGACTTTGCCAGGTCCTCTTCTCCACCACCATCGGCCCCCTGACATCCCCGGATGTACTCATGCCATCAATCATCAGTGCGGGGACGTGGTCCTCATCGCGGGAGAGGTAGAGGGATACTTTTCAGGGGGTGACTTGTAATATTGTGTGTTTGTCGATGCCTGACTTGTAATATGTGGTCATTACTATGTATTAATGAAGGTATTTTTATTATTGATTTACAGTAAATATATGTATCATTGTATGCATGTATTGAGAGAGAGACGGAGAGATTGAGGAGAGAGAGAGAGAGTACAGAGAGGACAGAGAGGAGGACTGTGGAGGGGGGAGAGGAAAAACATTGCCGGCTCAAACCTTCGGCCGGCAGTGATTTCAACAAATCACTGCCGGCCGAAGGATACAGCCGGCAGTGATGCCAGAGAATCACTGCCGGCTGAATCCTTCAGTCGGCAGTTATAACCCTCTTCACTGTCGGTCCATTGAGCCGACAATGATAGTCCTGGACTATCACTGCCCGTTGCCCACTGCCAGCTCCAAACGGCAGTGAAGGGCGTTTTGGAGCCGACAGTGAATGGGTTTTCTGTAGTAGTGATTGCATTTACCGTTGCACTGTTTCGATGAACAGTACCATAGACAAACAGTACCCACCAGGTCTTCTTCTGGTTCTCTTTCCTCTATTCGGACAGTGAGGCTCCTATGCTCCAAAATTCACAAACTTTTTTCTATGCGTCTTACAATTTATGATGGATCTATTTTAAAAATATCCACCTCAATATCCCGTGTGGGATTCAAAATAAAAACTACAAAGAAAACTACTTTTAGAACTTCTTGCAATTCTTAAGCCCTAAAAAAATTTCCATAAATATGAAAAAATTCACTAATATTCCTCTCATGCGCTGTAATAATTTCTAAAATTATTTTCAACACTAGGTAACTTGGTGAAAAAATATGTTCCTTTACGATGGTCCATTTATATGCATTTTTACCATTTCAATATTGTATCCATATTACATAACATATTATATATATATATATATATATATATATATATATATATATATATATATATTACATATTACCATATATAATTGTAACTGTATGTATATAAATTGTAATATATATATATATATATATATATATATATATATATATATGTTATAGTAATATGTATACAACATACATATATGTTACAATATTACATATTACTAATAATTACGTATGTACGCATAGTACATGATCGCACAATTTGTACCATATAGATACATGATACTATATTGTTAGTATATGGTACATGATTACATATGTATACAACATATAAATACATATATGGTATATACTACACATGGATACATATTATATAATATATATATATATATATATGGTACCATTATCCATATATAATATATATGGTATATGATTACACGTTGATACATACATGTAATTACATATATGTATATGTTATATAATATGTATCCATGTATGTATCCTTGTGTACTTATATACTATATATGTAATTATATGGTATAACATATATGTATGTAAGGGAGATAAGACTCATCCCTAGCCATGCTCGAAAGTTGGACCGTCGTAGCGGAAGTTTTACGTGGTGGTGAACAGATTATTTCCTTCTTTTCTGGCAAAATATCATGATGACGTTTGGAAACTAAGCGCATTTGTTGGTGTAGTGTGCCAGCTCTCCTGTATTACGTACCAACAGCCCTACGGTGCATTGGAAGAGATTCCAAATAGAAAATGTGATGGGACCCTGGCACAAAAGTTCATAGATCCAAGTAGTACTCCAAACCGCCGCGGTGGCTAGTTAGAGAATCGCCGAGTCCGCTTAGGCTTTCTTCTGTAACATGTGCTTGGGAATAGAAACTTATTCTTTTGTTAGTAAAAAATAAAAAGAATGTACATGAAATCGGTGGGACTTCTTAGGAACTCGATACCGAGGAAATAACGACAACCTAACATGCTTAGTACTACTCGCTTCCTCCTCTGGCTAGGGTAGGATGACTTAGTCACTAATCAGAGAGCTTAACTGGGTCAGCCTTAGGTCTGGTGTGAGTGGGAGGCGTCGTAGCCTCTGAGCACTCAGGGACGCAATAAGGAACCTTTATCACATCCCACGAGGTCGTAACTTAGAACATCGTCCCCACATGAAGAAGTTGCTTTGGCACACGCACAATATGTTGTTATTAGCTCTTGTTATATTGTATTCATCTAGCCCCGACTAGTTATTTGGGAAAAAAAAACTCGGATAAACAGTCAAAGATAATAAGATAAAAATAACCGATCGGCCATTGTGAATCAGTTGGTCGGGGTAAGAGAAAATAATTGAATGCTCATACTTCCCCTCTGATCATAGAAACTTGTGTTGTCCAGGCTTATTCGGGTGCGTATCATAGGTAATGGTACTCGGATTGCAGCTTACCACCGGTGTACTCGTTTTATGTGGGCCAGACATTTAGTTTAGGGAAGACAAAAAAGAACACAAAAGGATTCAAGCGACCTTACAGGAAATATTAACATTCATTAGTGTAAACTTACTCTTAGTACTTACAGATAAAACTTTTGGAGTTGGTCAATATTCCAAAAATTATCGAAGACTCATATATCCTCCATTGCTAAGAGACCCAGGGCGAGTAGGCTCGACCACCGTGCAAAGATCCTCCCACTTCAGAGATAGCTTGTTGCCATTATGTTAGCTTTGAACAAGTCATAGAACCAGGTTCCCGATTCAAAGGATATTTCACGAATGCTCTGGTCATGGTAGCGCCGGAGAACTTGCTTGTATCATGCTGATCTTATCAGCACTTGTGTCATTTTTTCTTCATAAACATTGAGGTTGTCCTAGCTTAAAACTTTACCATATAGTTTGTAATAAATAACTTGATAGATTTGTTAGATTTGTAGTAATTTAAACGCTTTTTGCATTTGACGGGAATACTTCGTGCTGGATGCATTCGACAGCATATCACGATCTCCTTACTGACTTCTTCCTTCGATTCGTTTGGGACATGGTAGTCAATAGTCGGAGCGCTTATTATGACCAAACTTAGGTCCACTTGAGTGGGAGGCGTTGTAGCCCTTGGTCACTCGTGGAACGTGATAAGGAGCCTTTTCGCAACTCGAGTTCACAATGTAACAATCCTTCCCTCCTCGTTAGAGTTTTCTTTCACAGGGTACACAATATATCATTTTTGGTTTCCAGCACTTAGTACTTGTTAAGCCCTCGACTGTCTGTTTAGAAAAATTTTCCAGGTAGGTAGTCTAAATAGAAAATACAATAGAGAGAAAAGAGCTCATATTGCCTTTGGATTGAGAAAAGCTTTTCACCACCTCGAGTGTGTGTTTGGGATGAGGAACCCGAGAAGCGGCTTATCCCATTGTCGGGCATGAGGATGCACAGAAAGACAAGGCGGGAAAAGAATTCGAGCGAGTTCCTAGGTAATATGATCTTTATTATTACGAATGTACTCTTAGTACTTACGTTTGGGACTTACAGAGATTATTGAGACCCACGAGCTATTGTAGACCCAAAATCTTAAACCCCAAACGACATAGACTAGATTAAGCCGATAAGCAGTGACCTTTATTACTTCGAGGGTAGCATAGGCTTTGTTACATGGGTTCCGAACTAGTCATGGAACCTAGCCCTGGGTTTCTAGGTTTGCGTCTTGAGGCACCATGGTAGCGGTTATGACTGAGGCTTCTTGTTCATCTTGGTCCTCAAGCTCTTGGGTTCTTTGCTTAGTTGGTGTCGAGATGTCATGTAGATATTCCTCTTATCGCAACGGAGACTTGCCTTAGGGCAACCTCAAATAGTAATGACCCCTTCGGGTCCCGAGATCTTCACGCATTGGTAAGTGTAACGTGTGGCTGGCATGAACTTGGCAAGAGTAGATCTTCCCAAGATGGTGTTATATGTCGTCTCGAAATCGACCATGTCGAACAGAATCTTTTTTGTCTGAAAGTTGTCACGCTTCCTGAAGGTAATGGTTAGCAATATCTAGCCGATGCGAGTGGCCGAAGATCCAGCATTATACCGTGGAAGGCTTGCGTAACCGGCTTGATGGCAGATCCATCATGGATTTTTCATCGGATTGCTCCGGATAGGTGTCTCGACAATCCATGTTGTCAGAAATTGCAGGGGGGATCTCAGCTTATGGTGAATAGGGTATTCATGGCTGTCTTGGCAGTTGGGTGGTTCAAACTCGATGTCGTAATCCTTGGCGCATGGATCCATAAAGCGACTTACCTCGTCGCTTGAATTGTCGCCAGAAAGTTCATCATCGAAATCCACCTGATCACCGGCTCATCAGGAAGCGGGGTGAAGTTGTCGTAGAACCTCTCATCCAAAAAACTGATTCTTAGCGAAGGCTTGGGTGACACCGATGACATGTTCTATGTAGATTCTTCAACACCTATTATCATAGTCCTCACGAATGGTGCCAGCTTTTGACGATTAGTGAACCACCGATTTATCAAACTTATTGAACAATTGGGGGATGCTTTGAGTAAACGAATTACAAAGGGAACAAATATAGGTTTTTAGATAGGTTCGAGCCTCCATGAGGATAATAACCTTACGCCATATTTGTTTTGTATTGATCTGAGCCTCTTACAAAGGGGTATAGCTAGTCTAGATGGATTTAAACCTAGTCGGTGACTTCCTCGTTTGCTTCTTTTGACTTGTTTGGGCTTTGTGTCACTTGTCTTAGCCTTCCCCCGTAGGGTCCCTTAGCTTCGTATATATATGGCGGTGTCATAATTCCTCTAGACTCCTACTTTCTATTCTTGAAGATAAACCTTCCTGTTTACTGGGTGCTTTAGGTACCTACAAATAATTTTCTTTTATCTAGGGATCCCTTTCTTGAAGATAAAGATATGCCTCAAGAATTATAGAAAACCTTGAGATACCCGGATATAGTAATTATCCAGTATTCATCGTCATGATATGTCACCACGTCTCCGAGCCTAGTGAGCTTTTTCTTTTTGCTTTTGATTTATTTCTATTTTGATGTTATATACTTTATATATTGCATAATAATTAGTTTTCTAGTAAAAAATAATTAGAAAAAATAGGATACAATTTTAAAATAGTTTTAATTATGTTTAATGTTTTATATAGTTTAATAATCAAAATAAATTCATATAAATTACAAAAATCCTAAAAATTTCTAGAAAATCATTGATGGCTCTGAAAAATTCTAAAAGAAATTCTAATCACATAGATTCACATGTAGTTATTCTTTTTGTCCTATTTTAATCTTCTGGAAACCGGAACTTGTCGAGCGTAGCTCTGATTTGATCTGTTCTTTCACCAAAATTTCCAGAAAAACCTAATCTTTTGTGTGATGATTATTGTTGTGTAATATTTGGTTCTTTTTGGATCTTCATGATTATTTTTTGCCTTTTTCTGTTGTTCTTGAGTAGACGCTAATATTCTGGAGGAGCTAGAAGGACTTTGGGATCAAGACTTTGAAGACCCAATTGAGTATTGTGAAGGCAAGTTGTGTTCCCATATTGATCCTAATTTTTAAAATATTTTTTTTTACAAACATGTATACTAATAATATTGCTGGGAAATCTAAGTTAGGTTTTACCCTAGTTTTCCTTTAACATCCTTGTCGCTATGGTTTTGGTTTTCGTTATGGAAGGGTAGATCATGGTTAGCCTTGCTTTGGGATGGTGATAGTAATAATAGCTCAATTGAATATGATAATGGTCCTATGAAACTGTGATAAAAGGTGATTATCTATTTTTTGTAGCAACATAGAATTAGGATTTGAGTAAGTGGTTCGATGAGACCGGTACAGGTTGTACAGTTGGATTCGTGGAGCAATCTTTCCAAGTGGCTCACATTCCGCTTTCTCCTGTAACAGTACAACCACAAGCCTGGTATAGAACGGACCTAGCCAATTAATTTACTTTACTCTCAGTATTATGTAGACCATTTGGTTGTATGGAACGGAAGGGCATACTTCCAGGATTTTTATAAGGTGCAAGAGGGGGCTTCCATTATTGAGGTGTATTCATATGGCAGTGAAATCTTAGCGATATTAACATGTTGAGAGGAGCTTTGTAAAGTCTTTGCAATGGATTCCTAGCACACACCTTGGAAGTGTGTAAGAGTTCGTCGACCAACGGATGCTCGACAAATATGGATGATATATACAATCTTTGCAGAGTATAAAATTGGTTAATCAGTTGTGCTCACGGTTACGAATGGTAAGAAAAACTTCATATGATTAGAACTAACAGTTTGGTTGGTTTGATCAATCATGATGGTGGGAACTATGATTGATGTGTTATTTAACCTTGGGGGTGGAAACCATGATTAAGGTGTTGGAAGGTTGATTAAGTCAAGATGGTTAGAATCTTGATGTGTTTATTTATTTACTATTATTCACTTAATCATTTACTTGATTTTCAATTGTTTTAAAATAAATGTTGTTTATGCAAAAGAACCATATTGTTATATTACTGTTTAAGCATTCATATGAATATTATTTTCTCACAACTTACTGAGTGCAATATCTACTCACACTTGCTATCACAAGACAAACTCATTTGGAGAAGGCATTGGAGAGTTCATGGAGGATAGGTCATTCTGAGGTGTTTTCTACGTCGATTTACCCGTAGAGTCATCGTGAAGAATAGAGTCTACTTAGTTTCGCTGTAGTTTTATTTGGATCTTGGCTCTTGAATGTTACTTTTCTAAGATGATTAAGTTGGATATTATAATGATTATCATCTCTAAAATTACTATATGTTAAAATTGATTCCTGAGCTTAGCATCTAGATGAGATTTGTTATTTTCTTAGACTGGTCTCAGACATATGCATTGCAAGAAGACCAAACAATCTACATGACTGTGTGGAGACTGGTTGCACAGTTTTCCCAAGAAAGTGCAAGGCTTGGTGGTGGTAGGGGTGCTGCAGTGATTTGGGCCATCTGGAAAATTAAAAATGATGCGTGTTTTAGAAATAAGCTACCAATAGATCCTTCGGTGGTGGTTTTTCTGTTTCTTCATGGTTCGAATATTGGGTTTTGCTGCGGAAAAAAGAAGGCGAAGGTTGCTAAACGAAGGGGCGAGGAGAATCAAGCAGGTGGCGCAAGATGCATATAATAGAGCACATGGGTGCATATAATAGAGCACATGGATGGGCACCAGTGCGGTGATGTTTTGGAAGGAGTTGTCTAGCTGAATATGTGTTGCAAGCTTATTGATTGCAGTCTGCATAGGGTGGTGTGGGATGATGCTGTGTGAGTTTAACAGTAGAATATGGGCACCAATATGGAATTTTTGATAGGTTGTTTTTCACTTCTGAACTTACTGTTTATAGGTTTTAATATGGAAATCGGAAAGGGGAGTTCCCTTTCTGTTTTGTTAAAAAAAATGAAATTATGGGTTGAGAGGCTAACCTTGCCTGACCTATATCTACTCCATCTAATCTGCAACTGTGCAATCGGCTTCCTCATACGAAGTACAAAATCACTCGGTTTTGTTGCATCACATGATTATCACAAAAGGGCAATGCGCTCAGATTTACCGACAAACTTCACTTCAATATTATTACATAAACTAGTAGAGCCAAATCAATAAAAAATTGTTTTTGTTGTGTTGAGGTAAGAATGGCGGTGCAACAAAAGTTGGATCCGACGAAAAGACCAAGCTTACATATAGTACAGTTAATTAAATCCCCTCAAGCTTTCGGCAGTACGAAAGCCAAAACAAAAAAAGACAAAAAGAAGAGTTCTAATGCCCGTGTTTAGCCATTTGCGACAATCTCGTGGATCTTGTCACTGATCTCCGGGTCGTCTGATCTGACTGCTAGCTTCATGGCCACCTCCTTTGGTCCACTAATTCCAAATGACAGTCTCACTAAGACTTTCACATTGCCAATGAACACGCCGGAGAGCAGACAAGTGTGAGACCTTGAATTGTTTGGAACCACATCAGTTCCCTAAAAAGCGAAGGCAAAAATAATCAAGTGTTAGATTATTGTCAACTATGGTGAATACAAGGTGGGCAGGTTCCTTTTAACACTAGAAACTATCAGAATTTGTTGGAAGTTAAAAGTTGTTGGACTTTAGAGAGAAAATAAAGTAAAATGGAAAGTAAGAAAGATTGGAACGGGAACCATCCAGTTACTGGCTGCAGCACAGGTCAGGAAAAAAATTCACAAAAAAAATATTTTAAAACCATGGAAGAATGCTGATAAGGTACAAAGTACAAACCACTATCAAACTATTCAGGAAATAATTATGTATCAGCATTTTAATATATGACCATGGTATTCATTCCGTAGAGAATCAAAACAAAGAAACTAACCTCGCAAGGCTGCATGCCAAGGATGCCTATAACAGCACTAACAGCCTCAGCCAAGCTCTCCCGGGCTCCAAGCCCGTACTCATCAACCCGCTCGCTTTCTGGATCCATGCTTTCCCAAGCATTTCGGAAGTTGGAAACTCCCACTTTCAACATATAATCAGCAGAAGCAATTTCGAGGTCTTCAAGTTGGTACTCATCCTCAACACCATCATCCTCAGCGTCACCTGTGGATGGATCAACCTGAAAGACAGCACAAATTCAGTAAAACCATACATTACCGTATACCGCAACACATTGGAATTGTGTGGAAACAGTTCATAAATTCTCTGTATATATTAAGTGTATGTATGACATATAATTATCTTATTTAGGGTAAATCCAAAGGCAGATGTATCCAGTGTAGAGCATTTGCAAGCATGCCCAAGTATCAAACTGAATTTCATTTGAGCCTCAAAGGGATTCCTCATTATTCCAGAAAGAGCCTAGAAAGATCCTAACAAACTTGTGTGCACAGACTAAAACAATATGAAAAACAGAAGCATTCCAAGTTCAGAATGTTATTTAGGTCAAAGTAACCCTAAGGTTGGAACAAAGCAACATCATATTACGATAGCTGAAAGAGCATACATGGCTAATAAAGTGAACACAAAAATGATAACAAGCAGAACTGACTAGGGGCCTATTTGGCTAGATATAGGCTTTGCCAGCTTGGCCTAATCGATAAGAAAGTTCCAGCAGAATAATAAGGTTGAAAAGTCAATCAAAAGGGCTCCCTTAATAAAAATATCGACAATTGCAAAGCACTGATTTCTGAAGTAGATGTTGTGTCAAGAATGTCTTCATTTCATCAGGGACACTGATCCTCACAAAAAATGTTCAGGAAAAGATCTTGAAGAGATGAATGCAACAAGAAAGAGCAGCAGTGTTGCAAATACATACCTCCTTAACAATGAATTTCAGTATATTAGAGAACTTGCCAGTGGCAGGGACACCTTCTGGCTTTTCAAAAGCCACGAAGGTCTGTCCAGGGGAATCATAAGGTAAAGAGCTTAAAGACTTGGATCCAACTTCTGAAAATTCATCAGCCTCAGAAGCATCAACAAAAACGACCACCTGAAATAGAAGAGTTAAAAGAAGTTATGAATCATAAAATACAAGGCATGAATACAATTATACATATGAAAGAAGTTACTTACCTCTTCAAGCAACTGTTCAGGAATTGTATTGGTACAGTTGTATTGCAGCACAATGTGTCCATAAAAAATATGCTTAACAACATTGACTGAATATTCAGTCTCGGCTTCAGTCAATTCTACAGGTGCTGATGACTGGAATGAAGGATGAAAAGTTATGACACAAGAAATGTGATTATCAGCAGGTAGGTACATATGCTAGTCTCCCATAAAAAGAAAAAAAAATATACCAACCTTAAAGAGTTTTCCAAAACCAGCAAATTCAGGAATGGATGAAAGAAGCTTTTCATACGATGCATCAACAGTAGGAACAGGGCCACTGACAGCAGACAGCGGACCTGTTAGTTTCTTGCCTGTGGCCTTTTTCTCAGCAAGGGGTTGTGATTTTGTCTCCTTCGGAACAGATGAAATATCAAAAGGTACATCCGAAGGTTCCTGTCCACATGTTATGAGAATCTAAGGCACCAACGTAATAGACTAAAATCATACTGATATTAAAATGACGGAGACATACATAATTCCGCAGGTTGGTCTCCAGGTTTACTAGTGGAACATCAAGGGAACCAAAGAGAAACTCATTCACATCCTTCTCAGTCTCACCAACTGTAGCTTCCCCACCTAACAATTTGAGGTAAAGGGTCGCTCTGTCACGCACCTAAAAAGGGGAAACAATAGCATATCAAATGTCAGATAACAGACTTCTAATCAGGAATGAAGAATCTAACAAGGCCATTAATCTAAATGGAACAGTTTGTTTAATAAATCACAATTAATATTTTCATTGACGAAGTTGCCTATGCACGAGGAAGAAGAAAGCAATAAATGAGCAAGGCACGCAGCGGGAAGTGTCATTGAATTATACAAAACAGGGCATAAGATATAAGTATCTTCATGGGTGAAATTATCCACCAACCTCGTCATCGCCATCAAACAGGCAACGCCTCAGAAGGACGAATATGCGAGGCTGCATAAAAAGATTGTAAGTGCAATGGAACTTTTAAAAAATAGTAAACACAATACAAAGCAAGGGAATTTTAAATATAAAAATATGTGAAAGTACCTTGAGTGAGTCAATCAGCGCGCCGAACTTTGCCAATGTGCTTACTGCACTAGCTCGAACTGTAGCATTTTCAAGTATCACCCTATTATATATATAACGAATGTATTTACTTGGATCTGATGTCTTTGGGCCTTCATTTCCCAAAAAGTGAAGTATCTGTTGCAAGA